>NC_142028.1:4633500-5839500 GCF_982192425.1 Myodes glareolus
ATACAGTAGCAGCCCTGACCCGAGAGCCTCTGCTGGCCAGCTTGTGATCCTTAAATAACCCGCTGTATTTACTGCTTTGATTAAGCCATTCAGTACTAAACTTCCTATTTTGCTATTTCTTACTTCCATGTCTCCTCCCTTCTTCCAAGACATACAGATTTGTATTTTGTTCAAGAAACGTTAAAGATGGAATCTACCTCTAGGTCGCCCCCCCCACACCACCACCCTTGAGAGTTGATTCAGTTTGGCATGCCAGTTATCTGGCCAAAGAACCATTGTCCAGAGGATCAGGGCTCCCTTAAGCGATGCTAAAGCAATAGGAACAGTCACTTTCCCTTTAATGAGATAACGTAGTTTGCTTTCCCAGAATTCCTAGTTCTGTGAAGTCACTCCAGGGCAGTCATGAGGTTCCTTTGAACTCGGGGGGAGAGCCTGAGTGTGCTTTCTATAATCCCTTACTCTTTCTCTAAAGTCCCCCTGCCTTCTACGTGACTTTTTGCTGCATCACCAACCTCTGTACCAGCTTCACTCAAATGCCGGGGCTCTCTCTCTTCTCCATCTTCCTCCTCCGAGCAGCTGCCAAGACTGACGGCTTGCCTGCCCTGAAGTTTTCCTTTTCCACTCTAAATAAAATTGTCCTTGTGCTCCCTTTTGGGTCCGTTCTGAATCCCCTCATTCATGAGACTCTAGGAGGGGATGACGGTTTCCTTGGTAATACCTGGCAACCCCGATTCGACGCCTCCCATCCCAGTAACACAATGAGCAACCCCTGTGCATTGTTTACGATTTCAAGGCAGGACTTGAATACCCAGGCCTTGCAGGTGCTCATGTACAAATCATTGAGCACTGAAAGTGTTGGCCTGTTCCGTCTTTTGCGTGTGCCATTATCCATACCTTAAGTCTTCATACCTGAAGAGGACTGCAAGGATGAGCAAGCAGTCTTTGTTTTTCTCATTGGCCGCCTGCCGCTAAAAGAGCTTCCATTTCTCTATTCTGTTCTTGTTAAGAAGGCGTCATAGCTTTCATGACAGCTATGTTTTACTTTTCTGGATTTACTTTGACTGTATGTTCAAAAATCTGTTCAAAAGGACAGAGTTTGAGGTAGATAAATAACTTATCACCTTGCCTTTTTGAAGAAGATTTTACTATGGTCCCCCACTTGCTCACAAGTTTGCTCATATGGTATTTTGAGTTGAAAATAAATTTGTCGTTTTTCTCTACTGCTCTGCTGATAAGTTCAGAACCGAGGGAAACTCTGTTTATTCCTACATGGCCAGGGTTTCTGAAAGATCTAAAATCTTTCAGATCTGAGATCTAAGCCAAGAGCTGTTGTTCTAAACAGCTAAACAGAGGCCCTGGCCTGAGCTGCAGCACGTGCTAAAGATAGCAATGGCAGGTGGGGTGCTAGCCCCACAGCACAAGACCATGTAAGTTCTGCAGGTGAGCTTGCCTGCCTAGGAGCATTGATTAGCCACTGTGTAGTGTCCCTCAGGGGTGAACTCCATAAAGATGAGTGTTCTAGAAAATGTTGTCATGGAGAAGCCTCCAATTTGGAAAACAAAACATCAACAAGACGGTCTGCCTTTTTGCTTAAACATGTATTCATATCACACGGTGCCGCCGAGACTCTGGCCTCTCCTGCAGGACTGGACTGGAGCGTCAGAGCACAGCATGAGTGTCAAGCGGCTGCACAGCACAGTGAAGGAAAACTTGGTGGAGTTACCAGTGCTGTACACTGTCACGGACCCTTCCTTCTGAAAATGTACACTCATAAACTAAGTATAACCCACACCATTCAAGATTCCAGTTTGCTTTATGAAGAATAAAAGGCAAAGGCATTCTGATAGACTGAGACGTGATCACACCAGCCACCATAACAAAGTCAAAAGACTTGACATGATCCCCCCTGCCGCCATTACAAAGCCAAAAGATTTGACATGATCACACCAGCCAGCAATACAAAGCCAATAGACTTGAACTGGGATTCAAATGAGCTGTGCAATTCTTGAGGGAAATGGTTTCCTACTGGCATCCATGACTCTCAATTAGCACAGGAAAGATTAATGACTCCGCCATCCTTGGTGGTCTCTGTCAAGGACGAAAACAACATGAGTTCTCATTTGACTCTCCACTCGGGCACATCTACTAATTGGCAGACACCAAAGGAGAAAATTTCTCCACCCAGTAGCTAAATCTGCATGCGTGTGGCACACACATGTTCCAAGGTTGGTGCTCGGCGATCAGAATCCTCCACAGACAGGTATATTCTAAGAGTGCTCCACAACAGAGTCAGTGGAAAACACACCATGTGGAAGGAGCCATTAGGAGCTTTCTCCTTCTGGCTAGCCGTCTTCATGAGCCGAGGACATCTCAAGCCTGTTTGGTCAGCCACTTCCTAATAGGAAATGAATTGCAGATCAAACTGGATATGATTCTTCTCAGAAAACCTATGAACCGGTGGAGCAGGGAACAAAATGAAAGCTTTGGAGCCATCACCCCCTCCCAAGGAAGAGTGGCGGCTGCTAGAGGTGAAGAGTGAGGACTTGTCAGAGTCTGCTGCAAGGAACAGCTTTGCCAAACAGCAAACCCCGTGACTGCTGCAGTCCAGTGTCTGAACTCAGCCTGGAGTTTTCCGAGGATGTTATTCATAAAGGCAGAGTTAATCAAACTCAGACTTCTCATCAAAATTTCTCTGTGCAAGCCAAACATTTTGCCAGCAAAAGGAACATGCCAGACCAGAGAAGGTAAGCTAACAATCCATGTGCCCTGGTTTAAGAACTATGAGCTCTCAGCCCAGTTTTTAAAAGAAAAATATGTTGTGTGTGTTTTTGCATTTACCAAATAGTTGGCTTTTGATCCACACAATTAGAGCTTTTTATTTATCTTAGGATTTCAATCTATATAAATGGATACTTTTTATTTACTTTAATTTAACTTACAAAAAGGAAAAAAACCTGTTTTCCCTTCTTCCCACTCTCACCCATTAGAGGAATCCAGAGGACGAGTGAGTGCCAAGGCCCCTGGTTACCATGCTGAAACAGAAGGAAGGGTTTTGGAGAAATGGTCCTGTATCAAATGCCAGGAATTTCTGAAACCATCGAAGGTCTCAGGCTCGGCCACACCTCACTGCTATCTCACCAGAAAAATCGGGGCACATCTACAGGTGCCAGGGTTTCCTCCCTGATGACATGCCTGGTCCGGAAATGATTTACTTTATTCTTTGCATGGGGACATCTCTATATACCAAAGGAACAGCCCATTACCTGCAGCTTTGTTGTGACAACGGGGTTGCTGAAAGGGTCCACAGCTGGTCACATCCTCACCTGAAAGCAAAGTGGAAGCCCAGGGAGCATGTTCATCTGCACGGAGGCACATGTTGACTCTTCGTTGAGCATTTGCTGGTGTGTTATCCTTTCTTTTTTACTTCTGATTTACTCAGAGACTGAGAAGATGACTATGGAGCAAAATTGTAAACAGGCTTACATCTCTTCCCAGAGACAGGGAGTGAACTGTTGGGAGGGTGAGCTTGGGCCTCACACTCAACTCTCAGCTTTGGAGATGAAAATTCCTACCCCTTAAAGGTGTTAACATTTCTTCAGTGGATAGAATTCATGTGTCCAGCAGCTTTTGGTTTACTAAACATTGAGTCGAAAGTAACTTTGTGTAATTCATCTCCTGCTTTGCTCGGTTTCTCCTATTATTAGCATATTGCATTGACCTTGTTGCATGATAAATTTTAAGTTTCATATCACATTTAAAACACAGTGTTTGGGGTTGGAGATGGCTCAGCGGTGAAGACCACTTGCTGATACAATCATGAGTTTGGATCCCAGCACATACATAAGAAACCAGGTTTTCTACAAACTACTCTAACCAGCTCTGAGGGATCCGACACCCTCTTCTGGCCTTTGTGTGTTTGTGCTCCTACCTGTACCATAAACACAAATAAATAACTCTTTATAAAAACTGTAATTCTATAGAAACAGTTTGAATGCAGTTATGAATATGAACTATAATATCTTTAATCTAATATATCATTCCTTAATACTCTGGTTTTAATTTCCTTGACCTCATTTTATGAAGCACCCTATCGAAGGGTCGCCTAGAAACCCTTACTGGACTCACAGACCGTTTGCAAAACACCACCTATGAAGGTTTTCATCTTTAGGTTTTTCAGTAGCTGCTTCCTGGAGCATGAAATGCCCCCAGAGAGAGAAAAGGAGTAATTATCATTGAAAGCAAGTGTTGAGTAGAAATAGAGTCTCCTTCCAGTCTTGGCAGAGGAGCACTGATCCCTAGTTGTTTGGGTAAAAATGGTGACATGCCAAGAAATATCCTGGGTTGAAGAATGAAAAAAGACTAGAGAAGCCCTTCCTGGGTAGACAATCTACAAAGAGAAAGACAAAGCACAGAAAAGAAGAAAGACAAATCAGTTTTAGAGAAAAATGCAATCAATCTCTGGGCGGGTAGAAGGTGGCCAGGTTTTCTGACTTTCTATCACTAGACCAACTAGGAAGGTCTTGCAAAGTGAGGTCTTCAGTGGATTACTTGCTTGTTTTTCATTTTATTTTTCCTGTTACTTTTTGTACAAAAACTCATTCATGATGATATAATGCAGTCCTCCGGGATCCGGATCATTTAAGTTCTCCTCACACTGCTGTGTGCTGTGTGCAACGATCCCTCCTCACAGTCACGACATTGTCTAACAGGCCATCATTCCGGTTGTCTCGGAAGCCCAGGTCCCGATGCAGCACAGCAAACCGATACCTGAAATCATGCCAGAGGTCAAGAGTCTAAAACCAAAGCAGCAACTTTCTCCATCAAAGGGCATAACCATACTGGCCAGCTAGCTACACACTAACGAGAAAAAGCCATTTACTTTCATAGACTGTAAATCTTAATGAATAATAATTGTCATCATCAAATTGAGACCATTCATCCCAGTGGCTTGAACATTCATAAAAATATCCTTGTTTCTCACCCTCTCCCTTTGGTGCCAGGAAGAGTAATGCATTCACTCCCTTCCTTTTAATCATAAACGGAGCTTATCTCCTGGGAACAAGACCTTCTCCTGGTCTCTTGGGAACAGGACCTCCTCCTGGGCTGTACCTGAACTTCCCATAGCCGTAAACAAGCAAGTGGGTTTGGTACAGTGGGTGGATATCCCTTCCAAGCTAACGGAAAATTCACAAGCCGCTTTGTAGAAACTGGGTAATGAGTAACGGTGAAATCCAGAAATCTGTCACAGCACAGCTGTCAAGCGAATGTCTGACCTCCCGAAATAAACTTTAATCTCCTTGTTGGAAAAGCCTTGTCTTCAATGAATCCTACTGGCTGGAATGTCGGATACAATGTGCAGAATTCTCTTTAGGGTATAATAAGATGCACTACATGGAGTACCTTTGTATCAGCGAATATGTTACATCCTTTGTATCAGCTCACAAATGAGCTGATACATGTATGATATCACGTATGAGTATGATAAGCTGCTCAGCCCAGACAACCAGGTGAGATGAGTGAGGGACAGTCCCAGCTGCTGCTCAGTGGCTGACCAGGACTTTAGAGACACACGTAGTTAGGGCTGATTACTGCCTAGTCCAGGCTAGGTTACAACAGTACAAAGAAAAGGATCTGAGCTACAGGTCTGGCTTATGATGCTCTGTCAGGGAGAAAACCCTGAGCTGCCCTCTCGGTAGGGAGTCTGAGATGTTGCAGACCAGTCCTGCACTGTGTGTAAACAGATCATCTGGGCTCCCAGAAGAGGGGACCTGGTCTAGGGAGGCTAAGTGGGGATGGAGGGAACAGAGAGAAAGGGGGAAATGAAGGCAGGGTTGCACACTGGGATTCCAAAGCATAAGGGATTTCTGGGCAAGGGAAACCTGGGGAGTATGTTAACTCTGCCCGAATGATGAACATCACTGGCTGTGTGGCTCCAACAACAAAGTGCGTCTTCACCAACAGGCTGCAAGTCTGAAGGAAGGAGGTGCTGTCTCTCTGACCTGTAGGTGGCCACTCACACTGTCCTCCCTTGCCACGAGAAAACAGAAGGAGAAGACCACTCTGCTGCTGGCTCCTCTGTATTTCTTTCTTCTGTGTGAATGTGCATGTGGAATGCATATGTAGATACATGTTTGCATGTGTGTGACCATGGATGTGTGTGACGACCAGCACACGCTCGAGACTGACACCTGAATTCTCTCTCCCTCACTGGGGCAGAGTCTCTCAGCTGAACCCAGGACTCATTCTGCATTAGCCGGCTTGCTCTGGGAGTCTGGTCTCAACCCTCTGAGCTCTGGAATTGCAGGCAGAGGTCACCATGTCCATCATTTCCTGCAGTGGGTGCTGGGAATCTGAGCTCCAGACTTCACACCAGCACAGCACTCTGTTTCCTGGGCCATTTTCCTATTCCCTGCCCTGTTCCTCTTACAAGAACACTAGTGTTACTGGACTAGATCCCAAACCTCATGACCTCATTCAACCATAATTCCTTCCTTAAAGACCCGTCTCCAAATGTGGTCACACGGGATGAGCCTCAGGGAGGACACATCTCTGACAGGTTTTGTTTTTGTTTTTTCTAAAACTGGGCATTCAGAGTTACAACCTTTTAGACGTTTCTCAGTAAGGCTAACTTCATCCACATTACACAGTTAGAACATGTTAGAAGCAACCAGAGACCCTTGGCAGTGGGTGGTTCTTAACACTAGGCATGTCTCCTCCAAGTAGGAAATTTTTCATCATTTCTTCTACTTAATAACCATATTTATTTTCATGGTGTGTGTGTGTGTGTGTGTGTGTCTGTGTGTCTGTGTGTCTCTGTGTGTGTGTGTGTTTGTGTCTGTGTGTGTGTGTGTGTGTGTGTGTGTGTGTGCGCTCCAGAGTCCCGGTGGTTCTCATGTTATTTTTGCCCCCATTTTAACCCCCCTTACCTTGCAAATGACTTTTGTTTTTGGAGATCAGAGCACAGGGAAATGTTTTCTCTTCTTAAGTCTGACAGTTCACACGTATTTCACGTTGTCAGAGAGGTAAATCATCTCAGCAGTCACACAGGTTCTAGAAGCACAGATTCTTTTAACCATTCATTTACTGAATGGCACCAATATGAGAAGCCCCTGAGAACAGTGGATGGCTACACTATACAACACTGATGACGGCCTTCTCTCAGGTGCCAAGGCCTTTCAGTCATGGTCTCATTTTTTAAAATGTAGTTTTTGTGATCCCATCATTAATACAAATATTAAGACTTGTATTTGAGGGCTTGCCTAGCTTGCAGAAAGCCTTGGGTTCATCCCCAGCATTACCCAACCAGGAGCTGTGGAATATGCCTGTGATTCAGTCGGAAGGTGGGGGCAGCAGGTTCATGAGTTCAAGGTTATTTCTAGCTTCCACAAGGGAGTGAGTCTGAGACCAGACTGGAATAACTGAGATACTGTCTCAAAAAGAAAAAAAATGCAGATATTAAGTTAAGCCCAAATTGACAAGTTTGTTTTTTTCATTTGTTCTAGTTTTTGCTATTTTATTTATTTACTTTTTAAATATTTTAATGCTGCATTTTTTCCGTTTTCTTTTTTCTTTTCTTTCTTTCTTTCTTTTTTTCTGAGACAGGGTTTCTTTGTGTAACAACTTTGTCCTGAAACTTGCTCTGTAGACCAGACTTGTCTCAGACTCACAGAGATTCACCTGCCTCTCCTGAGTGCTGGCATTAAAGGCGTGCACCCCCACAGCCCAGTTTTAAGGCTGTACTTAACATGGAACCCACGGCGTCCAAAAACCTAATCAGTTATCACAGAACAATAACCATTTCTGCAATTAATAACGCTTTAGATGCTTCTTGTTAAGTCCTCAGATCTTTCTCCTTTAGAAGTGAAAATGTTTGAGATAATACATTATCTTAATTTCTTCTTAGAAATAGACACATCCTTATGTGAGACTGAGTCATTATTTCTCTTCTGGAATTCTTAAGATAAGGACAAAATTTGCTTGGGAATCATTTGGGTAAGGAGTCGAGAGGCTGTACTTCTAGCCCAATTAATAGTCACAGCTGTGATGTAGTTCTGTTTCAGTAGGAAGACCAATAAAATCCGATACAAATTGTGCCACGTTTTTACTGTGAGAGGCAGCCCTGGGTGAGGAGAACACTGGATGGAGTGGCTAATGGTGCTGCCTGCTCAATCCTTGGCTGCCTGAGTCTTTGTGCTTAACTGCAAACTGAACCAGTTAAACCCAGCAGGCAAAAGAGCCGTTAAATTTTACATCACTGTCCAACTGACAAGACAAAGTTGAGCACATTAGTATTTGTTAATTTAAATTTTCTGAAACAGGGTCTCATGGAGCCCAGACTGGCCCTGCACCCATCATTAGTCGAGACTTTACTCTCTTTACTCTCAAGTGTTGGCTTTACAAGTGCAACCCCCACACCACATTGAATTTAATCAGACATTTTGGAAATCGAAGTCAGAATTACTCCTTCACAGAGATAAAAAAAAAATAAAAATGCTAAGAACTTACTGGTTTAAGATAAAATTTTAAGAACATGCCAAAAAATGATTTCGTGATTTTTCTGGAAGGACGTTTGCATGACAGATTGGAACTGCCGTGATAGCTTGAGCGTGCTTTCATGGGGCGGAAGCAGACACCACGTGAGCGGGTGGTTGCATTACTGATTCCCACAGAGCTACGTGCTTCACGCATGCATGCCCACTGCACAGCTGCGGCGTGCTCTCCGCTCTGAGTTCTAGGTAGTAAACACAGCTACAAGGGTGTCAGCTGTCTGTCACAGAGCCCTCTAAACCAAATTTGTACATACAAGCAAGAGTTTGCCAAAACTAATCAGATAATTATACCCCAGGCAACCAGTTTGCAGGACAAGGAGAGCTGTTTTATTTTCTTTGCTTCACATTTAAACCTGAGTAGAAATTAGGTACCGAGTAAAATCTCAGCCTGGGTGGGGGTTTGTTTATAACTGCCCATGTTCACGAAAATGGGTTAGGAGTTTATGAGAACGGAGTTGTATTCTATGACACACTGTGAAATGACCTCACACTGGAGCAGCAAACAGAGTCCCTGTGCCACCTAGTACTGCCTTGTGCCCTCCTCCGAAAGGTCCTGGGTCTCCTAGAAAAGTGGTTGAGGAAGCCTCGTCTCCACAGCTTATTATTCTGTCATTGGCCGCGTGGCTTTGAATGTTGACTCGTATGTAAGTCAGTCTGCCCCTAATGCCTTGATAGAAGACGAGCTGAAACCTTTAATGCCCAGCGCTCCTCTCACAGCGGCTTAGAAAATTTTCTATATACTTCTAATGGGCTTTTAAAATATTTGTAACCACCAGAAATAGCTGCTATATTTTAAAAGCTCTCTGTGAGGGCATGTTTGCTAATCTGACATCAGGGAAAAGTTGGGCTCAAATTTCATGCTTTGGAAAGCAATAAAAATCACCACCTGGAAAGTCCAGGGGTGCACTGTTATTTAAAGCAGGTGTGTGGTTGAAGGGACACAGTGCATCTGGGAAAGAAAACACAGGGTCTCAAAGGGCAGGCCCTTTGCACAGGGCCTCTGCCGCTGGAGAACCAGCTTGATGGACCTCAGGTATGCACTGCCGTGCCGAGAAACATCACATCTATGGCTAGGGTGCAGTTCAAATCAAAGAACCCCAAACAACAGGCCCTGGGTGTTTATGATCTCAAATACTAAGGGCATGCCTATAAATCCTTTCCATGTTTAATTTTTTCCCCCTTTGGCCAAGGTCTGGATCATAAAAAGAAATGCTGTATTCTACCAGAAAGCCCTGTTTCCCAGGGCTCCAAAGTCACCTTGCAAAGTCCCTCTGGAGCAGATTCCCCTGGAGTAATATCTGGACTTCAAGCCATTTACGACACAACATACAAACCACTGGTAACACTCTGGACAGAAAATGGCAGCATTGATGTTATCATCATCTGCAGGCAAAGGGCTAGTACTGCAATCACATTGCCCAGGGAAGCAGTGTCCCTGCCTCTTGGAGAGAGCTAAAGTCTAGCCCCATTTTACCGATAACATTGTCTTTTAGCTCTGGAGTACGCATGGTATCACTTCCAACTCTGTCAAAGCCCTGCCTCCTTATGCATTGTTAAAAAGTCTCTTCCCATCTCCAACGTATGTGTTCTCTCTCTCTCTCTCTCTCTCTCTCTCTCTCTCTCTCTCTATTTCTATCTCTCTCTCCATCTCTATCTCTCTCATCTCTCTTTTCTCTTTCTCTCTCTCCTCTCTGTCTTTTCTCTCTCTCTCTCTCTCTCTCTCTCGCGCGCGCGCGCGCGCGCGAGAGTGCACATGTGCGTGCAAGTGTACACACTCACACTGCACAATTGCACACATCATTGTCATGAAATATCTATCCCATTGCCGGAGATATACACCTCTCAGTGAGAGATTGCATTTAAGGCAGGTCCAAGGCTCACTGCGGTTGAGAAACCAGAGTGAAGATGCACATGCCAGCCTCCCATCTCCACATGTGTTGATTCTGATAAGGATGGATGGGTAGACATTCTGGGATGGAGTTCCCTTTGATATTATTCACGGCTGCTACAAAATGCCAAGGTGAGGCAAGCTTGTGTCCAAGGCTCTTTCATACCCCTCCCACTGCAAAGAGACCTCAAGAAAACATACACTTCCTTCTCTTTGCTGAGATGTGAGCGCCTTTGGGAGAGGTGAAATGTTGGTAGTCAGGTCTGTGTTTCTGAGTCTAGCATACATGGAGGAGAGCCCTGTGCATCACTCACTCATGCTAAGCTTTGGGTACCTGGTTTGAGTCTCTCTCTCCCTAGTGCCTGTCATGTTCAGGGAGCCAGCAGATACACAGTTGCCAAGGAAAGCCTGCTCCAACTGAACCTTCCCAGAGTGAAAAACTGTCAAGAGATTCAAAGACAATGAGATCCCTTGTGATTTCTTAGATATGTTTTTAACTGAGCATGCAGTGTCTTAAATGCCCAGCATCTGTCTCTAGACATCCAAACTGTGTGTTTAAGACGTGGGGCATCTTCTAGCTCAATCTCCTCCTCCCTACCTCTTCTTCACATTTTTTATTCTTCATTCAAACCCATATGGAGAAGGAAAACACTCACGATTTCTGTTTGACTTAAGGAGTGAGTCTGTCAAGTTAGTTCCATTTTCTTAATAGTTAGGAACAAATCACCGATCATCAGAGTCTGACACCTAGTTCCCCTTTACAATTGTAATAAAGAAAAAGCCACATAGTGTAAACCCTAGTGATAGCTAAAATGTATATGTTGGCTTCTAGAGGCTCAGATTTTCAATTAAGGATTTGGAGGCAAAAAAGTAGTGTGTGTGTGTGTGTGTGTGTGTGTGTGTGTGTGTGTGTGTGTGTATGACAGAAAGAGAGAGAGAGAGAGGGAGAGAGAGAGAGAGAGAGAGCGCCCTTGGATGTGATGACAGTGTAACCGAGCGGTCACGGCTCAAACACCTGCTGGATGTTAATCTGACGTGCGCTGGAGCTGAGCCTGACAAATCATCGGACAGATTTTCTTTTGCAAAAGGGGGACCTACACTGAAATTGTTTCACACCTTTAATACAGGCGCTGCCAAGCTTTTATTAAATTTATCTGTGCATAGGGACTATGTTCAACCAGCCCATGCTCCAGCTCTAGTCCTCTCACTGGGGCCTGGCTTCCTGACACCCTGCATCCTGGAGAATCCTTCCTTCACCGTGTCTTCCCCCCACCCACCTCTTCAGGCCTTTGCACTCACAGGGTCTCCTGTGGCAGAATCACCGGATTCATCTCTCTGAAGCAGTGCTTTTACGTCTTTTCTTGGCTAACAAGAAAAGCAGCAACAGCAGGTGCCTCTGGGCTGTCAGAAGAAAATGCACGGTAGTTTGAGTGGCACAATTGTGTTCTTCAAAGCCTCAAGCATGGAAATACAGATGGGGCTCAGAAAGAGTTATATCCTGGTGGCCAAAGCAAGGGGTTGTCTTGTCTCAGACTTGAGTGCATTCTCTTCGTTAGGCTACCCAGCAGGCTCTGGAGAATTGATTCATTCCAACAACATAGACGGGCAGTTTATGAACCAGGACACTAAATTATTAATTTTCAATGGGCTAACCACTACCAGGGCTGAGAACAGGATTGACCGTCAGATCTGAACCAGGCACTCCCTTCCTGGTGAGTGGTCCCCTCCGACACCAGACTATTTATCAGAGGGTGTGTGGGAGAACAGAACTGGAAAAAGGAAACTGACTGTTGCCAGAAGGAAATGTGTGTCCTGCTCACACAGCCAGAGCTGACCTCCTCCACCCAAGGACAGCTCAGGGGAGGGGGCAGCTAACAACCTCCTGAACCAGACCTCCAGGCCCTGGGTGAGAGTGCAGATCCTCTGTGCATTTGTCTGTGTTTATTTCCTATACTTAAATCACACACACCAGGACACACTCATCACATGCTTACACACATACACCATACAAACTCACCACACACACACACACACACACACACACACACACACACACACACACGCATCTCCACGCTGGGTGATTCTGCCATTCCTTCGTGGTTGTTCCTTTTCAGCTTTGGCATTTCACATGCTTACATACATACACCACACAAACTCGCCACACACACACACACACACACACTTCCATGCTGTTCCTTTCCAGCCTCTGACATTTCGGGTTCCTTCCCTAAAGGAGTGAGGCTTCACAAATAAAGTGATTTTACATCACTGATTCTTAAAAGATAAAATTATATAAATTCTAACAATTTACATCTTCTTGACTGTTTGTGCCCACGTCATGATTCGTGACTCCATGACCCTGTCTTTAACTATTCAGAGTTACCTGTCATTCTGCACCCCTACCTGTCATCAAACAGCCGGACTCCAACTGACTATCATCAACCCTTGTTCTTCCGAAAGAGCCCACACATTCACCAGGCATGCTACTTAGAATACACACTACTGGAACCAAGAGAGAAGATGTTAAATTAGCAGGGCCTGGCTCTTCTGGATGAAGTGTTGGAAGTATTACATGAATAATTGCAACATGATTTTCTAAGACCTGGGATCAAAAGTGGCCGCTGCATGCGGACGGAACGCCAAGCGGAGCGTGGTTCACAAGGACGTGACACCAAAGGTGTGACCTCCCACACAGAGAGGGGACTGGAGGTTGCTCATAGAATTACACTCCCCCACAGCCGACCTTGCAGTGGGGACGCTGCCCTGGGCTTACTGAGGAACCCAGCCCCATAAGTGGGTCCTAAAAGTGACAGAGGACTTGGAAGCATCATTCATCCAAGGAAGACTCAGAAAGGGAGCCAAGAACCAAGGAATTGGAAATGTGGGGGCGAATTTCTAGAAGCTGGGGTGGGGGAGGAAACAAAATCTTCTCTCCAGAAAGAAACACAATCCTGACGCTAGCCAGGGCCCGACTGTAGTCCAGTTGTTTCAGATTTCTGACTTCCGGAGGGTTAAGATAATACTTCTTGGTTTGGATAAGTCACTGGGTGTGTGGTTCTGGGTTGCAGAAGCTGGAGAAGCTAAAGCATAGTGAAAATTCCACCAGAAGGAAGGGCCGGGGAGGTGGGGCCACTGACTTGACTGACAAGTGAAGCCTAAGCTGCTCGCAAGTGCTTTCTGTCTCTCGCAGTTGAGAGACAGGGTCTTCTGAGCGATAACTGACGACGTAAGAGCTATCGGTAAAGGTTACAATACGGACTAGAAAGGGTGCTTTAGAATTACTTAGCGAAAGTGTTGCTCTGCACAAATGTCAAAGATAGGATTGCTTTGAACTCTAATACACCGCCAACATAAGGATGCACACCTGTAATCTCACAGGGAGATTGGGAGCTGGAAGCAGGGTGATCAGGAGTCCAAGGCCAGCTGCAGCGATATGTGGGGGCTACTTAAGAAGACAAAATTTCTACAATATGAAGAGCTGAGGCAGTAAACGTCTCTTCTTTGCCTAAAAAATCTCACTGCCATCTTTTTGTTTGCTTTTGTTTCTTTGGTGTGTGTGTGTGTGTGTGTGTGTGTGTGTGTGTCCCTGTATGTGTGCACAACTGTATGTAGGTGTGCATGTGCATTATTGCACACAAGTAGAGGCTTGAAGACAACTTCATGTGACATCTTCAGGAGCATCCTTTGAGATGGGGCCTCTCATTGGCCTGGAGCTCACCAATCAGCTTAGCTGCCTGGCCAGAAAGCTTCAGGGAAGCCCCCTTCATTCCCCAGTTCATAGCACCACATTGAGGGGAGCCTGCAGTCCCAGCTCTGGTGTTCCAGGTACACAGCACCCACACCTGGTTTCTCACATGGGTTTTGGGATTTGACTCAGCTCAGGCAAGCTCTTCCTAACTGAGCTATCTCCCCTGATTGTGTTTTGCTTGGTGTTTAATACAGGATTGCATTTAGAATCTGGAGTGCAGTATGACTTTGAGTTTGAAATCTCATGCCTCAGTCTGGGTGCAGACATGACAGACATGGGCCACCACTCTCTGCCCCAGTTGAACCTTGACATCTGCTCCACGAGGCCCCACGTCAGGTAGCCCGGCAAATAAGACAGACCCTGTCTCAAACAAGGTGGAAGGCAAGGATTGACACCAAAGCTTGTCCCCTGGCCTTCATTAGTGCATGAGGTACATACACATGGGCACAACGCGCGCACAACGCACACACACACACACACACACACACACACACACACACACGTACAACTTAAAATTATCAAAATGTTTACACCAAAGGAGAGGAATGAACCATGGGTATCAGAAATGTTTAATTTGTTGCACTGGACAGCAATGAAGCTATTTTATCCCTCACATTAGTGACATTTATAAATGCAGATTCATTTTCTGTCATTTTCCCATCCCTATATGCCATGGTCCCAGAAGATCACTCAAGCTTCGGATACCCTGACTATACTACAACCATCAGGAAGAAGAAAGGAATCTAGTGGAAACTTTTGGAAAAATGCACCCAACACTGCTACTTATATCCCACGAGTAAAACACAGGGAAATGTGGTCTACACACTTAAAGGTGCTAAGCAATTGAAAATCAGGTCCTGCAGTCTGATACGCATGTCCCCCAAAGGCTCATGTGTTGAAGGCTTGGTCCCCAGCTGGTGGTGCTGTGGATGTGAGTGCTCTCTTCATCAGCAGACCACAAGGCAGTGGAGTCTGGTGAGAGGAACTGTATCAGGTGGGACATGCCTTTGCTGGGTGTGTGTTTCCCCGGCTCTTTCCTTCTGTCTTTCCACTTCCATAGGAAGGCAGTTCTGCCTGATCACACCCCTCCATTATGATGCTCTGCCTCACCACAGACTGCAAAAATTAGGGCCAAGTGACCAAGGAGAGAAACCCCTGAGACTGAGCCAAAAGGATCCCTTTAAATTGTGTCTGTGTCTGTGTCACAGGGGAAGTGCTAATGTGTCAGTAGCTAATTTTCTAAGGAAAAGAGAAGCGTAGGTGCTGGGGGCCAATGAGGAGGCTTTGATAAACTCATCACAAGTGACCCTCTATCTCTCTCACCTTTATCTCAGCAAATCCCAGGCAGGAAGATCTGGCTGATACACATTTGTTTAAGGACCAGGCGGTAAACACTCCAGGCTACACAGCCCCTCGGCTGTGCCAGTATGGCACAAAGGAAGCCACAGAGTCCACAAGTCAGTGAGCATGGCTGGGCTGCAAGAGCGTTTTAGTCCCAAGTTGGGGTTGACCAGGTTTGCTGAAGACCAGGGCTCTGTCCACGCTCTTGACTTCTACACGGCCAGTGAGTCTCATGAAAGCAGGGGCAGTCACTCCTCACTGTGCTCCAGGCCTTTGGGAATACCTTTCATTCTTTTAGAAGTTGAGGAAAAATAACTCCTTCAAAATATGATCCTCAGATTGAAGCTCATTTGAAGAAAGAAGGAGATCTTAGCTGAGGTTCATTGAAAGACAAGGTAATGTTCAAGATGAAAGGAGAAGAATCAAGGATGGGAAAAGTGTGTCTGTGTGTATATGCACATATACGTATATGTTTATACACATGTATATATGTATATGTACATCATATATCTATATGTATGTATATATGTATTGTACAATGCATATTTATGCATGTGTAAATATGTGTGCATGTGTATGTGTGTATGTCTTTATATGTGTGTGTTCCATATTTCCATGTGTATGTATATGTGCCTGTGCTCATATGTATGTGGGTATATGCATTTATATGTGCACATTTATGGATATGTGTGTACGTGTTCCCATGCATGTGTGCTGTTTGTGTGTGCATAAATGTGCATGTGTTTATATATGTGTATGTGCATGTACATGTACATATATGTGCTGTGATCCAGCTGCCCTCACTCCCCCTGACCAACAGTGGAACTTCCTTGTGGTCTGTAATTGACAATGATGTTTGTGTTCTTTCTGGCCCGTGGGTCTCCACAGAAGCAGTAGAGGTATAAAAGACTTTACCAGGGCAGAATAAAGGCTGCTGTTCTTCCACCTGAAAAGAAGCCTCCGTGTCTCAATCCCGGCAGCCCCCACCAGTCTCGACTATCCAGGCTGGGTATGCATATGTGTGCATACATACGTGTGTGTATATATCTGAATGTATATGTTGATGGTGAGAGTAGTTGGTAGGGGAGATCTGAAGGAATAATCAGGAATGGAAACCACATGAATCTGGAATGGTCCCGGGTCTCTATGATGCTAAACAAATGTGTTCTTTCTGATTCTTTTCACTAATGGGAAGGTCCCAAGAAGTCCCAGGCATCCCAGGAATGAGAGGAGCTAGCTGGGCTGCAGGCTGGGGACATAGTTCTCCAGTTCAAGTGATTCTTCTCTGTTGGAGAGAACCCTTCCTCCCACTCACACCTCTGGCTTTGAAATGCTCTAGGGAAAATCTTAGGTGCCTTCCCCAGAAGTCCACAAACAGGACAGAGGGAGACACTGGGGAGGAGGAAACCGTTTTCCATTCATTTTACTTTCAGAAATACACTTGCAGCCTGAGCCAGAGCTGTGCTAAATCACAGAAACCATAATCCAAAAACTAACCCCTCTTAAATGATAACCAACTGTATTTTGTTTTCATAGAATGACTTTATATTTCCACTCAGGGGGCAGTCTCTAGCACTTCCCGTGACCTGAGCCTCCCTACAGATCCTTCCCAGGAAAGACACCAAGGAAAATAGGGAACTTTTTTTTTCTATTTCATTTTCCCTTTTTAAAGGAGCCTCTATATTTATTTTTCTGACCTTTTAAAAAGATTTTATTTTTAACGACATGGATATGTCTGTGTATGGGTCTGTGCATGTAGGAATAGTTGCCATCGGAGGCCAGAAGAGGGTATTGGATAGCCAGAAGTAGGAGTTGCAGGCAATTTTGTGCCAGTGGATGTGGGTGCTGGGAACCCAGCTCAAGTCCCCCAAAAGAGCAGTTCACATGCCCTGAAAGGCTGAATCATCTTGTTTGCTTCTCCTAACCATTTTGAAGCCTCAGAAACAAGGACCTCAAACAAAAGTCAGCAGCAAACTAGCCAGTAGTTCTTCATACCCAAAGTCCTTGTCAGTTTCCAGGGACTTCAAGCCCTCTGGCTGTGTGCTCTGGATACTGGCATTGCTCTGTCATCCGTGTTTCCTGCAGAGAAGTTAATTAAATAACTAAGGAAACAAGGTGAGTCTAAAGGTCCCCGAGTCCTTTAAGAGGCTGGAAAATAACAGAAAGAAAGGGTGTGTGGCTGACTAGTTAATTAAGGCAGCGATGGAGAAGGCCAACAGCTTAGATGGGAAGTGTGGAAGGACTCGTTGGTTTCTTTGGATAATCTTGAGCTGGCCCTCCTGCCTGCTCTTGCTTTAGGCGCCCACGGAAAGAGGGCAAGACGCTGTTGGTCCTGAAACTGCAGAACTACAAAGGTTGCTATCAAGATCTCATGTGACTGAAGGAGGAAAAACCTGGAATCTCATCAAGCAAATTGCTCCAAGAATGTTCTTGACATTCCTGGGCCCTTTGGGAAGCAATAGAGCAGGACCCCGTACCCCAAACCGATATTAAACAGTTGTGTAGATGCCACTCAGCCTGAAAAATCCTGCTGGCTTTCTCCTCAGTTCCTTTTTGGCCTCCACACAGAGGTCCTTTCACACTTGGGCTTTGACCTGACCTTGAGAGGAAAATGCCTTCCGTCTGGAGGAGGCAAAGGCAGTAGGACCTTCCAAGCCCCGTTTCACATCTGCCCAGATGTGATGGTTAATCTTCATCTTCAACTTGAGTAGTTTTGGAATCCCCTAGGACACACGGTGACGGTGTGTCTATGAAATGTTTCCAGAAAGATTTAACAAGGGAAGGAAGACCTACCCTGGATGTGGGTGGTACCATCCCACACGCTGGGGTCCTGGACTGGATGAAAAAGAGAGTTAGCCCCAATGATTCTTTCTCTCTTCTGACTCTATTCCTCTTTGCCCTCCATCCCTGCTCTGCTTCCTGACTGAAGGAGTAACGTGATGAGCCTTGTCAGGCTCCTGCTGCCCCACTTCCCCACCATGGACTGAACCCTTACTGTGAACCCTCTTTTCCTGAGGTTGGCACAGAAACGAGCAGTGTAGACACTGGGCCACAGGAACTACTCACCTGGTTGGCAGAAGAAACAGAAAAATGTTTACACAGAGAAGCCTGTCTTCTTCCTTCTCCCGAACACGAGTCTGCAGGGAGGGCAGGGTTAGATTGCCTGGGCTTGGGGCTAGCGTCAGGAGCCTACGTGCCTGCATTCGTAAGTCAGAACCTCTGCTCTGACTCTTCATCATGAGTCAGGTGTGTTTTCCATGTTCAGCTTCTGTGTTCTATTTCTTAGCTACCTCAAAGTCTAGATAGAAAACAGAGACGTTTATTGTTAGTCTCTCTTACCCTCCTATCAGTGTCTAGTCTAAAAAAGATGGGAATGGAATTTGCATATAAAAACAAAACCAAGTGATGCTTAGACGTATCTGACAGAGCTGGATGCCAGTTCTGAGCTCCGTCTTTAACAAAGGGCAAGCAAGTCCTTGACCTTGGCCACTTGCTTTCATTCTTCTGAAGTTTCTCTTCAGATCGGTTCCCCATTCCAGCTGTCTGGATTCAGCAAACCATAGGCCGTGGGCCAAATATGTTCTTTTGTCTGGTTTTATTTTTTTAATCATATTATAACACATCTGTTAGAAGGTAAATTGAGGCACAATAAAAATTTAAAGAGTGTTTTTGTGCAAACAATGATTCATGGGTTGGGCATCTCCAAACCATACGTGGTTTGGGGACTCCGCGGAAGAAGCTCGAGAGAAAGGCTTTTATAGAGAGAATGTGGATAGAATACAAAGAAAATATCTGGTTACAGTTGTAAAGCTGTCTCATTTGGTCTACCCCTCTATAAACTTACTAGTTATATAACTGAGTTTATTGGCTGCCTCCAATTGGTCGAGCTTAATTCTGTTTTTCTTTTAATATAGAGTTTTACAAGAAGCAGCTCAAGTCAAGTCTCACTCCTATTTGCAAGGCAAGTCAGGATGCACGGCCTTCTCTGGACAGGGAGCTTGTCAGACCACACCTCAGATTTAATTTACTCTAACAGTGTGAAGTCTGTCTCCTTCCACAGGGGTTGCAGGTCACTGCAGCTGAGCTGTGAGCTGATTAGGGTAGGGGGCAAGGGTCCCTAAAGGAACAGAGAGGGAGGGGATTCCTGAGTTGGTTTACACAGCAGGGGCTGGGTCGCCGAGCAGCAGCCACTGGCACATGGCAGAGGCTGAGAACTTGGGTGTAATGTCCCCATAGTCTTCACCTAGGGCTGGAAACAGAGAGATCTCTGAGCCTACAGAAGATGGAGTCTTAAGTCAGCAGAGGATGGTGGTGGCCGCAGTCAGGCGAGATGCATTCACTAAGGGAGAAGATGTGAAGGCCGGCACGTGGCCCTGCTTCCTTCTCAGGCCTCGTTATTTCCGGGCTGCCTGTTGGAAGGTAGGTCTTCCTCCTTAGACAATCCTCTCTAGAAATGCCTCACTGCCATTCTAGGTCAGTTCTGCATTTTGTCAATCAGTGATGAAGATTAACTGTCATAAGCACTGAGACCCACAGAGTGAAGTATTTCCTACCTGGAAATAGTTACCAACCCACTCATTAGTAGGCTCGCTGGGTCAATGCCCTCTGCTCTATCTCAAGCAAAACCTATTGACAAACAAGGATATTGCCTCTGGAATTGGCAGTATTGGCTTTATCTGGGGACAGGGCAGGATGACTCCCAAGCTGGAAGACTACTTTACCTTGGATATACCATGCAACAATTCTTTTGGGGGGCCTGGGAAAGGTTATTCACAGAAAGCAAACAATTTCATTATGAAACACGAAATGAAGGCTCTGCTGTGTGTTCACAAGTTATAGACTGCAATGGACAAGATCAAAGGGAGTGATGACTGGTATCCTCAAACAAAGCCCCCATGATGCCACTCTCTGTGGGAAGATGGAACTCTTGCAGGTGACAGCAGATTGTCAGACTTTGGCATTTTAAGAAAAAAAAAATTCAAGCCTGAATATGGGGTGAAAGGCTAAAATATAGTTCCATTTCTTTGCTTTAAGGAAGTTTCTGGAAAGGAAAGGCAAGATTTCATAGTTTTAGGTGAAGGACAGAGTCACAAAAATCCTACCGAGGGAAAACAGAACTGGGAGTTTTTGCCGAGGGAGAGCAGGGTACTCACAGCGGACCCCTGACTGAAGTCAGGGCAGGAAAAACAATGGAAGTAGGCTAGCTGGAGTTAGACTCAGATTCCATGTGCTGCGGAGGGAGGAGGCCTCTCCCACACGGGTGGTGTGTGTTGGAGCGGTGTGCTAGACACCTTGACTCAACTGAGCCAGGTCTGCTCTGAAGCAGTGTGATCTAGAGGAGGGGGATCCCAGTCACCTCCCCCTGGGTAGGTGGAGTCCCTCTGAATGATGTTCCTCTGAGGGTCATTCTCCCTGACTACAGTCTGGTCTGTAACTGTCCTAGTTACCTGTGCTGCACGGGATAAAACACCCTGATAAGAGGGACTTAAGGCAGAAAGGGTGTATTCTGGATCAAAGTTCAAGGGGATTTCAAAGTTGGTGGTGGAGAGGGTGGCAAGGTAGCTGGATCAGCAGGCCAGTTAGTCACACTGTACCCACTCTGGAGCTTCAGCAGGAAGTGGGGCAGAGTCTAAATTCTCAAGGTCTAACCCCAGTGACTGACTTCCTCCAGCGAGGTCTGTCCTCCTAAAGGTCCAGCAGAGGTGTGGGTCCCGTCAAATATCATACGAGATGGTGGCCAGGCCTGGCTAAAGTGGGAGCAGCTGGGATAACTCAGAGATGTCCTAGCTATGACACTATGAGCCCAAAGAGTTGGATTTATATATAATTTTCAGCAACACACATATGAACAAATTTTTACATTGTCTCTGATCTAATTGCTTGATTTAGAAAAGTCCCTTGCAAGATTCTCGTTAAGATTAAATATAAAATTACATGAAAATGTTGTATCTAGCATGTATAAAACACTCTGCAGTCACTGGATGCCATGCCTTTTGTTTGAAAAAAAAAAAAAACCTCAAAGCCAAAATCCTGAATTTCATCACACACACAAAAAATGTGTCCTAAAGGTTACAGCCCTCTCCCAGCTCCACATCCCTTCATTAAAACCCGAAATAAAAGACCAAGACAAGCCACAACTGTAGAAACCCCTATATATAACACAGCTTTACCAAATTTCACAATAAATATTTTAAAATCCATGAACTTAAACAAAAAGACAAAGCAACGACAGAACTGTAAATAACACAGCAGGAGCACAGCCTGGCCCCAGTGCTGGGAGGACCTGATGGAGTGAATCACAGATGGGGCTGAAATGTGCTCTCTCCGCTTACACAACACGCCCTCCGCCCTCTGAATCAGAGCAGCAGCTGGCCCCAAAAAAGGTAAGACCGACTCTGTCTGCCCCCAGGCCAGGGATGCATGCTCCCAGGGAAGACTGGGGCTCGCTGTGAGCCGCTGAGGCCAATGAGTCAGGTGGCAGGGGCAGGGCCATGCTTTCTCTCTTCCAACCCAATCAACACGTCCCTTCTCACCTCTGATTGGAAACCAGAGATGCCGAGACACAACTGCAGGAGCTGGGAGGAGGACATGGGTGCGGATTTGTGGTCTAGGATGATTTTAACCATTTAGGGAAAGACTTTCGGGAAGGAATAAAGGCGTAGGCATGCCAGGTCCGAGGTATTTATGCCCTTTTTTTGTCTTTTCCTTTCTATGGGACAGGGTCTTATGTGTCCCGGGTCGTTCTGTAGTTCACCATGTAACCAAGGATGACCTTCAATTTCTGGTGCTTCTGCCTCTTCCTCCAGAGCAATAGGATTGTAGGCATGTGATCCCATCCCCTGTTTAGACAGTGCTGGGTGTGGAACCCACAGGTTCCACATGCTAGACAAACACACTATCAACTGAGCCATATTCTCAGCCTCCATGTGCTGTCTGAACCCCAGCTTAGCCAAATTATACAACCGGGATAGAGGGGATTCTACTGAAGAGTTTCAGACGAAGGATGCACAGATGCACACACACACACACACACACACACACGAACACACGTGTGCACAAAGACACACGCACACCACTGAGCAAGGAGAGAGAGCCAACCTCTGGCAATACCTGCTTCAGTTCCAGAATTCAGTCTAACCTATGCTAGTCCTCCAGGCCTCTCCATTTGCAGACCTGTGAGATAGAACAGAGAAGCCGCCTGTTACCCAGGTCCACACATTGCTGACTAATTGGATAAAACAGGGTTTAGCTGTAGACCGTGTCACTGAATGGGGTGGAAGGAGGTGAAAGGTCACTGCTCCAGAACAAGGGCCTTGGTTAAGTTCAAGGCCCAAGAATAAACACTTCTGGCTCTTGGCTCTGCCCTAAATCATGCTGCTTTGCCATGAAAGGTTGCATAGGTTTGAGCCTGAGAACTTGGTATTAGCCTACTTCCCCATGAGAGAACAGAGCTTAGTTGGCCCTAGAACACCATCCCCCTCCTCTCCTGACTTAAGAACTGTGTGTGGTAACCGGGAACTAAGGGTGGTCTGTAGCTAACAACCACGAAGAAACTGAAGCCCTCCATCCTACAATCACAAGGACCAGAACGATGCCAACACCGGAGTATGCTTGGAAGCTGGCCCTCTGAGCTGAGCCTGCGAGCACACAGGCAACGCTGACGTTTGATCAGAGCCATGTGAGACCCATCTCAGCGGTATCTGCTTCCATAACACGCACAACATGTGAGATAATGAACACATGTGGTGTGTGATGCAACAAGAGTTACAGTAACGTTGCCGTGGTGGTGGGAACAGACCCAGACAGGATTATCAAATCAACTCTGCCAGCAGTGCGTGGAGCGCTCTGTGCTTCTCATCTCAGACCCAGATCCACTTTCCTGTGCACAGAAATTATTTTGAAACAAATTTTATAGATCATAAAATTTTTCATATATAAATGGTTTTAGTATGTCTTAGGAATGTAAGAGCTCTTTTACATGACAGTCATATGACATCATCATACCTAATTAGGGAAACATCATCTCTAATTTCATCAAGCATTCACTGTTCCAGTGTCTCTGGTTATCTCTTAAACACTGTTCTGTGATTGTCTTAGTGTTACTATTGTTGTGGGGAAACACCATGACCAAAAACAACTTGGAGAGGAAAGGGTTTGTTTGGCTTACATATCCCACATCACAGTTCATGAGGAAAGCCAAGGCAGGAACTCAACCATGCTGGAACCTGGAGGCAGGAGCCGATGAGGAAGCTATGGAGTTTATTGGCTTGTTCTTCTTGGCTACCTTGTCCTGCTTTCTTATAAAACTCAGGACCACGGATCCCAAATGGCCATCTACAATGGTCGGCCTCCTCCATCAATTACTAATGAAGAGAATGCCCTACAGGCTTGCCTGCAGTCTGATTTCGTGGAGGCCTTGCCTCATTTGAAACTCCTGCATCTCTGCTGACTCTCACTTCTGTCAAGTTCTTACAAAAACTAGCCAGCACATTCGCTACTGCTTCGAATCAAAATCCCAATGAAGTCAGATAGGAGCCTAGCCCAAGACAAGCCTTGCTATGCTAATGAGCTAACCTCAAGGTGGTGTTGATAAACTAGTTGATATACCAGTCCTAAGCTGTGAACTGTGAGAGCCAAAGCTACCACTCCACGAAATGCTACAAGACCTGGAACTTTGGGAATGCTCTCTAGGATGACATTCCCATACTCACACAGATTATCTGGCCTCTACGTTGACACTCATCAGTGAGAGGGCTTGAGATTTTTGAGTGACTATAACCTCAGTAACCTTTGAACTTCTGACCCAATGACAGGCTGTCAATGCTAGCCACTGGCCTCTGCTTTCAAGGAACTCTTGGATCTCTGTTAGTGCCATCCTCCCAACTTTCCACAGCTAACCCTAACACACAGTAGACGCGGATCACACCTGCAGCGCCTTTCCGCCCAGACACCAATTCCCTGCTTGAGGAGATTTCTATTTAATTTTTATATTAGCATGGATAGCATAAGGCATGCTTCTGTGAATAAAAGAGCATATTTGAAAGACAAATCTCGTGTGAAACATCTTAAATAACGAGCACCTTACAGCCCATATCCCACGCTTTTTGCATTAAGGATCTGGTAAAGTCAGAGACCCACTCCAGACACACGGTGGGCCAACTGGGAAAGGCTGAGGATGAAGAGAGACCTCGAAATGCACCAAAGAACATGGTCAATGTCACCTAGATCTCAGCAGACTGTGAAGCTGAAGTTGACAGCCTTGGCAGAGGGGAGAGAGCAGGGGCCATGACAACGGAAACCTGAGTCGAGTTTACAGAACGAAGTGCGCTTAGCCTTGTTTTAGTTGTGGAAAGGGAGACTGAAGTTGTAAAGGGGAGGGGGCCATTCTCCTCCTAACTCTAGCTGAGGTTTGAGTGACTTTAAGAGGTTGAATAGAGTGGAGGAAATTGGATGTATGCATCTCAGGACAACTACAGAAGAAGAGGCCATGAATTTGAGTGGGTGCATGTGAGGGGTTGTGAGGGGAATGATGGGATTATGTTCTAATTTCAAAAAGTAACAAATAAAGAGAGATGAAAATGTTTGGAGAGGAAATGTTAGCTCCCAGAGAATATTGCAATTCTCCAAGAAAAAAGAAAAATTACATTAAACTCTCTCTCTCTCTCTCTCTCTCTCTCTCTCTCTCTCTCTCTCTCTCCCCTCTCTCCACACAGAGAGAGACACATACACGGGTACACACATTCTCTCTCTCTCTACACACACACACACACACACACATACACAGAGAGAGAGAGAGAGAGGAACACAGAAAGAGGACTTCCATTTAAGAACTGTAGATATTAAAAAATACAGGAATAAAGCAAGTAAAGAATTTAGTAAATATAGCAAACTTTAAAATATCTTTCATTAATGCAAATATCTTCATCTACAGGATCAAAAGATTTTTGAGGGATTTTTTTTTATAGTGTTATGGACAGCGTTGAGAAGTGGGTTGAGAAAAGTACATGATGGTTCTCACAAAAGTAAATTTCAGATTTCACTGTGATCAGGGCATGCACGCATGTGTGTGTGTGTGTGTGTGTGTGTGTGTGTGTGTGTGTGTATGCGTGTGTACATGATATGCTAAAAATGAGACTTTGTGTACCATAAGGCAAGTCCTTTACCACTAAGCTGTAGACCCCCAGCCTAGGCGGTTATATTTTTTTTTTTACTTGACAAACAGTAAGTGTGGAAGCTTCCAGGAAGAAAATAAATTACAAAACAATTTTTATATGATGAAGTCATTACTAATAGTGAAGACAAGGGGAAGTTATGCTCATATCTGAGGAATTAAAAATATGTGCCTATTCTCAAGGTAATGACTTGACTATTTGTTATGGGATAGATGAAATATAATTAAAACCAAGAGCAAATGTCAGCCAGGGAGTGGTGAGTGACGGCTGTCGTCATGGCATGTGCAAAGCAAGTGGCAGAGGATGGCCAGTTGGAGGGCCAGACGGAGCAACATGGCAAAATTCATCTCCACTCCTACCCCGTTCTCACACCTGAGGGATAGAGCTGTTACAAGTGACCTTCATACAGTGGCAGCCATGTTTATCAGAAACTCAGGGTCCGTGACGACCATCTCTAACCTGACCCTACCCCTAAAGAGCAGAATTGTCCTGGTACAGCGATCTTTACATAGTGGTAACCATGCTTATTAGAGCCCCAGGCTGAGTGAGACATGTACCATGGAAAGTCATTGAAACGGGAAACTAGATGTGGGTTCTGTCTCCATGAGACACTACTCATAAAGATAATTTAGAAGCGCTGGAGCTCACAGTGATGAGCCCTAAATGAGGCAGAGAACTTTCCACCCTGGCTTATGGGAATGCTGGCTAAGACCTCCAGCCTTTCTGTTCTTGCTGCCAACAGCCGCAGTGCGCCTTGATGCCTGGTACACAACCTTATCATCGTGAGCAGCCTCTACTGTGATGATAACTTAACCCATTAGGAAAGCAGAGATCAGAACAGTGCCTTGTTTTGTTTTGTTTCCATGAGGATGGATTGTATTTATGACCCACAGCATATCTATGACCAAGTGTACTTTGTGAGTTTAAAATATGTTCCCCCCACAATGCTACTTACAGAAAATCCCAACGCTGTAGAAAACCTTTCTGTGTAAGAGAAATGAAGGCCATCGTGGAAACCAAGCACAACCGTGACTTATGAGTTAAGTGTGAATAATAGATGCTGGCATGATTAGTAAGAACAACTGCTTTGTTTACTGAACATTTAGTGCGTGTATCTACAGAACACATTGACCCTGGATGTTTCTAGGCCTTTCCCATTTTATTCCCTCCAAATAGAAATTCTGTGAGGTCTTTGCCATCATTTTATACATTTAGAGATTAATCAGGTTGTACCATGGACTGAACTGAAATTGGGTGGTCACTGAGCAGATATAGGGATTGATTGAAGCAGTCAGTTGGCTAGATTGAATAGCAACAGAGAAGCAAAACAGAAGACATCATAGAAGAAAACATCCTTGGTGTTGGCCTCTTTCCATCTGTGCACTTTCTCTATTCTAACCAAGGTAGCACAGCTTATTATTTAAGTCTAGAGATCTGAGGCCACGCCTATGAGTGGTACTGAGTAATCCCAGGAAACTAGAAACCAATAACAGTCTGTGGAAGGGGTGTTTGCTCATTTATGTTTTGGTTTGGTGTAGTCTGTCGCAGTTTTTTAAGCTATGGAGTCCTACTCTATAGTCCAGGCTTGCTTTGACCTCACACATGGTTCAGCCTGCCCTTGTATTTGCCATCCCCTTCCTGGGCCTCGAGCTACAGGCTTGAATTACAGGTGTGCACTCTCACACCCAGCAGACAATACCTTTTAACAGCAGCAGCAACAACAACAAATTGAGGCAAAAGGGAGGGGGTTCTAAGTGACATAAGAACCAAAAATAGAGTAATAAGGAGACAGATGGGAATAAACCTCACAAATCAGGGTTACATAGGATCTAATGTCTTAAAGCCAAAATGCATTAGAGAAACAAAGTCCAGATTTATGTTTATAAGAAATGTTCCAATCTAAGTAGCAAATACTACACTGAGGTATTCCGTGTCACTGCAGACAAGAGCAGACCAGCATTCCTTGTCCTCAGGGCAGAGACACCTGAGCAGTCACAGGCAATAAAAATGACAGACCGGATCTGCTCTATGTGGCTGAGTCTTTCATGCCACACCGAACCTTGGGTCACTCTGTTTTACAAAACAGCAGTTCTGACCTGAGCTACTCCACCTGGAGCATAAGTGACAAGTCAGACTGATTCTCCACCTCGATTCTACAAGTTAGCACCACCAGCTCAGCACAAGACATGAACTGTCATTTCTTTGGGCCAATAAATAATTCCATCTGTAACTGTATCAAAGTCTATCTGAAACACCAGGTGTAGGATCTTATCAGCCACACCACATGTACCCCTAACTTGGGACTATAAAGGAAAGGTCAGCCTAAGAACTAAGGTACCCTAAGACCTGGCTCCATGCTGACCCTTGAGTCTGTCCAGTAAAACCACCACAGCAAAGGGCTCCTGCTTGTCCCCGGTCACTGCTGAGTCACAGTTTCTCCCGCCCCCAACACAGTCCACATCCATCACTGCCTGTCACCCACCCTGCATCTGACAGGTATGTCCCAAATAGCTTTGTACCTGTGATGCCTCTGAAGACTCAACTGGCCCTACAAAGGCTTCTTTGTATGTGAGCCAGCTCCTGCCTCCATCCTCAGCACAGGCCTCTTAACTCTGAGGACTCTACAACCCTCCCAACACATATAAGCATACACACACATGTACACACACACACACACACACACACACACACACACACACACACACACATTTACTATGTGAAACGTAACATGTGATCTGAGTGTCTGAGAGTAAATATTGGTGATTAACTCTGGACAAAGAACCTGTGATTGTCGTTGGCCAAGTCTATCCAGATAACCCAACCACTTCTGCTGATTCACAGCCGAGCAAATGGATGCAGCTTATAAGGCTATAGTTGGTGAAATCTGATATCTTTCTAACAGAGCACACTTGGGACAACAGATACGAAAAGACTGACCAACAATAACTGCAAATATACCGAACCCAAAATTATTCAAACTTCAAGAAAGAGAACTTGTTCAAAAGTTCCCTCTTGTGGAAAGTAGTTTTTTTTTTTAAAAAAAAATCATGTGTATGGGTGTGTCTGTGTGTGGATAGGCAGAAATTGTGCCCATGTTAGCCAGAGGGTAGATCTGGTGCTTGAATTATGGATGGTTATAATTTTTTTAAAAAAAGAAAAGGGCCTTTAATGTCTTCCAGGGTTCTCCCGCACGTGTGTGCAAGGGTTACACTGTACATTCCAGCATCCTGTCATGCTCTGCCTTCGCTTTTCCCTAAATGTGATTTTTCTCTTCTTTATTTTGACATAGTTAAATTTTCTCTGAATACAAGAAAACCATAAGCATGCAAAATTGAAACGATTGTGTGGGGGTGGGTGACAGAAAAATGTAATATGAGGAAGTCTTTAACCATGCAATAAAATGTATGCACAGAGGATCGTGTGACCCCAATCGCCTCCCCAAGCATGGCTCCTCGTGTGTCCCTGGCACTACTTGTCCCCGTGTGCCTCCTCCCTTCCAAAATGACAAGGAGTCCAGATGATATTTCCAGTCATCACTGTGCTTCACTGTCTACATCCTGAGTTTTATTACTTATGCAAAATTGTTTAAATTGTTCAGTTGGTATGGTTTTTTTAAATCTAGAAAACTGTGTGTTTTGGTTCTAAATGAAATAAATCATAACTTTTCCATTAAAATAAATGGAAATTGTTTTTCCATCCAGCTCTGTAGCTCATGGCCATGTTGGGGGGAATGAATTAGTCACAGCGAGGGCGAAGTGTCATGGTTTATCTCTCCCACTAGAACAGAAACTTCATGCCTGACTCACAGCTGGCACCCATGAGGCTTCTTGAATGAAATAAAAGCTTTGCAAGATTAGTGAAAATTAGCAAGTTCAATTACTTAGCCAGAGCTAAGCCACTAGGAATGGGTGAAGGACGCCAGACTAAAACAAGCACACCACATATGTAGCTGGTGGATCCGTTTCCCTCTCTGAAACCACTTTACTGGGCAATGGCATGGAGTTGGGGGAGATCCGGCGACAGCTGAAACAGACATGACTGCCTTTGCACAACTGCAGAAGGCAGCGCCATTCCGCTGAGGTGTCTGTCTGTCCATCTTTAGACAGAAGGGTATGACTGTCACACCGCAGTGGATGTGCTGGATCCATAGCACTGGATGAAGGGACGAGAGAATGATTGAGATGGGACTCACTGAGAGGTTAGTGACAGTAAGCTCCCAGGGCCCCAAGAGTTGTGAGAATCCCAAATGGAGTTCCTGCTAGCCTGAGGCTGTCATAAGTCACTGATGGAAATAGTTCCTTCATTAAAGGGACATAATCATCCATAGCTTTTGGCTAGAAAGGAGCTATCTGCAAAATATATCCAGACTCTCCTCCTGGTCCCAGCCTCCTATTGGTGTTTCCCATTGACCAAATGCCATGGAGCACCATAGTAAGGATGCTCAGAGTCAGTGGAACGGTGAAGGAAATTAAGCACACAGGTGCTACCTACAGAGCAACCAGCACAGTATGCCAAAGGTCACCCATTTGTTCCACATTCTTTCAACTCTTCCCCTGTCGGCTTGCATCTGGTTGGGCAGGCTTTCAACAGAGGTGATTTTGCACTGAGTGGTTACAACATGCCTAAATGGTTAAGAGTGACTGCCAAATATTGTGATAGTCTCTACACAGAGATGTGAACATCCTCCTACATTACCGTCCCTGAGTCCTAGTAAAAGACAAATCCTTCTCTTGACCTCTCATGTCAAACAGAACTTCAGCTGAGCCTTTATCGAAGCTCCAAAACTGACACAAACTTTTGATTTGCCATAAAAATTCAGGCCAGGGACAGAGTGAAGGGAAAAGCCAAGCTGCTCTCTGTTGGTAAAGACTAGAGACCTCCATCCAATCTCTTACACATTCCTGTTGTTCCCCAGCCCAAACTCAGTCTCCAAAGAGCTGAGGTTGAATTGTGATCAATGCTTAGACTGAATCACTACTTGTTTTTAACCAAAGCTGTTTTTGTTTCATTCAGTTGCCCTTTAAACACTAAACTCCAAGGGCAGTTTGAGTTTCAAAAGCAGCCTTCACAGCAGCTGTAGCCCATGAAGACTCTGGTCCTTTCCCCTTTGGCCTTTCCTTCCCTTTCTGAGAAAGAAGACAGTATCACTCTCAATTCCCATCTCTCTCTTCAAGACCTACCTTTCCACACATGTGTTGACCTGTTGGCTTTGTGTTTCTTTTTTTTTTTTTTGAAAGTAATTTTATTAAATTATAAAAGTTTCCATTTACGCCCCTCTTCCCAACACCCTCCCACTCCCCTCCCCTCCCTCTCCTCCTCCCTCTTTGTCCCTAAGGGCAGTCAGGGTTTCCAGCCCTGTGGGAAGTTCAAGTTCGTCCCCCCTCCCTCCAGGTCCAGGAAGGTGAGTATCCAAACAGACTGGATCCCAAAAATCCAGTATATGCAGAGGAAACTAGTCCCAGTGTCATTGTCCATGGCTTCTCAGAAAGACTCCAGGCCAGCCACATTCAGAGAATCCGGCCACATTCAGAGAATCTGGTTGGATCACGTGCTCGTTCAGTCGCAGTCCAACTGGCCTTGGTAAACTCTCATTAGATCCGACCCCTTGTATCAGTGGGTGATAGCATCGCTCGCAGTCCTTCGTCATTTTCTTTGTCCTTCTGCTCCTCATTTGGACCTTGGGGGGCTCAGTCCAGTGCTCCAATGTGGATCTCCGTCTGTATCGCCATCCATCGCCAGATGAAGGATCTATGGTGATAAGCAAAATATTCATCAGTATGGTTATGGGCCAAGGCTGGTTCAGGCACCCTCTCCTCTGTCCAGAGAACAATCTGGGGATCTCTCCTTGGACCTGGGATCCCATATGCTTTGCAACCCAAAGACATCAAAGGCAATGGTTGCTCATGTGAACACCAACTCTGCACATGTATCAAATCTAAAAGCTCACTACATGGCATACATGCACTGGGGTGACTGCCAGCCACTGTCAGCCTGCTCAGGGGTTAAGTAGGGAAAAGAAAAGTTCACAAGTTTACTCAGACTTTGTTGCAATAGGGTCAGCTGGCTGCATTCCCGCTGCCTGGCTCCCAGCTAACTTTATACCCGAAATAATTACACAGAAACTGTATTCATTTAAAAACTGCCTGGCCCATTAGTTCTAGCCTCTTATTGGCTAACTCTCACATATTGATTCAACCCATTTCTAATAATCTGTATCACCACTTGGCTGTGGTTTACCAGCATGAATCTAACCAGCATCCGTCTTGGTGAGGAGAGCCACGGTGGTCTGCCTGACTCTGCTTTCTGTCTCCCAGCATTCTGTTCGGTCTACTCTGCCTATCTAAGCTGCTGTCCTATCAAAAGGCCAAGGCAGTTTCTTTATTTGACCAATGAAAGTAACATATAGACAGAAGGCCCTCCTACTCCAAGACATTCATGGAAAACATAAATTATTGAAGAATATTCTCCATGCTTTGTGGGACAGTGAGACTGGAATTGGTCTTGGTAATGTTAATCCAGGCTTCATTGGGCCATCTGCTAGGTGTGCAGTAGAGATAGCCTGCTTCCTTTTTAAGGCCCTTGGTTTTCTTATTCATAACACAAGAATAATACATTATTTACAGGGATATTATGAGAATCAGATAGGATTATAAACATAAAAATCATTTGTGCATTGTATATGAGCATCCTGTATGAATATAAGGTGTAAAAGTAGATTAAGCGCGCGCACACGCGTGCACACACACACACACACACACACACACCACTTATCTCTCTAGAAAGAATACAGAAATGCATCAGTTGAACATACTATACTTCACAAGTATGTAGAATACTACGTGTCATATCAAACACAGCAAATCCAGGCTGGGAAGATGTTTCCGCTGGTGAAGTTCCTTTTACCAGACAGGAGGACCTGAGTTTCTATCTCCAGCACCCACCTGACAACATGCGCCCATCCCAGCACTGAGAGAAGGAAACAAGAAGATCCCTGAGGCTAGTACAGCTGAATCAGCAAGTTACAGGTTCAGTGAGAGGTAAGGTCTCAAAGCTAAGGCAGAGAGTGACAGAGGGGTTGATTTGTGTTGGCTTCTGGCCCCACACTCACGTTCCCAATATGGGAAGGGAAATCAATATTTCAAGATGCAAAAATCTATCCCAGCCAGCGGGATACGAACGGGGGTCCTGATAAACCTAGTGGAGAGGAATGAAAGGAGACAAGAGACATGAGAAATGACGGCAAGACAGGATTTCTGATCAAGCCGTCTAGTTTATTATTTCCTCAGAAGCTGTTATATAGCAAACGGACAAAGGGGGGAAGGGAAAGGTGTCAGGAAGCTCAGGTCTGCTGGAATTCAGGTCCAGAGACATCCCCAGCTGATAGGTAAATGCTGAGGGTCTGTGATTATTGACTAACAAAAGACTCTGCTAGGAGATAAGATGCCAGGTTGATTTCCTAGACCCTGTAGAGGGGAGAGGTAAATATTTTTCTTAACCTGTGAGATTAAGATGGCTGTAAACAAAATGAAGATCTCAAAATACAGGTCTTTGCTTCCAGCAAAAATCTACAATGTGCCCAAATATTGGAGGAACCCCAGAAAGACTAAAAACAAGTAGGACAAAATTAATAACAAAAAGCATTGCTAAGATCTGAAATAAGAAAAGAATTAGAAAAGAGAATTGCATTAAGTTCTACATACTTGAAGAATCTGAGGACTATCTCGAAGAATATTTGAGGTTCCGTTGTGTCTGCATACAACATTTTCTCTATCCATTCATCTGCTGGTGGATATCTAGACTGGTTCTCTTTCCTGGTGATATACATAGCTAGGCAGGTGCTTCTAAACGTGGAAGAAGCCCAGTGAGTGTTAAATAGAATACAGGTAAAGGGAGCCACATCTGTAGTCATCATAAACAAAATGTTGGAAGCATGAGATAGATAACCTGCTGATGGATCTCAGATAAGATCACCCATTGAGTTCTCATCAAACAGCGGGCAGAAGGAGGCAGTGGGAAGACATGATTGCTGAAATGAAGCAACAACTAAGATTTCAGTACACAGTCTGGTTAGTGATGCCCCCCAGCAGCACCAAGGCTCAGGAGGCAGAGATGGGGAGATCTGGTTAGTGATGCCCCCCAGCAGCACCAAGGCCCAGGAGGCAGAGATGGGGAGATCTGGTTAGTGATGCCCCCAGCAGCACCAGGGCTCAGGAGGCAGAGATGGGGAGATCTGGTTAGTGATGCCCCCAGCAGCACCAGTGACCAGGAGGCAGAGATGGGGAGATCTGGTTAGTGATGCCCCCCAGCAGCACCAGTGACCAGGGGGCAGAGATGGGGAAATCTGGTTAGTGATGCCCCCCCAGCAGCAGGGGCTTGGGAGGCAGAGATGGGAACAATCACTGTATCTTCAAGGACAACTTTTTCTACAATGCAATTTGGGACCAGTGGGGGCTACTAGCATAGAGAGACCATGACAAACAAAACAAAAACAAAAACAAAACAAACAAACAAAAAAAAAAAAAAACGAAGAAACAACCCCCCAAACTAACATCCAACAAAGTCAACTTTCAAACTTTAAGTAGAACTAGAAATGATCCTAGGTTTTAAAAGAATGGATAACTTTTCTTCAGAGGCAAACCCTTGTTTAGAATAAACCCTAAGGGAAACTTTTAGATTAAACACACAGGTCACCAGCTTCTTGTCTCTGCCTCCCCAGGGATTACAGACACATACCACCATGCTTGGCTGTTATACGTGGGTTTGGGTATTGAAATCTAGGGCTCCTGCTTATGAAGCAAGCACCTAACCCCATGTTAGTATAAAATTTAAGGCAATCCCCAGGGACAGATATATACTTCAAGTGCTGGAGCAACCACTAAGAAAATAACTCTTAAAATACAGTTTAAAAGCCAATGAAAATGTAGTGTAAGTGTCACAGCAAGAAAAAAAAATCAGTGTGAGAGAGTCAGGAAAACAGTGGACAGAGGAATGAAACAGAGATGGTATCTTTAAAATAAGTAACAAAAATAGCAGATATTGATGTAATCATGTCAACATCAGTGTTAAACACAAATCCACTGCCAGGCAGAGGGCTGTCTTCCCCTTTCTTTGTGACTCTTGCTTCTGGAAATATCTGTACAGCAGAATTTCCCCTCTTTAGGAAACACCAACCATCTAACACGTCATGTTAGATGAGGATCGCTGTAATGGTCTGACTTTACCTTGATGACCTCGGTAAAGACTATATTTCTGGGCCAGGGAGATGGCTCACTGGGTGATGGCATGTAGTGCAAGCCTGCTGACCTGAGTCAGCTCCCCAGAGCTCACAGGTAGGAACAAGCAGAGCTTTGAAAACTGCCCTTTGACCTCCATAGTCATGCCATGGCCTTTATGGAAACCCACACGTATACACAAATAATAGTAGACTGTATTTTCCAATGAGGTCACATTGTTTCCTGGGGTCAAGATTTCAACACACGGATTTCTGGACGGGGGGGGGGGGCAGAATCCAATCCACGTTACTTTCCTTATTGTTGTACCTACACGTTAGCACGAAGTGAGGGAATGGCCGGATGCAGTCAGCTCTAGCGAGGTCAGTGTGATAGGCAAAGCAGCAGAGCTTTGGGCTTCCGTGGAGAAGGGTAACTTCCTCTCCTGCGTCTTTCATCTTCTCCCTTCTTTCCAGAAAGCACTCAGTTGGAGACACCACAAACCAAGGAGGTCCACGGCAGAGGAGAGTCCCTGCCCAGGGCAGGACCCAGGGCACTTCTCCTGAGCCATCTTGGTAAAGGCTGGCCCTAATTCTATTTGTATACGGCTCAACCTCAAACACCAGCTATAGATGAGTACTTTAATTTAGGGCGATGAGTGGCATTTGTGGTCATCCTCCCCTGGAGAACCCGGAATCTCCCATTTTCTGGCAAACAGACAGCTCTGAGTGTGTCTTTACTTAAAGGTTTCCTTAGGAAGGGTGAATGGGGCCTTTCAGAGAAGACGGAGCATTTAGAAATTCTAGGCAATCCTAATATATGAAGAAAACCAAAGATACATCTCACGCCGTCGGTTTATGAATATGTATGTCTCTCTGCTGTGGCAACCTCTCGGCCACAAAATCACAGCGAATTAGAATGTTTTTCCTGGGGAAAAGTGCCCATCGCTGTGAGCAGAAAACACAGAGTCCTGGTGCTGTTGGTTGTGAACCCACCCCTTCTTTATAAATGAGCTGAGAAACCGAGCAAACGGTGCAGATTCGTGCAGTGAATTCAGACAGATTTGAATTTCAGATCTGCCCCGGTGGCCAACACATGAGATGTCTGTATTCAGGGCAGAGCTTTTTTCCTTCTTTTTTTTGGCAAGAATACCGACTGTTGGATTATTTGCTTTGCATATTTTTTATACTTGAACCAGCATATATAGAATATCTTTAAACAGATATGCATTTATCTTCAAAGAATGAAGTACTCACTGGACGGGATAAAAGTGTAAGCAATAGCTTAGCTCTCGGCCCTTCCCAGTTGTTAGTAAAGATTTGGGAGATTTTCTCTAGCCGGTTTCCACGGCGTCAGGAGCATAAAGAAACATATATACTCTTTCCCCCAAATGAGCCCTCTCAAGGAAAACGTTTCTGGAATTTGTTTGGTTGCATAGAGGCCAAGCTCCCAAATCCATTTCCCACAGTATACCTCTTACATCTTACACAGATTCAGGGTGGGCCTGGCTAGAAAGAACACAGACTCTGGACTCAGAGTATCTGGCTGGAATGGAGAGCCTTCACTTCTTAATTACATCGCTGAACAAATGATTTCAGTGCTTGATCTGGTTTCCTATGTCTGTCTGTCCTCTCTCTCTCTCTCTCTCTCTCTCTCTCTCTCTCTCTCTCTCTCTCTCTCTGTGTGTGTGTGTGTGTGTGTGTGTGTATCTATGTGTAAGTATGTATTTACCTGCAGATTTGTGTGTACAGAAGCCAGAGGTCCCTGCAGGTGTCTTCCTCAATAACTCTCTACCTTTTTTTGGAGTTAGCATCTCTTGCTAAGCCTGGAATTCACCATCTTGGCTGGACAGTCTGGCCATCAAGCCCCCATGATTCTTCTGTCTCAGCATCACGAGAACTGCCATTACAGGCACACTACTGAATGAGCCATTTCTTTAAGCCATAGTTTCCTCATCTCTAAAGTTAAGTGGCTCCTTTGGGTGCTTGGGAGAGTAACAACGACCACAAAATGTGTCTCAGGGAAAGGTTGTAGCACAAGAGGAAAGAAATGACCAACAGAAGTAGCTGCAGGAGGGCAGAAAAGGTAGTTTCTTAGGCTCTCTACTGCTGTGCAGAGATACCATGACCACGGCAACTCTTATTAAAGGAAAAACATTCGATTGGGGTGGCTCACAGTCCAGAGGTATAGTCCATTATTATGGTGGGACATGGAGGTGTGCAGGCAGAGATGGTGCTGGAGAGGTAGCTGGGAGTTCTACATCTTGACCCCCAGGCAACAGGAAGTGGTCTGAGAGTTAGACTGAGTGAAGTTTGAGCAAAGGAAACCTCAAAGTGATACGCTTCCTCCAACAATAAATAAATAAATAAATAAATAAATAAATAATAAACAAACAAACAACGTCACTCCCTATGACCTTATGGGGGCCGATTACATTCAAATGAGCACAGCAGACATTCTGCACTTGATGAACCTGGTCTATAGGCACCACAGTCAGTCCTGAAAGCAAGCTGCAAGCTAACTGCATCCGCAAAGCCTGACGTGCACCAGACACAGCACATGCTCACGTGACGGGCCTCACTTGTTTTGCTCAGCAGCCCTAGGGAGGGGACATGACCATCTCCATCATGTAGAGGCTAAGTCAAGTAATTTATTCAAAGCCACAGAGCATATACAGTTTGGAGCCAGGAATGAAAATTGGGTCTGTCTGACTCCAAACTCTGTGGTTTCCTGTTACACCAAACTGTGTCAAGTAATAATATCAACAATGATAATAATAAGCATCTTGACCCCGTCAAGTCCTTGGGGGAACCTGGCTGTGTTCCTAAAGCCTGCTTTCAGAAGGTCGGCCTTCCTCCATTCGGGCTTGCTGCTTGTCCCAGGGCTGTGCTGAAGCCGGTGATGTCAGGTCTCAGTGCTGGGCTTTCCCGGTTTGACCATCCTTTCCCCTTCCCAGCCCGCTTGGAATTTAGGGTCTCCTTTTTGTATCCACACCCAAGCTCATCATCCCATGAATGCCCGTTCATGCTGCCAAGGTGCGGTCTGCACTCTGTCCTGTTTAAGGGGAAGTCTTGGTCCAGAGAATAGAGTTTCCACTCACTCATTTTCATGCTTGAGATCTCAGCACCTTTGGAAGACCTGTCATGAGCACCCAGCCTGCCTTAGGGGTTGGGGGACCTCCTTGCACCAAGGTCACCAGTCTCTGGGCTGTCCGTATCATCCTGTCATTGGTAACCACTTCTGTTGGGTTCAACTCATTCACATGACGGTCTTCTGCATCTGAGTCTGTTTTCAAAGACTGTGCCTCTTATTGGCACTGAGCCCCTAGCACTGATTAGGATCCCTTCACACAGTAGGAGCTCAGTAAATGCTCGCCTAGTAAATGATCTGGTTCTGAACAGAACAGTGTGAACCAATGCACAGCTACACAGTTAAGATTGATCATCAGTGTAATTACTGCCATAACAATCTCCACTCAACCCTGATTTGGTAATCAGTGAGCTTAAGAGTTTCTGGGGAATACATTTTAAATGAAGGTAATAATATAATATGCACAAGAATCTTAAAAACAGCAATACCCAAAAATTAAAAGTCGAGTTAAGTATTTTCCTCCAAAATTTTTGATATCTTAGCTCCTTTGGCATCATGCAAATGCTGTTTCCATCATGATTCTGCCCTCAGCTTAATTTGAAGAAATGTCCAATTTGCGATCATTTATTTCTTTCCCTCTGTCATCCTAGGACCTTTCTTAAACTAATGCCTTTCTTCCACATTCCCCAAGTCATAGAAGCAACATTATCCGAAGTTTATTCAAACTTATCTGAACCTTTGGGGCTAGAAATTAGGTGGGAACTGTTTTCTTCGGGAGATTTCTAGTGCTTCTTGGCTTTGAAATGGCTGGAAGAGAAACAAGAATAGCTTTTCTTGCGGTATTTTGGTTTCTCCTCCCAACCCAAACCAGGAAGTGCAGAGACACTCAAAAATTAAAAGAAAGGGGAAAAGTTAACTCAACATTTTGAACTTCATACATGACTTAGGTTCGATTTCAGTCTGAGGCAAAGGTTCAGCTGAGTGCTTGTTGTATCCAAACCACTTGGCCCTTCCACTGAAATTACTGGTAGGAACATGTATATATGGGAAAAGGTAACTGATGGTCTGTAGGGTCATTGTATGACTGCATGTTTATGGGAATATTGTGCTAAAGGAACTCACAGAATGGCAACTGTGGTAAGCACAAGGCACACAGACGGTACACTCAGGTCTCATGACCACCACTGTATTCATCATCTGTCTCCTACCGTCTATCTACCTATCATCTGCATACTACATCATACTTACCATACCAATCTCTTATTTATCTATCATCTATCGTCCATCTGTCTATTGTGTATCTTTATCACCTATTATTTATCTATCCTTTGTACCTAGTTATCCTGCTTTCTGTTATCATATCTATAACTATCTCTGTCTTCCTATTTATCATCTATCATTTCTTTCTGTTGTATCTAGGTAGATGATATCTATCATTTAACTCTACCTATTCATCTCCTATCATCTATTTGTATCTCTATTAATCTGCCACATATGGTGTGGGAGAACTGTCTGTATTCTGTCAATCATGTATTCTAATAAAACGCTGATTGGCCAGGCAGGAAGTATAGTTGGGAAAACCAGACAGGAAGTAGAGGTGGAGCAATGAGAATGGGAGTATTCTGGGAAGCAGGAAGCTCCCTCCGCCAATCCTGCGCAGATCACCGAAGAAGCAACATGTGAGCTGCCCAGCTAGAAAAGGTACTGAGCCATGTGGCTAACGTAGATAAGGATAATGGGGTAATACATGTTATAAGAGCTAATAAGTAGCCAGAGCTAAGGGCCAATCAGTTTATAATCTTATGGAGTCCTGTGTGTGATTTTCTTTGGGGCTTGCCAGCTGAGGGGTACTGGGTGGATCAGAAACCCCAACAAGCTGGCCTTTCTTGTTACAGATGGCTCCCACGTGGATAACTGAATCCACAGAAAGCCTGAGAAAACTTGGAAAAGACTAGAATAAAGCATGGCTTCTTGGTGATATCAATTTCTCAGGTCTGCTCTGCTTGCTAGAGGCAAGCAAGCACTCTCATCTAAGAGAGGCTTCCTAACTCAGCTTTAGCTGCAAAACCCTGCAGCTCTTTTAAGAGGTCCTGCTACGAGACACTGAAATGGTTTTGATGAAAAGCTGAACACATGCTTTTTGGTTTTCAGCTGTAGCAGGAAAAAAGCTGCGCTGTTTTAAAATGTCGGCTTTCTGGGCTGTCCTGTCAGGGCAAACTCTGACTCTTTCAGGCAGGCAATCCTACTGAGTGTGGTCTGTGAGCAGAATGCTGCAGCTTGCTTACTGGCAGGGACCTTGAAACGCCACAGAGTTGTGGCAATAAAAATGGCTCCAGCGGTACATCTGTCATGAGGCTGGAAAGCTAAGGAATAGGCTGGATCTAGCCATCAAAACCATGGCTTTAATCCTCTCATTAAAGAATCATGTGGTCAGAAAAAGAGAGATAAACAGTAAAGATAGATTCAAAGATGAAGAAAACCTCTAAATGGTTTACAGTGTGTTAAAAATATATGCAGGTTAAAAGTTAAAGTTTGTAAAGTAAAAAAAGAAAGAAAGAGAGTAGTTGGGTGTGGTGGTGAGCCACCACACTTTAATCCCAACACTTGTGAGCCAGAGGTAGATTGACATCTGTGACTTCAAGGGGCAGAGGTAGATTGACCTCTGTGACTTCAAGGTGTGGTAGTACACACCTTTAATCCCAATGCCTGGGAGGCAGAGACAGACAGATCTCTGTGAGTTCAAGGTGTAGTAGCACACACCTTTAATCCCAGCACTTGGGAGGCAGAGGCAAGTGGATCTCTATGAGTTCAAGATCAGCCTGGTCTACAGAGTTATTCCAGGACAAAGATATACAGAGAACCTGTCTCAAAAAGTAAAAGTAAAAATAAAAAAATAAAATAGAGGTCAAAATAAAACTGCACAAAGATGGAAAATATACAGAGAATCTTGAAACTGTATGCTATTATGCTCTTTTTGAATTGTTTGAATGCTGAGGAAGGAACAACAGCCGCTAAAAGACTTTTGTTTATAAATGCTGCTGAACTAACCCAAGATAGGTATTTTTTAAATACCTTGGCTTCAAAATTGAAGTCAAAAGGTATGTTACTTTGGAGAAGAGGATTTGCTTTTGTTTCCACAGGAAATGAGAGGCTGTGGATTCATTCTGAGCTAAGAAAAATCAGATTTGATCAAGGAAGACCACTCAAGAAATCCCTGGTAGGAACAGATGGCCCGGATGTCTGAGTTCTACATCCAAAACAGATTCAAGATGCTACCTGAGATGATCAAGACTCCCAGGATACTCCAGTCAGGACTTGATTATAACTCTAAATTTTGTTTAGGTCCCCATAAGATTATCAGTGCCCCCCACCCAGCCGGAAGTAGCCTGAAATACTACACCCACATTCCCAAAAATGGACTATGGGTATTTTCCTTTGTTTAAAAATAAAGAGGGAAATGGTGTGGGAGAACTGTCTGTATTCTGTCAATCATGTATTTTAATAAAACGCTGATTGGTCAGGCAGGAAGTATAGGTGGGTCAACCAGACAGTAAGTAGAGGTGGGGCAATAAGAATAGGAGAAGGCTAGGGAGGAGCAAGCTCCCTCTGCCATTCCTGCCCAGACCACAGAGAAGCAAGATGTAACCTGCCCTGCTGGAAAAGGTACTGAGCCACATGGCTAACACAGACAAGAATTCTTACCATAAGATGTAAGAATTAGTTAATAAGAAGACTGAGCTAATGGGCCTATCAGTTTATAACCTAATGTAGACTCTGTGATTTTCTTTGGGACTTGCCGGCTGTGTGGTACTGGGTGGGACAGAAACCCCAACAAGCTGGCCCTTCATGTTACATACATATCTATTTATCTATCTGTCTTATCTATATTAATCTCTATATCATCTTCTCCCAACATAAAATACATAAAATAATTATAACTCTAAAATTATGATTGCTATCTAGTTTGAGTTTTCTATTTCATTCTTTCTTTGGGAAGTGTAAGATAAGTATGTTTCAATTACTGTTCAGAACCAAACGCTGGAGGTTGTGCCAGTCTGGCTACAGTCAGTTCAGAACCCATGAGAATTCTTGGGTTGTGAGTTTTGTTTGTTTGTTTGTTTGTTCAGGGTGTGTCTCCAGTGCTGACTCAAGCCAACCTAGTCCCAGCCACACCTATACAGCTGGTTGGAGTACGGAATAGTGTCTCAGTCTTGAGCTCTCCTACCAATGTGATATCTAAAGTCTTTTCTCCCATTTAGTTATTTTATGGGTTCATGCACGCACATGTGCGCCATGGTGCATGTACGGAGGTCAGAGTGCAGCTTTCAGGAGTCCATTCTCTCCTTCCACCTGGTGGGTTTTCAGAACGTGACTCAGGCCACCATGCTTGGGCAGGAGCCCTCAGCTGCAGAACCATCTCACAAGCCCAGCTGTGTGAACACCGCTCACACACGTGTGTCCATATTGATACAGGCAAAGGCCATTGTTATCTACCAACTACTCAAAAGAGTTACAGGAAAAGCAGCCTGAAGGGAAGCTCACAGCATTGGAAACTTGTGCCTTTGTGTTGGGCTGCATTCATAGCTGTCCTTTGTCACAGGCGGCCGGAGGGTCACAGGGTCAACACACCTGAGAAGCTGAAAGGGACAGAGGCTGATTGTACTCACTCCTGGGTGTAACAGGGTCTCAGATCTTAGCAGCCCCCTGACCTTCGCACAACTGGCTCCACGATGGCTGTACCATCCAGGCTGTAAAACTAAGCAGGTAGACGGCACCACCTGCCACAGTAAATCAAAGACCTAATCTATCAAGGTCCATAGTTCTGGGAAAGTCTCTAAATGTACTAACCTTGCTTTTCGGCTTCTGCAGTTACACTTCTGACTAAACTGTTCTTGTGAACTGAAGTGTGTCAACCCAGAATATGGGATCTGTGAGTAAAAGTTCACCATGAGAAAGGCTCACTGCTACCCTGGGGTCCGAGTGTGGTGGTCGGCTGGCTAATAAAGACTTTCTATTGACTTTAAAAGAAGAAGAAGGAGGAGGAGGAGAAAAGAAGAAGAAGAAGAAGAAGAAGGAAGAAGAAGAAGGAAGAAGAAGAAGAAGAAGAAGAAGAAGAAGAAGAAGAAGAAGAAGAAGAAGAAGAAGAAGAAGAAGAAGAAGCATCCATTAGACAAGTCACATGGCTTACTTTTCAGTGACTTGGTGGTGATGTCAAACCAGTCTGCAGATAATGATGTTTTAATAATAATATGCCATCTAACATTGGAATCATCACCGAGATTTTATACTCTTGCAAAAGTACGCTAATAAGAATGATTGCATTATTTGCACAGCATATTAACCCCTCCATCCAAAAACCTGCTTATTTCATTTTGTGTTTTTATTTCTGGCACTTTGATCCCAGATGACAGTCTTGAAGAGTTTACGTGATGGATAGTTCAAGTACGCTTCAGCATTAATATCAAATTTCACACAACATGTCCCTAGGCACATTATTTTGCAAAACATGATCATGGCTTGTTTGAAATACGTATTTTTCATCTATCTGTATTTGAAAATGTTAAATAGCTACCATGATACCTAACTAGCAAAACTTTTAAGATAATTAAATGTGCTAATGATTTGTTTGAAATATGTATTTTTCACCAATCTATCCGTCTAAATGTGAAGTACCTACCATGATATCTCACTGCCAAACTTTCAGAGTAACAGGTAATAAACGTTTCAATGATATTCTGAGATGTCTCTTGTGTTCAATGAAGGAGAGTCTTTCAGCAATCATTAGCGCACTCTTGAAATATTGGGTAGGTTGCCAGTACTGACTGTCTTCTCTTTAAATATAGTCTACTACAATTATATTCAGTATTTTATACCTAATTAACTTTGCAAAACCCCGCAGCAGCGCCATGGTAAAGGACAGCGGGTATAGCTTTGCAGAGGGAGAAATGAAGGCACCGGCAAGCCATTCTCTGCCAGTCACTTCTAGTTACCTCACAAGACCAGGGCCTCTGTCAGGTTTGGAGTTGTCTTAGAATACAGAGCCAGCCCGAGGTCACAGCACAGGCAGCTGCTAACTATGGTGGGGGTGGGCAAGCCTGGGCCGTCTCTTTGGTTTCTTGAGTGCTTCAGGCCCCTTCTTGGAGCCACGCTTCTAGACTAGCCACGTGTCTTCTCAGCCTCTGTGGAAAAGGACAGGAGGGCCTTTGCAGAACTGCCTTCAGTGCCAGGCGAAGGGGATGCCAGGCTTTTTCAAGGAAAGTGGATTTCCCTTGTGTGTTCTGGCTTACGAAATTTGTCTCATTCATTTCAGGAATAAAATTGTCTCACCTTCTAACCAGCAGAATAGGCCAAGCTCAACAGCCAGAGGCTTGTTTCACTGGGTGATTCTGAACACCTTGAGAATGGGAGCTGGGCGGAAAATATAAACGTAAGAACGAAGAACAAGGGGACTGACTCATCTTCCTGCAGTGAGCACTTCATCTGTACACCGGTTGTCTCCATTGTGAAAAAAAAATATTATTCTTTATTTTTAGGATACAGAGTGTTGGTAGGGTAACAAAATCTGAGACATCTTTATTCAAAATGGAAAAGAGACAGGAGACCAGCAAAGCAACGCCTCCACCCACGTAGGGCTCCAAAGCAGGCTAGGGATGTGGCTCAGTCAGTAAAGAGTTTGCTTCACAAGCACAAAGACCAGAGTTCAATCCCCAAAGCTCTTATTAAAAAAAAAAAAAGATGGATAGAGTAATGAGCCCTTGTAATCTTAGCAGTGGTATGATTGGCTCCAGAGATGTGTGGACCCCTGGAGGCTCTCTGACCAGCAAGCCTAGCCTGCCTGAAGAAACTCTAGGTCAGTGAGAGGCTATGTTAAACGAAAAGTGGAAGGAACCTGAGGACCAGCCTGAAATATTGACCTCTGACTCCCACATATCCTCCACACACAAGGCAGGCAGATAGGGACCCTGACAGGTGAAGGACATTTGAGTCTCATAGGCAGTTACGTTCTTGGGGACCCTAGCTATGGAATTATGTGTTTCTAATATTGGTTGTTTGTGTTGAAAGCAGCCCGGAGGAGGAACACTCCTCTCCATACGTGTTTCTGTACATGCACATATATGTGTTTGTTTGTGTAGTGCTGTGGTCTGTGTTTGTGTACCTGAAAAAAGATCCTCATGGGGAATTCATAGCAGTCTCTAAATAATGATCTGCATTTGCCAGAAGAGGCCAGAGCTCAGTAAAGACAGAAGCCTGAGGATTATGCAAAAGCCAAGAAATCACGATGGCTGGAAGCTAAGCCTCTTAATGTTTATCTTCTGCCAGGTGAGATCAGTATGTGTTACTTTTTTTAATGGAGAGAATCAGATGACTTTTTCTTGCTGATGTGATACCTGTCCAGCTACCTCACACCTATGCTGTGGTATTTCCAGAGTACAGAGGGAGAGGGGTTTAAGAAAACTGTACTGAGAGACTGGAACAGAACTCGCTGCTGTTGGAAGCCCAGCGCCATGTGCTTTGTCTGACAAGGTACAGATTGCAGAGATCCAGGACAACAGAACCACCGGTTATTTGTTTGCTCTTTTTGCTTTGCTGTCCTGGAGACCCAACCCAACCTTGCAGATACCAGGCAAGACCTCAGTCACCAGCAACACCCCAGGCCTCCCAGCAGCACTTCATGAAGAGGCAAGTTCCCTGAAGACATCACTGGTAACCCCCAACACTCAGGAAGAGGAGGCAGGAAGATCAGAAATTCAAGGCCACTCTTTGCTACACAGTCATCCTGGACTACATGAGATTCTGCCTAGAAAACAAATGAACAAGCAAACAAACCACTAACACACATGACATAAGTAACCTACCTTTAAATAGCAGTGATGGAAGAGCCTAGAAGAGCCAAAAAGTCCCTCCACGCAGTCCATGCAGGGTCCAGGCAGACCCTCCTTAGCAGTCCACACGGGGTCCAGGGCAGTCCCTCCATGCAGTCCACGGGAGTTCCAGGGCAGTCCCTCTGTAACAGTCCACGCAGGGTCCAGGCAGTACTTCCTCATCAGTCCACGCAGGGTCTAGGCAGTCCCTCCTCAACAGTCCACGTGGAGTCCAGGGCAGCCCCTCCTCAGCAGTCCACATAGGATCTAGGCAGTCCCTCCTCAACAGTCCACGCATGGTCCAGGGCAGTCCCTCCTCAGCAGTCCATGTGGCGTCCAGGGGAGCCCCTCCTCAACAGTCCACAAGGGGTCCAGGCAGTCCCTCCTCAGCAGTCCACACAGGGTCCAGGCAGTCCCTCCTCAGCAGTCCATGTGGAGTCCAGGGGAGCCCCTCCTCAACAGTCCACGAGGGGTCCAGGCAGTCCCTTCTCAGCAGTCCACACAGGGTCCAGGCAGTACCTCCTCAGCAGTCCACGCGGGGTCCAGGGTCACTTCTTTCTATCATCTCACAAAGGACCGCTTGTCATTTGACTCTTATTTGTAAATAAATTTTTTCAAGGGTTGGGTCTCTCTGCTGTAATCACCGACACTCCTGGAAACCCCAGGACTGAAAGCACCCGGTAACAGGTTGCAGAGTGCACACACACAACAAGACCTGTGTGCTGTTAAAGTTGTTCCTGGGTGAGATTTGAAAAATTAATCTCGTTTTATAATTACATCTAAGTTTCCCCAAATCACTGCACCACACTTGAACCTTTTCATTTGGAAGGAGGAAAACTCCTCGAGGGGCTGAATTCATTAAGGAACATGGTGTCCCTTTTCACTCCCTGCACTTGGCCAGTCCCACGCCCTGATTTTGTTGATGGTAGTGAGATGTCTACCGTGACCGAGAGGAGCAAATGCCGAAGCGTGGCTTGTGTTGCCACACCCAAGTTTGCACTTGCTTTAAACTGCTGGCTGTGTTGGTGTTTCTCTCTAAAACAATGCATGTATTCATGAGTCTACAACACTCACAGAAGGTCAAAACACCTCAAAAGTCCCAGTCAGTTTGTGATCTTGTGTCTTGTGGCAAAACAACAAGTACCTGGGATGCAGGAAACCTAGGTTACCTCCAGAATGCTAAGGTTCAGAGGACCAGCTCTCAGTCCTAGGCGGAGCTATGCAAGTTGCCAAAGGAGAAAAATCAACCACTTGTCCTATCCAGGGCAATGCTGATGAGCCACCATCATGACCGAAACTGTAAGTTATGTCAAAATGCACAATAGTGGTATTTATATCTTGGGGGTAACCAACAGCCAACTGGATTTACAGCCGTCTCAATAGCAGGGAATTCATATCTGGTTCTGTAAGCTTAGCAGACCACCAAGGGCTGGTGAGACCAAGGAACCTAGAGAATGATGTCATTGCCACTATGTAACAACAATCTAGATAAGTATCTTTATACCCACAGATTATATTTTTATAATACACTGGGATCATTATAGAAAAGCCAAAATAGAACAATAATGCAGAGAACAACAGTTGGCTGGCCCCCTTCCCCAACTAATACATTTACAACATGGCCCCTGCATCTAAGGCTCAAGGAGCATCATGGGAGAAGGGGCAGAAAGATGGCAAGAGTCAAGGGACCAAACATCTGCTTGAAGGTGAGAGACCCAGACCCCTGGAAATCTCTGATCTGTAGCCCCACACAGACCCCAAACGGCGAGGCTCCAAGCCCCATCCCAGGGAGAGAAACACACCTTGAAAATGAAACCAGAGTCAGGGAAGAGACACTTCGCCCATAAATCTAGAGCTGCAGAAAGCCCTGGACCCTGAAGCTGGGACCAGAAGTGCACACTAAGTCCCTAGGCTCAGATACCAAAGGTTTCTGCCTTAGACCCAAAATAGGGTGAAAAGGGTAGGAAGAACCAGAGAAACACAGTTTGACCCCAGAAATAAAGCCATCTCTGCCCCTGACTCAAAACCAACCAATTCCTGAGCAGGAAAAGTGGACCAATCAGAGCCTTAGGCAGTTACTGGCAGTTGGGAATTCCCTGCAGGTCTGGAAAGCCCCTTTACATCATCGAAGGGCAGCCAATCCCAAGCCTGGAAGCTTGGAATTCCCTCGCCTGACACTAGGGGCAGCCAATCACAAGCCCCAAGGCTTGGAATTCCCCAAGCATTCATCCCTATATAAACAACTGTTTTTCCACTGTTCTGGTTGGTTCCTGTCCTGCACTGTCTGCTGCTGCTGCTATTGTTGCTGCTGCTTTGGATGGACTCAGGGACCTGAGTTAACTCTCAAATAAAGACTCTTGGTTTTTTACATCAGAGTGTGTCTCATGGTGGTGATTCAGATTCCAGAATTTGGGCATAACAGAAAGTAACTTCAGAGACAGACAGACAGACAGACAAACAGAGAGGGAGGGAGGGGGACAGATGTGGGGAGGACACAAAGGATGCCTGTGTGGAGGAGGGGTAGATCTGGGAGGAACTGGGAGAGAGAACTGGAGGTGAATCTGATCAAGGTACATTGTATGAAAATCTGAAAGAATAAATTACCTTTTTAAACACCAGGACCAATTCCCAAGCAGGCTAGAAGGTCTAGGAAAGTTGGCAGATACTCATTTGTGACATAATAATGACCGCCTTGCTGAGTGCTAACGGCTCAGGGTGTTTGTTTGTGGGATAGACAGCACTGCCTTCGCCCTTCCTTCCGATTTCTTTCTTGTGCTGTGTTTGCTGTTATTCCTTTGCGGTGCCTTTCAGGACTAACCATGCCCATTCCCACCCACTTCTGACCTCCTGGTCGCCATCTTAGCTTTTCTTTTGTCTGTCTCTTGGCGTGTATACAGGTGTCTTTGTCTCTCTCTATGTTTGTCTTTATGTCTCTCTGTTTTCCTCTTCTTTAAGTGGTGTGGGAGAATTGTCTGTATTCTGTCAATCATGTTTTAAATAAACGCTGATTGGCCAGGCAGGAGGTGTAGGTGGGAAAACCAGACAGGAAGTGGAAATGATGCAAGGAGAGCAGGAGAATTCTGGGGAGGAGGAAGGCCCCACTCATGTTACATTTAAGTATAAATGTTTAGTTTATATATAGCCTTATGTCCATTTACTCTTCCGTCCACCGCATCCAGTCGCCTGACTCTGCCGCTCGCCCAGGGACCCTGCACTGCTCTGGTGGCAGCCTCTGCCTGGCTTGCAGGCTGCTGGAGCATCCCAACCTATCTTCTTTTTAAAGAACAAAATTTGCTATTAGCAGAATACTATGAATAGCCTGCCCCGTGACCTTTTCTGTCATCCACCTCTCCCTGGCTCTCCTGTCTCTGGAGAGCCAGCTTCAGCACCCTGCCTTCTCTGGCTGATGGCTGACCACAGTTCAGACGCAGCAGCTCATCCCAGAGGGCACACAGGCCAGGGCAGTAGCCTCAAGTTGTAAGTTCACAGCGTTCCCAGGAATCAATGTATAGTTCCCCTAAGGTCCTTTGCAGAACTACTGTGAAGTGTGTATCTTATAAACACTCTGAGCCAGGCGGTGGTGGCACACACCTTTAATCCCAGCACTTGGGAGGCAGAGGCAGGTGGATCTCTGAGTTCAAGGCCAGTCTGGTCTACAGATGAGTTCTAGAACAGGCTCCATAGCTACACAGAGAAACCCTGTTTTGAAAAACCAAAACCAACCAACCAACCAACCAACCAAACAACAAAGAGCACTCTGGGAAGACGGTTTGCTTACCGACTCTTTCTGTAAAGTCAGCGGAAGTGAATGCTTGGTTCTGCAACACAAAGAGCATTGTTCTTCACAGAACATGGCAGGCTTGTACAAGAAGCTTAGAACCTTACAGAACAGGGGACAAATCCTGTCTATACAAGCTTAGTAAGTGTAGACTTTAGCTTCCTAAGCTCCAATTTCTTCATCTGTGAAAGGTGAAGACAGAAATCTCCCAAGGACCCTTGTTGTGAGATTAAAAGAGAGAATAGGTAACAACCCCTATGGATGAAGGGGTTGTTCTTGACAGGTGAGTTCTCATTCAAAACACTCCAAAAGCATGTGACATTACCCAGCATGCATCTGTTTGCTATGCCACCCCACCATGACATACTATTCTGCAATCCTAATACAGCAGTAAAATGCTTCTAATGATTCTGATTTCATTTCATGCCACAAGATTTGACTGTATTCTAATATAATGAACAATTTCAGCCTAGTTCTTTAATTCCAGAAATATCAGTGGGAACACAGCTGTGGTGGCAGGGGATAGGACAAGGAAGCAGGGACCTCACAACAGGCAGACGTCCTGAGGAGACTCTCCGAGGCTCTTCCATGCCAAGTGCTGCCCCCCACCTCAGCTAGCTCTCACTCTCTCCCACACATTCAGGCTGGGCAGGTTGTCAAGTGTGGTAGAACCCCCACCCCAATCCCTGATGCCCCCATTTCCCACCCGCTCATCAGCTCTCAGAAAATGTGTTGCTAGCCTGAGCTCAACTTAATCCACACTAATAATCTGCTGTCGACCCTTCTTCTCTCCCGGAGTCAAAGTACTTTGTCTTCAATTGAGTTTAAGATAGAAAAAAAAAAAAGTTGGTAAATCTATATTGCTCCATAAACAGTGCCTCCCAAAGTCGGTTGCAATTCTGGGCAATTTTCTGTAATCATGTGTACTTAAGTGAAATTTACATTATCATCATAGCTGCTGCTATGGAAACGATTCTTTCAGCCTGCAGCTATTAGAACGGCCCCTGTGCCAGGACTCAGTTGTCAGCACCAGAGGAAGCAATTCAATCAGGTTCTTTTTACAGCCACACACGGCTCCTATTAACGCTTCTGCCTCCTATTTTGTTTTCCTTCCCTGACTCCTGAAGTTTGCCTCTGAGTGGAAATGAAAACAATTTCAATAATGAGAAATTTGAGCTTGTTGCTAAAAATACCCTGAGACCTCAGCAGGGGAGGCGATCTCTCAGCCACTCGCAACAAGGATGACCTCTGCCAGGCTTGGCCTCCATCTGCCAGTGAGCTCCTTTTCCCTGGGCTTAAAAACAAACACGCAGCTCATCTGGCCTCCCTCCTCGAATGGAGGCAGGGAACATCCTGTACAGGAAAGGCCTTTCCCAGCGAGCTGGGGGCCAGTCCCAACCAAGTACCCAGGAGCGTCTGACGCACAATGAACAGGAGTTGCTTTAACTACAGGTGCCCACGTGACCCGCTTTTGGTGTTTTTCAACCCTGGGAACTCAGCTCTTTCATAGTATCATAGTAAGATAATATAATGTCTTACCATCTTAAAGGCAGAATTGAAGGCTTTTTTTTTTTCACGTATTAAGTCTTCTCTACTTTTGAATATGAATCTCTCCCAAGGTTATAGAACACATTTTCACGTTGGAAGTCAGCGTGTAAGCAAAGCTTGGAGATGCATGCCAAGTCCGGATAAAGTTGTATTTTTACAAGTTCCTATCTTTAAGGCTGGCAGTGAAACTGACCCGGCTGAACCAGCACTCTGAACTATTGAAACCACATAAGAGTCCTTACCCCAGGCGTCACTTCTGTGTGGGAGGAAGCATAGAGAGAAACTGAGGGAACACACCACAGGGAGCTATGGGGAATTAAGACCCCAAAGTCCCTTGTCAGCCTCTTCAAGATGATGGCTAAGTTCTGACAGTAAAGGCACTGAGTCCATAGACCCACAGGACATAATCAGAGACTGAAACTTCCACCATCTTCCTACAACGCAAGATGGTGTCCATCTTGACTCCCACCATGCCTGAAGGCTAGAAAATTTATTCTTGATCAATTATATTCTAGTGTAGCCAGTCTTACAGACTTTATCATGAATAAATTCAAGGTTTTCCAGAATGGTATTCAGTGGGGTGTAGCAAACTGTGTGCATGGATATGCGTGGGACAAAGGTGAGCTCCACCACTGCTGGTGTGTGCCACACTGAGTCCAGTTCCACTGTGCTCTCCCTGGGCACAGTATTTTGTGAAATGCTGAGCTTCTATCAGCTGAGGGAACTCTTTGCCCTGATCGTGAGACCCTCTGGTCTTCAAACTCCAAGCACACTGACCACTCACCGTGATTAAGCATTGGCTGCACTTCAATCTCTAGTGGAGTGTGAGGTACTCTGAGAAGATGCCCAAGATTTATTTCCCATAACCATGCTATGCAGCTATTTAATTCCTCTCTCCCTTGCCCCTGTGGGTTATAGAACCTGGTACCTTCTCCACTCCACCCCTTGCTCTTGCAGGGTACTTCAGGAAGGTCTGGCTTCCTTCTTTTCTTTCTTCTTACATTTCCTTAAACTGAAGGGTCTTTTTCTAACATGAAGAATCAGGAATTCTAGAGCTGTGTGATTTTTTTGTGTGATATTTTTATTAAATTATTATTTTATAGTTAAATTTGATTGTCAACTTCACTGAATTAAGGAACACCTAAAGCATTAAGGAAGCATCCTTTTGTGTATGTGAAGGTGCTTTCAGAGATTAACTGTGGGGAGACCAACTCTGAATATGGTTTAAGAGTGTATAAAAATGGGAAAAGAGAAAAAGGGAAGTCAGCTATGGGTCAACATTCCCCTTTGTGGGTTACCTGGTCTGCCAGGATGTGAGCAAGCCATCTCGTGCTGCTACTGAGAGTCCTTCCCCACTATGATGGACCTGAACCATGAGCCAAAAATCTCCTTCCTCTCTTAAGTTGCTGCCCATTGTGCGGGCACTGAGACAGAGAGCAAGAAGAGCAACAGATGCGCCCTGAAGGAAGAGATCTGGTTTTCCCTAAGGTACGCTCTCGGCTGTTAAATGCCCTGAGTCACCACCCTGACACAAGAGGAAGATCAGAGGTCATTGACACCACGTCCATTTACTATCTTGCTCAAAGAATTAGTATTGTTGTAAAACTACAACAGAATTTAAAGAGGGGAAGTGTTGGATGGAAATGAAAATTTTAAGGATATAAACATTGTCTTGCCAAGCTGCTCCTAGCTGGCTTAGTCCTCACTATGTCAACCATGTTGACCTTGAACTCACATAAATCCCCAAGTTTAACTTCCTGGATGCTTGGATTACAGGCATATGCCACAATACCCAATCTTATTTTTGAGTTGTTCTTTTTAAAATTTAGGATGTGTCCTTCATACAACCTTAATTTTTTAAATTTTCATTCTCTTTTTCCTTTGTTAATGTTATTTTTAACAGATGACACTGAAAGTGGACATCGGATTTGGAGAGCGCAGGCAATGGAGGTAGGCAGGGAAAACTAAACTGAATGCTTTGAGAAAGGAGGCAAAGTCAGAGAGAAGTCATTGAGCTGCTGCTGGAGACAGACATGCCAGAACGTTGCCAGCAGGCCCAACACAGTTTCTTTATTAACCAATGGTATTCACAGCATACAGAGGGGACGCCCACATCATGGAGGGATACCTTGCTCAGCCTAAGGATGGGGGGAAGGGCATTGGCCTTGCCTCAAACTGAAGTGTCAGACTTTGTTGACTTCCAATGGGAAGCCTTACCCTTTCTGAGGAGTGGATGGGGAGGTGGCATGAGAGGAAGGTAGAGGAAGCAGGAGATGGGGAGGGGGAGGGAACAGGGATAACTATGTAAAATGAGAAGAGATTATATTTAAAAATTCTTAATCAAAAAAAAAAAGAAAAAAGATACTTAAGGGCATACATCAAAAGGTTAGAAGTAAAATCAGTCCCTATCACCTGAATCCAAAGCTAAAAACACTGCAGTTCCTCAAGACTTTGGAGAAAATAGCAAAGCAGTGTAAGGGACAAGGACAGGGTCCCACAGCTCGACCATCGCATGTGGACTAGCTCAACCTGGGAAAGTCAGACAGTGAGTTCTGGGATCACATGTGGACTAGCTCGACCTGGGAAAGTCAGGCAGTGAGCTCTGGGATCACATGTGGACTAGCTCGACCTGGGAAAGTCAGACAGTGAGTTCTGGGATGTACATGCATGCAAGTAATATCTTACAGACTGAGCAGGTTGTATCTATATATACATTCAAGAATAGATTAATACACATACAACAATAATTAATAAAAAAAGAGGCCATGAATTTGAAAGAGAGCAAGGAAGGGGTATGTGAGAAAGATTAAAAAGAGGAAAAATTATGTAAATACATTAATCTCAAAAAACAGAAAAAAATAATTTTTAAAGATTCTGCTTTTAGCCAGACATGCTAGTACACACCTTTAATCCCAGGACTCAGGAGACTGAGGCAGGTGAATTTCTGTGAGTTTGAGGCCAGACTAGCCTACATAGTGAGTTCCAGGACAGCTAGGGCTACCCAAGCAAAACAAGCAAACAAACAAAACCACAAGAAACAGAGCAAAACAACAAAAAAGCCAAGATAAAACAAAACAGATTCCGTTTTTCAACAATTCTATTCAGTGAGGCTTAAAAGCGTGAGGGCTTTGGTGTGGGCTGCCAAGTGCCTGGCCACGCTCTCAGCACACAAGCCCCTCTGTGCTTTGCCCAAATATGGCTTGGGCACACAACAGGGGCGGAGGCCTGCCACTTAAAGGCCACAGTGCTCCATTCCCTCCCCAGCTCAACCACGACACACCGCAGAAGCGTGGTGCATGTCTCTGCTTTACTTACATTTTTAAAATATGAAATAAGTTTCTCTTTGTCTCACTTAGTGAGAAAGGATAACAAAGAAAAGGGCTGCCTCGCAGAAAAGAGAAATACCTCCCTTCCAGGGGCCTATCCCAATTGCTTCCTTCCAAACCCATGGATTTCCTCTTTTCTACAAACAGACGTTAGATCATATCCTTCATAACATATTTTCTGAACTAATTTTGTTAGCAATTCTGAGATTGAAGCCTGCACTGCTCAGTGACCTTGGTGTGCTCTGTGGTTGACGAGGCTGCCATGGTCACACACTCCCTCATATTGCAAGAAAATTGCCCCACTGTAAGGTGGATCGGCTTGAGATAATTTTTTGTTTTGTTTTTGTTAAGGATTGTAATTCAGTGTCTTTTGAGTAAACAAAAAAATCAATAATGCAATGTGTTTGGCTTCTATAACTTATGTAATTACATATTCTAGTCTAGTTCAGTAGCAAATATCACACACAGCGTGGTAGAGCATACCACGGCACTGCTGGCGCGTCCCCAACTGCCGTGATTTCTTCTGAGCTTACAGGAGTCTTGACTTGGGGAGCTCAGAATATACATACTTTCACTTAATGAGTCATAAATTTTTAAAGTTATTTTGTGTCTGTACAGGTTGCACACACATGGTTCACGTGTGTGTGTGTGTGTGTGTGTGTGTGTGTGTGTGTGTGTAGGTTACAGGACAACTTTCTAGAATGGGTCCTTGTTTTCCACTTTGTTGAGGCGAGTATCTTATTACATTGTGCTGCAGAACTCAGGCTAGCCAAAGGAGCCAATAAAACATCTCTGGAAGAGCCATGTGGATACCAGATACCTCCTCAGAGTGGGAATCTTCACTCTCCTTCTGCTCTTAATTTGCTGATGGTCAAAACCAAGATGAAGCGAGCTCGGACTGGGTGAGGCTGGTTTTCTAGGCTCATCTGCTGAGCTGCTGACAGTCCTTTTATTGGTGAGGGCTGTGGCTCTTAGCTGGGCTGTCATCATCCTTTTCTTCAAACTGTGCATGGGACAGGGAAGGCCCGGCTGGGAAGCAGCCTCTCTAGGTGGTCCAGTTGCTGCTATGTGGGCCGTTGGGGCTGTCAGTTTTGCCACATGCATTTGTGTGAGGAAGTGTTCATGCATGTGCTTACGTGTATGGATGTCAGAGGACAATTTTGGATGTCGGTTATTCCTCAGGAACCTCCCATTTTTATTTGGGACAGGGTCTCATATTAGTCTGGAATTTCACCAAGTTAGCTAGTCTGATTGGCTTGCAGGCTTCTACCCATCTCTGCCACCATCTTGTCATCATGGGACTCTAAACACATGTTGTCATGTCCAGACTGTTATGACCAAACTCAGGTCCTCGTGCTTGCAACACCAACATGTTAAGGACCAAGACATCCTCAGTCCTTATTCGCTGGCTTTCTGAAGGCATTAACTCATAGGTTCACTGACTTCTCACCAGATGCAGCAGTAACCAAACTGAGTATCAATAGCCAGGTAATTCTGAAGATCGAAAGCCAATGCATTTCTTTCACTGTAGTGATCTGAAAGAGTGTTATGTCAGGGCAGCGAACTGTGTGATCCAAACTACACTCCAAATGACTCTGACCAGCCACCGCCATATAGAAGACATTGCAGAACGTTCTAATAATTAGCCCTTTGAGTAACTCCTCTCGGAGTGGGCCACCCCACTCTGAAATAACTGCCTTGTTTACTCAGAATTACACCAGCTCTGGTCAAGGCCAGTCTGCCGCCCACAGCCTCAGCGTGTTCCAAGCAGTGAAGGACAGAGGTACAGGGAATGAGGCTTGTCACCAAAGGCTGATGTAGCCTTCACCAGCTAGAGGTGTCCACCCTAATCCAGGCTTTCCTGGTTGGCAGCACCCAAGAGTCACACCTCACTTAAGAGGCAAAATCAACAGCAACAGAAAAGCTTAGGGTGACTATTACTCTCCATGTGTCTAAAGACCAAAGTGTTTCCCAGCAGGCAGGGACTCTAGCCCTACACTGAAGAGTTCGTTACAGGCAAGTTGGTAGTTGATCTCCTACAAAATGTTGAATAAAACTGTGATAAAACTGTGTGTGTGTGTGTGTGTGTGTGTGTGTGTGTGTGTGTGTTTGAATCACAGTGTTGCTGGGTGGGCACTCTGGGAAGATACTTGGTATCTGTAGAATTCAAAGAGAAAGCTAAGTGGCGCCTTCAGCTAGGTAGACAAATTGGGGGGGGGGGTTCCTTTAAGTTGTTTTCTCTACCTCCAAATACACCAGTTCTCTCTGGGGATGTGCCTCATTGTCTTTTTCTCTCCCTTTCTCCTGAGACACAAAGATCAAGGGGAAGGCTCCGAGAGAGGTACTTGCCACCAAGCTCAGCGCCTGAATTCCGTGTCAGGGACACACACAGTAGAAGGAGAACTGACCGCTGCAAGCTGTCCTCTGATCTCTGCTCATGCACTGTGGCATGTGAACACACACACATAAGTAAATAAATAACAGACACCTACAGAATACTTCATCCAAACATAAAAGAATATACCTTCTTCTCAGCACCTCAGGGAACCTTCCCCAAAATTGACCACATCCTCGGTAACAAAACAAACCTCAACAGATACAAAAAATTGGAATAACCCCATGTATCTTATCAGATCACCACGGTTTAAAACTAGAAGTCAACAGCAACACTAATTCCAGAAAGTTCACAAACACATGGAAATTAAACAGTGCTCACCTGAATCATCAGTGGGTCAAGGAAGAAATAATGCATAAAAGTAATTTTTAAAAGCTCACTGAAATTTTAGAATTCAATCCCATATGACATTCGATCTTTGTGGTTCTTATGTGAGAATACAAACTTTTCAGTGTCCCCTGAAACATTTGAGTGTCTAAAAATATTACTTAACCCAAGACGTAGAGTCCTAAAATTGCTCCTATTGACCCCAAATGTATGTCACAATCTGAAACTGCCCATCAATCAAAAGCCCTGGCTGTATCACCTGTCACCCATATGCTTTGCTGTGAAGATGCCCCACAGGCTCCTCGCTCCTGCACAGTGAAGCCAATGCTGACAGTGCAGACAGGGTTGTCTTCCTGAATCCATCTGCTGCCCTCATGCTCCTTCTCCTGGATGTCTCAAACATTAGACCCAACTCCTTCTACAACAACTATGAAATTCATGTCAGACAAAGGTCTCAAATTGCGTTACCATGTGGAAGCTCTGGCTACTTCAATGACAACCTCAAGAATTTGTTGGCTGGGATATGAGGGAGCGACCTTCATGGGACCAGGTCTGAGCCGGCGACCTCCATAGGAGCAGGCCCAAGCCAACCACCCCCACACGACCATCCTTAGCTGGTAACCTCCATAAGAGCATGCCCAAGCCAGAGACTTCTGCAAGAACAGGCCTAAGCAACCAACCTCCATGAGAGCAGGCCCAAACGACTTCCAGAATTCCAGAGCAACCTCCTAGAGTGCTTTAGTGATCTTTGGAAGGCTGAGTGACCTCTGGGGTGACTGGAACTGTGTCCCTGACTCCAGTATGAGAAGCAACTATCTGAGCCTTGAATCCACTGGCACCTGGAAGGGTGATCACCAGAGACAATGCCCCAACTACACCAATCAGAGGAAAAGATGGGTAGACATGGTAAGAACACAGTCAACACCACAAAGAGTAACACCACACCAACAGAAACTAGTGGTTCTAAAGCAGCAAGACTTGAACAACTCAATACAGATGCAGTAGAAGAAAATGAGCTAAAAATAACTTTAGGAGAATGTTGGGGGCACTTAAAAAGGAAATGAAAAATTCTCCCACTTTAAATCTTTGAAGAAAGAAATTGAAGAAGACACCAGAAAGTGGAAAGATCTCCCATGCTCTTGGGTAGATAGAATTAACATAGTAAAAATGGCAATCTTACCAAAAGCACAATGGCATTCAACATAATGCCATCAAACTCCCAGCAAAATTCTTCACAGACCTTGAAAGAACAGTACTTAAGCTCATATGAAAAACCAAAAAAAAAAAAAAAAAACCCTCAGGATAGCCAAAACAATCCTGTACAATAAAAGAACTTCTGGAAGCATCACAATCCCTGAGTTCAAACTCTACTACAGAGCTACAGTACTGAAAACAGCCTGGTATTGGCATAAGAACAGACAAGAGGACCAATGGCACCAAATCGAAGACCTGGATATCAATCCACACACCTAATGAACACCTGATTTTTGACTAAGAAACAATATGTATATGAAAAGCATATTCAACAAATGGTGCTGGCATAAATGGATATCACCATGTAGAAGAATAAAAACAGACCCATATCTATTGCCATGCATGAAACTAAAGTCCAAATGAACCAAAGACCTCAACATAAAACAAACCACAATAAATCTCATTTAAAAAGTGGGAAGTAGCCTTGAACACATTGGCACAGGAGACCACTTTCTAAATGGAACCCCAGTAACACAGACACTGAAAAAAAATAATAAATGGGACCTCATGAAACTGAGACACTTCTATAAAGCAAAGACATGGTCAACAGACAGAAACAGTAGCCTACAGAATGGGAAATGATCTTCACCAATCCCACATCAGACAAAAGGCTGATCTCCAAAATATACAAAGAACTCAGGAAACTGGTCATCAAAAGAACAAATAATCCAATAAAAAATAGGGTACAGACCTAAACAGAAAACTCTCAACAGAAGAATCTAAAATGGCTGAAAGACACTTAATGAAATACTTGACATCCTTAGTCATCAGAGAAATGCAAATCAAAACAACTCTGAAATTCAATCTTGCACATGTAAGAATGGCCAAGATCAAAAACACTGATGACAACTTATGCTGGAGAGGTTGTGGGGTAAAGGGAACACTTCTGCATTGCTGGTGGAAGTGCAAACTGGAATAGCTGCTTTGGAAATCAGTATGGCAATTTCTCTGAGAATTAGGAAACAACCTACCTCAAGACCCAGCAATACCACTTTGGGGTATATACCTAAAGTCGCACCACAAGGACATGTGATCAACTATATTCATAGAAGTGTTATTTGTCATAGCCAGACAAACCTAAATGCCTCTCAATCGAAGAACAGATACAGAATATGTAGTCCATTTATACAATGGAGTACTACACAGCAGAAAAAAATAATGACAACTTGAAATTTTCTGGCAAATGGATGGATCTAGGAAACATCATATTGAGTGAGGTAACCCAGACACAGAAAGACAATTATCACATGTACTCACTCATAAGTGGTTTTTAGACATAAAGCAAAAAAAAAGCAAGCCTACAATTCACAATCCCAGAGAACCTAGACAACAATGAGGACTCTAAGAGAGACTTATATGACTTTAATCTACATGGGAAGTAGAAAAAGACAAGATCTCCTGAGTAATTGGGATCATGGGGATCATGGGAAAGGATAGAAGGGAAGGTGAGAGCAAAATATATAGCTCAACAAGAACAATTAAAAACAAAAAACCAAGCAATAAATAAATATTGAAACTCTAACAAAAAAAAAGGTTCATTGGGTGGTGGTGGTGCACGCCTTTAATCCCAGCACTCGGGAGGCAGAGGCAGGTGGATCTCTGTGAATTCGAGACCAACTTGGTCTACAAGAGCTAGTTCCAGGTCAGGCTTCAAAGTTACAGAGAAACCCTGTCTCAAAAAAAATGGAAAAAAAATAATTTGTTGGCCTAATCTGAAATTCTTATTGAGAGAAACTCCCTAAGCTATTCACTGTATTTAATGAAAAGAAGTGTGTTCCATGGAATTAACAAGAAAAGCACAAAGTGTTAGCTAATTGCAACTACAGCAACTGCTCGAAGGCAGGGAAATAATTTGTGCTTTAATTTTCTCTAATAAGCTATTAGAAGAACCACAAAAATATATTTAAAATTAAGTTATAATTGTAAATGATAATGTGCTGTTGGTTAATAAATAATCCCTGGCCAGGGAGCTATAAATGATTTTTGTTCATTATTCAGATTCCCTTATTTATTGTGATTTTACCCTAAACAATCAGAAAGGTTGTATTGGTGTGGGAAGTCCTTCTGTACATGTGTTGTTTTTATTAGTTAATGAATAAAGAAGCTGCTTTCAGTCAGTGGCTTAGCAGAATATAGCCAGGCTGGAAAAGATATATATAGAGAGAGTAGGCAGAGTCAGGGAGAAGCCATGTAGCCACTGCTGGAGAAGGGCATGCTGGAACCTTGTTGGTAAGCCACAATCACATGGTATTATACAGGTTAATGGAAATGGGTTAATATAAGACTTAAGAGTTAGCCAGAAATGTGCTTAAGCTATTGGCCAAACAGTATTGCAAATAACATGGTTTCTGTGTGATTATTTTGAGTCAGAGTGGCTGGGAATGAACCAACAGCCTCTGATTACACTGTATTATAATGTTTCTTAATCAATTACTTTACCTTCATATTTCCTTTACTGATTCAGATTTGTTTTCCCCTTATTACAACATAAAATATTTCTATAAATTTCTTATTGCTTTGACTCTGCTCACAATCTCTTACCTTCCTGACACTTTGTTCATGCTAATAAAATGTCATTTTATTACAGCGTTACCTATCTGAACTTAATGAATCTTGAAGTCTTATGGGGGGAAAATAGCAGTCCTGGCCACGTCTTACCACCTATTTTCAAACTTCTACTTTTAGACTTTCTCATTATATGTAGATTTTTACCTTAGTATGAACCTGATTTACTACCATTTTTATAAAAACTCAGTGGTAGCTGTTATTCTAATTTTCAATTTAAAGACTTAGAAATCTTGCATATTGCCTTCAACGCTATTCCCCACATAAAAATGTCCTCCATCCCATCCAGTCCACAGACCTGTGATTTGTGGTTGTTTCAGCATGCCCGGCACTGCTAGTATGACTGAGTGAAGTGGCATTCACAGATTGTTTATGAGAAATGCTATCAGTATATTTGTTTCTGCTATGTGTGTGAATGTGAGAGTGTGAAGTGTGCATGAGGGCGTGAGGGTGTGTGAGTGAATGTGTGAGAATGTTGCGTGAGTGTGTGTACGTGGGCATGAGTGTGTGTACATGTGCACGAGTGTGTGTGAGTGTGCGTGTATGAAAGAGAGAGAGAGAGAGAAAGAGAGAGAGAGAGAAAGAGAGAGAGAGAGAGAGAGAGAGAGAGAGAGAGAGAGACTGGGTACACACGTATTGAAAAGTGCAGGTGGATGGGTGTGTGCACTCGGGTACCATACATTTTCTTTTTTTTAGTTAGGATCTTTTCCTGTGTCTTGGAGCTTGCCCAGTAGGCTAGGCTGGTTGGTCAGCAAACTCCAGGAATCTGTGTCTACCCAGCGGGCTGACCAGAGCCTGCCACCACAGTCTGATAGTGTCTTACACGGGTTCTGGGCATTGGACTCAGCTCCTGTGCTTACACGAGAAGATCTTTACTGACGGCTCTATCTTCTAGCACCTTATGTATCTGTTTCTTATACGACCATTTCTTCACCTGGACTTAATAGCTTGCTAGGATTGTTTTGCTTTTTACTAACCTATGTTCTTATTAATCTATGTATTCATTAATCTGTTGCATTGCTGTTACCTTGATTAACCAGCAAACTGTTTCCCAGAATTTCTTTCCCTCGCTAGTCCCAGGTTAGAATCAGTACAAAGAGGAACTTGTGAGAGACCGCGAGTATGGGAAAGGAGCATTAGATGTTAGGTCTGAGAGATTTTGTATGCAAAATTCTGACAAACCACTCAGGAGTCCTAGCTATGCGCTGAGAGAGTCCTCTGCCCTCCACCCTTCCCCTCTGAGCCACAGTGACACAGCAAGTCACGTGAGGACAACATAGAGGAAGAGCTTCCTCAGGCTTTCTGAGAACACCCCACCTCGGAGGGTCCTGCTGAGCATCTCAGGCTCCCTGGGTAAGTAGGGAGGGCTAGCTGACACTGCTCTGCTTCTCCCCTGCCCCTCCAGACTGCCCATCTGGTCTCTCTCTTCTGCTCACAAGCTAAGCCCGTAAACATCCCTGAACACCCACAGCAATAGTATTTTCCATGAATTAGTTCTGACGATCACCTTGTTGCTGAGTCATCCAGATCTTGAGAGAACTATAAACTCTTCTCAATGTGAACAAGTGCTTAGGAGGATTTCCACTCAGTGCCTTTTTGTTGGTTGCTTTGTTTTGTTTAAAGAAGCTGGAGTGGGTCCCTTTGTCCTAACTCTGTTCAAATTAGTTGTTACAGGTGTCATGCCTGCGTCCTGTTGGGAATTCCTCTCCATCTCTGCCCTGGAAACTCTAAGTCTCTCTAACAGGACTGTGTCTTCCTCTACCTGCCGTGGTTTCTTGTTTCAGTGACCCTGCTCACTGTTCTCTACAAGTGACTGCAGGTCTTGCCTCCTCGAGGAAACTAAACCTGTTTCCTGGAGCCTCCATTTCTTCTGCTATTTCTTTTTGCCGCCAGAGGCTGAGCACAACCGGGTTTCCCGTGGTGCTGGCTGGAAGTGGGGCAGAGTGGATACTCTGTGGGAAGGAGCGGGCACACGAGCCGGCAGGGCTTGTACTCTGTCCCTCCAAGTTTGGTTTTTGACTGTCTAATTTCATTTTTGCTGTGATTGAATTTTCAGAGTTTCATATATGATTTAGGAAACCACATTTTTGCCCTGAGCAATCTCGTTCAGTTGAGGGAGCATTTATTCATTCTTTGCTCATAGTGTCCATGAGACATGGTCTCGAGGAGTTCTGTGGAGTGCACTTTTCAGGTGGTCTTCAGATACTCTCCGGGCTGGGTTTGATGGACACTCTGGTAAGTCTGAGGAGGTGGGAGCAGGACGATCTTAGGCTGAAGGCCAGCCTGGGCTACATACCAAACTCAAAACCAGTATGAGTTACGTACCAAGACCCTTTCTCTAAAATAACAACTGAAGATATAACTCTGTGGTAGCACATTTGCCTGGCATGCACACCACGCTGGGTGTGATCCCCAGGGGCAGGCACACACACACACACACACACACACACACACACACACACGCACACGGTCAGTTTGTTAAAAGCCACATAAGATAATTGGAATTTAAAATACAAGTGGAAATGCTAGTCCTTGATTAAGGATATGTATAAGAATGCTCTTCAAAGGGAAAAGATGGGGCTATTCCCTACCTCAGCAATCCTAAAATATAATATTCTGAAAACTAAATATTTTATAAATGAAGTCTGTATGTTCTATCCTAGAAAGCATGGCATGGTTTCTTTCTATAGATGAATATTTAATTCTTATTTTTAATCTCTTTCTGATCTTACTATTTGTAATTGAAGTCTTATACAATTTCTTTATAAAAAGGTTTATGAAATTGAGTGTTTACAGAAAATCCAAAGTGGGGAGCACCCCCTCTCCAGGTTTTGCAGAAAGGGTGCCAGGGTTCTAAGTTGCCAGCGCTTGCCAAGTTGCAAACAGATACCAAGTGCAGGTCAAGGCCCAGACTGAGGGCATGAATCATCAAAATAACACCCTGTTCTTGCTGTCGAGATCCTTGGACACTGATAAAGAAAACACATACGTCTCCCTGGTGGGCAGACTCTGCCACAGTGACCTGCCCCAGAGGCTTACAAAAGAAGAAAGCAGGCTAGTGTGGTGCCCACATTGTAGCATGTAGGGCCGGCTTGTTGGGGTTTCTGTCCCGCCCGGTACCCCACAGCCGGCAACTCCCAAGGAAAATCAATCACACAGAGATCTCTATAAGTTTTAAAGCTGATTGGCCCATTAGGTCAGGCTACTTATTAGTTCTTATAACTTATGTTACCCCATTATCCTTATCTATGTTAGCACATGGCTCAGTACCTTTTCCAGTGGGGCAGCTTACATCTTTCCTCTCCGGTGGTCTGGGCAGAACTGTGGAGGGAGCTTCCTGCTTTCCAGAATACTTCCAGTCTCTTTGCTCCACCTCTACTTCCTGTCTGGCTTTCCCGCCTATACTGCCTGCCTGGTCAATCAGCGTTTTATTAAAATATGATTGACAGAATACAGACAATTCTTCCACACCATTTCCCTCTTTTTTTTTTTAAACAAAGGAAAATACCCATAGTCCATTTGTTGGGAATGTGGGCGTAGTATTTCAGGCTACTTCCTGCTGGTTGGGGGTGCTGATAATCTTATAGGGACCTAAAGAAAATTTAGAGTTATAATCAAATCCTGACTGAAGTATCCTGGGAATCTCGATCATCTCAAGCAGCAGTCTTGAACCTGTTGTGGATGTAGAACTCAGACATCTGAGCCATCTGTTCCTGTTGGAGATTTCTCAGGTGGCCTCCCTTGATCAAAGCTGGTTTTTCTTAAATCAGAATGAATCCACAGCCTCTCATTTTCTGTGGAAACAAAAGCAAAATCTCTTCTCCAAAGTAACGTACCTTTTGACTTCAATTTTGAAGCCAAGGTATTTTTAAAATACCTATCTTGGGTTAGTTCAGCAGTATTTATAAATAAACGTCTTTTAGCAGCTGTTGCTCCTTCCTCAGCATTCAAACAATTCGAAGAGAGCATAATAGCATACAGTATCAAGATTCTCTGTGTATTTTCCATCTTTATGCGGCATTACTTTAACCTCTATTTCTTTTATTTTTACTTTTACTTTTTGAGACAGGTTCTCTGTATATCTTTGTCCTGGAATAACTCTGTAGACCAGGCTGTCCTTGAACTCACAGAGATCTATCTGTCTCTGCCTCCCCAGTGCTAGGATTAAAGGTGTGTGCTACACCACCTTGAACTCACAGAGATCTGTCTGTCTCTGGCTTTCAGGCATTGGGATTAAAGGTGTGTACTACCACACCTTGAAGTCACAGAGGTCAATCTACCTCTGCCCCTTGAAGTCACAGAAGTCAACCTACCTCTGCCTCCCAGGCATTGGGATTAAAGGTGTGTACTACCATACTCAACTACTTTCTTTCTTCCTTTTTTACCCTAAGAACTTTAACCTTTAGCCTACATATATTTTTAACTCATGGTAAACCATTTAGAGGTTTTCTTCCTCTTTGAATCTCTTTTTACTGTATATCTCTCTTTTTCTGACCACATGAGTCTAAAACCATGGCTTTGACGGCTGGATTCAGTCCTTTCCTTAGCTTTCCAGCCTCATGGCTAAGGTACCTACTGCAGCCATTTTTATTGCCACAACTCTATGGCGTTTCAAGGTCTCTGCCAGCAAGCAAGCTGCAGCATTCTGCTCATAGACCACACTCAGTCAGACTGCCTGCCTGAAAGAGTCAGAGATTTCCCTGGCAAAACAGCCCAGAAAGCCGGCATTTAAAAATGGCACAGCTTTTTTCCTGCTATGGCTGAAAGCCAAAAAGCATTTGTTCAACTTTTCATCAACACCATTAAAGTGTTTTGTGGCAGGACCTCTTAATGAGTCAGGAAGCCTCTCTTAGATGAGAGCATTTGCTTGCCTCTAGCAAGCAGAGCAGACCTGAGAAATTGCTGCTACCAAGAAAACATGCTTTACTCTATTCTTTCCCAAACATTCTCAGGCTTCCTGTGGATGCAGTTATCCACGTGGGCGCCATACAATATTACAAGATATTATAGATGGCAGGAACCAGGCATTAGAGCTATACAAGAACACAACACAATTGATGTCCCTTCAGAGGTACCAACAGCCATGTCTCTATAATAGTTGACTGAGAAACCAATATGGACTAAACAGTGGCCTTTAGCTGAGGAAAAGTTACAGGCTTTAGAACAGCTGGTACAAGAGCAATTAGATGCTGGACATATAGAAGAATCTACCAGCCCTTGGAACTCTCCTGTATTTGTTGTTAATAAAAAATCTGGTAAATGGAGAATGGTGACAGATCTTAGAGCTATCAACAAGGTTATTCAACCTATGGGCCCTCTACAATCTGGAATTCCTCTGCCCTCCCTGTTACCAAAGGGATGGCCTCTTATAGTTATTGATCTGAAAGATTGTTTCTTCACTATACCATTACAAGAAAAAGATAGAGAAAAGTTTGCCTTCACAGTGCCTACTTATAATAACTCTCAGCCTGCAAGGAGGTACCAGTGGACCGTCCTCCCACAGGGAATGTTAAACTCTCCCACCCTGTGCCAATATGTTGTAAGCCAACCATTGAAAATTATATGCAAACAATTTCCTAAGTCCATAATATACCACTATATGGATGATATCCTGATATCTGATCAAAACAAAGACACCTTAGAAGGGCTGTTTGAAGAAGTAAAAATAGTATTATCTAAATGGGGATTGCAAATTGCTCCTGAAAAAATTCAGAGAGGAGATTCTGTTAATTATTTAGGTTATAAAATAGGTTTACAAAGAATTAAGACTCAAAAGGCACAAATCAGGAGAGACCGGTTACAAACTCTTAATGACTTTCAAAGATTATTAGGAGACATCTCCAGCCTACACTGGCTGTTGGGATAACACCTGATCTGATAATTCATTTAAACAAAACCTTGGATGGTGATAAAGACTGAAACAGTCCCAGAGCATTAACAGCCGAAGCAGAAAAAGAACTGACAATGGTTGAAGAAAAATTACAGGAGGCTCATGTGGACAGGGTAAATCCAAAGCTTAGTTGTATGCTCGTCATATTGCCTTCCAGAATTTCTCCTACAGGAATCTTGATGCAAAGAGATGATATTATCTTGGAATGGATCTTTTTACCACACAAACCAAGTAAAAAATTAAAAACTTATGCGGAAAAAGTCTCTGAATTGATTATAAAAGGAAAATTGAGACTTCATCAATTAGCAGGTATAGACCCAGCAGAAATTATAGTGCCTTTCACTGCTGATGAGATAAAAAATTTGTGGGAAGACAATGAACCATGGCAAAGAGCTTGTGTTAATTTTTTGGGAGAAATCAATAACAATTACCCAAAAAGCAAGAGACTTAACTTTATAAAGAGAACTTCTTGGATCCTTCCTTGAATTGTCTGTGATTCTCCAATAACCGGAGCCCGTACATTTTATACTGATGCTAATAAATCAGGGAAAGCAGGTTACAAATCGGAAGAATTGAGTAAAGTGGAACAAAGTCCTTATGATTCTGTCCAGAAGGCAGAATTATATGCCATCCTTATGGTGCTTAGGGATTTTAAAGAACCTCTTAATATAATTACTGACTCACAATATGCAGAAAGAGTTATTTTGCATATTGAAACTGCTGAATTTATACCTGATGATACAGAACTGACCTCATTATTTATCCAGGTACAAGACATGATCAGGAACAGGCTCTGCCCTATGTATATAACACATATCCGATCCCATACGGGTCTGCCAGGTCCTCTAGCACAAGGTAATGCAAATATTGATCAATTATTGATTGGTAGTGTGCTGCAGGCATCTGAATTTCATAAAAAACATCATGTCAATAGCAAAAGCTTGAAAGAAGAGTTTTCTATTACATGGCAACAAGCTAAGGAGATTGTAAAGAAATGCCCTACTTGCTCTTTTTATAACCAAACACCATTGCCTGCAGGGACTAATCCAAAGGGTATTAAAAGGAATGAAATTTGGCAGATGGATGTTTTCCATTTTGCAGAATTTGGAAAATTAAAATATGTACATCACACCATTGACACTTATTCAGGCTTTCAGTGGGCAACTGCTTTAAGCTCAGAAAAAGCTGACTCAGTAATCACACATTTATTAGAAGTTATGGCCATCAAGGGTATACCTGCACAAACAAAAACAGATAATGGTCCAGCTTATGTATCTAGGGAAATAAAACGGTTTTTTGCTTATTATAATATTAAGCATGTTACAGGTATACCATACAATCCTACAGGTCAAGCAGTTATAGAAAGATCAAATCAAACTATAAAAGATTTGTTGAACAAACAGAAAGGGGTAGAAAATACCCCCAGGGATAGATTACATAATGCCTTATTAACCTTGAATTTTCTTAACGCTAATGAGAAGGGAACAACAGCGGCAGAAAGACATTGGATAATGGAAAAGTCTGCTGAACTAAATCAACCGGTTTATATCAAGGATGTGCTGAAATCTCAATGGAAGCCAGGAGATGTGCTACGTTGGGGAAGGGGTTTTGCTCTTGTTTCCACAGGAGAAGAAAAATTGTGGATACCATCAAAATTAATAAAGGTTAGATTTGAAGGGAAGAACCCTCTTGGAAAGGAGAAATGACAGCATCTACGATGATGATGACCATACAGGTGGTAAGAAAAACATAGAATGGGGGCAGGGTTCTGTTCTTATCTCCACAGGAAAACACTCATCTTTGAAAAATTCAAAGGACCCTGGATGTTTGAATACTGACAGATGGAAAAATAACTACCCAATATAGATTATCAAGAAAACTGAATAGGTTCTGTGAGTATGAAGCTCTGGAATATACTAAATCATATTTTTGAATTTATAGAGCTGGTTTTGGAGTTGGACTCTTGGCTCGGTCCCTCTTTAATTCCAAGCCTGTTGTTGGGAGAAAAACCCAGAGTTTCTGGAGTTTCTGTCTTATGTCAAGAGCCATGATATGAGACAGAAAGAAATATGAGTTTAGAAAACACCTTTGCTTTTCTTCATATCTATCATACTTTTCATTGAATATGTCTATCATACCTTTCATTGAATATATGTTTGTATATGTCTATATAATTAATGTTTAAGTTTTCCACAATGAACAATGAGTTTTTTCTGCACTGACATTTGAAGTTTCCAGGAAGAAGATGGGACCCCCCATAACAACAACTCCACTCGGTTGATATGACGTCATGATACTGATAGTGCTACTACAAGTCCTGTTTCGGGTATCAGCTGCACAGATGATTCCAACTTGGTTAGCTGAAATGGTGCACATCTTGTACAACATTCTGGCCAGACCTCCACAAAATACTCAGAGACTGTTTGCAATTTTAAAAGACATTGATCTTGAAATTTAACCATCATTTTACTTTCACAGGATCCTCCAGTAAGAACCTCACCCCCATGACAGCTGGAAGTAATTCTAGAGGACGATGTCCCCTCTAGCAGCAAAGTTTGTCCTCAGGTTTAGGAACAATATTTAGGGATTGATTATAATTAGTATACGGTTGAGAGTTGGAAAAGGAATTTTATAAGCTCAGGGATCTTTTGAAAAAAAAGGGGGATAATTGGATAGATAATAATGGTATTTGTGAGTTATTGTTTTTAGATAATTACATCGGCATATATTGAATATTGTATGTATGCATGTTTCTACCTGTTTAAAACATTTTTTATGTATTGATATATATTGTATTGATATATGTATACCATATTGCAGTGTACATTTCTACCTCTGATTAAGATACCTTAAAAGAAGAGCGGCAAGCCTCGGCTCGGCCTCTTGGTTCCGGCGCTTGGTTCTGGCTCCTGTTCCAGCGACTAGGCTCCCTTCCTGACGGTTTATGGTGTATGTAAGTTTTACCCCCCAAAATAAATACCCCTTTAAAACATAACTGGTGTGGGATTGATTCGCCATTACCACATGATAACCCTCACGCTCAGGACATACGGCGGGGTTGCCACCAGATCGAGACCAAGCTGGTTTATATGAGTTATATGTCCGCCAGGACTACCTAGCAAGACTTGCTTCAAAAATCAAAACCAACCAAACAAAAATGAACAAAACATAAAAGGAAAGTTTGGTTTGGCTCACAGTTTTCAAAGTTTCACAGTTCCTTAGTTCTGCTGAGCCTGTGACCGAGCATCACAGAATGGGAAACGCCTGTGGCCAAGCCAAAGTGCTCACAAGGAACATAAGAAAGAGGAGGGAGACAGGACCAAGGTACCCAAATCTCATTCAGGTCACACCCTCAATGACCAGAAAGTCTCCCACAAGGCCACAGCTCCTCTGGTTTACAACTCAGAATCAATCTGTGGCCTCAGTCTTAAAAGGGGGCTTACTTTCACAACTGAAAAGATTGCAGACTGAACCCTTTCAATCATACAACATTCTAGAAAAGACAGAAGTAAAGAGAGCAGAGAGGCCAGTTACTTTCAAAGATGTAGGTGAAGAAAAAAGTGGAGTGCAGGGTGTTTAAGGTGATGGACAACTTTATAGGCTGCTTGTTAAAACCCAAGCAAAGAATGGCTCCTCGTGTGGACTGTTAGTCAATGATGACGATCAGTAGTGGCTTGGGAGTTATAAGTCACGTGTGCCCTTACAGGAAGACAGGAGTGTGAGAGGGGACACCTGTGCATGGGAGAGGGGCAAGAGAACAGATGGGAACTATAGCTCTCGGAAATTCTTCTGCAAACCTAAAATTGCTGAGAAGTGAAAATTAAGTTTCTGAACTGGAAAACCGGAGAGAAGTGTGGAGGCCATCTGGGCTGAGTGGAGAGATGACAGAAGATGGTCTTGAACGCGGCTGACATACCAGGCATGCCTTCTTCTCAGAGCTGTCGGGCAGCGTCAGAGACCAGTCTCTGGGGGTTAAACACTAGCACAGCCAGTTCTGCAGACCTGGAGAGTCCTCACGACAGAGCAGGCAGTGGTAAAGCAGATGGGACTGATTTGGGGAAGTCAGTGAAGAAGCTGCCACAGGGTCTGGGTACCGCTGAGATGGCAGATGCTGGTCTAGCCTCAGGGTCTGGGTCACCACTGAGATGACAGATGCTGGCCTAGCCTCAGGGTCTGGGTCACCGCTGAGATGGCAGATGCTGACCTAGCCTCAGGGTCTGGGTCACCGCTGAGATGGCAGATGCTGGCCTAGCCTCAGGGTCTGGGTCACCGCTGAGATGGCAGATGCTGGTCTAGCCTCAGGGTCTGGGTCACCACTGAGATGACAGATGCTGGCCTAGCATGCCTGCAGTCTTGAGTTGGATTCCCAGCACCAGATATGTTCATACTTTGCTGTAATCATAGCCTTCTGGAAGTGGGGGCAGGAGGGTCAGAAGTTCAATGTCACTCTCAGATACAGAACAAGTTTGAGGACAGCCCAAAAACCATAACAACAAACAGTGAAAAAGTCTACCCTGACATTCTATTCCACCCAACAGCTGCTGGGTAAAAGAAGCCTCATGATCCATCATGACAGGGATTCAACGAGGCGTTTTGCTAAACCTGGATGGATGATATAAAGAGGAAATGTCGAAGATGCCAAGCCCTGAATAGCTCCATCTCTGCCCTAACTGGACAAAGGATAACACTTCTCATAAACGTTGAGAGCACAACCACGCACAGATGCTGGGGGAAAGATGGTGACTGAGGCTTTCACTCACTCATATGGTGACTCCCATAGGGATCTGGAAAAGTGAGCTGGGGAGGCGGGCACTGGAGACACAGTTTGCAACATTATCACTATCGGACATAGGATGAGCAATTAGGAAAAATAAGTTTGCCATTCACAAACAAAGTATCATAAAGATATGATCTCTACTCCATCTCAGCCACACTGAAAAGCATTTTGGAGGAAGGGTACAGTTTCGAACAAAGTATATTCCACACATTTGTATGGGAATGTCACAGGAGTTGGGGAGATGGCTCAGCAGTTAAGAGAGAGAGCTACTATCCTAAAGGACCTGGGAATAGTCCCACAGCACCTCTCTGGTAGCTCACAACTCCAGTTCTAGGCGATCTGGTACTCTCTTCTGGCCTCCTGGGGATTGCACACGTGTAGTGCACATACCTACATGCAGGCAAAATATCTGTGTGCACAAAATAAAAAAATCTTAACGATATCACAATGAAGCATATTAGTTTGCATCCTGACATAAAATTATTAACAATAATAATAAATCGAATCAAGGCAGGAAAATGTAGGTGCCTAGCAGAATAAATACTAAATGGTGATAGTAGAACCTGAACTCTGATTTTCCTGAGCACAAATGTTACTGTTTCTGCCACTGAAAATAAGTACGAGAAAGGCTAATAGTCTCTGCAGCAGGACTTGGTTAACAGAGAACGGCTGTGGGCAAGAGAATAGAGAGACCATCCAGATGAAAGGGTTCAGTTAAGCAGGCCAAGTTTAACTTGAAGATCTTTATCACCAGTGAATACTCAAAACTATGAAAGAGTTAGAGACCTATGAAACTGTTAGAGACCTTTCTGAATAAATAGGACTCCACAATAACAGAACTGTTGATTTGGAAACAAGGAGGAGGGACACTCCCAGAATCCTGCTGTCTATCAGGGAATGGCCATAACCCTCGGTGTGGAGAGATGGTCCATCAAGATAAGCACTCAGATGCTGCCGGTGGCATCCCAAGGGGTTGGTCTTTTTTCATATGCAATTTTACTATAACAAGCAAAAGTCCTGTTCAGTATCATGAAATATTTTTACATTTAAGTTTGAAATAAAAGACAAAAGACTGAAAACACAAAGTCTAAAATTGTCACAATCTAGAGACAATTAAATAAAGCAAGAAGAAAACTATCTGTCATATTAGCTGTCTTGTTTATATTGGTCATTGCTAGTGTGTAAGATGATAACATCACAGCTGAGCTAACCCTGATTCCAAAGGCTAAACTCCCACTGCCTTTAATAGCATTTTGGCAGATTCTTTTGGACTTTGTGTAAGTAATGGGAGAGATGATTTTTATGATTTCACCAGAATAACTTTATTCCTAGATTCACATTTAGTTAGGTAACCAGCTTTATGCCCTACAGGCACACACACAGACTAACCTAACCTAGATATTACCTCACAAACGCGTCCAGAGGTTAACCTAACCTAGATATTATCTCACAAATGTGTCCAGAGGTTAGGCTAACCTAGAGAGTCCTCACAGCGTGCCCAGAGGTTAGGCTAACCTAGACAGTCCTCACAATGTGCCCAGAGGTTAGGCTAACCTAGAGAGTCCTCACAATATGCCCAAAGGTTAACCTAACATAGATATTATCTCACAAATGCATCCAGAGGCTAACCTAACCTAGATATTACCTCACAAATGTGTCCAGAGGTTAGGCTAACCTAGAGAGTCCTCACAGCGTGCCCAGAGGTTAGGCTAACCTAGACAGTCCTCACAATGTGCCCAGAGGTTAGGCTAACCTAGAGAGTCCTCACAATATGCCCAAAGGTTAACCTAACATAGATATTATCTCACAAATGCATCCAGAGGTTAACCTAACCTAGATAGTCCTCACAAATGTGCCCAGAGGTTAGGCTAACCTAGAGAGTCCTCACAAATGTGCCCAGAGGTTAACCTAACCTAGATAGTCCTCACAAATGTGCCCAGAGGTTAGGTTAACCTAGAGAGTCCTCACAGCGTGCCCAGAGGTTAGGCTAACCTAGAGAGTCCTCACAGCGTGCCCAGAGGTTAACTTAATCTGACCCCTCACGGGAGTGCCTGGAGGCTTGCCTCCTAGGATAGTCTAGATCTCGTCAAGTTGACAGTTGACACCAACACCACTCCCACTGAATGACAAGACCCAGAGTCTCCCGTGGGTGGTGGTAGGTAGAGCTTTCGTTTGGGTTCCCACAATGACTCGGTGACTCAGAAGAGACCCCACCTATCCACACTGTCCTGAGAGATGGGTGAGAAAACTCTGGGAACTGTTTGTTACAGCAGCTAGCATAACTTACCAAAGTCAATACAAAACCTAACACAAATTCTTAAACGCTTTTAAAAGAAAAATCAAATGCTATTAAAAGACACAGAGGAGCTATACTGTATGACCTATGTAATGGTATTCATGATTAGAAAATTAATATGATCCAAGTGACCTGTAGTGTCACAAGGCACTAAGGTGGGGTCCAGGCCTGGGCTGCAGTTGAGAACCATGTCTGGGCCTGTGACCTTAACATAGCCAGGGTCTGTGTTAATGTCCGTGGCTTCTGGTATCATCAAAGACCAAAGGCCAGGCTGATACCGAGGGTCTTGTTTGCCCCCCTGGGGCCATGCTGGTGTTTGAGGGACATATTTCCAAAGGGGCCATGCCAAACTGATTGGCCTGCTACCACCTGAACTGGTGAGATCTGAACCTGGGCTACTGCCAAGGACCGTGTCTGAGTCCATGATCCTACCGCAGCCAGGGTCTACGTTGGTATCTGTGGCCCAAAGGCCTAGGCCGCAACCCGTGGTCATGTTGGTGTCTGGCAGCCATGCTACACCAGAGTCACACCAATCTGGTGGCCTGTGCTGTCACAAGGTCTCATGGTGAGACCAGAGCTGCTGCCGAGAGCCATTCATGTCTGGGTCTGTGATCCTACAGCAGTCAGAGTCTGAGCTGGTGTCCGTGGCTCCTGTTACCACCAAGGGCCATGCTGATGCCAGGAGTCTGGCCAGCCACCTGAGACCATGTTGGTGTCTGACGACCATGTGGGATTTGGGTGACCTGTGCTGCTAACCAGAAGGTGACATCAAGACCCTAGCTACTGCTTAGGGCCATGTCTGAGTCCATGGCCTTGCAGCAGCCAGGGTGTGATGTCCATTTCTCCTATTACCATCAAGGGCTATACAGATGTCTGGGATCTGGCCAGCCACCTGAGATGTGTTGGTGTCTTAGAGCCGTGTTGGTGTCTTAGAGCCGTGTTGGTGTCTTAGAGCCGTGCTGCCGCTAAGGGCCATGCCTGGGTCCATGGTCCTGCTGCCACTGGGGTCTGGGTTGACGTCCATGACCTGGGTTATCACAGAGGTTCGTAGAAATCATGTGTGCTGGAATCCAAGGGCCTTGCTGAACTGACCCCAACCTTCACTGGCCTTGGGAGAGCTAGCTTTGCCCCTCATGGGAAAGCTGGCCCCAGGAATTCCAGAGAGATGGTCCTACCCCTCACCCCCGGTGTGGAAGAGCTGCCCCTACAGCATGGGCCTAGGAGAACTGGTTTCACACTTTGCCTGAAGGGGGCAGTGCCAGCGGCCCAGATTGACTAGCTCAGCTACCACACAGATCCACATCTTGGGTCTTGGGTTGGCCCGCCCTAACATCTACCCAATCTGTGACCTGTTGGAGCACATGAAGGGACTGATCCTTTAATATTGCAGAACAATAGCCCACACAGGATCTCCATGACTTGGGGCAACAGTAGAATATCAGAGAGAAGTTTGGGTGAGGGTCCAGTGAGGATGGTGTGCCAGAGGCCTTGAACCAGACCAATGACTCATTGCAAGCAATGAACAAGGCTGTGCAAAGCTGTAGCATGACTAATAAAAATCCAGAGGCAGATATTAGGGTTCAAGATGAAGATCAGAAAAGCAAAGCGTCCAAGCTACTAGAGAGCTCTTACCTCGGTGAAATCTTCAAACTGAAAGAGAGCGAGTTCCTGTCTCCTCCCATCTTATATTCCTCTCTAGTGCTGGGATTAAAGGTGTGCACCACCACCGCCTGGCCTCTGGCTGACTAGTGTGGCTGCTGGGATTAAAGCTGTGTGACACCATTGCCTGGTCCGTAGGGCTCATTAGTGTAGCTAACTCTGCACTCTGATCTTCAGGCAGGCTTTATTTGTTAGATCATAAACAAATTACCACACATTTTGCAGGTAGGGCTCACTGGACAAAAGGCTATATAATATGTGACATACTGCAGCTCCCAATGCCACAAGGATGAATGGAGCAGTGCTGGAGAGAAAGAAAAGGTGGAAGAGCAAGGTACATTTGTTGTTGTTTGCTTTGTTATGATTAATTTTGGGGGATTCCATTTGGGGGAAGAATGCTGCAGTGCTGAGTGAGGGGCAGATATAGAGGGATGGGGAGGTGAGCTGAGTGGAATTGGGGTGAATGATGTGAAATTCAGTAAAGGATTATGTTATTTTTTAAAAAAAAAAGAGAAGAAAATTAATATATAAATTCACATAATCTGAATCAAAACTCAAAAATAATACATCACAGAAATGCAAAGCATTAATGGGCAATCAGGTAAAAGGGTAAATCAGCACAGAAAACTCAGAGAAGACGGAGGAGGGGGAATGCCTACTCCAAAGTGTCCAGCAGGTGCTGAAGAAAGGGAGAGGCAGTCCTCTCCAGGGACGAGCCCCAGTGGTCAGCCCTAAACACACACACAGACACACGCACACATGCATGCATTCGTGTACACATACACAAATGCACGCATACACACACGCATGCACATGAAAACACTGTGCACACACACACGCGCAACACTAAATGGATTAGGGACTTTACAGACAGACAGATAGAGACACATGTGTATATACACATAAACATATATTGACAGTCATAATTAAAAAAGAAGTCATGAGTTTGAGAGAGAGGTGGGGGATGTATAAAGGGCTGAAGGTGGTGGGAAGGGCAGTAATGGTGAGAAGTATTCACAAAAATTCTTCTAAAATTTTAGCAAGAGCCTGTCTGAAGACAAATTTTAAACAAAAAATATAAAACAAATTGTAAAGCTTATCAAGACCACTACTAAACACAAGTCTGTGGTTCTTTAAGATAATTTAATTGAATAAAATGAAAATCAAGGTCAATATCCATGCACATATGCAAGCTGGATTATGATAAAAGCAGACTAGTAGGCAAACAGATTTGGTGTGCTTTCCATTAAACAATAATATGGTTATCCAAACTGAAGCTTGGTCGTCTGACAGAAAGAGCATGTTAAGAAAATTAGCTACCCAGTACTGTATGAAAATACTAGAAATGACCACACTGTGGGAATTCATTTCTGCCAATAGTTTTGGGGTACCGGTCTTAGGACAAAGGGGAGGGAAGTTGACATAATGCCTTAGTGACTCCTCTATTGCTGTGAGGAGACACCATGACTAAGGCAACTTATCAAAGAAAACGTTTAAGTTGGGGCTCATGGTTCCAGAAGGCAGGAGAGTCCATAATCATCAGGCAGGGCAGCAGGCAGACCCGGGACTGGGGCAGCAGTGGAAAGCCTACATCTTGAGGCGACAACCACCAGGCAGAGAGACGGCTTAACTGGAGCTGGTGTGGGCTTTTGAAACCCTAAGCTGGCCTCTAGTGACACACCTCTGTGGTAGAATTTCCTGCCAGTCTGGTACCAGAGGGTAAGCAAGCAACCTTTGTTAGCCATATCCCCTGCTGAGCTATACCTGGCCTAGCTCCAGAGTTAGCATCTGGCCATAATCCAGTAATCCATCCTTGGTGTTACAGATACCTTGTCCTGTGTGAATCTTATCTGAGAGTTTCCAATGGATACAAAGTCTATGCAAAACTTGGTTATGGGGAGACCCAGAAAACCGCAGTACCTCCTGAATCAGGTGTTTGCGCTTGGCATTGTGTTTTTGGAAGTTTCATTCAGGTTGGCTAACATGTAAATATAGGGAAAAATAAAGATGCCATGGAATAAGGGAAAATGCTTCAGTCCTCTGAGCCTGGGGATCCCTGCAGCTGCTAAGGCTAAGTTCATTCTCAAGTGTCTCTGAGTCTTCATTTCATGGACCCACGTGAACTCCTGTGCCTGCACCTCTTCCAACAAGGCCATGCCTTTTAATCCTTTCTAAACAGTTCTACCAAGTGGGGACCAAGTATTCAAATAGGCCTATGGGGGCCATTTTTAAGCCATCACTCAAAAAAGAGTTTCTATTTTATGGCTATTGGCTCAGGAAGATTTAAAATTTCTATTACAGTTTGGATCGTTACTGCCCCCAGGCTCATGTGATGGAGGGTTAACTCTCAACTATGGCCCAGGGGGTTCAGCTCTCAACTGTGGCCCATGGTGGGGGGTGGGGGGGGTCAGCTCTCAACTGTGGCCCATGGGGGTGGGGGCTCAGCTCTCAACTGTGGCCCATGGAGGGGTTAGCTCTCAACTGTGGCCCATGGGGGAGGGTTAGCTCTCAGCTGTGGCCCATGGGGGGGTTAGCTCTCAACTGTGGCCCATGGGGGGGTTAGCTCTCAACTGTGGCCCATGGAGGGGTTAGCTCTCAACTGTGGCCCATGGAGGGGTTAGCTCTCAACTGTGGCCCATGAAGGGGTTAGCTCTCAACTGTGGCCCATGGGGGGGTTAGCTCTCAACTGTGGCCCATGGGGGAGGGTTAGCTCTCAACTGTGGCCCATGGGGGAGTCAGTTCTTGACTGTGGCCCTTGAGGGGTCAGTTCTCAATTATGGCCCTTGGGGTGGGAGAGGCTTTAGGGAGTAGGAACCTGGGTGGAAGGAGTTAAATCACTGAGATCATCTCTTTGAAGGGGAGACGGGAGACTTGGCTTGTCTTCTCTTGCCTTTGCTTCCAGCCACCACCATTTGAACAACCTCCTCAAATACAGACCGTGAGCTACTGTCTTACCAAAAGCCACAAGACCATAGATAAAAATCAACCTTCCCTCTTTTTAAATTATTGGCTTCAGATAGTTCACTACAGTGACAAATTATAAAGCAACAACTATAGCAACGGGATTATTTGTGCACCCCAAAACCCATACAACCCTTTTAAAACTTGACAGGAACTGATAGAGTTGAAGACAAGTAGTTGCCCCTCTCTAGATAAGTGCATCAGAGAAATTCTCCTATAGGCGCAATGAAACTTCAAGTGCTATTAAAGCTTAAAAAGCAATGAGTAAATCGTGTGCCTGCATATGTTGTCTTTCTGTACATGACACAAGGGGCCGGTGATACATGAGCACAGAACACGCCAAAAACCCAACTGCTCACAACTTCTGGAACATGAAAAAAGAGCTACCATCTGGAAGGCTCATACAGCAATAAAGTATATATGAAATAATCTATTTCCTTAAAAGCAGCTGAAACAGGTCTGTGAGCGATGAGATTGGGTAGATCTGGGATACAACACATGCCATTTCAATGTGCTCCACACTTTGTGTCTAAGTAATGCTCCAGCCGAGCATCACGTGCAGGACAGGGTCATCTCAACACACAGAACAGACTGCAGTGATTTCTGATTGACTGCTCACAGTCATAAGCATCCGAACAGTTCATTATACTGTGTGCAGAACAGTGGAAGAGAAGCAAATTAGAAATGATGCACTCTGATGTGTTTGTTAGCTTCTCTCCTGTGTAAACCAAAGTCCGAACAAAATAGAAAAAGCTCAGAGTGTGCCCACATGTCTTGAAGAAAACATCTATCCTCGGTTTATCTAATTGAATTAAATCTTTCTTTCCCCCCTTTGGTACTTTCTTCAGTAGAGTTCATGCCATCTGTTGTTATTTTTGTTGTTATTTTGACTTCTCTGTAATCATTCATCAACCACACAGCAGGATTTGGGAAATAATTTCTGTTGACAAAAGCTGCAGACAATCACTCCTTAAAAAGAGAATTCTGGAGTCAGGAAAATGAGCACTCTGGTTAGAAGGAGGCACCCACAGCTTCTGACTTCAGGTCCCAGCTTGGAGGTTACCTTAACACCAAGGAAAGACACAAAGAAACTAAAAGATCTGTAAGAAAAGTGAGATTAATAGTCAAGTAACTGTGCCCTAAAATGAAAGTGAGAGAAGACACAAGAATGTCACAAGCAAACTGTGCATAAACCTCCCCGTGACCAATGCTGGGCAGAGAGACAGAGCGCTCATGGACAACTCCATGGAGGTTTAGTACAGGGTCAAAATATTTATGGTGAGCAGTCATGGGGGGCTCACAAGCTTGTCACGTATTTCTTTTCTTTTCTTTTCTTTTCTTTTTTTTTTTTTTTGAGATGGAGTCTACTGTAGTCTGGGTATGTCTTAAAGCAGTAGCCAAGGATGAACTTGAATTCCCAATCCTCCCTGCATACTATTATTAGTGGTCCATACTACCACATCTGGCTGTGAATTCCTTCTGAGAGATAAACCAAATTCTCACAGTGAACAGTAGGAGTTTTCCTGTTTTTCGTCATCAGGATGAAGCGAAGAGGAAAAATCTCTACATGTCATTGAGCGATCCCCTCTTAACAAAGTCAACTGCAGTAGAAGGTTCTCAACAGCAGCTTGTCCTGCAGTGGTTTTATCAAACTGTATATGATCCAGAGAAAGGAAACATTCACCACAGTTCATCCTGGCCATCCGAGCCCACTTACGGACCTCAGGTCAGAAGTTCATAGTCCAGAGGTGCAGGTTATGAAAAGACACAGACAAAACCCTAGAATCCCCCGTTCCACCATCTGACCACCATATCACTAAAATGTGATTTCTATGGCAGCTATTACAAAAACCATCATGTTAGCTATTAAATCATTGGGTGTGTGTGTGTGGGTGTGTGTGTGTGTGTGGGTGTGTGTGTGTGTGTGTGAACCTACAAGCCAGAAACAAAATAACAGTAGAGCCAGACACAAATATGTCAACAATGATGGAGTTAGACCTAGGGTTTTAAATAACTGACTCCCAAGGGCTCTTTCAGGTAAGTCAATGGGAATTTAAGCACCACGATGAAAATTCTAAGACTGAACTAATGTGAAATGCTAGCTCTTAAAAACGCCGTAGCAAAGATGAAGAATGACTCTGATGGGCATGTGAGCAACCTGAAAATAGCTGAGAGAATCTCTGAGCTTCGAGGTAGCTCAGTAGACACCTAAAACATAACACCAGGAGAAAAAAACTGTGGGGAACAGGTGAAATATCTAAGAAGTGTCAGATGGCCATGGAGAGTGTCAGCCTATACAAATGAGAAGAGAGAGGGAAATAGGAGAAGCATCACAAACAATAATTGCGGAAGTGCTCACACGTATATTAGACAGTGACCCACAGACGTGGGAACCTCAGAGAGATGAATGTTACAAAACTACTATACCAAGGGATGTTAGAACTAAATTTCAAAGACTAAGAAGCTTCTGAAAGAGGCAACAGCGAAGTTAGGGCCAGAACCCAGCGCTTGCTCACAAACCTCACTGGAGAGTGGAGTTAAGTGTCTAGTTTTGAAAGAAGAATGTAAAAAGGGGACAGGAAAAAAGAATCTTAGAATCCTGTTCCCCGTGAAACTATCATTCAAAAGTTAAGGGGAAAGGCATCTGTTCACCGTCAGACAGGTTACGTCCTCACCTGACCAGGATCATCTTTTGTGTTCTTTGTCTGCCAAGAACTGTTTCCCCTTCTGTGGAGTTCACTCAGGATCCGCTCAGCACTCGAAGGATTTAGGAAACTGAACCTTATGATAAAACCATAGACAGGCACCAGTAAAGCGGAAGGGTCATGCCAGAGAACACTGCTTCTCAGAGCCACTCAGCAGCGATGTGCTGCCCTCAGGGACACCAAAGGGGTCAATCATTTCGGCTTTTCTCTGCCAGGTCCCATAAAGAACAATTGTCATAGGGAGCAATGCAACCAAATTACAAAACAAACAAACAAACAAAAAGATAAAAACGAAATGTGTATTTCCTACCAGTTGAAGTTAGTTACAACTTGGTGTTGGCCATCACTCAGAGCTATCCTGGAGGCAATGTGGCTGCATGCAACTCTTCCTTAGTCAGACAGGAAGCAAAATGACTCTTTATCTGGACAGAAACCATTGTTCTGGCCTGCGCCAACTGCTTTGGCCCTCGATGGCTCTTTGTTCTTCACTGGCGGGTGCTAAGAGCACTGCGGAGTGGGTGGAGGAGAAAGGCAGCGGCAGGGATGTTGGGATGTTGTCGTGCGAGCCTTTCACCTTGACCATGGAAGTTAATGGCAAAGTCGTCTGCAGAGGTCTCAGAAAAACCACCCTTTCCAGCACAGTGAACCACCAGAGTCCTTAAACCATGTGTCTGGTTTAGTCTGGCCCCAGACGAGGAATGCATCCCTCTGCATCCACATGAAATTAAAAAGAAACGACAGTGCCCTGCGTATGTTATGCCAACCCTGCATTTTGTCACTACCTTTAAAAAAGGCTGTAAAAATGTCTCTTGTCTACTAACTTCAGGAAGAAGCCGTCTGCCGCCGCTGCTATTTCCTAACAGAGTGAAGCCCCTGCCTCCCACAGCCTCCCTATCCTACTGGCTCTCCAGCAAACGGTTGCTTGGTAAATTACAAAGAAGAATGTGCTCTTTTCTGACATTTTGGCTTAGGAGTCTCAAGCACAAACTCACATCATTGCTCCCAATGAATGATTTTATTCATTTTTAAGCATTCGTTTTCTTTTATTCAAATACACATTTTAAGACATGTAACACACCAAGAGGAAATGGAATATGTGTATTTCAGAAGAGAGATTTACATGAATGACCACATCTACATTAAAAGATTAAAAATTACTCTGACTAAAATTCCATTTGAAAATGGGCTTAGTTTCTGCAGATTCCACCCCAGAACATCAAGGTATGTGTGTGTGTGTGTGTGTGTGTGTGTCTGTGTGTGTGTGTGTTCTTGTTTATGACTGTGCGGGTCTGGCTTGTTTAGGAAGAGGTTCCACTTCACTCTGCCTCAGAAGTGAAGGCATTCCGAGGCACCCCAGGTTACCTGGAAGTGAATCCATCACGCTTTGGTACCAGCATGTCTCTCTTCCAAAAGTAGTTTGGGAACCACTAAAAGAAACCACACAGTGTTAAGACTAAACATTCCCGAGACTGCCTCAGTGATGGCGGGTTCAACAGCCTAGCTGCTGAGAGAGCAGTTACTGACATTTTCCAAATAAATAAAGCAACCTGGTTACTTCAGGACGGGGTTCACATCTATATGATTTATGGTCCTGGGAGCTGGCCCATTGAGGCAGGAGGCGCCCAGGGAACCAGCAGTAAACTAGAGGCCACCCAGGCACTGAGAGCTCCCTCCAAGGATGGAGTTCATGCTCAGTCACTTACAGAGTCCTTCCTGGGAACTGCTCTTGACGGGAGGCACTGACTCCTATAACACCCTACGAGTCTGACTGGCTTGTACTTAACTGTGGGCCTCCAAAGGGGTTAATATTAATAGGAAAGAAAAATAGGGATCCTATTTAGAGGCTCCTGGAAGCCATCAAATAGAGAAAAAAGAAGAGCATTCCTCCAAAATCAATGTTTGCTTTGCTGAGGGCCTCCTTAGGTGGACATTGGAAACAATTCTGTCTAGAGTTAAGTCACCCTAAAGCTGCTGGTGCCAGTCAGCAGCTCTTGGCCATCCGGAATCAACAGGTCGCTGCCGTGATGGCTACCAGGACATGCTGATATAAAACAAGGGAAAGCTCCTGTGGAACAGAGTTCCCCTGACAGATGCAGGTGCTAATATATGAAGAAACACAACCCACAGAGACCTGTCTCCCTTGATGGCCATCCCCCAGTCTCAACTAGGCCACCATTTCCATCACAGCAAAGCTCATTCTCCCTGGAGAGTCTAGTCTTCTTGTGTCTTATTTCAGGTACTTCTAAATTAAAACACATGTTTCCACATACACAAACACATGAACATGCCACATACTGGTGTGGGAGAATTATTTGTATTCTGTCAATCATGTCTTTTAACAAAACGCTGATTGGCCAGGCAGGCAGTATAGGCGGGAAAGCCAGAGAGGAAGTAGAGGTAGAGCAAAGAGACTGGGAGTATTCTGGGAAGCAGGAAGCTCCCTCTGCAGTTCTGCCCAGACCACTGGAGAGGAAAAATGTAAGCTGTCCCACTGGAAAAGGTACTGAGCCATGTGGCTAACGTAGATAAGGATAATGGGGTAACATAAGTTATAAGAGCTAATAAGTAGCCTGACCTAATGGGCCAATCAGTTTATAATCTTATGGAGTCCTGTGTGTGATTTTTATTGGGGCTTGCCGGCTGTGGGGTACTGGGTGGGACAGAAACCCCAACAAGCCAGCCGGCCCTCATGTTACAACATACTTTATACTGCATTGAAGGATCAATCCTTTATGTTCATAAAGAAATTGAAACACGCTTAACTTGTGTTCTTGCAGTCACACCTCCATGCCTGGACACATATTCTACATGTATAGAATTGGACAATAAAACACAGAAAGAACATACATTGCTTTTGATTAAATTATATTATATATTTTCTGGCAAAAAACCCAAAATCATGCAAATTGGTTAGGCATGAATTAAAATTATCCAGTTGTTCAGTATCAGCCTTCCATTTGGATTATGGAGTACCTATTCAATTAAGCATAAGGAAATTATTTATACATGCATTGCAAGACAGCAAACAGAATTATATTAGTCTAATAGCAGGATATAATTTTTAAATGGCAAATGACATTAGCAGTTTATCTTCTTGTTATAGAAAATGGGCCAGAACTTGCTCCTAGACAAACTTTGTTACTGCTGGTCTGGGCTAGGTGTTTTCAGGCAATTGATCTGTTATCCAAAGAATTAAAAAATGAGGGCTCCCACAGAATTGCAAAAGAATCGAGACATTTGTTCACTCTGAACAAAGCAATAAAGTACACAGAGTAAAGAATACTGTGTCAAGAATAATCATGGTCACAGGAGTGTACTCTCAGGGGCCCCAAGATACAGCCTAGAACCCAGACTCTCGGTTTATTCCACCCAAGGGAGGTCAGGCTGTTACAACGGGGTGCAGTCTGAGAGGCTCTCTATTTTGCATGCCCCTTCCCATAATGCATCTGATTGTAAACATGTACACAGTCAATTACTTATAGGCATGAAATTGTAAACGGGGGAATTCTCCTTAAAAGGTAACTGGAAGACACAGTTTTCCTTGACTCTGTATGGCACCCAGGTCAGTGGCTGGATAAGTCCTGCTAGTCTGCAGGCCTGAATACACTTGAATAGTAACTGTCTAAACAGTTGTTATCAAGGGCAGAGAAACTTGTACCATAGTCCAGAGATGGGAGTATATGTAGCCTGACACGGGGTGGGGGGATGGGTGTCAAAGGGAGTTCTGGGATCGGGAGGAGCGGTTTATGGAAAGGAGCGTGTGTTCATAGTGCATGAAGATGAAGGAATGAGGCTGAAAAGTGCGTTATTGCAAGAAAAGGTGTGTGCATAACTGCAGGGAGTGTGGGAAGCCTGTGTGAGGCCCTGAGTGAGTGCACACTGTTATGTGGACAGGACCATACCAAGGATCCCGACAGCCTCAGAAGGATGAGAAAATGGTAAATCTCCCAGAATGAGGCTCAGAGAGGTGGCAAAATCTTCTCAGGGGTCTGAGTGCAGGTGCCGACAGTGCGCTCAGAAAATGACCACCAAAGGCTTCTCACTCTGAGACAGTAATGGTCTGCAGGCTGCTGCTCCCCAGAGACGTCTCCCACTGAGATTAGCTAAACCTGCATCATCGATCCAGCTGCACACCACAAACCTTCACCTCCTGTCTCTCTATGTGTAAAACCCTGCCTCCTTCTATAGCTCAGCTGTGTGCAATAACCTCAGCTCTCTGTTCAACTCTGAGTTTCCAGGATGTTGCACCTCCTTCCTCAAAGATCCAATCCACCCAATCGTGACCTTCTGCCTGTCTGTCCTTCTGTCTGTGTTTTCTTCATTCCCGCACTTCTCCCCAGTGAGGTCCAAGCCCCTGGAGCCATGCAGGGTGCAGCACATCATCCAAAACTGAATCCAAAACATGGGCCAGCCTTACACACGCTGCTGGACATGGTCCCAGACCGCCTTACAGGTTTGTAGCACACGGTCATGGACCAGCCTTACACACGCTGCTGTACATGGTCCCAGACCATCCTTGCACGGGTTTGCAGCACACAGTCGTAGACCAGCCTTGCACACGCTGCTGGACATGGTCCCGGACTGCCTTACAAGTGCCTGCATCATTTTGTCTTTGTTTCACCGTTCATTAACACATTAGTACAAATTTGAAGCCATTATATGCAGCAAAGGAAGTTCTATCTACCTCACTGAGAAACAGAAGCATAAGGAAAGATAATAACAGAAATAGTCATAAACATTTCAAGTGATGATCAAACACCCATCTGACCTTGTTAGATATCTGTGTCTGTACACGTATTATGTCATGTATTGTTTATTTGTCAACCTGCTCAGGACGGGGAAGGAAAACGTCTACAACTGAGCTCTCTCTTTTCCAGACATACTAACATTCAGGGTATCCTGCCCTCTCTTAGGACTGGAGGGGGAAGGGAGGAGGGGGAGTGGGGGAGCAGAAGGGAAGCGGGTAAAGGGGAGAAGTGGAAATTTTGATTCCTAGTATTAATAAAGTGATAAAAAGAAGAGTAGATACAGAGTTCCTCTAGTTCACTTGACCTGAGAACTCCACACAACACAAGAGCCACAAAAAAAACTGGGCATAGTTAGGATTATACAAGCACCATACAGAGTTCGAGTACACACCACCGACAAGGGTCATGACATCAGTCACACCTCATGGGGTTCTCATGAGTGCCTTAAAAGCCATGGGAAGATTTCCATAAATAACATGGAGCAAAGATCCTAAAGCGACCATTGTAAATACACAGCCTAAGCAAGAAAGACACATGGTTACAGCATGTTTCTGGGATTTGGGGGTGGGGGCAGGTGGGAGGAGTGGTGATGGTGGTGGTGGTGGTTGTTACTGTAGTGAAATTTGGTCTATCCTTGCTGATCCAGAGAGAGTAAAGAACCCATTTTCCTCAAGAGTATTCCCACAGTTATCATTGGCAGGCCAAGAAAGGACTTACCTGTGTAAACGCGCTGGTAGAAGACCACATATCTAAGAATATATGGACTATCAGACACACACACACACACACACACACGCACACACACACACACAGAGAGAGACAGAGAGAGGGAGAGAGAGAGAGAGAGAGAGAGAGAGAGAGAGAGAGAGAGAGAAAATTGCACATATGTACACAGACCCAAAATTTGTGTGTTTTCCTTCAATCTTCCCTAGAATTATCTGGAACTTGAATGAAGGGTATGACCCCAAATGTGATTCTGGAACGGAAATGTTTAGTTAGCAAGGTAAAATGACTGCGAAGCAGGCAACGCTCCCCGTATTTGACTCACTGAGAGCGCTGCGAAGAGCAAACACTGAAGGTAGGCAGATTCAGACTGTTTCCTTAGTTAGAGAATAAGAACACTCAAACACAGGCTGTGGGGCTGTTGGGCAGAGTAAATGAACTGGTGGGTATCTGGTACAGTCCTCACCCGAGAGGTGCAGCCAACACCTAGTCAAAAGATCATCCAGTGAAAAACGTAAGGCACACGAACGTTTTCTCCTAAACAATACGGCACTGATTATTTACATCACTGACCTAAGTTTGCTTTCTGTTACTGTGAAAGCCATCATGACCAAAAGCAACCTGGGGAAGAAAGGGTTTATTTTACTTGACAAGTTACAGTCCCTCACTGAGAGAAGGGGTCAGAACTCCAGGAAGGAACAGAAGCAGAAGCCAAGGAGAAACTGTTTGCTGGCTTGCCCCTCATGGCTTGCTGTGCCTGCTCCCTTATATAACCCAGTGTCAGCTGCCCCCACGCTTGCCCCGCCCTCCCACATAGAACACGGATTAGGAAAACGCTACTTGGCCTTGCTTCCCTCTGATGAAGGCCATCCCTCCATTAAGGTTCTCTTTCCCCAGATGACTCTAGAGGAAAATTTTAGAATTTTTTACTTATTCATTGATGATTTCACACGTGTATAAATGTGTTGTATCCCAACTCGCCCCCCCATTTCTCCCAAGTCCCCTCCATCTTCATACACCCCACTTTGTGCTGCCTGCTACAGTATTATTGACTGATCTTATGAAAATAAAATTATTTGATGTAAAAACGAAGATAATGGAAAATACAATAGCCCTCATAACATAGAAATGGGTTGGGAAACAAGGGTGGAAACTTCTCTTTCTATCTTCCTGAAGATAGACACTTAAGTGTAGGAAATGAGTTTATGGGCATAAGAAGTCTGGAATTCTTTTGTTGTTGTTGTTTTTGTTTGTTTGTTTGTTTTTTGAGACAGGGCTTCTTATGTAGCTTTGGTACCTGTCCTGGAACTAGCTCTTGTAGACCAGGCTGGCCTCGAACTCAGAGATCAGCCTGCCTCTGCCTCCCAAGTATTAGGCTTAAAGGCGTGCACCACCACCATCCAGTCCAGCAAGAAGCCTAGAATTCTAACAACGGGGGTTTCCTTGACATCTTCCTGTGGAGAACCTGGATCCTATGGGTGCTTGTGAGCCCTGGATTTGTCGAGTTTCCAGGCCGTGAGACTTTGGTTGAGGAACACATTGAATGGCTTGGAAAGGAAGTGCACGGGAAAACAGGAGTTTAGATGGTGGGGGGGATAATGTTAGGCATTCAGAGGGGCTGAACAGTCACACAAGTGGCTGATTCAGGGAGAGACGCCAGGTAGCCTGTCCACCCGGACACAGCAGTAGCCATGAAAGCCTGTGGGCAGACAGAACTGGAGCTGGAGCCATCCTTGCCTGTGGTTGAGGCACAGCCCAGGTGTGGGGACTCCTGAAAAGGTGCTCCGATTCTAGAGAGAAGCGCTGTGTGAGCCAGTCTTGGTTGCCAGCTGACGCTCCACCTGGAAAAGGTCTGTCCCTCCTCCGCCCTGTGTGAAGCAGAAAGTTCCAGTCCATCTTTCTTGGTTATTTCCAGTGGGCTTCCATCCAGGGCACTCCAGAAAGCAGAGAGCAGTCATGATCAAAACTCAACTTGAGGACCATGTGAAGCAAGGTGGGGGATTTCTGTGCATTGGGAAATCTTTTTTAAAAAATTATCTCAAACACAGAGTGCCCGATTACATGAAGAAATTGACATTTTTTTTAACCTAAAATAGCTGTTCCAACTGTACATTGCTGCATTTATAAACATCAGAAGGGCCCCACTGACATCCAAGTGAAAACTCCTCACCTGGGGCCAAAATGGCTTCACAGGAAAACAACTTCCCTACCAAGGAAAACTGTCCCGCCCCTGAGCCCGGGGAAATCTGGGCAGCAGCTAAAGTCTGTGCCTACTTCTGCAAAGAAGTAGAAAAATAAAGCCAAGGGACTACTAGGCTTCTAAATTGCAAGGATGCCAGTTCTGGCAACTGTTTTCCTATTGGGGGTAGAGAAGATGCCTTCGGAAGTCACGCTGAGCGCCACCCCCCCCCACCCCTTAGTCGTTTGCTCTCCTTTTAAACTGCCCCCCTCCCCCCGCTGGCAGACAGCCTGCCTCTGCTTCTCCCAGGTCTGGGCTGCAGAAGCCCTGCAAACAGCTTGTACCTTGGGGCTCACTCTTGCCCATGCCTGCCAGGGCCAGTTCTTTCAGAGGGTCCTTTATGGCTTGGCTCTTACTTCAGTGAGCCCAGAGGCAAGTGTTTCCATCTCCTGAAAAAGCAGAGTGGTGGTTCAGGTCCTTAGAGATAACAGCCAGTGGAGACAAACCCTTCACTCCTCTAGGATGATGGATCTTCTCCTAAAGTATGGTGTGACGATGTCAGTGTCCATGTTATATTTTACAAGTAAGTTGTCATTTTCTTCTGGTTCATCAAATACCTTTTAGCCCTGATTGTAGTCAACCTTTGGTTTGTAGATTTCTGTGGTCTATAATTTCTAATGGGCCGAAAAGGACTCAAAGCTAACATTTACCCATTACATCCACACAGAGCACATGAAGAAAAACACCCCCTTTAGGAAAGACATAAATTCTGACAGGAAAAAATATTTCAAGGGTAGTGGCGTGTATTCACTTACTTGGTCATCATGGCAATATTATCAATTTAGTTTGTGCTACCTCCAACTTTGATATTTTTGTTTGGTTCTTTTTCCCCTTAAGCATACCAAATAAGGATAATTAATCATAAAAGGAGTGTTACATCTGATTGAGGAAATTCATTGCCAGTGGCTGACAACATAGGTGGGAGACTTCATGTGGCTGATATATATATATATATATATATATATATATATATATATATATATATATATATATATTCTTCTCCTTGAGTGAATTAAATAAATGGAGACAAGGAAATATCAGAGAACCGGAGGGATACTGAAAGTTCAGGAGAAAAAGCCAGCATCTGCTGCCATCATCAATGAGCAAAGCCGAGACTGTATCTTCCTTTGTCTGTATCTCAACTGCACATTTAATGGGCCTCCAAGTGTCCTATTAAACATCGAGTGTGCATCCAGAGACCCCAGATGGATTAGAGAATCTCCACAGGGGAAACTGAGTCCTGAGTCAAAGTGGGTTATGAAGACAGAATATTGTCTTCATGGTTGCCAAGCTTATTTCTGCCAAATGTCCCAAATCAAGAGATTTAGTGTTTAGAGACAGAGTTGGGAGCCGGTACTTTGCAGCCAGAATGTCTGGGGTAGGTGCCTGGTTTAGCCTCCTTGAAGCCTGTGTAAACAATGGGGAAAGGGTTTAGCATCTCTACACCCCGGTTTCCTCCCCCATAAAACAGGAATAATCACACCACCTTCCTCGGGAGGGCATTTCGGAGACGGATTGAGTCAGTTAGAACCCATCTCCCATAGTAAGCCCTGTGTGACTGGTGAACACTTTTACCAAAGCTGTTGCAGGTGACAGACCAGACTGTTAAATCTGCACTGAGGAAGCCGTGAAGACAGGCAGAAGGTGGGCGTTGACCTGCCCAGGCCCATGTCTTTCTAGCCTTGGCTGGTTGAGAAGCTGAGTGGAGGTCATCTTTCATCTGGCCATGTCCTTCTCGGTCAGAAGGCGTCTGTCTCTTGGCTGATGCTCTCACCTTGGATGACAGAGGGAAAACCTGCCTAAAACTGAAAAGTGTTTCCGTTTCTGAGAACTTGGTCTTTACCCCTGAGTCTGGCTTTTTGTCCTTCACACTCAGTGACCTCACTCCATGGTCTAGTGATCCAGGGTGCAATGAAGTTGGCACACACCAGGCAGACATATTTTCTCCACATACGTTACCCGGAGGTATCCAGCTCCCATCTGTGTTCATTCTTCAAAGCGAGATTTTGAAGGGCAAATGAAGGTCATGCTCCCCTAATTCATCATCCAACTCAGTCGCTGATGCTCCAAGGTCACTGTGGGGTGATGAGCATGTGACTCGGCCTCTTGAATTTCTTTTCCCATTTGTAAAATGACACTGCCCCAAACTTTCCTGCATTTGACCCTCAGGACCCCTGTGTTCTCCAGATAAAGAAGAGTTTCATCTGTCTGGTTCCAAGGAATCTTTCTTCTAGCTTTAGGTTCCTGTCTGTGTTTGCTTTATTCTGTTCAGGAAGCTGGCAGCCTGGACCCCTGGACACTCTATCCTCACACATGATCTGGTCTCAGGTTCTAGACACACTGAATGGCCTGTGAATTCTTTTCTCCCCTGAGAGTTATTCCAAATCACATCCTGACCCAGGTTTACCCATGGCAACTCATAGTCCCAAGTTTTAGCTTTGCATGAACTGCTTTTGTTAGTGGTTGGGTTTGCATGTTTTTTATATAGTGCTTTGTCTGATCTGATAGATGCTATATAGACCAGGCTGACTTCAAACACATAGTGCTCCTGTCTCAGCCTCCCAAATGCAGGCTTTCCACGTGGGAACCACTGTACCTGGCTAAGAACTTGTCACAGAGAGATGGAAGGGGTCCCTGTTGAAAGCCTACTACCTTTTGGGGTGACACCTATTTCCTGTCCGAGGTGTCGCATCTACCTAAGGGTCACAGTGGAGTGACAGGACATCCTTCGGGACTCGGGACTCACCATCTCAGACTTAATGGTCCTCAGGATGCTCCCAGGAGTCATCACTCATGAAAAGATCAATGGTTTTCAAAAATCATACAATCAGAGATTTAGACTAACAAAAAACATTTAAAGACATAACAGAAATTAACTGCCTGTGCTGTTCTAACTTTAACCAGTTTAGAGCATTTTAAGCTTCTGCTATCGAAGACATACAATGTTTGACAACCTTTTAAGAGGCTAAGATCTTAGTTTATTCTGGATAATTTAAGGAGGGAAATAATTACCTGTGAGGTATCAGGTAACCCACTGAAAGACCTGGATGCAAAATAGACACAACCAGAATTACAATGCGAAACGTGGCAGAGGTGGGCGAGAGCACCAAGGGGTCACATCACAGCTCTCCTGTGGATTCCATCAGCCCGGAGTCCTATGAAAAAGGAGGGAACCCCGGGAAGCAAGCCTAACCGGCATCATTTGGTCTCAACGGCATTACCAACTTGCTGGCTATCAAACTTGCAAAGCCATTTTATTCACACTGGTCTCACTGTGGTCTGGACATCACAGAGGTTCATCATAGACCAACACCAAACATTCTTCCCTGTGTCACACAGAAACTGCTACTCCATTGGTCAGAGAGCTCCATTTTCCTGTCGTCTCCTGTCCGTAAACTGTCATTGAGACACACAGTCATGGAATCACCCTGTCTTCTGACAGCATTCTGTCCAGAGTGAAACCCATCCCAGATTCTCTGCAGACGCATACACCGCCCTCTTGCTGAGGATGCCCTACAGTTTGCATTAAACAGACTGAACATCTTCAGAAGTTGTTCCTGCTGCCCCAGAGGCTGTTGCCACCACTCCCATGGCCTTGGGCAGCAATCTTGGCCTTTCCCACCTGATACGCCACCTCCAATTCCAATCACAGGTGAACATATTGGAAGGATTTGGTAAAAATGGAGAAAAATAAAGAATTGGTGTTTGGATTTTTCTACCTCCCACCAGGACACAGACAGATTTCTCAAGTGTAGGAATGGGGTTTTAAAGCTAAGGAAAAGAGAGGAGAGGAACAGAAAATGAAGAAGAAAAGAAAGAGGAGAAGATAGATGGGGGAAAGGAAGTGGAAGGTAATCAGGAAGAGGAGGAAGAAGATGAGGAAGTAGAAGATGGGAGGAAGATGATGATGAGGAGGACTAGGAGAATATGGAGGGGGCAAGGGAAGGAAAGGACAGGACTGATTTACGTTTTCCAGTGCTGTCTTGGAGAGACACACTCCCTCCCATTGGTCCCTAGAGTTGGTAGCAGACTGGAAGTAAAGAAATATGGAGCAGACTCTGTGCTGTCCTGTGCTCTCTGGGCTCCTGCGGCAGTAAGATTTGACCTTATCACTGTAGTCAGACTTTCTTGTGGACTGCCAGCTCCCAAATAATGAAATAGAGACTTTTTATTAATTATGAAAGCCTGGCCTTAGCTTAGGTTCATTCCCAACTAGATCTTATAACTTAAATTAACCTGTTTCTATTAATCTATGCTCTGCCAGGGAGTCTGTTACCTCTCCTCAGTACCGTGTGTCCTACTTGCTCTGCTTCTCGTTGGCAAATCTCCACCTCTCTCATTCCTTCCCAGAGTTCCTATCTCTGCCAGGAAGTTCTGCCTGTCCTCTCCAGCCTAGCTATTGGCCATTCAGCTCTTTATTAAACCAATCAGAAGATGCCTTGGCAGAAAGACATCTTCACAGTATACAAAAAGATTATCCCACAGTACCACACAGCCCAGACAGACACAGCAAGCGGCTGGGGGTGAAACAGGGTAAACACTTCTTGTTCAGGAGCAGCCTTGCTTACTTCACTGTCAGACTCTGAGCTTCTCACGGTCCTCAATTCCCAAACTTTACTCAAAAAAGTAAAGAGAGAAGCTAAGAAGTCCTCAGGCTTATCTTCCTCATTCAATTCCAAACAGACAACCTTCAAACATCCAACTGGTCACACTCAAGTCACCTTGTTGAGTGGAACAGAGGACATGTTGGGAAATCAAGGCTTTGAGTTGAGCAAAATACCCAAAGGAATGGTATAATGGATGAAGGGAGTTACCTAAGGATTCAAGACACAGCTCGTGTTGTGAGCAGTTGGGGCTGACTTAAGTCTGACAGATCAATCATTCACTTTCCAAGCTACATAGCCAGTTAACCTAGTCAGCCCTCTGTAATAGCTGTCAATAGTGTCTGATTAATCAATAGCCATGAAGCTGGGTCTTTAAGGTTCCATTCTCAGACCTGGTCTGTTCTCCACAGTTCAGTGTCCCGGCAATGAAGAAGTTAGAATGGTAAACTGACTGTCTCTGCAATCCAATGAAGAAGGACTAGGGAGAACACTGTAAGAAATAAATGAAATCTAACTCAACACGTACAAGTCACATCAATCCTTTCCACTCTCTGCCAGAAAGGACGTTAGCTATGAAACAGGTTAGGCCAAATATCAAGATGTCCAAAAATATCAACCAGTATTTTTAATTTATTTTAATTTAGTTGTTGAATTTAAATCCAAATGGAAATTTTAAAACCGTAACTTTACCAATTATCATTAATTTTGAGAGAATATTAATTAAAGAGTTGGGGTGGAGAAGGAGGTCCAGCAGGGGTTGCTTGGGATTCATGAAGGAAAGTTTTAAAAGTAAGGAGGGCAGGGTTTATGTTCTTCAGCAGAAGGTGATTGGTGTTAGATAATAAAAATAGATAATAAAGACTCGGCAGTGAAGCTTCATCTCAGGCTGTGAAGAATGATGTAAGAACCAATGTGGGCAGGTGGGCTGAATACTTTGTTGTGATTTGGAATCATTTTGTCGTTAAGAAAAGACCAACGAGGATAACTTGAGCGTGTAGGCAAGGTTGAGGAATCACAAGACTGAAGGCCTTAATATCATTGTTAGACATTGGGGGAAACATGGGGCACATTGTGGGAGTTCCAACAACATTTTCAGGAATTAAGGCATATAACATTTTCAGAGAAGCAGTTGTGCCAAACTCCCCATTGGCTGGTTCAGAAATATCCAATCTATGACATGTGGACCGCGTGAGGCTGAGGAGAGCAATGAATGCAGACCAGCGCAAAACCATAACTTTATTAAACATTATGAGATTTGGGGTGTGAACTTTGTAGATACAACATGTCACACTTGTCAGCTTTTGCTGAATGACATGCTTCTAATATTGTCCAGCTCTGTTTTAATTCTGGATTTCCAACTTGGATTTATAAGTGGATGTCAGCCAGAAGGATCAGAAATCCAAGGTTATTCTCATATGCACAGTTAGTTCCAGACCATTCAGAGCTAATGTGATCCTGCCTCAAAACATACAAAAAAGTGTGTATCAATCCATACAAACATACACACACAGAGACAGGGAGAGGGAGAGAGAGAGAGACAGGGAGAAGGAGAGAGAGAGAGAGAGAGAGAGAGAGAGAGAGAGAGAGAGAGGCACGTGGGCTTCAAAATTACCTTTGAATGATTCATAGAGCTTCATTGAACACCTAACTCCTGCAAGATAGTGTGTGAAAATCTGGAGGCTCTATGGCTGTTTTGGGAAACTAAACTTCCATAGATCAAATTTATAATACATGGATAAATAAAATGATGGTCTCCTGAATCATGGATGACCAGCCTAGTTTACCTGATTCTATGAAGCTCTTCCTCAAATAGGGCTTCTGTCTTCTGTCAGGTTACTTGAGACTGAGCGTCTTTATAAGCAAATCGCAGAACAAGCTCTTGTGATTAGGCTCTAGATTTGGGATCTGATTTTAAGATACAGTAATAAAAAGCAGGAATAAAATAGATCAGAGAAGGAGATAAATTTTGTTACCACGAATAGAAAAAACATATTGTCTCGTAACAGCTCTAAAGTAACTTTATAAAACGCACATCTGCTTGGTTTGCCAGGGGAAGTCACGGGAAATTATTTCCCCAACAGTCCACATCCCAGCTTGGCCAAGGTTAGCTCTGGAGCAGTAACGCCCTGAGCTTCCAGGATCTGCATGCATGAGTGCCAAGGCCAGGGTCGGGAGTATTCCTGCCTTACCATCAACATTACCCAACAAAGATCAAGTACACAGCACCTTCAAATCATATCTGGGGAAGTGGAAAAGCCCCAAGATTCTGGTTGTAACAAAGATACTTGTGGCCTTTCATGTTTGCAATAAGATGGCTCCAGGAGACCTGGGAAAGGCGTACACATCATAAATGACTCCACACAATATTGTGACAATGGCTATAGGTGTGATGGTGATCGTGGTTCTTAGAGCCAGAACGTCTGTCATGGTCCACCGCCGTATCTTCTACCACCACTTCCAGCGACTCTGGCCATCACCCTCACCAGTTCATCCCAACCATGACAATCACCGCCTTCATCACCATCCCCACCACCATCACAACCGCTACCACCATTACAGCCACCACCATCATAACCGCCACCATCATCTCTATCACGTCCATCACCACCACCATTATCATTACCACCACCACCACCACCACCACAACCACCTCTACCGCCATTTCTTCTACTACCTCCTCCACCATCACCGTCATTGCTCTATATCCAGCACTACCATGTGTCTTTACTACCACAGCCACCACCATCCCCACCACTTCCACCAGCACCTTGCCCACGGCCATAATTACTTCCCCTTCTTGACCACCACCTTGACCGCCTCCACTGCTCCTCCTTATCCCTCTCAGTAATATAATTTCTATTTCGTGACTCATAGCTTTGTGGCTACAAACCAGGAACTGTTTACTGGGATTCCAGTGAAGTGGCAAGTGTTGCAAATGGTCACTTTGGTTTTATGATCTTTCTGGGTGAAGTCCACAGAGCCAGGTCTGCAGTTGACTGTCTCTATCACACCCTCTGTTGCAGTGGTGGACAGAGCTGTCAACAGTGACAGCTAAGCCAGTCTGCTTGAGCCCAGAGTACCACCCTTGAAGAGCCAGATCACGTGGGACTGAGACGCCAGGCTGGTGCTTCTTTTGCCCAATCACTCTGACTTTGCTCTGGTGTGGCAGGATGAGCAGATGCCTCTTCTTTCTTCTCTGCTCAACCTAAGCGCCATCTTCTTGCCATGACCGTGTAGACCAATTAGTTGCCATAGTGAGTATACTTCTCCTTGACTGACTAATGCTTATTTTCTGCTGCACAGATCATAACACGAACTTGATTCCAATTGGCTCGATCTTTTTCAGCTGAGCACTTCCTAAGACTGTGTGCCGCTTTACATAAAAGCTCCCTCTGAGCGTGGATTAGGGAAGCATGATGAAATCTTCTTGCCTAGCACAATGTATATTAACTAGACAACAGTATGGTTCATACTGTGCACATGGGCTTGCAGACAAAAACTGAAGGCCTAGCACATACATTACACAGGAAAGAGGAGGCAGGGCTCCTGTTAGTGGGGGCAGTGGCAGCTGGCTTACTAGGAATGGCTGCATTTGCAAGAGTGGAGCAGCTATGGTGGAAGCCAGCTATCCAATATTACTGAGCATTTTAGCTACTAGGATATCACAGAAAAGAAGTTCTAAGCTCACTTTAAGTTTTATATTGCAATATGGAGTGTTTTTGAAATATTTATAGTGATTTTTATTGAGAATTTCCTCCAGGTTGTTTTAAGTGCAGATCTTGCCCTATATTCATGGAGTCTTACAGATATAACTGCAATGGCAAGTTTTGATTGAACAGGTACCGCATCTGCTGTGTCAACACAGGGATTTCCACTCATCTCTCTTTTCCTCCATATATTTTTGTTTGTTATTCCCTCCTGTTTCTGCAGCCACAAGACAGAAAACGCCTAGGCCCACAGTCATCACAAGGTAAGGACTTTCTAAGAATACACAGTGGTTGGCAGATTGATCTCTCCGTGGATCATTGAAGACCCCCAAGAGCTTCAGGTTCTAGTTGAGACAGACAAGTGTTCTCTCAATTGTCATCTGTAACACAGATTTGCTTTGGGTCCTGTGATCATCACCAAACCCAGGCTATGGGTTGCATTGTATTCCAAGAGATACACCTAAGCCCTGGTTCCAGAACCTTAGAATGTGATCTTATTCAGAACTAGGCTAATTTAGATGGACTATGTTAAGATGAGGCCGTAGAGGAGGAGGATTGGCCAGAACTCGACAGTATTACCTCTAGGCTGGAAACACAAAGTCACCAGAAAACTGTTTCGTGAAGATGGGGAAGAAACAGGGGTGGCAGTGTGCCCAAAGTCAGCAGGAAAATGCTTGAGAAGATGGAGGAGTAAGTAGGAGTGATGGTTTACAAATTAGGGAACCCTAATGTGGCAGTGGTTCTCACCAGCAGCTCCGAGAGCACAGGGCAGAGTCTCCACTGCAGATCCCAAAAGGATGTAACTTGTCGGTGTCTTCCTCTGCCTTCTGGCCTGCAGCATTGGGGGGAACTAATGTTTGCTGCTCAAGCCACACGCTTTCTGTTAGATTTTATGTGAGCTCTGGGAAACTAACACACCCTGTTTTGTGCCTTCTCTTGGGCTCTTCTCCTCTTTTTTGTCCAATTTTGATGTGTTAGTTTTTGTTTTATTATTATTCTTTAAAAGCCTGTTTGTTTTCTAATGAGAGACAGAAAGGGAGTGGATCCAGATGGGAGGAAAGGTGGGGAGGAACTGGGAGGAGTAGAGGGAGGAGAAACAGTAATCAGGATATAATATCATGTGAGAAAAAACTATTTTCAGTAAAAGGGGGAAAAGTATATAAGTTGGTAGAGTTGGGGAGATGGCTCAGCAGTTAAGAGGTCTTGTTGCTCTGCAGAGGACCCACTGGGTCATGCTCCCAGATCCCACACCAGACAGCCCATCATTGCTGTAAGCCTAACTCTAGGGGGATCTAATGCCTTCTTTTGGCTTCTGAAGTCACCCCATACATTTGGTGATGCACACAGAACACATATACATAAATAAAATAAACATGTATAAATAATATAAATTGGCTCTTCTCAATAAGGTGCCTGTTTGAAACCTGCATGCTCTCCTGTTCCCTTCTGCATCCTGCCTGTTGTAGATACCAGAACATTCTAGGTTTGAACAGTTTGGATATGTGCAGTTTACTGCAGTGGGGGTTGTTTGGATAGAGAAAATATGTACAGATTCATAAAGGACCATTTGCCATAAGTCTGATGAACTGTGTATGTTAGCTTTGTGGTCTGAAGTTGTTTTATCTTCCCAACGCAGTGACTACATCTGGTGAGGACTTCCACCCTGTCCTCCAGACCTTATCAGGGTCCCTATCGTCATAATAATCCAAGTTGCCCTACTCATCCTTATATGACCCAGTAAGTCCATCACAGCAGATTCTCAGAACCCTGCGGCATGCTGTCTCTCCTCAAGAACGACAGCATGAGTAGAAGTCTATAAGCCGGGGCTTGCCTCTCTGGACTGCTCACGACATATCTTCCCTTTGCTGCGTCAGCCCTGGGCACTGTGATCGCTCCTGCCTGCTGGCCTCTCCATCCCTGCAATCTGTCCCTAGTTCTTTGATCCCTCCCTCAAGCTAAATCAAGTATGCTTGTATATACATATGTGCACTGTGTTTTATATTTGTATAGAGCATACAGATACATGTTTTTTTTTTCCTTTTGACTCAGTTAAATTCAATCCTTCCCTGCACATGTACTGTGTTCTGAATCCAAAATTTCCCCCATAGGTGCATGTGTTTAAACACTTGGTCCCAGCTTGTGACTGGGAAAGTGGTTGAGTCTCTAGAAGGCAGAGCCTTGCTAGAGGAAGTAGGTCAGTAAGGGTGGGCCTTGAGGGTTGATAGCACAACACCACTTCCTGCCTCTCTTACATCCAGAGTGTAGACACAGTGTGATACCTTGCAATTCCTGTTTATTTAACACATATTAGATTTGTGGGTAATGAGAGAATGCTTCTTCTCATGCATAGGCTGAACAGGGCCATCATCACTGCAACATTTAATATTTTTATAACGAAAGTTCTCCATGACAAGCCTGTTTACACTGTTTATACTTCTATGAGCACCCCAGAGCCCAAGATAGGATCTAGTATTTTTGTGAAGTCAGTGTAAATCTACATCAGTCTCCCAATTGAAGGCACTGATTAAGACAGTGTGGAATAATGTCAGTAGATGCTATACATTTCTGGTATAAAAAGTGTAATTTTAAAAATAGTAAAATCAACAAGCAAGGAAAATGCTTGCATTGCCTAACATGCTTCTGTAGAAGTCTCCTAGAATAAGCAACTGGCTCTCTACTCAGCAGAGCCTTATTTCAGGAGAAGCACACACAGATTTTGGAACTGTTTAGAGACTGTCCTGTAGAAGTGCAGTTCCTGCCTCCATGAATTCAGATTAACATAGCTTTAGCTTTCTTCATTGTAAACCCTGTCCTTCCTGGGGTAACATCGCTCAGGAGTAGGTGCTCAGGAGTGGCGTGTAGGGTCTCTCTTTTGGGGCAGTCTATGACAGAGAAACCAGGGTCTGTCTCTCCTGCCTTGGTCCCCACAGGAAATGAGGATTCTAGGGTGTGCTTTCCCCATAACTATGCAACAGCTGACCCTTCGTGCTTCCTGGTTTTACTTCTTACCTTCCACATACCTGCTCACTCTGAGCCCAGGAACTGGCTGAATGGTGAGGGAGTGTTCCTTCTCAGGGGCCTTTCCTGCTGTATGCCCTGACCTCCTCGATATTCTCACCAAAGACTGGGAAAACAGTCTCAAAAGGTACAGTCTATGTGAAGATGGATACTTAAAAGAAATCCCACACTAGCTCAGAATCGAGTATAATAGAGGGTTATTTATTTAGGGATGGACTCACAGATTAGAGTCCTCTGCTCGAACGGGGAACAGCAACTGAACCCTCAGTCAGAACAGAGGTCAGATGCACCTTACTTGGGCATATATAGTGTAAGAGGCCACGCCCAAGTGGGCGGGTAACTTAAAGGCTACTGGCGGTAGGAATCCCTACAGCATCAATGTCCACACAAGGGGTGACTCTTCACCTGGCTAAGGTAGTTGCAGAAAGAATTGGGCTCTCAACTGCTAGGTCAATGCAGGATGTTCAAAAGTAACTCCCATATGAAGGGGGCTCCTGTTGGGATGAAGAGCATAACTGGGATTTTATGTTATAAACATATAATATGGTTATTATGTTGAGCAAGCGTTGCTCTTAGGAAAAGATCCAAACTCATTAGAAAGGCCATGAAAGGTCCTGCAGATTTCCCAACTTGAACCTGGCTTCTACGGCCACTCCTTTACTATTCTCCAGAGAAACCAAATCAGTGGCTGTTGGCCAACAGTGTAGCTACAGCCCTTGCTTTCCCCTTGAATACCCTTCTTGAGGCTCACCTCCCCTTTCAGCAAGCAAAGCTCATGCCGGTTCACTTTTGGAGTCCTCCTATTCCATCCTCCTATTCCAGAATGTTCTCCCAGAGACCCCTAAACATGAGTATGACCCTTTGGATTAATGTCTGACCAGGCAATTGCTACTTAGTCTTGCTGTTAATGCATCTGTTCTGTCCATCAGTCTGGGCTTGGGTTGTGTAGATGGTGCTGTCCCCAGCACCCTGAACAGTATCCAACCAGGGTAGGTATTGATTAATATATTGCCAAGAGAATTCTGCCCTCTTCACCTCAGAGAGCTGACTCAAGCTACAATCTTCCTATAATGAACATCATTGCAAATGGGGGCATCTGTGATCCACCATATTTAAGACCAAAGGACTTCAAGGGGAAAGTGTGAGCAGAAGGGTAGATTAAAAAGCAAAACAAGAGGCAAAATGTCGGGCTCCAAGAAAAATCCTGCACCCCTGGCTACTCTTCCCGGTATCCTTGGCCCATGTAAGTCTGACAGGTCTCTGGGGAACCGGAAGGTGAAGGTCGAGGGCTTGAGCATAAGGGCCTGGCTTAAACCATAGCATCTGCTTCAGAATGATGACCCCCAAACACTTACTGCATATTGAAGGTCCTGCCTTGATTCTTCGGATCTACACAAGATCAGCAAACAGTTATCCTAATTTCAGACCCACTCCCAAAAACTAACTCACTTTTAGGAGCTGTGGTGGCATTTGGGATCCTTGTCTTCTGGCATTAAGTTTTCAAAACAGACAGGGGCAGAAAGGAAAGACTTACCCAGGAAGGAAAATCAGACAGAACATTTAACCTCTCCTATTAACTTTGGCAAAGATGACTCTATTCTTGCATAAACAAATCTTCTATTAATCACTGAAGGAAAAGGAAAACAAAATAAAACTCTCAACTGTGGTTCCATTGTCTGTTAAGTGGGACGCTCATGTGATAACATTTCTTGCCCACACAGAATCTTAGTGAGGGTACAGGAGATAACTCACTGTAAACACTATGATAGAATTTTCAGTAGGAAGTAAACAATACACATTGGCTTAAGGAAAAATAGTATAATGGAGGCTTAGGGGTCATTTAACACAGTGTCATCCTGCCCATGAAGGAAGGGCTTCAGAGAGGTTAAATACCCAGACTCTGGCAGAGCACCCATGAGCTCCCTCCTGGTCTGCCCTGCTGAATCACCCGAGGTCTGCATCACCACCCTCCCGGTATGGTCCATGGCTCCATACCACCACAAACTTGGGCAAGGGCCTAGGGGTTAAACACAAGACACACACATAGAGAGTTCGAGTTATTCGCCAAGAGGTGAATGCCAATTTATTTAGCTTTATCCAGAGTTAATATACCTTTTCCCCCAGTAATGGAAACCCCTCCCAGCCAGGGGAACCTTTTCTGCAGGCAGGTGGGCGAGAGGTGCGGGACAGTGGCAGACAGGTGAGAGGGACCTTGGTGCCGTGGGCTCCCCCCCTCCCCCGGGCAGGTTGGGAAATTACCATTTTAAAGTAATATAAGGCCCTACGGCTAATTCACCAGGCTAGCAGAGCAGAGCACAGAATTTAGCAGGAAGTTTAGCTGGTTAGCCAAAACAGTCCTTGATTTGCATCCCAGGGAGCAAGGGAAGACAGGGGACTACACTGCCCAGTCCTCACGATCTTCCAAAGGAGGTGAGCCTTGCCTCTGGCACACGTGGAGCCCACTGTTCTCCATTCGGAGAAATTAGATTCACCTTGTATTTGTTGTGATTGATAGGATGTGCAGGACTCACAAAGGATGCATTCCCTTTCTTAGGAAATGCAAGCATGACAGATGCTGTTTTTCCCTTGGCTTTTGTCTCCAGACCCTACTCCCTGGGTGTCCATTGTCTGAAAGCCAGATCTCCCTGACCTCCCCTTTTCTCTCCTCAGCTCTTTCAACTCTTCTTGTTCTTTGCAAAACCCCTCATTTCTTTCATGTTTTAAGGTTACTTGTGTGAAAATTCGCACCCTTCTAGCAGCTTTTGTCTGCACCCATCCAACCCTCTATGTTGGCCTCTTGGGAATGAGTTACTGTTTCATGCATGAGTCTTCCAGCCCCTCACCCCAGGAAAGGGTGAATTAAAGCCACCCCCTGACGATGCTATCCAAATATAAAATCCCTTGGCCCAGAAGTTTGACTTGTGCAGGTGGGTAAGACACAGACACACATGCACAGGTGCTCACGTTTCTATCTTGCTGTGCTCTGGCTCCCAGATGTAAGAAGACACACACAACAAACAGACTGAACCTGATGGTGCTCATTTAGAAAGATAACCAAGAAATGCCATAAAGAGGACAATTGTAGCAAAGGATGTGGAGGTTCCTCTCCTCTAGGCCAAAATGTTTAGGAAAGAGAATAATTGTTGGTAGGTGATTTGTTTTTAAAAAGCTTGGAGACTACACAGAAAACAATGGATGTGTTTGGAAAGAGGGAACAAAGGATGGCAGGAGGGTAGGAAGAAATAAAACTTTCCATTTAGCATCATATATAGACATATGTGTGTGTGTCTGTGTGTGTGTGTCTGTGTGTGTGCTCTAATGTGTATTCCTTTCATAGTTTAAGTTTACTTAACTAAAGATGTTTTTATCTTAGTATCAAGCTGCAGAAAATCAGTTCATAAGAGATATGAGCAAAAATGTGCTTACTTTCTAAAGTGTATATAATAGAGTTGAGCAAACTAACACTTTTAAAGGAATGTTCCTTGGGAATCAGAGGAGGGAAAAGAAGCTGAAAGGAAAGTAAACAAAGCTACAAATGACAGCAGCAACTACTTAAGCCCCAGGAAAGCAAACAAGTCTGGCCGGTGAAGCCCCAACCCCAGTCCCTGGCGAAGGGCATTTGGTCCCAATATCAAGACCTCAAGTGTGAGGGACTCGCATCAGACTATTTGGAGTGATCCATAAGATACTGGAGTAACCAAGAGTGGAGATCAAACGCTTTGCACTTGGATGAGCAGGGAGTTCAGACATGGCTGGTGAGGGCAACTAGCCGCCTCTGTACTTCGTCCTGAAGACGGGGTGCTTGGATGGAACCAGGGACCTCATGCATGTGAGGCAACTGTGTCGCTGAGTCGCACCCGCAGCGAGCTTTCTTTCTTTCAACAGATGCAGGGAGGGTTCGGGAACACACACAGAGAGGTTGTGCACTGTCTGAAGGCTATGTATGCAACCCATTGCGAGTGCCAGGAAGCCATCCCAGCCATGAAGATGGAGACATACTTCGTCACGGTCAGTGAACAGTCTGAACTTTCACGCTGTTGACAAGCCGCCAAGGCAGCCTGTTACGGTTTCCCTGCTGCCAGCAGAAGAAAATCGTGGGTCAGAAACGCCATGGCTTGGTGCTGCTTCGCCGCAGGCAGCAGGAGCTCCACACTGGTTGGCGCTGAGTCTCGGTCATCCTGGTTCGTTGACTGATGTTGTGAGAAAAGAAAGACGAAAGCAGCTGGAGGGAGAAAGAGTTGATTCTGGCTTCCATTCCCAGGATACAGTCCACCGCGACAGGGAAGTCGAGACAACAGGACCTTGAAGCAGCTGGTCACACGTCACATCCACCACCAGGAAGCAGAGGTAGAAAAACATGCATTGGCTCAGCTGCCCCTCTCTGCAACAGAGATCCAGTCCAGGATCCCAGCCAGGGAATAAGACCACCTGCACTGGGCAGGTTTAACCACCTCAGTTAATACAATCAAGATAATCCTTCACCGATGTGCCCAGAGGCCCGTTTTCCGAGGGATTTCAGATCCTGCCAAGGTGACGGTGAACACCGACCATCATACCTGGGTTCTGTCCCTTGAAAATGCATCTTTTGAAAACAACAAACTAAAACCAGCATTGCTTGGAGGAAGGCAGTGCACACACTGTAGGTGGCCCTGACAGTAAGCATGGGATTGCCAATGAGTTTGAGCACAGGCTGATAGGTACGTGGAGATACCGTGGTGGTTGAACCACCTGGTCCAGCTTTAGAACAGTAGCCCTATAAAATCCAAACTTCGATAACTACGTTTGCATATATGTCATAGTATGTACTTTACCTGTGTCACATGCAGACAAAATTGTTTGTTGGTCCAGGGGCAGGTGGCACTCAGAGTAAGCGTCCTCCCTTCTGGGGCTCACAGCAATAACTGACCTGTGTGGATCTCACCTGTCTTTGCCTGTACTGCCTATATTCAGGGAAAGGGATGTCTGCAACTCTGTCCACTCTCTCTCCTTAGTGATCACACTCTATTGAGTTCCAAGTCCTTCACCCCCATTCTTACAAGAACCCATGTCGTTGGCCACTGGAGCAAGGCTCTCTCTCCTAGTGGCCACACAGTGGATGCTCTAAAAACGCATAGTTGCTATAGTGCAGCATACTACACCAAGGACCAGGCAGCCCTCGCAGTGGAGCAAGCAGTGTGAGGGGTGGGGACACTGGGGGACAGGAGCCTTCTCAAGACTGCAGAGGACTCTGGATGACACCTTTCCTTCAGGACAGCTGAGGGACGATGGCAAACGCAGCAGATGGTCTTAGCTGATGAGCTGGGACCAGCTCCAGCCTCTCGGTTCTGCCTGCTTACTTGGTCATGAAAACCTAGGCAAGGTTTATAGTAAATGTTTCTTGTGAGTAAAGTTACACAATAGCAGCCGGGCTTACTTTACTAGGCCACTCTGGACCACTCCCATCCCTTCCTCCCCATTCTTGTGTATCAGTCATTAAGTTGGAGCCGTGACCTTGTGTAATATAATTCAATGGAAAAGAACTTTTAACATGTTTAATAGGCATATGAAATATTATTCCCCTGAGTCTTTGGAATATAAAAGTGGTACCGTATTGGCAACTTAAATTGGAGATTCCTTTGAGTACATGGCTTTGAATGGAAAAAAGACAGGAAGAAAAATTAAACAAACCAAAACTTTGGCTTTGCTTTACTAAGTACAGTGAGCTCTGTTTACTTTAGACACACTGTGATAAAGGAGGTAGCTGAGGTTCACATCTGTGACACGCCATGCATTTCCCAGAGTCTCCTTGACTTTCCAGGCTCAGAAAGTCTTCAACCATTGCATAATCAAAAACACTACAGAATGGTCCTTCTGTCCTGCCTCCATCCTCCCCTTCCTTTTGTTCTTTCTGGAAATCTCTGGAAAATGTAGTAAAGCAACCCACACCCTTTCTCCCACTGGATGGTCAAATGCTATTAATATTTTACTTTATTTTCTTGGTTTCCCCCCTAAACATATTAAAAGAAATTACAAAGATGTCACGTGACATATTATGTTCTTAAAAGTGGATCTATCTGAGCTGGGCTTGATGGAACAGACCCACAAACCCAGCCCTCAGAAGACTGTCTTGCTGGGCATGCCTCTTCACGGCTCCAGTGAGCTTTTCCAGGTCCATCACCACGTTTCTTAGCTCCAGCATTCTTCTTTAAGTCCTTCACTTTTGATATTCCCAGTATTTGCATCTTTGTTTTCCCCTGGTTTTCTTTATGTCTGTGTTTTCTTGTATCTCACAGAGCTCTTTGAAAGACAGTTATTTTCAAATCCTTGTTAGTCACTACACAGATCTCCATTTTAGTATTGATTATTAGACATTTTTTCTCATCTTAAGTGAATTTTGGTTGTGATGCTTCTGTGCATTTATAGACATCTTTTCATTTAAATAACAGCTTCCATTGATAGTCTTGTTGGTTGTCTATGGTAGGGGAAGGTCTTCACCTACCAGCCTGACTGAGGACGGTGGAGCCTCTCAACTTTTCTGCAGATTGTCTTCACTGACTAATGTATATAGGTCCCTCCCTCTCTCCCACCCTCCCTCCCTTCCTTCCTTTCTTCCTCCCTTAATGGCAAATCAATCCCACACCAGTTATGTTTTAAAGGGGTATTTATTTTGGGGGGTAAAACTTACATACACCATAAACCGTCAGGAAGGGAGCCTAGTCTCTGGAGCAGGAGCTGGAACCAAGCGCCGGAACCAAGAGACCCAGCCTCTTCTTTTAAAGAGAAATATACCACGCCCCAGTGGGCTGGTATTTCAGCGGCTATTGGCTGACAGAGCGGAAGGTGCTCCTGCAGCACTGTGGGTTCGTGCTTCAGCGACTATTGGCTGAGGCAGCGGAAGGTACTCCCGCAGCACTCCCTCTCTTCCTTTCTTCCTTTCTTCCTCTCCTTTCTCCCTTCCTCCCTCTCTTCTTCCTTCCTTCCTTCCTCCCTCCCTCTCTCCTACCCTCCCTCCCTTCCTTCCTTCCTTCCTTCCTTCCTTCCTTCCTTCCTTCCTTCCTTCCTTTCTTCCTTTCTTCCTCCCTCTCTTCCTTTCTTCCTTCCTTCCTCTCCTTTCTCCCTCCCTCTCTTCTTCTTCCCTCCCTCCCTCCCTCCTTCCCTCCCTCCCTCCCTCCCTTCCTCCCTGCCTTCCTTGCATTCTTTGGTAGCTGGCTGCTGCATAGCAGGCAGTCAGAGCACACTCTATTCCTCTCCCTTCTTGGAGAGTACTGTTGTATCCTGTACCTTCTCCCAATTTTGCTATACCATGCAAGTGAAAGAAGGTGACTCTAACTTTTGTGCCTGGACCCAGGTGTGAAAAGGAAGTCTGATAAAAAAAATTAACAAAAAGATGGGGAAGAAGGGCTGTAGAGATGGCTCACCAGTTAAGAGGACTTGCTACACTTGCAGAGGAGCCTGGTTTGGTTCCCAGAACCCACATGGAAGCTCACAACGATTGTCTGGAATGCCAGTTCTAAGGAATAGATGCCTTTGGGCCTCTGTGGACACTGTATGCTCATGGTATACATACACACACACAGGCAAACACTCAAACATATAAAGAATAAAAATAAATAAGATTTGGAAACTTTAATAGGTGCCTGCCTGTTCTCTCATTGGAGTAAGGCAAAGATCAGCTCACTGGGTGTATAACTGGTACACGTTGGGAGCGCACTCCTCTCCTCCCCTCCCTGCTGAGGGAGAAGCCGAGCCACCTGATCTCAGACCCGTGTCAGCTTCACAAAGCATGTGCCCTTCCGCACTTGCTCAGCTGTGCATAGCATCGCCGCTACACTGGTTGCATCAGTGTTGCACGTGAACCCAAATGGGACCCTGCCTGTGACTGTACTATGGGAAAGGGACACTGGGGCATGCTCCCTCAGACACCACTAAGTGGGCTACTGGGAGAGGGGCAACACAGCCACTTGTTTCAATGTGGCTGATCCTGGAGTGGATCATATGGGAAAATGTGACTCCGTAAAGGAATATGGGTCTCTTACTCATATCCATCTGTATGTTATTAAGCATGTGTTTGTTGACAAACCAAGGACACGGATGTCCTGTTCCACCATTGTGCTGACGTCACTCCCTTAAAAGAGGACTGAACCACGCTTATTCAAAATGTAGCATTTTAATTGACGTTGAGGAGGCTCGGTATGAAATAAACTAATGCACAATATCTTGTTAGTAATTTTATGTGGCATTTTATAATGAGAATGTTTTGATTTAATCAAAATATGACCTTTAAATTAATTCCATTTTATTTTCTACTTTAAAAAATGTACTTGTTGGAAAATAAAGTGAATATGTGGCTATTTTAGATCTGTTGGCAGTGCTGGCACAAGTGCCCTAAGGCATAATCACAAGCTCCATGGCTAAAGAAACCACTTCTGGGTGACAGATAAGAGGTGAACCCCGGGCATCCTCCTTTAGCCTCCTCTGACAGATATTCCTTAGTGTTTGGGGATGGGGAGGGGAAGCAATCAATTTTTAGGATTTTTTTAGGTATCTTTTACATTTTTGCATTTTCATATACGTGTCAGCTTGTTTTTATTAAATATGTGAGCACTGGATTTCATTTCAAAATGGCAGCAAGAGGGCGATGGTGGGGAATGAGGAAAGAGAATCACAGTGAAACCAACCAAGTTCTGTGTTGTCTGGGGACAGAGCGAGGGAGCGGCTGGTGCTGAGCTGACACCTGCTGCCCGAACACAGATACAAGCACTCAGGCAGAGGGCAGCCTGGGGAACAGCCCGAGTGACTGGAGGAGGGGACAGAATACTTCTCCCAAGACAGAAGCCACCAAAGGTAGCTGATGCCCAAAAATCACAAGGCAGCAGAGGGGGACTCTCAGAGTCAAAGATGGAGGATGGGTTGAGGTGTAGACAGAGGGACAATAGGCTGGGTGTAGACAGAGGGAGGACAGGCTGGGGTGTAGACAGGGAGGATGGGGATGACAGGCTAGGGTGTAGAGAGAGGGAGGACGGGCTGGGTGTAGACAGAGAAAGGACGGGCTGGGGTGTAGACGGAGGGAGGATGGGCTGGGGTGCAGATAGAAGTATATTCCTGGAATCCACACCAGTCTTGCAGAGAGGGGCAGTTCCATAGCACATGTCTTCTCCAGAACATTCCAGATGCTCAGCTGCTGACAAATGTGTTTGCACCCTGGCTCCAGCTTTCAAAGCTAAATCAACAGGGCTCTCTTAAAACTGATCAGTTATGTTTGCGTCCTGGCTCCTCGAGTATACCACAGAGGAATCGAACTTCATTTATTTCTCTGCCCACGGGCCCGGAATCCTTATGTCTTCTCTAGTACCAGCTCCCCAGTTTCGAGCAAATAGCAGGCGTAGTGGTCAGAGGATGTGAATTTGGAAACAATGTTACACAGGGTTGTCAACCCACAATTCTTTTTAAAAAATATATGGAAAATTCATCCTGAAGCAATACACATTCTTAAATATCTGTGTACAGACTCCGATAGTATCCAGTATGTTGGTGACTGTTGACTCAGTGGAGTCCCTGCCTTTAGAGCAGCTCAAGAGGCTGTTTGGGGCGTGGCTCTCTGCAGCGGCATGGTCACCAACTTGATGGAGCCAGACTTCTCTTCTGCAGCTTTGAGCCAGCCTCACGAAAGGAGTGGAGAGAAACACACACACCGAGCTCCCTGGCATGCTGCAGCCAGACGGGCTGCGATACATTAGCTTTCCCCTTAACCATGAGCTTCACTCGGCTGATGAGAGATGTTGGGGAAACAGTGTGTGGCCCCAGTGGGCCAGAGCAGCATCAGGTAATCATTGACATGAACATACTGAGCCGGCACCAAGACTCTCCAGCAGTTTATTAGAAGGCTTTGATGCACGCTGTCATGGAGAATCTGGGTGGCTCTGCAAAGGGATACAGAGCCATGCTCTTCTCTGTCCCAACTTCAAACTTAGGACCCAGGCCTTTCTGGCTAAAGTAGCTGCCATTTGAGACTATTTAGAGGACTTGGCAAGGCAGGTTGGTCATCTCATCCCAGCTACCAGGAAAACTGACCTCATATGTGGGGCAGCTTCCAAAAAACCCAAACCCCCAGCGAATACACAAGGTCACACATAGTGGTAGGAGGCTACTACTGTGACCTGAAGGAGTCCCAGACATCAGTGCCAGCTTAGTGATCAGAAGGGTCTTCAGTCTTCCAGGGACTTCAGGAGAGGTGAGGCTTCAAAGAAGTCAGGGGGAAGGGGAAGAAGAGGCAACACAAGCTAAACTTCTTCTATGACAAGTTGAATATTCCAGTCAGGCTTAAGGAAGACCCACAATGAGGGCTTTGGAATGGCTTAATCAGTCATGCACTTCCAGTGTTAGATAGAAGACCTGAGTTTGGGTCAAGCACACACACAAAAAGCTGTGCACAGTGACAAATGCATACAGTCCCAGCGCTGGAGATGCAGAGACAGAAGGGTCCGTGGAGCACACTGTCCAGCACACCTGCCAGGTTGGTGAGATCCACATTTGTTCAGAGAACCTGCTTTCTAAAGAACGAAGTGCAGTGGTTGACTGAGCCTCCCCATATCGAGCTCCGGCATCCACAGGCACATGCACAATCACATACAGAAGCTGGCACATGAACACGTGCATATACACACGTGTGAGTGCACACACACACACAGAGGCACACATGCACACACATAGAGGGAGAGCGAAAGAGAAAGAGAGAGAGAGTTAAAAACAAAATTGGAGAGGCAAACCTGGCAAAAATAACAAGGAAGGGAGTGTTTACTTTAGCCAATAGTTTGAAGGTCAAACCCTCTCCTGCTGGAGACGGCATGTGAGGCAGATGCTGGCATTGTGTCTATAGTTGTGAGACAGAGCGCGTAAATGCTGCAGCTGAGCTGGCAGAACCAGATCACAGGGGAAGGTGCCACCCACTTCTCTCCCTCCTCAGTGAAGCCTCTCTGGAAACACCCTTATACACACACTCAGGTGTGCATCTCCTACAGTTCCCAAGACTGGCAGGTTCACAATCAATATTAATAATCGCAGCACCAAAAAGACACTGAGAAACCTCTGAGCATCAGTAAGCCCAGAGCTAGCCCTGATGTCCAGAATCAATCAGTGTCTCCGCATTGCCTTGGTGGAAGAAAGGAATCGCAGTCAGGACCAGAGGAAACGCTGCTGCTGCGAATCCTGGGCACGTCCCCTAACTGCCCTTCGTTCCTGCTGCCACCTGGAGGTTTGGGAGCTTTCTTGGGGTTAATCCACACCGTGTCCTTTTATACTGGTCGCCGAAACAGACTTCTATTTACCCAAATGAAATGGACACAAGCTCCCAGAACTGTCCAGTCTGGAAATAGCACAGCAGTGCGCAGCCCACACTTGTGGAGGCTCCAGCTTCCTCTTGCTTACTGTCATCTTCTCTGATCGTCACCATTAAATTAGGAGAAGAGATCAAGAGACCGTACCTCTACCGCAACATCCCATCACAGGCAGACTGTCGGTCAGGTAACTCCGTCAAGGCATTCTTCCACATCACGGAGGTGGACCAGGGCAGGTCTCCGCTCACACCAGCACTTCATTTACCTGTGCTGGAGATTGTCCAGAAACAAAACTTCATAGTTAAAAAGAAAGGAGCCTTTTATTTACAAACTGGAAAAACCACTCTACTGCCCTAACATAACAGGAGACACGATGACATTTCCAGGGGCAGTTCAGTACCTGTGTGTGCAAGGGTGACTCCACAGACTTGTGTTTTAGGGTAAGGGCATGCTCTGATGGACTGTGGGTGGCGTTGTTACCTCTACGCAGAGTAGAGTGGGAACTTCGGAACAGTTACATCCTGTAAAGTGCAGGAGGTGCCAAGGTTAGGCCAGACGCCGCACAAAGACTTGAAAAGCAAAGTTGGGGTCTAGCCTGGGATGATTATAAACAGCTTTTTCACCTTTATGAGAACCCAGAGAGGAGTCACACTGTGGAGGATGCTGGGTAATTCCCCACATCACAGGGTCAGGGGATACAACAGAAGACACTGAACTACCTTCCTTCTTGGTCTCCAAAGGCGAGTCTGTTCCCCTCAACAAGGAAAAAGCCAAAGTCCCACCACATCCTAAGAGAAAGCGCTGAGGTGCGTTTGTCTGTTGTTCACTGTAACTGCTTGTTCAGTGTTCACTCAATTATGGGTTCCCGGAGAGCCAGGAGTGCATCTGTCCCGCTCACCCTTGTCTGACAGGCACCATTCACAGTACTTTCTGGATGTCTCGATGAGGAAAGAAATGAACAGAAGGTGGGGAGATGGCTCAGTAGTAAAGTTCTTGTCATGCAAACACGAAGACCAAAGTTCAACCCCCAGGACCCACATGAAAAGGATGGGTGTTGGGGCATGCACCTGTCATCCCCAACACAGGGGTGGCAGAAAGAAGCAAACCCTGCGGCTTACCAGCCAGCATGGCCCAACCAGAGAGGTCTATGTCCTAGTGAGAGATCCTGTATCAAGAAACAAGGCAGATACTGCTTAAGGAAGGAGTGACATTTGAGATTAACACACAAACACACACACATACACACAAACACACACATACACACACACACAAGTGCACGCACACACACGTACAGGCAAAGCAAGCAAAAAAGAACCGAATGAATGGTTCAGTGCTGTGATGCCCTCAGATCAAGTCTGAACTACAAATTCCTGAGTGGTTTCCCTTGGGGATTAGTAAGTATCCACAGACACCAGCTTAATTGTCACAGCTCCCATAGAATCTCACACACACACATAAAGAAGCTCTTGGGTCAGCCGGGCAATGGTGGCGCACGCCTTTATGGGAAGGCAGAAGCAGGCAGATCTCTGTGAGTTCAAGGCCAGCCTGGTCTACAGAGTGAGTTCCAGGACAGGCTCCAAAGCTACCCAGAAACCCTGTCTTGAAAAACCAGAGAGAGAAGGAGAGAGAGAGAGAGAGAGAGAGAGAGAGAGAGAGAGAGCGAGAAAGAGAGAGAAGCTCTTGGGTGAAGTGATGTCACAGCTATTTCTCAGGTGTGTGAGTGTGTGTGTTTGTGTGTGAGGCAGGGGTTGGGTGGGTGGTGGGTGGTGGGTGGTGGGTGGTGCCTGACAAGAGAGAAGGATCCAAGATTATGACAGCCTCGCTCAGTTCTGGAACTCTAAGAGTATCATGGCCCCGATTAACAGAGTGACCATGAGAACCTCTTGCAGGCCTGAGAAGCCCCATGCTGTGGTGCCCCTCACCTGTAATGAAGAGCTCATACCTCTTCGGTTATCAGAGTCCAGCCACTGGTTACAAGAGATTAGAATAGGAATCACATAAAATACCCATTAACAAGGACTTTGCACCAAAACAAAACAGAAAAAGGAAGGGAATGGTCTGTGATCCAAGCCCACTGAAGGGCCGGGAATCAGCCTTGTCTTGTCTCATGAAGGTCTTCGAAATGTTAACATGGTTTTGATTCTTCTGCCTTAATTTAAATCTCCTAGCCCTTCTATCACCCAGCCCTCCTCCTGCCTTGAAATGACAGGCCCAGGAGCGTCCTCCCCACTACTCCACTATTATTACTGGATAATTGCTTAGCATTTTCTAAAGGTAATTAATCTTGCCTTTGAAATGAAAGAAATCCCTAAATTGAACAGTATCATGAAAGCCATTCTTTCATGTAATTTGGGTTCCATCAGCCAGTACCAGCCACTAACTACCTCAATTTCTGGCTCAAAAGCACCAAGGAGAATTAGCAGTGGAGGTACTTTTAAATTAAAAAACAAAAAACAAAACCTCAGGGTCTTAATACTGTGAATCTCAATTTCTTCAGGACAGAAAGTTCTTTCATTTGGTTGAAAGAAGCGATTGGCTCGTTGTGACCTCCACATGGTCACCTCGATACAGGTTATTTGTTCAAAGGAGTCATGCCAAGCCCAAAGACAGGCAAGGGCTGCTGAGTGCTCACCAAAACATAAAACTCTGGTTAAAACGGAGTGTTTCCTTGCACCTTAGAAAAAATATACTACATTACACAGCTCTCTCATTCTCTGTGACTTAACTTCCATTAGTACTAGCCTGTTTTGTTAAAAGTCTGTCAGGTAAATGAGTGGATCGGCAGGCTGAACTATCACACACACACAACAACTCTGCCCTCCTCTGCCTCTATGCAAGGGTGTTCTCAAGTGACCTCAAACTGATGGAGATCAGCATTTTCCTCATGCAAAGTGGAAGGTTTGCGAGGCGGAGACTAAATACACCTGGCCTCTCCTTCCAAGGGTTATGAAGCCCTATACTAGTAAACCACTTAGTGGTCCAGTAAGATGTTCTTTGTGGCTCTGTGGTGAGCTGGAAAGATGTTTGCCAAGGGGCCTTTATCACCCAGCTGCTGTACTTCACTTTCTAGGTGACCCAGGCCCACTCTGCAAGCCAGAGGAAGGCCTTCAGGACCTTTCAAAGGACTGCCCAGAAACCCTCAGAGATGAAGGGTGTGCAAAACATCTACAGAAAGACCCTTGAGAAAAGCAAAGACACGGTGATCCCTTTGGTGCCCTCTAGGGGCAGTTTCCCACCAACAGCACACGGAGGCAGGCCTGTTGGATGTGGATGTTAGTGCGGAGACAAAGATCTTGTCAGCGATTTCCTCATTTCCTCCTACGGCTTACCAGCAACCTTCCTACACTCTCCGTGTTGATTATTTTATACGACCACAGGATCTCTTTTCTCATGGAAACTTCATCATAAAAGCCTGGACTAAGAAGAAAAACAAAAACCGCCACCAACAAAATGAAAGCCAGAGACGTTGGTCATGTCTTTCAGCACTGTTTATTTTGATGCAAGCATCTGAAGGCAGTGCTTCAGCCCTGCTCTAGAAAGCTTTGAATTCATAAACATGTGACTAGAGATGGTTTCACTGCCTTCTGACATGTGCGTGAGTTGGTGGTGGTGGGGGCTTCTCTTACAGGAGGCTTTAGATTGAAGAGCACGGTGTTTAGCGTCTAATTTGATTTCTGTTCATGAATGCCTGCCTTTGGGTAAATTTCTGTGCATTGGTTGAAATAAGGCCTTGCTTCCCTCATAAAACTGCTGTAAGACTAAGGAGATATGTTCATCACACACGGGCCATGCTGTATCTTACTGGAATGTTTCTAGAAACTCAGGACAGTAGAGAGGAGGAAGTTAAGGAGTCAGATTACAAAAGGGTGGTGGTGTGGGGTGGTGGAAGCTCACATTAGTGAGTCCTGGCACGGTTAACATCCTACTGGGCTCACCTCTGTTTGCATGCAGCAAACCCCACAGAAATAAGGCGCCTTTCCTCAAACAGACGCTACGCAGTGTGTCCAGGAACTAAAAGCTGGCACCAGACCCACAGCTTTTATCTTTACGCTCCCTATGCCCAGTAAGTATTCCAGTCTATGCTATTTGACAAGGCAGATAGATTTCCAGTTGGCTTGCTGTTGCTTTCCCGAAGAGAAGTTTCTAGGTTCACAACCCATGAGGTGAACACACCACAGAAAGACACCATCAAACCTATCCCTATTAGTCAGAGGGCAGGGGAGAGGTTCCTCAGACACAGCACTGAGTCCCGGTGAAATAAATGCAGCGTCCCTTGGGAGGAGAAAGGCTGAGTTTTAACGTGTGTGTCCGTTGACTCCATGGACAGTGGACATTGACTAGAAGCCAGATGTCACTGCCTGAAAGGGGCCGAAGATCACAGTGTCGTGGAATCCAAACCAGGAGGGGAGACAGTAGATAGGTTTAAATGCCCCCTGCACACCAGCGCGCACATTCACGTGGTCACAACTGTGATCTTTAGCTTGGGGGAATAGCTGCAGGTGCTTTGAGAAGCCAGCACGGCTAGAAAAGGTTGACATTAGAAAGACAGTGGCTATGAGCCTACTCTTTAGTGACTGGGCCATCTGCAAAGGGGTCAAGACCATGATGGGGAAACCACCACAGAAACAGCTGACCTGAGCTAGTGGGAGCTCACTGACTCAGGACTGACAACTGGGGAGTCTGCATAGGACCGAACTAGGTCCTCTGAATGTGGGTGACAGTTGTGTGGCTGGGGCAGTTGGTGGGGCCACTTGGCAATGGGATCAAGATTTATCCCTGGTGCATGAACTGGCTTTTTGGCGCCCATTCAATGGAAGGATGCCTTGCTCAGCCTGGACACAGAGGGGAGGGCCTTGGTCCTGCCTCAAAGTTGTCCTGTGACAGACTGTTTATTCCCCATGGGAGGCCGTACCCTCTCTGAAGAATGGATGAGAGGGGGTAGGGTAGGAAGAAAGTGGGAGGAACAGAAGGAGGAGGGGGGGTAACTGGGATTGGTATGCAAAAAAAGAGACAATGGTACACAGACTGAGGGCTCAACAGGAATGAAACTTCTAGAAGGAGAAGAGAAAAGGGAATGAGAACATTTTGGAGCGTTCCAAACAAGCATCCTGCTGGGAGCGAAGCACATAGCATCCTCACTGGCTTGTTTACCTAATTCTGGCAACACCCAGCAGCCGTGGCTCTCACTGCTCCCCCTCAGCATCCCCATCCTCTGCTCCAGCTCAGGCACCCAGAGTCTCCTCACCTCCTCACTCCCGATTCTTCCAGGGTCTGCACTTGGTCCTGCTTTGTACTCTGAGCCGAAATCTAACCACTGACTAGAATTCAAAGTCCCTGCTTTCCCCAGTCAGTCTACCTCTGAGAACTCCCAAACCCTCATAATGGCCTAACTCTGGCCCAGGGAACCAGCTGTTTCAAGGTTCTCACTTGGCCAGCAGGGGTTAACATCAAAATTAACAGAGACTCTCCAGAATGAGCAGAGGGCAAGAGTGGAGGCTCACTGGGAAGGAAGTTTTCAGTTCCTCTTGAATCCAGCTCTTAGAACTGTGGGTCTCGGCCCCATAGGAGGTGCTGTCACTGAACGTGGGATTTGTGAAAAATTTGACTGTAAATGGAGGCTGCATTTCATTTCCCGGCTGGTCAGACCCAAATAATCGTACAGAGGCTATATTAATTACAACACTGCTTGGCCAGTAGCTTAGGCATATTCCTGGCTAACTCTTCTATCTTAAACTAACCCATTTCTATTAATCCGTGTATCACCACAAGGCTGTGGCCTACCAGTAAAGGTTCTGGTCATCTTTCTCCTTCTTCAGTGACATGGCGTCCCTTTGACTCCACCTGCTCTCTATTTCCTGCCTGGCTTTACTCTAAGTCATTGGCCAAAACAGCTTTATTCATTAAACAATAAAAGCAGCACTTATGCAGAAGAACTTCTCAGATCGTTTGACAGGTAAGGGTTTCTGAAGACATGGTGACCAAAATTAAACCGCAGTCAGATGCAGCATGAATCTGGGTGTTTCTGGCAGAGATGGCAGGTGTTGTATCACGTGACTCCACTGCAGCCTTGATTCTAAACACACATGCATGCACACTGTGTGCTTTGTGTGCTATCACGCCGCACGGAGCCAGTGAAACTACCCAACACCACGGCTCCTGGCCCAGATGACTGTGAGCTGCGTGTAGGGTTTGCTGTGTGCGCTACAAAAACAGTGACCCAATTACAGAAAAACCAAGACTTAACATTTCCCGATCATTCTCTTTGGATCACACTGTGTTCCATTGTTGGGCTTTGAAAATAGCTCTTTGGATTGCTGACTTAACATAAAAAATGTTGTATGGATTTTGTCTTGATACTAAGACAAGAGTCCTTTTTATTCTACAAAATGGTATTTGGGCCATTAACAATCATAAAACCCAGGCATTCCACTGAGAAATGTTTAAGATGGTTTGTTTCCTTCAATATCAAATATTTGGCCATGATTTAATTTTTTTATGTAAAAATAAATAAGCATGTCCATCTCATTAACATGCAAATTTGATCTTATTTAATAAATGGTAAAACTTACCAGTGTACTATCAAATTTTAAGGTGAATAGGTTTATGATTTATTATCAATAAATACTTGATATTTATTGCAGGATATTTATGACACTGTGTGAAGATGTGTCATTGTTTTACCTTGCCTACCTAAGGCACCTGATTGGCTTAATAAAAAGCTGAATATCCAATAGCTAGGCAGGAGGTTTGGCAGGACTTCTGGGCAGAGAGAGAAAGTTGGGGTGATGGATACATCTAGGTGTGAGAGACACCAGTGAGACACAGAGGTGGTGGGACACACACACACCGTGGAGGAGACACAGACGTGGTGGGACACACACCGTGGGGGAGACACAGAGGTGGTGGGACACACACACACCGTGGGGGAGACACAGAGGTGGTGGGACACACACACACCGTGGGGGAGACACAGAGGTGGTGGGACACACATTGTGGGGGACACACAGAGGTGGTGGGACACACACCGCGGGGGAGACACAGAGGTGGTGGGACACACACCGTGGGGGAGCGGTAAGAGGACAGGCGGCAGAACATAGATTAATAGAAGCAGGCTAATTTAAGTTATACAAGCAAGTTGGGAACAAGCCTAAGCTAAAGACCAAGCTTTCATAATTAATTAATAAGTCTCCCTGTCATTATCTGGGGGAGGGAAGGCCAAGAAAGATGGACAAGAAAGACCTGCTACAGATTATGTATAGCCGACATACCCAGGGCTGCATACAAATCTCTTGGGTGGTCACAAATGCAGAGCTTAGGAAGCCTTGTTCCAGAACATTCAAGTTGGTGATAAAGGAGACAAAATCCCTCTGCTGCCATCATAGAATTTGACAAAGTGAAGACAGAGCAGCCTTGTCTCCAGTCAGGACTCCCATTTTAGAGAGAAGCAGCATGCCCCACCTGGGTTCAGCCAAGCAGACTCACCTGGAGAGGGAGATGCGGCTGGGAGACCAGAGAACTCTCTGGGATTCCAGACTTTCTGCCTTAGAAAAGGAGCGAGTCCTAGTGCGTCACTCTCCAGGATGTTCATTCCAGATTATGGCCACTTTCAGCCCTTCCTGCAGATTGGTATAATTAGCCCACTTCCTTGTTTTAGTAAGCCTTCTGAGACAGGAGATGAGAAACCCATAGTGGCCTGGGAGTTTAGGATTGTCAGAACCAGCAGTGGAAAGGAGGTGAACAGTCACTGAAAAGGGAGAAGATCCCAAACAGCCCAGGCAGGAAGGGGAAGCTTGCATCTGAGCCCTTCCCCTGCAGTTCCTGATCACCAGCTCTAGTGACACTGGTGCCCATGTCCGCCCTGGCTCTTCCACTATGCCCAGCTATGGTGGCACCTGGAGGCGTATCCTTTTGTGTCTCCCCCTCCCATCTTTAAACTTGAGAATTTTGTTCCTGGTTGTTGAGCGAGGCCTGCTTTCTCCTTGGAAAGAAAAGTCTTCGGTGGAGACGTCTGTGCCAGGTTATCTTGTCTGTTAGCAGTAGAGCCCGGGGAGAATGAGGACTATTTGACAGAGACCAACATTGACAAATGATCCACATTTTTGAACTCATTTCAAAGTACAAATTTCTACTTCCTTTCATTTTCTGGAGCTCAGAGAAACTTATAGACAATTTAATTGACTGTATTTGAGACAGGGAATTTCTAAAATGCTGGGTATAATATTTGGATTTAAAGAAAAAGATACTATAATAGAGGTCATTGTTCAAGTAAGTAGAGACAGGTTCATGTATTTCAAACCTTGGATAACATATAAAGAAGATTATTGAGCCTGAATTTGAAAGAATTCTGTTGAAAGACAGCAAACAATCCACTAGGGGAACATGAGAAGGAATTACAGTGTTTGATGGACAATTGCTTGCTAAGACACATTTACTTTATATCACTTTTTAATGAGAGTAGACTATAAAACTGTTTAAAATTCCACTGGAAACATTTGGATTATCAAAATAAAACATTTAGATTATGGAACACAAACGTGTTTACTCTTTTATCCTTCCACGGAGATTGGGTTACTCATGGGGAACAGTGGAAAGAATCTAAGACATGCTGTTTTGTAGCAAAAGCCCAGCCACCTTTCAGAAATGTTATAGACTGTATAAAATAGGAATGAGTTTTGGACAGAAATAGCAGGAGCTGCCACGAAGCTGGTGCAGAGTAAAGCACAGGAATGAAAGATGCCAGAGTCAGCAGAGGGAAGCTCTGGAAGACAGTGGCACACAGCCTTCTTCTCATCGGAACAATGTGTCTGTCCAACAAACACAGGACGCCTTTATTCTATTATTATTATTATTATTATTATTGTTACTGCTCTGCTACCTGCAAAAGTTTGTTTGTAACCTGTGTGGTAATTTATGCTCCTACTACGTCAGTATGGACCTGGGATGCTCTTGTTCCTGAAGCTGCTCCCAGCACCTGAGCCCGTCTCCTGCTAAATGCAGACCTAAGTGGAGTCTGTCTAGAATAAAATTCTACTCTTTTCTTTATGCGAAAGTTACACTGACTATTCATCTTGCCAAGAAGTGTTAGTCTTTCTACTGGCATAGCTGCTCTAGGATCAGAATTCACAACTGCCTGTGGATGATTCCCGGGGAGGCAAGAACCATCGTTGAGAATTCAGTGACTTACCCTTCTCCAACAGGTACACTGATTCTATTGCACAAGTTCCTAGCACGGGTCCTTGTGCAGTCGCAGGTCACACCTTCCCAAAGTGCCCTGACTATCTTGGAGAGGGTGACTTGTACATCATGGTGCTTGTCTTCAGTCAGCCCAATAGAACCAGTCAGAAATGCAAGGATGCACTTGAATATCACACCAGGAACTCACTCTCGCACATATGAGACAGCAACACATGACCCTGATCCTGGCCGCACTTAGGCTTCAGTGACATCCTCTTCTTTGCGTATTAGTTACACTATTGCTGCTACAATAAAATACCTTGAGGAAAGCAATGGAAGGAAAGTTTTGCTTTGGCTCAAGGTTCAAGGGTGCAGCCTGTGCTAGTGGAAACCACCGCAGCTGCAGCACAAGCCAGCTGGTTACATTGTGTCCACAGCCGGGAAACTGAGAGATGAAGGCTGATACTTTTTATTTAGCCAGGAACTCCAGCCGGTGAAATGGTACCACCTGCAGCTAAGGTGGGTATTACCACCTTAATCAATCTAATTTAGACAACCCCTCCCAGGCTGCACTGGGTCTGGTCTCCTAGGTGACAAGACAGGACAGTCCTCAGGTCCTTAGCTCAGCCTCCTCTGCATTGATGTCTTTTTCAAACACCATACAGGAGACCCACAGGCATAATATGCCAGGATGCACTTCAGCGATTGATTTAAAGTGTTCTGGTCTTTTGTGCATGAAAATTAGAATGTAAGCAGCCCAATAGATATATCTGTCACACCCAGCACCAGGCCTGGTCTAAAGGAGGACCGAGAGAGTGTTAAATAAAAGGATTGGTAGCTATTTACTTTTCGTTAACTTGAAATGACATGTATATTTTTCATAAGTCCAAAATTAGTTTCTTTCTGGGTGTGGTGGTGTGCACATGTAATTTCAGCACTTCTGAGGTGTAAGGCAGGGAAATGGAAATTCAAAGTCATCCTTGGCCATGTAGTAAATTTGAAACTATCCTGGGCTATACAAGACCCTATTAAAATCAAAGATTCTTGAGAGAAAAACTTCTTTGGGGGAGGCAGGAGATGAGACAGAGTTTTTCTGTATAGCCATGGTTGTCCTGGAACTAGCTCTGTAGACTAGGCTGACCTCGAACTCAGAGATTCTCCTGCCTCTGCCTCCCAAGTGCTGGACTCAAGGCATGTGCCACTGCCACCCAGCTTTAAAACAACTTTCTTAAAGGCAGGGTTAGCTAGAATGTGATCTGGTGTGCTATAATCATGCATAGGGCTGCACAGTTACCTCTCCTTGGTCCCAACTGTCATGTAGGTGAGTTTGGTCCCAGTTCTATGTTAGTTTTTCTCTGTGTAGGATACACACCTGGGATGGTTTGAGAGTCATCAAGATTGCCTTCTGTATTATACTGGCTACAAATGGAACATTGCATCATTAATTCAAATATCACAAACTTTTTGAGGTTGAAAGTCCTCTTCCATGGCTATGATCTATCCCAGGTTTATTTAGGCTTTGGTTTCTTGTCTCTTCGGTGACCTATGACTCTTCCCATCAACCACAGGTATGTAGGCAAATACCCTATATGTTTTGTTTTTCATTATTCATGGTTTAAATATGAATTTCATAGACTATGTTCATCCACAGCTGACACAAACAGTTTGAGCTTTGGCAAAACAGTGTGTTAATTCAGGCTTCCATTTCGGTATATGTTCTGTATTATGAGTATTCTGAGCGAGAACCTAGAAATGCTTCTGTAGCAAACACGGCACAGTGTTTTTATCTGTGCTGTAGATGTTGTTGGACATCCTGTTCTCGGAGATGGAACATGGCCAGCTTTGATTGGCTAGAATGGAACGCCTACTAATGCTACTGAAAAGGGGGCAGGTTATTCAGCTTCTGCATTTTTTTAAATAAAAGGGGTGTTTTTAGAAAGTCTAAATAACACAGCACAGAACCTGAGGAGCCAGGTCCTTGAGAACCATGTCAAAGGTGGGAGCATGTAGGGGAGGGGTGACTGTATTTGGAGGAGACTGTGGGCCTACAGTCCCTTCTAAGGGTATACCTGCTGCAGCTGACTGGGACTCTCATGAGGTCCTGACTTTTCAAGGTCACACTAACCTGTCACCCTAAGGAACAAGTCCATAATATATTCCAGCCAGCTCACACAGACAAGAAGGACACACTGAACACACAGACAGAAAGAAGAGTTTGCTGATGCTGTTGGCATATGACTGGGATCTGTGTTTTTCAGTCACCCCACCCCCACGTCCACACACACTTTTGTTTCTCTTTCCTTTGAAGCTGTGCCTCAGAGTACCCATAGTCCCCTGGGCATCGTTGCTGAGCAGGACACGCAGGACATTTAGGCCCAGATCTCAAGGGTCAAGGAACTCTGAACAGATGACCACTGACCTTGGCAGGTGTCCATTCAGAGCAGTTTGTTCATTCACCACTCTGAGAGCAAATCTCAGAGTGTCTGAATGAAGTAAGCTGGGATGTCATGGGTTAGCCTGTGATAGGTCATTACCTTTCAACTGAACCTGAAGTTGCCTGAAAGGTGGGGAACCTCTCTCCCTCCCTTGGGTGTTTTACCTTTGACCTGCTAGGTGGATTCCAAATCACTTTAACGCTTAGGTTTACATTTACAAATCCAGGTCTTGTTTGCTAACGTGATATATCTCCTAACTTCCATCTGATGCTCAGTTTGGGGAGGTGGTGGGGTTACATTGTCTCTATGGAACACTCACTCTGTTGCACCCCTGCCAGGCGGAGTAGCAACCTGGGGCGTGCGTTCTCTTTGCTGATACCATTAGGGGTAGAAAAGTTCCTGCCTTCCAAGGTCGCCCCTTTAATCCCCGAGCAGCTGTTAGAAATGCGCTCCTTTCACAAGGCTGGTGGCAGCTGAGGTCATCTTGCCCTTTGCAGATTTGGACGAGAGTGTTCTCAGTTCTCATTCCTTATGTGCGTATCTTCTCCTCGAGTGGCTGGCCCGTTAACAACCTTGCAGAGGCCCCGAAACCTCCAATGTGTGTGCTGAGTGTTTACAGCCATCCCTGGCCATGTCTCCCAGAGACTTGATCACTCCATTTATGGACTCCTGGACTTTCCCATGTATCCTTAGTGTTCTGTGTACCCTGTGGGTCCATCATTCTGAACATTTTTATTCTTGTTGTTTGGACCTGTTCTTGCCTCTCTGTGGGTCAGAGATGGAGGTGGTGACTCATCTTACAGGAAAATGAAGTAAATGGAGTGTCCAGTAGTGAAGCTGTCTGGCTTTTGTGTTAGATCGTGTGCTCCCCAGGCCTCCACCCTCTCTCCATCAGAACCTCCCCTGGACACTTTTCTTCCTAGTTCCAGATCCTTGCTTTGGAACCCTTCTCTTCAGGCCTTCCCATTCTGTTGTTTCTGTACCATATTCTCGTTAACTTCTTCTACATGGAAGGTTTATTTGATGTGTTTTTCTCTGCACTTTGACCTTGCGACTGCACACTCTACCTCTTGGAAAGTCTGTCCACATGTCTTCCCAAACATATCCCACTCCCTGAAAGTCTTATGCAAGCATTCACCCTGCCTCCCGGTCGCCTCAGAAAGCCTAAGTCAGGCTGTTTGGTTTCCACACAGCTCATTAAAAACCAGCCTTTCTCAGGTAACATCTTATTCTGTCGTCACTGCTGAGAGTGGAAAGAACACAGGTTTGGGACTGGACCTGAACTTGAATCCCAGGTCTGCTCCCATGGGTTTGTTTGACTCCTGTTAGGCAACCTTTTCCTCTGCTGTTTCTCAGCTGTGACACCATGAACAGATCTATGTGAGGATTAAGGTGATGCCAGCATCCAGCACCTCAGTGAATTGCAGCTGCTGGAAGCCCTTCCCTTCTTTCCAGCCAGCCCCCACACATCAGGGCTGCTCTGAGTGGACTCTCCCCAGCGTGATTACTGTTTGCCTTGTTCTTACCACCGCTCCCTGATACCTTCATTTTGGATGCTTTATTTGACTCCTGCTTTTATTCACAGCTTTGAATTTTATTTCACCGTGACTGCTGCCTGAGGCTGCACGTGTGTGGAACCACTGAGTCTCATCTCCTCCTCTCTGGAATTTCTACCTCTGTTTTCCTGCACAGGAAACTGTCACTCAGATCTCAGTTAAACACCCTATTTTCCAGAAAGCTTCCTGGATTTTCCCAAGGCCCGTTTGGGTGCCGGTATAATCTGCTCCTCTCACACCCTGATTTATCTTTATGACAGCCCTTGGCAGCTTCGCAACCCCACGCGGCTTGGCCACTCTGTAAATTACGAACTTCCTGAGGCAAATGCAATACCTTCACCAAAGTGGGTGGCACTTTATCATTGGCTTAACACTTCTTATTTTCCTTCTGTGTCATGTGATTGCTCATCTGCCTTACATGACCATAAGTGACGTTAGCTTAATCATCAAAAAGGTAGCTTCCTCCCCGCCACCATCCCATGCCCTCATCGTGCCTGCTCATCACAGAGACATCGAGCACCCCAGCATTGTCGAAGACAGCGTGAAAAAGACCACAGCAGCTCAGTAACTGGTAAAAAGAACATGGGCAACAGGGGCCTCTCGGTTTAGAGAAGAATACTAACCTGGGGCAGGGAAGTCAGTGGATGATCACCCAGGCGTTCCAGCAAAGCATCTGATGTTGAAAGAGGGGGGCATGTCAAGAAGCACCGTAGAAAAGACAAGTATGTAAAGTCCTGCACACATAGCACATGTCCGTACTTCCACGGCGTCTATGGTTCACGCTATGCATGAGTGACGAGGAAAGACACTCACCTGCCTTCCTACTCCATTTATAACCCGACCTGTCTAACTTGGAAATGGCTTCGGAGATGAAGCTGTAGCATTAAGTAGGCCTGAGACACATCCAGAAATATCTAAGTGTTGTTTGAAATGCCAAGGCCCTCTTACTTTTTGTGGAGAGTCAGGGGAATGTGTGAGAGAAGGTTGAGAGAGAGGTGGGCTTCTGTATCTCTCTTACATATCTCGTAAAAGCCCCTCGGTAGCCTGAAAAGGAAATATACCCAAGATGACATGAACGGTGTCTCAGCTCGTGGCTCACTAGCCTGCAACTGCTCACATGCTTCAGAGGAGAAACAAAATACCTCGAGATATACTTCCTAGTAAATAACTTTGCTTTAAACATACAAAATCTCAAACATAAGCCCCTAAATACTAGTATTAAATTTACTATTAAGCAAGGATGATAACGTTGAAGATTTATTGATCCATGATGCCGGTTATCTTTATTGCTGAGATGCCTCTGAGCCTTGACGTGGTTGGAGGCTGCTGTGGAAGGAGCTGCCGAGGCTGCACCCAGCCCTGTGCACTCACTGACAGGGAAGCTGAGCCAGATAGAGGTCCCATCTGGGGATTCCTACCAAGTGAGAGAGCCATAAGACTGCACTGGTGATCCCACATGACCGGGGAATTCTATAGGACAGCATCACGCTGGGATGCCGAGGGTCTGCCCTACAAGCCTATGAAGGCAGATTATTTCTTTTGATTCACACCAGGCTATGAAAGTAGACACAAGAAGAGTTAGGAAACAGGTCTGGCTACTGTAATGACTGCCACTCAAAGAGACAGGAGCCCCTCTCCTGACACACAATGTGCTCGAGTCCTGGAGAGCTGAGAGGGCAGCTCCAATGTGAGGACCCAGAGGTCCCTTCCCTGATTCCCACAGGCTTGCAGCTCTTGTCTCAAAGGGAGGTGGCCAGTTCCCAATGCTGAGCCTTCCCCCCACCTCCCCGTGTCCCAGGCAGAGGGAAAATAGGGGGCTAAGAGAGGACCCAGGGTGCCCCCTTATAAGGGCATGACTCCCATCTCATTGGCTAGCATCGATCAAGTGGCATTCAGTTGGCAATGAAGTTTTTTGTAGGGATGCCATGGGCCCAACCAGGGCACAAAATTTGTCTTTGTAACAAGGGAACACTTAATGCTCTCTAGTCATGTTAGGGGCTCTGGGGTCCATTCTCATGTTCTCAGCAGGAATGACAGGAACGGAGCCTCCACCACTTGGCACTGCTATTCACAAGCCACGTTCTGCCACGTTCTGCCACGTTCTGCCACTGGCCATTCCCACTATGTTTTGCCATGGGATCAGCATTTGCAATTATGGTATACGCTCATGCTTCCACTGTCCTCGGGATATACCCTTGTTGACACAGGGGCTGAAATCCACTTTGCAACTTTATTTGTAGAAGGGAATGTAGCTCCCCCTCCCCGGAACAGTTCTTAGGATCCTCAGATGGCAATCTGATCACCCAGGCACAGGGCCTCCCTGAGACAAGTGTCATCTAAAGCACCAAGTACCTGGTTGCTGGCAGTAACCATAGTGAGTCTATCCTTTCAGAAGTATTTGCCTCAAAGTGTGAGGTCACAAACATTGAGCTGCCAACTACAAACCTGGAATGATCACATGACCACATCCAAGCTGTTGTCATTAGACAAGCCTTGAATCTCTCTTGAATCTCTCTAGGCCTGTGGCAGCCTCTCCTGTGCAAATGAGTAGGTGACAGAGGCCCAAGCTCAGATCTCAGGCTGGCACAGCAGCACTGTACCCGCTGGGTCATCTCCCCACCTCATGACACACAATTTTTGCATTTAGTGCTATGTTGCTATCATTATCCCTACTTGCCTTTCATACTAGGATCTCCCCATTCCCAGGACCCAAAAGAAGAGAAATCTAATCAGTCAGCGAGACCGCATATAATGCATATAACCCATCAGAGAGCTTGACGTGGTCTGAGTTGAGAGATCTATGGAGGTGCTACGGCCTTGTGTGGAGAAAGCAGCAGAGCTGATGCTAACCCTTGAGTTTGGGGGCTCCAGCGTGGGCTCATAAAGTCCTGTCTGAACCCCTAGAATCTGTATCATAAAAAGAAAGCACTTCTGAGAAATCACTCACAAGCCCTGCTTTTTTCTTTTAATCAGAAGGGATGAGATTGGAGACGATGAAACTCTTGGCGTGACTATAATACCATCTGACTACTGGGTGAAGACTGCGTACTTGGGGAGTTTGTGATACAAAAAACGACTTCAAATAAGCTCGTGTGTATGGAAGCGCAGCCTGTTCAGGGCACTGGGGATGCCACTCGGGAATGCTGCATGGAGGTGATTTAAACCAGCTGGGAAGAGGGTGTCCTTCTCAACTGCTGACACGAGAGTGAGGCACAGAAGATGCTTCTAGCTGAGGGGAGGAGGAAAGGCTGCCTCTCATGTGACCGGATCTTTATAAGTGAGAGTCTGCTGTACGGTTCAGAACACAGTGAGGGGAGCTGTGGACAGGCTGCAGAGAGTGGAGAGGGACCAGCAGGAGGCTGGAGGCTGTACAGAAAGCAGGCTGGGTGACAAGTATACTGTGCAAGGCTTGGGATGTGGCTTTAACCTCAGGGAGTGACCAGTTATTCAAGCTGGGCCACCGGAAAGAATGAGAGGGGGGATTCTGTCTTTCTAGCTGTAAGGGTCACGATTGAGGTAATCTTTCAGGACAGTTATGAGTCCCTGTGATTTCTCGTCTGCTCCAGGGGACATTTAGCAGTGCCACATCCAGTAGTCTCAACAGGGGTAAAGGTTCTAGTAGCATCTTGGGAGTATGAGTTAAGAACACAGAAAGACACCGTGATATACACAGATCACCTGGTGGTAAAGTTCTCTGTGCAAACATGGGGGTCTAAGCTGAAGCCCCAGCACCTACGGGAAAGTCGAGCATGGCAGCACACAGCTACCATTCCAGTGCTGGGGGAGCAGAGAGAGGAGGGTCCCTGGGAAGTGTTGGCCAGCCAAAGTAGCCACAGGTAGCCACACACATGTGTTCAAAGTTCAGTGCGAGACCTTGTAACACAAACTAAGGTAGAGTGTGATGGAAAAGACGTGAGACACCCAACAATGACCTCTGGCCTCCAGTAGCATGCACACCACACACAGGCACGCACATATACACAAGCACACACGTGCACACATGCATGCATGCACACACACATGCTCACACATATGCACACACATGCGCACGCGCACACATGCACACACGTGTGCACACACACCTGCACACAGACGGACACACAGCCAGATTCCTCAAGGCAGAGTACCCAATGCAGTGAGGGACCTGCACTAGGACAAGTTCATGTCAGCTAAATACTGTCGTGGTACTAGGGCAGTGTTTTGTTTTTTTAAAAAAAATATTTTAAAGAGAATCAGAAATTTTGGATATTTATGTGAAATGTCATGCATTTAAAATTTGCTGACATTCTTATAAGAAAAATAAAACACCCCAGGGGTCAAAGGAAGCAGGGCTCCCATCTTCAGGATGTCATGTTACATCTACTTTAGCTGCAAACTGTCTCAGTAATTAATGAGTGTGGTTTTGTTGAAAGTGGGGTTCCTTCCATCTGTCTCTAGTTATCCCAGCCAGAGCTCAGCAGGTCAAGGTTAACCCCTGCTGTGCCCACACATCCGTGTGATGGACTGGATAAATCATTAAAAGAAATACTGCATTATTGCAAAGGCCCCGGGCTGAGAAGCCAGGTGTCTTAACGGGTCCCAAGATCTCTGGAAGGGAGGAGGGAAGGGAGGAGGGAAGGGAGGAGGGAAAGGAGAAGGGAAGGGAGGAGGTAGGGAGTGTCAAATGTGCTCTCAAAGGCTCTTCCTGCTGTGCTGAGAACCGGCAGTAACCTGAGGATTAAATGACAAGGCACACGAGGGTTCCGTGGCGTCTCTAACTGTCACGTCTGTGTTGGAGGACCACAGAGATCACTCTTGCCAACTGCAGGGTAAGTGCCTGACAAGTGTCACAGGGGCCTGGAGCTAGAGCAGGAGGCTGGCTCAGCACGACACAGAGCAGATGGGGTACCAGGGTGCTGGCACACAGTGTTATAACGCTGAGAGGACAGAGACCAAGTTACTGTCTTTTTTACTAACAGGAACTAGCAGTGTTGAGGTGAAGCTGTGAGGTTGGGGATGCCCTGTTGGTAAAATGCTTGTGGCATAAGCATGAGGACCCGCGGAATTCACATAAAAAATTGCCCAGCTGTGGTAGCGCTCTCACAACCTCAGCGCTATTCAGGCAGAGTCAGGAGGGTCTGTGGGGCTGTTGGCCAGGCAGCCTTGATGAGTCAGCGAGCTCCAGGCCAGCGAGAGACCCTGTCTCAAAAAACAGGGTGCAGAGTCTGAGGAGCAACACTGTGGTTGACCTCTGGTTTCTGAACAAACACAGAGACACACAACAATACAATAAAATACATAACAAATTATAGCAAGATAAAACCCCAGGGCTAAAGCTGGTTCCCTGCACCTACCAGGTCTGTTCAGGGGCTCAGAAGGCTGGCTCCCCGTATGGACCTGAATGATTTTCCCTCTGTCAGCCTTTGTTAAGCGTGCCTGTTATGGAGGTTACAACAGAGCTTTACATCGACGTCCAGAAGATTCCTGTTAATTATCATGTTTTGACTGGCAGGATTTTCCTGGGCCCCGCGTGAGCATCGCGACGATGATGCCGTCTGGGCAGAGAGAGGGCACAGCTGAGGCTGCATGCTCCTGACCGTCCCTGGGCAGCTCCAGCAGGCTCCACATTTTCCAGTGTAATGATAGCGTTTTAGTTACATACAGGATGTAATTACCAACACTTATTTGCAATAGAAGCAGTCCCATGTGCTTACTTTTCCACTAATACGACGACACTGCCCTTTGTGGAATGCTCACACCACCCTTTCCTTAAAGCTCAGCTGAAACCTTAGCCCCCCAGGCTACGCAGCCCAGCTAGCTTCTTTCCCTCTGGTGTTCCATAGTCCCCATGGTGGCACCATGCTGTCTGCTCTATCATTTGGCGTGTGACAAGCTTCTTGGAAGAAGGACAGCTCTCGCACTTTTGCTCCCTCCCTGCAAAACAATCCATACTTCTTGTGCGGTTTCCGCTCCCACTGTACAGTCCCGTGCTCACTCCCGGGAGTGTTTACATCTGTGGGACTCACTCTGGGAGGGACAGGGCCTGACAAATGCTTTCTCGTTTCTCTGTGATTAACATTTTGAAGAAAAGCCACAGGAGGAGCAGGGCAAAAGGCTGAATGGCCGAAGAGTGAGCTGTAAGACATTGCTTGTGGTCTGAGGTGGCTGAGCCACACGGGGGCCACCTTCCCTGGAGGGAGAGTCCATACCCAAAGACGGAGAGTGAGGTACAGGGATGGTAACTCCCTCCCAAAGGAAGGACAGTTGTTCATCTCAATTCTTTGCAAATTAGCCTAGCTGTCTCCCGGGCGACTAAGGAAAGCAGCTTGTAGTTCCCTCTGGAAAACCACAGAAGTGGGAAGATGTGTTCCCTCTTAGCAGTTACTTTAAATGACAACAACTTCAATTTTTGAACACAGCTCTTTCAAACCTTGTCCCCCAATCATCAGAACTCTGGGGTATTATCTATGTGCCATTGTGGTATGCCTGTCGCCTCTGAACAGTCCATGCATCCTTGAGTATTCTGCACTGACTGGTCCATAGGAGGGAAGTGCACTTCTCTCAGCCTGTCCCAATCTGCAGAAGATGAAGGGGAGGAAGGATTCAGCTGGGATGTCTGCAGATCCAGAGTCTGCTGGGAAAGACATTTGTCTAGGAACTTAATTAGGTCAATTCAGGGGGAAAGTCCAAAGGCAGTTCTAGAACTTTCTGAGAAGAGAGCCGCCTTCTAAGGCTGATAGCTTAGGACGGGTTATAGCCCCAGCGGAGCCGGGACACTGACACCAGTGGAGTCAGCTGCCAAAGGTACTGGCGGGAGGAGGCTGAAACGTGGAAAGGAGAGCCTTGGAACTGAGACAAATCCGGGAAACCGCTTCCCCTGGTGTTCAGGAGTTGCTGCTAGTCACACACTTATCATGCTTGTGGGTGTCCGCCTCTTTCTACCCCAGTCTGTCTGTCTGTCTGTGACTCATGTGTGTGTGTGTGTGTGTGTGTGTGTGTGTGTGTGAGTGTGTGCATGAGGTGTCTTCCTCCATTTCTTACCACCTAACTTTTCACGGCAGGTGTCTTGTGGATCCTGCAGCCGGCCGACTGGCTAGCCTGGCCACCAGTGAGCTCCAGGATCTCTGTATCCACTTCCCAAGGGCTCTCTGTCATACACATACACTGTTTGGTCTGGGCTTCTTCACACAGGGGCTGGAGATCTGAGCACGGGTCCTCGGGCTTTCATGGCAAACATTTTACTGACAGCCATCTCCACAGCCACCACAAGTGCCTGTTTTCTTCGTGTACTGCGGAAGAAACCTTTCCTCCACATCTGTGTATTTTCTATAAAAACACATTGGAATCCAGCGCTGGCCACGTCCCCAGTGACCCCATACTCACCGTGGATTGCAGGCTGCCTCCTTTACCCAATTTCTGTTTCTATGAATAACTGCGGGGTTGTGCAACTCGCGGATGACACATGGAAATCAGAGTCTGACTTTTATGTCGACCGCACTCGGCTGTGCCTGTAAATTGCCTCCAAATGGCTTGGCAAGGGATACAGATTTCTCTTGCTTCCAGCTACCTGTCTGATACGACCTGATCCGGTGACTCTCCCCATGCCCCTCTGGAGGGCTGCATCAACCTGGGACATTCTCTCTGGGGTAAAAGAGCTTTGACTTCTGGAAACGGGGAGAATATGCAAGGAGCAAACCAAGCATCCTCACGTCACTGACTGGAACTCGGCATTTTAAGCTTATTCTGAAGAACACAACACGGTGAGACCAGCACAGAGACCCAAATGTGGTCACCGGGCCCCACTGCACTGATTCGAACCGACCCAGGGAGAGAGGGGACCCTCGGAAGGATGACAGTAGCTGGAAAGCTGACAACAAAGAGAAGACAGGGTAATTCAGGAGAGAAACCTTGGCTTTGCAGCCCTGTCTATCACCAGGACAGGGGTGGTTCTGCCACTGACTAACCCACCGACCTCTGGCAATTCAGGAGCAGCTGTGACTTAAGTTTAAGTGAAAAACAGGATATTACTGCTTAACTCCTGATTAAAGGAGCGTGCGCAAAGGCTGTTTTCTGTTTCCAGACCTTGTCCTGCCCTTTACGTCCCTACTGGGCTGCCCAGGACACCTGCCTGGCTTTCCCTGACGTCCAGTCTTCCTTAGCACGAAACTCAAAGTGATGAATTTTGATTTTATGTTCCTGAAGCTGTCTTTCCACATTGTGTCTTAACTTTTGAACCACAAAATAGATGTTTCATTTGGCTGATTTTCCCCCCCTATAACATTATCATGTTTTTAAAGTTAAGGGAAACTTTGAATCAACAAAACAACAGTTGTGAATGTTTATGTGACATAATATGATAATCCATATATATTATCATTGGGGAATGATCAAATCAAATTAATTCCATCCATCGCTCTAGCTCCTGAGCATTTTCCTGGTGGCAAAAGCACTTGAAACTCTTGGGTAATTCTAAGTCCTAAAATCACAGTCTGTGCATGATCGATGGAAACTTACTCCCAAGAGAAACGCTGGCTGTTCCTTCCCCCTCCACAGCCACTCCATCCTCCCCTCGTTCATTAGGTCACCTTATGATGAACCTGTTTGTATAACCAAGTCTGCTGCTTCTTCAAATCACACGGCAGATACAGCTTTTAGCCCATCACCTCTCTCTCTCTCTCTCTCTCTCTCTCTCTCTCTCTCTCTCATCACTTCTGTCCTGTTTCTGCTACCAGCTAAGCTTAGTTCTCCTTTCAGGTTCTTGACATAGTGATGAGGTTATTGTTAAAGAGTCTTGATGTGTTCTTTTGACAGAGTCCAAGTCGCCTCTGAGAAGCCTTAGACACATGCCCTCCATGGTTCGGGTCACCATGGAGGTGACCACAGCCACTCCATCCTCTCCTCGTTCATTAGGTCACCTCATGATGAACCTGTTTGTATAACCAAGTCTGATGCCTCTTCAAATCATACAGCTTTTAGCACATCACCCCCGCCCCCCCCCCCTCATCACTTCTGTCCGGTTTCTGCTACCAGCTAAACTTAGTTCTCCTTTCAGGTTCTTGACATAGTGATGAGGTTATTGTTAAAGAGTCTTGATGTGTTCTTTTGACAGGGTCCAAGTCGCCTCTGAGAAGTCTTAGACACATGCCCTCCATGGTTCGGGGAGGATCTTTAAATACATATCAGGGAGCAGTGCTCAGACTTTGTTAGAATCATCTGGAGCTTTGGAGGGAAGCCTTCTTCAGAAGACTGTGGTTTGGAGGCTGAGGGATGGGTAGTACCCAGGAAAATCTGCTGCAGGGGTCCCTAGCTGTAAGCTGCTCAAGGCTTACCAGTGGCCAGGCCTCATCCCTCAGGACATCCAACCACCAGGTTCCGCCGGCAAAACACTCTGTCCTAAGGGTTGGACGCAACCCCCTCCCCCCATTACAGAGTAAAAAGCTCTGGATTGAAATCCCACCAAACCGCATCCCGGGAATCTCCACCCAGGAAGGTCTGCTCTCAAGAAATCCTATATGAACACTGTCTTCTGCTCAGTTCTCTGCTGCTTCTCCCCAAGCAAAGAGAGTCACCCTTCTGTGTCCCACCCAATAAATCTGTGTGATGTCTGTTGTGCCGTGTGATGTGACTTTGTGTTATTCCTTGGCTCCTAACTACCAGGATACAGGTATCCTTCAGAGCACAGTACTTGGGGGAAACCTTCCATGTTGGAGCAGGACTGTAATATGTCCACTGGGAAACTTTCCCCTCATAGCTGCAACACTTACACTGGCCAACACCCCCAAACCTTCCTTCAAGTAACGATGGCAATTCCAAAAGTAATCTGGAGATTCAAAACCTTGACATTTTAAAATGAATGTTTCACAGAGAGGATTACTGTCCAGAGAAATTTTTATATTCATAATGCAAAGCTGTGGGGACAAGCGGGCAAGTGGATGGAAGTGTGTGCTCACGTCTCATTCTCCTGGAATGGAACAGGACACCACAAGCCTCTCCAGGGAAGGGATGTAGGGAAGACGGAGATAGTGTGCATTAGAAACCATCGCAGTGCAGAAGAGCACAACAGGAGCAACGGTAGATGCCTACGTGGTGCTGGAATTCCAGCTCCTGCTTGCCTGCTCTTCCAAAGGTCCTGAGTTCAATTCCCAGCAACCATACGGTGACTCACTACCATCTGTAATGAGATCTGGTGCCCTCTTGAGGAAGAGACCTACAGACAAGTTCGACAGAACCGCCATGCATGCTTCAGCAATAAAAAGTATTTGTATAGAACATTTATAAAGACCCCCAGCAAGCGACGTGTAACGTCGTATTTTTGTGTGTGCACACTCCGCTTTCATCTTTCATTTCATTTTTTCTTATCTCCTCTTCACTCTTCCTGTGCTCTCCTTGTTGCCCCCTCTACCCCTTCCTCTTTCTCTTTTTCCTCTAGACAAGGTCTCACTCTGTATTCCAGGGTGCCAGGTCAGGCCTCAATCTCCTACTTCAATCCCAAGTGCTGGGACTGTGGGTGTGATCAACTGTACCTCGCTTTTACTTTCAAAATATCATCTTCCATAACATAAAAATCTTTCAGCAGACTCCTCATCATGGAGGATGGTCAACACAACTGAGTAAGTGTTTCTAGGCAATGATACAGCAGAGGGGCACATTCTCATCATTTCTCATCCCTGAAATGGGGTACTGTGCCTGCAGACATGACATACCCAACACAATACCACTGAGGTTGATGTGGCCACGAATCAGTGATATTCCCAAAGAATTAGCACTACAGTGACCACCGCTCCACAGCACTGCTGGTTGGAGACCATTGTCTCTGTGGCACCCTGTTGTGTTGGTTTGATCTCCATAGTCTCTATGCCAAAACTCCTGCTGACACACTGAAGGGGCTTGGCTGGTAGGACTGGTAGTGATGGGTGTTCTGACTTGAACACGGTGCTCATCACTTCTGTGCCTGTGACTGTTGGCTCTAATTGCCGTGGCAGTGGGACAGGGTCTACTTACTGTACGTCCCACAGGCAGGGGAGAACCACAATGATGTGACTTGAGAATCCCTACTTGCATGGGATAGTGTTTTTGTACACTGTAAAGATTTGTCACTCATACTGGTTTAATAAAATACTGATTGGCCAGTAGCCAAGCAGAAAGTATAGGTGGGACAATCAGACTAGGAGGCTCCTGAGAAGAGGAAAGACGAGAGTCAGTCACCAGTCAGATGCAGAGGAAGAAAGATAAGAATGTCTTACTGAGATAAGGTACCAAGTCACATGGCTAAACATAGATAAGAATTTTGGATTAATTTAAGTGTAAGAGTTAGTTAGTAATAAGCCTGAGCTAACAGGCCAAACAGTTTATAATCAATATAAGCCTCTGTGTGTTTCTTTGGGACTGGATGGTTGTGGGACTGGGTGGGACAGAAACGTCTGTCTACACTTACCACCATAACTTCATTGGTTTCCAAGGAAATTCTAAATAGACAACAGCCTGTTTATGGAGAGAAAGCAGAACAAATGGACTGGTGGAGAAATCACGTATGTATACGTAGTGAGCAGGACTTGATTGTAAGGGTGGAGCTTGAAGTCTGGATGCAGTTTTACCTAACTGGTTACCTTTAGCACCAATGTGAATTTATTCTAAAATAAGCTTTATATACTCAGTATCTACTATATTAAACCATCCTGTTTTCCATGAATTACTGCTGAATAAAGACTTTTGGAATCAACAGAAATTGTGATGATGGAGATTTTGGTGCTGAGTGGTGGATATGTTGCTCTAAGGAAGATGTCATTCCACTGCTGGACATGCAAACCTCAGTCATAGTAAGTGAATGATTTTTAATTAAGTAAAAGTTACATTCTTTTCTTGTGGAACTATTGGGAAAACTCTCTGGTGATAATTTGTATTTATACTAGGCCAAAGCTAAGTTCAGTCTAAGGTAGTCTGTGGTCTTCTCAAACGACATGTGAAAAGATAGAGGAGACAGCTCAGTCAGTAAAGGACATGCTGTGCAAGCATAGGACCTGGGTTCAATCCCCAGAATGCACACAGGAAACCCAAGGATCGCTTGCAATCCCAGCACTGTGGAAGCACAGATACGCAGATCCTCAGGACTTGCTGACTGCCCAGACTAGCCTAGTCCACGACCTCCAGGCCAATGAGAGACTATATAAAAAAAAAGTAAAGTAGATGGCACCTAAGGAATGACACCCGAGTAAAATATCTGGCCACCACATGTATCTGAACACATATACATGCACACAGATGTACTGAATGTACACATGCATGCATACGCACATACATTACACACACACACACACACGCTCACATACAGAGCCAGGCAATACATTCAAATACACACATAACAAACACACACAATATAAACACACACATATATGCATATCATACACATATACATACACATGCACTCACACACACAAAGGCTGAGAACTGAGTTGATTCTCTATTATTATTATTTTTTTTTACAATGCTGAGTCTTTTGGACTTTTTCAAAACTAGATCTCACACGGATTGAAAAACAAAAACAAAACTGACCAAACCTGCACATAACATATAAAGTTGACAGCAGGAATTTAAACCGAAATTGCTAAGATCATTTATCATCTCCAGTTTCCTCCCACAGAAGTGGGATTAAGCTCAGGGTTCTGTCCATTGGAACTTGCTGAATGTTCTGAGCAAGAAAAAAAAAAAGGCCCTATGGATTTGTAAGAAATTGAAGTCAAGCTTCGTGTTTGCCTCTGAGTAAAATGGTTTCTAATCATGGTTAATCTTGGTTAGATGTGTTCAGGAGAGCACGAAGCACCACCTGCACAGAAGTCTCCAAGGCAGTAGTACCCTTGGGACGAGCTGGGTAGGCAAGCCCTGCCACCCCCCTGCAGACCTGGAAGTTGATGTGTAGACAGAATGAGTACTTTGGGACGTGCTGGGTAGGCAAAGCCCGCAATTCCCCTCCAGACCTTGGGGTTGATGTGTAGACAGAGTGTGCAATTTTGCAACTGGCCGAGCCAGAAGAGGATTTAATATTACATTCGGAACCGTGCTCAAATTGTCAAGAAACCTTCAATAAAATAACACTGCAAATCACGCTTGGTGAAACCAGCTGGCAGAGGCAGCATGACAGAATTGAGGAATATAGCAGACGGGACTTGCCGCTAGTTACATGTTTTCAGGTTCACACACTGGGTGGCTTTGCTATTTACAAGACAGTCAGTTTCCACCCTCCCACTCTGCCTTGGTTTGACACGAGTCCAAGTCCTCAATCGGACTGAATCTGACTGTGGTCTAGTTCAGATTAGACTTTGTCACCACTCTTTGGGGGCAGACAGAAATCCAGCAGCTAGGGAAGGAAGACATAGGAAAAAAAAAAACGGATGCTGTTGAGTCTGATGAGGTTGGACACACCTGGTCTCAATGTAGAGAACATCGCAGCAGGGATGACTGCGGCCAGCAGTGCACACACCTGGTCTCAATGCAGAGACCATCGCAGCAGGGATCACTGCGGCCAGCAGTGCACACACCTGGTCTCAATGCAGAGACCATCGCAGCAGGGATCACTGCGGCCAGCAGTGCACACACCTGGTCTCAATGCAGAGACCATCACAGCAGGGGGCACTGCAGCTGGAGGAGCACAGTCCAACACCTTCTAGATAAGCATTCAGGGAAGAAGACAGTTCAGAATCCCAGAATGCTAGTTCTAGGTATGTGGTGAAGTAAAACACTGTTGCGAACTCAGTGTGAATGTGTTAACAGATATTAACAAATCATAGAAGCAGATATTAGAAAACATTTACTTGGAAACTAGTGGCATCTAGTCTTCAGTGATCTTCAAGGCAGTTTATTTATGGTTTACCAGAAGACTGTCCATCAGAACAGATAGGTCAACCATAAAGGAAACTTGGTCAAAAATTGGTCAGTGCTGAAATAGTCACGTGGCTGCTTCCTTAACTTGAAATGATTTATTCACAAAGCAAGATATCAGGGAATGATCATAAGTGGAATAATTTTGAATAGTTACAATTTATTAGACATTATTTTGCATTCATAAAAACTCTTTGTGTAAGCTTAAGTGTTCATTAAAGTTATAATTTCTCTGTCCCCTCTCTCCTCCCTCCCTTTTTTCCTTCGTGTGTGTGTGTGTGTGTGTGTGTGTGAGAGAGAGAGAGAGAGAGAGAGAGAGAGAGAGAGAGAGAGAGAGAGAGGGAGAGGGAGGATCTCAGGTAGCCCAGGTTAACCCCAAACTCACCATGTAGCTGAGGTTGGCTCCAACCCTCCGATCCTCCTGCTCCACCTATTCAGGGCACTGGTACCACAGGTATGTGCCACAGCGCACAGCTTTCTGCTTATTCATTTCAACCCACAGCACTTGTTTGCCAAAGACACATTCCTCCAACTTTAGAGACTCAGCTAAAACACTGCTCACCCCAGGGGTCATCTGGAGGGAATTTTGCATCCTCTTTTTTGCTCCAGTATGACCAGAGCGACACAGCAAGACCCTGAGTCAAATCAAACAAAAAATGGTAGCAGCAGGAAACACAACCTCTAACAAAGTATTGTTATGAGAGACAGAGTGTACCTAGGAAAGGACACCTTCATCCTGACACTGTTGGTATGATCATATCCTGTGAATGTATATAAACTTAAAAGAAAAAAAAACCCTTCACAACCATGTTTGAACACTTCAACTCCCACAGCCCAATTGCCGAGCATTCCCTGGCCAGATTCACAATGCTGTACAAGTTACCACTGTGTAAAGGGTAAGGACAGTGGAAAGGTGGCCCATAAGAGTTCACCTTCTCCCTGTTCCAAGGGAAACAACCAACCTGTAAGCCATTGTGTCATCTCTGAGAGATCTATGTGTGAGTGCACTGAACTTACGGCATTGAACTCTGATTGCCAGGAAGGCTTAAGGGAGAGAAACCTTCATCAGGGAGAAATACAGAGAAGAAAAAGGAGACAGATTCAGTGTTGTACCCCATAAAAGAGAGGGGGACAGGATGCTCCAGCAACAGAGACCACACATATACTGACTGGGGATTTGTAGGACTCTTGGCTGGTTATTTACCAATTTTGTCTGCCCAGGTGTCCTTTCATGGTTGGTCAACATGCTGTCATTATTATCCATACCCTAGAGTCAAGGGCCCACCCATGCCCAGCACTCTTCATTGTCCATGACCCAACAGTCCATGATGAAGAAGTAATAAACACATCTTTCTGGACATGTTAGCTTAGCTCTCAGGCAATCATGCTACTTAGGGGATTCTTAGGGCAAGTGTGGAACAGTTATCACCTGCATTCTTTGAATGCCTACGGAGACCATGAGGTCTGGGGCAGGAAGGGAAAATGAGATGGCTGGGGAAGTATATGATTCAGGTTAGGGTATTGAGTGATGTAACCAAGTGTGTGTATGTGTGTGTGTGTGTTAGTGCACGTGTGTGTGCACTATGGAGTGATGCAACCAAGTGTGTGTGTGTGCGCTCACATGTGCACTATGGAGTGATGTAATCAAGTGTGTGTGTATGCACTATGGAGTGATGAAACCAAGTTGTGTGGGGGATGGGTGATTTTCTATTCATTGAGATTAAGTACTAGGAAAGCCCTCAGAAGCACACAGCAGGTACTTAGACCCTGCTTTTGCTAAACAGTAGTGACTCCTCGCTTGAACTCACACAGAAATAAGAGCAGGGTGAAGCTGGCTTCTCTGTCACCTGCCTGTGTCTCTTCTTCTTTGGGCCAGACTCCTGTTGGAACTACACAACCATGTCCGTCACTATGAATAGCCTGCCTAACTCCTCTTCGCCATTTAAGGCTGAATGGCGCACAGTTAATCGTCCCAAACCTGCTGTCACCTTGGATTCCAGAAGATCATCCTTACAGGACAGACTGTTCCCTAGATAGGAAAAGCAGTCTGTGTTGAAAAGGCTGCAGCCAGAAGCAGGACCCATGGCAGGACCAAACTGCCCCGCTCTGAGATGACAGTGATTAGAGTAACAGTCTATCAGCCCACTTTGCAGCATCAGAACTGAAGCAGTGTTGGGCCAGACCATAATGGCTGTTAAATTCCACACACCCACTTCTTGTCCTCTGTCACATTTTTTAAAGTCTATAGCTCATGCCAATACTTGACCGTCAACTTGGGGTCATCTTTATCCATCCCTCTTGCTAAAACACATTAGGTAAATCCATTTTGTTTGCTTTTCATTGCTTTTCACCATTTCCCTTCTCTTTTTTGGCACACTGGGATGGGTGGCTGATCCGTGCCTGCTGAGGGCTTCAGGAGCCAGGGCTTCCGCACTCAACCCAGGGATGAAGATTCCTGCTTTGGACATGATGAGCATCACTGGCCATGTGAAGCAGGCAGTTAAACGGAGGGTTCAGAATTAAAAGAAGAGAGAACGCAGTCAGACACAGGTTTGGTGGCCACCATCATAAGGAGAGCATTTTAGTATGGCGTCAGTTGAGAACACTATAACATGAGGGGGCCTGCTTGTTGGGGTTTCTGTCCTGCCCGGTACCCCATAGCCGGTAAGTCCCAAAGAAAATCACACAGAGTCTACATTAGGTTATAAACTGATTGGCCCATTAGCTCAGGCTTCTTGTTAACTCTTGTAGCTTATATTAACACTTTATTCTCATCTATGTTAGCCACGTGGCTCAGTACCTTTTCCAGCGGGGCAGGTTACATCTTGCTTCTCTGTGGTCTGGGCAGGAATGGCAGAGGGGGTTTCCTCCTTCTTAGCCTTCTCCTGTTCTCATCGCCCCACCTCTACTTCCTGTCTGGTTGATCCACCTATACTTCCTGCCTGGCCAATCAGCGTTTTATTAAAATACATGATTGACAGAATACAGATAATTCTTCTGCACCAGAACACAGTACGCAAAGGATGGCAATGAATGAGGCTGGAGAGATGACTCTGTGGCTAAGAGCCCTTGCAGTGCAATTGTGAGGAGACTGTAGCTAGCCAAGGGAGTGATCTCTTCTAGCTCTGTGTGAATGCACACACACCCCTAAATAAATCTTTAAAAATATGAAAGAAATGGATGAGCCTACCAGCGCGATACTTGGGGTTAGAGTCCACACAGCACTGTCTTATGGGTGATAAGGGATTTTTAGGCTTCACTGTGGACTATATTTATATTCAATGGAGAATGTACTTGTAATTGCAACAGGCATAAAGCACATTTCTGAGAGCAAACCCTCTTCCTGTAGAGACCTGGCACCAGGGCACAGGGTTGGCACAGAAGAAGAATGAAGTGATCTTGACTCTTCAGTGGCAAGGTGTTCTGAGCTGTATAGAGGCAGGTAGATCATTTCCTAAAATCACGAATTTGATACCCACCAAATTCATCTCATTCTCTACAGCTGGTAGCATATTGATCTAACTTAATATATAGCACACCTTTCTTCTGCTTTGGAAGAACATAGAGGAAACTTAAAAAATGTTGACAATTTTAGCTTCTTAAATGACTAAACATAAACCTTGCCTAAAACATTACAATATGTAATGAGTTTTAAAAACTCACTCCCTATGAAAGTTAATACTGTCAATGTGATAAGAACCAGAATCACCCAGGAGCCTGGGGCATGCCTGGGAGGGATTATCTAGAGTTAGTGGCCTGGGAAGACATAGTAACTGTGGACAGCAGTATTCCATGGGCTGTGGGTCCAGCCTGAATGAGCTGAGCCCCAGTGTGTCTCTCTGCTGCCTGGCTGTGGACATGCTGTGCCCAGCCTCTCAATCCCTCTAGCTGTGATTCCCCCACCATGACATGCCGCACCCTGGAACCCTGAACAAAAAGAAACACATCTCTCCTTCAGTTGCTTGCATCAGACATTCCGTAGAAACAACAGGATGAACATCGTACACTAATAACTATGAGTTTACTAATTTAATAACAAAGTAGCCATCATTTTTGTAGACTTTCAACATTTATATTTTTGGGGAAATAAACACCAAAAAATACTACAGTGAAAACAGCTTAAAAAGTTCAGCACTGTCCCAACGGCTGGAGTTATTAACATGTTTAGAAAACAATACCTCGATCAAATGGGCAAAAACTCAACATTCATCACATACATATCTCGCCACAAAGAATTTTCTAGAATCTGCCTCAGTAAGCTGTGTTAAAGTCAGCAATTTGTACATTCTGTGGTTGTATTATTATTATTTCTAAGTCAGCTTCCAGACTTCCGACAACTGAATGTTCGCCAGCACTGAGTCAGATTTTCCTACCTTCTGAATGAGTGTGCTTCTTGCTTTCTGTGTATTCCCCATACAAGGCCAGCCTGTATCCCATCTGGGGATGGAGCCGGATTCAGGAAGGCTCCCGCCTAGGCTCAGTCTCTGTCTTAGCAGCGCACATGTATCTTTTGTTCCAATCTGACCTGACCCATCCCTTCCCACTCACACCTGCTATTCCTGGATGAAAAAACATTCTGCCACCGCTCCTCGACCTCCTTGCTCGCACCAGGGGAGCACCGAGCCCAGTCTCTCAAAGGGAGGTGCTCCCTGGCTCTAAAAGCCAGGTACCAAACACCCCAAGACTATTTCACTTAGAAGTTCCCACACAGTCTTCCCCACTTTTGGTTCTGACAATCTCGTTGTAACATGAGGGCTGGCTTGTTGGGGTTTCTGTCCCACCCAGTCCCCCAGCCGTTTAGTCCCAAAGAAAATCACACAGGGAGTCCACATTAGGTTATAAACTGATTGGTCCATTAGCTCAGGCTTCATATTAGCTCTTATAACTTATATTAACCCATTATTCTTATCTATGTTAGCCACATGGCTCGGTACTTTTCTTGGCAGGGCAGGGCAGGACATGTCACAAACTGCTTCTTCAGTGTCTGAACAGGTCTCAGGAAGAAGCTTCCTTTTTCCCAGAATACTCCTGTTCTCATTGCCCTGCCTCTACTTCCTGTCTGGTTGACCCACCTATACTTCCTGCCTGGCCAATCAGCATTTATTTAAAACATGATTGACAGAATATAGACAATTCTCTCACACCACCTTGTGAACTTTTAGCCACTGAAAAACAGTGGGAGTGAAAATCTTGCTTTGGAATTTCCAGGCCCTGGTGATTTACCACAGGCTGTGATCTACCACACAGGCTATAATATACCACAGGCTGTGATTTACCACAGGCTGGCTCCAGGTTCTTATGGAATACAGTGCTTTTAGCTAAATCCTATCTATTGGTAGTCAGGATCTATTAGCTGACTATTAGCTGATAAGTCATTCTGAAGGTGGCGCGTTTTACTTATTGAATTGGTTATTAAACCACTATACATTGAGTCGCTAGAAGAAGTCATTGTGAAATGCTTCGTGGATGAAACACAGAAACTGGCTTAGGGATTGAGAGACAGGCAGCACACACGAGCACTTGGTGTGCAGGCGTGAAGAGGATTTCAAATCCCTGGCACCTATGCTCAAGTCAGGTATGTCCTCAAATGCACTTATAACTCCAGTGTGTGTGTGTGTGTGTGTGTGTGTGTGTGTGGTGCCAGCCCAGCTCTAAGGAGAGAGGGAGAGGAAGAGAGAAAGACACTTGTCTAAAGGGAATAAGGGGGAAAATGCTAAGGTTGGACGTGCGACGTCCTCCATTGGCCTTTGTGCAACCTGCATACACACCTGTGGACACACACACTTGATACAGACAACACAGACACACACACCTGATACAGGCTCTCTCTTCAGGGGGAAGACAACACAGAAAGGATACAACCTCTGAACTATATTAACAAACACATTTAATCAGAATAAGTTAATTATTCAGGTGATTCACATGACACATGCAGTAGTAAGGATGGCAGGCAGGCTACTGGGGATGGGACCATTTAGAGCATTGTAGTCGGCTGACGGAAGCAATGAGAGAAAAACCAGTGCTTTTCCGTTTGTGCACAAAGACCAAAGACTGGGGTCAAATAGACCTTTGTTAGGGTCCAAGTGTGTGAAAATGTGTTTAAGATGAAATACAGTTGTAGTTTCTCTGGCTTTCATCTTTGAGCTCTCACAAACTGCTTCTCCTCCTTGCCTGACATTTGTGATATTGCTAAGGTAAAGGGTCTGTGATGCTGTTGCTAAGGAATCTGTGATGCCAGCATTGTTGCTAAGGAGCCTGTGATGCTGATACTGCTGCTCAGGTAAAGGACCTGAGGTTTTGGGGCTGTTGCTGTTGCTAAGGGACCTAGGATGCTGTTGCTGTTGCTAGGGAGCCTGTGATGCTGTTGCTGCTAAGAGGTCTGTGGTGCTGGTGTTGTTGCTAAGGGGCCTGTGATGCTGGCACTGTTGCTAAGGTAAAGGGCCTGAGGTGCTGGGGCTGTTGCTAGGGAGCCTGTGATGCTGTTGCTGTTAAGAGGTTTGTGGTGCTGGCAGTTTGGTCCATGGCCTGTGGGTGCTTGGTGCACTGGCGTTCTGGGTTATCAGCAGCCTTCAGGACACAACAGAGTAGTTTACTGGTATGAGAGCTTTGACCCAGCTCTTCTTTCCTTGGCAACAATGCCTCTCAGGATTTTATATATGCTTCCCCCCTTGGAATTTATTATATAAAACTCTTAGTTTTTCAGTGAACAGTGCTTTTGTTTTTACTGTTTAAACACAGCATTTTCTAATCTAATCCAGTTTAATTGTAAAACTATATAAAAACATTCATAAGAAGTTATTATGGACACCTGACTCTGCAGTCTAACACCAGGCCAATTGCTGAGTCAGTTCCTTGGCCTTTTAACATGAGTCAGCACTTAGCTAAGGGACTGGATTGACAGCAAATGTCTAAGCAGGGCACTGTCTGCAAGTCTTAGGTGTCTGTGACTTTTTCAGTTTTGTCAGATGAGATTGCTTCAATTATGTATTCAACATTTCTTACAAAAAACCTCTTTGAGTGTTTTCCTTCTAGTGTAGATAAACCAGGTGCTGGGTAGCAGGGGCTACTGTTGGGCTCTCTGGATAGCCTTCATGGATGCTTCTTTGGTGCAAGTAACTCACATGGGCTCTGGCTAGCTTAAAGGCTAGCTTTTTGTTCTTTAAAAAAATAGGCGTGTTCCCTGGCAGGCTCACAGAGCAGCTGCTAGTCCAACAAGGATGGCTGTGGGTCCCTGCAAGATCTCCAGGGTGGCAGGCTGGTCATGCCATGCGGCCGGACAAGTCAGGCGGGCGGGTACGACAGATAAAATGCTCACAGGACATAGTAAATAGACGTAAGGCTAAGCATAAGGGTAAACATTTATTACTTAAAGAAAAAGGAGAGAAAGAAAGGCAGAAATAGAAAAGAGGACAGAGAGAGAAAAAACACATGTGCACACGCCAGGAGAGAGGGACAGAAGAGGAAGGGTTAAGATGGCGACCAGGAGGTCAGAAGTGGCTGGGAGTGGGCGTGCCTTGCCCTTAAAGGGACCAGATCAAAGGAATAACATTCACGGATCCTTTTTATAATAAAAAGTAGAAGGTTAGACATTACAGTTTGAAGGAATTGGGGCGGCGAATTCTCAAGACTGTTTTCGGCTGATTTGTGGGCATCGTCTTTGGGGGGAATCCGAGAGAAGGCTGGGTGCTGGTCACATCCTGGCATAGTTGGTCTCTGCTCCCGACAGGTATCTGTGGCATGGAAATGTCTGATGTCCCTTGTACCTGGTTAGGGTGTTGGCAGAACAGAGGACAAAGTTAAATTAAGAAAAAAAGATTTTTAGGACCAGGGAATTGAGGGGTATGTATCTGACCTGTTTATGGTGGGTTCTTTAATTCGGCTCCCTGGAACTCATAAGAAAAATAGAAGTTTTAGACATATACATTGTATAATGGCTGTGACATATTCTTGTACAATGAAAAGTATTTTTATTTGGTGAGGCAACCTGGCAAAACCTCTCAGCTATCAAACTGTCAGAGATCTTTGAGAAGGATAAGATTTTACTTGAGTTACTGATTAAAAAATGACAGAGAACTTACTTGGTTGGCACCCAGAAATACTCTTTTGGGTCCTCCATGGTCACTGAAGGTTGCATTTGACCTTTGCTGTTTAGTGCAGGGCCTGTCAGGCTCCAGAAGACCCTGTGGGCTAAGAAATCTGTAGGAAGACAGGCCTACCTTACCCAGGCAGCTAGGCTGTCGATTCCAGTGATTTTGTCCATGTCTGGAGGTCTTCAGTTTAGGTGAAAGGCAGTTTTTGCCCAATGGTCAACGTTTGGCAGTCGAAGCGAACTGCAGATGGATGCTGGTCTGTGACTGTTTGTCTTCTGTCTTCTTGGAGGAAACAGAGTGCTTGCTAGGAGCCAACCTGTCTCTTTTTGTTATGAAAAGTTTTTTTTAAATAATTAAATATTTAAATATCACATTCCCCAGATCTCTGAGCAGTTGAGGGCTGTGTATTAGGTATAGCTGCAGTATAGAATCTGTCTGGAAGGTTGGGTCTGAGCTTGACTGTATTAGAACAGCTTAATATTAAATATAAGAGAGGTAAAAGTACATACCAGTTTAAAATATGAGACTTATGATTTTGTAGTCTGAAATGAGATGTAATGAATAATTATTATACATAGAAAGATTGAAAAAGTGCATGCTTCTGATGGGCCCTATCAGAAGTGCATTACTATGCAAAACACCTGTAATCAGAGTTAACGAGAGGATTTCAGTGAACACCAAGGAGGGGGAGGGGAAGGCAGGACATACATAAGAATGGAAGAGCTTGGTCACGTGACCTGGCTCTCAGTGAATCTAGCAATAAAGTCACCTGACCCCAATGAACATGGTGGTGACCACGTGTTGCGGGGGGAAAAGTTACAATTTTTGAGCTGTAAGGATTTTAAGCTTAATAAAGAGTGACCTAAAGGCCTGATCTGCCCTGTTGCTGAGCCGCCATGCCGAACCATAAGCCGCAGAGGGGGGCAAAAGGCTGGAACCGAAAAAACTGCACCATGTCACGGCTGGAATGGAAAAGCCGGCAGGTTAAAAGCTGGGGGCCGCCGGCCATGGGCGGTTACTATCCAGAGTCTTGAATCATGAAAACCCGTGCAAACAGACAATTTAAAGATGGATAAGTGGGGAAGATTTTAAGTAAGGTATATTTAGACTGGAACAACTTGTTTTCCCAGGTCAAGACCGTGAAAAAACCCACAAAAACTGTGGCACCTCAAGCCGTTAAGGCGAGATGCAGATGCAGATGACTCGAACAACCAGATTCGAAAACAGGCGTCTGCGTTAACGAGTGGGGTGCTATAGGCCGAACCAGATCAGCCAGTCCGTCCGTGAGAAAGATGAGAAGGAAGAATGAAATAAGAGAGGAAGTTGAAAGTAGAGGTCCTGGACCCCTAGCACGGGCGAGGTGGGGTTGGCTAGGTGAGCCGCCCCAGACAGGGGCTTAGTAAAGGGAACAAGTCGGGAATGAATGCTAGTGAAGGGACCCCCACACCCCGAAGGCCTGCGGTTGGGAAAAGCCCCCCCCCACCCTAAAAACAGCAGGGGTACCGGTCAATCCCCATGTTAAGAGGGTTGGTTAAGCTAGCTGGAAATGGGTTACTCACAATTAGAAGCCGGTGTTCTTTGGAGGAGCATGCCCAAGCAGACAGAACACGTGGATCGTTGTTGAAAAGGCCCTCGGTCCCGATTCAGTCCCGGAAGTTGGTGTTCAGAGTCCCGGACGAAACCTGAAGCCGGGACCCTGGCCCTGGGGCGGGTGACTCTCTCGAGTCCGCGGCACCAATTTCGTTCTTTAAAAAGTGGGCGTGTTCCCTGGCAGGCTCACAGAGCAGCTGCTAGTCCGACAAGGATGGCTGTGGGTCCCTGCAAGATCTCCAGGGTGGCAGGCTGGTCATGCCATGCGGTCGGACAAGTAAGGCGGGCGGGTACGACAGATAAAATGCTCACAGGACATAGTAAATAGACGTAAGGCTAAGCATAAGGGTAAACATTTATTACTTAAAGAAAAAGGAGAGAAAGAAGGCAGAAATAGAAAAGAGAACAGAGAGAGGAAAAAACATGTGTGTACACGCCAGGAGAGAGGGACAGAAGAGGAAGAGTTAAGATGGCTTCGAGGGAGGTCAGAAGTGGCTGGGGGTGGGTGTGACTTGCCCTTAAAGGGACCAGAGCATAAGAATAACAGGACCCGTACAGTGCAGGAACACGTGGGTTCTATTGTAGAGTCCAAGACGCTGAACAAAGGGAACAAGCAAGCTGACCTTGGAAGGGAAATAGCTACCTCTCAAGGGTACAGTAGGTGACTTACCAATTAACTTTTCACAAGAGTCCCAGTAAGGGTCAGGTCTTTACCTGCAGGTCCCTCAATCAAGGAGTTAGTAGTTGACCGCGTGCCTGTGGCCGTCACCTGTGTTTTGTGGACTGTCTGCCTGTGGCCATCACCTGTGTTTTGTAGACTGTCTGCCTGTGGCCGTCACCCATGTTTTGTGGACGGTCTGCCTGTGGCCGTCACCTGTGTTTTGTGGACTGTCTGCCTGTGGCCGTCACCTGTGTTTTGTGGACTGTCTGCCTGTGGCCATCACCTGTGTTTTGTAGACTGTCTGCCTGTGGCCGTCACCCATGTTTTGTGGACGGTCTGCCTGTGGCCGTCACCTGTGTTTTGTGGACTGTCTGCCTGTGGCCGTCACCTGTGTTTTGTGGACTGTCTGCTTGTGGCTGTCACCTGTGTTTCATGGACTGTCAGCTTGAGGCAGTCACCCCTGTGTTTTGTGGGGGTATATTACCACTGTGCACTGACGGTTACATGGGCAAGGCTCTCACTGGGTTCATATGGGTATATTGTCAATGGCCGTTATCAGCAAGGCTCATATACAGAGTACCAACAATGTTTCACACAGTCTAAAAATCTTATTTTTTAATCATAAATGTGGAAACTGAGCCTTTAGAGGGCTAGCCTGTGTGTCTAAAGGTCCAACTTAGAATGTGGCCAACTTAGAATACTAAGACAAGCCAGGATACACACCTGAAGTTCTGCTTATGGAGGGAGCATGGCCTAGAATTTGTCTGAAGATCAGAGGGCAGAGCTAAGCCACTAGTTAGCCATAGAGGCCAGGCAGTGGTGGCACACACCTGTAATCCCAGCACTATCAAGACAGAGACAGATGGATGGACCTCTGTGAATTCAAAGACACCTTGGGTTACAGATTGATTTAGTCTCAAAGAGAAACAGAGTCAGGCAATGGTGGCTCACCTTTAATTCCAGTACTGGGGAGTCACGTCTTTAATACCAACACCAGGGAAGTGGATACAGGAAGGGATATGGCTGGGAGGAGAGAGGATTACAAGGCAGTCTGAGGATTCCATCTGAGGTTTCATAGAGACAGCATTCAGTCTGAGGATTAGTAGAGACAGGACTACCCCTTTGATCTGAGCACTTGTAGAGGTAAGAGTTCTCTAGTGACTGGCTGCTCTGCTTCTTTGATCTCTCGGCTTTCACCCCCTATATCTGATTCTGGGTTTTTATTATTAAGACCAATTAGGATTCATGCTACAGGGGGCTAGGGGTCCTTTTCCACTGAAGTGAAGCAGTGTCACACCTGTAACTTAAACAATTTCATCTGTCAAAAAGGCCTTGCTGATTGGCTTCAACTGTTCACTCCTTCATTCACTTGAACTCAAAGGTGTGAAGGAACCAGGAGACCAGATGAGGAATTGAGACTAGGTGGGGTTCACATCTCAAGGTTGAATGTGTACCTTTGCTGTAAGAAGTGTTTGATCATCTAATTCTCACATATGCCGGATGTCACAAGTGGAGTGCCAGCCATCTTTAGGGACATCTCCATGGAAAAGGGACCACAGCAATCCAAGTGGGATAGCATGGGACCTGGTGGTGTCCTGAGCACTCATGGGCTGACAGATCTAACTGATTCCAAGGGATTTCAGAGAACAATTACTTTGTATAGAAAACAAAGCTAGACACCCAAGAAGGAAAAGGAGACAGCATCCTGTGGGGGTCGGGGTGGAGCAGACACACGCTTAGATTCATGCCTGATACTGCTGCCCTTTCTGGACCTTAGCGACTGTGACCCACACCCCACATTAACCTAGGGCTGGCTGGCCCACCTGAGTGATGTGTGTTGGTATCCTGACATTTAACTGGGAAAGAGTCAAGTGACCTTAAATATTGGCCCCAGACTTACTGGCTTGTTTGTAATCTCAAAGCTCTCCTTCCTTGTTCACATGTAGCAAGTCAGGCCAATGGCTTACTCTGAACTTTATCTAAGTTTCTATGATAATTGAGGAGTCATAAAATTCTTGGAAAATACTGTCACTATTTAAGGGGAAGTCTTCACAAAATACGTTCATGGTGTAGAAATTTGAAAAATAACCATTTGAAATGAATTGCTAGACTGTACCCTGCATAGTGGGGCCATGCTTTTCCCAACACTCAGCAAACAGAGGCAGGAGGATGGCTCTGATTTTAAAGCGGGACTCACAGCAAACCCTGTGAGGGAGGAAGACTAACGAGAAAGAGAAAACACGACAACAAAGCGAGTTTTTGGAGCTTCTTTTATTACACTGAGGAATCCCAGAGAAGCCCAGAGCCGCTGAGCATGGAAGCATTTCAGAGAGTGAGACACATCTGCACAGGTCCCTGCTGTTAGTCTCAGTGCGGAAACCGTTCACGATTAATAGTGGAGCACACTGCTCATGGATTAAGAACACCCTGATGACCCCTTATGTCTGATTTTGATTAAATTCCCATAGATGCCTAGAAGTCCAAGTTACGTTCTTTCTAGAGAATATTATGAAAAATGATTCTCAGAGCCTCTGAGGAAGGGCAGGAAGCGAGCCTGTGCCGCTGTACCCCAAGTTTAACTGGGGCAGCTGCTCCAAGCCTGGCCAGCTACTGCTGTTTATTTTTGATATGATAAATCAACAAAAACCCACAGATTCACCTCTAGAGAAGTGGTCAGGTTAGTTACAACAACCATGTCAGTGTTTCCACCCATTCCACTTCTCAGAAACAAGCAGATGTGTGGTTACACAGATCACCGCGAGGCAGTCAAAAGGTAATCCTTCACCAAAACTGTCACCAGGCCACCTGAGGCTGTACTGTTCCCTCCTTGAGCTCTGCATAGCATGCCACTTTCCCATGACTTTAGGTCATATATGTTCTTCCACTGTTACTTGTAATAAATAACAGAGAATAAGTTAGATCTGTTGATGGTTCCTCTAGACACTGCTTTGGCTCATTCTTGACCTGGAAATCAACTGTTTAAATAGAAAACAAGAGCCTCTTTCTAAGTGACAGCATCTATTAGCAGTCCAGTGATGGACACACGGCCAGGGAAGGTAGCCTCTCACTTTCCTTTTATTCAATGCCAACAGGCTCCATGGCCCCTAGAGCACTCCGCTGCTTCTGGGTGCAGGCGAGGAACAGCGTCAGAGTAGGCAGGTGTGATGACAGGGATGGTGGCCACCGTCTTTACTCAACGTCAACAGGCTCTGTAGCTATGAGAGCATTCAGCTGCTTCTGGGCGCAGGACAGGAAGAGCTCCAGACTGGACAGGCTCCGCTGGCGGGTGACCTGATCGAGCTGTTGATGGTTTACAAAGAGGAGAGAGAGAGAGAGAGAAACTTCAGTTGGGGGAAAGTTAATCAGATGCCAGTGAGACCCACTGGCGGGGGGGGGGGGCGCTTTCTGTGTGAGAGGACTGGAAGCCCAGTGGGACCCCTGACCGTCTGCCTGTGCGATCACTGTTGCTGGCCTGTTATCTGGGCTGTGAGAGTGACTTCACACTCTCACAGCTGACTGCAGCCTGCAGTTACTGGAGAAGTTATGTTCAGACTCTCAGGATGATTTTATAAAATGTAAGTAAAAACATGCTGGTTTTTAAAAAATAGATTAAACACCGTAAAGATCCTATCAAAATCACAGATGCACAGGACAGAAAATCAGTTACATCACGCTTGGAGTCAGGAGGGAAGTTGAATGAGGTGACACCCTGAATTTAATCAAGCGTCACGGGTCGGAGAGGCCTGGAGGGGTTGGAGAGAAAGCTCACCAGTTAGGGTCAAGAGCAGGCATTGCTCTTGCAGAGGCCAAGAGTTTGGTCTCCAGTATCCACATAGAGAGGCTCACAACTGCCTGTAACCCCAGCTCCTAGAGACCTGATGCCCTCCCTGGACTCAGAGTGCCCACATGCACATGCCTGTGCCACTCAGACACAAACACACACCTGTAAGTAAGCATAAAATCAATCTTTAAAAAAATATTCAATGATGCTGAAACCTGTGTGAGCTATTTCTCCTAATAAGAGATTTTAATTTAGGGTTATTTTAGTAGAGCAACATAAACTAACACAGTAGTGAAAAACCAGGTTCCGCAAAGACAGCTAAGGGTGGGGATGACTCTCTAGGTGACGGCGCCAACGATGCTAACAGAGCAGTGAGAAGCTGAGGCCCGCACTCCACAACAGGAGCCTTCAAAGGGGCGCTGTGGGGCTCTATCTTAACTACAAACCTGCCATACCCTCCCCAGAGGCACCCCTAGATCCAAGTGAGAAGTCTCTACTGAACTGCATTTAATAATCCACTGAAATTCAGGGTGATTAAAAACTAGAAGACAAAATTTTCAAAGGATCCAAGAATCAACTGACAAAGAATGTAATGTAGCAAAACAGCTGTATAGGAGGACTGGGCTAGACAAGACTCCCTTTGATTCTGAGGTTTTCATAAATGAACAGCAGAGTTCTGGCCCATCTTTCCCTCTCAACATTTTTCCTCCTCCTTTGTCGTATGAAGCCTCTGGATAGTTGTAAAAACAAACACTCCTCCCACTCATAGGATCATAAATAAGGGAACCATTAAGTTTAGTCCCAGATGAGCAGAGACACAGTCTGCCTGGCAAATGACTGTATTCTCGGCTTCTAGAAATAAGTCTGGAAATGTCAGACATTTGTCGAGATTCCTGAGGCCGATGAACTGATCTGTGCTATAAGGGTCGAGGCATCTATGGGGACATGGCTGATGTATCCTAAATTCATCCAGAAGTGGGGATGCTAAGAAGACATTTTAGTATAAGCAGGGCATGTGCATGCGCACACACTCACACGCGCACACACACATTCATACACACGCTGTTTAGTTGTATTTGGAACAATAAGGAAATTTAAAATCTAAGCGTATGCCATTCAGATGAGATGTTCAGACCATTCTGGACAAGGTCTGTATGTGGAATTCCTATGCCATATAAGCTGGTTACTCAGGTAGTAACAGGTGTGACCAAACTGCTTCCCAGAGTGAGTATACCAAGTCACCAGCCCCTAGCATGAGGGACCCGTGTCCTCACTCTGTTGTTTAAACAGCTGCAAAGTTTCCACTGTGTTGATCCTCCTGTGACCTTTCACCCTTGGCTACCCCCATGTCCATGTCACGTATGTTTCTCCCCAGTCTGTGGTCCCTGGTCTGGTTTTACAGCCTACCCCCACGGTCCCAAAGACACATATATTTGAACATTTGCTGCTAGGATGAGTACACGACAGAGAACATGTGGTACTTTCCTTTCTCAGTCTGGGTTACTTTGCTTCATATAATAATTTCCAGGCCAATCCACGTATCCTGCAGATTTTACTTTTCTTTATGGCTAAATAAAATTCCACTGTGGACATACAAGTTTTCTTCATTATCCATCTGTCAACAGACATCTAGGCTGACTCTACTTCCTGGCTGCTGTGAAGAGAGTGGGGATAAACAGGGGTGTGCAAACATCTCGTGGGGGACAGAGGCCTTAGGATGTGCGTCCTGGTGTGATGTAGCCAGGTCATGCGGTAGTGATCGTCAAGAGCCTCTGTGAAACCTCCACCAACCACGAGACGGACCCTCCGACTAGAAGGAGAGAAAAGATCCAAGTATTTCTGATTTGCACTTCTCTGATGGGGTAGAATGCTGAGCACTTCAATACTTGCTGGTTGTTTGTGTTCCTTCTTTGGAGAGCTCTGCCCCCTCCATCAGTCCATTATCCATCGGCCGGCTTCTCTGTTTTCTTGTTTTGGTGTTTTGCATTTATTTCTATATTCCAGACACTATGTCCATTTGCAGCATGACTGGGAAGCATTTTCTTCTACTCTGGAGCGCATCTATTCTCACTTCTGATAGTTTCCTTTTCTGTGTGAGCTTGTAAGTCTATGTTCCCATACCTGTCAATTCTTGGGCGATTTCTGACTTCAAGTGTTCTTCCTATGCTTTCTTCTGGCTGTTTCAGCATTTCAGGATTGAAATTAAGGTCTTTGATCTAACTTGAAATGATTTTTGTGCACAATGAGAGATATGTATCCATCTTCATCTACAACTGGATGTCCATCTTTGTCAACACCACTTTTAAATAAGCTACCTCACCCCCTCCCACATGTTCTGATGTGTGAAGGTAGGTACAGCCATGTGCTCTGCTGATCCCGTGTCCACTGCTCTGCGTGGCACTATGGCTCTGTCACAGCCTGAAAACATGTACTGCGGTATTCCTGGCAGCATTCTTTCTGCTTGGCACTTCTCTCGCCATTCATGATTTTTTCCCCCTAGTTTTGTAAATAATGCTATTGAATTTTGAGAGGAAATTTACCAAATATGTACATTACTTTTGGTAATTTACTATTTTATGATATTAATTCTTCCAGCCCAGGAGCATGGAAGGTGTTTCAATAGTCTAGTATCTTCTTCAAATTCTGTTTTCAAGGTCTTAAACTTTTCATTGTAGAGTTTTTACTTTCTTGGTTAAGCTTATTCCTAAATGTTTATAAAATGTTCCTCTTAAATATTTTACTTAGTCTTTGAGTATAATGAACACTGAGAAGTGTCTTAGGTTTTCTATTGCTGCCAAAAAACACCATGACCAAAAGCACCTTGGGGAAGAAAGGATTGACTTCACTTTACTGGTTCAGGTCACAGCCCATCAGCAGAAAAGTCAGGGTGGGAACTCGAGTCAGAGAACCTGGATGCCGGAGCTGAAGCAGAGGCCATGGAGGAACCTTGCTCCCTGCTCCTCCCTGCTCTTCCCTGTTGGCTCAACCCTTGTTCTTATGCCAACCAGGATCACCTGCCCAGGACACTGCACCCAGTGGGCTGGGCCCCCTCCCACAATCAGTAAGAAAATGCCCCAAAGGTTTGCCCACAGGCCAATCTGATGCGGGCATCTTCTCAACTGTGAGTTCCCTTTCCCAAATGCCTCTAGCTTGCACCAAGTTGACCAAAAACTAACCAGGAGAAGATGTCACTGGATGCCTATAGAACAGGTAATATTTCCCTGACTATTTATTTACTCATTTATTATTTTTCATTATTTTATTTCCTTGACTTTTAAAACTTTGTATCTCATGTCTGTATAAAATAAATTTTGAAAAAAATAGTCTCCGAATGATCTTATTCCTTCTGAAACCGTTCTTTTAGACCCTAAACAGACAATCGCACAAACTGCAAGTCCACGGAGACAGCAGTCGCCTGCTCCTGGGATTGCAGTGATGGAATTTAACTGCTCGGTCTAACCTTCCCCACCATGGGAAACTGAAGCTGAGTAGTTAAGAGTCCAGGTTTGCATTCTCAATAGTCCTCCGCACTAAACAAATACCCACTTCTTAAAAGGACATTTAAATATATCTGAGTTTGGATGTTGTTTATCAAGGAGAGTCTTCTGTCTTTGTTTTTGATGAGATCGGTTCTTCAGAGGCTTCAAGGCCAGAGAGACACTGAAAAGCTCTGGATGACAATACAATACCTTATTCTGACTTAAGGTTAGATGCTAACACACACACACATACACACACACACACACACACACACACACACACACACACCCATGTACAGCTCTAAGATCCTGGACTTTTTCTTAGCCATCCACAAAGGGCTGATAAACGTGAAGACATGATCTCCTTCTGTGTGGTCTGCAGTGTGATGCTTTGGCATTTTGGGATGAAGACAGCTACCTTTCCTTTCCCTTGTTTCTCTTCACCAGAGCTGAAAAACAATCAACTTTGTCTACAGCGTGTCTAGCTGCTTTAAGGGGGGCTCCATGGTACTACATCATGATGGCCACGCCTGCTGAGTCGTTTCTCTATTGAAAAGATTTTTCTCTATTTTTAGATAAGTAAGTCTGATGTGAGAGTTCACATTGTATGCAAAGCGCTAAAGGTCAGAGGCAGAGCCCTCTCTGGGAATGTAACTGTGACATTACTGTAAACCATGTTCATGGGGACCTTGAGTCAACCGGGAAAATTAGTGTCGCATAAAATACACGCTTAGAGTAAATCAGACTCTGAAAGATTCAACAGTCTGGGCAGCGGTTTGCCCCGAGTCAGTGCCGGCTGCCTTCATCTTGAACTTCGGGGTGTGTAGGTCTGGCCCCTTCACCGGGACACTCACACTCCACATCTGAGGATGACACCACAGAAAGAAGCCATGTTCCAGATGGACTGCAGATGTTCGCTGGGAGCAATTGAAAAGCGGGTAAGCGGGCACAGAGAGTCTAAACTGAGCTGGCCACAACTGAGGGCCTTTGTTTCGTTTTAAGATGTTTCAGGGCAAAAGCTCCTCTGTTCTCAGCGTCTCTGCTCTCGAACCATCTAAATTGAGTTCTTCACGTCTGAGCAGTTGGCCCTTCTATCCCAAACCACCACAGAGCCCGCGGGGAATGAAAGCACTCACTTCTCCACTCTAGAATCTACACACACATCAGCACATAATCTTGTTCAACATCATGGGCTCGGTAGTAATGCTTGGCCAGCACGGAGAGGCCTGCAGTAGACATGGTCTTGGCAGGTAGCTCGTCCAGTGTCAAGAACATGGCTCCTGACAAGAGGCCTGGTTCCAACAGCCCTCACTCTGCCAATGGCAATTCCAACACAACCAAAAAGGAAGGCCATGGATTTAGAACTTATGGAGAGGAAAGCTGACTGCGGCTTCCCAGAGTGTCTCTGGATCAATGATCTGGGCACTACCACTTGGAGCATGTGAGGAACGATTCCCTTGAGGACTCAAGGAGCTGGATACTGAGTCCCAGGAGTGTCTGAGAAGCTAGGCATGGCCTTCCTGAGTGTCTGAGGAGCTGGACAGAGAGAGCTTCCCAGGGTGTTTCTGTCTCACGAGCCTACCCTTAAACCATGTTTTTATTCTCCCGGCAACTGTATGAATGGGGCAATTGAGGCTTAGAGAGGTTATGACTTGCCCAAGTAGAAGAGCTGAGACATGTACCAGGTGTGTGTGACACCCAAGCCCAGCCTACAACCTCAGCACGGTACAGCCTTCTCAGATAAGGGCTTCAGTCATGGCTGGGGGCCTTGGCACAGGGTCTATTTTGTTATAAATGCACAGGGGTTCTTTACGTTGCATTACCCAAGTGCAAAAGCCTGCCAAGGTGCCAAAACCCTGGCAGATACAGCTTCTAAACAATGCAATCATCTTTCCACAGATAACTCGGTACATTTCAGAAATTAACACACGAAAGGGTCCCTGAAAACACACTAGAAGCATTTAAAGAAAATTCAGCTTATTAAATACACAATGAAAAGAAACACTGTCTTTAAAAAAAATATGGAAATGTCAGTGGCTACACAGAAAAACAGTATGAGATTCCCTCCTGCCCCAGCTTCTAACGAAACAAAGGTTTTTAATTCAACCTATACTGTGTGGTATTAAGTGAGCCTTGCAGTGCACAACCCCCTGAAGGCTGGGTGACCTCTGAATTTCCAGGACTAGTAACGAGGCTGGGCAGCCTTGGACCAACATGTGCTGGGGTGCATACTTGGTAAGGGAATTCTACTTACTTAGGGCCCCAAACTGCACCCATAAAGCCCCGCTGACTTGAATGAAAGGTTACGGTGAAGATTTCCCCCCTCTGAAATATTCTTCATCTTCAGGAATTTTATAGCGTGTACATGATCATGAAAATCTGATCTCTGTCAACTATACCAACCACCTGGTACATTTTAAACAGACTTCTGCTCCCAAGGGAATGAAGGGAAGAAGTGAGTGCCTTCCCCGTGGTCCCTCTCGGAATCACTGCTGCCTCCCAGCCAGCCCTGCAAATGGAGGAAACAATAACCCCTCTGCCCGTCCAGTACAAGTAAAGGAGGCTTGCTTTCAGTCCAAGCTAAACGTGGATGATACTGAAAAAGTAGAAATAAAGACAGGGGCAGCACCTGCTCAGGCAGGGTTTGTGGTAAAACTTGCTACGTCTTGGCAGAAGCCCTCATCGTCTTCATCAACAGGCTTTAAGGGAAATTCTAGGAAAAACACATACATCTTTGGGTCACTATGTCTTAGTTTGTGTGATAAACACCATGGCCAAAAGAAACCTGTGGAGAAAAAGGTTTATTTCAGCTTACAGTTGCAGGCCCTCATGGAGGGAGGTCAGGAGAGGCACTCAAGGCAGAGGCCATAGAGGAGCGCAGCTCATCGGCTTGCTCCCCATGGCTCATTGCTCAGCCTGCTTCTTACACAACCCAGGCCCACTCACCCAGGGGCAGCATCCCCAACAGTGATCTGGGCCTTCCCACATCAATCACCAATGAAGAAAATGCTTCTTCCCCCCAACCCCTCACAAGGCTTGCTTACAGAAAATCTAATGGAGGTACTTTCTCAATTGAGGCTCCTCTTCCCTGGTAACTCTAGCTTGTGTCAAGTCCAAGGGAAGGAAACGCCACTGGAGCTCAAGAAAGGGCCTTATGGGGGCATCTTCCCCATTTCTGTTCTTGCTTTTTTCCTTACCCCACCTTCAAAAACCGACTTGCTGTAGCCTGGACTGGCACTCTGTAGCATGAATGATACAGTTAGGTGCTATAATCAGAATGAGTACATAGCATTCCGAACATAAAGAGCACCAGTCCCAACGACCCTGACCAGAGAGAGTACCTAGACCTAGCGACTCTAAGTTCTCAGTCCTTGCTTGGCTTCTGTGCTCCTCTGGACAGTAAATTTCCAGATTCTGTGCTCACTGCTGCCACTTTGTCTGTGCTACGGGGAAACTTAAATGTTACATGATAAAGGAGCCCACTTCCCAGAAGGGAAAGTTAAGTTTTTCATTTTGTTTTAAAGATTTTATTCACGGGTCTGTTAGAGTGTACATAGGTGTGTCTTACACACACACACACACACACACACACACACACACACACACACACACACACACCTGTCCATCAGGTCCTACAAAGCATGTTGCTCTCCTTACATGTTGGTCCCTTGAAGCCGGAGTTAAAGTATCTATGAGCCACTTGATGTGGGTGCTGAGATCTGACCTGTCTTGGCTGAGCGGCAGATGCTCACAGAATCTGAGCCATTTCACCAGCCTTGAAAGCTCAGCATGTAGATCATGAACAAGGATGTCGGAACAGGCTCAACATGTTAAGTGGGCAATGGAGCTTTTGCTGAGCTGGACAATTTAATTTGGGGGTTGAACAAGCAATCATTAGAACATAATTCTGATAACTCAGAGTCAGTGAAGGGAGCTGGGTGTCGCGTTAAGAAGAGAGGGGCTGAGGGATGAAGGTCACCAAGGCCAGCCTGGACTACACAAGGAGTTTTAGGAGAGCCTGAGCTCGAGAGACCAGGGAGCCAATGATGCCTCTCTGTTTTCTGATGTCTACTGGACATTACAAAGCAGAACTGGCAGTTGGGACGTTGGAATTTATGGCTCTATGGTGAGCCTGGCGTAGAAACTCTTATATGTGGCTTTTACTATTTCAGTAATTTTCTTTGTCAACTAATTAGCTCTGACTTACTAGTTTGATTTTTATACACTGCAAACAAGCTATAAAGAGCATTCCTAAAAAACACAAAACAAACAAAACCAGCCCCACCCCACCCCCCCCTTACCGTATTCTCATGTGATCAGACTTCCCCACTTGTCTTTTATAAAAAGCTGGCAAAGCTGCTCAAACCTTTGCATGTAGTCAAGCTCCCCTGACACTCTCGTACACTGGTACCGGGAGATAAGGTTAATAAGGGGTAGGAACATACCTTCTGAGAAATAGAGCGCAATCTGCCTCCGGGAAATGAGAGGCCAGACCCTCGCCTCAGTCACCACTGCCTGTGCGTACAAGTTCACTCTGAAGGACCCAACTAATTCAGGTGACAGAGCAAAGAGAGAAACTCTTCTTCCCTTGGTGAAGGAGAATTGTTTGTATTCTGTCAATCATGTTTTAAATAAACGCTGATTGGTCAGGCAGGAGGTGTAGGTGGGAAAACCAGATAGGAAGTGGAAATGATGCAAGGAGAGCAGAAGAATTCTAGGGAGGAGGAAGCTGATTCCTCCCACTCCTGCCCAGATCACCGAAGCAGCAGGATGTAAGCTGCCCCAGTGAAAAAGGTACTGAGCCACATGGCTAACATAGATCAGAAAAATGGGTTAATCAAGATGTGAGAGTTAGCCAGTAAGAAGCCTGACCTAATGGGCCAATCAGCTTTATAACCTGTAGAGATCTCAGTGTGATTTTTCTCTGGGACTAAACAGCTGGGGGGCCGGGCAGGACAGAAAACCCCCAACAAGCAGGCCTGGCCCCCTCATGTTACATTCCCTCTTAATGTAAACACATGACATCACACGCGGAATGGAAGGGGTGAGCTGTAGTGATATTCTGTATGTGTTTTAACAAATAAAGCTTGTCTGAAGATAAGAGTGGACAGTTAAGTTACTAGAGACCAGGGAGCAGTGGTGCACACCTTTAATTCAGGACTCAGGAGAAAGGCAGAGGGGTCTCTGTTAGTTCAAGGCCACCCTGGGCTACACAAGACTGAATCTGTCTAAAACAGAAACAGAGCTCACACAAAGGTGATCCCAGCACTTGGTTGGATAAAAATGCCTTTAATTCCAGCACTAGGGAGTTAGAGACAGGCAGGGGTGATGAGGCTGGGTGGAGAGAGGAGTATAAAGAGGATGGAGATGGGAACTCAGGCAGTCTGAGGTTTGGTGGAGATGATGCAGTCTGGAGATGCAGTCAGGCCAGAATCTCCCCTTCAGTCTGAGCACTGGTAGAAGTAAAGGACTCTCCAGTGGCTGGGATCTGCTTCTCTGATCTTCAGCATTAACCACTATATCTGACTCTGGGTTTTTATTAATAATACCAATTAGAATTCGTGCTACAGTGGTTCATCTGAAGGGCATGTGGCAAGTCACATACAAACCACCGCCAGACAGAGACGCTATGACGGGACTTCCCTCAAGGCCTGGTCCTTTGCTGTACCTGTGCCACTGTGCCAGGATGCAGACTAAGGATGGCTTTGGCATACATTCCAGGGTTCGTCTGAATCAAAGACACAATCCAAAGTCTCTGGGAAAGGCTAATATGCACAACAGTGCCATACACATTAAAATCTGCTCAACATAAACATGGCAAGCTGCCAGTCTAGCCTTCCGGTCTCTGGGCGGTTGGGGATCCCATCTACTCCTTTAGGAAGAGTTAGTACAAGAGGTTCTAACAAGTTCCCACTTCTTGGCTCTGTATTTCTTTAAGGAAAGTACAAAGTTTATTGCAGAGGGCATGTTTAAGAATCCAAACTTTACAAATACATACATAGTCCTTGGGTGGTAGAAGGGGTTTGGAGAAAAATAAAGTAAGTATCTAGCCTTGCCCAGTTGGGTTAGGTATAAAAGAAATGGGGTAAAGCAGGGCTAATGTCTGGAGAGGAAGACCACCGTTACACCTTCTGTGGGCACTTGCTAAGGCACTTCCTTCAAAGGTGGGAGTACGGGGCAGGGTGACCAAGGTTCAGCAATTCATAGCTTAGCCTCCTGGGAGTCCTGACCTAAAGCTGAGGCGCATCTGGGGTTTGCTCAGGGTAAGGGCGTGGATCCTGAGAGAGTTAGGAATAGTCTCTGCGTCTATGCTGTTTAGAGGAAATGAGGTCACTAGTGCCGAGTCAGAGATGGGCCGCGTCCCAGAAGCCACGGGCAGCTGGCTGGCCTTTCTGAGCTTTTCGAGACTGACTCTGTATCACAGTCTCACGATCATTTCCAAGGGCTTCCTTGATGGAAATGCCAGGGCCCCGCCAGAGCTGTTGATGTAGGGCCCTTCACAAAGGCCGAGTGGACTCGGCGCCCGGCTGCAGGGGCTACTTTCAGTGGAAGGTGAAAGGGAAGGGAAGCAGCGACCAGACTGGGTCTTTTGTTCCACCTTCCTGTTCTACAGATGGAGACAGAAGTGTTGGAAAGGCCCCATCTGAGATTGCCGGGTGGCACACTTGTAATCCCTGCACTTGGGAGGCTGAAGCAGGGGCATTGGTGTGAGTCTGAGGCCATCCCTGGCTACAAAGTGAAACACTGTGTCAAAGATCAGAGTGAAACCGAACAGGGTTCTTGTCTGGGAACCAGCAAAGTCTGGCCTCCTGCAGTCCCACTGAAAAGAGGTGGTTAGTGACCTCTCTAAAGATGCTCACTTCGTTCTGGAAAATAGATGCATAACACAGCAAAAGGCTACTCCACTCCCCAGATACATGAGTGTGTGAAGGACCTCGGAAAGATGGTTCACCAGTTTGTGCTGCCCTTCCGGAAGACTAGATTTATTTCCTGTCACCCACAGGATGACTTACAACCACTTGCAACTCCAGTTCCAGGGGAAGGGATCTAATGCCCCATTTTGGTCTCTGTAAGTACAATATATGTGTGTGTACACACACACACACACACACACACACACACATATAATATGTGCATGTTCAGATACACAGTACACATAAAATCAACAATGTTTAAAGCATATGAAAATATTTATGAACAAACTGATCAGAAAAATATCTCCTAACACTCCTAAGTGACAAAGACTACAAAGGATGTCAGTTGTCATGATCAAACATTAAAACTACAGGAAAGGCTGAGGAAAACATCTCAACACAGCTAATGATGATGATGATGATGATGATACCCCTGAAAGGCAGCATTCTCACACCTGCATCTCAGATCTCTGCTATTTCAGCGCCCCTCACAGGCAAGAAGTAGGGAACATAATGAATATTAGGGTCATTATAATGCTGGATTATTCTGAACATAAACTTCTAAATGACACATACCTCAAGATATAACCTTAGGTAATAAAAGAAGTGCAATTGAGAGATACATTCATAAAATAAGATATTAAAACTAGTAAGAAATGACAAAGATTTTAAGGATGACCAACAACTAAGATTACTTGATAATAGACAAACCCTAAATAGAGTTCTGAAGCAGTCAAAGAACTTATTTTATAGGCGACCAAGCAATATACAGAAAATGAACAAATTTACCGTAAAAATGAAGACTGTTTGTTTTGCAGATAGAACTGCTTCTAATTCTGACCACAAGAGTTTGATCCTGACAAGGAGAAAGTTGGGTATGATTCTACAAATCGTAACAAAGCAGGGGCCAATGGGAATATGGGACCGGAACATTGTGGACTAATTAAAAGTGGGTAACTTTGCTGAAGGACAGCACAGGCACGTGCCTTGGTTACAAACGAAGCATGGCTTCTGACTATTAAGGAAATGCATGGATATAATTACCAGATGAAATACAGGCCTGGAGCCACCACCATCATCACCACATGCGGCAGGGGACCCATAGCTACAGGTGTTAGTGAAAAACTGAAGAAAGATCAAATTTGCTGATGGATGTGTTCTGAGAAGTTCTTCCAAGGATAGGACTTCTAGCCCAAAACGTTTACTCTTCTGTTTCTTATCTACACCCTGCCATCATCATATGAAAAATAGGCTAATATATTCTTTTTAAAGATACATAACATTCACAGTGCTCTCTTTATGAACTTCTGTATGTGTCCTCCAGCCCCCTTTCATGTCTGATACTCTATCTTAGCCATAAAACACCAGGGGATGATTCTATCTTACATCCCGGACATGGATGTGTTCATTTTAATTAAAAAATATCTGCTATGGTCATAAATCTATCCATTCTTCCTAGGGATTAAAATGATGTGAGTGTCCTCAAAAATATTTAGATATTACAGTAATTAAAAGTTGTCTTTAAAACACATTTGATTTGACACATTTACAATATTCAGACCTCCATCATTTACTTTTCCTGATTCCACTTGATGCTCTTACTTTCCTGCCAAATTTCTGTCCTGTTCTGTGTCTGCCTGGGCCTCTCTTAAAAGGCTTGCCCACAGCATGCCTTTGTGTTCGCATTCCCTGTGTCTGGGATGCTCTTCTGGACTTAGCCACTCTGCGCACATCGCTTCTTAGATTCTGGCTCAGTTCATTACAAACGCCTCTCTCACTCCTCCCTCCCAACACTTACTCACTCTCCTGGTTTTTCCAGTGTCATCTCAAAATATCCTATTTGCTTCTGTCGATCGTATGGAAGATCTCTAAGGAAACAGGGTTTCCGGTGTATTCTTTTCCATGACTTTGAGGTCTAGAGTTCTCCGTGGCTCAGTGGCCCCGACACAGCAGGGGAAGCTTTGTCTAGGCTCTCTGTGAGTCAACATCTAGAAAACTAGATGTCTAGGTGCTTGTGATGGCTTGGATATGAAGCGTCCCTCAAAAAGCGAATGTATGCATTGGCCCTGATGCAATGATCCAATGTGGGAAGTTTGGTCCTGATGCACTATTCATGTGAGAGGGTCCGGTTCTGGTCTGAAGGTAGCACTCTGGGAAAGCAAGAATATCAAAGAACCTCATGAATGGATTAATTTGTGGGTGAATTTATAATCTGATAGCAGTACTGGGTACTGGTAGATAAAGAAGGTGTTCGTTAAAAGTAGACTTCACATTATGTGAATTTAGTTTCTCCAGAATTGTAGTTTAGCATATTATGGTTCATAGTTTAAAGCCTTGAGTCCCTGCGGTGGGGGTAATTTTGTGTATCCGCATACGGCAAATGTTTGTGGAGGGAGAGACACGATACTTTAGGCTTTAAGAGTCACTAAGCCGCCGTCATAGCGACCACTCCTATATCTGGACTTAGATAACAGACCCCAGGGCCACAGGAGTCGGCTAGGAATGCTCCTGCCCCCATCTTCATCCTGCCATATTTTAGCGTCATCTTGAGTGAGATTCCTACCATTTTAGAAATTTTTGCTTTTTCCCTACAGAGCGAAGGTTACCCAGCTGACTCTAGGCCTGTGGCGGGGATTAAATGGGGCAATGTTTCGAAAATAAGGTCTCTGGGGAGTTACATGCACCAAACGCACGGCAGCTGTGTAAACACACTGCCTTGCTATTTCCAGGGTTGATTTTCACTATCTAGTGGCAACTCCAACTTCATCTGGGAAATCCCTCCTTTCTCTCGACTGCATCAGGACTCCAGAGACATGGCGGCAGTGGCAGCAGCTAGCTCGGTCCATTCCCACTTGTCATTCGGATGCCACCATCAGCACTGCTGCCTCTAGTTTTCCAGGTGTCTCACTCCGTCTCCTCAGATGCCAATCAAGTCAGCTGCTCTCAGTAAATCCCGTTTCCTAGAGTTGGCTGGTCCAGTTTCTAACACTTGACAGCAAAGAAGCAGGGCTCTGAGTGGCTGTGTCTCAGCATCGACTGTTTAATTAATGTCGAATTAAATTAAATAGAAGTGAGATTGGTGACATCTCTACATCTACAACCCATTGCTTTGCTTCTCATTTCAGCCCCAATACACAGCAGCCTGGGCAAAATCTACAAAGGAACCTGATCCTCCTCCAAAGCTTCCTGCAGCCCAAGGTGTCAACGATAGGCACTGACTGATCTCTGTGGAGACCTGGGCACAAGGAGCTTCCAGGAATACAAGGCCAGTGTTCAAGCTGCCATGCTATAGCACACCTGAGATCGTAACGAGGGCTCTTTTGGATCTGGAGGTCAGCTTGAGTTATAAAATGTATTTTGAGGTAGCCTGAGTTAACACATAACACCTTGTCTCAAAAACAAGCAAGCAGAAAGGGAAAAAAGCTTTAAGCAAAACTGTCCAGAATAAAATGCTTAGAAACAAATAATTATCATAAATAAGCAGAACAAAGTAGTACTAGTTTTGTGGAGGGCATAGAGATTTTTAATTATGTAATGTACGTTCCCCCTCTCCTAGCAAGTATTTCACCTCCTGGTGATGGGGAGGCAGATGATTCCAGGAGGTCACTCTCTTCTACCAATGAGCCAAGCTGCATCTAAGGGGAAATCGGGAAGCCAAGGCTGTGAGGGATTTCGGATATTAATGATCATGCTTTTAAAGGAGCAATGAGCTGACCTAGGGGGACTTTGTGGTTTCCAGAATGACACTGTGGACATCCTGTATTAGTATCATATCCTTATTTACAATGAAAGAATACACAGGTTCCTATTTCAGCAAGTGCTTTTCATACCAAGATGTGAAATATACAGAGACTCACAAGACATTCACTTCAAACTTGACAGCAGAATAAGCACTCCTTTGTAGGACACGTACACTGGTGTGCACACACACAGACATACACATACATACAATACAGGCATGAACACACACAGGTGCACACATACACAGGCGCACACAGGTGTGCACACACACAGACATACACATACATACAATACAGGCATGAACACACACAGGTGCACACATACACAGGCGCACACAGGTGTGCACACACACAGACATACACATACATACAATACAGGCATGAACACACACAGGTGCACACATACACAGGCGCACACAGGTGTGCACACACACAGACATACACATACATACAATACAGGCATGAACACACACAGGTGCACACATACACAGGCGCACACAGGTGTGCACACACACAGACATACACATACATACAATACAGGCATGAACACACACAGGTGCACACATACACAGGCGCACACAGGTGTGCACACACACAGACATACACATACATACAATACAGGCATGAACACACACAGGTGCACACATACACAGGCGCACACAGGCACACAAAGGGTACTCACAGGTGTGCACATACACACAGACATCATACACGTGCATACAATACAGGGATGAACACACACAAAGGTGCACATATACACAGGTGCACACCTTTACCCCCTGTGGGGAGTATGTGGGGATGAAGGGCAGACATAAGGTCTCCCTGCTTCCTACATAAAAGCATTATTAGCTCATTCCTCCCTGGGGCAAGTTCAATGTCAACCACTGTTTAATAAACAACATGCCAGGCGTTTCTCATTTTGCAAACTTGTCCATTTTTCATTTTAATTAACCACACACAAACACACTTGGAACTTTATGTATTTAATTACTTCTGAGGGTAGTTTGTTTCCTTAGCTTTAGTTAGTGGCTACTACCCTGAGCCTCTACCTATATCCTGGCTTTGAGTTCCGGGTGTACATGTAAGGCGGACCTTGGTCAGACATTGCTGACCAGCCTACCTTGTTGTGAGGAAGCCGCTTGTTCGTTTCCCGGTCACCCAGATACTGTATTATTTAAATCACTGCTTGGCCCGTTAGCTCTAGCTTCTTATTGGCTAAATATTACACCTTAATTTGACCCATCTCCATTAATCTGTGCATCACCACGAGGTTGTGGCGTTACCAGCCAAGTTTCAGTGTGTCTGTCTCCAACTATGGCGTCTCCCTGACTCTGCCTCCTTTTTCCCCCAGCATTCAGCCTAGCTTTCCCTGCCTGACTAAGTTCTACCTTGCTACAGGCCAAGCCAGCTTCTTTATTCATTGACTAATAAAAGCAACACACAGACTGTAGGACCTCCCACACCAATCTGGTACAGGTGACTTAGTACTGATGGCATCCACTCACAGAATGATGAACTAATACAGACACTAATACCATCTCAGACGGTGGCACGTGGCATCCCTTTAATCCCAGTGGAGCACGCCTTTAATTCCAGCCCTAGAGAAGATTATAAAATGAAAGGAGACAGTTCTCAGTCTCAGTCTCATTCTGAGATTCCTGGAGGCAGGATGGCCATTTTTGGTCTGAGGTGGAGGTAAGAGCCAGTGGCTGGCTGCTTTGTTTCTGAGGACTTCAGGCTGAATCCTACTATCAGTCTCTAAGCTTTTATTAGTCATGCTTGGCCATGCTAACGCAGTCTGGTGACCCCGAGGCCTTGGGCACGCTGGGCAAGCACTCTACCACTGAGCTGTATCCCTGCCTAGGTAACAGGTTTAATACAGCAAGAACATGGAAAAGGAAGAAAAAGGAAGAGACGCCCTGATTGACAGCTGTAAATACAGAGACCAGAGATGTGCAGAGGGCACAAGGAACGTGCTGGGATTTACCCCACTGCATTCTGTGGGAAGGCAGTTAGCCAAGCTCTATCCCACAGAACCTTGTGGTGACCCCTCAATGAGGAAGACTGCTGTGACCACCACACACAAAATAGCCCCAAATTATAGCGGTGTGGCTGCTGGTCAGTGCAAAGCAACTACAGACTCACAGACACAGGAGAACACCCAGCTCCCCATTCTGTAAGCCCACGGAAACAAAAGCCTCGTCTACCAAGACAACTGCAGACTCACAGACACAGGAGAACACCCAGCTCCCCATTCTCTAAGTCCATGGAAACAAAAGCCTCATCGACCAAACACTGCAGAGCCTCTGGAGGGTGACACACAATGTAGACATCGGCTACAGAAAATTCCAGATTACTTAAAGAAAGAACGCCACCATGGTAGCCAAGTGGCGAACATTTGCTAGGATGCCTGGCAGTCGCTACAGCTCTGCTTTAATGAGAATGAGCCCACCCCCACCTCCCAGCTTGTCTTCAGAGAATCAGTTCTAGGATTAGCTGAGAGGGAAAAAAAATAAGCTGGAAATATTTCTGCAGTAACCATAGTGACCTGAAGAAATTCCCAAAGTGGTGGCAATTTGTAATGCTCTGATTTCTGACACCCTTCCTATGTTTGAGGAACTCCCCAGGCCTGTGAAGTCCAATTCCCCTACATCAAACCAAGCAAGCTCGGTCATCTGGCCTGCTCGCCTCTGACGCCACTTACTGGTCACGTGAGCAGCACTCTAAGCCAGCCACGAGCATGAGGTCTCTGCACAGGCACCTGTTTTAGAACCTGTTTAGATGGCAACAGAGGCACCCATCTGTGGGGTGTGGCAGACTCAGCAGAGAGGAGGGTTTTTTTTTTTTTTGTGGTTTCTCATGTCACAGCTACAGCAAAGGAAATGCTACCTTTAGCCTGTTCTATGGAGGAGATTCTGGTACTGCCCTCGGGAATTTGGCCTTAACCTTGGTTTCCAGCCTTCCATGGCTAACCACTCATTGTCCTTCTGATAATCCTTGTGGGTGTTCACCCGCTGGCGTGGGCTTCTGTGTGAATAAAAACTAGAAACTCAGAGGAGTCAGGTTGGTTCTCTGTGTCTGTAAGGCTGGAGGGTTAGTTACCCAGGAGACATTGGTAAGAGAACAAGTAAAGTGTGCAGGCCAAAACTTTTGGCAGTCAGGGACAAATTATTAATTGTTAAAACTTGGGGAGATCCGCCGGGCAGAGGTGGTGCACACCTATAATCCCACTACTTGGGAGGCAGAGGCAGGTGAGTCTCTGTGATGTCGAGGCCAGCCTGGTCTACAAGAGCTAGTTCATGGACAGGCTCCAAAGCTACAGAGAAACCCTGTCTTGAAAAACCAAACCAAAACTAAACCAAAAAACTTAGGGAGACCCTGTAGAGGAGCAGAACTCAGACAAAAACGGCTGTGTCCATTTCTCAGAAGATTTTAAAAAGAAAGGGAAAGTCCACAGATGCTAATTCTCAATTCTGGGCAAGCAGCTCAGCCAGCAATCAGTGCTAATGTGGAATCACTGGCACCTGCACACCTGAGGGATGGCAGCACTTTTGGTCACCCTGCTTTCAACGAGTAAAATGGAATGTTGGTGGGGGACAGACTGGGAACAAGGCGGCAAGATTGGGAAAAGCACCCAAAGGGAGGAGCCAGAAGGAAACGGTGATTGTTGCTGCCAGCAGGGCTCGGTGGTCACAGAACTCAGACTGCGGAGACCGCTGGTTTGGGGGAGTTCATCAGGGCACTATGCAGATAACAGGCACTGAAAGAATTCAGCTAAGTCATGACACATCCAGGAAGTGTGAGCCACACAACAAAGTCATGTGATGATGCCTTCTTTAATTCTAGTCCCAGGTCAATCAGGGAGAGGAGCCACGGAGCATCTGCACTAGGCAGCACCCCACTGTATGAGGCACACCCTAGGCAGCACCCCACTGTATGAGGCACACCCTAGGCAGCACCCCACTGTATAAGGCGCACCCTAGGCAGCACCCCACTGTATAAGGCACACCCTAGGCAGCACCCCACTGTATGAGGCACACCCTAGGCAGCACCCCACTGTATAAGGCACACCGTAGGCAGCACCCCACTGTATGAGGCGCACCCTAGGCAGCACCCCACTGTATGAGGCACACCGTAGGCAGCACCCCACTGTATGAGGCACACCGTAGGCAGCACCCCACTGTATAAGGCACACCCTAGGCAGCACCCCACTGTATAAGGCACACCCTAGCCTAACCCAGGGGTATCTGAGTGGAAATATCCAGCGATGACATCACAGAGAGGAGCTGCACAACTTCAGTTCGCCTCACCTCGCAAGGTCTGACCTAAGTCAAAATCTGGGGACCTGGGCAGCCGCTGTGGACCCTGGCCAGGAAGAATCCAGTGGCCATCTGAGGAGAGCCCAGCATGGTTCAATGCACAGATTTCAGTCATTTCCAGAAAATACAGTGGGTACGAAGGGCTGTGAACAGTGGGATCCTTAGCCACACAATGACTCAGGTGAGATTCCTATATCAAAGCTCGGCAGCTGGCATGCAAGGTTACTGTGGCAAATGCTTTTCACTCATCCCCTAGTCAGGGAGCACACAGCCCTCCCAGGCTTGTCTCTCAGAAGATATGGAAATGTTTTCTCTTAGGGTTGCCAAACTACAGTGTTTCACACTAGGAATCGCTATGTTGCACCAGACTCCAGGACACAACACTGTAGCCTTCTGCCTGCAGGTGGGAAGCAGAGCAATGGGTGCTGAGGAATACATATTTGTCCCTTCATGGGGAAGTCCACAGGAAGAGTCACATTGGGTCCCTCTGTGTGTCCACCTGAATCTAACACTTCAGTGTGAGATGGCTGATTTGAGGGGATAACACCTTCAAAGGATCCTTTCTGTTGCTGAGGGTGTTGGAAAATAATTCAGCTCTGGGAGACACAGAATGAGGGTGTGGAGCAGGGTTTGTGATTTACAATGGGGGAGTGAGTCTCGGAAGGGCAGCAATGGTGGCTAGACCTATTCCACCCCCTTGGGCTTTGCTTCTAAAAGCCACACCTGAACACCTGATCCTTCAGCAGATGGCCCTTCACAATCAGCTTATCTCCCCCTCCAGTCATTCTCAAAACTTCAGTGAGAATATAAGTGTGAGTGTGTGTGTGTGTGTGTGTGTGTGTGTGTGTGTGTGTGTGTGTAATGTTCAAATGGACCACAGCAACTTCATCTTAGGTGGTATGTAGATTTATAATAAGTTAGTTTTAGGGGTGGGACAGAGAGCTTAAGGCTGATAGGCAAACACTGCTGTCAAAGGGGACCTGGGTCCAGCTCCCAACACTCACACGAGCGGCTCACCATCTGCAACTCCATTTCCAGGGGCATCTGACACCCTCCTCTGGTCTTCATGGGCACATTTAGTTCATAAGCTCACATAGACATAGCATAAATAAAAAGAAAAAAAATTAAAATGAGTTTACAGGTGTAAAGCAATGTGATTCATGGAATCACAACTTTATCAACGGGCAATGAGGGAAGAAAACAAAAACCCACGAGTACAGAGATGCAGTGATGAGAAACACCCACAACCAGAGAGAGAGCTGTGTGGGGCACCATAACCCCAAACGTGATCAGTGCTGCAGGGGTACCCCTGAGACTATCCAGTTAGGAAACAACAAACAACAGTTTGAAGTTTTAGCTGGGGGCAAAGCCAGACTTAGGATACACCCATAATCCATGAACTTCATTCAAAAACAATATGGCGGTCAGCGATGAGCAATCTCCCCTCCTTTAGGAGGGGGCACCCAGAATCAGCAGCCAACAACTGGCAGGAATGCCGCTGTGTCTCTGAAGGAGAAGAGAAACACCACATCCCTCAGAGGAGGACATTCTCGAGATGTTTCCAAAACAATATTAGTTACAACTGTTATTATTAGTTTTGGCTATTTTTTCAAAGGAAAGGAATGTTAGAAAATAATAGCACAATACAGCAAGCAGATTAAGACATTACCAAGTGTCTTTTAGCCAAGAAGTCTTTCTCCTTTCCACTGAAAATCAGGAAAGAAGAAGATTACAATCTCAGGAGCTACACTCAAAAAGGCAAACCTGGCCAAGACCCCACCGGTCTCCTTATGGCCTAGAGGCGAGCGAGAGTCTTCATAAACATGCAGCCATAGAGTAAAGTGTGCTGACCCACTAGGGTCACATGCTCAACCTCACACCCAGGTCCTAGCGGCCAAGCCTCTGACACTCATCATCATGAAGGCTATTGTATTTCTAGATGTTCTGTGGGGAGCGCTGGTGAGAGTTAGCTCAATGCCTGGAATTTAGTCTCTCTCTCTGTCTCTCTCTCGTGACAACAGCTTGGTATTTATAACGAGAAGGAAAGATCTAACATTGAGAGCATTAGAAACAGAACTTGACAGCAGGAAAAACTGGTGCTGTTGCTCACCTCCAAGCCATGAAGGAGAATTAAGTTTTTGTTTGTGAAATGCCCTCTGAGCCAACCTAACTTCAAACTTTAACAAAATGGACGGCTTTCAGGGCACACTGGGACTGTGACTCAGTTTTCTTAACTTGCTACAAACAAAGCCGTATTCTAAATAACAACTTGTGTGCCTGGACACATGTCAAAAACTGGAGAGGCCCTGGCACGTTAGGTTCTTCTTTCTCTCAACGCCCAGGGGAAGCGTGACTTGAAGGGAGTTTGGCACTAGCCCATGTGAAGGAAAATGTTGAAGACTGCAGTCTATTGGAGGCTTTGCATGAACTCCCCCAGTCCTGATGCGAGGCTAAGATAAGGCTGAGGGCCGTGACTGGCAGGCAGAGGGCAGAGAAGGCTCTGGCCACAGCTGCTGGGAAGGCATGGGCTACTGTCCATGACTTTCTGACTTGAAATAGGAAATAAATCTGAACTGCCTTTACAGCAAAGAAAGGACAGTTTGTGAAAGCACAAGACTTGGTTTCTTACAGGAATGAGCAAATCTATGTGCACAGATGGTTGTACTCTGCTTTTCCTGGGTCCTGATGCTCTGCTACCCTTGGTGTTTGCCCAACTTCCATGGCAGCTAGCAGCATATGGTGAGGGTCAGATCTACAATATTGGTGGCAGAGCTACTGAGCCTCCCTGCAAGTCCCAGGAGACTCTCACATGGGATCCATATTATTGCTCCTTCCCCAGCTGCCCGTGGTCCTGTGGAAGCTACGGAATACAGGAAGTCAAGGGCTGATTAAAGTACAGATACACGATACGTTACCTCGAGGGTGCAATTCACAAGCGGATGGACACTGTGGTGATGCCGCTGTCTGTGGGGTCACCCAGGCTTCTCTAAGAAACCCCTCATTGGTGTTCTGTAATCGAGCCCAACAAACTCATTGGTCTTGCCACACCGGACTTTGGTAAGATCTTATTTTGGTCTGTCACCAGTGCCCAACATGGCTGATTAGAGGTGCATCTGTCTCCCCAGGAAAAATTGACATAGCAGAATTTATTCCATTATTTTCTAGATTCTTGACAGACAGGGGCTGTAGTTCTTAAGATTATTTGTTACTTGAAATTCAGATTCTTTTGGCTGGACAATGGAGGTGAGAATTCATTATGAGGATTTTATTTTATTAGGTTCATTTTTCTGCTAGCTAGTCTTAATTTTAGAAATACACATACACATGCATGCACACATACATGCACACGCATGCAAATACACACAGCTGTTCATTTACTTAGGGGCTATTTACCAAGGAACCCCAACACTTCATTGATGTACCCTCACTAAAATCATGTTGCTGAGAACAACATGCTGCGTGTATTCACAGAACAGGCATCTTATTTTATCCACCTTCTCAATTTCATTAATACATTTTTTTTCTTGTTTGAGCCTTGTGCCCAGGACATACAGCCAGAGAAGACCACCCAGAAAGAGTTTATATTTACTGTACTTCCAGTACTGACTATGCAGTTCAGACTGGCCTGGAACCTGTATATGTCTGAGGATGATCTTGAACTCCTGATCCTCCTGCCTCTACCTCCAACATGTTGGGATTACAGGCGTGTAACAACACATCTAGCGTCATTCTTTTGTCTCCATCTTGCCCAGCAAGGGGGTTTGGCCAAAAGAGGAAGCATGGACTTCAGAATCAGACTGTAATTCTCTGTCTCTGTGACTTGGGGGCTGAGAGGCACAGCCACGTTCCCCCTCCTGGGACATTCTTAGATCAGTGCCCGACTCCGGCAGTTGACATAAGCGGCTTCAGAGTCACCATCATCATCATGTCAAGCTCTCTGTGACTTTGGATTTCCTTCTTAGTGACTCATTACTTATACTAAAAGACTTTTAGCCATTGTTAGTAAAACACTCACTTGTTTAAACCATTTCAAAATAATGTCATCAAAATCATAAGCCTTTGATAACAGTGTGCCTGTCCTGATGTGATGGTCTGACAGATTGGTAGATGCCTTAGCATGGCCTCTGGTCACATGTTTGGGAATATTCCCAAGAGTCTTCTTATGCAATGACACTTTAGATTAAGCATGAAGGTCAAGAAATATGAAGCGGAGGTAAGTTCATTAAAATATATTTTATAAAATAAACCTTCAAGGAAGAATTTAGGACAGCAACCAGCATTTAGGGTCCACTTGTATTGATACTGAAAGCTGCAAGGACCCTTTAAACCCTCACCAGCTCATTGGCTTTGCGAAGCTTTCTTCTAAATAAAATTTTCTAAGCTCCACACTTAGGGAGCTGTGCTCCCTGGAGGCCACTTAGCAAGGCAGCTCGAACTGGCTGGCTTCACTGACTCTCAACAGTTTTCTAGAGGGCCAGCTGACATGGACGAGATATTACATGTCTGGAATTCTGATGGTTTAAATGAAAAGAGAAGGCTGAGCCCACTTCGGCACTGAAAACAAGTGACCAGAAAGTACAATCACGAGGGAACGGTGCTCATGTGTCTCAGTCTAGAGAAGCAACCCCAAATAGGACGTTCAAATCAAACGCCACAGCGGGTCCTGTAGGTCCCCACACTGACACACTCCTTAGTTCATCCTTTACCGACTACAGCTGGACCAGGCCACACAGAAGGAATCAGGATACCGTTTTTCTGCCGCCGCAGGGGTGGGGTGGCAGAGAAACAGCACTGCTTCTGCAGGTGTGTGCAAGCGATGTCCAGGGTAACTCTTGGGACACAACCAGTGCAAACCAGGAACTGAAAAGCCCTTGACATACTCGGCAGTGGTCAAGGAAGAAGCCATTTGCACTCTTGGTGGAGTGTCACAACTGTGAAGGGAGGGAGGGCAGCGACACGCCACCATACTAGACACGAAACAAAGCAACAGTGTCGGGGTAAGCTCTCTAGAGCTGTCTGTAGTTCCAGTAACTGTCACTATCGGAAGTAACGTTAAGTTCACCTTAGCTCAGTGTTGCCTTTAGCAGCATAAGATGCAAGTGAAACCGCAGGGGACTGCAGCACAGCTGGCCTTCGGGAGCCCGGTTATGATTTAGAAATTCTGACAATGTCTTGGCCTCAAACCTTTGAAGTAAAGATAATTGTTCCTTGCTCTTTTCTAAAAATCTAAATTAAAAGAATCCTCCCAAGTGAAGGTTATTTTCCTGGAGATGATTTTGAAAACACAGGCCGTAATTTTGGTTCTTAAGAGGAAAAAATAATAATCTTTTATTACGTTTGGATGAAGTTTTACTTTTAGGAATCACCGCCTGGCTGTGAAGAGCCGTTGCCTGCTGGATGGTTCACGCTTCCTCCCTCACAGCGAGCTCATGTGTAACAGTTGGAACTTATGGGATGGGCTGCAACTATCCCTTCCAGCCCAAGGGCTATTGGTCATTATAAACCACAAATTCTCCCTGCCCCAGGAAGTATCTGGGATGTGGTCTTTCCTGTCTCATTTCTCTGCAGCTTGTGGCACTACTGATGCTTGCTATAATGGTTGGTCTGGCCATTTATAAGACAAGGGAGACTTCTCCAGAAGACTAAGGGAAAGCCAGCTGCCTAGTTCCACGGTGAGCGGTCAGGAGTGTTAAAGGCCAACTGGGGCGCTCTGACACCCGGTTGGTCAGTGCTTCAACAGCAGATGGCAGGCGCTCAACTCGGCCATTGCAGCACGACGCAAGGCTCAGTGCTCCTAGGAGAGGAATTCTAAAAAACAGGATTGTGTTGAATGTTTATTTATTTGCTTGTTTGTTTGTTTTTTGTTTTTTTGAGACAGGGCTTCTCTGTAGCTTTGGAGCCTGTCCTGGAACTACCTCTTGTAGACCAGGCTGGCCTCGAACTCACAGAGATCTGCCTGCCTCTACCTCTCGAGTGCTGGGATTAAAGGCGTGCACCACCACCGCCCAGTGGCTTGAATATTTATTTATAATTATTTTAAACACCCAAACTGTTTCATTATTAATTTATTTTTCTGATGATCATGAACATTTTTACTAGTCGGATGTTTTTGTTATACAGTTTTCTTGTGCTGTGGACCAACAATGCAGTACTGTGTGAGCAGTGTTGATGGAGTCTGAGCACGCACTGGGACTTCCTAGCTAGTGCATACGTAGCTCTCCCATCCGAGAGTCTGGGCCAGATGAATGACAGCTGTACACAGTTTAACAACACCTCTGCTGACGGCACTCGTAGACAAAACAAAAATATGCCATGAAGACTTTTCACAGTGGGAGTCCAATATCAATTCCAGAATCCCGGGTATACTTTTAACATTCACCAGTCTTGGAGAGTTGACTAGAAAGTCACTGATTTAGACACTTAGAAAAAGCTATTTCCTCTTATGATGACCTGAATTTTATATCATGGGGAAAAATTAAGTCATTTGAGAAGTGTAGCATTTTGAATCTTCTATTCTGTTTTTTCTCAGTCCTTTTAAAGTAAAAGCAGAGGAGAAAATGTGGGGTGGAGAAGCTTTCATTTTAAACTTTCAGGGCTTTGGGAAAGGGTCTGATGATGCTGAGGGATGCACAGAGCAAGGCCTAGCTCCACAGACGTCTCAAGGTTGTTCTACAAACTGGACTACAAGGCCAGCTGAAACCACGGTCTGCAAGGCTGCTTAGTGTCTGAGCTGAAAATCGTAAGCTTGATCTAGGGTTTCTTAAAAAAAAAGAGCTAAAAAAGGAAAGGAAACATTTATCCTGAAAATGTGTTCTTTGATTAAAATAAAACAAAAACAAAAAAAACTATCTTCCAATGGAAGAACTGAAGACCACTTGCCCAAATTTAGTTTTTTGGTTTTTTTTTTTTTTTAGACAAGAATAAAAGGAATTAGCTAAAACAAAGCAAAATGAAAAATGTTTCCTCTAAGTTGGTTTGTAAGCTCTGGGTGTCCTTTTATTCCCCCAAAACATTTTCCAAGTCCCAAGATAATACATTAAAATTAACTTGAAACAGTGAGTATAGTATTTTAGAGGAAGAAGGAAATACAGAATTAAAAATCTAAAATTTTCAAAAGTGACATAAAAGGAGATGTTAGCAATTGCTGTTTCACTTTGGGTGTTTTCACAAACTTTTCAAAGTTAGCTTTTCTCTTTGGGAAGACAAAATGCCCAGCTACTCAAAAGTGTCTCCCAGTGTCCCCAACATAACTGCAAGCGACAAGTGGTAATTTTCTATGAAAACAGGGCTGTAACCTGGGAATCAGTAAAAGGAGTGGAGTCAGGTTTCAGAATTCACCATGTAAATGAGAGCGCCAACACTAATCTGAGCACACATTTCAAAACAAGCAAAATCTGCCTACCAACAAGTGGCTTCTGGGTATTTTTACTAAGGTGCTGAATACAGTGCTCAGAACAGGTACTGATGTGGACAGGTGTGCGCCCTTGCTCCAGCTGCTGCATCCTATCCCTAACTCACGACGACAATGTGGGTGCTCCGTGTAATAAGAACCGACAGTGTACGGGGCCTGGCTCTGCTGTGTTCTCAGTGTCTCTGCTGTCAATCAGACTACTTCTCATAAACAGTAACTGACAGGCCTTTAAAAGGATTTGGAGGAATACAGGTCAAATGGTCTAGCCCATAATTTAGTTCTTTTGAGACATTAATTTGACATCCAGGGATCAGAGGACCCTAAAAGAGCCATCCTTACTCCTACAAGATGCTTTTATGGTAACCACATACTACAGAGAGTAACACAGCTTTGAAAAATATATATATGAAAAATATGCCCAGAATGACTTTATAAAATTGCTTTGTCATAATTTCTCTGCAGATTTACACCTCATATATAGATCGGCTGATTCAGGAAAGTATATTAAATATGGAGGAACAATCTGAACATCTATCAATGGACGAATTAAGAAAATGCACACATACAAAATCTCACTCAGCCTTGCAGAGGAAGCGTGTGTACTGTGTGACCCACCCAGGAGCCTTGAGGGCATCGTGCTAGGGAAGGAATCAGAGAGCATCCTGTTCAGCTGAGTCGTTCAGTCAGGCTCAGAGCAGCTGGTCCAATTCACAGAGCTGGGGTGAGGGGAGGGGAAGGGGCAGCCACTAATGAGCTAACAACACTTTCAGTCAGAATGACGAATAACTTCCACGGGCCACTATACAACATGGCACCTATAGTCAGCGAGGACACCTCAGAGGTGCCACACTACTGAGGGGACAGATTTCATGCTAAGAGCTATTGTAACCACCAAGGGAAAGATTAAGAAGAAAAGACAATGGAAAGGAGGGGCCCATAAGAACCCCTAAGTTTATTTCATCTGTGTTTCTTCACTATTCCAAATAACCCGTGTGTATCCGCCATTGCTCTCGGTCCAGCTCATAAACCAGGTTATCTGAAATAACTCTGTGGGAAACACCGACACACAATTAAAGCCAACTTCACTTTCGGGTTCAGAATGTGAAAATCTATCAGAAATTAGGGTGAAAATAAAGACCCTCCCCCCAAAGCAAGGTGCTCAAAGATGCAGCCACACACAAAGTGCTCCTGTGGATGCCCACTTCTCTGGAAACGTCCCTGACCAATTCTGTACTCTGGTGACAAACTATCTGCTGACAGGAATCACAGAGACTGGGAATTTTCTTAGCGCCATACAGACCTGACTTCAGGTGGAAGCACGGGACTGGAGTGGTGCCCCGACCCTCACTGCCTTCTCAGCACTTTGCCAACTACAGGACAGCAGCTGGCATTTTCCACTCTGCCATCCAGCCAACAGTTAAGTTTAGACATGATGTGCTTCATATTCACCATTCCGTTTGTATGCTTGCTATGGAATGCCTGACACTTTATAGTATGTATTTGAATGCAGTACATAGGAATTATTGTATTTTACATGCATATGATAGGCATGTAAATAAAACATACTAAAACACTTTAGTGTGACCTGTTCTTCACACACTGCCTATTATTTACAGTAAAGGTTTGTGGAAAGACAGTGAATCTTGTTCTGCTTTCAGCCCCTGCAGCTCCATCCCTGAATTCTGACCAGCATGTTCTGACCTGCTCTCAAACAGAACCAGAGCAATGTGGTATTTATTTGTGGACTGTAGTGAAATCTGTTAGAACCACAGTCAGGCTAACAAAGGCAGCCTGAAGAGCACATGCAAGTGTCTACAGGAACCAACAGAAACCGCTCACGGCTGCTCTGCCCTGGTCTGAGGGCTGTGTACAGAGAACTGCTGGGTGGATCCGCAAGGGGACTTACCCGTCTCTGCTCTCTCAGGTACTCCACCAGCTCGTCTCTGGTTCTCTTCACCGCCTCTGCCATAGCCTTTTCGCCTCTCTTCTGTTCCTCTATTATGGCTGCTTTGACAGCTTCCTGTTTGGGATTGGAAAGCGTGATCAGCATGGCGCACACAAAGGCAGAGTTGTGCCATTTATGCAACTGAGGGGCTTTTGGGGTGCACTGTTCTGTTCCAGGCCAAGATCTCATGCTCCAGTGGCCTCACCCACAGTGGATTTTGTCACAACCATCATCAAATGAGGTCTGGGTAGTTAAGGTTCATAGACACCTTGGCCTCATGTCAGGTCAAGATGCTGAGGGCTGGACACCAGGTAAAACTCCACCCTGTTAGCTACTATTTGGATTGAGAACTCGAGAGAGGAAAGAGGAACTCACTGCCTTACTGAATTGGGTATCAGAAACCTGAGGGATTTCAGAAGAGCAGATAAACAGAAAGTGGGTGAGCAGGTAATATTCCAAGAAAGACAGACTTCTCAGAAAGCAACAATACGTTCTGCAAAAATAGAACTTTATCCTTCTATTTTGATTAAAAATAAATAATAGCACTTGACTGAAATGAATGTTATACCACAACTACTCAACTCCCTTTATCCACAGATGCTGGGCCTTTCCCACTGGGTAACACCAGCAATGAGCATTCTCCTCATTTTTGACTCTTGAGGGTTCTTCCGACTCTAAGAGTCTACACGTATTTTCTCTTATGTTTTCCTCAATCACTTTAGACGTGCATATACGACCCAGAAAATATAAAACAACGATGATTCACTATTAAAAGTCTATTTACAGTAGAAATTTTGTAGCACGTTGGAAAGCATGAGCACACAGTGATATACATGCAAATGTGTAAACATGCAAGTGTGTAAACACACAAATGTGTAAACACACAATCTATACACAAAGAATAAGGGCAGAGTAGGAAGGAGCTGGACATAAAGAGGTAAGATTACCCTGTTTGTGATATTTTCCTATCTCTGGAAGTTTCCAGCTGAAACATGCTCTGAATATTAAGTTCTTACATTAGTTATAGTATGATTTATACTTCTTTATACAGTGTATAATGACTTATTTTTACAAGTTCTTAATTAATAAACCACATTTATCATGCAATTGCACAACTGAATTTTTATTCCTATGCATATTAAATATAATTAAGCATTATTTTAAAACTTACACATGGCTTCAGAAAGGCACAGAAAGCGAGTGATTAGAAGAGGCACAGATGCCACAGAGTTCTCATCAGTGGTCGGCCGCCTTCTGCACATGTGTTCATTTGTCAAAGTATCTACTAATTACCCAGTAGGATGTGTAAAACACAGCTCCAGATCTTAGAACCTCCTGTCTCCTCTTAGCAAGCTGTAATTTACCCAGGCTAACAGGACATGAACAGAGAGAAACAGAAGCAACAGTGTAGTAACATACTGCAAAAGACACGAGGGCCAACGGGTGGTGCTGACCCTGACTTTAGGCATTGCTAGGAAAGACGTCTCATGTCTGCACAGCCCGTCTAAGAGAAGACAGGGTGTGGCCTGTGAGAGGTGCTTGCTGGGCACTGGATGCTTGTTATGGATACATCTGTCTGATGGTTCTTGTAGGAGTGGCAGGAGCAGGAGAGGAGAGGCCAGGTAGACATCAACGAAAACTCGAGCACAAATGAGCGACCTGGCTCACTGGCTTCCATTCCTGCCACGTGGGCTGGCAAACATGGGCTTGGTCAGTTCCCCAAGTCATCCCAGCTTCTCCCCAAAGTCAGCATCTGCCCGATCTTCCCCACAACTCTTCACATGCACTCTTAATTATCCATAGAGAAAAGCAAAGTGTGGGTGAATTCTCATTCCTATTACTGCGAACAAAGGCCAGTCTGTGACCACATTAGTCAAGTACATGATGCAGACAATGGACTTGCCTGAAGTTAGATGTTCACTCTCTTAATACATGAAACACACATATTTCAGCATGGTAGGTGATGTGGTTTGGTGCATTAGTGCTATCAGAAGCTGTGTGTGCAAGTTTTGGAACTCACAGTGCTCACGCAGGAGAGCCTGAGTCTCTGTTGTGGCATTAAGCGGCGGGGCCTGATGGAGGCACCTATATCACCGAGGAATTCTACAAGGGACTAGCCTTGTTCTGGTGGACTGTGTTGCTTCTGCAGGCCCAGTCTCTGAACTCCTCACTTCCTGTCTCACCGTGTGCTCTTTGCTCTTAGACCTAGAGCGACACAGTCCGGGAGGCCTGGAAACGAATGACAGAGCCCTTTCCTGGACTTCAGCCTCCAAATGAGTGAGCGACGTTTTCTTTTCTTTTCACAACTTCTGGGATCAGTTACATTGTGCACATGCATACATACGCATGCACACACACACACCCGGTGGGTATGGAAAGAGACTGGTCAATGCATTCAAAGCTGTTTCCAAGGAGGGGAGAGTTCTGGTGTCCTGTGGCACAGGGGGATGACTAAAAACAAATATAAAAATGTGAGGAACATGCCAAGAACCCCATTTAACACACAATATATACATGTGCTGAGACATCAGAACCCACTATCATTGTATGTGGCATTTGATGTGGGATTTCCCTCTATGTGTTGTGAATACCATTGGTGAATAAAGAAACTGCCCTGGCCTGTTGATAGGGCAGAACTTAGGTAGGTGGGGAAAACTAAACTGAATGCTGGGAGGAAGGAGCCAGAGTCAGAGAGAAGTCATGGAGCCTACTGGAGCCAGACAGAACTTTACCCGGTAAGTCATAGCCATGTGATGATACACAGATTACTAAATTAATATCTAAGAGTCGGTCAATAAGAAGCTAGAGCTAATGGGCCAAGCAGTGATTTAATTAATACAGTTTCTGTGTGATTATTTCAGTTCTGGGTGGCTGGAACAAACAAGCAGCCTCCCTGCAATAGATGTTAATATGTATCTACTAAAAATGAAAGTCACAGATACTTGGGTGTCTCAGGCAGGAGAACCAAGTTCAAGGCCAGTCTGGGCTACAAAGCAAACTGAAGGCCCGTCTAAGAAATACTGTGAAACCCTGTCTTAAATAAGAAAAAGAGTTGTGGGCGTGGGCAGAGCGCCTGTCGGGTAGGCACACTGCCAGTTCACTTTCCCTGTCACCAAGGTAAAACCGTCACTGTGCAAAACCTCTCACCCGCCCAGCTATAGTCGGCAGTGTGCAGACAGGAGGAGTCACAGGTACAGTGTGCTTCCCCATGTGTCAACCTCTCTATTGCTACACAAACTTAAAGCTCAAACCATGGTTCGGAAGGGTTTTCTAGAGTCTAGACATTGATGAAGCAAAAGGAAAATTTTGCATTTCAAAACTCATGTACTGCGCAACAGCCTTTCAGGCCATCTTGACTTTGAAGGAATGAATCTGTACTGCAATGATTGGAAAAGGAAATCAAGAGAATACAGGAGATTCTAGAAACGCCACCCAGGAAACCAATACACTCCGTCAACTTGGAAGCTTAGTGGCACAGGCAGGAAGTGGGCACTGGAACTCAGATGATGGGGACGGACAATGAACCCTCAATTACAAGTAAGCAAAATTCTACCTCTGAAGAAAATCTTATTCTTTGTATTAGAAAATCTAGCCTGAAAAAATTACTTTCTTTTACAATACTGATTTTCACCAATTAAGTTATAAACATTGCTCATTATATTAGAACCTTCGCAACATTTTGCTGAAACCTAAGATTTATGCTCTGGCTTGTTACAGAGACGTATTTCCAGCACCTAGTTTTGGCCATGGTTCTCTATGCTAGGGAACTGGGCTGGGTCAGCTCTGCAGGCTCTTGGATCAGTGCTTTCTTTGATCAGCTACAGCTACAGTGGCCTCAAAGACAGGGCCACTCTGTTTTTATGATCCCCATTCTCTATACAGGAAGGAACTTAGAAATTGTTTTAGGAAAGTCAGATGTACATTCAGAACCAAGGGTAAAGGCATGGAAGCTCCTACGACAGGCTCGGGAAGAAGCAGCTATGGTAGCCACCCTGCTCCCAGATCCTTTGTCTGTGACCTTCTCAGCCAAGTCAAAGGTACCAGGCACCTGCAGATTTTCCAGCCACTGCTGATCCCCTGGGCTCTCCCTCAGCCACATTCCTGAGATCTTCTGCCTCTCTTTCATCACAACCTCTAGATTCTAGACCTATTAACTGCTTTTTGTTGGCTGATCCTTCCTTTGGCTGACTATTTCCTCCAAGAGATTTTTGCCTGGGCAACTTCTTTGTCTGAAATGTTTTTATTTTACCTCATCATATAGCTGGTGATTTAGAGCTCTGGGTTGGAAATTTCAGTTTTAAACACCCTTGAGCATGTGACCCCACGTTGGTTCCTGGCTACTGGCACAATGGCTTGGTTTTCCCATGACCCCCTATCAGTTCCTCGTCACTGGCACACTGGCTTGGTTTTCGCTCCAGAGCATCCAACCTTTTGACATTCCACCATCTTTTAACACAGAACTCACTCAAGAATCAGGCATTTGAGTTTTTTAAAAATTGTAAAAACCATTCAACTCCTTAAGTAAATTAACAATTTTGTATTTAGCTCCAATTCCTAGCTACCCTGGGGCAGTGGGGTCTATGGGCCATAGGCTGGACACACTGTCTGGAATCTAACATATTTCTTTCATTATGAACCTAGTTATGAGCAGATCCAGACATGAGTCCTATTAATCTAGAAAGCTATACCTTCTAATTCTAGACTTCATAGAAGTCATGAAGAATTAGTACAGAGTTTTGATTAATCTGAGTTCCATAAAGCTGTGGGTGGGGCGTTCTGATGGATTGCCTGGCTCTCTTCGGTATCTGCATGATTCAATTTAGCCTTTTAAATTATGATAAGGCAATTTCTATTTTTAAATTTTATATATTTTAAATTAAAGTAAATCACTTCCTCCCTCCAGCACCTTCCAATATTCCTCCTTGCAAATACTCCCCCCATACAGCCAAACTGACAGCTTCTTCTTCTTCATTACTATTACAGCTGTGTATTTTACATGCAGGCAGACATGCGCGCGCACACACACACACACACACACACGCACACACACACACACACACACACACCCTGCTGTGTCTGTGTTGTCCATACACTGGACACTGCGTAGAAAGGCCCATCCCTGAGAGAGCCCAACTCTTCCACCATCAGCCATTAGCTGCCTGTAGTTCTCGGTCTAGGGTGGGGCCCATGGGGTTCTCCTGCCTCCATTTCAGCACAGCTATTGACAATGCTTTTGTCCTGGTCTTATTTATGTGGCCATTTCTGGGATAGACGGGCTTCACATCAGCATTCCCGGAATTCTGGTTCTTACAATCTTTCTGTCCCCTTTTCCACAATGCTGCCTGCCATGAATGAAGGACTGTGGAAAAGACGTATCCCCTAGGGCTGGGCTCTCAGTCTGCCAACCTCAGTGATGGTCTCCATCTGCTGTCAATAGAGGCGTATTTGATGAGGGACAGCTACACTCACGCAGACAAGATGTCTCAAGGACAAGGAGGAGCTCAGGACATGGTGCGTTTGCTGATGGTGGCGAGTTGAGGGACTGGATGGGCTACATCTGTCTATTTATATTCCTTCCTGGAAAACATTTACAACTCCTGGGTTTGATATTTTTGATATATGTTCCTATTCTCTTGCTTTAAAAATACAGCCTTCTGGGCTGGAGAGATGGCTCAGCAGTTAAGAACACTGGTTGCTCTTCCAGTGGACTCAAGTCCAATGGTCAGCACAGACATGGCATGTCTATAAAAACTGTAACTCCAATCCCAGGGATCCAACACTCTCTTCTGGTCTCTGTGGGTACCAGACATGAATGCAGGCAAATCACCCATACATATAAAATACATTTTAAAAAACTTAAAAGCACAGACTCTCCTTTGTGCATTCCTCCATTTCTGAGGAATCAAGAATAGCTTTTAATAACTTCTAAGGCCCCAAATCTTTCTTTTATTCTCTGTGCTCTTAAAGAGTCGCACACTAATGCAGTATGACAATCCAGTGCTTGCAGTTACAGCCCTTGGCCCAGGTCGAGAACAGAGCCATCTGGCTGCCGCTTCCCTGGGGCCATTTCCTATAACAATGTACTTAGGTCTTTCATCTTGGGCTCCCCAGATTTCTCAGAAAAAAGCATCTCCAGTTCCCATGGCCCTCAGCATGGAGAGCTGAGACAGGGGTGGATGGGAAGGGTGAGGTTCTCAACACTCAGCTCAGGGCGCTCACCTCTGCTGAACCACTGCACTTGGAGAGAACAGCTATATTCCAGAGGGGTGCCTGCTCTTGGTTCAGAGACCTCGCCTTCTTTCTCACAGTCCAAACCTTCCCTCTCTGCAGTCCCCGTGGGCTGCCAGCAGGAAAGTCTCTCAGAGGTGCCACATTGGACTGGAATTCTGAGAAGGGGAAATGACGCTGACTCTTCTCCATGCTCTTCTCAGTGGGGTGCACGACTTCTACAGTTCCTAACAATTTCCCACACAGGGAAATGCCTCAGAGACGATCATTCCCACAGACAAAGCCCAGCATCCTCAGATGCTCATGAATTTTTACTGCACTGCACCCATTTCTTCACTAATGTCCCTGGTTCTGCTTCAGAAGTAAGCTGGGGCAGAAAGCCTGCACCAGAATGCCCCACTCCAACCCCAGCCAAAACGCAGCTGAGAGAGTCATGCGGCTTCACCCTCATTCCAGCGGCCATGTCTGCTCTTTTCAATGTTTGTCCGGGTTTGTTTTCTTCAATGCTTGTTTGTCCATTGCTCCACCAGTTCAGCTGCTATACCACGAGCCAGAAGGCCGTCTTCCTGCGTGTTAAATATCCAGCTCTTTCCAGAAAGCATTCCTAGTGCTCTCCTGTCTGGGTGCGTCAACTGCAAGGCTAGCTCACGAGTATTACCAAGAAAGCATTTGTAGCGCTCTCCTGTCCGGATGCATCATCTGCAAGGCTAGCTCGTTACCACGAACACCAAGCTCTCGCCACTAATCACTATTTTTTAATTTGGCCTCATTCAAAATTTCAGGACACTGGCAGAATGCAGCCAGCACACAACATGATGACCTCCAGCCCGGTTCCTAAGACCTCCTGCTGCCACCTGGAACCCGGAGAGGACAGTCTTCACTGTCCCCATTTCCACCAGCAGCTGCTCTTGGAAAACACTTGCTTAATCCCCTGGTTTGATGTCCAGCACCCACATGGAAGCTCACAACCATGTTACTCCAGTTCCAGGGGATCCAAGACCCTCTTTGAACTACCAGAGGCAACAGGCAGTCCTGTGGTGAACAAACATACATGAAAACAAACACCACAACCACACACACACACACACACACACACACACAGAGCAATATATACATATATATATATATATATATATATAAAGATAATAGTCTATTCTTTTATTTACTGTTTATTTTGTTTTTGTTTTATAACTATGACATGTACTAGAGGAGTTCTCAACCTTCCTAAAGCTGCAATATTAAATACAGTTAGTTCCTCATGTCGTGGTGACCCCAATAATAAAATTATCTTCATTGCTATGCCATAACTGTAATTTTGCTACGGTTATGAATCGTAATGTAAATATCAGATATACAACCCCTGTGATGGCGGTGGCGATCCAAGGTTGAGAACCACTGGTCTAGAGGACGATGGTCAACTCCTGATCTCATGCTTCCACTTCCCATGTGCTGCTACAGGTGTGCACCCCCATATCAGGGAATAAGACTACAGTGGACACCCCTATGTCAGGCTACAGGACTACAGGTAGACACCCACACACCACGCTACAGGACTACAGCTAGACACCCACACAACACACTACAGGACTACAGCTAGACACCCACACACCATGCTACAGTACTATAGGTAGACACCCACACACCACACTATAGGACTACAGCTAGACACCCACACACCACGCTACAGCACTACATGTGTGTACCCATACACCATGCTACAGGACTACAGATGTGCACCCACACACCACGCTATAGTACTACAGCTAGACACCCACACACCACGCTACAGGACTACAGCTAGACACCCACACACCACGCTACAGGACTACAGGTGTGCACCTACACACCATACCACAGGACTACAGGTAGACACCCTCATATTAGGCTAAGCATTTTCATTTTCAATGGACTACTTTCCAGGCACAATGGCAAACTTCTGGTGATTTAAGAGGCATGGAAATGAGGGTGACAGAGGGACAATCTCGGATAAATTCTAGCCCTCTGCATGCATAAGGAAATATGGTTTTCTCGTTAAAGAAACAGGTAGCAGCCACACAGGAAGGGAAAGACTGGGGCAGGGAAGGCAAACTGGGACCCTAGCTAATCTTTCTGGATTCTACATTCTTAACAATTAGGAATGTCACTAAACTCTGTCCATTACAAATGAGGTACCTATCAAATTAATTAAGTAAAAACTGCAAAACGATCAAATCCAAACCCAACATATTGGTAGAGAATGGGTTTGGGGTTGGGAAAGAATCTGGCTTGGAAAGCTTGGACAGAAATGCCATTTCCTTCAAGAAGGGTGAGGGGGCGATGCTCATTTCTTTAAGAAAATTTAAGCCCTGATTATGGCATCTGTGGCGATGATGAAGACTGCAGCCTCAGACGGGGTCCCTTCCAAGTTTTCTGCCGCAACAGCCACGGGAATGAACCCTGCCATCTGTGCCTGGAGTCAGCCACAAACAAACTTCCCCTCCTTCAGAAGGATCTCAGATTAACTCAATGTGAAAATACACCTATCGCTAAAAGGTACCCTCTGTAACAACATGTGTCTTCACTTAGGAAGAAGGCCAAACGGAAACCGCCCTCAGGTAAGGTCTAAGGAATGGTGGCATGTCTCCCGCCCATGTGCTCCCGTCTCCCCAGGCGATGCCAGATGAGTGCAGGGGGCTTCACGGCAAATTCTGCAGGGAGGCTTCTTGTCCCTTCTCAGGGGCGGCCCTGGCCCTCCAGCTTGCGCACACAAGGCCCATTTTCTCATGTTCTACCTTTGTGTCTGCACTCAACAGCCAAGAGAAGACGTTCATTTCTATTAACGCGGCTCATTCGTGTCTCTGTGTTTATTTAAGCAGCTGGGGTACACAGAATCTGGGCCACCCTCTGGGGACCCACACACTGCCTGGTACTGCTAAGGGACTTGCCAGGAGCAGTGCTGGCCTCTGTTGCTCAGCTGTGCACAGAAGAAACTCCGAGCACCCAAACATGGGCGACCTCGACTATCACAGCCAACTGGAAGCAAACCCTGTTATTTATAGTTAGAAGATGATCACACTCCATTAAAACAATGTCAGGGCTCTGTCCAGAAAGTATCTACGCTTTAAACAGCACCCATGTCTTATCCGTTCCAAACACTAACAAGGCGCCCAACCTCATACCAGTTTCTTTTCCGAGAATTTTAAAATTAGCATACAAAGCGTAAACTGGAGTCAAAGACACTTAATGTCTCAAAGGTGCCGCCTTACCACTCCCAAGCAGAACTTGTCCTTCCCATGCCCCAGCCGTGTCCTTCCGGTGCCCCAGCCATGTCCTTCCCGTGTCCCAGCCATGTCCTTCCCATGCCCCAGCCAAGTCCTTCCAGTGCCCAAGTCGTGTCCTTCCCGTGCCCTAGCCATGTCCTTCCCGTGCCCCAGCCATGTCCTTCCCGTGCCCCAGCCGTGTCCTTTCTGCCCTTTCCCTAACCCCTCAGCTTTTTTTCACCCGCATGTAGCCTCTACTCTGCTCTTCAGGTTTCAACCCCACTTCCTCCTGCTTACATACATGCAACCACACATAATGATCTTCAGGTTTCAACCCCACTTCCTCCTGCTCACATACATGTAAACACACATTATGATCCAGACATGAGGGAGAAGGTGACAGGTTGCCTGTTTTTCTTTTGTTTTTGGTTTTTTTTTTTTTTTTGGTTTCCTCATTTCTTACTTCCCAGATCCATCTGTTTTCCTTCAAACTTCATCTGTATAGCTGAGTAAAAGTCCACTGTGTTTATGCACACTTCCATTACCCACCATCCACTGAAGGACACCAGGGTTAAGCCACTTCCTTGTGCTCATTACAGTCAATGGGCACGGACGTGTGGGTGTCTCTATAGCAGGATGTAACAGGCTGTGTCTGTAGCTACACAATCTCTTCTCTAGGCTTATCAACAAGTTAGCAACAGGCATCAGATATTTAACACAAAACACATTTTAATTCCAACAATAATCGACCCTTTCTCAAAACTTTAATGTAATAGGAATTTGTTCATAAAAGCCACCATTTACTAAGAAATAGCTCTGATGATTGATAGGCTTGGCCAAATGAAACACCACACTTCATGCTATCAGCAGACAGATGTTCCCAAGGCCCCACAACACTGGGTACCTCCCACCACAACATTCCCTCTCCCCAGGACATCGTGTGAGCGGCACCACATGAACTGTGTCGTAATTCCCCAACTTTAGTTTCCTTCCTCTATCTGAGGAACCCACCCGCCTCCAGTGGCTGCCAAACACACAGGTGTGATGCTTCTCTCTCTCACACAGTCCACGGCACTACATACTACATACTTAGCTTGTTTACTATGGCTTCTTCTCAGCTGATCTTATACTTCACAGGGGTCAGCTCTGTGTAGCCAAACCTTCTCTAGAAGTGACAACGTGTGCTCAGAATAAATGAAAAGCACAAGAATAATGCCTAGCTAAGGGTTTTCTTATTGAATTATCTATTCCTATCTAAGACAAATTTGTATTTATAGTAAGACGAGAACCTTGGGGTGGGGAAATGTGGGGTGGGTGGACGCACTTGTGGCAACCTTCAGTGCCTCTGGAGATAGGCAGCCTGGACCTGACAAGGTCAGACATCCACTGTGATGAGCTACAGACCTACATCATTGTAGTGGTATTGGCGTCGTGCGCTGGAGAGATGGCTCAGCCATTAAAATGCTTGCTAAGCCTGAGGAGCTAAGGTTTACTGAGGTTCAACATGCAGAACCCAGGTAAAAATCTGAGCTTAATAACATATGCTGGTAATCCCAGCATGTGGGAAGCAGAGAGAGCGGCATCTCGGGGCTCCCTTTACAGCCACTCTCTGCCTAAGGAGAAAGCCCAGGTAACAGGAACCAGTCCATCTTGAAGGGGTGTGTGTTGGCGGGGAGAAACAAAATGATGGGCCTCATGGAGGACACCCAAGGCTGATCCCCAGCTGCACACGCATGAACCTACACAAGCAGTACACACTGGGGGTAGTAACAGCGCTTGCCTCATGATGCAGCTAACAAGCAAGTACACAGTAAAAAAGTCAAAGTCATCTCGGCCACATTAGGAACTGGAAAAGGGCCTGCCACCCTGCCACTCACTGAGGTGACGGAGCCGGGGCTGTGATGGTCACTGCTGATGTCATGACAACCATAGCAGTTCCTCTGAAGAAGTCTACTTCCCGCAGGAAGCCTTTCATCTACTGCTCCCCCATTCTTAAAGTGGCTTCTTTGTCTAGAACAGTCTACGAAACCCTGGAGAACAAAGCTACCCAAATGACCCAGAACATGAAGCCCATCGCTGTTCTTGTCGTGTGACACAATAACGTCCTGTCAATGTTTGTAGCACTTCCTGCGGAGGGACTTTCCGGAGGATAACAAGGATGTTAGTTATCGTCTAAAATTCACAGCCACAGCGCTCCAGGGTAGGAACAGAAAGCAGGGGTAAGACTTTAGATTCCTATCACTAATAAACCAAGGGGAAGTCTATTTATAAATTATATTTCTGGCCTAGCCACATAACTCACTTAGGAAAATTAATTTAGTTCGTGGGAAAATTTTCAGGGCAGTTTATAATAACTCATTGATTTTTTTTTCAACTAGTTTTCCCTGGGGGATGCAACTAATTCATGAAGTGACGCCTACAAATTTATTCAGAAATCTGGGATAAGGCCAGGTGTGGCGGATGTGCCTGGAACCTCAGCACTCAGGAGGTGGAGGAAGGATCAGGAGTTAAGGACATTCTCAGCTATTTGGTGAGTGTGATTCCAGCTCTGTGTATGAGACCTTGTCTCTAAAATAACATAAAATTCTAAATACAAGGAGGTCACAGGAAGGAGCTTCCGGAACATCTACTCTCCAGTGACAGGCACTGCGTGTCATTTCTAAATGTCTCTTTAAGCTGGTATTTTACACCAATAATAATTTTATTTCTCTTAATTATTTCATCAACTAAATTCATTAATTTACTTTTCCCTTTATATTGTGAGTTCTAGAAAAAAAATCAAGATATGATCAGATCAAATGAAGCCAGCAAGAGCGGAAAGGAAGCCCTGATGATCTCATGAACACAGAGAGCCAATAGCAACACACGCACACGAGAAGCCACACACACATGTTCTTTGTCCCTGGGAGAGCATGGAGCCGCCACAGGCTGCCTTTTGCCCAAAGGTTCTGCTGTGAGAAAGGGTGGTGGGCTACACACCCTCATCAGTCATCCTGGGAGTGCTCATGGCACTGGGTTCCCTCTCACCTGACAGCAATGACAAGGCATGACAAAGGCTGTTCCTGAGACCTGAAGAAGCAGGTAAGAACAAAGATGGCAGATGACATTACATTAGCACAAGAGCTGTCCCAGCTCTGCCCAGTCAGGGGAGCAGAAGAGCTGCATTAGAGCTTCACCTTGGCAGGGCCGTCTGGGAGGCTGGCCTCTACTCTACTGGGGGTGAGCGGGAGGAGTGAGAAGAGACAGCACATGTCAGACAGGGTCAACAGGACACACACAAGGACAGTCTCAGAGGCTGATGACCGAGGAGGAATGGGGAAGGTAGCCGGTATTGTTAATGCATAAATAAACTCAAAACATGAAAAATAAACATGGAACCAGGTCCCAGACAAAGGAACAAAATAAATCTGAAACCCGTTCTAATGAACGAAAATGGGTAACTAAATCAGACAGAGAATTCAGGATCCATCCAAATGGACACCAGGTCCGTGAAAGATGAGTTAAAGAAGAACCCACCTCACCCTGCCAGGAGGGCACTGTAGGAAGACAGGCCTTAGGTAAAGTGTTGAGAGACAGGAACTGTGCGCAGTGCTGATGGGAGTGTGGTCAGCAGTCATAGGACATTCTGCATGGATATCTCAAAAGCACCTCTAGGACTGTCACATGACTTGGTTATCCCAGGCCTATATATTCACATAAAAAGGCTAAGAGAATGCAGTTGGCTAATATATAAAGCTTGGTGACTCACAAGAGACAACAGCAAGAGCTAAGGCAGAACTGATGAAACAGTTGTGTCTGAAACTAGCTGTGGACAGCAGAAACTCAGTGACACTGGAAACTGTTGGGGCATTTCTGTGCTCATGACTGGGTGCTGCAGAAGGCAGCGACATTTCCACATGAATCGCTAGGTGATATCTGATGCCATCGAAAGGAGCCAATTGACGACTGAGCTGGATGTGTGAGATCAGATGTGCACTAATGTACAGGACTAATGTATGAGACTTCAGTTCCTGCCGTGTCTCAGGCTGTGATGCTTTCTGGAACATATTTGGTGAGCTAGGCACTGCTTGGACCTCCTAGGAGACAAGCGGGTGGGCAGAGATCATAGACAAAGCTCTCAATCAAGTCAGGTCAGTCAATTGTGCAAACACATGAATCAAACACAGGCTGTGAGAGAAAGTAACTGTGGGGGACACGTGATCTGGGTGACAGCACTCGGGAGGATGGGAAGAGGGACATGGAGCAGGTGGACAGAGGCCTTCAAAAGAGATGTGGCTCTTGAGGAGCCCAGGCACTCATGATACAGAAGACAGGAGTTTGTGAACGCAAAAGGAAACATCTGAATTCTTTATAACACAGAGTAAAGTCTTAGTATTTTATTCCATTATTGGATATTTCTTACTGATTTTCTGCCTATCTGTGGATTAATTTTCCTATTTCTTTGAATATTGTTTTTGTTTCTAAACAACACACATTTAAAATAAAACAATGCAGCAACTCAGAAACAGGTCTCGTCTGTTCCTCGACATTTATTCCTGCCATCTGACTGCTAAAATACAGTTTGCTTGTTTGGTGCTGTCCATGCAGTGACCTTTCAGGCTTAATTATGCAAAGCCTGCAGTCTCCCCAAGATACTCAAGTTTTTCACTAGGGCCTGAGATGATCAATCTGCTGAGGGGAGAGGTGGATTCCTTACTGTTTTGAATCAGCATATTTCCCACCCTTTTCCAGAAGGTTCCGTTGCTGTGGGATCCTGGACATGGCAATTTACAACTCTGCACCTTCGTCTTTGCTCTCTGCTTTCTGAAGCTCGGACAGCGGTTCAAAGCCATTTATGGGAAATGAGTTTTCCCCCAGGTTTTTCCTCTTAAGTTTTTTTTCCAGCCCCTATTTTACCCCACCAGGTATTTCTGTAGCTGAGACAATGACCATTACTACTCTGTCACCTACTAACATCCTAGACATAGGTCTTTTAAGTGGGGTAGGGTGAATTTGGCAGGAGTTAGAGAGGACACTGGGTATATGATCAAAACACGCTGGATTCACGAATGAAATTCTCAAAGAATTAATAAAAATATTGTGTTGAAACAATAGAAGTGCTACACTGAACAATAAAAACTAAGAGCAGGTTTTCCAAGAAGTTGCAGAGCTGGTCACAGTAACGATCCTTTAGGTGTGTGGCTTCCGTGGGGCTGTAAACCTAGCCCCTTGTCAGTGGGCCCTGCAGGTTGGGCTTTCATAGTTAATGCCCTGTCCAAATCTACACCGAGGAGATGAAAACGGTGAGGAGGCTGGTTAGAACCTCAGGATAAACATTTGGATGGGTACAAGAATTTGGAAAAAAATCTGACTTTGATAATTTTTGCAAATATTTTCTTACTTTTATGACGCTGATTCTGGTGGTACTTAATCCATCACCCTAACAGGTCTGCCTAGCTTTCCTTATAAAGAATGTTAATATTTGTCTAATTCCATAAAATTTATAACTTAGGTATTTGGTCAATTTGGAATATATTTTACATGAAGTTCGGAAGACAATGGGACGCCAACTGCAATATTTTAAAAAGTTTTCCTAATTAAAATTCTTTTGAGAATTTAATAAAAGTATAAATTATCTTTGCAGAAAAATCTGCTCATACGCACAGTTTTGTGTAATTTTAATAAATTCCCAGACTACCTAGACCCCCTTCCAGGGAATACAGTCTCAAATTGTGGATGGGTGGAGGGCCTCTGGTGTACCGAATCTGTTACACAACTAGGTATCTTATGCAGCGATCAATCCCAGGAGGGACCGGGTATTTCTGGATTGGTGCCTACTCCAGTGTCCTCCCAGTCTGTTTGTCTTAAACAACAGCACTGTTTCAGACATACCGGCTCTTCTCTGCTCCCCCCTGGAGCACTCTCCTGTGCACAGCGAGTGTCTCACATCTCTGCAGACTTGTTTTTCTCATGCCAACTGATCACCAGCACTTGATAGGGCCACCAAACACTTGACATGACCATCAACACTTGACATGACGACCAAACACTTGTGACTGCCAAACATTTGGCATGACCTCCAAAACACTTGACGTGACCACCAAACACCTGGCATGACCACCAAACTCCTGGCATGATCATTGATACTTGATGTGACCATTAACATTTGATGGGATCATTAACACTTGACGTGACTGCCCAACACTTGACTTGACCATCAACACTTGACATGATGACCAAACACTTGGCCTGACATGACCACCAAACACTTGACATGACCACTAAACACTCAACACCTTTGTCAGCTTCCCATCCATCTCCTTTAAAAAGGCTGGGTTACTGTTTTTCTACTACAGTAGCTAAAGAAATAAAAACGACACTGGGGAGACACAGAAAGTCACTTCAGTTATTAATACAACAGTAAAGAGTGAGTTTGATTATAGCTACTTATTTAATTATTCTGAATAATCAGGAGAGATGTGAGTTTCAGAGTTTTCCACAAGAGCTATTTTCCTGCCAGTTTTCTTGAGGAGGAGCATAGAATTTAAGCAACAGAACATCAGTTGCATGACTACACGGGAGTCAGCCTGTGGACTAGAGCTGTCTACAATACTCTGACTGTACCTGATAAGCCAGCTCACTCACATGGCTCTCTCTGCAGCCACTTCTGTCCAGTGTTCCCTACCATGTGCAACCAAAGAAGCTCACACTCAGACTGGTTCTAGAAAAACCTTACATTTCTAAGAATCGTCATGACATTCTCAACATACACAGGGCACATTTTGTGCTGTTAGTGCTTTGTTTGGTTTGGTACAAGGTCCCATGCAGTCCAGACTGGCCTTGAATCTGCTCCACTGCTGAGGCTAGTCTTCAACCGCGGATCTTCCTGCTTCTATTTCCCTAGCTACGATTACAGGTGGGCACCACCATGCCCAGATTTTTAGAAGACAAATTTCAAAGTCTATGGCATATTTTGCTATACCATATAGAAGCCAGACAAACAGCAGAGAAAACAGCTTCCGTGAAGGCTGCCTTTGTCTTTTTATACCTTCTATGTATATGTCTTTTATTAAGTGCCTCTGTCCACACAAAGCCTCAATCACTGTAAAACAGAACATGTAGGTTTGACTGTGGAAATGAAGCCTGGGAGGGTCAGTGGGCAAAAGCTACTCTGTGTGGAGAACATGCCTGGGTCACTGCACAACTCCTCCCAAGGGACTATGGGATACTTGTGAGGTTGTGTCAGTTACTGCTGCCAACTAAAGGAACAGAGGCATATAAGTCAGGCTAATATATTGGAATCAAACTGTTTTTCTAATCAAATACATCATTTACTGCATGAATGTGCACATATTCCTGTGTGCATGCACATATGTACACACGAAATGTGGGAAAGGGGAGAGAGAATGAGAGAGTGAATGAATGTGGGGTGGCTAATACAGTTACAACAATAGATTAGAAACACGGATTCTGATCGTCCGTGGGGTGCCTAATACAGTTACAGCAAAAAATAGAAACACGGATTCTGAGCTTCTTTAAATAGAAGAAAACATAAAATATGTTGTAGGATTTTTAATACCAGGAAGGTTAAAAAAAAGCAGAGATTATTAAAAAAAAAAAGGTCAAAACAGAATCAGTGTGCTAAACATACAATACCTGAGCCCCATCAAGAAAGGTGGCACCCTCAGGAGCTCCACTGCTGGGTGACTTACCTGACTCAGCGTCCGCTGCTCCTGCACGGCTGCCTGGATGGCCTCCGCTACCCTTTCTTGATCTCTTGCATGTTCTGTCTTCCACATTTCCCGCTCTTCAGCATGAACTTTTTCCAGATTTTTCCGTTCCTCTTCCACTGCTTTGGTGATGACATCCTTCATCGTTTCTTTCTCAAGCTAAAAAAGGAAGGAAGGAAGGAAGGAAGAAAGGAAGGAAGGAAGGGAAGGAGGGAAGGAGGGAAGGCGGGAGGGAAGGAGGGAAGGCGGGAGGGAAGGAAGAAGGAAGAAAAGGGCCAAAACGGAACTGTTAATAACAAGTTCAAACTCCAGATACAAAACTGAACGCACACAGTCAGTCCCAACATCACTGTTTTGATTTATATTAGGTAAAGGCACAACACATTGGATCATTTTGGTACAGATTTTCCCCTATACCTGGTGCGGGAGAATTATCTGTATTCTGTCAACCACATTTTAATAAAACGCTGATTGGCCAGGCAGGCAGTATAGGCGGGAAAGCCAGACAGGAAGTAGAGGTGGAGCAAAGAGACTGGGAGTATTCTGGAAGCAGAAGCTCTCTCTCAGCCACTCCTGTCCAGACCACCTAAGAGGCAAGATGTAAGCTGCCCAGCTGAGAAAGGTACGGAGCCATTATGGCTAACATAGATAAGAATAATGGGTTAAGATAAGTCATAAGAACTAATAAGTAGCCAGAGCTAAGGGCCCACCAGTTTATAATGTTATGGAGTCCTATATGTGATTTTCTCTTTGGGGCATGCCAGCTGAGGGGTACCGGGCGGGACAGATACCCCAACAAGCCGGCCCTCATGTTACATATGGCGCCCAGACGTGGATAACTGTGTATTTTCCTTTGTTTTAAAAAAAAAAAAAAAGAGGGAAATGGTGCGGGAGAATTATCTGTATTCTGTCAATCATGTATTTTAATAAAACGCTGATTGGCCAGGCAGGAAGTATAGGCGGGTCAACCAGACAGGAAGTAGAGGCGGAGTAATGAGAATAGGATAAAGCTAGGGAGGAGAAAGGTTCCTCAGCCATTCCTGCGCAGACCACCAAAGAGGCAACATGTAAGCTGTCACACTGAGAAAGGTACTGAGTCCATGTGGCTAACATAGATAAGGATAATGGGGTAACATAAGTTATAAGAGTTAACAAGAAGCCTGACCTAATGGGCCAATCAGTTTATAACCTTATGGAGTCCTGTGTGTGATTTCTCTTTGGGATTTGCCGGCTGTTGGGGTACTGGGCGGGACGGAAACCCCAACAAGCCGGCCCTCATGCTACATATACCCCCTGAAATTTCTCTACCTTAAAGAAATCAAGTCTTAATTTAAAGCAACGGGCATCCAAAAGGAGGTCTTAGAAGACAATTATGGGAGCTGGAGAGATGGCTCGGTGACTCAGAGCACTGGCTGCTCTCCTAGGGCTCCAGTTCCCAGGGACCCGGCATCCTCACACCGACATACAGAGTAGGCAAAACACCAGTGTGTATAAAAGAAAAATAAATAATTGATTTTTAAAAAGTTATTTACAATAAGGAAAATACAGTAAACTGAAATATGTCTTTCATGGTTTGTTACAACACAACCCTCTCCGGTACTTCCAAAGACTCCTGTAATTGAACATGGTTTTTAAACTGCTGGTATTTGGCAAACACTGATTCACTGCGTTGCTTCTCGGGAAGTCTGCACACTTGCTTGTTTCCTGACAGGTCAGCCCGCGTCTGTCCAGTCACCACTCTCAGCGCCTGTCCCCAAGTCCTGGAAAGCAAGTGGGGTGCTCCAGACTGTTACCTTTGTCAGTCTCCACTCAAGTAAACGGCTTAACCTTTTGTTCTTCCTGGATCCACTCTCACTGCTCAGACCTTGGCTCTCTCAGCCGTCTCTAGTCTGTGCTGAACTCCCCTAGAGTCACTTCCACACTGTCCACCTGGGCTTCAGGCTACTTTCTGCCCGTTTACCTGTCTCTCTAGCAATGCTCTCCTGGGTCCAGCCTCCTATTTCCCAGAAGCCAATGCTCATTTCCAGCATGACAAGCCTAAGCCACACAGTCCCACACATCTTCCTAAGCTACAGACTCAATTCCAACTCAGTTTAGAAGACTTGCCACTTCTTAAGGCTCACTTCAAAGGTGACTTATTTAAAAACATTTTAATGTGGACATACAATTTTTATAGTCATAATAATTTAACTACTCATTTCCTTGTTGGTATATATCAGATTTTTTTATCCAACTGTAGGTCCCATAAAGAAAACACAAAAATCATAATTGTTTTAGGATCACTACCCTCAACAAAGTGAGGTTACATTTGTTGCTATGGCTACTAAACCTACTTCTGAATCACAAGCGTATCTGTTTCTCTCTCTCCCCCATCCATCCAGCCAGTACTAGAGACAAATATCGCTGTCCTAACATAACTATTTTAAAGTAAGTCACTAATAATCTACATTACAAAGTCTTTCAATGCCATCATGTTTTAGAATATGAATTAACAGGTATATGAATGGTCATGTAGAAAGAAAAAAAAAGTGAAGAGAAAGTGGAATTCTTCTGGAATGAAGCATTGTTCTGTTGTGCTCCTCTGTCAATGAGATGGGGTTTAATTCCATTGAGAAAGAACGCCAGCGCTATGCACAGGTGCACCTACCTTCACAGCTGACTCCAGCGTCTCTTTATTTCTCTGCATCTCCTCCTGCAGGCACTTTCCCAGTGTTTCCTACAAAGCAGAAGACAGCAGGGAGGATGCCAGCTAAGGAAGGCAGCAGAACCACGCTTCTCCCTCCGTGGCTGTGGGCACCCAAGGCCACCACGCCTCTCCCGCCGTGGCTGTGGGCACCCAAGGCCACCACGCCTCTCCCGCCGTGGCTGTGGGCACCCAAGGCCTTACCTTCTGCTCCTGCGACTGCTGGGCCAACGCTTCCTGGATTTTTTCCCTCAACAGCTCCTTCTCAGTGTCCAGAACTTCCAGGAGCCTCTGATGCTACAAGGAAAGACACCTGAGGTATTGTTATGGCTCTGACCATCACCCAACAGGAACAGAGAACGTCTGTGCCCAGGAAAACAGAACTGGCAAGCCTGCAGTCATCCTAGAGATCCTGGCACTCTCTAGCTCAGCAAGGCACATGGCTCAAGCTCCGGCTTACAAATGATGCCACACTGACCAATCAATTGGAACGTGAAATGCTGCACAAAGCCCCACCTGAAGAAAGCCCTCCCTACAACGCTGGGTACTGCCTCACTAACTGATTCATTTTCATGGCTAAGTAGAATTCTTTCGTATAAATACACAGTGACTTTACCCATTCTACTGTGGATTAAGCAGTCACAAAGGGTCTTAAAAACACACCTCTATTTCTCTTACAAATTTCTACAACCTGGCTCAAGGTAATGTTCAAAACTAGGCTGAATTAAGTTATCAGTAGAGCTTTGAACTACAGCAGCGTCCCAGGATGTCTGTCTGCAGTGCAGGCAGGGGGCTGTACAAACCCAGGATGTCTGTCTGTCTGCAGTGCAGGCCCGGGGCTGTACAAACCCAGGATGTCTGTCTGCAGTGCAGGTAGGGGGCTGTACAAACCCAGGATGTCTGTCTGTCTGCAGTGCAGGCCCGGGGCTGTACAAACCCAGGATGTCTGTCTGCAGTGCAGGTAGGGGGCTGTACAAACCCAGGATGTCTGTCTGTCTGAAGTGCAGGCCTGGGGCTGTGCAGGCCCAGGATGTCTGTCTGTCTGCAGGGCAGGCCCGGGGCTGTGCGGGCAACACCACAGACCCAGCAGCGTGGTTAAGGATTGACTCTATTGCTTCTCACTGTAATGGGTGATGTGGATGGCTTTCCCCAATTGCTCTGGTTAACAGGACTTGGCTTTACAGCCCTATAAAAGACATTATGAAAATTAACTGCAACTATCCCAGCAAATCTCATCCAAGAGGGGTTTGTTACATTTTGCTTATTTAAGATACTATATAGCTTTTTAAAACTGCAGTGCAAGTTTAATAAAAAATTTATATGTATTTTACATGAAAATATAAAAATAAAAGAGCTATAAAATTATGCAACTGGAGAAATAAGTTCTAATGTACAGAGTAGAAGCTGGGTGCAAGGGTGTCAAAAGCAATCTTTTGAAAGGCAACCAACACGAAAGGCACCTGGAACAGGATGCCTCACCCCCTGAAAACTCATCCCGAGGGAAAAGGATCCCTGGAGATACAGTGGCCTACAGTTACCTTCACACATCTGCAACCTCCTACTGTTCCTCCGTGTTTGGGGTGGGGTGGCACACATACTGTACAACTGTCCCTGACTCTGCACACACCAAATAATCCACTAGCAGATTTACTTCCACAAACAGTCATATTCACAGCAAGTGCAGGAAAGCATCAGTGAACACATGGCTCTGATTTAAACAGGCTTTTTGACTTTCCAGAGTGACGAAATGAAGCATGCACCAGGAGACCAGCAGCGTAGAGACCAGACAGCACTTCCGCAGCAGGCTTCCATCTCAAGGCAGTTGTTTTATTAAAATCAAAGGATTCGACACACTTCAGAGTTTAAGCAGTTTTCTATCTCAACAACTTCTAAGTGAAACAGCTCTTGAAAACTCACCTCACCCCTATCCAGCCACCTAAACTCTCATGGCAGTGACCAGCGGCTTGAGAAACGACTCCTGTATGCACCAAGCCCAACAGACAGTACCTTGCGTCTTAGCAGTAACCTGCTTATGATTGTGACAAACACCCCAGAACATGGAGGTTAATAGGTCATCCTCGGTAGTCTGTAGAGGGAGCGGCCAGCCTGGTCTCACAGTAATGCCTTCAAGGCTGTGCTCTCACTGTCTAGGAGCTGAACTGAAGCACAAAAGCCCAGCCGGCTCCCCCAGGCCCTGTTCTCAGCACTGTCTTGCTAAGAATTATCTTGTAACATGCATTTTGGAAGACATTACCATCCCCTATGGCAGTCGGGGAGGTGGGACGGACAGACACTGCTGTCGAGGTTTTACTCCACACTTTGAGGGGCGCAAAGAGCTTGTGATTCTAACTCCAGGAAGGCATCACCAGAACCCAACTGGCAGCTGGCCCTCACGTCTCACGCTCATCTTACAAACCCCCACTCTCATATCTTACATAGCAATATCCCTAAACCAGCTAGATTAAGACTTTTTAAGTCAGTTGAGAAACGAAGGCTTTAAAGGCAGACAGAATGTGCAAAATAGCGCAAGCACTGTGGCAGTGTGTCTGGTAACACCTTCCAAAGCTAAACATGGCCCCCTCGTAAGCCTGTCAATCAAGCTTCCAGAGGGCTGACCTCAGGGAGATGAAAACCAAGTCCACGCAAAGATCTGAACACAGGTGTGTGCAGCGCTGTACCCAATCACTAAAATTTACAAGTATCCAAAATGCCCTTGGGTGTAGAACAGATAAACAAACCCTGGAGTGTTTAAGCCAAGGGCTTTATGAAAAATAAACAGCAGTGGCAAGGAGGTGTGTCCGATGCTGAGCTTTTCGGCTAAGAGACAGAAGCTAAGCTCTGTCCTACCCCCAGGGAAGACTAGAAGAGGTGTCTCAGAGCTGGGCAGGGCTGGATTCAGGCCATTAGACATCTATGGACACTCTGCGATGTGCGTTTTCATGAGTAAACTCTGAGGGGAACGATACACTTTGTGCGGCACTGGGATGGTTCATGGGCCGTACCAAAGGTGTTGGCACTGGGAAAGCGGACTATGTCGGAAGCTGGGGCAAGTGGAAGCACCAGCAGATGGGAACTCTGCAGTTTCTGTGACCTAGAAACAGTCACGAGAAGAAAAGAGCAGCTCAGTGGGGAGGGGGGCACCACTGGACCCATGACAGCCGGAGCACAGCACAACTGTGGATGTGGACGCTCCCCTGACAACACGGCTCTGTGAGAGCAGGGCAAGACGGAGAGGACCAGATGGGAGGCTGACTAAAAACTCCTTACCGTAGCCACGGGTTTCACGTAATTACTAATCAATCCATCACTCTCTCCAACATTGACCAGGCTGTGAAACGTTGGTCTCTGACACGACCTGGCCGCAGCGGGCTGGACTAACAGACGCATACCATGAATAGCTGAGAAATACATACTTTCTAAGCTAACATGAGCTGTCAGTAACAGGAAGCAGTTATGACGTGTCAAAATTCAGTGTTGTACATATGGGATTTATGCATGTATATATTCACAGACATTATTATGAGTCAGTTATGAACAAAGACCGATAAAAACATTCTATTCATTTTTAAAAATATTATTGAGGGTGGTTGTTCTTTGCGGAGGGAGGGATTTGCGACAAGGTAAACATGTCTACAAACACACATAAATACCCAACATAGGAGTAGAAGTAAGACAATAATCATGCCACATACGCTCTTCTTGGCAGGTTGGTCACCTCATGATTCTGAGTTTTCTTTCTAAAATACACATGTATAGAGAAACACATCTGCACACAACATAGAAAATTTAGTAGAACGTATACACACACACTATATATATATACACATGCATGCATACAGACATACATGCACGAGGGGTACTGGAAACAAAAGTTCAGTTCTAGACTATGAACTCCTTCAGGACTTTGGCACATCCTGCACAGCTTGGTCCTGGAGAACTGATGGGGGCAATGTAATAGGGAGAAAAAGAGACACCCAGACACGAGACAGGAAAGCCGGGGTTGGGTAGGCTGTGTCAAGCTGACGGAAGAGCACCCACCATGACACAACTCCACATTTATTATAAGCAGCATGGGGAGGGCTGGCTAGCCTCTGCCTTCCTGGGAGATCTCAGTATGGGGTGGTTTCAGGCCCATCATCCAGGAGGAAACCTCAGGTATTATCTCTGCACACTGCATCATCCAGGAGGGAACCACAGGTTCTAGTCTCTGCACACTGCATCATCCAGGAGGGAACCGCAGGTACTATCTCTGCACACTGCATCATCCAGGAGGGAACCACAGGTACTATCTCTGCACACTGCATCATCCAGGAGGGAACCGCAGGTACTATCTCTGCACACTGCATCATCCAGGAGGGAACCGCAGGTACTATCTCTGCACACTGCATCATCCAGGAGGGAACCGCAGGTACTATCTCTGCACACTGCATCATCCAGGAGGGAACCGCAGGTACTATCTCTGCACACTGCATCATCCAGGAGGGAACCGCAGGTACTATCTCTGCACACTGCATCATCCAGGAGGGAACTGCAGGGCTGTCTCTGCACACACTAGTCAATGTTCACACTCAGACCAGAAGTCTTTGCCAGTTCCGTAGGTCTGAGATGCTGGAGCCCTTGACATGACTGCACATATGTCAAGCAAGGCTCCCTCTCTCAGAACCTCACCCGCTCTTCCTGGGCTCTCTAAGAGACTGTTTTCAGTAAATTACAGGAGGACATCCTGAGAACGATCTTGACAAAGCAGCATGAATCCTCCATGATAGGGGCTATTATCTTATACAATACTATAGCACAATATTAATGCTGTTTTTAAGATGAAGCTAGATGAACATTTAATTATAGACATACATTCTTTTTATAAAGTGTAAGCACTCGTAACTGTCGCCTTCCCCCACTCTAAGTCTAATGTAATCTTTCTTAAAGCCATCAACTTACTCTTTAGGAGTGCCTTACTTTCATTAAACCACACAACTAAAGTATACTTAAGAGGTATAAAAAGCTTTTGCTTTTTAGTTCATTCCTGACAGGGCTTAGTTACATAGCTCAAGCTCCTGAACCCCCTACGTAGCTCTAAATGGCCTGGACCCTGCAGCCTTCCTGCTCCGGCATCTGCAGTTTTGGGATTGCAGACTGCGGTTCCTATTCCTTGTACTTCCTACCAGTTGGAAGTCCTGACACCAGATGAAATAGGATCACCACTTATATAATTCATTTACAGCTAATTCAATGGCATACTTGCTTCTTAGAAATCCAGAACATCCCATATCTTAAAGTACAGGGCACGCTGCACTGACAGCTCTGAGAGTAAATTGGCCACATATCATATAGACAAGTTTGTGGATGAGCTTTAACATATCAACGTGACTGCCAAAATAACCCAAGAAAAGTGAGAACTAGGTTAATTCTTGATTGAAAAAATAATAAACAACCAGCTTTTCATGAATCAAAATGAAAGGAAAGGAAGGCCAGTGCCCACCTAAACCCTGCGCAGAAACAGTGGGGAATGAACTAAATGAGTCCCTAGCACAACCAAGGCTTCAAGGGCCTTACAGGGGGCGTCTGTAATCAGCTGGTCCGTTAGACTCCCGAGGGGACATCGCCACCCAGGCCACCCTGGGACACAGCTGTGGCTAAGGTTTACACAGACCAGTAACGCACTAAATGACTGCCTCAGGGAACAACCAGGTCAGAGGTACACAACGGGACAGAAGTTAGATGACCGAGAAAAAGATCCACACACCAGCCTCCCTGTTCCTCAGTACTGAGCTGACAGTCCTGAGCTCAGGAAGGGAGGAGATGAAATGAAGCGTAAGCTATTCTTTGAAACGGTCAGAATGTACAGACTGTGTTAAGACTGTCCCAGGATGGGTGGACACATCTTTGTCTTCATGTCTTTATTAGCTTTAACACATTAGTGTTGTTGAGTATCTTCAACCCTCTTGATCCTTAAAAGATCATATGTTCATACAGAGGGAGAAAACAGAAACTAACCTTGGGACAGAGGTATAACTCAGTGTGAGAGCAGAGCCTAGTGTAAGGCCCCTGACTTTACAGAATCAAAAACATCAACAAAACCTACGGTCTCTTTCTCTTCTACACATAAGAAATATGCATTAGTTATAAAATGGGGGGATTTCAATCACAATATTTTCTTTACTACAATAAAAAGAAAAGAAAAATGTATTTTATAATTGTTCTAATAAAAATTTTGATGAAGTCTAAGGACACACGGTGAGACAGTTATGAACAGGAAGAACTGAGCGATGGCCTCAGGAACACACAGCCTGCTCCTCACACAGAGTCACACCAGTCAGGTCTGAGGCAGTGCAGACTGTACCAACAGTCATCACAGTCTGTCTGGGAGCGTTCTAGAAATCTCCATTTCTGCCTCACTCCAAACCACTGTGGCACCAATGTAAGTCTGGACTTCAGAAGTGCTATTCAAGACAAGTTTTGATGTTTGAAAGCAACTTATGGTGTGAAACTGCTAATAATTCAGCAATCAAGTCATAATAATTTGAAATTTGTAACAAGTAATATGTTAATAAAAGTATTAAATGAGTTAATGCACCAAATTGCTTTGTGAAAATATATAAGACAACAACATGTCATTTTTTGATAGAACGCATGTGATTCTGATAATTTTATAATCTGAACTTAATCTATTAATTTGCTCTTTTGTTGACACATCAAGCAAAGCACTGAGAGGCTGGGAAGTCTGAGGAGCAGAGGGCATCAGGCCCAGCTGCTGACGAAATGACCTTCTGGGGATGACCGAACAGAAGTAAAACTAACAGTGATTCGTATGTCTTATTCAGAAAGAACGCTTGAAAATGGCGAGGAAAAATTAGGCTTCAATGCGGAAAGTGCTACTAAAACGCAAATCTACTGAAGGCTCAACCCCAAAGTCAACAGACACGATGAATTCAAGTGGAAAATGAGGTGTGAACAGAATGAGATACGGGCCACTGGATCATGGTCAGTGTTGGGGCAACTGATGGTGTAGGACTGAACTTTGTCAGAATGAGTCAGCAGCCCTCATCTAGCGTCCAGCACCTGCAGTCTCCTACAGAAGGGATGGCAGGTAATAAAAAGACTGTGGAGAGACCAAGGGGCCAATGGCAGACAGTGTTCTATCTTCTAACTTAGCCTGTCACCATACAGACACGTAAGCTTCGTGAGAGGCTAAGGGAACTACGTGGATGTCTGTTACACTATAGGGAAGTCAGGGAACACAGGCAACCATAGCTCAGACTCAAGTATATGAAATTTACTAGGCAGCAGATGATGGTAAGGAGACAGTGCTCATTCACACACAGGAACACACAGGATTTTAAAAAACAGGCTTCAGTGGCTTTCAGGGTAGTCTAGTAGAAAATAGTTCTACACATACCATTTTTGTGAAATAAAAATATAATAAAACACACTGCGAATTACGTATTCAAATAAGGACAAACAGAGTGGACATTTAAAAACTGTTCCCCAGCAGGAGGAGAGAAGCTAGAGTGGAGAATTAAACATCTGACATACACAAACATCTATAAGCTTGGGCAGGAACATAGAGAGAGGGGGAGACACAGACAGGGGGAGAGAGATGGAGAGACAGACAGGGGAGAGCGGGGAAGAGATGTAATACTGCTCATAAGCAGCGCCTGAGGGAAAACCATCACAGAGAGCAGAACGAACAGAACACTTTAGTTATAAAGCCGATAGATAGTGCCAAACCTGGCTGGGGTATACGCATCAGAATAATGTGCCATTCCGATTCCTATCTGACAAGGTGGTGGCGAACAGTGACTCTGTCAAGTCCTGGGTTAAATTATCCCAGTGGTTTTGTCTTATGAATTTGGACAAATGACTGCAAGACCATTCTGTGATGATTGATCTTTGGAAATTTAACTTTTTATGCCAACCTTGCTTTAGAGTCACAGAATCCCTGGTTCCTGTAAGCTCAGGAGATGATCCCAGCCCCCAGGCGGGCTCCAGGAAGCTCCGACAAAGGAGTAAACAGAGAAAGCTGTGTGGGCACAGATGGAAACGCGGTATTCTAGACGTTTCTGTTATTCCACATCCTTCTTCACTTGGAGGAGAGTTGATGGTGTTACTTTCTTGGGCAGAACTGTAAATGTGTCATGGAGGTGTGTTCTCGGTTGTCCAGTGTATTTGTTTTACTCCAGCAACACATAAATATGAATTTTAAATGAGTTAGTGCCGCAAAATGCTTTGAACACACCCTTTTCTGGACAGAACACATGTAATTTTGATAATTCTACAATTTGAACTTAACCTATTAATTTGTTCCTTTGTTGATACATCAAAATGTTATAGCTTCTCTTCCAGTTAAGGTGTATGCAGACCCATGCATATTCAGATAATCATACCTAATGACTGCTATGTCTCCATGCAGAGACAAAGGCTTCAATGATGAGCAGTGAACGCTTGGTTCAGAGAAGCCATGTGTACAGTGATCAATTCTTGCTTTAAATCGAGGGCCCAAATAATAAAACAAGGCTTCATCTTAACATAACCTTATGAATTCTGGACTACATGGTACCAAACATAGCAACCAACTCTAATCCCTTGTTGGCAGGGAATCCATTAATGTGGACTTTCCCCCTGCCTCATCATCGTGACAGTGATCAACAAGGACCTGCAGACAGAGAAAGGGAGACTCCATGGATAAGAAACCTCCTCCCGAGACAACTTCCAAGCTCAACAGCCATTACAGTCTTTCTACAATTTACTTTTGGTGCTTTCCTGCTGAAAGCTAATAAGCACTTCACAACAAATTTCTTCAAGTATTAATTTCACACACAGGAGCACTCCAATAAATACAGTCTCCTGAGGAGACACTGGTTTATACAAAGTCCTGGGATTTTCCTACATTGTTAATGTAAAAACAGCAAGATCATCAAAAAAAAAATACTCCCAGCAGAGGAGCAGAGGAGAGAATGACCACCACCACACACCATGTCTGTTGCTCTGTCTTTCATGGAGTGGGAAGTGCTAAGTTGCCCAGGAGAACAGCAATGCTCTCACTCAGGAGCAATGGTGTCCTGTGGTGACACTGAGGACCCCAGATATCCACCAAGCAAGACACAATGGGTAAAAATCAAAAGCAACTTCTAGAACCATAGAAATCATCATCACCATCATCACCACCAACATAACCATCATCATCATCATCACCACCATCATCATCATCACCACCATCATCATCACCACCACCATCATTACCATAATTACCACCATCATCACCACCACCATCACCATCACCACCATCATCACCATCATCACCACCACCACCATCACCATCATCACCACCATCACCATCATCACCACCATCATCATCTTCACCATCATCATCACCATTATCATCCCCACCATCATCATCATCACCATTATCATCACCACCATCACCATCATTATCTTCAATATCATCGTCACCATTATCATCTCCATCACCACCATCACCATTATCATCATCATCATCACCACCATTATCATCTCATCACTCACCATGTTAGAGACCCAGGCAACAACGTACCATCAGTGTGGTCACCGTAGTTCCTCCAGAGAGCGGAGGCTGCTGCCTCTAGGGAACTGTCACCCACTTTCTCTACACTAGGTTGGGGGATGTGAGATCGCTATTTTTTTTTTAATTTTTTAGGAAAATATGGCCAATGTCTCTCAATGTGATAGGAGGGTCACCCGAGACAACTTGGTATTCCCATGTTGAGTGGAAATGTCTCTCTCTCCCAGTTTCAGCATGTTTAACTCTAATTCTAGAATAACCTAACGCCTTTTTCCTACATAAGCTTCCAAACGGGCAGTGTGTTTCAGCACCACCAACTGTTCTCCACACTAACACAGACTCATTCCTCTAGCTCCGTACTCGCCATCCTCGAAAGACGCTGCAATCTGACTATGACATGATTGAGTCTGGCACCTCTAGGATTTGTTAAGAACTAAACTAATATTACAGGAGCCTCAAACTAAATTAGTGTTTTTAACTCTTAAGACTTGACATTTAAAGCCAAAACATTAAATGCACACAGCACGGCTGAGTCTGCCTCCTAACCCTCGACTGATGCAGAAGCTTTTAGTGTTAGACCCCAATACTCATGTCCCTGAATCACACTTCAGACGCAGTGCTGGTATGCTGCTGTTTTAAAGATTTCCAACGTGCTAAATGCAATGCAGAAATGGGCCTTCTCTTCCCCAACCACTGAGCAGAATGAGGACAACGCCCACGGATTTCACTGTAGACCCCACTCCAGCTGACACCCATCCACACGAGTCTTTCGGTGGCTAGTGGCCAGCTGCTCCTTTAACTCCGGCTCCTCAAACACTCTGTTTCTGTCCTCAGGGTTTTGTGGAAGAGCGGACTGCAGTACAAATATGCCCATTTTCCAGGCGGATGAGCCCAGCTCTATCCCTCAAAAGGTTCAGATCAGCCAAGGTATATTTCCTTAGGAAAGCAATTTCAGTTACAGTTTCGAACCTTCTTTTATAGCTTACCATGTAATCATTCTAGTATTGTACAATTATTTTCTCTGGGATAAATCCTTCCACCTTGTAAAACCTTTCATCTTGGAGGAAACCTCCTTAGATACAGGATGCCCTAAAGGGAGATGAAAGAGTCCATCCTTCATGGCAGTTCGTAGGCTCACCAAGTACACAACTAAAAAGCTTCAGTCAGTCCTGAAACTGACCCGATGGTGCACTAAGCCCTTTCCTACACAAACAGTAAAGCTGGCCAAGGGAGAGGTCAGACGAGCCTGAAGATGCTCAGGTCACCTCAGCTGCCTGAAGGAGGCAGTCTCCAACCTGCTGAGCTGCCTCTAAGTTGTGCGATGTGGTCCAGGTTTCAGCTGTCTGTGAGCTGTCACACATGCTGGGTGGGCTTTAGTGATGCATCTGTCTGAGTCACTTCTGCTCCTGTAACCCCTTACCCATATTCCCATAAATAACCCTAGCTGGTTATATATAGGGGTCACTGGCTGACCGACTGGAATTGGGTGGTATCCATGTTGTGGTCTGTCATTGGTTCGCAATCTGGAGCAAGCAGATTATCTGTTTACATTTCCCTAGGAATAGTGCCATAAAACATCTATAATAATCATTACAGGGACCAGCTTGAACAATGCTCCTTTGGGAATTGAAGAAGGGTCTCGTCTATGAGTAGATGCAGGCACTGAGGCCATTCTTCAGATCACCTAAGGACTGCAGGTCACGGTTCCTGTTTTCCTGTCAGTTCTCTGACAAAAGCTCCCTAGATATTCCTGATGCTGTTCTCTCTGAAGAAATTCACTGTCAAGAGGAATCCATCTTTTCATAGAGAGACTCCACAGTGGAGAAACTCCCAGAGGGCTAGGCAGAAGTTCGTCCTCTGTGTCCTCTCCTGACGTGAGCACAGAGAACGGTACTGTGTCCGGGCTTTCTTCATAACAAGACCCTGACTTCTCTTCACAGTTTGTTTTTAGGAGGACGGCAACTCATCTCTCCCAAAGACTGCATTCAAGAGAAATGGGAACAAGTGTCTCATTAGTGGAGAAGGCTTCACTTTAAAATGATGATTTCTTAAATTTCTTAAATTTACTGTATGCAGAGAATAAAGCAAGGTGAAGTGCGCGGTAGGGAAAACAGTCTTCTGGCTAGCCGCAATCAGCTCACATATCCCTATGTATACATTTGGGACAATAATTAGCAGGTAATAAAATGTGTTTTTCCTGGCAGATAAATGGTCTTGGGGCACGCTTTATCTGTCTATTTTATGAGAATGAGACTCAAGTGGTCCTGACAGCTAAAAACGGACAAAAACAACAGCGGAACTTACCCAAAGCTGCTGTTTATAACCATTGTACAGAAAATGAAGAAAAAATGAGTCAGTGATACTTGCTATTAATGTTCTAAAAGTCAGAATTCTGACACCAACAGTTTCATCCCATTTTGCCCACGTAAGTGAGGCCCTGAGTTAGATAAAGCAGTGGGAATGGGAGCTAGACCTTCCACCCTCCTGTGTGAGTCCAGCGGTCTGCAATGGAAGTCATTCTCCACTCAGATAAACAAGCAGGCCACAGGACAGACACTGGGTATTTGACAATGCTAGGGTGAGAGGGTGACAGACTCGAACAGAAGCTCCACCACCTTTGTGGACTCTACAGATGGATCTCTAAGACACAGCAGCCAGGAGCACAGATACGTGCAGACAGAGAAGCCCCGGATGTGGGGAAGCATTCTCAGACAGTCATCTCAACCACAGGCAGATGAGCAGAGCCTTGTGGGCTTCATCAGTAAGGAAGGTGTTCACCAAAGAACCATATTATTAACAGGGCCTGCTAGAGGACTAGGAACTCAGAAAGGTCCTCTACACTGCAATACAAGTACTTTTTTGGCAGGAAAGGACTTACCTTCAGCTGACTGAGTGTAGGTTTTAGAGAGGATGTGACATCTTGTTAGCTTTCCAATGGTTTTCCTTCACTTCTTTCAGTACATCTACATATGTCCACCCTTGCTTTAACCTCACCCTCCTCTCCACACCGTATCTCCCCAGGTCTCCCTGTGGGTCCTGTGCACACCCTGCTTGCGAATGCCTTTCTGGACTAGGAGGCTGGAGGAGAGCTCTGACAGCAGCAGTTTCCTGTCCACTGCTTGAGTCACAGCTCAGATGCTGCTGAACCCATCATGTTTCCTCTGCTCTCTCAGCCTTCATAAATTTCATCTGCAACACAGCTACATTTAAAAGCTACTTTGTAGTAGTATTTATTTTTCTATGGTATCAATCCCACTTGTTATAAATTCCTAAACACATTCTGTCTGAGGAACAGAGTAACAAAGTATCCTTTTATCTGCTTTGATGCATCATTGAGATTACAGCTGTCAGGGAACACAAGTTACCTCAACGTGGATTTCATGAAATTAATCTACTTCAGGAAAATAAGTTGTCACAATACAGGCCTACCTTTTCCTTGGTGTTTGACTTATATTCCTTCAGTCTCATTTATCAATATTTATTTCCTCAAGTTCTTACCTGTTGAGGAACCAATGCCTGCACCACGGCCAACTGGGAGTGTGTGGAAGGAGAGTCAAGGACAACGACATCTGCCAGGGAGACAGGCAGGCTGCTCTGGAGAGGACAAAGCATGGTGTGTCCAGCAGAGAGCCAGTAGAGAGGCACAGAGACAAAGCAGACCCAAGAGAAGGAGGCTACAACATTCACCTAAGCACAGAAGAGTCAGTGGTCCAGCACAAGGAAGAAGAGAACTCTAGGCAGCACTGAATCGGGTGCCCCAAAGACACGGCTCTTGGTAATAAACTGCTGGGGACTCACCTGACACTAACGTAAAAATTGAGAATAGACTGAACTATTCCTGAATTGTATTATAGCCATGTAAATACATAATGAATGCCGAATAAAAGATAAGACCATCTGGGCTGGTGAGATGGCTCAGTAGGGGTTAGTTCACACCCCAGCAGTGCCATAAGGGCTGGGTAGGCATAGCAGGACTCCTGTATTCCAGCTTTGAATGACTGACACAGAATTCCCAGAGCAAAGTGATTTATGAGATTGGCCAATACAGTGAGTCCTGGGTTTGAATGAGAGACCCAGCAGCAAAGGATAAGGTGGAACCAGTGGTTCACGCTGTTAATCCCAGCACTCGGGAGGCAGAGGCAGGTGGATCTCTGTGAGTTCAAGGCCAGCCTGGTCAATAAAAATCTTTCCAGGACATCCAGGGATACATGGTGAGACCTTCTCTAAAGAACACCCCACACTCAAAAAGGAAAAAGAAAAAGGTGGAAAACAAGAGAGGAAGATTCCCAACATAGGCCTTGGGCCTCTGCACACAGAAACACACAACTATGCACACACATGCAAACTTACTCACATGTATGTCACACACATGTATATACATCGACTGCAGTTAACAACCAACTATCCAATATTGTAGTAACAAAAAATGATGCCTTGTTTGCCCACCTACTTACTTTTCAAAGAACGCAGAAATGTAACTAACCTTTGAAGGACTGTATTTGGTGGAGGGTGAGGACAGTATCTTACTGTTGGCCAAAGTGATCACGGGAGAAAAAGACTAGCCAGTCAGCACCTAGTAATCCAAAATTCAAAACGGAGAAGGAAAAGGCATTCAAAGGCAAACAAGAAACCGGAGGGAGAAAGGCACCAAGGCAGCTGCCAGTGTCTTATCAGTTACAAGTAACAGAGGCTGGGAGAGTTGAAGCTTGGTGACAGGCTCACAAAGGGGAAACGTGCACTGAGAGGTGCTGATTTTTCAGGAAGATGAAGTCAAATGTCTAAGATGATGAAAACATACTGTTTTAGTGGAGAAAATCATGGTGGAGCTGGACTCTCCTGACAGACTCTCCTCCACAGTGCTACTGTGGAGACACCACCCAGAGTTAGGCGGGGGGGGGGGGGGACGGCACGTGCAGAAAGAAAACACTCAACTTCAAAATGACGGCTTCCTACTGTGAAAACCACTCACAATCTCCAAAGCCAGCTTAATTTCTTTCTTCACAGATAAAAGTGTGCCTTAGAATACAAGGTCTGTATTAACAACAACAAAAAGAAGTATGTTTCCTAGAAGGTGACAATTGGAAATTAATAAGAAATACCACTGAAATCACACTAAAGCATAAAGTAACCAAAGAAATATCAAATATGGTCAAATCTGTGCCAATGCTTTGTGCTCTCGGGAACTCATGCTGGTGTTTGGTTCTACACAGTAAGGTCTTAGAAGGCAGGATGTGGATCACTGTGGTATCCAGAGGTAGTACACTTGAGGGCTGACAGGGACTGGATAAAGCAGGAAGGTTGAATGCTGTTTACAAGAATAGAAAGAGACCAGACACACATGCTGTGTTCTCCCATTAAGGGACCTATCAATAACTTTAGGACTCTGCCACAAGAACAGATGTTTGAAGCTCCAGAGTTGGAGATGAACAGACCTGTCTTCATTTACACACTTCCGGTTTGAGCACTGCATGACCAGCAATAGGAAACACACTAATCCACCGACAGAAGATCTCAAAGCAGACACACGGGACGCAGAAAGCGTCATCCAAGGACTGGAGAAGCTGTCCCATCTTTAGTTTCATTGATTTTATATAATTCAAACTAGCACTAAAGGACTTTCCAATAAACAAGGTAATTCCCAAATTTATACACTCACACATTTGTTAATAAGAGGGCTATTGTTCTGAGAAAAAAAAATACTGTTGTGTGATTCTGTCATTGTGGCATTAGGACAGGCACAATGCACACAATCAACTACCTCACAGTAAGTCTTGGTCATCAAGATGAAGTAAACACAGGATGCGGGCAGCTCCTGCTGCGATGGCACAGTATTCCGGGAGATGGTGCAGGATTTGATGAGCAGGCGGGGCACTCTTTAATGACAGAACATAATGGACACACTAATTAGTGCCCAGCGGCTAACAAACAAACATCACGCACTGGGCACAACCATAGATGTTGTTCACACCACCAACTTCATGAGTGATGCTTTGTGCTGTAATGTTACCACGGTTACAGCGTAACTACATGGTACAAGTCCTAGAATCCAGCACACACTTTACTAGGAGTAAAGACACAGGAAGCTGAGTTTCTAGGTAAGGCTGATTTACAAGAACTGCTAGTGCTTCCAGACAGATTACATCACATCTTCACAAGAGAAATGGAAAGAAGCTGCTGTTTGAAGTTAATTATATAAAGAATGTATTGAGGATTTTATCAAACTAGCTTTTTTTGGGTATGTAATACTAGGAACCAGATTCACCATTTATTGACCGTAAAATATGTCAAAAATTAAAGTATGCTAAATTTATTAAAAAAGAAACACACCTCACAAATACATCAGAATTACTGCATATAAAAACATATGTTTCAAAGCAGATTTTTTTGGGTACAGAGTGATCTTCAACTCAAATTTTTATCTGTACAAAGTATACAATCAGCTTTCTTAAAAGAATTTACATGTGCAAAGGTATTATTTACATATTTATACATTTACATGTACAAAGACCATATAAGAAACCAAGTCAGAAATAATATTTTACATAAAATTACCAATATATTTATAGTTATTTCATGGCTAGGTGCTTACTAACAATAACATGCTTTTAAACACTCATTTATTTTTTTTAAAAAAAAACACTTTAAAAATATTTTAAGCTCATTCCTTAATGAGCTTAATTAAACCCTAAGAAATGAGCCTTAACACTGACTGAGAAAAAAATAATTTAAGAATCTTCAAACATAAGTTGAAGCCAGAAAGTATTATAAGTTCAATAATAAGATGCAACTATATGTTTCTTACAAGAAACCCATCTGAAATAATTAGAGAAAAATTCATCTAGAGTAAAAATATAGAGGAAAACATACCCAACTAATAACAACCAAAATAAAAGTGGGTTATTTACATATCTCATTGCAGGCAGTATTGCCAGAATAAGAGCTGGACATGTCAAAACATAAAAGGCCAACTACAAGGAGAGAAAGTAAGACTTCTCATGTGTGTGGCTCAGCTGTTTGTATGCCAAAAGTTCTAGAAAAGTTAGAACTTGACAGACAAGCACAGAAAACGAGCCAAATCTATAAGTACAGTCAAGTGTTTCAGTGTCTTCCTCCTAACAATTGCCGAGGCAGGCAGACAGGAAATTATAATACTCAGGCCCTGAACAGCACAACCAAAAGACTTATTTAAATGATGACATCAAAATAAAAAAGAAGTCTACACATTCTGGGTCATCAAACAGACCTTAAAAATATATCAAAACCACAAGAAGTATGTTTTCTCACTACACCAGAGTAAGACTTAAAATGAATAAAATAAATACATCTGCAAAATATCAAAATTTCTAGGAAAGAAACAAAATACTTCTAGACCCAACTACAAGACAAATTAAAGTCATTCTAATTGAAAGGGAAAGCATGATGCTGAAAATCAACTCCCTGCCCCCGGAGCAGGTCCACAAAGCACTGAACAAGGATCCACTGATAGTGACCAAGTGAGAGCCCTACCTGGAGTGCCTAAGTGAGTGCAAACTGGCATCCAACTAAACCTGAAAAGTTAAATAGTAAATTTTAGAGTAAAAATTAGTTACACAGAAATAAAAAATAAATAATAAAATAAAAAAGTGGAAGTCAATAAAACCAAGTTCCATCAGTTGATTCTTTGGGAAGTTCTGAAATATTGATCAGTCTCTGGCAGACCAACAAAGGAAATGAAGCATGACACCAATTACCAATATCTGAACACAAGAGACATAATCAAAATTTTCATATCACTTAAAGGACAATAAGGGAATTTTATGTAAAGCTTAAACACAAATATATTTACCTGAAGGAAATATGTGTAGTCAATTGATTAATAAAAATCCATCTATTTCTAGAATACAAGCGCCTACAGAGAGTGCTGCCAAGGGCAGCCACAGCCAGACTTATGCCCAAAGGTCAGAACAGAGGCACATTCCTGGGGCGGCGCGCTCAAAGGCTACGTAGTACCTTCCCCCATCCTCTACTTTACACCACAGAACTTCAGATGGCAAGATGAAGAGGGAAAGTCACCGAAGTGATCTGAATGCCAGCAGTCCCTGGGTGGTGCCACTGTCTGGGGGAGGATTAGGTGGTGTGTCTGTGCTGCAGGAAGTGTGCCAGGAGAGGGACGGGCTGGGAGACAGAGGAGGAGTTTCTCCGTTACCACAGCTGCTAAGCTGTCCTCCGTCACCGACTCTAACCCTCTAACCCGAAGCCCAAATGAACTCTTCCTCCCATACGCTGCCTTGGATGTGGTCCCTCACAGTGATGGGACAGCAGCCATGACAGTGTCAAGGACAAAAGGGAGGATGCAAAATGTCTTACTTATACTCAGAAATCCCAGGGTTCTTTCCAGAAAACCTGCTAAAACTGAGAAGCAATATTTGATTATTACAGGCTAGAAAACTGAAAACGGAGAAGGGAATGGTGACACAGCTTACCAATAATGAAAAGCCTGAACTGAAACCAGTGTGCTGGTCCTCAACACTGAAGAAGTGGGGCAACAACCTAACACTCTGAACAGGCAGTGATGTACACTCCTCATGCTCACACACACGGGCACGACCAGTCCTGCTCACGGACACGGGCACGCCCAGTCCTGCTCACACACACGGGCACGCCCAGTCCTGCTCACACATGGGCACGCCCAGTCCTACTCATACACGGGCACGCCCAGTCCTGCTCACACACACAGGCACGCCCAGTCCTGCTCACACACACGGGCACGCCCAGTCACGGGCACGCCCAGTCCTGCTCACGGACACGGGCACGCCCAGTCCTGCTCACACACACAGGCACGCCCAGTCCTGCTCACACATGGGCACGTCCAGTCCTGCTCAAACACACGGACACCCCTAGTCCTGCTCACACAGGGCACACCCAGTCCTGCTCACACACACGGGTACACCCAGTCCTGTTCACACACACAGGCATGCCCAGTCCTGCTCACACATGGGCATGTCCAGTCCTGCTCACACATAATGGCACGCCCAGTCCTACTCACACATGGGCACGCCCAGTTCTACTCACACACGGGCACACCCAGTCCTGATCACACACATAGGCACACCCAGTCCTTCTCACACACATGGGCACGCCCAGTCCTGTTGACACACACGGAAACGCCCAGTCCTGCTCACACACACAGGCACGACCAATCCTGCTCACACATGGGCACGCCCAGTCCTGCTCACACACACGGACACGCCCAGTCCTGCTCACACACACGGGTACACCCAGTCCTGTTCACACACACGGGCATGCCCAGTCCTGCTCACACATGGGCATGCCCAGTCCTGCTCACACACATGGGCACGCCCAGTCCTGCTCACACACAGGCACGCCCAGTCCTGCTCACACACATAGGCACACCCAGTCCTGCTCACACACATGGGCACGCCCAGTCCTGTTGACACACACGGACACGCCCAGTCCTGCTCACACAGGGCACGCCCAGTCCTGCTCACACACACAGGCACGACCAGTCCTGCTCACACAGGGCACGCCCAATCCTGCTCACACACACAGGCACGCCGAGTCCTGCTCACACACACAGGCACGCCCAGTCCTGCTGACACATGGGCACGCCCAGTCCTGCTGACACAGGGCAAACCCAGTCCTGCTCACACACGGGCACACCCAGTCCTGTTCACACAGGGCACACCCAGTCCTGCTCACACACACAGGCATGCCCAGTCTTGCTCACACACGGCACACCCACTGCAGTCAAGATATCACACCAAACCTAACTCGGTCCTCATCAACATGCCGGCCTGCTTTGTTATAAAAACTCACAGAGTTTAACAACGTCACTCAGAAACCTAGGACATCAGTCAAGGAGCCAGGCAATTCTGGTCTATAAGAATGATGGGGCGGGATTTGTACTTCCTGGTTCAAGACCAGTAAAACACAGCATCTGCCCAGGTTGGGAAGACGACAGACGCAAGGCAGTTGAGTCCACATACACATGGTAACTGTTTTCTGACAAACACATACAGGAGATTCAGATTTGGAAGATTATCATTTTTCAGCAAAATAAACTGGAACAGTTGTGTATTGGGGTAGTTTGAGTGAAATGTCCCCCACAGGCCCACAGGGAGTAGCATTATTGGAGGCCATGTTGGAGTAGACTTTGGCTACTCCATGGCTTTGTTGGAGAAACTGTGTCACTGGAGGTGGGCTTTGAGGTTTCAGAAGCTCAAGCCAGACCCAGTGGCTCGCTTGTCTTTCCTGCTGCCTGAGGATCCAGACAGAGAACTCTCAGCTACTCTCCAGCACCATGTCTGCTGCATGCCACCATGCTTCCAGCCATGATGACAATGGACTAAACCTCTGAACTGTAAGCCACTGCCAGTTAAATATTTTCCTCCATAAGAGTCACTGTGGTCACGCCATGGTCTCATCACAGCAATGAAACCCTCACTAAGATATGTATCCATAAATTAAAAAAAACAGTTTGATCTATTTCAAACAACACATACATAAATTAGTTTAAACTGATAGACCTCAATATATTTATATACTCCCCAAATCACAGAACATCTAAAAGAAAATATTTTGGGGACTGAATTAGGTAAAAGATATTTATACAGAAATTGAGAAAAACATGAACACAGGTCACCTCTGGCAGGTGTCATACCATGAGGGAAGTCCTCTATGCTCCAACCCATGGCTGACAGGGTTTGTTCCAGGCACCCTCAAACCCATCACAGCACACATAATTCCCTCAATTTGAGAATTCTGAGTACAATGTACAGGAATACAGACAACCGCCATTTGGTTTTGCCTTTAGTAAGCAGAGCAAACTATACTAAAACAGCAAGAGGCCAAAGAGACTATATGCCTCCCGAAATGATCCTCTGGCCCCGATTTTCTTTCTCATTTTTCTTTTTATTGTTTTTAACTGTGTGTGTGCGTGTGTGTGTGTGTGTGTGTGTGTGTGTGTGTGTGTGTGTGTACAAGTGGTACAGGAGAATTATCTGTATTCTGTCAATCATGTTTTAAATAAACACTGATTGGCCAGGCAGGAAGTATAGGTGGGAAAACCATACAGGAAGTAGAGATGATGCAATGAGAACAGGAGAATTCTGGGAAGGAGAAAGCTGATTCCTCCCACTCCTGCCCAGACCACTGAAGCAGCAGGATGTGATCTGCCAGCTGTAAAAGGTACTGAGCCATGTGGCTAAAATAGATCAGAAAAATGGGTTAATATAAGTTATAAGAACTAATAAGAAGCCTGACCTAATGGACCAATCAGCTTTGTGTGATTTTCTTTTAAACAGCTGTGGGAGCTGGGTGGGACAGAAAACCCCAACAAGCCAGCCCATCATGTTACATACAGGTGCCTGCAGAGGCCAGAGCTGTTGGATTCCCTGGGGCTGACATTACAGGTGATTATAAATTTGTACCATTTAGAGGGCAGAGACAAAAATAACTCTAACAGAACAGATTCCTATTTGAATCTAGTTTATCCACAAATCTCCATAAAATTCTATACTTTATTTCCTAAATTGTAGTTAATTTTCTTCCTATTCTATTTAATAAGACTTTTAAAAAGCTGCTTCCATTTTCACTTTCCAAGTTTTATGTTCTAAAGCATGACAGGAAGTATTTTACACACACTACTGACCATTGGACATGCTCTTCAATGATGGCTTAATTAATGCAGCATATTGTTTTAGCTTTTAAAAACAAAGCTCAAACAGAAATTAGTACTCGTACAAAACAACCAAAACCTCCAGAATGGACAGGTTACTTCCCTGTTAGTGTAGATATATCCTGTTTTTCTCTTTTTCTCTGTTTATTTTGCAGTTTTACAACCTGAACATCACTGACAACAGCTGCCACAACACTCATTCAGACTCTGAAGCACTCAGCAACCTCTTTGCTTCTGCGACTTCATGAAGCTTACTTTAACCCAGAAATGGAAACACGGAGTAATCACGGATTAGGGGGAACCCCCGTAGTGTAGGCCTGTGCCCTACTCCAAGTCTATCATAAAGTAATCAAGCTCCATTCACTCCAGTGGACTTTTCCTGTGAGCAGTCAGCTGATGAGGAAGTGACAGCCCTCCGGGGAAAGGGAGGCAGAGGGAGCATGGTCAACTGATACCTGAGCGTGGAGCAGCTCCTCACACCGGTGAGCCTGTTTCTCGATTGCAGACACATACTGTTTCTCAATGGCATCTAGCTGCTGTTTAACTGAAGACTGTAGAAGTGCCTACAAACAAGCAAAAAAAAAAAAATTATTTGGCTCAGACAATCGCTGGAGCTGGCCCCTGGCGTGCGAGTGTCTGACAGCTCGGCACCTCAAGCAGGGCGAGCTGCACTCCGGGACCCACACGCACGACAGTGGGACACACTGACACGGCACATTAAACGTCTATCTTTAGGTTTTACTGCTGCCAATACTACACTGTTTTGGCTCAAATTCTACACACCTTCTCCTTATAAAAAAAGTCAAGTCATACAAAATGATAAAGAGGATAAATTCTCTGCTAAATAGACATTCCGTTTAGTAGAGACCACACAGGGTGAAGAGGGAATGAAAGCTAGTGAGGGGGGGGGGAGCCAGACATATTTCACTGGCTGACAAAACTCCACATCCTCTGGACACACTGTAGTACCCATGGGCCAAGCATGATCTTCGAGACCACAAGGCAAGTGGAAGCAGATGGTGGCTCTGAGCAACCGAGACACTAAAGCCTACCCCCCAGGATGCTCATGCCCCTAAGATGAAAGAGTGGAGGTTAGGTATGTGTAAGTCAGCCATAAAGCGGCATTCATAAAAGGTAGCAGGGCTTGTGAGACGAAACTGCATAGCGCGGACTCCGGAAGCCCGGAAGGGGACATACGATGTTACCGCTCCCAGAAAGTCCAGTCAGCCAGTGCTGGTGCCAGCATACCCCTTCCTGGACATGCTCACAGGACTGCCAGCTTTTCCCCTTTCTGCTCTAAGCTCTGTGTGAGTCTACCATATTCCCATGATATCTATGTGCTATTTACAGACTCTAACATCCGAAACGTGCACCAGAGCCCCTCTGCACACGCTCCACTGTTAAACCTATGCTATAATAAACTACTCACAGGCAGACCAGCGACTCAAGGCAGACACATCTTATGGGAAACAGACCTTTGGCATATTTGCCAGTGAAAGAAAAGCGAGCCAAATCTCCTAATCTTTGTTTTGAAAATAGACTTATTCAGTTGGAAACAACAGGCATCAAAATTCTAAATAAACAGGCAGTTTTTTTTATATAACAAAACTAAAAGTATTTTTTAAACCTCTGGATAAGTCTCAGATGCTCAGAGAACGCTGCTGTCCCAGCCCCACATCAGGTCCCAGCAGAGCAGAGAGCAGAAAAAGGACAGAGTGCTCACCCACGGCAAGACTGCTCACCCATGGTGAGACTGCTCCAGAGGCCGCCTCAGTCTAGCTGAGCACCTAGAGAAGTGTAAGCAGTGATGAACAGAGAAACCAAAATTAAGCCTCTGAGCGGGACCAGAAACATCTAATTTTCCTATGGCAAAATTTAGTACTTTTTTTGTTAGCTTAAAAAAATTCTTTTTGGTGGTTAGTTTGTGGCAGAATCTCATTATTTAGCCTCGGTTGGTCTGGAACTCACTCTATAGACCAGGTTGGCTTTGAACTCACAGAGATCCACCTACCTTTGTGTTTCAATTGCTGGGCACGCTTGTCATAAAATTTTCTAGTTAAAGAATGACACAGATCATTTTCTTGAATAATTGAAGATCTTTCCTAAGGAATACCTTCTTGTTTTGAGCTGGGGTGTCAAGTGGCTCAGGCTGCCCTCAGACTCGCTATGCAGCTAGCTCATACTCCTGTCCCTACCCTCCAAGTCCTGGGAGGACAGTGTACATCCCCATGCCTGGCAAAACTGTCATTCTCTTCTGGAAGTAGAATGTGACAGAAATGTTTAATTGAAGGAGTTGCCTTCACCTCCCTACTTGTTGTGGTCCCAAGCTATCCCACATTCAAATGGCTCTTAATTTCTAGTCAGTTATGTTCTTAGAAAGAAAAGCAGTAAAAGTCTCTTCCCACTATGGAGACGTCACCTGAACAGCCTCCAGAGTCACACCATCCCTCATCTTTTGAACACTAGTAGGTGGAGGATGGAACCCTCAAGAGATGTTCAGAGAAAAAAGGTCAACATCCCAGCCACGTGCACATAGCCTCCTATCTGCAAGAGAGCTAGACAGTGTACATTCCATTCTAAAGACCCCAGAATGCAGGAAGACAGAAAGCAAGCACTCTCTGGTGTGTGTGTGTGTGTGTGTGTGTGTGTGTGTGTGTGTGTGTGTGTATGTGTGTGTGTGCATATGGCAAGGCCTGTCAGTGGGCTCAGTGTGCGTGTGTGTGCATGTGTATGTGTGTGGGTGTATGGACATCAAGGCTGGCCAGTGGGCTCAGTGTGTGTGTGTGTGTGTGTGTGTGTGTGGTGTGTGGACGGCAAGGCCTGCCAGTGGGCTTGGCACAGCAGCTGGTATGAGGAAGCCAGACCAAAGTGGAGGCAAAGGCAGGGAAGTGGAGGTGGGGCCATGCAGGCAGGAGACCTGGGAGCCACAGCAAGCCCTGACAGACCTCCTCATTTACTCAACACTGGGATGGTTAGTGTCTCGGTCCAGGAAACTCCCCAAAGCCACCCTTCCATCTCAGTTTTATACATTGTAGATACACAAAAACATGCTCATAGTGGCCAGTCGTGTTTCTGGCTTCCTGTAGAATCATATAAAACAATAGTCATCTTGCTATGTGAAATGCTCATGGATTTTAAGTCAAAAAAGCTGCATTAATATTAACATTCCTAACTTGTCTTCTGTAATTGTGTTTATAGATAACTGCATGGGACAAACGCTTCAATCTGAATTTAAGATTTCCAACTCATCCTGGCTTCTGATTCAAGTTCAAATGTGCAGTCCCTATAACCCAGTTAGGAAAAGGCCATTCTGACCCCATATGCTCACCTCTGAGGAGAAGATGAGAGCCCCATCTCAGGAATGAACACCACGTGTCTGGGGAGATTCTATTTCATTTTACAAAAAAGGAAAATAAAACCAAACCCTATTGTCTTAAATGTTTTAACAACTCAATTGAGACATCAAAGGTTTCTCATATTTTTCCTTGTTTTAAAAGAGTGCCGGCAAGTTCACACAGAGGCTGCAGGCGCTGTCTGCACCATTTGGGGTGTGAGGAGAGGTGCTGGCATTCAGGCTTTTCTGTACACTGAAGACCAGTGCTGCATTAATACACAATTCAAAGAGAAATCTTAGCTGATGGGCGTCGATCTCAGTGGAACTCAATATGGTCTAGCCATGTTATAAAGTGCTTTGTGGGCTGCGAAGGCCAAAGCAAACCTCCAGGACAGAGAGAGAGCTTCCCGCTGGCCTTGCCACTGCAGGACTCTAGTAACGTAAGAGCTGCTACCTCAAACACCACACACGTCTCCCAGAGAAAATGTCTTTTGTGCCATGGACAACACATTAAAATTAAGAAGTTTCTAAAATTAAGCGCAGCACAGAGGCTGTGCATGTCTGCCTTCCAGATACTTAAACCTTTTGAAAAGCTGCCACACGGGCCGGCCTCCCTCTCTGATGCCACAGCCTGGTCCCTGTGACTGGAGTCACCGCGATGGCTTCAGCTGAAAGAACAAAGAGGGGAAAGGAGAAGAATTCCTGCCTCCTCGTGAGTCCCGGGAGGATGAGGTGGAGCTCGGTGACTGGCGCAGGAAGCCTGACACTGGGGAGAAGGTGTTGGGCGTCAGCTAGGACAGCTCTGAACGTCCCAAGCACAGGCCGGCCCTACATCAGGACAGCAGGGCCTGGCTCTTACTCTGCCTCCTCCTCCACCTGTTTGTTTACCTGCATTTATTGACATAGGACCCCTGTGTCCCCAACATCAGCAGTGGTAACTGGGAAGAGGTGCAGACCCTCCCCCGTGGGGACAATGGCTTTGCTCTTATTGACGACCTTCTAAAATGGGATTACTCTAACAATTTCCTAAATGTTTTGTGTTTTAAGGTCCTCACTGTATATACATAAAATATACCCTTGGATATATAAATATAAAAACTGGAGTCAGCATTACTTTTAGTAGCCATTAAATTTAAAATCATTACTATTTTTTTAATGCTAGATTTAAAATCATTACCATTTTTCTTTCCAACTTGGTGGGATCAACTCATGAAGTACAGGTCTCTCAGGAGCGAAGAAAAGGTGTCTCCCATGCAACCTCTACCAGCCCTGAGAGCGGCACCAAAGACACACCGCATTGATGTCTTATTCATGAGGAGCAAAGTTACAAGACATCTCCACAGGCTGTTTGCAGTCACGAGGTGAAAGCAGATGACAGAAGTGACCGCATGAGGGGCAGCATTTGAAATCCCTAAGACCTGCTGGCCTCTTAGAAGTCAAGAGTTACTCCCCAGAACTCACGCTTGCCCAGGTTTAGGAGCAGGCTTATCATCCATGTGTCTAAACCAGACTGTCACTAACGGGCGTGGAAGAATCTCACTGTTAAACAGTGTGAGGTGGCCTGGCAGCCCTGCCATCAACCCATGCTGGTCTTTGCCAACACTCCCTAAATGGGGTAGGGGCGCATGGATCTCCCACAAAATCACGAAACAAAAGTGTGCTGATAACGGGAAGTAGAGTGGAGCCATGGGTGACTCCACTGAAATCCCTTCTTGCTGCTACACAGCAGGCTGACACCTCTTCACAAATCAGACGGACTTTAAGTTCTAAAAAGGTAGTCACCTGTTTCCAAACTTTCAAAATTATTCATTGTGCATGTGAGTATGTCCAAAAATAACAGTAGCTTTGGTAAGTCAAACCCTTTGATAATATATAATTATATACAGTGTATATATGTGTATATATATATATAGACACGTAATATATATAATTGTGTGTGTGTATATATATATATATATATATATATATATTACATATAATTTCATGTTCTCACACTGGGAATACATAGAAAGCTAGCTAGAACGTAAGAACTAAAACACAACTCAGCCTTTCTGATCTTGACTGTAAATTACACTAGTTAGAAACAAGACAGACAGTTAAAGGGTTTCTTGGTTCATTAGATCTCTGTCTGTCCAGACTCAGAGTCTATTACACAATAAAGAACAAATTTAACCACTTCTCTCTATATTGGTCAAATAGGCGAGAAACTTAAAAGAAAAATACATTCTTGTACAGGGTCGCCCTTGCAGAGATGTCTATGAACACCCTCTCCGCACTCAGGAACTCAATTTAGAGTGAGAATGTCAAACTCCAGTGTCCCTTTTCTTTCCTGGCGGTAGCCATGGCATCTGTTTCACACTGAATGAGATGTTGTCAACAAACGAGTGAATGCATCTGAGTTACAAGCATCTCCCTTCTTTGTCCAGTCCACTCACTGCTTCTCGGGCACTTTCTGAAGCTCTTGATTCACAGACCTGCACGAGTGAGAGCCAAAGACTGCAGGAATGACACAGGACATTGATGGAGTTGCCAGGAAACATGTTTTGATGGATGTCACTGTGCAGTCAGTCCAAATATATAAGCAGAGATGGACCAGTTTGGATTTCAGGCGGTCCATTCCACCAGAACACGCCAGGCCTCAACCATGGGACTGAGGAAAGGGAGAGCTGGACCTGTGGATTCACTGCCCTTCTAAGTCTCTAAGAGCATTTGCAGGGAAATGAGCAGAAATCGGCACCCTAGCCTATCTGGTAGGATAAGTTGGACAGTGATCAGATCAGATGCCCAACACTGAACAGCACTGAACATTTTGATTTGTGCAGTGAAGGCTCAGTGTGGGGAGAGCAGGTGCTGTGGACTCAGGGAACAAGAAGCAGGTAAATGTGGGTCATTCTCAAGTTTATTATACTGAGGTTCTTCCTGGAGTAGAACAGTGAAGGAAGGTGAGAGAGGGAGGAGGAATGGAAGGGGAGCAGTTAGGGAAGGAAGGAGAGACTGAGAAGGCTGGTGTCTCCATCCAGAAGTCTCCCTCCTGCCCCACTACCAACAACACAGGCCAAGCCTTCATCTATGAAAGAACAAGGTTTCTTCCCACGTTCCCAGTGTCCTTCAGCTTTGGCCTGGCTAGGAAAGCCACGAGAACAGCCTGGCATGTGGGGTTCTGGCTCAGTCCTGCAAACTCAAGCACTCAACTTCCTTCAGACTTCCAGTGGTGGGAGGAACGAGGGAAGACAGGCCAAGGCCCGAGTCCCGTCCAGTCACTCCTATCTAGCAGCAGGCTGTAGGGCCAGACTTCGCTGGCAACAGCAAACAATGTTAGTGTCCAGGAAAAACCTGATCACATGATAAAACTTGGAATTTATGGGAGTCCATTCTCAATCAAATAGCTAAAAGCTATAAATTTATTTCATACCTTTGGAATAACAGAATGGTGAGATTCAAATAAAAGTACCCTAAATTTTATTTTTCCCATCTTTGGATGAAGAGCCAGAAACATCTAATCAATGGAAATTACCCAACAAAGAGAAAACAAAGTTGTTTCTCCAGTTAGAAAAGAACTTTATATAATATGAAGTAACTGTACACCCTGGGAAAAAGTCTCCTAAATGCAGTATCTTCCCCCGTTACTAACGGTACAGTCATCTCAAGAGCTCAAATAAAGCACCAGCTAGTGGAGGATCTGGAAAAATGGATGCAGCAATCATGTGATTCTCTAGGCAGGCACACAACTGGCACTGGTTGGCTAGAATTCAATGCTATGCTTACCAACAGGAATTTAAGGCATATTCAAACTAAAAAAAAAAAATAGCAAAAGACAAATGTTCTCACAAAACATGGTTCAGTTACTATGGGAAACTGGGATACCAGGACTGAGTCAAGATTATTCCAGAACAACTTTATGTAGCAACTGTAGTGGCATATCATTTGTAGTTTAATAAACAAGGCTTGCCTGAAGATCAGAAAAGTAAAACAGCCGCACTGGCCAGTCTTACAAACCAGGCAGTAATAATACACAACTTTAAACCCAGCAGCCACATAAACTTGCTATAGAAACCAGACAGTATTGGTGCACGCCCTTAATCCCAGCACTAGAAAGAAATATAAAACGGGAGGAGACCGTTCTCAGTCTCAGTCCCATTCTGGGGTTTCCTGGAGCCAGGATTGCCATTTTGGACAGACGTTGAGGTAAGAACCAATGATTGGCTGCTTTGCTTTTCTGACCTTCAGGTTGAACTACAATTTCTGTTTCTGGGTTTTACTAATCATGCTTCAAGCAATCTCATACCACTTTTCTGTGGTTAAGCAGAAGAAAGGCCTATGCCTAAACTTCAGTGTGTCTACTCAGTGCCTGAATAAAGAAGGGAGTGTGTATGTGGGGGGCATCAGAATATTTGCATTGCAAGAAAAAGATTTCTGCCCGTGTCCTGTTTCTCATTAACAGTCCAGTGTTTATAGTTCATATACTCAGTAATGAGTGAAACTTGGCTTCTGTATTACAAACAGAACTAAAGGTGGACATGGAGTTGAGTTTCAAAAATAGACTGCAGGAGAAAAGTGGCCCTGTGTGCCCAGGGCGGAGACATCTTCAAATGTGTAGATACCATAAGGGAGGTGAACTGGCTGATTGGTTGGTGGCTGCTTGGTTGATCAGTTGGTTGGCTGGCTGGCTAGTTGGTTGGTTGGTCAACTGGTGGGTGGGCTGGTTGGTTAGCTGGTTAACTGGTTGACTGGCTGGTTGGCTGGGTGTTGATTTGAACATCTGTTTTGATACAAGATTTCAGTAAGTAGTCCAAGTTGGCTCTGAATTCACTATGCAGCTCAGTCTTGGCCTGGAACTCAACAACTGTCCTACCTCAGCCTCCTGAGTGAGTGTTCCTACACCAGAGAGAAAACGAGTTTCTTAAATGAGTGCTTCTTGGCCAAGTGTAAGCCAGCAACAAACTGGGGAAGGAAAGGGTACCAGTACTGGAGACATAAAAATTGTCCCTGATGTTCGGCCAGCATCTCATTTTCATGTCACAAAAATAAAAAATGATACAGAAAATGTTGAGCCACCCACAAATAAGCCAAAAAATACAACACACTTTTACATTATAACTTTTTAGGCATCATTTCTGAAGAAATACAAAAACCAAACTCTACTCTGTATTTTTCACATATGAAGCAGGTAAAAAGTCAAGGTTTTAACACTTCTGTCAAATGTGATCTGAAACATGACTAAACCTTTTAATTAAAAGATATTAAATGTGTTTGGGTAGGATGCAAACCACCGAGATAGCCCACTGTCCTCTAAATCTTTTAATTTAAACAATAGCAAAAGAGTGTACTTTAATTCCAAAATTAAACAAGGCGAGCTAGACAAGAAAACAACTTATAAACCTCTACATAATGAAATTCTAAGTCTGTATTTAAGAACAGCAGAAGAATAGTCTTTTACAAAACGACTGCTCTTTAAGTAAATACTACGCTAGGTTTAAGTTAAAAACAAAAAAATAATGTGGGAAAGGGTGGGGCTGCAATTGAAAAAAAATCCTCTATACAGTAGCAAAACAAAAAGTTTAAGCAAAAGAACATGTTCAGATCCTACTTGTGTCAAGCTGGAATTTTTTAATGAACCGAGCTCAAGTGAGACAAACAGAAGCAGCGCGTTGGACCGGAGCAGCCTGAGAACGTGCCCACGCTGTTAGAGCAAGCTGGAGACCGGATTTCAACACACTGAGTCAACTAAGGACTTTCCTGGAAAATTCTTCCCAAGAGTTACTTGGGGCAAAAAGAAAAACCATTTCTGAGGTGTGGTTAGCACTGAAAATTACCTTACCTCCAGTACTGGTGGGCGCTGCGCTAGACTAAGGTGAGAGAAACCAGGAAGAGAGCAACAGAAAGCAGGAGCCTCTGTGCAGAAGGTGCTCTCTACAGACAGTCGAGACAGACACCACACAGTCCCTCTGTGTCAGTAAATGCCGTCCTTTCTCCATGCATGACTTTCCTTGGTTCTCCCCTGGGCTGGTACACTGGCCCTTCTCCATAAAGAGCTCTCTGACTCCAAAAACACAAGGCTGGAGTCTGTTAGAAACCATCTTTGTGTAAATCAGATTCTACTCGCTGAGCTACAATTAAAACTCAGATGGTTCTTTTCCCCTTAACGTTCAAGAACAAGGATCAGTCCGCCCTACAGTCACTTTCTCTGGATTTATCCCGTTGTAAAATCACATATGTATATGCACACGTGTACACACAAGTGGATGTATATCCTTACAGTTTAGTCAATGGGATAAAAACACAGAAAGTAACAACAGGAAGCAGAAGCCAAACCCAGTCACAGACAAGGAAATGCAAATGGAGATAGTCATGGCACACAGGCCCTTCGGGGAAGTAGAATAATGGTCAAACCTTGAAAGAAAGACACAGGCCCTAGCTATACCAACTGGTTTAGTTTCCCAAGAAGATACCCCCACCCCCCACCCCCAGAATATGTGCCTTTGACAAGCAACACAAGGCATTTATCATGCCCTATAAAATCTGAGAACGAGTGTCACAGTGCTCTGATTCGTGGTCAACTGTTCAGGTCACCTTCAAACAAAAGCACGGGGTAGCATGGCCGCTGTGTTAGGAAAGGCAGACATGGTATCAGTGTCCCTGGCAGATGTTCTGCGCTTCTCAGATCTGCTGGTCCTGAGGCAGTGCTCCATCAAGACAACAGAATTCCTAGACTACCAAATGAGCAAATGATGGAAAGCTTTCCTATGGGCTCAGCATCTCAGGTACCAGACTCTGGGGCCTCTCAGAACTGACATTTGCTTCACTGTGCTAGATCCTAAGAGAAACGACGTTCAAAGTCAGCGCATAATTCATAATAGCCAGGACCTGGAAACAAAAGATGACCCTCAACAAATAATGGATTTAAGCAAAGGAGCATTACACAGCTGTTAAAACCAATGGCATCAGGAACTTTGAAGACAAACGGATGGAACTAGAAAAAACAATCACCCTGAGTGAGGTAACCCAGACCCAGAAAGACAAACATGGTGTGTACTTACTCCTAAGTGAACACCAGCTGTGAAATAAAGGATAATCATGCTACAATCCATCGACCTAGAGGCTAGATACAAGGATGGCCCAGGGCGGGATATGTGGATCTCCCAGGGATGGGGCTGACTGTGGGTAGGCGGGGATGGAAACATGAGGGATGGGGGTGGGGTAGATGGAGGGGGTAGTACTGAAGGGATGACTAGAAAAGGGGGTCAGTTCGGGGTCAGGTAGAAACCTGTACGAGGGAACCTCCCAGGAATCTACAAGGATGGCCCCAGCTAAAACTCCTAGCAATAGGGGACACGTAGCCTGAATTGGCCATCTCCTGCAATCAGATTGGTGACTACCCCAACTGTCATCAGAGAGCCTTCATTGATGCAGAATTCTCCCTTTTTATGCTGTGAATACGATTGGTTGATTAATAAAGAAAACTGGTTTGGCCTGATAGGGCAAAAGAATAGAGATTTTCTATTCTCAGGGAAAACTAAACTGATTGCTGGGAGAAAGAAGGGTGGAGTCAGAGAGAAGCCATGGAGCTGCCACTAGAGACATATGTGCTGAAATTTTGCTGGTCGGCCACGACCTCGTGGTGATGCACAGATTAATGGAAATGGGTTAAATTAAGATGTAAGAGTTTGAAAATAAGAAACTAGAGCTAATGGGCCAAGAAGTTATTTAATTAATACAGTTTCTGTGTGATTATGTTGGGGCTAAGCGGCCGGGAACTAAGTAGTGGCCTCCTCAACACTTCATCCAGTAAATGATGGTTACATTGTAGGAACCTACAGCCAAGCATTGGGTTGGGCTCAGGGAATCCTGCCGAAGAGAGGGAGGAAAAATTATAGGAGCCAGAGGGGTCAAGGATATCACAAGGGAACCCACAGAAACAATTAACTTGGGCTCATAGGAGCTCAGAGTCTGAACCAACAGCCAGGGAGTCTGAATGAGCCAGGAAGTAGGTCCTCTGTCTACATATATTGAGTAGCTTGATCTACTGTGGGACTCCTAGCAGTGGGAGCAGGGACTGTGTCTAACGCTTTGGCTTGGTCTTGGGATCCTATTCCACATACCAGATCGCCTTCCCCAGACTTACTACAAGGGGCGGTGCTTAGTCTTACCATGACTTGATAACTTTGGAGATACCTGTGAGAGGCCTGTCCCTTTCAGAACAGAAACAGAGGAGGGGTGGATAGGGGTGCGGATGGGAGGTGGGAAGAGGGAATGGAAGGAGAGGAGGGAGGGGAAACTGCAGTCAGGATGTAAAATAAATTAATTAATTAAAAATAATTCTGTTATGTCAAAAAAATCAGTGCCTAAAATAAAAACATACAAAACTCAGCAGTCACTACAGGGAGTTCACGTACTCAGGGCACTGGTCTTTCCATTCTGTAACGGACCTTCCTGTGTCTTCCTCATGCCCTGGTGAGTACTGAGTTTCTAAATGAATGAAAGCTTGGCTTGTAAACAGGAGCCCCAAAGGACAAAAGGCTGGACTGGGTCACCATTTCCTGTTCCCAAGTGAGTCTTTCTGAAAAAGTTTGCAACAATAATCTGTACTCTCTTTGGGTAAAAGAGAGTCGTCAGTCATAAAATAATGATGGGACACCCTCGTGTGCTACACTGGGAAACTGACATGCTAATCACACTAGCTAGCATAGGCTTACTACCTATGTAATAGGTCTGTTCAGTATGTGTACAACATCGTCATGACCATGACACATCTGTAATAAATGTCATAATCAAAAGCTACCCCAAGGTCACAGCAGTCAGCAACAGAGTCCATCTCTAATATACACTGAAAAGTTCTGGACCCTGATAGGCCTCTCCACTGCTGCAACAATCCAAATCAGACAAAATAAACTGAATTAGAAAAAGCCCAGGTTGAGTGGATACAATGCTCTCGGGTGACTTCCCAGCCTCCCAGAGAGACTGGAAAGGAAGGCTGGAAAACCACATGTTTGTTTCCTAGGGGGCAGTTTAAATACCCTGTGGAAGTGGTCTTGAGCGTCTCTGGAGGAGGGGTCATAATTTGGCAGGCTTTCTGAGAAGCAGCAGGGTTTGGAGAGAGATGGGTGAGGGGCCTTCAGATGGAGCTTCCACCAGAACATTCCAGACTCTTTGGACATATGGATGCCAGGGGCTGGGGTAAAACTTCCACCTGAACATTCCAGACTCTTTGAATGTAGGGATGCCAGGACTGGAGTGGAGAGGAGCTTCCACCTGAACATTCCAGATTCTTTTTTTTTTCTTTTTCATTCCAGACTCTTTGGATATATGGATGCCAGGGATTGGGGTGAAGCATTCACCCGAATATACACATCTGATTATAAACCTCTGTTCTTTGGTCACCAGGTCTACCAGCAGGAGCACTTAGCCACAGGGTACAAATTTTGGTCACTACAAAACATTCCTCAGAATAAATGTCTACAATCTTATGCAGAATTTCCATAGACAACCTAAGGTGGAGCATCTGGCTTATTAATATAGAATGACTTTAAACCTTAAAGTCAGTAAAACAGAGGACTAGTTTGCCTATGTTCTTAGGATCACAAGAATCCAGGAATCCAGGAAAGTAGATCAGAACTTTCGCTTCTTAAAGTTCCTGATATGACAGCTTATTTCTACAATAGGTTAAACAAAAACAAACAAACCAACCAAGAAACCATGCTAATCCAGTGACACCCCACCCCAAACTGGCCAATAAACAGAGAACAAAAGACTGGAATATTCAGCCCTAACCCAGCATTCATATCACACTCCTTAACCCAAGGCTCAGGAATCTATGAAAAGGGGTTGCAAAGATGTTAAGAGCCAGAGGAGGTGGGTGACTTCAAGGAAATTGCTTTCTAGACAGGACAGGGAAAAAGCAGGAAGAACTCACTGAGATCTTGTCAGCTGAGGGCAGAGGGAATCCCAGCAGAGAGGACAGGAGGATGTGCCTCCACCAGCTGAGAAGCAGGAAGAACTCACTGAGATCTTGTCAGCTGAGGGCAGAGGGAATCCCAGCAGAGAGGACAGGAGGATGTGCCTCCACCAGCTGAGAAGCAGGAAGAACTCACTGAGATCTTGTCAGCTCAGGGCAGAGGGAATCCCAGCAGAGAGGACAGGAGGATGTGCCTCCACCAGCTGAGAAGCAGGAAGAACTCACTGAGATCTTGTCAGCTCAGGGCAGAGGGAATCCCAGCAGAGAGGACAGGAGGATGTGCCTCCACCAGCTGAGAAGCAGCTAGCATCTGACAGCAGGTGGGAGAGGAGACTAACGGTGGCAGGCTCGCGGGACACCAGCACAGGTCCAATCCCAAGACCAGCTGACCAGTGGGGAGGAGGGGTAAAAAGTAATGGGAAGTTAGGTGGGGAGGGAAGAGAGGAAGCTTGGAAGGACACTGGTGAGACAGTCTCGGAGGGGCAGAGCACACCACAGAGACACTCATGGGGCTCTCTAACGTTCCAATCACAAAGAAAGAGCTGACAACACAGCCTGGCTACACTCGTATTTCTAGAGCACCCAATGGAAGAGTCTACAGTCCCAATGTTTCTGCTTTGTGTCTCCTCAGGGGACCCAACCTGCTTATACTGGATGAGGAGTTTACCAGAGAGTCAGTGAGGAAGAAGCCCATGGACACAGCCACACAGCAGTTCATGGGAACAAATTTATGCTGTCTGAACAGAAACTCACTACGTAGGATATGACAAATTCAATGTCACTCTGTAGGCCATTTGATTAATTCCCAGATCTTTTCATTAAATCACGACGGAGCAGACTGGAACCTTTAAGTCCTCCGTGAAGGTTAAACCGTGACTACGGTAGATAGGCAGATACAACGAGCAGGCCTCAGCCAGCCTTCTTCAAAAATGGCATTTGCAAAGAGTATTATGAAAATGCATATGATTTATTATCTCATTAATTACCAGTGTTGAGAACGATACAAACATGTTTGTTAAAGAAGGGATACTGTGGAGCTGGAGAGGTGGCTCTGCAGTTAGGGGCATCAACTGCTCTTGCAGAGGACTTGGGTTCAATTCCCAGCTCCCACATGGCTGCTCACAGCCACCTGCAGCTCCAGTTTTAGGAGATATGTGGCTGTCATACACAAATCTTTTAGCTAACTTCTAAAAACATGTAAGTTTTTCAAATTCATTTAAATATTATAACATTTTTCCTATAATAGAGGTAAAATCACATCAGAAGTAGAGACACAAGGCAATTAACTCATTATACAGTATTCTGCATTACATTTCACCTGCTGATAGTGTCAAATATTTTGAGGCGCACAAATGTAACTCAATGTTTAGTGTAACTCTGTAATCAGTGGGTACACTTTCAACAACTGCTTACTACACTCAGTGGATTACCACCAAACAAGGTGTGGCTGGGGTCTGAACTGTCAACCTCAGTGATAGATGATGAGATCTTCTGGAAATGACTGATCATGGTGGACCTAATCTCAGGGAGGCAGCTGGAGGAAGTGGGTCCCTGGGGACATGTCCTTCTAAGACCCCTCCCTTGCCTCAGCCCCTGAGCTGCCATCAAGTGAACATCTTTGCCAAGTACACTCATCATGACACTCAGCTTTATTATGGACCCAAAGCAAGGAGTCAACAGACTGTGAAAGGAAACCTCCAAAACCATGAGCCAAAATCAACCCTTCCTCCCAGAGGCTGTGTAGAGACAGTGTCTTCGACAGTGAAGACAGCTGACAAACACATAAAGCTATATGAGAGGTCTATGACCTGTGTGTAGTTCTATATGACCTGTGTGAGGTTCTATATGACCTGTGGGTAGTTCTATATGACCTGTGTGTAGCTCTATATGACCTGTGTGTGGCTCTATATGACCTGTGTGTGGCTCTATATGACCTGTGTGTGGCTCTATATGCTCTATATGCCCTGTGTGTGGTTCTATATGACCTGTGTGTGGTTCTATATGACCTGTGTGTGGTTCTATATGATCTGTGTGTGGTTCTATATGATCTGTGTGTGGCTCTATATGACCTGTGTGTGGCTCTATATGCCCTGTGTGTGGCTCTATATGACCTGTGTGTAGCTATCTATGCACAAGAGAAGAGCTTTCTCTGGGTTTGCAAAGGTAGCAGAACCTCCTGCACCTACCTTATACTCATCCACAATAATGCTCAGTGCCTCGTGCCCAGCCTTTCTCATGTCTTCCAGTTCTTGCTTATGCTTTTCCTGAAAAGGAAAAAGGAAACTGTATCCATAATTTGTTCTTCAGGTTTGTTCCATGGTAGTAATAAAGTGACCACCTTTCCTTTTATACCCTGTGGCTTGAAGAACAGAGTCTGCAGGTGACATCGAGGAGAATGGGATTGGCTGGTTTGTTTTTTTTTTTGGATAAAAGTTCATCTAAAGGCAAGCAGAGAGGGGAGGAAGTATTTGTGAGGCAGAGGCAGAGGCTCTCTGTGAGTTTGAAGCCTACATAAAGTCAGGCCTACATAAAGATAAGCAACTCAGGGCCTAACAGTGAGATTCTGTTTCAAAAAATTTTAAAAAAGTGGACGTATTTGAGTACTTTCTCCAAAATCAGGTTTGTTTTCTGCATAAAATTCAGTAATATGCAGGCTTTTATGTCTTCCATTATTTCTTCTGATGAAAATAAGACACCTTGATCACACTTAGTAATCCTGCAACACTCATTCTTTAGTTCCTTATGTCCAGAAAAGTCCTCACAGGAGTGCCGCAGAGTCTGGGCTCCTGAGGGGTATCAGGTTCACAATGCAGGCATTCCCTCTTCAGAGCACCTCAGCCCAATTTCCAGGTCAGCTGGCTACCTTATGCGTAAGAGGCAGATGTGCTGGGGATTCAAAGGATAGCGACTGAATAGATCATAAATGAGGAGCCGTACAGTAAGCAGCAACATCTGCATAGCTATCATAGTGTGATTCACCTAAGGTTCATTCTCCAATACCTAAGTTATAAATTATTTCTCAATCCACATCTCTTTTATGCTCTGACACTGCCAAGCCTACTAAAACTCATATGCATCCCTTCTAATAAATTAATCCAAGCAGAGAAAGATCACATTTTGCAGTTGAAGGCTGCTTGTTCGTTCCTGGTCCAGACTTCCGAAATAATCACTCAGAAACTATGCCATTTGAATCACTTCTTGACCAATAGCTTAAGCATATTTTTAGCTAGCTCCTATATCTTTAGTTAACCCATTTCTATTAATCTGTGTATCGCCACATGGTTGTGGCTTACTGGCAAGGTTCTAGCGTGTCTGTCCCCCATGGCTTCTCGACTCCACCTTCTTTCTTCCAGCATTCAGTTTAGTTTTCCCCACCTAGCTCTGTTATGCCCAAAAAAGCTTCTTATTCATTAACCAATAAAAGCAGCACATATACAGAAGGACCTCCTGCACCAACCTTTTGCCACAAAGACCGTGCACAGCCATCCTTTGATTGACAGGCTGGTAAGGAACAAGAAAACAAAGAAACTGAGAGGCCCAGTCAAACATGACACTCTTCCTAAGCTAGGGTAACTAACTTGCCTCCCAGATTCTTTAGAGGACTCAGTCTAGAAAGAGCCCACTGGAACTGAAACTGATGACGCCGTCTGACAGAGACACTATTCAAGGGAAGGCTTCACAAGCACTTTCTCTGCAGCCACAGGTCATACCCAACCAACTCCCCCGGGGAAGGCGGCTGGGAGGAGGCTGCCCTGCTATGCTCTGGGGATCCACCCCGTTGGCCTACTGGAAACCAGAGCAGGGAAAGCTCAGGCCATGTAAACGAAGACTGTGCTTTTGTTTCCCAGCCGCCAGAACCCAAATAATCACACAGAAGCTATATTAATTACAACACTGTTTGGCCTGTTAGCCCAGGCTTCTTATTAACTAACTCTTACATCTTAAATTAACCCATTTCTATTATTTTATATTTTATCACGACGTTCGCGGTTTGTTACCTTTTGCTTCTTGGGTGATTACATGGTGTCTCTGACTCCGTCTTCTTTCCTTCTCTATCTCTGCTTGGATTTCCCACCCTGCTACATTCTGCCCTGCCATTGGCCAAAGCAGGTTCTTTATTAACCAATGGTAATAAAACATATTCATAGCATACAGAGGGGGATCTCACATCAAGGCCACCATACACATGTCCAAACAAAGAGATATACTGCAACACCACCTGCATGCTTCTCAGCGACACAAGACCTTCCTTCAGGGTCTTTGCTTTTGGACAGAGTCTCCCTCGATAGCCTAGTTAACCTAGGACTCACTACACAGTTTCCCAGGCTGGTTTCCAACTGACATCATTCCTCCTTCTGCCTAGCCAGTGCTGGATTCAGGCTTGAACACCATACTCAGCTTCCTTCTGACAACGGCATCAGGTCTAGCTGAGCCCGAAGGACTCCCTACCCCTTGCAGAGAGTGTAGGCATAGGCTGAGACATATCTGGCACTTCGGTTTCTTTATATACCTGGTAACAAGTACATCACACGAATCTTCCCGTGGGTCTCAAATCTCATTTTCAGACAAATATTAAGTGGACAGAAATAACAGATCTAAGGACCAGTCTGAAAGTATCAGGCAGAAATACAAACAGAAACAAACATCCTTGGCAAAGCTGTGACAGCAGTTAAGTTGTGACCCCAGTAAGCCTGTCCCCTCAGCTTATGGTAACACAAATCTCCCAGGATTCCTTTGACCGAACAGCCTTGACCACTAAGGGCTGCCTCCACACATTGCATACATTTCATCTGCAAGCTTACAAGGGCCTTGTGAGTCCTGCTCACCAAAAAGAAGAGACTAGAGCAAATTCCTCCAAAACTTTAACTGACAAACAGAAGATACGAGTGTAATGAGAACTCCAAATCTCCTCGCAGAGGCACAGATATAAGCAGCTCATTTTCCTACATGCTAATTTACAAAGGTTGACAACCTCACATCCATATATAAACCAAAACAGTAAGAAATTCATAAGTTAGCAAATGAGGAACAAAGATGAAACCATCAGGGTGATGCCTCTGTCTCCCTCCTTAAACACAGAGGCTCATCTGTCCAAGGGCAGGCTCTCAGGCATGAACAACTCCTCCCCCATGAGGAGTTGATGAAGAACGGAGCCTCCAGTGAAGCCATCGGGCATCATGTTAGCACCACTTGGGGTGCTAAATTCTTCAGAGGTGGATTCTTGAGAAGACAGCTTACAGCTGATTTAAGCCAAGCACAGCGAGGAGGGGTGGAAATGGACGTGAGAAAGGAAAGAACATTAAGACATAGGAGGTAAATGGGGAAGGGGTGATGACGGAAGAAAGTGGCGAGGGGGAAGGGAAGGTGGGAAAGAAGGGGATGCAGTGCAGCAGTCACCGGGATTTCAGGAAAGTTGCAGCTCCCTCCTGGTGCAGGGATGAGCAACTCCAGGCCTCCCTGCCGGAGGGGGGGATCAGAGGGTGGTATTCAGTCAGCTAACATGGGAGCAGAGTCCCCAGGCAGTGGGGTGGCTCACTGGTGAGGTGTCTGCTGGACAAGCACGAGACCGAAGTTCAAGCCCCAGCGTCCATTACAGCCTGGTTGTATGGGAGTGCTCCCACAATCCCAGAGCTGGGGCTTACTAGACAATTGTCTCAAAATCAGGGGGTGTGATATAGGAACACATCAGACATTGGCCTCTGCTCTATACACACATGTATACACATGTGCACACATACATACATACAGACACACACACACACACACACACAAATACCTGTGCACACAACATACCTAAAAACGTCACTCTAACCATTATGGATACAAACTTCACTATAAAGGCTGTGATGCTGCTGCATGGCTTCTCCAGGGGTGAGGATGCTCTCTACGTTTCCTGTAGTTTAAACTAGGAAGTTTCTCCAAATAGTTAACCCTGTGGTTGTTATAAAGTAGCTGAGCAAGAAAAGCCACTTCTTCATGTTTTGGCCACTGGTCTGTATTGGGTGTTTCTGCCCACAATATTATCATTTGGCTTCACTGTAGTGTGACTCTAATTGATCTTAATAATAAAACCTGGAGTCAGATATTAGGGGGTAAAAGCTGAAAGATCAGAGAAGCAGTGCAGCCAGGTACTAGTTTTTACCTCTACTAAATCCTGAGACCACATAGGGTATCCTGTCTCTGCACGTCCTCAGACTGAACGCAATGAGCTTCTCTCTCCTCCTGCCTTATCGTCCTCTCCCCCCGCACCCCAGCAACATCCCTTCCTGTCTCCACCTCCCTAGTGCTGGGATTAATGGTGTGAGCTACCACTGCCTCTGTTTCTCTTTTAGACTGGATCAATCTCATGTAGCCTAGAGTGGCCTTAACTCAACAGAGACCCATCTGACTCTCCCTCCTAAGTGCTGGAATTAAAAGTGTGTGTCACCACTACCTGGCCTCTAAGGCTAACTAGAGGCTAGCTCCACACTCTGATCTTCAGGCAAGCTTTATTTGCTAGATCACAAAAAAAATATCACCACACTTCATGTATTTCAACATTCTAAAATCTCAGCTTTGATACTTGCAGTGACTGGCAATGACCCCACCTCCAAAGACATGGTTTGAGTCATCATTGTATCCAATGTGACTATACCTGGATAAGATAAGATCTGACCATCCTGGAGTTAGTGTGAACCCTAATGCAACTGCTGGGATCCTTGCTAGGGAAAGGGAACGAACGTGAGGCGGAGACACTGAAAGGTAATGAAGACCAAGTGGACAGAGTCGTGCTGTAGCCAGACAACACGGAGCACCATCCTTCTTCAACCAGACCTGACCCTGCAGTGACTGTTTTAGAATGACTGCATGGGCGAGGTCAGGAGAACGCAGGATGTGAGAGAATGCTGTGTTGTGTTACATTCCATACAGCGACAACGAGAAAGGGCTGAAGCAAGAGAGACCGTGGTGGCAAAGGCCTCATTTTAAAGTTAAAATGCCTTAACAGACCAAATGCTGGTGCAGACGTGAATGCGGCAGTGCTTCCGGGAAGGTCAGAGAGGAGTGAAGAGCACGGTATTGAAAAATAAAGTAAGGGTGACTTCTGCCATAGAGCGGTAGACATCTTGCAGGAACTACAACCTACTACTGGGCAGGAAACAATTTATGAGCAATGTGCTTCCGTGTGTGCTCGCACAAGTGCATGTGTGCATGAATGTGTTCCCGTGTGTGTGTGCACATGTGCACGTGTGCATGTGTGTTCCCGTGTGTGTGCGCGCATGTGCACATGTGCATGAGTGTGTACACTTAACAAACACATGGTGTACTTAAATGTAAGTAAAGACCCTGGGGGGATTCACAGAAATGGTTCCCCTGGGTAGGGTCCTGGGAGGACGGCAGGCAACAGACACTATGGGAAGGAGAGCACGTGTGCAGAGCCTTCCACACTCTGAACTATGCAAGTCTGTTTTCATTCTGAAGGCTGATGACTTTACAAAGAATAAAGCCAAACTGTCTGTCTTAGAAACCACACTTAATTCTCCAACAATAATGACGGCGACCCCAAGGCTGGGGATGAAGGAAGGAAGCTCAAGGAAGCAGCAGTCCCAGCTTCAAGGACCGTCGGTGTGGGTGCCTGCCTGGCCTGAAAGAGAGGACACAAATGAGCAAGGCTGGAATACATAGGCACCGAGGAGAAAAAGAGTGGGCAACTTGTGGGTCTACACCTGAGACAGCATCACTGTCTGTGAAGGCAGCACGTGCGTGCACCACAGAGCCTCGCGCACCAGAGAGCCACGCACACCAGTGCGCACAGGACCAGGCAAGTTCACACCAGTCTGCCTTATCGTCTATCTTCCTTTAGTTTCTGAAGAAAATTAGAAATTCATAAATCAAATAGATTTCATTAAGCTCTCTCAAAGCAAAGATCACAAATTCTAATACAGTTTGACATTGAGTAAGGATATTATATATGTTGAAGAATCTGGGCTTTCCAATGCGGGAAGAAAATAACTCATCAAAATGGGGAGAGTCTGTGCTATCAAGAAAACTTATCTTCTCCTCTGTCTGTGGCCAGAGATGGATCTTGACTAAGAAGTATTCACTGGAGTTTAATCATGCTAAAAAGAGACAAAAGGGTCAAGCGTGTTTGCTGCCATAAATTATCAAATTCCCTATTTTTTTAAAATAGTCAAGAAAAAATCTTGCTCTTAAAAAATAAATTGCTCTTAAATTTCAAACTACATATTTTTCTGTAATATTTACAACTTGTTACTCAATTTTATTCAAATAATGCATTTTTAGTGCAACTGAAGATTCCCGACATTACAGCCCCTAGGATTTCAAATTTACTTTTTTTTTTTTAGGCAAATATCTATTCCAAATAAAATAAATTTCAGATATGAAAATAATTACCAGAAGGAACTACTTGTGACATAAAGTATGTGTTCTGTCTCGTGAATGCAATGTTCTCCCTTTCACAACTGTTAATTGACAAATCAACACAGGCATTAGCTCTCAGAAAACGTGGGTCAATTTTCTCAGGTTAACATCAGAGGAACACAGAAAGCGCTGAGCAGAAACAGGGGGCGTCCACCTCGAAAAGACCAGGAGTCCTTGATGCGTCAAAAGGGCCAGGATTCTGCCAAGAGAGCGGTTTGATAAAACAAGACAATGATTTCAAAACTTTGTACTGTTTGCAAAATCTGCTAACAAACCAGTGGAGTATCTCATAACTATGGACCCAGTAAGACCACCAAGACAAAAAACAAATTCCTTCCTCTACATATGTTATAAAAGATAAATCTACAGGTAAAAGGCGGAAATGTAAGGAGCCCTTTCCTCTCAGTTCCTGTTTTCTCTCGGCACCCTCCCTGCAGAGGGAGACAGCTTGCAGGACCTTTGGTTGTTTAGAGGGAGTTAAATGTGCATGGTTTGTACCTTCTTATCCACCTCGCTCCCCCAGTCTCTTTGAATCCCTCCCATCTCAGTCAGTGGGTCAGTTGTTCCAGTAGTAACAGAAATCTACCACACCAAGTCCCGAGACCCTTCGTGAGCTTCTGAATCCAGGACAATACCCAAATAGCCAGTGAGATGGTACTGCCCTCTTCTCTCGTGGATGCAGTGGAATTTCCCAGAAGTCCTGGGTCTGGTGGTATCACCAACAGAGTTACCTCGGGGTCTTCACAGGCTTCCTCTCCCTATGCCCCCCCACAATGCAAACCTGAGACCCATCATCGGATTCAAACCCTCCTGTCCCAAGCTCTGTGCTCACTCCCCACTCATAGAATGTCACTGCCATTACAGCGTAGAGATGTCAAGGGTCTGTTTGTCCTTGGCTCCCTTCACTGCACGAGGAGCAGCTGAAAACTACAAACCTGTTCCTTGTTGGCACTCCTAAAATGTGGGTGTGTGAAGGCAGGAGTTGGTCTCCTTGGCTCAGGACTCTAACAAAGCCTTGCAAGTAGCTCTCAGAGTTTACTGTGCATTTGGGAATCAATCCAGGAAGTGTTCATAATAAAATAATGGCATTTAATATCCATAACATAAAATTGTTTATAAAAAATTAATTTTTAAAAAGACCAATAAAAGTCCAATTTATAATGCTTAACAAATAAAAGCTGGTAGGAGCACAGGAGAAAAAACCTTTAATCAGTACTCAGCAGGCAGAGCAGAGGCAGGTCTCTGTGAGTTCTACACCAGTCTGGTCTGCAAAGTGAGTTCCAGGTCAGCCAGAACTGCATAGTAAGACCCTGTTTCAAAAATAAAACTGTCCTCCAATGCAAAGTCTGGGAAGACAGTTACTCGGTAAAATGCCCACACTCACATGCATGAGCACCTGTAACTCAGTGCAGAGCGTTGGAGACAGGCAGCACCCGGATGAATAGATGAGCTCCCAGTCTAGTGACGGACCTGGTCATAGAAAGTAGGTGGAGGGTGATAGAGGATGACAGCTGCCATTGATCGATAACAACCTAGGCATGTAGCACACATGCACGCATGCACGCACACACACCTGCCACTGATCGATAACATCCTAGGCATACAACACACACGTGCACACACACACACACACCTGCCACTGATTGATAACATCCTAGGCATACAACAGACACACACACACACACACACACACACACACATGCACACACGCATGTAGCACTCGTGTGCTCACAAATTCTAAGCTAATAACACTATCTTCTAAGTTCCAGGTGAGTCATTTAAAGTGCAACTTAAATGGGCTAATGGTAAGAGCAGGGGGCAAGCAGTGACAAGAGTCATCCGATGGAGCATCAATGAAGCCTATACAATCCTGTATCTACACGCCCAGCCCCTGGCCCAGCAAGTCACCTGATCCAGCCATCCATGGAGCCTATACAGTCCTGTATCTACATGCCCAGCCTCTGACCCAGCAAGTCACCTGATCCAGCCGCCCATGAAGCCCATATACTCCTGTATCTACATGTCCAGGCCCAGATTCAGCAATAATTCTAATAATTAACACTAAATCTACCGTAAGTCTGCTGGAGCTCCTTCCACTCCTTCAGCCAATCGCCGCTGAGTTACCAGCCCATTGGGGCATGGTCTCTCTCTCTCTCTCTTTAAAAAAAAAAAGCAGCAGCTGTCCTCCACTCCCTTTCTGGCTTCTGGCTCCACTTCCGGCTCCTAGACTCCTTTCCTGTTCCACGGAGGGGCTGTTGTCTGGGACGGTAATCTGTAAGTTTTTTTCCCCTTTGAATAAATAACCATTCTATTAATCATAATTCCAAACTGGTGGGGGATTGTCTGTGACTTACGCCTTCATCTGGCGCCGAACATTTGGTTGTAGAATACCCCCTCCCCCCTACTCAACTGCTTGTTGCCAGCTCGGCTAGTCACGAGCCCTCCCTCAGCTGCGGCCTGTGCCCTGTGTGTGGAGCCAGCAGTTCAATTAAACCCCACGCCTCCCAAGCTCCACTCTGCAAGCCTGGTTTGCTCTTTTCTGAGTTGTTTTTAAATTTCCCTTGTAAATGCGGTGCTTTAGTGGGGTGAATCAGAATGACTTGGTCACGTGGAGGCATACGCGGCTTCCGGGTTGCTCTTTTCTACCCCTGGATTCTGGGTTTCTGGTTCCGTGTATGGAATTGATTTAATTACATTTTCTTTGTTGAGCAACTAATATTTCCTAGTTTTTAACAAATACTAAGGCAGACACTGAAACAAGACTCCGTTTCAGTCACCTTTGTAGTGGTTCTAGTCGCGACTTGGCAACAGCGCCACCTACTAGACAAGAGGTAATATGGCAGTTTTTGTTTCCAATGCCAATTTTACTGTTTTCTTTATTAATACAATGGATTATGTCATGCAAGGTTTATATGACTATGGGGATACATTAATTTACTTGTTACTAGGTTTCAGTTTTCGTTTCAATATTTTATCTTTAAGAAAGAAGATTTTTACAGACTAATAATGAACAACTAGTTGAAAGGATTAAAATTATTGAAAATCAGGGGTTATCTGAACAAGTGGATACTATGACAGACAAAATTGACTCCATGTCCAAGGGTACTAGGAAGTTACCTGAAAGAGTTCAGGCTGTTGGATTTGATGTTCAGACATTACCACAAAGTTTTGATAAGGTAATAGATAGAATGTACCTCCAGAATGGGAACCAAAAAACTGATACCTTAGTGAAATTCCTAGAAACACGGGTAGGTCAGGAGATTCAAGATTTAAGGGAGACAATGATAAAAAGATTAGAAATGATTGAAGAAATTATTGGAGCTGGTGAACAGAGTAAGAAGGCACAAGGACAGGATACAATGCCACCACCAGCTGTTAGAACTGGCTTACCCAGGGTTCTAACAACATACCCTGTAATTTATTCTGACAAAGGGTCAACTTCTAAAAGCTCAAAGGGAGTTAAAGAAGCTAGATGGACACCAATAGCAATGAATGATTTAAAGAAATTAAGCAAGCTGTCGTTAATTATGGCTTGCACTCTGCATTTGTTAAGGAAATGATAAGGACTTGGGCTGCTAATGTCAGAGCTACCTCCCATGATTTCTCTCAGCTAGTGTCTGCAGTTTTAGATGATGGACCTTCCTTGATGTTTGGAATTTATTTCAGAGAAGAATCCAAACATATGGAACAGCAAGGAAGAGCAAAAGGTGTGGAGGTTTCCCAAGATCAAATTCTTGGTGTAGGAGCATATGCTGATCCACAGGTCCAAGCTCTTTATGACGAAGAAGTGCTGTCCTTATGTCACAAAGCAGCCTTGAATGCTTTGAATAGAATACAAGATCCAGAAAAAGGGTCGAATCATATACCAGGGTTAGGCAGGGACAGAGAGAACCCTTTACTGACTTTGTGCAAAGATTAATTAAGGCTCTGGACATAGGGGTAACAGACCCAGAAGCTAGACGAATACTTCTTGAATCTCTAGCTTTTGAAAATGCAAATACCGAATGTAAAAAGATAATTGGGCCTTTAAGATCTAGATCAGCACCTATGGAAGAATGGATACAGCATACAATGAATGTTGAGACATTTAGCTATAATGATGAATCCTGGGTAGGAGAAGCGATTTCCAAAGCTATGAGGAGACATCAAACTACCAGGTGTTTTAATTGTGGTAAATTAGGACATCTGAAAAGGGATTGCAAGCAAAGAAATTCTAGGAATAATATCTCCTCTGGGAATGACAAAAGTAGGAGACCTCAGCCTTCAGGTATATGTAGGAGATGCGGTAAAGGCTGACATTGGTCCAACGAATGCAGGTCAACAACAGACAGACAAGGCAACCCGATACCATCGGGAAACTCCTTGAGGGGCCTCTCACAGGCCCCCAAGCCAAAAGTGGCCCAGTCATTCCCAGTTACAGTGGAAAATGTGTCTCACCAAGAAAATTGAAAACTCCAATGTCTGCGGTAAAAAGTAATACTGGTCTAAATGATGAATTACATGTGGAGAATGAGTCAAAAAATTCAGTAGGACAGAGTAAACGTATATTTTGGCAAACTTCTATTAACGATCAAAGACCAAAGCTAAGAGTCTGTATAAATGGCATTTTTATTGAAGGCTTATTAGACACAGGTGCGGATGTAAGGATAATTACTCCAGAATCTTGGCATCCGAATTGGCCTCTTCAAGAGATAGATGTTCAGTTCTTGGGAATTGGAGCCCTATCTTGTGTAAACGCAAAAGGCACAAATTAGGAGAGACCGGTTACGGACTCTTAATGACTTCCAAAGATTGTTAGGAGACATTTCCAGTCTACGACCAACTGTTGGGATAACACCTGATCTAATAGTTCATTTAAACAAAACCTTAGATGGTGATAAAGATTTGAATAGTCCCAGAAAATTGACAGTTGAAGCAGAAAAGGAACTGACAATGATTGAGGAAAAATTACGGGAGGCACATGTGGATAGGGTGAACCCGAGTCTTAGTTCCATCCTAGTCATACTGCCTTCCAGAATTTTTCCTACAGGGATTTTAAGGCAGAGGGAAGATATTATTTTAGAGTGGATATTTATACCTCATAAACCAAGTAAAAAATTAAAAACGTATGTAGAAAAGGTCTCTGAATTAATTATAAAAGGTAAACTGAGACTTCGTCAACTAGCAGGTATAGACCCAGCAGAAATTATAGTGCCTTTTACTACTGAGGAAATAAGAAAGTTATGGGAAGATAATGAATCATGACAAAGAGCTTGTGCTAATTTTTTGGGAGAAATTAACAGCAACTATCCCAAAAGTGATAGACTTAACCTCATAAAGAGAACTTCTTGGATTCTTCCTAGAATTGTATGTGATGCTCCAATAACTGGAGCCCGGACATTTTATACCGATGCAAATAAATCAGGGAAAGCAGGTTATAAATTGGAAGAATTGAGTAAGGTGGAACAAAGCCCTTATGATTCTGTCCAGAAGGCAGAAATATATGCCATTCTTCTGGTGCTAAGGGATTTTAAAGAACCTCTTAATATAGTCACAGATTCACAATATGCAGAAAGAGTTATCTTTCATATTGAAACTGCTGAATTCATACCAGATGACACAGAGTTGACTTCATTGTTTATCCAGGTACAGGACATAATTAGGAATAGGCTTTGTTCAATGTACATAACACACATCTGGTCCCATACCGGTCTGCCTGGCCCTCTAGCACAAGGTAACGCTGAAATTGACCAATTATTGATTGGAAGCATTCTTCAGGCCTCAGAATTTCATAAAAAACATCACGTCAATAGTAAAGGCTTAAAGAAAGAGTTTTCCATTACATGGCAACAAGCTAAGGACATTATAAAGAGATGTCCTATTTGTTCTTTCTATAATCAAACACCATTGCCTGCAGGGAGTAACTCAAAGGGTACTCAAAGGAATGAAATCTGGCAGATGGATATGTTCCACTTTATGGAATTTGGTAAATTATAATATGTACACCACACCATAGACACGTATTCAGGTTTTCAATGGGCAACTGCCCTGAGCTCAGAAAAGGCTAATTCGGTAATCACACATTTATTGGAAGTTATGGCCATCATGGGAATACCTGCACAAATAAAGACAGACAATGGTCCAGCATATGTATCTAAGAAAATGAAACACTTCTCTGCTTATTATAATATAAAACACGTTACAGGTATACCAAATAATCCTACAGGTCAGGCAGTTATAGAAAGATCAAATCGTACTATAAAGGATATGCTAAACAAACAGAAAGGGACGAAAGATAACCCCAGAAATAGATTGCATAATGCTTTATTAACCTTGAATTTTCTTAATGCTAATGAGAAAGGAACAACAGCAGCAGAGAGGCATTGGATAATGGAAAAAACTTCTGAACTAAACCAACCTGTTTATTTCAAAGACGTGCTGACCTCTCAATGGAAGCCAGGAGATGTGCTACATTGGGGAAGGGGTTTTGCTCTTGTTTCCACAGGAGAAGAAAAATTGTGGATACCATCAAAATTAATAAAGGTTCGATTTGAAGAGGAGAAACCTCTTGAAAAGGAGAAATGACAGCTCATCTACAATGATGATATTCATTCAGTTGGTAAGAAAAACATATAGAATGGGGACAGGGTTCTGTTCTTATCTCCAAAGGAAAACACTGATCTTTGAAAAGTTCAAGGGACCCTGGATATCTGAATACTGACAGATGGAAAATAATGGCCAAATAGGGACTATCAAGAAAACTGAATAGGTTCTGTAAGTAAAATATACTAAATCATATTTCTAAATTTATAGAGCTGGTTTTGGAGTTGGACTCTGGCTCAGTCCCTCTCTAATTCCAAGCCTGTTGTTAAAAGAAAAACCCAGAGTTTCTGGAGTTTCTGTCTCATGTCAAGAGCCATGATATGGGACAGAAAGAAATATGAGTTTAGAAAACATCTTTACTTTTCTTCATTATCTATCACACCTTTCATTAAATACATCTATCATTTCATTGAATATATGTATATCTGTATATGTCTATATGATTACTGTTTAAGTTTTCCACAATGAACAATGAGTTTTTCCTGCAGTGACATTTGAAGTTTCCAGGAAGAAGATGGGGCCCCATAACAACAACTCCACCTGGTTGAGATGACGTCATGATACTGATAGCGCTACTACAAGACCTGTTTTGGGTACCAGCTGCACAAGACGGTTCCAACGTGGTTAGCTGAAATGGTGCACATCTTGTACAACATTCTGGCCAGACCTCCACAAAATACTCAGAGACTATTTGCAATTTTTAAAGACACTGATCTTGAAATTTAACCATCATTTTACTTTCACATGTCCCCCCATGACAGCTGGAAGTAATTCTAGAGAACGACGTCCCCTCTCCCAGTAAAGTTTGTCCTTGGGTTTAGGGACATCATTCAGGGGTTGGTTATAATTAGTATATGGTTGAGGGTTGGGGGAGGAATTTTATAAGCACAGGAATCTTTAAAAAAAAAGAGGGATAACTGGATTATGGGATAATAGATTTGCACTGGTGAGTTATTGTTTTTAGACAAACATATTGGTATCGATTCTTATATATTGATACAAAGTTAAATTATGTTGACTATTTTATGCATGCATGCTTCTACCTCTGTTTAAAACATTTTTATGTATTGATATATATATATATATTTTATTGATATATGTGTATTTATCATATTGCATTGTACACTTCTACCTCTGATTAAGATACTTATATATTGTTTATGTATTGATATATATATTTACTATATTGCAATGTATACTTGCACATTGTTTATATTTGGAGGTCACATTGTCCTCATTTATTGCACAGTTGTTTATTATCTCAGTCTTTAAGTTAGACAGATATTGAGAATTATATAGATCAATAGTCATCTAAGTTTGTCATTTATAATTAGACTAATCAGGTTCTTTAGATACATAGAGATTATATTTAGTATAGATAGATAATCTTCAACCTCTTCAAAGAGCTGTAGAAAATGACCTTTAATCTAATTCAGAGTTCTGTGGTAGGGAGACACAATCGCTCCTGGCAACTCCGATCTATTCCCGAGAGAATGTTGAGCACCAAAGACACTCCACCTGGAGCCTTTCTTCTTGGCAGAACTGGCCTTTGGGTAAAGAAATGCTCATACCTCAACTACTGAGAGAGTTACAGAATATCCGTAAATGGATAAAACAGGACTGTCATATCCTGCCAAGACAGGGTAAGATAGTTTTGAAGTTTCTTGCCTTTGAAAATGGTATGTCAGTTACGTCAGGCCTTAGGCAAAGTTGGTTGCTTCAACGCCACAAACGTGACTTTAGGTGTTTGCCCAGGTAGCCAGTTGTCTCTGTGATTTGTTACATGTTCTGGAATTTGTTTGATTGCACTTCCTAATTACTCAGGTAATATTATTTCCCTTCTCAGATCTTCGATGGGATTGAAGATTATATAAATGTAGTTACTTTCCTTTCATGACTTGGCCAAGTTATTTGTTATACAAGACTTAAGCTAGTTAGAATAGGATATTTGTATTTATTGTATATAATTTCGTAGGTTTGTACTTATTGTATATAATTTCGTAGTAGGCTTAGAACTCTCTTACTTAAACAAAAGGGGGAGATGCTGCAGGAGCTCCTTCCGCTCCTTCAGCCAATTGCCGCTGAGTTACCAGCCCATCGGGGCATGGTCTCTCTCTCTTTAAAAAAAAGCAGCGGCTCTCCTCCACTCCCTCTCTGGCTTCCAGCTCCGCTTCTGGCTCCTAGACTCCTTTCCTGTTCATGGAGGGGCTGTTGTCTGGGACGGTAATCTATAAGTTTTTTCCCCTTTTGAATAAATAATCATTCTATTAATCATAATTCCAAACTAGTGTGGGATTGTCTGTGACTTACACCTTCATAAGTCAATATGTGATTTTTTTTTCCTTCTTAAAGATTTTTAGGTTTACCTTCTTTTATGCCTAACATATGTATGTGTGCCATGTGCGTGCCAGGTGCCCCTAAAGGCCAGAAGAGGGGCTTAGATCCCTGTAGATCTCAAGTGACAGCCAGCTGTGAGGCACCGAGTGGGTGCTGGGAATCGAGACCACCTCCTCAGTCTCCCACCTGGGCTTTTCTGACAAACAGCACAGACAGGCTCAGGGTGTGGCTTGGGGGGCACAGTGTCTGTGCAGCAGACAGAAAGTGCTGGGTTTAACACCACCCCCCAACCACTATCACCTGCAAAAGGAACCAGCAATGCAGGAGCATGGTTCTAAAGCAGAAAACAAAACAAACCAGATGTGAAAGGGCTCATTCCCACGACAGAATCCTGCTGCAGTGATGGCTATATCACAAGGAAACAGGAATCCTTGCTATGCTAGATGAACAGTAGATATGAAGGAATGGATCAGACCGCAGCGAAAATATTCGTTGAGGACAAGGAGCCAAGCGCGGAGCTGGTGTCTGGGGAAACAAGAGGGATAATACCGACCCTTGGCATTAAGGACAAATCTCCCAGGGCCAACATCACCACAGAAATTATGCCATAAACTGAAAAAAATAGTGTAAGTCACCACTGCAAATTGAGGACAACTGGCCTGGAACAGCTTCAGCCGAGTCTGAGCTGCAATCAACGCTAAGTTGGAAAGCTGTGCTACAAGCATGTGAATGGAGCACACCACAGCCAAAACCCGGCCTTCTTACAGAAAGAGCAGAAGCTGTAAACAGACTAACAAACGGGAAATACCTTCATTAGCAGAAACCAGACAGACTGAAACCCCATGTGCACGCTCAAAGATAGGACAGTTGTCAGGTTGTCGTTTAAGGAGAAAAACAAGAGATTTTCCCACAAACCACTGAGGTAAGGCTCGCTCTCACCGCACTTTGCACCCACAGGAGCTGGGCAACTCCAGGATTCAGCAGGAGGCCTGTCAGAGGACCCCACAGAACAAGACCAGCAGCATTCCTTTCCTGTGTCCTCGCACATGGTCATTCTCCAAACCCTCGCCTGCCTCTGAAAACGAAGCTGCTGTGCACCCCAGAAGCAGCAGCACAGAGACTCTGACAAACTTTAAAAAATGATGCCTACGCCACCCCTGCCAAGTGCCGGCCTGAATCAAACGCTCACATTGACTTGGTAAGTCTTTCTAAGTTCCCTTTTAGAGATAATGCAACCACAATTACACAGTCATCACGATCTAACCATTGCCGAAATCTCCAAAACTCACCATGGAAATCTGTTTACCCAGCGAAGCTGAAGGAAAACAGTCTCTAAAGCATCTCCCAGGAAGTGTGGTTTCTGAACTCTGCACCTGCGAGCACCTGTCAATCAGGCGATCACACTCTGCTCACAGCACACTAGGCTGGACCTCATTCTTGAACTGCTTGTTCTTTTGAATTAGGGACTGAGTGACTGGGAGTTATCTGCTTATTTTCCCCATTTATTTCTAAGAAATCCGATTAAAGAGTATTTTTATTTCCCTGGAAAGGAATATGGGGAGAGAAAAATGCAAGAGAGGGAATTATTTTTGTTCTTATAATCCACCCCTCAAAGTAACTCAAGTTTGTTTTCTAACAATAAGCCAATTATCAATAGGAAAGCAGAGATAACTGACAGATATCTCTGCTATACACAAGACGTGCACACACGGGTTTTCTTCTAGGTCTCCTGTAGAAAGCAGCATCGCCACAGCAGCGAGAGCAGGTGAACACGGAGCTGCAGCTCCCAACTCAGGAAGGCATGGCCGATCCATTTTCAAACCAACAAAGACAATGGAGGGCTGCCTGCCTTACACTGGAGTTCTGTCCAAACTAAAAAATATGTAAATAAAATATAAAATGGCTTTTAAAGGAAATAATAGAGGAAAAGTTAGTATGTGGCATTTTGTCTAAGCAAGTGACGGTGGTGAGACCCCCTTTGCACTAACTGCTGTCACAATGAGCCCTCTGTTCCGTCACAGCCCTGCCTGAAGCTCTGGCTGGTCACCTGCCTGCTCACAGGGAGGCCTGACTTCTTGCCTCTTCCTGCCCATCAAGCTAAAGCCAGGGGAGCCGCTTCCTGGATACCACTGAACTGAACTGGATCCGGTTTCTTACATCATTAGGCAAACCCAAAGACTAGAAACTCAGAAAACTATTTCTTAGGTTTAAAAAAAAAATCCTAAGAACTAAACACATGTGTCAAAAAAAAAAATTGTTCTCCAGTATGTGTGTGTGGACTACCCTAACAGAGGGAGCTGACGGGCTTGCTCAGAGCCCAAACACTAGGAAAACGGGGAAGGAGTAAACCCTGACTTTTAAGAACCCCTGGACAAAAGGAAGGATTTATCTGGAATTCCAAGAAAAAAAGCATGTCACTGAGTGCCGGGAAATACCTGCTTTAAATAAACCCATTTTCCCTCTTAAAACTGCTCCTTCAAACTGTGCTAGGCCAGCAAGCTAGATAAACAAACAAACAAACAAACAAACAAAAAAAACACCCCATTCTACATGTGGAAAGACAGCTCTTCTAGCAAAAGATCTGCCCACCAAGCGTTTCACACATACCTTGTTAACTGACATTCTCAAGCTCCACCCTACTAAGATGTTAAGACACACACACACACACCCCACCCCAGACATCACTAAACTCTAAACCATGAGCACTGACGTCTGCCTTTAGGAACACAATTGAGGACAGCAGTGGGGCCAGGTGGCACAGCAAATCCAGGGCCAATCCAGGCCCTGTAGTCAGGGCCAGGCCAGTCTGCGCTACAAAGTGAAATCAGCTCTCAAACATAAAAATTAAATATGTGAAAACAAACCACAACAAGCCATTGGGTATACGCTTTAGTGCTAGTTTTATGAAGGTTGGGATAAAACTCAGGGCCTGCACATGTATGTGTTAGATAAATGCTCTATCACCGGGTTACACCTTCCCAACCCTTCAATATGGTTTCACAACAGTCATAATTAACAATGTGAATATTTAGAACTGGCTGAGTACAGAAAAGGCCTCACAGTAATGTATCCATAACACAGAGAAATGTTCTGACAAACTTGTAATATGCCTTTGGATTAGGCCTCTTGAAACTGTACACGGACTGTGCAGAAACTGAGGCAAGGAAAGGCTAAAGCTGTCAAGGTTTACAGCTGTCATAAAGAACAGGTTTTCAAGTGTAAGAGGATAAGGAAGCAGGAGACCCTTGAAGGGTATTTCCACCAACACAAAACAGTAAAAGTGAGGACAAAAGCCAAGAGTCCTCTCAGACCACAGAGTCCTTATATGACTGCCAGCTTAGGAAATTCATCTGTAATTCCAAGTCAACACATCAGAAGCTTCTATAATCACTCCAAAATAAACTGATGAAAACGTAGAGTAGGGGGCTGATGTGGGATGTCTCTCAGTATGATGTGAATGTTTTATTACCACTGGTTAATGAAGAAGCTGCTTTGGCCTATGGCAGGGCAGAATATAGCTAGGTGGGAAAGACAAACTGAATACAGGGGGAAAGAAGGCGGAGTCAGGAAGACACCAGCAGTCACCAAAAGCAAAATGTAAGGTAACAAGCCACGAGCCCTGTGGTAAAAGATAGACTAATAGAAATGGGTTAATTTAAGTTGTAAGAGCTAGTTAATAATAAGCCTGAGCTAATAGGCCTAACAGTTTGTAATTAATTTTAAGCTTCAAAGTAGCTATTTGGGAACTGGTAGATAAGAGAGAAACCTCTAGCTTCAGTGGGCTGGAGAGATGGTTCAGCAGTTACCAGCATGTACTGTTTTTGCAAAGGACCCCAGTTAGGACCCTTGTCAGTTGGCTCACAACCTCCTAAAGCCAGGGGATGACACTTGATTCTGGCCTCTGTGGGCACATGTGCACATATCACACAGAGAAAACACACATTTTTTATGACTTTTTTTAAAAGTCAATCTAACAAAAAGAAAATGTGGTGTGGCCTAACACTTAGGACAAAGTGACAATCTTGTTTCCATGGCGGCATTGTGAACAACCGACATTCCATGGTATTTTCAGCATTGTTATTGATGATGTCACTGCTTACGGTGGCCCTTAAGATCCCTGCGCTGTTTTGTGTTCATTAGTCCCAGCAGGGTAGAGCGCAACATACTGATACCAGGTTTCTTCAGACGCTGCTGCCAGCTGGGCCAGGGCTAATACGTCAATAGTATACCGTACACAAGATGGCTTAACAGGAAGGCACATAAAACAGGTTATACACAATCAAATGTGGGGGATGGCGACAGGAGCTTGTCAAGGATCTTCCCTGGTCTCTCACCACCTTGTCTTCTGAGGAAGAGTTTCTCGCTGAACCTGGAGCTCACCAATTCAGCTTAACTGGTTGGCCCACTGATTGACAGGTTTCTCCTGCCTCTGCCTTAGTGGTTGAGACTACAGACACATGCCGCTGCTCCTAAATGAGACATTCCTCATGATCCTTCAACACTGTGCTGAGTGACCATTCATCTCCTCAGCTCTAGGAATACTTTGTGGGTAACCAGCCACTAACATTCCCAGAATTTATTCAAGTTCACAAAACATTGATGAACTTTCTAAATAAAAATGCGGGCAGATACTCTGGACAGGGGCTTCCTCTCATTGTTTTATAAGAAATACAATAAAGAGGTATAAAAGGACTTTCAACTGTCATTTTAGCAAATACTTTCAAACGTCAAGCTCAAGTTCCCAAGACTTGCAGGCCATGCCTTCCCTTCATCCTCTTGGCAGCTGGACCACGACCCTCTGCGTGGTTCTCAGAACCTTCTGTCAAACATGCGCTGTATGAAGTAAACATGGAAGCAATCCTTCCCTCGCTCAAGACGCTGACTGTGTCTTTCTTGACAAGCTAACGTGCTATCCTGTTACCACACTGATTTCTGCCCATTCAGGGGCTCATTACTGAAGCAGGATTGACAGAATCGACAACAGTTTAGCCGTACACTGTGTACATGTCCTCTCCTAATATGCACACACGGATACCACGAATCCTTCCGATTGGAGGGCTAACATTACTGCAGACAAGTCGTGAACTGTCTCCTAGCTCTGTAAAGAACCCTACAGAGCAATCATTCCAAAAATAGACTAATTTGTTATGACTGTCATTGCCATAACGTCCTGGGCTTCAGAAGAGGGGGAAGAGGCTTCATATTTCAAGGGCTGTGGCTTTTCCACAATGTTTAAAAAGCTCGCAGCAAAAACTACAGCATCATCACCACCTCCCCAGAGCACAGCACTCCAGCCTCTCCTGCCCCTGTAACGTTAAGCCCAGCCGGACGTGTTTCCTTGTGTGAACCTCTGTCAGGACAGCTGTCTGGCTGCAAACACGCGGCGCTGGATATTCAGACTGAGACCACGGACAACCAGAAACCACAAGCCTGGAGTGAAGATAGGACTCTGTCTTTGGGGTCAGGAAGCAGTTTGGCCTGTGCAGTTCATCACTTTTTATGTTGTGGAAGTGAAATAAAAGTTAAGGAAAAGATCCATGTTTAACTGTCTTTGTCTCGGGACTACTCCCTGATCTTTTAAACAGATGTCAAAGAATCTAGATTACAATCCCAAAAGCTGCATTTAACGCAGAAGTCTAATTGAAAACAATTTCTGATCTGAAAGCAAGAATTTTTTTGTTGGAGAGAAATCCAGAAGAGCAGGCTTCCTTGGTGTTCAGCTCACTCAAGAAACAGAGATTACCTTCTCAGAAGGCTCCCTTTGTGTAAAGGGTGAAACTGGGCTGTGGGCATTACTCTGCCTCAAGGTCAGGATTACTCTGCCTCGATCAGGGCACCCATCTCCCACTGGGAAGAAGTAAGTCCCAAGAGAGCAAGGGCCTGTGAGCATTGTCCAGCCCTGTTCCCATCACTGTACTCTGGAACATCTCTGCAAACTTACACTATCCCACACACCAGCTGACAGACCTGTGAGCACAAACTATATATAAACCTCCTCCGATATAAACACAAAGTGCAAGCAGTGACACAGAACTAAACACGAGGCAGCCTGGCAATGGTGGTGCACGCCTTTAATCCCAGCACCTAGAAGGTAGAGGTAGGTGGATCTCTTGAGAGTTCCAGGTCTCCAGGGATACACAGTAAGATCCTGTATCGAAAAGAAAAAGAAAATTAAGCACAGTACACTGACGAATGCAGACAAGGGTTTTGCCCAGAGAGAGCGATACAGTCGGAGACTCCTATCTGCAGGGCTAGTAGACGAGGGCTCTGCCCGATGGAGCATCTGTAGGGTGTGGCAGAGAAGGAAGGATTCAGTGGAAGTGAAATTCACTGCAGAACTATAAACCACTCTGAGATGAACAGAAGGAAGGAGAGTCAACCAAGGGACAAAGGCTGTGAAGTCCAATCCAAACACCTTGCTTCCACGAAGCCCCACGCAACTCAAGCATCTTTGGTACAACATGCAGCTGTTTCCCACGGCAGCTTCTGCAGTAAGACTGCAGGCAGGTCTCTTGATTCCCTATTCAAAGACACTGCATGGTCTAGGTAGGAAAAAAAAATACATGTTTATCCTCCAAAAGACACACTTTACAGGGTTAGCGGGAAGTAAATGGGTTTCCTAAACACCATCATTTCGACTACCTCAGGGTTATTCAAGAACTCCAACTACACAGGGGATTTTTATTTTAAACATTTATTTTCAGCTAAATAGTCTATTACTGAGGAACTTTTCAAAGATAGCTAAGAAGGTATTTGTTTTTAATTTATAAATACAAACAAAAGGGTTTTTAATCTGCTAATTTTATCTCTTAACACCTTCACGAAGTACAGTAATTCCTCACAGTAAACTCCCTGGTCCTCTGGCTCTTAGATGCTTTCCGCCCTGCTCCCATGCAGTGTCCCTGAGCCTGCCATACAGGAGTTGTATTGCAGATGGATCAGTTGGGACTATGCTCCACAACTCTGCATTTTGATTGGCAGTGGCTTTCTGTAATGGTCTCCATCTAATGTCAGAAGCTAAATCCATGAAGTCTCACCAACGTAACTAAACGTGAGCAGAACAAGGACACCATTAAACAGCTAATGTGGACGGGGGAAAGCTGGCGGGGCCTCAGCCTTTCTCAGAGAACAACAGGGAGTAGGAATGCTGACAGCCAGAGAACAGTCTCCCCAGGAAGGACATGCCAATCGGTTTTCCAACTCCAAGTGGTCAGGCTTAAAACCATACAGACAAGGAGCATGACCCTGACTGAACGAGTTTTATTGACGCATTTCGGAATACACAGGCAGACACTCTGAATATTTAACCTACATAGTGCTGCAAGGATAGATAGGAAATGCTCCAAGTACTCCCACACACAATCCTAATTTGCTCAAAAGCTGCTTCTGGGTTATGCTACAACTGACCTCACACCCACAGAGGAAGACGGTACGCCCGTGTCTCACTCACCAACAGACCCTAAGCTCTGGGCTTCCTGGGCAGAGACTTGGAAACGGCCCTCCACTCTGCGCGTGTGCAGCAGTGGCCATTCCGCTTTCCATCTGACACCTCCCTTGGAAAGATGTGGGATTGCCCTCTGTATGTGATGAATATCATTGGTTAATAAAGGAATGCTTTGGGCCTATAGCAGAGCTATAGGGGAACAGAGCTAGGCGGGGAAAACTAAACTGAATGCTGGGAGAAAGGAGGCGGAGTCAGAGAGAAGCCATGTAGCCCCTTTGGAAACAGACAATGGAACTTTAGCCGGTAAGTCACAACCACGTGGCAATACACAGATTAATAGAAATGGATTAAATTAATATGTAAGAGTTATTAGCCAATAAGAAGTTAGAGCTAATGGGCCAAGCACTGATTTAATTAATACAGTTTCTGTATAATAATTCTGATTATTTTGGGGCTGAGCAGCCAGGAACTAACAAGCAACCTCCATACTACATTCAAACACAGGAAATACTTCTATGGCCCCATCCTACAATGGAGGCACAAATCGCAGCAACTCTTTGCCCAACAATGTGTGATACTTTTAGTATATTCCAGTGTGATCCAGCTTCTACTTCAGCTTCCAAATGCTTCCTTAGTGTTCCCAGATGATATCCAATCACAGACTACACTGTATGAGGCATTTCATACATTATACTTGGTGCTAAGACCTGAAAACAAAACCAAAAGGCACTCACCATTTCAAATCCTAGTGTTCTTACAGACTGGAAGGGGAGTTAGATACTTAAAAAGCAGGTAAATAGCAGGGCCGAAGATGTATAAGGACTGAAGTCCACCCAGCGCTATTTTAAAGTCATGAGACCATGAATTTGTGTGATCACAATAGCTAAAAAAGAGGAGCGTCGCTAAGTCTAGTATTCCTGCTTGAGCAAAGTGTGAAGAGAGAGACTGGAGGCACGCTGAGAGCCAGAGAACCGAGGGAGAGATTCACATCAGAGGAGAGATGATCAGAGAGCCATGGTGCCTGGAGGTAACTGTCACCCACCCACGACGGCTCTTCAGAGGGAGAGGCTGGGATTCCGGGGGCACATATGCGGGGGGGGGGGGGGGGGGGAGACACAACCTGGGGAAAGTAGTGCTGTCTGATGGCCTTCCACCCTGCAGTTCCATTGTCAATACGTTATAAATCAAAGGAAATCCATCACTATTGTTATGAAATATACATTCAACAGAAATGATTAACAGGGAAAGACCTGGAAAATACCATAAACCAAAAGGCAAAGCCATTCTGGGTGTTTTCCTTCCTTCTCTGACAGTTGCTCAATTCATTTTCTGCCTAAAATTCTGTCATTACATCATCTCAACTTTTATTTATTTCCCATTCTTTACACCTGGTGATAATCCTGGAGTACTTTCCCATTCTATAAAACTGTCTTTGACTGTGGCATCCCCCCAGACTCACCCAAACAAACGGCTTTTCAAAGAGCAAGAGAAGCACATCTTTGACGGGCTCTAACAACTTCTTCTGATTTGGTCCCTAACCAGTTCCCACCCGATGAGATCCCATGACATGTCTGCCTGACATGACAGACAGACACCCTCACTACTCAACTGTGCATTGCACCTGTGGGTGCCATTCATACCACTCCCCCGTCCGTCAGCTCCGGGTAGTCCAGAAGGCCCAGACGCTCAGCTCCTGGCCTCTCCCAGCCTGCGATGGAAGCCTTCACAAACAGCATGGCACCTTTCATGCACATGGACTCACACACGTGTGGCCTTTCGTGCTGCCACTGCCTACGGGAGGATACAGGAACGCACGGCAATCTGAGGTGCTAGCAGACTTTCAGCCTTTCAGGATGATAACAGGAAATCTAATTTCTAAATCTGTTGCCATTACTGGAAGCGAAGGGAACAGTCTTTAGAATGCATGGAACTAAGATGACAAAAGATCAGAACGCTAAGATGCAAACTCTGAAAGTCAACAGCTCCCAGCTGGAGGGCTCAGAGCAAGGCTATCCTAGCAGACGCTGACCTCCACTGCCACAATTCTCACTAAAACAGAAACAAAATCGATGTTGCGAGAATAGCCACGAAAACGACACACAACAACACTAAATAACTAAACACGACACACGACAGTCCCTGAAGCAGCGCAGGCCTGCCCCATGAGCACGAGGAAATGAGAGGATGGCAGAGCTCAGCACGGCAGGGTACCTGGGACTGTCTTACGCAGCCTGTAGAAAATGCAGGTGAGTCAGAACCTGTATAAAATGATCAACTCGCCAGGGAACAACAGACGCCTGCACCAACACAGTGGTGTATGGACGCCTAAAAGTGCTCCGTACTGCACTGAGAACCACAGAGAACCCTGACACACGAAGGTCTTTGTAAACGATATCAATTAAGATAGAGATAAAAAGAACGAAAGAAGAGATAAGGGAAATGCAGAAAATGTAAAGTCAGTGACTATAAGGAAAAAAATCACAGATGTTTGGTGTGACAAGCACATGGAAGGCAGGTTCCCCCTGCAGCAGGTTCCCCCTGCAGGTGCTGGCTGGGGTGTGAACTTAGATGAAGTTCTGGGAGTAACAAACAGTCTCTTCCTGCAAGAGAGCCATTCATATGGTGTGAGGCCACAGTATCTTTCATACTCTAACCTACAAAAATTTATAGACTGTGTTGCTAGAAAAATAGTTCTAGGAAAGTGTGCCAAAAATGTATAATGTGGGAAAAAAAGGTCATGAAGTCAGAGTGGGTACCAGGGACATATAGAAAGAACATACACTGAAAACAGTACAGAAGCTGGACTCTACCGACCAGCTAAGAAGAGAGTCTTCTCCCACTACTGGGGGGGTCTGCCACTGCAAATCTGCAGTGAGAGAATAGGGGTTCATGAACCCATAGAGAAGGGAAGGTGGATGATGTCCTGGGTGAAGACTTATCAGCCACACAGGTGGAGCCCTGTTCAGTGGAGAGCATGTGCATGAAGACCGAGGGCTGCTCCGATCTGAGGGCTGCTCTGTGGATGGCATCAGTGTGGCCAGCCGGTATGCGGTGAGAGTTAAGACCTGCTGAACTCCACACTGCACTGCATCCACAGTTCCTGGCAATACTACTTTCTTGAAAGATGTTATATAATAGCATATACTGGCTTGAAATGAAATAAACATTAGTAATGCTTCCATCACAAAATTGGTGTTGAGGAGATAGTTCAGCAGTTAATAGCACTGGCTGCTCTTCCAGAGGACCTGGACTCAATTCCCAGAATCCACATGGCAGCTCATAACTGTGTGCAACTCCAACCCAGGGGATCCAATGTCCTCTTCTGGCCTATGCAGAAAAAAGTTCCATAATACCCATAAAAATAAATAATTAAAGAAAAATTATGTGAGTTGTAAATTCCCTCGGTTGGCTTACATTGTGAACTACTTCAAAATTGACGTCATCCAAGCCCAGCACATAGGGATAAAAGGGGTATATTAAATGGACAACTATAGTATAATCTGAAATTTAAAAATCAACTTCTCAACCCGTTTCTTAGACTGCTTGTGCAATCTAATGGACCACCAAAGACTGGATCGCTTAAATACCAAGCATTAATAGCTCACAATTCCAGATGCTGGAAGTACAAGAGCAAAGGGCCAGCATGGTTAGTTTCTGCCGGGGGCTTCTCCAGTCTCATTACAAGGGCCCCACTCTCCAGGCTCCATTTGCGCCTATCTTCCACAAACTCCAACTCCCACACCAACGGACGGCGGCTCTGCTCCTACTTCAGGGTCCGTGACATGGCCAGCTCATGCCAACAAAACACAGTCAAGGAAGACTTAACTCGCTCAGGGCTTCTTCCACTCTCTACAGGGAAGGAAGCAGTCAAATAGTGAATATATCAACAAGATTCTATTAAGTTTTCAAGAAAGTAGCAGAAATAGGGCAGGAAGAAGACGACCAGCCTTAGTCAGAAGTTGGAAAAATATTGTCTCATGAAGTCACTGCAAGATTACTGTGACCTAAATAATGACCCTCTAACGGTGGTTCATCATTCCCATAATGCCCTTGTTCTCCCAGACATGCTAAGGCATAATACCTCCTCGACAATGAACATTTAGAGGGCAGAGCACTCAAACCAAGCACAGCAAATATCCTTTAATTATTTCCCCATTACACGTCTACAACTGAGAAAAGTCAGAAATTGAGAATCCTTCGAATGGTCATAAGGCAAACACAGCACTGGAAAACAGCTGGCCCTTCCCAACGTTTTCTCAGATACGTAAACCTGGGAGCAATTTCTTACCGTGTTCTTCTGACAGTGGACACAGACTCATCTTTTCTTCTACGTTCTATATAAACTCTGTAATTGAGGAGAAGTCTGCGGTGTGGCCGCTAGGTAAACTAGATGGATTTTATGAGATCTGCCCCACACTCATCCCCACATTGGCTGCTGAGGTCTGTGGCTTTGTTCTAGACCTCAGAGAAGTACAGAAGGAGAGCAGGAGCTTCCCAGAGACTGCAAACTGGCGTTTTCAAAAATACCAGGTTCCTTTGCCACTGGGGGAGAGTGAGGCTTATCCATTACAAGTCTGTGTTTTCCTCTTGTGGCGATGTTGTTAAACAATAGAAAACCTATTACCAACACTTCCCAATGACATTGACTGAGAGCAAAAACCTGCACATCCAAGGCTCCCCCATGACACACAGCGCAGTAGAAGAAAGGTGACAACAGGGCACAGAGACATCCTTGGAGCAGACACAGTGGCTGTCAGCATTAAAACCACATTTTACCAAATCAGACGTTATCAGGCCAACTTGAAAGGTTATGCCATCTTATAGAGCCAAGCTCCAACCCCCATCAATGACTACAACTGTTGTTTTCAGATATGTTTATGCACGGGTCTTTACAGGAATATTAATTCCAAGAGGTCCAGGGTTATAGGACCAGGAAGCTTCCATAGCCAGCCCTGAGCGACCTGTGATCTAAATCACTGAGAATTGTAGACTACATGAATGTACATCCAGAATCTATGTTTCCAGAGACTTCATATAGAATCACACACGAACTTAGAGACCTCGATGTAAGGCAGACTCTACTGGAGTGCTCATTTTTGTCTTACAGAACACTTCTCTTTCCCACGGTTGACAGACTTCAACTGTGGGACTGAGTAGGGGCCAGTGCTGGCTGCTGTGCTGCACCAACAACCCCTCTGGGGCTCTTTTCAGAGACTGATCCCTTTTATGCCTTCGAAACGCATGACCAAGTTCATGTACCAGGACAAAGTACAGCCCAGTCTGGGTCAGATTCCATGCACTGATCCTGCTGAGGCATCAATTCCCCAAAGAACTGACCTCAACGGCGCTGTTCTCTTAACCACGGCTGATTCTGTGCCCTTCGCTGACTAGCAGTGAGTGTCCCGGAAAAGCCAAAGTCTCACTTCAGCGATTCCTAATTCAAACATAGGGTGCCCCAGTAGAATGTTTAAGGGGCTCCGCTGCCTGCACTGCTCTCAGCATTGCCTTCTACCTTCTCACAATAGTTCACTGGGCTCTGAACGTTTAATGGCTTCTCCAGAGTTCTTCCAGAATCCTCACACAAGCACGGTCACATGGCACAGCAACATTCTCTGGTACAAATTTGTCTTAGTTGGGGTTTCTACTTGCTATGATAAAACACCCTGAGGCAACTCGGGAATGAAAAGGTTTCTTCTGATGATACATCCGTATCACAGGCTATCACAGAAGGAAACCAGGACAGGGACTCAAGGCAGGGGCTGAAGCAGAATACACGTGAATGCTACTTACCGGCCAGCTCCTCGTGGCTCACCGAGCCTGCTTTCTTAGATCGCCCAGGACCACTGGTCCAGGGGCTAGCACTCTGCAATGGACCCAACTGTGTCAATCATCCATCAAGAAAACGCACCACAGGCTTGCCCAGGGTACAGTTTGGTGGGAGCATTTCCTCAGTTAAGTTCCCTCTTCAGAAAAGACAGGAAAACTACCCAAGTACAGCAGGTGTCAGATACAGGGCGACTACAGCATTCTTCACCCAGCAAATGTGCTCCTTTTCAGGTTCCTGAGCAGACTCGGTTACCTTCCCACACCTGAGGTTGCCAAATGAAAAGTCCAGGGCTATCAAACCACCAGTGTAATACACCCTTATAACCACAGGCCTCAAGATGCTATGACCACAGCAGTGTCAGGCCAAGAGCCCGAGTGTTCGACACTTAGATACTAAAGCATGATAATAGTGACAATTATCCCCACTCTTAGAAGTTTAACATGGTCTGTGAAGTCTGGAAGAGAACACAGGTGATGGTGACCTAATGCTACACAAATCCATTCATAGACGCAAACTTAAGGTCCTTGAAACACTTCACTTTCCCATAACAGCCATGTGTGTTTTTTATTGATTGATTTTTTAATTCTTAAGCAGAAAATACTCCATCTCCTGTAACCACGAGGCACTCCTGTAGAAGCATGAACAGGGAAGGGTCAGAATGAAGGCTGATGGTGTGGCAGGATCATAATAAAGGCTGTCACTGCGCGCTCACGTGAAAACTGGTCACCACAGAATAAAGGCAGCAAGCAAGCTTGATTTTTCAAGGCTTCCACTGAGAGTGCCCGAGCTGGTCACGGCTCCACTGAGAGTGCCCGAGCTGGTCACGGCTCCACTGAGAGTGCCCGAGCTGGTCACGGCTCCACTGAGAGTGCCCAAGCCGGCCACGGCTCCACTGAGAGTACCCGAGCTGGCCACGGCTCCCCAAGCTGACAGCTGCTAGAAACGAAGCCTTAGGAACTGGCTGTGTTTGTTATTAATGTTTTTAACACAGGTGTGTGATGTGCTTTCTAAGTAGGTAGAAAATTCACCTGGAGCCGCTGTGGGACCATGCTGGGGAGAGGTAAGCACGCTCCATTTAGTTCTAGCAAGGTCAGCTGACTCACTGGCTCCCTCCACTTGGCCTGCACACCCTAGGCGCGGCAGGAGAGGGAGGTGTCTCTATTGTTCCCTGGCTATTACAAGGTCTTAAATTTCCATGTGCCCATCACAAAAATAACAGAAACCTCTGCAATGCTTTATATTTTAAAGTCAGCTGAAGTTTTACACACATTCCATTTGTTAATTACTTTCTTGGGCCAGTGAAAACCCCTGCCAGCGTGAGCCCCATGCTGACCTTAGGATGGTAGATTTCCTCTCAAACCTGACAATTAAAAACCCAATGTATGAAAACATGTGAAAAGATTTTTAATTTTCCTTGTGATAACTAAGAATTTGGGTTTTCTTGTTCTGTACTGCCCATTTTTTTTCCAGAACAAGCATAGACACCTGGGATTTCTTTTGGAGAAGGGCTTTGGACCCACTCATACACTCCACTGGTGGCACACCCAGGAATCCCGGCCACAGTCTGCTTCGTGCTGCAAAGGCCCAGCCAGCACTCCACACCCTTCTCATCTTAACAAGAGACACCGCCCCTCTTTCTTATCTCGCAACGTATTCAGAAGACGCACATGTTAGGTAGCTAAGTATAAAAAAGCATGGGCTGCCCACCCTACTCTACAGGAAATGCAGGATGGATCCCCTCACCCTACTCTATAGAGAGCATCCAGCCCAGGACAACCCTGGAATAAGATCAGTGAGTAAGCAGCAGGCACAGAGATGACAGCTGTTTCCCAGTCCAGCTGCCCCAGAGTTTGAAAGCATTGCCCTAACAAACGAACTCCATTTCCCAGTTTCTCCAGATCTCTATCTGCGCGCACCTTCCGTAAGCTAGCGCACTTCAGCGTGGAATCAGTGATCTGATGTCAGCATCACAAAAAGTCATGGCAACGGAGAATGCTGCTTCCAGACTGCAGCAGGGGACCACTCTGCGCCGTGCGGCGTGTTTGCTGCTCACCTGAAGCTCCCGGTACCTGGCCTGGAAGGACAGGGCGTCCTGCTCCTTCTCCTTCAGGAAGTCCTTCTCCAGGACGCTGTGCTTCTCCATCAGCGCGTCCACGTCCTGCGGGGAGCCCAAACACAAGCTCTGCTACGTCCATGGCATCAAACACTTCAGTAAACAGCGGGGAAAAAAGCTCAAAGTCTAAGAGTTATACAGGGATGAATTTGCCAAAGTTAACTAATTTCTAGGCCAATATCAAATATTGATGTAACATTAAAATTAATAAATATGCAATAGTGAGGCTGGAGAGGCGGCTTAGAGGGTAAAGTGCTCACTATCTAAGCATGAAGGACCTGAGTGTAGACCGTCCACACACACACACTCCCCATCCACCCCCCCACACACACATATACACACCCACACCCACACCCCCCCCACACACACACACAAAGCCAACGGTGTCCACAGGCATCTGCATCTCCAGAACAGAGAGACAGAGACTGCGGTATCCTCAGAGTCCCCGGGCCATCCACCTCAGTGGAAACGTGAGCTCCATGTCAGGAGGAGACAGGGTAGAGTCATAGATGAAGGCTTCCCGAACTGACCTCTGGCCTCCAGAGAACATATGGGCATATCCAGCTACATGCAAGCAACCCTGTATATAGGTACGCACCACAAACACAAAACAAGAAATAAATAGGAACATGAGTGTCTCAAAGAGTACTATGAACAGAACCCAATCTCTGGAAGTGCTTTTGATGAACTGGCTAAGATAAACAGACATACATATGTGTGGACAGACGGATGGAAGCAGACTGAAGGATGGAGAGAAAAGACAGATAACTACCAGATGATAAATGACAGAAGAGAGGTAGATGGACAGACACACGGACATATGGAAGGACAGAAGGGAGCTGAGAGCATGTCAGTCCCTTCCCTAACAGCTGTGTTCAAACACCCAGGGGTACTTGACCTCCCACAGGTAGAAGGTAACACATCAAACCTGAAATCCACACATGAAGTAAAACACTGCTTACAGAAACAGAAGCCTTAGAGGAGCAAGAAATAACAACAAAAAGCCTCAGAAAAATCTGTGCAGGCCTTAGAACCGTACCGCACCAGCACGGTCTGGAACCACGAGTCTCGGCGGAGGGTGTCCAGGTTGAATGAAATCCACAGAGCACAAGGTTGAAGTGAAACAGCAGCTCGCTCATTGTTCTGCTGGGGCTAGCTTTTATACCATGGCACCAAATGGGGAGGGGGCTGCGAAGGGACTGTCACCTGACCCAAGGAGGAACTCTTACCTGACCCCAGTAGGGGTCAAGGACTGATCACATGCACTCAACCTTCACCTGTCCCCAGTAGGGACTGCCACCTGACCCCAGCAGGGATCAAGGAATAATCACGTGCACTCAAACTTCCTCATCCAACTCCAGGAGCAGAGGGAAGTTAAGGTTCTTTGCAGATAAGCACCTCAAATGGGGGCAGGGAAATATAACTCGGGGTAGCAATTCCCACAGAACCGCATTCAACTTTCGAGTTCACAAGGGTCCACGCTGACACTAAAGTCCCAGGACGCTCAAGTCCTTTATAAAAAACAATATGATATTCTCTTATAACCTACACTTATCATACCATATACACTAAATTATCTTCAGCCACTTAAAGTATGCACAACGGAAATTATAAAACTGCTGTATCGTTGGTGGCAACAGAAAATGCAGGTCTGTAAACAAGAACCTCCAGCAGAGAGAAGGGTGTTCCTGAGTGTCTCCAGTGTCTGGCTGGTTGGATCAGATGCTGGATGCATGGCTGTTCTAACCACTGACTAGAGACCTGTTTCAGGTTTATTTAGCTTTTCTTTATTTCTGTGTGTTTACCTGCATGTATCTATGTGCACTACATGCATACAGGACCCTTGGAGGCCAGGACAGGGCATGGAGCCAGAGTTATAGACAGTTGTGAGCTGCCACTGGGTACTGGGAACCAAACTTGGATCCACTTGCAAGGACAGAAGGTGCTCTTAACCACTGAGCCATCCATCTCTCTAGTCCCTGACCGGCAGCTTCTAGTAAGACGCCTCCACTGAGAGTCTGATGTGACTGACCTGAACCCCACCCCAGGGAAGACAGAACATTCTTTGGTGAATTTTCAATCCACTTTGCACTGAACTGGATATCAAATTGCTAGCAAATACGATTCTACATTCCCAGGCGAATGTGCGCACACCTTTTTAATTCTCTGTTTTTCTTCTTCAGACGCTTTGAGTTTGGTCTCCAGACTTGATATTTTTTGCTGGAGCTGTGAGTTGGACACGTCGGCTCCAGGACCCTCAGGATCATCCTCCAGTGCAATCGCTCCATGGCTCGTCTCATCCGCTAAGCCAAGCGGGAAAAGTGGGATATTCAGATGTGTGTGCGCTGACTGCTGGATCTAAATCATGTTAACAGAGAAGGGTTAGACCATCCCGTCAAGGAAATGTTCAAAGGGCATCATAAACCACAGTTAGAAATAAGCTGTAGTGCAAGCAATGAAATCATCCCCCCCCCCCCCACCAAAGTGAACTAACAGAAGACGTCACACTATTACAACAGCCTGATCTTTGAATCAATGCATCTGAGACATACCCACTCTGAAATGTATACACTGATCTAGGACCGATTTAGAATTAAACTGCAACTCAGAATCTCACATTTATTACCAACTTCTAGCAAAATTGACAGGAGACTAAGAACTGAGTTTTGGAACCCGGCCTCTATACCCAGCACAATGCCTAGCTCTACAGACTCCTGAATGAACACACTCTGATGATGCTCTCCTTCGGGGCTTTACCCTAAAACTGAAATAGATGCTTTTGACCCTAAAAACATGTTAATACTCCCAGGAAAGAAACTATTCTTTCTAATAAATATTTCCCTTTTTGAAGTTTAACTTTAAGTTTGAAATGCAAAAACAATCACTCTTTTTTTTTTATTTACTATTCTCCTTTTAAGTCCAAGATATCATATGCATAGTTAAGTCCATTGTAATGGCCACACAGCTGTCTGCCAGAGCGAAGCATCAACCTCTGTGACAGAAACGCCACCACCTGAGCACAGACAGGATGATGCTCTTCCAGCGCAATTTCACACACAGTTAAATTGTACAGTGGCCCCAAAAAAGTTAGCTGTGGAGCCCAGTTCTGTCTCTGTGGCCTGCCAGGACGTTCTTATAGGAAGTTTACCCTGTATGCCTAGGTTCTCTTTCAACAGGGGGATCAATGAATGGTACATTGTTTTCCTTTAAGATTTAATTTTACAGGGGGAGAGCGGGTGCCTTTGTGTGGATGTGTACATGTGTTTGAGGTAACATCCCTCTGCACTGATATTTTATTTGTAATCTAACAAATAAAGCTTGCCTGCAGGCTCAGAGCAGCCAACCACTAGAGTTCTTACCTCTACCAATGCTCAGACCGAAGGGGCGATTCTTTTCCCAAGAAACCACAGAGTGCATGCTCAGGCTGAATTGCAGACTGCAAATGAGCCCCTGTCTCCTCCCGCCTTATTTTCCTCTCTCCACCCAGCCATACCACTCCAGTCCCCACCTCCTTTGTGCTGGGATTAAAGACCTGTGATTCTAAGTCCTGGGAACTACTTCCTGTGAGCTGTTTTCCTTTTAGACAGATTCAGTCTCCTGTAACCCAGAGTGGCCTTGAACTCGCAGAGATCCTTCTGCCTCTGTCTCCAGAGCACTGGGATTACAGGTGTGCGCCACCTCTGCCTGGCCTCTATGGCTAACTAGTGACTTAGCTCTGCACTCTGATTTTCAGGTAAGCTTTGATGGATTACAAACAAGATCACCACATCTTCTGGAGTTGCTCGATGTGGGTGTTGACCCAGACTCAGGTCCTCTGCAAGAGCACTACGTACGCTCAGCGGCTGAACCCGCTCACCAGCCACAGCAGTACGTACCCTGGCGGTCGGAAGACTACCTGAAGGACGGAATTGATATTCACACAGGAAGCTCTGGGCTCTGCCACCAGTCTTTAAGCTCACTGGATGTTTATGGATTGGGTCCTGCCAGCTAGCTTTCTTTCTTGAATCTAGTATCCTCAGGACCCCTAAATGGAGCCATGGGCCTGAGTACTAAGTCAGCTTTAGTAAATGAGACACTCAAAGCAAACTTCCGTAACCAAGGTACAATCATGTCACAAAAGAGTTACCTAGTATTTTTTTTTTTAATTCTAAGTCTTGGCCTCAAAATTAGAATTTCTTATCCATTTAGTACAGAAATACCATTTTCGAAAACTTCATTTTAAAAAGAAGTCCTACTTCATGTTCTGAGGATTTCTAAATTCAGTCAGGATGCATCTTATACGTTTCTAAAGCTGCTTGTGATCACCTGAGCCTTGTGGATGGTCTGACTCACGAGGCCGCTGTCTGCACGCGTGTCCTCTGGTGAGGAGATGATAGCATCAGAAGGGAGGTGGCCAGGGGACGGAGATGAGAGCTCATGATCCAGAATGAGCTCCGGAGAAGCCGGTGAGAGACGCACTCCGGACACTGAAGACAGAAGCACAAGAACCGTGTTAGAAGACAACACAGAGACAGGGAAGGTGGCTAGGACAGTGTGAGGCAGAGCAACAGAGGTGGAAAAGCAAGATTGTGTGGCTAACGTCTAAAGTCCAAAGGAGTGTTTCAGAATTACAAGTGATGTTTCCACGGGTCACACACAACATATTTTAAAGTCTTTAGCACACACACTAGCCTAGCCCACTGGAGATGTCCATTTCCCAGCAGAGGAAATGTCCAGCCGGCGACATAGTACACACAATACTGGTGTGGCCGGGAGTAAAGGCAGGAGGCCTGGGGAGACACTGTCACACAGCGGTGACCCTGGCCCCGATCTAGCGGAGCTCAACAGCTAAAGCAAAGACGGAGGAGGGCTGCTGTAAAACCTGGAAGTTCCTCTTTTGTAATAAATTTATTTTTAAGTTTTCATGTTAAAGTCAATCTTCACTTACTGGACTGTTTCCACAAAAGTAATGTTGAAGGACAGTTTCGCTATTAGATCCATAATAAACCACTGTCACAGTGTAAATAAGGTTCCTATTAGAAGGTTAAGCAGGTGACTGACAAGTACAAAAAAGACAAAAATACAAATGAGGAAAAAACAGATATGTATATTACTTTATTTTAAATGCTCCCAAAGAGTGAACTGAACCTAATCTGCTTTGGAACGTACGGCGCCGTCTGGACAGTCACCGCACTCCCACACCCGGAGACTAACTGCAATGACCTTTATTCCACATTGGCATCGGTAGCTCTGTCCTCGGGTCCTATCACAAACTCTGAAGGTGGCTCACAGTGGAGATTGCGTGTTCCCCTGAAGAAAGACACACAGAAGGCAGTAAATTCTAATGAGCGAAATGCACAGATTTCTGACTGTTATTTTAAGGAACGGCTTAGTCATGTAAAAGTTTACTGTCTCTAACAATGTTGTGTACACTGAACAAGAGAGTGGAGGGAAATATAATAACAAATATAATAATGCAAATATAATAACTGCACAAAAATCTCAAAAGAAAATTAATTTTAAAAAAAGAAATCATTTAGCTGCAGAATTAGCTTCTTTCTGAACTTAAATCATTGTGCACAGGTGTGTGTATCTGTGTGCGTGTATGCCTATGTGTGTGTGTGCGTCTGTGTCTAGCTGCACAAAGGGGCACTTCAATTTTTTCAACTCAAACACAAAAAGGTAGAACTTTAATTCTTTTGAACTTGATACATATTTTTCAGAATTTTCCCAAATCCTCCCTACATTTGGTTACAGTGAATTGTCTAAAAAGGTTAAAACATTTGTATGATGACCTCTGAGAGCCATGAACAAAGCACTGCCTGGCACCGCCATGTCACACCAAGCACAGGACAGCGGAGAGCAGCCTGTCCTGCCCTTCCGTGTCTTTGGTGAAGCAGACCAAACTATAAAGCAGGTTTGAAAGCGTTTAGCACACTGTGGCTGTCACAGATACTAAACATCCTGGACAAATGTGTTCAGGAACAAACCTAGCAGTAGTACCCTGTGCTTTCTGTCAACCCGACACAAGCTGGAGACATCTGGGAAGACAGCAGCTAAACTGAGAAAAATCCCCACCACAGTGGCCCAAGGGCAAGCCCATGGTGCATTCCTGCATTTGCGATCCTCTACAGCATAAGGAAGCAGGCCCAGTGGGCCATGGAGAACAACCCAGCAAACACAGTCTTTCATGGCCTCTGCATCACCTCCTGCCTCCAGGTTCCTGCGCTGACTCTCACTGGTGGACTGTGGTTAGGGTCTGTAAGCTGAAATTAAACCCTTTCCTCCCCAGACTTCTTTTGGTCATGGTGTTTTATCAGCAGTAGAAACCCCTAACGAAGACAGCCCTAATGCCTGGGCATCTCACCATCTTTGGCAATCACATCTATGGTCATGGTTTAAAACAAGAGCCCATGAAATCTTGGGGGAAATTCTTCAAACACTGAATACCCAAGTTCATCACATGAAAAAAAGAGAGGGGAAGGAAAGAAGAAAGAGAGGAAGGGTGGGAAGGAGGGGGGAGGAAGGAAGGAAGGAGAGAGGACAGTAGGTAGAAAAGCTGAAGGATGGGAAAAGGAAGAAGGTAAGGAGAGAGAGCATGGGGAGAGAAGAGGTTACAGAAGGAAAAGGAGGAGGAGAGAGGAGTGCCTGGCTCTCAGACGGGCACCACCCCTCCATAACCACACTTCCTCGGCACATGGTAGCCCATCTCCACCTTCCTCACTCCCATTCAGACCAGTCCCCCGGCAGCTGTTACTTAAGGCCCTTCAAGTGCACACGCCCAGCCTGCCCCTTCCTTCAGTCACTCCCAGGTCCATTATTGGATCTTCTATCCGCCCGCAGAGCAATGGAAACCAAGCGCTCCCCAGCCCTTTTGGCCATGCGCCTACCTGATTACCACAAGGATCCATCTAGATGTCCCGCACGCATGCTACAGTTGACTACCAGTTCACACCGCCCAGATCAGCCTCATGGCTCACTCTCCATTAACTCAACCCTGGATCTGCCAGGCCAGTGCCACCTCATGCAGTTACACTGCTCCTGGCATCTACAGTTCTGTCACACTGCCCAGGGCCTTTATGACATCACAGTGCCACTGTGCAAACACAAGCCAACCCAAGAGTGTGAACAACGGGTGCTTCCTTGTTGGACAGCTTTAGACAAGTTACATGGACTCTTCAGAGTCACGGCTTCCTCTTTCAAAGGTGGGAAATAACAGGCAATCGAACTCACAGTCAAAGGCCTGACCAAACTGAAAGAATACAGCACTTCTCCGCGGAGGAACAGAGTGTGTGAGCACACACAGCAGTGAACGGAGTCAGAGTGCTGTGTTCTCCACAGAGGTGTGGGGTGTGTGAGCACACACAGCAGTGAACGGAGTCAGAGCACTGTGATCTCCCTGGAGGTGTGGGGTGTGTGAGCACACACAGCAGTGGACGGAGTCAGAGCGCTGTGATCTTTTCCACAACACTGAAGATCTCTGCATCACTCCACCTGCCCCATTATCTGCTCACTCACAATGTAAATATATTATCTGCTTTCAGTTGAGAATATTGAGTATCTAAGAAATAAATGGCCTCAAAACATTACTTACCAGAATCTGCATTATATGTAAAGCAGTAATTAGGGATGCAGATGTACAGACATAGATATACAATCTAGAAACTTTTATAAAAAAACTAATTACTTTCCCAATCAAACTAAAGAAATGAAAAAGAGAAATTAGATGGGGTAAAGGAACTGCAAATGATAATACGGGTATTAAAAAAAGATCTGTAAAATAACAGGTCTCATTTTTAAAATTCTGGGTTCAAAGCAGAGCTAAGAATAATAATAGCTAATCCGATAAAGCGGGCAACATGCGAATATAAACAAATGGCAACAATCAGGGCTTTAAATTGGGAAATTGTCTTCATTTTAAGTCTTCAAACTTCTAAATAATTAATTTAAAATTTTCATTAAAATGGCAAATGCTTAAAAAAATATAATTTATGAAGCTGACTTGGTTAGTTTTTAGAACAGGTCTCTTGAGGAATATATCCTTTCTTTGGGGAAATTAAGCCACAGGCAACAACCCTATAGACAAGCATGAAGCTCCAATGACATCACAAGGCCTTTTTTTTTAACCAAGGGCCAAACCTATATAATCCCAACACTCTGAAGTAAAAATTAAAGGAAACCTCAATATGAATGACTCGTCCTGTTCCGATGTCGGACGGTTGGCTGCCTCAAGAGCACATGATGAAAGACGCTGGGTTTGGTTAAACAAGAACACTTCATAAGTTCAGCAAGCAATGTGAGGCAAACCGTTACAAAGGACACGAAGGGAGGCTCAGGCCAAAACAGAGACAGCCCTGCAATCGCAAAGACCTCGACGCCATCCAGTGGTCCATCCTTTCTTGGTACAGGCTTCGTGTGATCCCCACACAGACCAACAGGCTTTTCAATGGGGCAAAAGAAATGGACACTACGGACCACAGAAAGAGGTAGCTACAGGGATGAGTCTGTCTCCTCCTCACTGAAGTACGGGGCCCTAGTGTACTGCCATCCTCACAGAAAACTCCTGTGTGAAGTTACAATGAAAGACAGCAAAACTTCAGCCAATGAAGAGGCAGCAAAGCAGATCAGAACAGCCTGAGATTCATCAATGGGAAATACGTACAGAAGAGGCAAGGCATATAAGTCACTGAGATCATAAACTTTTTTGGGGGGGGCCTTTTGGGAAGAGGTAAGACACAAAATGAATTCATAAAATCAAAGATTTAGGGGGTGAAAGATGGCTCGGTAGTTAAGAGCACTTGCTGATCTAGAGAACCCAACTTCAATTCCCAACACCCATCATTTGGCTCCCAGCTACCTCCAGCTGCAGAGAATGCAATGCCCTCTTATGGGACACAGAGGCACACACACACATGTGTGCATGCACACACAAACACAAAGTAAAAAACTAAATAAAATCTTAAAAAGATCAAAGGTTTAAGTATTTTAAAATATAAGATCTTATAAAAATTAGATTAAAATGTAGACATATGCAAATGTATCACAAATAAAGCCTAATTCCTAATATGTAAAGAACTTAAAACAGCAAAAAAAAATTGAAAGACTAAGCAAATGAGATGAAAAAACAACAGAGACTTGAGAGTGGTTTCCGTGGCAAAGACTCCAGCAGGAGGAAGAGACGGAAGCTCCGGGGCCTGAGGGCAGACAGCTTGTGGGAATGCCGTGGCAACAAGAGAAAATGAAGGCATGAGTCTCTCAACGCCAGCTTTAGGGATGCTGGAACCTCGTTATTATGTTACACACGCAATATAATTTGCCAGAAACGGAGGACTGTACCCTAAGAGAGACTGTGAGCTAACCATACTGCAAATGGCTGTCCTTGTCCCTTCTCTGCCACCGTGGTAAATCCCTAACTGCTGCAGAAGGTTATTCTAAGGTGTGTTACATTTGTTTATGCTCCGGAACATTTGTTTAGCGATGTAAAGGTGTGTTGCTTTTGTTTATGCTGTGTGTGTTTAACTCTGTGAAGCTGTGGTTCTGTTCTTGTCTAAAACACCTGATGATCTAACAAAGAGCTGAACAGCCAATAGCGAGGCAGGAGCAGGAATAGGCGGAGCTGGCAGGCAGACAGGGGAACTAGAAGGAGAAATCTGGATGGAGAAGTGGTACCATGAGAACAGGGAGAGGAGGACACCAGGGGCCACAGCCAGCCACAGAGTAAAAGTTAAAGTAAGATATACAGAAGTAAGAAAAGGAAAAAGCCAAGAGGCAAAAGGTAGTCAGGATAATTTTAGGAAAGCTGGAGAGAATAAGACTCCGTGTGTGATTAATTTGGGAGCTGGATGGCGGGATCCCCAAAAAGCCAAAAGAGTAGAGAGCCCAAAAAGTAAAAGTAAAAAACTAACAACAACACATAAGTAAAAGCGATCTGGGGAGGAAAGGATTTCTGGCTTACACTGATGCCAAGCCAGGATCTCAAAGACAAGTGCCTCGGGCAGGGACTGAGGCAGAGCACAGGGAGGAAGGCTGTGTACTGACTCCTCTGACTTACTCAACCTGGGCCCATGTGCCCAGAAATGGTGTGATGTGGGAAAATTGTCTGTATTCTGTCAATCAGAATAAAATGCTGATTGGCCAGACAGGAAGTATAGGCGGGTCAACCAGACAGGAAGTAGAGGCGGGGCAATGAGAATAGGATAAGGCTAGGGAGGAGAAAGCTCCCTCAGTCACTCCTGCGCAGACCACCGAAGAGACAGCATGTAACTTGCCCAGCTGAGAAAGGTACGGAGCCATGTGCTAACATAGATAAGGATAATGGGTTAATATAAGTTACAAGGGCTAATAAGAAGCCTGACCTAATGGGCCAATCAGCTTTATAACTTATAGAGATCTCTGTGTGATTGATTTTCTCTGTGACTTGCCGGCTGTGGGGTACTGGGCGGGAACAGAAACCCCAACAAGCCGGCCCTCATGCTACAATGGTGCAACAAATAGTGGGCTGGGCCCTCCTACATCAATCAGTAACCAAGAAACGCTCCACAGACAGCCCCACCAGCCAATCTGATGGAGAGAATTTCTCAACTGAAGCTAGCTAGGACAAACCCCAATTCCACTGCAAGGTGGGGCACTAACACACTTTACTTTGGGATGGTGCAAGAACGTCACAGTAAATAAACACTGGCAGCAAAGCAGAGGAGGACGAGGGAAGAAAAGAGGACAAGGAACCATGGAAAACCGCAGGAGAAGGAAACGGCCTAAGTGTGGATTAGCACTCGCTTCTTGCAGCTCCCTCTCTCCGTGTGGGGGATCAGGCAGAGGGCAGGCCTGAGAAGGATGAGTACACACTGTGTTCTGGTCCACATTCGGATTCCTGAAATAATGGCAGCCTGGGACTGTCAGTGTTTCCTGAAACAGAGCTATGAAAGAAATACATTTGGAGATGTACCATCTCCGAGGACTTACATCTGTACACCCTTCTCCATATTCCTAATAACAACCCAAATAAAGGTGGGAAATAAAATGCTGAAAATGGCAGAGACGTGTGGTGTTTTAGGTTAAGCCTGAACTGTGCAGATCAGTGGGTCTCAGCCTTCCATAGTGGCCACCTAAGACAATCAGAAAACAGAGGGATTTCCATAAGGATTCATAACAGCAGCAAAATCATAGTTATGAAGTAACAATGATAATAATTTTATGGTTGGAGGGCACCACAACATGAGGAACTGAATTAAAGGGTCAGAGCATTAGAGTGTTGAAGACAATTGGTGTAATGAAGTGTGGGACTGAACAATCTGTGTATTTGCGTGTGTGTGATATAAAAGGGTAAGCGCACATATGCTATGGAATATTACTGTAATTGTGTAAAAGTGTATTACATTTGCTTATACTGTATTTGTTTAATTATGAAAAGATGTGTTGCTGTTTCACCTTACCTGCCTGAGGCACCTGATTGGTCTAATAAAGAGCTGACTGGTCAAGAGCTAAGCAAGAGAGGGATAGGTGGGGCTGGTGGGCAGAGGGAATAAGTAGGAGGAGAAATCTAAGATCAAAACAAAAAGGAGGAACGAGCGAGCGAGGGAGAAAGAGTGGGAGAAGCCAGGACCAGTCAGCTAACACGCCATACCCTGCTTCCCTCTGCCACCCCAGCTTCCCTACTCCATAACTCCCTTTACATTCCTCTTGAAGAATTCTCTTTTAGAGTTTTTCCTTGACCCTTCTACCTTTTACATTTATTTTAAAGTAAAAAGCCCCAAGGCAAAATGTAGATTTAATTTAAAGAAAGCCAGCCAGAAACGAACCTAAGGAAAAGCATCCATAACTAAGAGCTGGTCGGTGGCCCAGGAAAAGCCCGGTACACATATATGTGCACAGACAGACAGCAAAGGACGAAAGTTTTTCCATCCAGCACCACCAAGATTTATAGAGAAAAAGAACAGAAGCTCTCACAGCTTTTCATAAAGCAAAACTATCAGTTCACCCAAGCCCGGCCCGAGGCTGCAAGGGAACCAGACCACAGAGACCATTCCACAGGTTCCTAGATAGAGGTCTGCCACACAGAAACTCCTCCTTATGTGATCATTCCAAGAGTCACCAGGGAGGCGGATGCTGCACGGCTGTGGTAGCTTTGCATTTCTCTCCTGCAGCTGTGAAGGAACCAGGGCTCCGATGTCACCCAGGGCTGGGAAACACACAGGTGAAGTCAGCGGATTAGCATCCAGTGTGTGTGTCCTGTGCCAAGCCAGAGACACTTCATGGGATCCGACTGTCACCAGGGGCTGGGAAGCACACAGGTGAAGTCAGCCAATTAGTATCCCGTGTGTGTCCTGTACCAGCCAGAGACACCTCATGAATTCCTCCGCGAGTCTACAAGCAGCCAAACATCTCTTTACAGGAATCAGCTACCGAATCAGCTACCTCACTCGCAAGCCCAAGAGCTCTCAAGACGGCATAGGTAGCAACTTATTGAGGAAGATAGAAATAGGAGTCAGTAGCATGCCAAGAGGGCTCAGCATGTAAAAGAGCCACCTCCAAGCCTGGCAAGTTCTACGGTATGAGGAGAGAACCAGCTCTCACAAGGTGTACTCTGACTTCCATGGGCCCTGTGGTACATACACATAGAAACAAGCACATTTAATAATAATAAAAAATACATGTAAGAAGTAGAAGGGTCAAGGAAAACTCTAAAAGAGAATTCTTCAAGAGGAATCTAAAGGGAGTTATGGAGTAGGGGAAGCCGGGGTGGCAGAGGGAAGCAGGGTGTGGTGTGTTAACTGTAACTCAGTTGACAGCACAAAATACAACAGGAAAATCAGGAAGGAGCACAGGGAAGAGGCTTCCCCAGGCTGACCTGTGCACAAGGAGGCAGGGCACGGGGGGTTCAGTTCACAAAGGACACTGACTAGGTTTGGACCAAGAAAAGTGTGAGGTGCATTGCAGATATGCAGAACATTCCAGAAGGGGAGAGAGCAGAACAGAATCCAGACGCAGGAAGACTCCAGGACTGTGCTATGGGCCTGCCTGTACAATTCCGAGCCATCAGAACAACAAGCATGACGGTGAGTACGCTCAGGTACATGGTGCCATCACACAGAACACAGACGCACACTGGACCCGGCATGAAACCTGAAGACAAAGAAGCTGGGGTGCAGGTGTCAGCGACTGCAGATGCTCTTTGGACGGGAACATAGCAGAGACGGAAACAAGAGGGGTTAAGACGGGAAACAGAAAAGCCACCGACACTACCACCAGGCTACAGCCTGTGTCTGCTGCATGGAGTCACGCTACGACACCACCCCAAGGGCTGTGCTGCCCACAGAAGGTCCACGTGGCATACCGAACTCTAAAGGGCTCGATTACTACAGAGAAGAGAAGGTTTTGGCTCAGTCAGGTAAAAACGTATTTCGATGCCGGCTTTTTTGAGTTGAAAACATTAATTAATTTTAATATCTAGAGTCTGCATGAACGTCTGCATGAACTTGTAGAGAAATGTTAATATTACTTACCAAATAAGAGCAGCCATCCTGCGAGACACAGGCTTGAAATGCGGCTTTAATTAGCTGAAGGGAAACTGAGATGCAGCTCTGAACGTGAAATTCCAGTAAATCTAGCAGCTAAGTGAAACAATTACAAAATTACAATTCTAAAACAAAAAGCTGAAATTTCTCTAAATGATATCCATAAGAGATGCATGTGGTGCTCTAAAATATAAATTCCTGTATAAATTTCAACCTGCGCAGAAGGCTTGGAGCACGGGCCATGCTGCAGAGCCTGTCCCAGTACAAAAGCCTGCACCAGCATCTTTAACAGGTGAACAATGAACTGCTTTACTGCTTTTCTAAGCAAATTCTAAGCCAGTTAAATTTCTGTACTATCAAACTGAAAATACATACTTTGAGGAAAACTAAAATTAACTTGTCCCAAGACTGAGAAGGTCTATGGTGACTTTGTCAATCAAACTGAGCAAGGCCAAGGTCACAGTGCACCCTCAGCCATGCTCAGGTGACCCAGGGTAGGCACAGGGACTCTAGTGGGAGCAGGGAAAGGAAAGAGACTTGGCAGAAAAGAAAAATTCACACCACAGTGTCCCCTCACTAGAGAAGCCAGGAGCTGTGTTCACCACAAGGGATTCACACCACAGTGTCCCCCTCACTACAGAAGCCAGGAGCTGTGTTCACAAGGGATTCACACCACAGTGAACCCCTCACCACAGAAGCCAGGAGCTGTGTTCACAAGGGATTCACACCACAGTGAACCTCTTAGTACAGAAGCTGGAAGCTGTGTTCACCACAAGGGATTCACACCACAGTGTCCTCTCACCACAGAGGCCAGTAGCTGTGTTCACAAGGGATTCACACCACAGTGTCCCCCTCACTACAGAAGCCAGGAGCTGTGCTCACCACAAGGGATTCACACCACAGTGAACCCCTAACTACAGAAGCCAGGAGCTGTGTTCACAAGGGATTCACACCACAGTGAACCCCTCACCACAGAAGCCAGGAACTGTGTTCACAAGGGATTCACAACAGTGTCCTCTCACTACAGTACCCAGGAGCTGTGTTCACCTGTGCTGAACACAACCTAAGATCAAATGTGGGGACCCTTGCTTCAAACTGGCAAAGAACCAGCAAGAATCTAAAAAGGCCAGAATAAAAGCTGTAAGCACCATCAACACACCCCAGGAAAGCAAACACTGTTTAGATCAGAAGGTGCACCTGGTGCAGTCACTGAATTCTTACTCAATAAATGAACTGACGATTCGATCAGCAACAACTTCCTCTGAATGAAAACAAATGGCATTCTGTGCTTAGTTTTAAGAGGATGTTAGAAGCAGCCGGCCTGTGAGTCTGCTGGGGTCCTTGCTAATAAACACTGCTGGACAATGCCCGGTGACCATGACCACAGTGCTCGCTCCAGCCTGTGCTGTCAATTACAGCTCAAGTGGCGTCTTCTCCAAACTGACAGAACCTCTCACAAAAATGTAAGCAGTGTATGCGTGCGTGGGGGGGGGGGGGGGCGTGACACTGACGTGTGTGTGTGTGTGTGTGTGTGTGTGTGCGCGCGCGTGCGTGCGCGTGTCTGATGTGTGTGAGCTCTACAGCATGCATGCCAACTCCAGAAGAACGTCTTACTACTGTTTAGGCACAGAATGACTGAAACTTCAAACTGTCTTCACTGTAAACACTTCTGTAGAACTAAGCCTAGGTAAAATTTTCATTATTTCTCCACAGTTCAAAGATCTACACACACACATATCCCTGCCTATTTTCCTAGTATATTAGGCAAGTTCTGTGTTGTTTATCCTAAAATTACTTTGCATGGCCCAGTTAGCCAAAACGATCTATCTGAAGTTATTGACAGTAAAAGTACACTTCATGAAATTCACAGAAAGAGAAGGGGAGGAGAGGGAGAGAGGGAGGGCAGGAGGGAGAAAGAGAAGGGGAGGAGAGGGAGGGAGGGCAGGAGAGAGAAAGAGAAGATGAGAGGGAGGGACAGAGGGAGGGAGGGACAGAGGGAGGGACAGAGGGAGGGACGGAGGGAGGGAGGGACGGAGGGAGGGAGGAACGGAGGGAGGGAGGGAAATCGGCATATTTTCCTTGTTAATCTAAAGAAGGGAACTTTCAGGTTAGGAAGGGGATTAACTGGGCTCCCCGCATATAATTGGCCAGAACCCCAGCCGCTGGGCTACATGCCAAGTCCTATTTCCACTTTTTGAGACGGGGTCTCGCTAAGTTGTCCAGACTGGCCTTGAACTCATGATGCTCCTTCATTGCCCTCTGGAGCAGCTCAGATTATAGGCCTGTGCCATCAAGCCCAGCTTCAGAAGTTACGTGAAATGATTACCTCTTCACATCAGCCAAGCTTTAGTAGGAAAAAAAACTTAGTATTCATTAGCTGCAAGGCAAGAGTATCAAGCAAATTAATACAGAAGTCAAAAGTGAGATCAAAAGGCTTCTATTAGGCCTAATAGCGATACTTAAATCAAGTGAGATTTTGTAACAGCATAGTTTATATGATTTATTCAGAAGAACATGGTAATTATAGGTACAAGCCTTGAATACACCGCACAGGTTACTAAAACACTCAGAGGAATATCATAAAAATAGGTCAAATTACAATCACCAATCATTAGCTAAATAGATGTCTTCTACTTCAGTATTTTAGAATCCACAAAAATGAAAGGGAAAAGACTTTAAAAGTCCACAAACAACAAACACACAGCTCTAAGTCCCAGCCCACTGAGTCCTCACTGGAAACTAGCGTGGGTGCACCTAGGAGTGGTCGTGGCAGTGCCAGTGGTCACCTGGCAGCAGCGTGATGGTGGCTTTGCTCGGGCAGTGAGCAGAAGTCGAGAAACCAAAGCCTTGTGGCACAAAGTAAGAGCTGATTTAAACTCACATCAGCAAAGACAGCAAGGACGCGGGGTAACAGTGGAGAGCTGGGGTCCTGTGTATGTCAGGGTTCTTCAGAGCAGCAGGACTCAGAGAATGAATCTCTCTTTCTAGGGGATTTATCACCATGACTTACGGGCTGAGGCTCAGCTAATCCAACAATGGCTGACAGTGAACAGGAAGTCTGCGAATCCAGGACTTGTTCAGTCTACAAGGCCGATGTCTCCGCTGGAATCCCAAAGAAGCAGACTTAATGTGGTGAAGGAATGGCCTTGCTAGCCAGGGAAAGAGTAAAAGCTTCCTTCTTGTGTGTCTGTCCTTATATAGGCTTCCAGCGGGGGGTGTGGCCCCGATTAAAGATCTGGATTAAAGGGGAGTGTTTTCCTACCTCAAAGACCCTGACTAGAAGTGGATCCACCCACTTCACACCGGGCAAAAGATACTCCAGAGATGTGTTTTCTATTTCTAGATCATAGCTCCTTCCAGACTTAGTCAAGTTGACAACAGAGAATAACCATGCTAGGCCCTGACGGCTATGCAGGGCACCCCTGCCAGATGGCCTCACACCCCCCTCTCCTCTCACCTCACTCCTTAAAAATTCCCACTACAGAAAACCTACTGTTTCTATCTATCTATAGCTAGGCCTGCAAGAGGCCAAGAGTGTGGAAACAAAGAACGCGAGGAAGGAGATGGTTCTGTCTGCCGCAATGGTCAGCCCTGGTCTCCAGAATCCACAACAGCAGCTTTGGACCAGATGTGAAAATTAAAACATATAAAACAGAATCACTTTCTCTTAAGTATTAGAAGTTTCCATGGTAGCGCTTGTATTATTAGTGTATATCTGTTTGGAAAGAATATAATCGTGATATCAGTGTCTCACTTGGCCCATGTAGTTTAAACCAGGTACCCCAATCATCTAGAGTAAGCTTTGTAAACTGCAGAGCTGCAACAAGAAAAAAATAAAACAATAAGCTCAGAACTCAAAGGCCGCCTCGCATTTCCACTTACATCCACTTACACACTGTCGGACAGAATTCCAGAGCAGTCACAGACCGCTGGAGACCAGGTCACGGTCATAGTCTGCTTCGGTTGTCAACTTGATACACTTGGAAGAGGGACCCTTGACTGGGAAATTCCCTGCTGGATTTTTTCAGAGCATGTTTATGGGCCATCTTCCAAACTGTTAATTGATGTACGAGGGCCCAGACTACTGAGGGCGGCGTCAACGTTAGACCGCATAGGAGTAGCTGGGCAAGGCACCAGAGTAGAGCAGCAGGCAGCTCCCACCTCGGGTTCCTGCCCTGACTTCTCTCAAGGGACTAGAACCATAAGACAACAACCTCTCCTCCCCAAGATGCTTGTGGTCGTGGTGTTTACCATAGCAACAGGAAACAAACTCAGCCACACGGCAGAGCACATCCGCAAAGTCGGTCTATTTCCTGGTGGACACACTAACCAAGACGTGAGCCACACAGAAGATCAAGTGTGCTGCTGCAGGGACAGCTCACAGCTCTACAGAACTGTCTTCCTCCGTACAGTTTAAGGAGACTGGCCCTGAACATCACAAGCGGAAAGGCATGTGAATAGCCTTGGCCTGAGAAGAAAATGCATTAAGTAGCAAAAGGAAACCATATGGCAACCTTCCCTCAGGTAGCGAAATTACAGTACAGTGACAATCCACGGTCTGCAGTGGGTCAACGGTTAAGAGCACTGGCTGCTCTTCCAGAGGAAGATTCCCAGAACTTCGTGGCAGTTGACGACTTTCTCTAATTCCAGTCTCAGGAGATCTGATGCCCCGCCTTGTCTACACAGCACCATGAACACATATGGAACACGGACATATATGTAGGCAATAGACCCGTACACATATGAAATAAATGGAAAAGAAAAGAAAGCGCGGAGCCTGATCTAACAGGCATCTCTGAATGGGTAGGAAGCAGGGAGCAGAGAAAGTGTTAAATGTTTCCCACACTGCTGTTATCCAGCGTGGGGGTCAGAACCACTCCTGAAGTCAGGGCCAGCCACACAGCCTCACCAAGGCAATTAGGAGTCAAGTTAAAAGTAGAACACAGAAAAGAGAACTTTATTCAATGGGGCCACACTGGGAAGAGGGACAAAGATTAAACAGAGGGCCCAGGAAAAGACAGCTCAGCAGCGCTCATCAAGGTGGGGCCCCACCCACCGCTCACCCCTGGGCTCCAATCTGTCTGTCAGATGGTCTGCGGAGTTGTCAGAACTGTGAAATCTCTCTCCAGAGAACAAGTAGCCCCTGTTTTTTCCTCCTCTCAGCGTGAACTTTCTGGGAAAATCTCATTTCTTCAAATGTCATTTCCTCGGGGCCCATTACTTCACCAGTCTCGGTCAGACAAAGACATGAGATGAGAGTCTCTTGAAACTGTCACCTGCCAGGCTGGCTACACTGCCTGTAAGACACAGGCACTGAGCGATCAAAGAGTCGCTTTCCAGTTCTACCACAGATGAAGATGCGAACAGTGAATCTTGTGCTTTTCACTACCATGTGAAAAACGTGCAAACCGCACTCAAAAAAATACACAAGGAAATGTGTATGCTCGGGTCTTGAGCCCTCAAGATGCATAACACAGATCCCTGTGGGAGAGCAGGACTATTGGATAGAGGCAGAGGATTAATAGGACGACCAATTTGCTGTCCTAGGCTTTCCTGGCCAGGAGAACGGAGAACGGAAAGACTGAACCATGAAATCAAAAAAGCATCTGTCTTCCAGGTTCCCCTCTGCCAAGGTCTTGAGAGGAATGTTTGAGCTTTCCTGTTGGCTTTGTATGCAAATAGCTCCAGATGCGAAGGAACCACATCTAAGTCGCTCGCTTCAGCATCTGCTGGTCCAATTCCCATCATTCCTCCTGCAGGGCCGGCTTGTGACAGACAGTTTAGTCTGCCCTCTTTATAAGCTGTTTTGAAGGAGCTAATTTGGATTAAAGTATCTATCCGGACCACTTGTTTTCCCTTTGATGGTCACTGAATTCTAATGTGGTCTGTGCAGAGCGGCAAGGAACTCGGAGGCATTATTGGGGAGGACAGAGCTCAAGGTTTGAGCCTCCCGCCTCGCCTTCCACACAACTTACATTTGTACGGTCAAAAGCAAAAAGTGGACGGTCTTTTTTTCCTTTGCCTTTTAAAACTGTGCCACCCACATTGTACAAAATGGCTTCGTAACACGTCCTGACCCAGCACTCACTGTAGGCAGCTACAATCAAGGACTTGAAGCTCACATTGGGGGCAGAAGGTCTGCCAACCCAAAAAACGCATCTGGGGAAACGCTCTGTCCTCCTAGCAACAGCTTCCAGGCCGCAACTCACAGACCTGGGTGCCCAGTGCAGAAAGAGTCTTCTGCGTCTACGGCAGAGGACTGAGTCCACGATGAACACGGAGTAACCTCAATAAATTCCATGAATTCTCAAACTCTGGCTCTGTTACCAGAAGAGGCACAATAAAAAAAAAATCAAATAGAAAGAAAGGAAGGAAGGAAGGAAGGAAGGAAGGAAGGAAGGAAGGAAGGAAGGAAGGAAGGCAAGCATACAGATGCCTAATGAAGTATTAAGAACTGACAAAGTCAAGTACAGATGAGTCCCTTCTCTCTGTCTCAAGAGCACCGGGGAGGGGCAGAAGGGAGGAGAGGGACACACATAACTGACACAGGGGGTAAAGCAGGTGCAGGGAAGACATCACCACACGGGAGCAATCTAGGGAGACTACGAGTCCCAGGGTCTCCACAGGGAACACACATGGGGCAGTCGGGGGAGACTCCACATCCCAGGGTCTCCATATATACAAAGCTTTCACACTCACATGTGTGTGTTCACCTGCACATGTCTATCAGCAGACAAACATTAATTTCAGGAAAATGGAAGGAGAACAGCGTTCCTTTTATAGACATTATAAAAAATAGTTATTTTGTAATTTTACAAAACAAAATTTCTCAGCAAAAATATTTTTTACTTATCTAAAAATCATAGCCACTTTGAATGCTGTTATAATATCTAGCGCGCAAGTCCTGGACAGTTGTCCCTCAGAAGGATCAGGGTCAGTGGAGCACAGGGCCCAGAGGCAGCCATTAGTGCTCCCGAACCTGCACTGAACTACACTGCGGTCTAACGTGCCGGGAATCAACTGTTTCTGTCACGCAGGAAAACCAGGGAGACATGAGAGAAGCTCAGCAAAAAAAATGGCTTGGTGCTTCTGAGCATCTGTGGCCACTCTTCAGAAACAAGTCCCATCATGAACGTGTGCGTGCGGACGGTGTGTCTGTCACGGCACTCACTGAGCCGGGTCACAGCCCGTGACTACTCCTATCAATCACCACTTCCAGGCCATGCGTCTGAACTGAGCGTCCTCAGAACACTTAACTCAGACACACAAATATCCAGCTCTTAGCAATTACTGAAGGTTTCCAAGGTTGACACATTTTTGAAGCAAAGTTGAGTTTTCTGCTTTTATATCTAATCACTAAGACTATTTAATTATTCACCTTGGACTGAAAATAACCAAGAAGGGATAAGGGCAGCAAATCTACTCAGCAGTCATCCAAAATCTCAGAGCACTGGCTCAAGGTACCACTACCTCAGTGGTTCTAATTCCAAAAGATTCAAACCTATTTCCTGCCATAAAAAGACTAAAATAGGCATGTAAAGATGAGTCATACATGCGATTACAGTTTAAAATCACATAACAACTATCCTCACAGTATTATCATTCAAAATAGCCAAAAGCAAAAGGAACCCAAGTGTCCATAAAAATGAATAAAAACTGGGATATTAGGATTAAAGAAAAAGGAAAGCTGCCTCCCGCTCTGTCAGCATGACAGGCTGTATCCCCCAATCATGGACCAAAATAAACCCTCCCCCTGTTAAGTCTCTTCTTATCAGCTATGTGATCACAAGAAAAGGAGTCACAACGATCAGAGGCTGCACACGAATGAGGAGGATAGGGCAGAGGGTGTGCACAGAGGGTACGGTACACATCTCGCCACTCAAGCATCCCACCGTCAGTGCTGCCTGTCCATGAGCACCTACGTAGAAGACACATCCTGAGGTCCTGGAGCCCCAAAGATGTCAAGAGAGACATCAATTCCCCCAGTGTGTTTAGAAACTGGCACCTAGCCCTGTCTTGGAGCTGGACACGCACTGGGATAACAGACCTTACAGTTGCTGCTTAACTTGCCTTGACCCTGAAAATGAACCTTCCCATCTTCCCCAAAATACCTAACACTTAAACCAAATGTTTGAGTTATTTTCCAAGACATTCCCCTGAAAACGTATTGTCTGTATAGATTACAGGCAGGTCTGGTGTTAAACGAACCGTTATACCTAATCATCCACTCACACCACCCTCCTAGAAATGATAAATCAGGAAGCCTGCATCCAGCAACAGCAGCAGCCAGAGGGAGACAGCTGTGTAAGAGGAGAGAAGCAGATGGCCGCAGTGAAGGTCAGCCTGTAGCCAGGCCTGCTGATGTCATTTCTACAGACCGATAAGGAAACTGGAAGAATGCCATCTTCAGATCTGAGGTTTTTCTGGGGAAGGGACGGAAGGAGAAGTGGGAAGACAGAAGTCTCTGGCTCAGCAGTCCACGGTCTCTGACACCAGGGACCAGAGCTTCTTGGAAACTGCCTCTCACATCCAGGCACTGAAGCAGCCTTTCCCCACCACCTCACAGAATTCTGCCTCTTCTACCTCTTCCATTCACTGACTGTGAGCGCCCAAACCAACCCACCAAGCTACAGCATCTTATATGGATGTGTGGATCTTGGCAGTGAGACACCGAGCCCTTAAGGTATGTGTCCAGGAGTGGTAGGGCTGGGGGATATGGTAGCTCCATTTGCACTTTTCTGGGAAACCTTCAAACTGACGTCAGGGAGTGCCTGCACTAGTCCGTGTTCCAGCAGCAGCTAAGAGTTCCTCTTTCCTCTCACCCCTATCCAATTGTAGCGATATCTTGGTTCAAGACAGGGTTTCTCTGTATAACAGAACTGGTTGTCCTGGAACTCGCTTTATAGACTAGGCAAGTCTCGATGGTTTGCCTCTGCCTCCCAAGTGCTGAGAGGCAAGATGTGCACCACCACCACCCAGCCCTGTGACTAACTAGTGCCTTAGCTCTGCACTCTGATCCTGAGGCATGCTTGGCTAGATAACAAACAAACATCGCTACATCCCACCACTGTTTTCTAGACCATAAACACGCTGACAGCATTCCTCCTCCCTCGTATCCCCTCCAGCACCTCCATAGTCGTTTTCTGATGATGAGCATTCTGACAACTGTAAGGTGGGGTCCCAGAGTGGATCTAATGTGCATCTCAAGATGGGGAGGATAGTGAACATTTTCTGAAAATATTTATTGGTCAACTGTTATTTTTAATTTGCAGTACTCGTGAATGTTTCACTATAAAGAAACTGTTGTATTTGAACAGCAATGGGCATCACAAACTAAGACTCGAAATTGCTGCGGGAGCACCTTCCACTCCGTCAGCCAACAGCCGCTGAAATACCAGCCCACTGGGGTGTGGTAGATTTCTCTTTTAAAAAGAGCCACAAGTCTCGGCTCAGGGCGCTTGGTTCCGGCTCCTGCTCCTGGCTTCTGCTCCAGCGACTAGGCTCCCTTCCTGACGGTTTATGGTGTATGTAAGTTTTACCCCCCAAAATAAATACCCCCTTAAAACATAATTGGTGTGGGATTGATTCGCCATTACAAAATGGAGCCTGTCATGCACAGATGACTCAGGAAGCGCCTTGACACCTTCCGAAACCAAGGTAAATCTGAGCGGTATGTGTTGTAAGATTCAGTGTCCCAATCCCCTTTTACAGCCAGCCTCCAGTCGGCACAGAATGTATGATGCAATTCAGACTTTGAGAAAAGAAAAATTTGAATTCAGAGTAAATCTAGGATACTATATTTTTCAGATCAAACAAAAAAAAAAACTTGAGAAATGGGTTTTAAAAACAGAAAATCAGTTTAATTACAGGAAAAAAAAGGATCCAGTGACCAGGAGGTAGTACCTGCAGGAAAGGTGGCCCAGGGGACAGCAGGGGACATTGCTTGGTTTCCATTGTGTTCACCATCAAAGGTCTCTGCAGCCTGTAAGACAAGACAAGGCCCCCTGAAAAGACATAAAGGGTTGTACTTTGTACAGCGGTCACACACCCACCCCACAGGCATGCTTCTGCAGCAGGCCACCCACGCACACTCTCTGAACACCACTGCCACCACCTCCCTGCTCTAGCACTGCACTACTCCGCGCCGACAGTGCCCAGGTCCCAGGTCCCAGGTAAATGACCCTTTTCCTCATTTCCCAACAACCTTCTGGCAATGTCGTGTTCATTTCATGTATCTTTCATGATGTCTTCACTGAGAACTTTCCATCACCTATTCTGATTTAACTCACCACATTTATCCAACCACGTAAAATTTACTTAAAAACAGATTGTGCAAATCTTTGATGCAAAAAGATCATTTAAATTAGCATAAGATTAGAGACTAATCTGAAAGACCAGGTGAGTCTGTCTTCTTGAACAATCTACTCGGGTCTCTCAGGCACTAAACACTAGAGAATCACAAAAGCCAGCTTCTTCAGTGCACAGGCTCTCCTGTTTGGTGGCAAGCTACTTAAGACAAGGCTCACAGAGAGAGCACCAAAATTTCTCAGGTAACTATTAAGCAAGATGACATCGTTTTAGTTCCTAGTCTGCACTGAGTTGCCAAGGACACAGGCTGCGGGGGGGACAGAGGTTAGGCTGTGCTGTCCACTAGCTGTGCAGACGAGAAGCCCCTCCCTCCGCCACAGGGGAGCGGCACACGAAACTGCTGGTTTAACGCTGGGTCTTGTGTTGACAAGACTGACAAACCCAAGGGACACGGAGTTCAGTTGTCCCTTGAGAAAGCAACAACCAACTTTGGCTTTTCTATGGATCTCTTACGGTTCAGACACAAGGATATGCTCAGATGGGACTCTTAAATATAGCTTCCAAGCACCAAGGCAGCCACATGATAGTATGAAACACACCTTGTCCTCTATCAATGAAAAACTAACAAATTGTAAACGTTCCATTTAACATGACTAAGATTCAAACAACAAACTATTAAAACAAGAACATGACACACTCAAGTGAGATTTTTTAAAGACCAGTTTGGGATGAAAAATGGAATGCATGTATGTCTACACTGACTGCCTGCACATACAAAACACATGTCTACATTGGCTGCCTGGACATAGAGAACATATGTGTCTATATAGTTGTCTGTACATGGAGAACATGTGTGACTATAGTAGTTGTCTGTACATGGAGAACATGTGTGACTATAGTAGTTGTCTGCACATGGAGAACATGTGTGTCTATAGTAGTAGCACATGGAGAACATGTGTGTCTATAGTAGTAGCACATGGAGAACGTGTGTCTATAGTAGTTGTCTGCACATGGAGAACATGTGTGTCTGTAGTAGTAGCACATGGAGAACATGTGTGTCTATAGTAATTGTGTACACATGGAGAACATGTGTGTCTACAGTAGTTGCTACCTGCACATGGAGAACACATGTCTACACTGCCTGCCTGCACACTGGCAGCTCTGAAAGGCAGAAGGAAAATGACTTCCTGCTGAAAAGAACCGCGTTATCCTTCCTGAGTGACCCGCGCTTCTCCCATTCACATTAGTTACACTATCCTTCCCGAGTAACCCGCGCTTCTCCCATTCACATTAGTTACACTATCCTTCCCGAGTAACCCGCGCTTCTCCCATTCACATTAGTTACACTAACTGGTACAGCTCTCTTTTTACCAAGTCCAAACTAGGTGAACGACTTTAGAAAGGAAGAAGAGAAAGTCCTCCTGTGGGAGGTTCCAAGACTTGAGCCCTGGCATTTGACTCTTAATCCAGAGGTTTTCCTGCAAGACTACACTGGCTCTGTAAAAAATAACTGGGTTATAAACTATTCCAATAAAATGAACACACATTGAGAAGGACCAAGAAAAAGACACTACACGTTCAGCTGACAACGCCGACTTACAAACGTCCACCAAAACCTGAGAGAGTAACCTCACAGCACAGCACTGAGGGGCAAGCCTGGAGGCCCTGGTGTCTCCCATCACTGCAGATGGGAGCAGGGCTGTGGCAGGGAGGCTCTCATGGGGCGTGGATGCGATCTGACAGCTGAGTCCCCGTCCTCTGCTGGAAGCCTGAGCTCCTCCTGATGCCTCACTGGCCACAATAATTGCCCTGATTTAAACCATGGCAAGATCAACGCTTCAGTAAGAACCCATCTCGGTGTCCAGGTGGCTGACTCCAACCTCTGCTTCAGAGTAAGCGTAGCTCATGAAGGTAGGGACAATAGCTCAGCTGACCAACTGTTTGCCTTACAAACTCAGAAAGAGGATTTCTTCCCCACACCACTGGGCATGGTGCATGCATCTGTAATCCCCCTGCTAGGAAAGTCAATCCTGAGGCTTGCTAGCCAAGCAGCCAGCATAGCCTACTTGACAAGTCCCAGGACAGTGAAAGACCCTGTCTTTAAAAAGTATAGTGGACAGGACCAAAGAAGAGACACACGTGGTCGTCCTCTGGGCTGCAGGCACTCGCTTGATACACGCAGCAGCAGCCACACACACACAGAGAACAGACCAGGAAACAGTGGACGTAAATGCGGTTCTGTAGCGGGTTACTGTCACAGGACACACACCTCAAAGCCGCCGAAATCGTCATCGTCCATTCTTCCCACGGCACCTGAAACACAGAGCAACGGAAGTCAGCCACCTGCGTGGAAGGACCCCTGGGACCGACAGGAACACAACTCCTGAGCTGTGAATTAAAGCTGTTTCATTTGGATCACAAAAGGCTTTCTTAAACTATACGTGTGCATTTTTAAATCACGTAAAAAAACAACTGGTAATTGGCTTTTACTTTCTGGCAAAATTAGCAATTTCTGGAACTTTTTCAGTAACCATGCATTTTGCCATTTTCTGTTGAGACTCCAGGAGTGGAAAAATATTCTTTTACATTTTAATTCGCTTTTCCCAAAGTGGCGCTAGGCCCCATCAGTAATGCTTCCTGCTTTCCGAATCTCCTCCTCAGCTGTCTGGCAGCATCAGCACAAACCCCAGTTACCAACAGGACTGTGGTGAACTTTTGGAAATCTGTCCCCACCACAAAGGTTCTTCCCTCGGTTTCATGGCCAGGCTGAGTTAGATTTTCAAAATTGATCAGCATTTTTGAGCTGTGGCCACGACTTCTGGAGCATTTGATATGTGTATTTTTAGCTGAAACTGCTTTGCACTTCTGGAAAAATGTGGAGCAAGTTACTGGCTGGTCAAGGTAAATCAAGTCGTGTGTTCACGAGACCAGGCAGAAAACACGAGAACACCCCGGATCCTTCACACCTTCACTCCGGAGGCAGGGGGAGAAGCTGCAGTAGATAGAGCCTCTGCTGTGCTTCTTCCTCAATACATTACAGAGGGGTCAAGGGTCAGGGCTTAGCACCTAGGCTCTGGCGCACAGCAGGAAGGAGGCAGACTTTAAGAACCATGGGAAGCCCAGCAGGCTTTGGCTCCATCCATGCTGGGCTTCTTGAGAAACACTTACCAACAACTCCATCAAGAAAACTCCACCCACTTAAAAAAGTCACAACAAAGAAATATGCTAATCACAGATTGTTTTCACTAGGCCAAGCAAATTCATTTCACAAAAGTAGAAAGTATAAAGAATGTTCGTGGACGGAAATAAGACAGTTTTATAAATGGCACTGGGTTCCTGGAACTGCTGAGACAGTGGGGACAGCTATGCTGCCACCGTGGGCTCGCAGCCTCACCGACCGACACCAAAGTCAAGCTAACCGTCTATAGGCAGCACCTAGAAAATATAAACCAGACTTCTAAGAACTGTCGATGGCGGTTAGTCTGAAACGACGTCGCATTAATCGTGTCTCTACTGAGGAGAAGAAACTACGGGAGAAAACGACAGGCACCCTAATAATTAACAGTTAAGCTGCAAACACCACAGCCGCCCCTTCACGTGGGTACCACAACCTCCGGAGCCAAACACAAACTCCCCTTAGCATCTGTGAACACTGCACTCGGGTGCTCATTTCTAAAGACTGGAGTACTCGGAGTTAATGTTCTTGTGTTTTCACAAGGCACATCCTGACACGGGATGGGAAGGGTGCCAGGGAGCCAACAACACAAGCATCCAGCGTGTTCGCCTGTGGTAAGGGGGCAGATTCCTAAATTCTGATTGAGCTGTACAAAACAGCAGAATGGTGACCACTTACCAGCAACTCCTACATACCGGATGAGACAAGACAGCGTTCCTCTTCGATATCATCAAAAAAGTAGTCACGTATTTTATTTATAAGTAAATAAATATGTCCTAGATAGCTTAAGATACGGTGCTACAGAGACACTATTTTAAAGTCATAACCTTTCTCCAAATAATTTAGATTCAAACCCTATGACAGTTTCCTTTTGAATATGTAAAAGAAGGAAGATAACAGATGCTTTTTGCTGCTGATTTTGTGTGTGTGTGTGTGTGTGTGTGTGTGTGTGTGTGTGTGTGTCTTTTAGAAACAGAGTCTCACTATGTAGCCCTAACTGGCCTGGAACTTGCTTTGTAGACCAGGCTGTCTTCAAATTCACAGAGCTCTGCCTGCCTCTGCCTCCTGAGAGCTGGGATTAAAGGTGTGAGCCACCATGTCTGACCTCAATAGCACTGGCTTTAAAAACTCAATTTTACAGGGGTCAGAGAAACAGCTAAGTAGGTAAGGCATTTGCCTCACATGTATATGCACCGTGGTTTAGGTCCCTAGAATTCACAGAAAAACTAAGCAGATGTGAAAGTCCTTCTGTAATCTCAGCACTTGGGAGGCAGAGACAGGGAACCCTGGAGCGAGGTGGCCACCAGAATCGCCTCAATTGTCCAGCTCTGGCTTCAGCAAGAGAGCCTGGCTCAAAAATTAGTGATTAAAAAGTAATTTTTGGGGGGAGGAGGGTTGGGGTTGAGATAGCGCTTCTCTGTAGCTTTAGAGCCTGTTCTGGAACTAGCTCTTGTAGACCAGGCTGACCTCGAACTCAGAGATCCTCCTGCCTCTGACTCTCAAGTGCTGGAAGTAAAGGTGTGTGCCACCACCACCTGGCTTAAGAAATAATTTCTAGGGAGGAAATAGTAGAGGTTCTTTGTGGATTCTGTCACAAGCCTCAGTTCTATCTATGCATACAGTGATAAGGCTTTGTAAAGCATTTCTGCTATTTTTGTGTTATTGCCATTAGAACAGCAATGAGCCCCAAGATATCCCAGCACCAAAGGACACCTAAGTCACTGAGTGATGAGACTCTAATTCAAAGCTACGATAGTTAGTTCAGGGACCAAGACTAAAGGTCTTTATAATATCTAGGTTCAACAATCTCAGAACTCACTATATGCAAATTAACGTTGCCTGTTGCTTTATTTAATTCTCCATTCTGTCATCCTCAGTATTTATTAGACTGATGGTACTTTCAAAGAATGGCTTGAGAAAAACAGAGCAGAAAGTAAAACACATACACGGACGGCATAACACGCCCTTTGGAGCCACCACACAGATGTCAGCCGAGGTCTCTGAGAAGCTGGCGTGGTGGAAGAAGGCACAGGTCCAAGGAAAGGCACTATAAACAATGAAAATGGCCCAGGATGGGGGAGATGACTTCAGAGAGGATCTATCTAGCTGAGACTATATCAGGGGACCCTTAAGACAAAATGGACTGGACAGAGATTTTAAATAGAACATTTAAAAATTACATTTTATCCAAGTTTCCGCTGAAAAATCTTCTTTAAAATGACAAAAAAAAAAAGTTACATTAAAATGCTCGTGTTTTCTCCTCAATACAAACAAGGTTTAAAGACAAATAAGATAAATGACAAGAGGCATTGGCACCCGGGAAGCAGCTGTGGGGAAGAGGCGCTGGCACCCGTGAAGCTGCGGTGAGGAAGAGACACTGGCACCCACAGCAGCGGTGGGAAGAGGCACTGGTACCCACAGCAGCGGTGGGAAGAGGCACTGGCACCCGTGAGGAGAGGAGGCCCAGCTCCATTTCCCTCATGCTGGCCACAGAAGGCTCAAGAATGGGCAACTAGCAGCTGCTTACAGGGGAGACTCAAAATCCAACCAGAGTCAGGCTGCACCTCAATCCCCTCTCAAAATCCAGAGAGCCAGTCACTTGCAGCTCCTCCCCCAGCAGGACACAGGTTTACCCCACCACCTGCTGCACTGGAGGGCGTGGTCAGGAGAGCGAGAGCTGCTGACGAACACTACCCAGACATTTACCAGAGTTTATCAGACCTAGAGAAACCCTTAGCTCCTGACTTCCACGAAGGACAGACCAGCAGAAACACTGAAAGGAAGCAAGGATGGTGTCTCGCTGCTGAGGTTCACATCCCAGGGCCGACAAGCACTATGTTACAGTGGACATGTAACTTCAATATTCTTGTCACTACAGGGGTCACTGAAGAGACTGAATAAGCTAAAACAGAAAGAGAGAGTTGGAATAGGAGCCCATCCCTAAGATTTTACACACTCACTCTCAGTGCCTCCATCAAGGACAACCGGAGATGGGAGCAACAACATGGACACAGAGACCAGACAACCACAGACAAATGGCGGAAGAGCGAGCAGGTTCTCGAGCACACACCGTATCCTCTGAGAGCTGTCAACAGGAGTGAGGCAGAAGGAATGACACCAGGGACACGAGAACGGGGCCTCCGAAGTGTGCGAGGGAAGAAAGGAGAGCGGAAAGGAGGAACTGAGACTGGAAGGTCTTGGAAATTTAAATTATGATGGTAGAAATGAAGAACTGTGAAATGGAAAATAAAGGGAGACTCCCTTAAAATGAAGCACATAAGAGAAAAATGGAAAATGAGTAAAACATAAAAACCTTTCAGTCCAGGCCATGCTATATCTAATCACTGGGAATTCTATAATGAACACAGAACTACGAAGACAGCAGCAAAATAATTCAAGAAAATTTTCCTTTATAAAACTACAGTGGAAGTGAGAAAACAAGAAAAAAAAACCAAAACACCAGAACTCTGCACAATGCACAGAGCATCCCACGGCCTTGGGAGCATGAGGCAGGCTTCAGGAAGGCAGAAGGCAGCAGTGAGGGGTTTTTAAAACTCAGAGGGAAAACCATGTACCACACAGAATCCTGTAACCAGTCACACCAATAACTCACTGAGCTCGGGAAAGAAGAAAGTCATATCCACACCCTGCCTCGAATGCACAAGGCACTGGGTTCTGGGTTCACTCCCCAGTGACACAGAAAGACAAAAACCAATCGTGGAAACCAAGAGTGTAAGACAAGAAAGAGAACATGAGATTGGGAAAAACCATCTCTCAGACTGAGGCTGGTAAACTGCCTCAAATTGCCTCCATATCGGGAACATCTAAAGCCAGTCAGAACGCTCCTGGGAAGCAGGGCAAGCAGAAGAAATTAGCAGAGCATCTCATATGGCTTCCCATCAGGAGGGGAGCTTTCAACATGGCAGGGAAGTTCAGGGTTGCATTACGAAGTTAAGTGTTAGTGAGCTGAAAACAGAAACCAACATTCCGGACAAGAGAAATGAACTGAGTAACACATTAACTGCAATGCCTAGACACTGAGTGGCCAACGGCCCCAAAGTCACCACGGAGAGTAGAGAGAGTGAGCGGAGCGTGGGGAGGCTGCAATGGACAGATCAAGACACAGCCATGATAAGTACGGAGTTTGGATACACCTGTCTAAGCACCTGGCCCTGGGAACCATGGCAGCTCAAGGAAGCAGGGAAGACGGAGGCTGCCTCACGGGCAAACACCTTGTACAACTTTAAATTATGGGCAGAAAAGCAAAATGTTATGATCCAATCTACCTAGCATTTCCATCAAAAGGCTCAGCAAAAAAGTCAAAGCAGGTTTGTTTCTTTTAGAAACTAAAGTGGTAAGTAAATGCCTTTTACTCAATGAAAGCATTTTATCAGTGAAGAAACTGATTTTTTTTTATGTTCCTCTGCTACAAGTTCCCACATTGCAAATATTCACATACAAACTACATCTCTGACATCAGTGCTGCTCAAAAGGAGACAACCAGGAAGCCTAACAGAGAAAGACCCTTTAGAGAAGACGTGTGGGCTCCTGATGTCTCAGAAGACCTTCTGCTGACCATGGGCAAGAGCGCCTAAGGCAATCACTGCCCAACTGGAAAATGATGTACAAATTACTCTCACTGGTTAATAAAGAGCTGACTGGCCTATAGCTGGGCAGGAGAGTCAGACTAGGAGAATTCTGGGAAGGAGAAGAAGTGAGTAAGAAGAATCGCCAGCCAGCCAGAGAGGAAGCACGGCATGCCAGAGATGTAAATGCCAAAAGCTCAGGGCAACACACGGATTAACAAGAGCTAGTTAGTAGTGCTCGCTTCGGCAGCACATATACTAAAATTGGAACAAAGAAGATTAGCATGGTCCCTATGCAAAAAAAAAAAAGAAAGAAAAGACAAAAGGAACTAGTTAGTAATAAGCCTGAGCTATTGACTGAGCATTTATAATTAATAAGAAACTCTGAGTGGTTACTTGGGAGCAGCTTGCAGGACAGACACTTTCACCTATGATTTATTTTGGAGCAAACAGATCTATGAATATGAGTGTCTATTTCTAGCTGCAGAATTATTCTGATGGAATGACATCCGTACAACACAAAGCAGTCCTGCCCGAATTCTGGCACATGTCACTAAAGTACACATAGCTTATCAGTGAAGTTTGTTGTTTTCCTTACGGAACTCTTGTCCATCTCCTGTGACAGTTAACCCTGATGCTCTACAAGTCTAGTGCTGCTGTTGAATGTCAATGCCCCGGTCTAACTATGTCTTACATCTATCTTTCCTTGGTATGCTCTAGTTTGTAATAATTTATCTGTATATTTTTATGCTAATTTTATATGCCAGTTGATTATTTTTTCTCCAAACAGCAAGCTTGCTTCCTCTGTTGCAGTTCCCACTCCTCAGGTTCTGTTCCTCTTGTCCCTGTGCACAGGTCATGCTATCCACTGCTGCACTACACGCATGATGCCACGTGACAGGTCTTACTTGCTGAAGACTAACACATATGTCCTTCTACACATGCACGTCAGCATGGTCCTCTCTCCTGACCCCGGGAACATGGGACCTCCCTAAACAGCTGGAAGACAGTCAAGCACTACCACGTAGGGGAATACAGTGTCCTCTGGCATGTGTTTGGGTGCAGAGAGGGCACAGGAGCCCATGTAGAGACCCCTGGTGAAGTCATGGGTGGCTTTCCCACTGACTGCCAACCACTGGCATCAGCTCTCAAGACATGAATGAACATAATTTCAGGTGATTCCCACCCACCTGCCACTCAACTTCCAGCGATCCAATCATCCCAGCTGAGGAACTAAAATAAAGGGAGAGAGAGACTGAACACCATTTTTGACAGCCAACTCCCTGCCCTTGGAATCCATGGTAATGAATGAATGCCGTTTATACCACACATTAAGTCGGGTTTACATTCCTGGTTACAGAGACTCCTCTACCATTTCCCCATGTCGGGACGAGTATGCTGACGACAGTCTGGCTCCTAACAGGATAAAGGGGGCCTCTCCCTCCTGTGATTTGCTGAACATCATCATCAGGAATTCACACTGCCTATGGAGTGAGATGGTCACACAATTCTCGCAACCTTCTGTTGCTCAGGAGTCTGGGGTCATGGAATGACACGTTCTGACACACCTGGGATAAACCACCTGGTAATGAGACTGTTCTCTTCATTTGCTAATGAACTGTCCAAGACCTTTGGACTGCACTTAACTGGGAAGCAACTGCAGCCCCTGCCCCACCTACACACACACACACACACACACACACACACACACACACACAGTATCTGCATCAGACTGAGATGTCGTCAGGCTGAGCTGGACTCTCTAGACTACACAGAAGCAGGAAGGAACTCCATCGTCCCCTCTCTCACAGCATCACCACCTGACTGAGATCAGGCTGGAGCTGGGCTAGCCCCCTCTCTCACAGCATCACCACCTGACTGAGATCAGGCTGGAGCTGGGCTAGCCCCCTCTCTCACGGCATCACCACCTGACTGAGATCAGGCTGGAGCTGGGCTAGCCCCCTCTCTTATGGTATCTTCATCTGACTGAGATCAGGTTGGAGTTGGGCTCTCAGAACTGTGTATAAATTGTTCCTTTTTTCTGTAATTAAAAGGTTGCATCAGAATGGAATAATCTATTTCTTAGAATTTTGGAAGAAAAAAATAATAAATTGCTGAGCAAATCTTCTGGGCCTGTTGCTAGTTTTGTGGGAAGATTCAGTTTCTCATAATTATGGGACGATTCAGACTTGTAATTTCTCCAGAAGTTTTTGTAAGTAATATTTTTTTAGAAAACCTATTTTAAACAGTTGGTATACAGTCATTAACATTATTCCTGCTAGCACTTTTAATGTCTCATTTTTTTTATTGTTCATTCTTTAGATTTTATATACATTGAGCAATATGTTACTTCAATCTTTTACATCCTATGGGTCTGTTTTCTTTTTTATCTAATTTAATTCACAAAGGTGAGTTGAAATCTTAGCCACAGTAATTGGGCAGAGCCAACAGCATCTGGGTTCTACCAAGTTAGGGAGGAGATAAATTCTAGGTTTTTCCTGGAAAACAAACAAACAACGGGAAGTAATTATGAGATCAGACTGTTGGGAGTAGAGGGATTATAAGGGCAGATTGTTGGGGTACAGGGATTATGAGATCAGATTGTTGGGGTACAGGGAATATGAGATCAGATTGTTGGGAGTAGAGGGATTATGAGGTCAGATGTGTTGGGGTACAGGGATTATGAGGTCAGATGTGTTGGGGTACAGGGATTATGAGGTCAGATGTGTTGGAGGTAGAAGGATTATGAGGTCAGATTGTTGGGGTAGAGGGATTATGAAGTCAGATTGTTGGGGTAGAGGGATTATGAAGTCAGATTGTTGGGGTAGAGGGATTATGAAGTCAGATTGTTGGGGGTAGAGGGATTATGAAGTCAGATTGTTGGGGTAGAGGGATTATGAAGTCAGATTGTTGGGGGTAGAGGGATTATGAGGTCAGACTGTTGGAGTAGTGGGATTATAAAGTCAGATGTGTGTGAGCAAGGTTTAGTGCCGTGGCTGTATTTCTCCAACAAACTCATTTAGTCTATTTTAGAAACGCCAGTCATCTGGAGTAAAAAAAAAAGGTATGCCATTTCATGCCATAAATTATCTCAATCATTAAAAACCAGTAGCGGGCTGGGCTAGGCTGGAGGTTGCTCAGTGGTTAGAGCACGAGCTGCTTCTGCAAAATCCAGAGTCAGATCCCAGCACCCATTCACAAGGTGGCTCACAACTGCCTGTGCCTCCAGTTCCCAGCAATCTACACCCTCTTCTGGCGTGCACAGGCACTGCACAGAGTGGTGTGCAAACATGCATGCAGGCAAAACTTCCCACACACAGAGTGGTGTGCAAACATGCATGCAGGCAAAACTTCCCACACAAACAGCAAAAGAAGTAAAAGAGTAATGGACACAAACTATAAGACCAACAATAACGAAAAACGTTCAGAATTAAAGTGATGAGGCAGACCCAGAGAGTGGATGGATACAATAGTGAAGGAGGACTCGGTTTTTACATTCTGTGTGTGTGTGTGTGAGAGAGAGAGAGACAGACAGAGACAGAGACAGAGACAGAGGTGGTATGTATGAGTGCATGTGTATATGTGTGTATATGTGTGCACATGTCCGTATGTGTGCATATGTGCATGTGTGTGTGTACACATGCACACATGGGTATCACAGCAAGAGTGTGGGGTCAGAGGAAATGTTACAGGAGCTGGTTTTCCCCTTCCACCAGGTAGGTTCCAGGGATCAAACTCAGGAGCAAGCACCTTTACCTGCTAAGTATTCAGTATTCTCGTCAACACCCAAAACATTTTTAATGGAACCAATTTAAAAACACAATGGAAAGACAGATAAGTGCATAAGGGTTATAAGAGGCAGAAGAAAACTGTAAGAAAAAGTAAAGTGGAAAACGTCAGTGTTTCAAAAACCATAGTGTAAGAAAGGTGTTTATGGAACTACCGGCGAGGCTTGTAAAAGAGGAAGAAAAGTAAAGACAGCAACGAGGCGGATCAGAATTCACACACACACACACACACACACACACACACACACACACACACACGGTATTTAAAGAGCAGAAAGGAAAAAGCAAAGCATCCATTCCTGGACTACTGGACGCTGCCAGAAAAATCAACCGTGCTATAATTAAAATTCCAAAAAGAGAAGGCACTGACAATGGGATGAAGAAATAGCTGAAAGAAAGATGGCCAAAAACGTCTCAAGATTAATTATTAACAAACTACAAACCAAGGAAAGCCAGACAACCCAACAAAATAAACACTGACGCTCTCACCGCCCTAGCAGGACAGGAATAAAACACAGTACGGGAACCCAAAGGGCACAGCACGCGGAACGTGAGCCATGCAGACCTCCCCAGACAGGACCTGAGGATCGCTCTCCAGAAACAGTTCTGTTATGTAGTCCTCACATATCTGTGTGGATTTCAAGAGTAAAAACATTACTTTCAAATGACTGAACAAATGGCATAGCTAAACTGCCTTAGAACTGAGTGCTTTGTCCGAACACCTGGACTTAAGAAGCAAACTCTTAGTCTAACCAGCCCAGAGAAAGACTCGAACCCAAAGACAAACCCTGCACACACCTGAGACATAATTACAGAACTGTCTTACCACATTCTCCCCTTAAGAAGAATGCGGAGTGTAGAGCTGTAGGCCTACATATTAGAGTTTTCTAAATTTTGTTCTCAAACGTTGCCAATTCTTTCTTCAATTTTATTGCCAAAACAATGCAGAAGCCCTTCACCATAACCCTGCCTTTTCTGTCTGCATCCTACCATCTCCGTCCAGCACACAGAAACACATCCCGACTTCACATACGTCCACTGCATTACAGAATACAGGGTTAAGTTTCTAATGACCTTACAACGGCATTGTCATGGCTCTATTACTGACCAATACTCCATCGGTATGCAAATTTAGTTTTGAGTCAATTATTAAATATGTCTTCACACATTAGTTTTGTTTTCTCCTTTTAGGTTATAAATTTAATGTAAACTCCCAGATACTGAGCAATTAACCCAAAAATCATAGGCTGCCTGACAGATCATGTGATTAAGTTTCCAAAGGAGCTAAACTTTGTTATCACACAGCTTTTAAATCCTTTCAAATGTATCAATGTTCACTTGGACTTTAAAATCAGAGCTAAGAGCTGGGAGCAGGAGAGGTGGGCACAGTGGTCATGCAGGGCCAGTCAGTCAGCACTCAAAACGTGAGTAGCGTGTGTGTGCACGCGCGCACGTGTGTGTGTGTGGTTGGGAGTGCTAGCATGTGCGTGCACGCATGTGAATGCATGCATAAGTGTGTGTGTGTGTCTGTGGATGCGCACATGTGTAAATGCATGCAGTGTGTGTGTGTGTGTGTGTGTCTGTGGATGTGGGCACATGTGAATGCATGCAGTGTGTGCGTGTGTGTGTGTGTGGATGTGTGCACATGTGAATGCATGCAATAATAATTGACGAAAGAAGAGACTGAATTTGAAATAGAGTGGAGGAATAATACAAGGGAGGTTTTGGAGGGAGGAGAAGAAAACAGAAATGTATGCACAGTATAACTCCAAAATCACACACAAACACACGTGTCACACACCTTTTTCATCATCTTACATTTTTCTCTCACAGCCACTCCTGCAGGAAAATGTGTTCTTTACATAGACAACTAAGAAGGCACTATGTGAACCTAGGATGTAAACCTCTGTACTTGACAACTCCCTACACACAGACTGTGTGTTCAGTTACGTTACTGCAGACAGAAGCCCTTCCATGCTGAGTAACGGGCTGGACACCCATAAATGAAGTCTCAGATCAACTGGCTTATGTATTTTTAATTTTTATAGCTAGTGTCATATCACTTTCCAAAAAGCCTCAACTAATCCACATTTCCAACAGCAAAATATAAAAATACCCTTCCTCCTCAGTTTCTGCCACTAAAACATTACTGCTCCCTCCTCTTCCTCCCCGCCTCCCTCTCTGGCTATCTGTACCAGTCACTGGTAAGCCTGATGTCTTTACGTCTTTCCCATTGCTGGACTTGTAGGCTTGCTTCTCTGTGTTCTTGTTCACGTTCTCTGTTGCTGTTTCCTTCCTGTCTATTCTCGACATTGAAAGTATCTTTATTGATGCGCTATTTGTATTTCTCACCCCAAAGTTAAGTTCCATACAAATACCTTTCTTTTTCCATGGCTTGCTTACCAGAGTCGCTAAGGCCTCTCACCCAAGGAATGTACATATGATCTGCTGCATTCAGCATGTTGTTTTTATTGGGTCTTTCCAAGTGGAAATGGTGCGCTATAAGACAGCAATGCAATCTGAGGTCCAGACAGGGAGTGAGTGTGTATCTGTATGTGTTTGATTCTCTCAAATTGAGTCTCTACATGTTCATGTATAGAAAAGGCAGATGGCCCCCATCTCACTCTCTTCAAAGTTACATTGATTAGATTTTGTCAAACAAAAAAAACCCTCAGGTCATCTGGGAAGACATGAGGATGGCCCGTGTGCAAACCTGTGGAGGCTTTCTTGATCAATGATTGATGTGGAGGGTCATGTCCATGACGATGCTACCCTTGGGAACGTAGTCCTGGGTTGTCTAGGAAGTTGCTGAGAAAGCCTGGGAGAAAGTCACTAAACAGCAATTCTCCATGGCCTCTACTTCAGTTCCTACCGCTAGGTTCCTGACAATAAAAATTTTAATTTTACACAGCCACTCAGAGAATTTATATCTTATATATTTTATATATAAATACATTATATATTTATATGTGTCTATATGGAAATATATATAATTTTATATTTTATATAAAATAAAGCAAAACTTTCCCATGAAACACCTCTATCTTCAAATATAAAATATACAAAATGGGAACAAAGGCAATGGCTAGAAAAAATAATTTTATTTCTATGAATCATGTAATAGAATAAAAATACATAAGAAATTTAATGAGTCATTTCCAATAACAATGTTTTACAAGTCACTGGAAACACCATTCTTTGCCTAGAGAGAAGGATCTCTTTTGGTTATAGTGGAATTCACATCTGAAAGCAATTCCTCTTGGCAGTGTCATGGAAGCAGGTGCCAGTACCAATCACAAGAGAGCATTTTCATTACTGTTGTATTTAAAATACAACCACTGCCATCGGTAATTACATTCTACTGATACTGATTAGTGAAATAAATAAATCAAGGTCCCTTGATTTATATATCCCTAGCCTCTAAGCACGGCACAAACCCCATACATATTGAAAGATGTCAAAAGTCTGCAGTAGCTGGAGATGCGGCTTCTGGAGATGGTTGCCTAGCAGGCTAGCACAGTGCCCATGGTTCATCCTCAGTACCAGGAAACAGAAAAGGAAATGGAGGCAAGAAGGTGGAAGGAAGGGGGAGAAATTCCAATCTGCCTTCTATCCTCTGCTAAAAGATTTGGGCCCAAAATCCAAAGAGTAGAATATAAATGTTTTCAGTCACACGCATGCTATTTTCATGACCACCTACTCTACCCTAAAGCTACATAAACTAAACTACTGGGTCTAAATGTCAGACAAAAGGGCTTGTACCCACTTTGTAAGATGCTTTTAAATTAAGAAGTGAAGTTCTGTTCACAAGGTAAGCTCTACAGACGGATGGCCGAGACAGCAGTACCACAGCACTTACTCCCAACGGAGTGTGCGCCTCAGAACCTGAAAACCATCAGCTCTGTGCTATGAATATTTTACCACAATTCTTAGAAAGAGAGATGGCAGGAAGAACTGAGCCATATGTACCTGGCATAAGTCCGCATGAAGGTCACAGTTCATGCTGAGACTGGGGATGAACCCCTGAACTGAGGCTCACAGTTCATGCTGAGACTGGGGATGACCCCCTGAACTCAGGGTCACAGTTCATGAGACTGGAGATGATCCCCCCCCCGAATTCAGGGTCACAGTTCATGATGAGACTGGAGATGACCCCCTGAACTGAGGGTCACAATTCATGGTGAGAATGGAAATGACCTCCTGAACTCAGAGTCACAGTTCATGATGAGCCTGGGGATGACCCCTGAACTCTGGGTCACAGTTCATGATGAGACTGGGGATGACCCCTGAATTCAGGGTCACAGTTCATGAGACTGGGGATGATCCCCCCAGAATTCAGGGTCACAGTTCATGATGAGACTGGTGATGGATGGCCATGGCCAGAGATGACCCATCCCAAAGGCTCTAACATCAACTGACAGTGACCCCTCTCCACAAACCCTTCACAATAAGGGATGGAAACCTGACCCTGATGTGAGAATAGAGGTTTCTTCCTTCCAAACCTGAAAGATGATCTCTAAGAGTCTGATAGATCAAATTCACCTTTGCAGCAAAATAAATGAAACAAGACCTTATTTTCCCTTTGAACTGCACATGTTCATGCATGTGCACCTGACGGATAGATGGACACAACTAGAAAACACACATGAACTGCACCTGACGGATAGATGGACACAACTAGAAAAACATGCATGGTGAGGTCACGTGTCCTGCTGAAGCACTGTTATTCTGGAGATGTGGACGCCGGCTGGGACCTCTCGTCCACAGGGAGTATGGATGCCACCAGTCTGATCACAGACAGTTTTCATGACCATGAAAGGCATGTCGGCAAATTAAGCCAATTAAAAGGCACACTGTACAAGTTCATGAATCCAACTGTCATAGAGACCAAACTAATCCATACAAAACAGGAAGAGGGGAAGGATGACAGCCAAGATACACTATAAAGGAAATAAAGAAAAGAATGTTCTAGAATACGGTAATGTTTTTATGAGGCAAGTTTATCAGAATTCAACAAGACATATTCACACAGGTTTTATGACATATAAATAAATGTTAAGACTCAAAAATTAGGGGGTTCATGAAGGGGAAAACTGTAGAAGTGAGCTGATGATTTGGGAAGAAATGGTGTCTTTTATTTTTTTATACTTTTTTATTGATATTTATTGAGCTCTACATTTTTCTCTGCTCCCCTCCCTGCCTCTCCCTTCTGCCTTCAATTCTCCCCGAAGGTTCCCATGCTCCCAATTTACTCAGGAGATCTTGTCTTTTTCTACGTTCTACTTCCCATGTAGATTATATCTATGTATGTCTCTCTTGGTGTCCTCATTGTTGTCTAAGTTCTCTGAGATTGTGGTTTGTAGACTGGCTTTCTTTGCTGTATGTTTAAAATCACCCATGAGTGAGTACATGTGATAATTGCCTTTCTGGGTCTGGGTTACCTCACTCAAAATAATGTTTTCTAGCTCCATCCATTTTCCTGCAAAATTCAAGCTGTCTTTTTTTCTGCTGTGTAGTACTCCATTGTATAAATACCACATTTTCCTTATCAATTCTTCGGTCGAGGGACATTTAGGTTGTTTCCAGGTTCTGGCTATGACAAATAAGGCTGCTATGAACACAGTTGAGCACATGTCCCTGTGACACAATTGAGCATCCTTTGGACATATACCCAAAAGTGGTATTGAGGGGTTATTTCCTAATTTTCTGAGAAATTGCCACACTGACATCCAAAGGGGCTGTACCAGCTTGCACTCCCACCAGCAATGCAGAAAAGTGTTCCCTTTTCCTCACAACCTCTCCAGCATAAGTTGTCATCAGTGTTTTTGATCTTGGCCATTCTTACAGGTGTAAGATGGAATCTCAGAGTTGTTTTGATTAGCATTGCTCTGATGACTAAGGATGCTGAACATTTCCTTAAGTATCTTTCAGCCATTTTAGATTCCTCTGTTGAGAGTTCTCTGTTTAGGTCTGTACTCCATTTTTTATTGGATTATGTGATCTTTTGGTGTCCAATTTCTTGAGTTCTTTGTATATTTTGGAGATCAGACCTCTGTCTGATGTGGGGTTAGTGGAGATCTTTTCCCATTCTGTAAGCTCTCATTTTGTCTTGTTGAACATGTCCTTTGCTTTACAGAAGATTTTCAGTTTCAGGAGGTCCCATTTATTAATTGTTTCTCTCAGTGTCTGTGCTGCTGGGGTTATATTTAGGAAGTGGTTCCCTGTGTCAATGCGTTCAAGTGTACTTCCCACTTTCTCTTCTATAAGGTTCAGTGTGGTTGGCTTTATGTTGAGGTCTTTGATCCATTTGGACTTGAGTTTTGTGCATGGTGATAAATATGGGTCTATTTTCATTCTTCTACATGTTGATATCCAGTTATGCCATCACCACTTGTTAAATATGCTTTCTTTTTTCCATTTGATGTTTTTTGCTTCTTATCGAAGATCAGGTGTTAGAATATGTGTGTTTTGATATCTGAGTCTTCTATTCGGTTCCATTGGTCCTCCTGTCTGTTTTTATGCCAATATCAGGCTGTTTTCAGTACTGCAGCTCTGTAGTAGAGTTTGAAGTCAGGGACTATGATGCCTCCAGAAGTTTTTTATTGTACAGGAGAAATGGTGTCTTTTCATACCAGAATTACACACATCTGGGGCAAACATTGGCAGGCAGGATGGCAACAACAACCACTTCTAGCTTAACAGGTTTCAGCAGTGAACCTTAGTTATCTAAACAAGACAAGAGCCTGAAACTGTTATCTTCCCAGCCCCTCCTCTTTACGTCTAATCAATCTAACTCACCAAATTCATTATACTGAGTGCAAGGCGGCTCTAACCTGGTAGCCACGTGGAACTTCGCTTTTTATCTCAAGTTCAGGAAAAGCTCCTCTCTTGGATTTGTGTTTCCAAGAAGATGACTGTTAAAAACCTAAAAGTATTTTTATACGAAGTCCTTTGTTAAAGAAATCAAAATACTCTGCATGCTACAACGAGACCTGCCAGGTGAAGTATGCTTACTGGGCCAAGAGTGGCACAGCATTTAAGGGAACTGACTGCTTTCTGATTGCGTTTAAGATCTGTTCCATGGGGTAGGGAAGGATTTCAAGCTGGGTACCTATTATTCTATTCAAAATCTCATGGAGTCTGTGGCAGTTTGAATGAGAATGCCCCCAGTTGGCTCATATATTTGAATGTTTTGTTCAGAGCCAGTGGAACTACTTGGGAAGGATTAAGAGGTATGGCCTTGCTGGCAGAGGTGTGTCACTGGAGGTGGTCTTTGAGGTTACAAAGGCTCACGCCAGGTTCAGTCACACTCTCTACCTGCCACCATGGATCAATGTGTAACCTTTCAGCTACTGTTCCAGCGCCATTCCTGTCTGCAGGATGTCATGCTTCCCACAATGACAGTCATGAGCTCAACCCTCTGAAACTGAGTAAGCCCCTACTTAAATGCTTCATTTTATATAAATTTCTTAGTCATAGTGTACTATGGAATAATGCTCTTGTACACTGTCAAGATATGTCATTCAAATTGGTTTAATAAAATGCTAATAGGCCAGTAGCCAGGCAGGAAGTATCGGTGGGGTGATCAAACCAAGGATGATGGGAAGAAGGGCTAAGTCAGGAGGTGCCAGCCAGATGCAGAGAGGGCAAGATGGGCACACTGTACTGAGAAAATGTCTCGACAAGTGGCAGGGTGTAAATAACGAATAAGGGTTAACTTAAAATGTAAGAACTAGTTAATAAAAAGCCTGAGCTATTGGACAAGAAGTTATAAGTAATAGTAAGCCTCTGTGTGGTGATTTGAGAAGCAGCTGCCAGGTACTTGGGACCGACCAGTTCTGAGATGGGAAACTTCCATCTACACATGGTGCCCAAATGTTGGACAAGAATTTCCACATAAAGCCTGAAAAAGCTTGAAAAAGGATTTTAGATACACAAAAATGGAGCCATACCCAGCCTCTTGTCAATGCTTTTTCTTGGATAGGCTGTTTGCTAGCGGCAAGCAGAGGCGGTGATCCTTAAGAGGTGGCTTCCTGACTCAGCACTAACAGCAAAACCCAAGTGGCTCTTTTAAGAACCCCTGCCACCAAACACTTAAATGGAGTTTGTGAGCAGTGGGTGGCACACTAGTCACTAGCAGCATGGACTCAGAAACTTCCCAGAGCTGGAATTGTAAGCATGACTCCTGCTGGTACCTCCAGCCTGAAGCCAGACTCTCAGGAAGCTAAGGAATGGGGCAGAGCCAACTGCCAAAGCCCTGGCTTTGGTCCTAGTCATACCTGCATGGCAGTTTATAGGTCACGTGGCCAGAAGAAGATAGAGATATACAGTAAAGACAGATTCAGATGGTAAAAAAGAAAAACCTCTAAACAGTTTAGTGTATTAAAAATATATATATGTAGCCCTAGGGGAAAAAAGAAAAAGGGTAGAAAGTCCTTTAAAAAAGAATACAGAAATAAAAAAATATAATTATCTACATAACAATGGAAAATACACAGAAAGTCTGGATTATGTATATTATTGTGTTGTCTTTAGATCTTTTTTGCCTGTTAATGAGCAAATAATGAGTATCGAGAGACATCTGATATGAAAGTTGCTAGATTAAACCAACCTATATATTTTTAAAATGTCTTGACTTCAAAATTTCAACCAAAAGATATGTTACTTTGTGAAAGAGCTTCTGCTTTTATTTCCATAGGAAATGAGAGGCTGTGGATTTATTCTGGGTTAAGAAAAACCAGGTTTGAGTGACAAAGAGCCCCATGAAAAATCTCCAATAGGAGCGGATGGCTCAAATGATCCAATGTCTTAGAGAGTCTTGGGTACAGTTCCTGAGTTCTGCATCCAGAACACCTTCAAGGCGACTGTCTGAGGTCATCCAGCCTCAAAGAATACTCCAGTCAGGACTTGATTGTAATCCTAAATTTTCTCAGGGTCCCCCCAAAATTACCATAGGCCCAATCAGCAGGAAGTAATCTAGAAAACTATGCCAACATTTAAAACAAAATGGATTAGGAATGATTTTTATTGTTTGAGAGGATTAGTTACAAATTGTTATTAATCATAGTAAAAAAATTAAAAAATAAAAACCACCAAATGAGGGGCTGGAGAGATGACTCAGTGGTTAAGAGCACTGGTTGCTCTTCCAGAGGTCCTGAGTTCAATTCCCAGCAACCACATGGTGGCTCACAACCATCTGTAATGAGATCTGGTGCCCTCTTCTGGAGTGCGGCCATACATGGAGGCAGAATGTTGTATACATAATAAATAAATAAATAAATAAATCTTTAAAAAAAAAACAAAAAAACACCAAATGAAAAAGTTAAATTCAAAGATCTCTTTCTAAAGGAAAAAAGGGAGAATATAGAAATGATAGGATAAAAGGATAGATTATTGAGTCTACTTTAATACAAAAAAATTGCTATTAATCTCAGGGTATTTTACATTGATATGGATTTTTAGCTTACTGAAATAAATTTAAAGCTAATTCTGTTATAATGTATGTATATTTCTGCACTTGTTTAGGGTTTATGTTTATGCAACTCATTTAAAAATGTAATATATAATTAAGAAATAGAGATTAATAGTCATCTATATTAGCAAACTTAGTCATGGTAGGTATGTTTTCAAGGTCATACAGAGATCTATTTCAAATAGCTAGGCAATCTTCAAACACTTCAAAGACCTCCAGAATATGACATTTAAAATGTTTAAGAATTTAGGACTTTTCTCGACTGTAGACACATCTGCTCCTGGCAGCAACAATCCACTTCAGAGAAGACGATGCCTCAACTGCTGACAGTTATTGTCCAAACTGACCAGCAGGAACAAGAAAGGCGACTGCCAAGCTCTGTCAAGACAAGGTAGGGCAGTTCTTTAGAATTCCATTTCAGAGGAAAGTCTGTCAGATATGCTAGGACTGTAGGCCAGAGTTGGCTGCCTCAATGTTACAGAGGAACTTTGGGTGACTGTCCAGGCAGCTTGAGGTCTCTGTCATTAGGAAACATTTCACCCTTCTGGGGTCTTTGATGGAGTTGAAGACTAGATAGTTATTATTTTCCTTAGTTATCATAAAAAGTAAATTAGATACAAAACTTTGGACTCACAAAGATGGGATAGATGATAAAATATTTTCTTTAATTTTTCCAAATATAAATGGACTGGATATTATAACTATAATTCTTACTTGATAGCTGGTTTTATTATATATAATTTTACTCAGTTGTGCTGCTCTGGACTTATTCATTAGACATTGTTCCTCTGCTGTTGGGCTGTAGGAACTGCCTAGTGTCTGAGAGCTGCAACCCTCGTCAGAAACACAACCTGCAGCTTCAACTTCCCGGTTTGTAGGCTGACTTTTCATTTTGTTCCCTGCTTCCTCTGCTGCATTAAGGCCTTGAAGTTTGCCACAGATACCTGAACTCCCAGGTTCAGTGTTCCTAACAGTCAAAATATGAAAACAACATACATGCCCACTAATGGCAAAGAAAATGTGAGAGGAATAGACAGACTGAAATGGAGTATTATTAAATGTTGAAGAGTGCAGACAGTGAGGCAGTTCCGCAGTAAAGGTGCCTAAACCAAGCTTGATGATCTGAATTCAACTCCTGGGGCGCACATGGTGGAGGGAAGAGAATCATCAACTCCCACAAGCTGTCCTCTGATGTCCACACATATGCCACAAGGCACGTGCATGCTCATCCACCTCATCCACCCACATAGACAGAGAGAGAGAGAGAGAGAGAGAGAGAGAGAGAGAGAGAGAGAGACAGAGAAACAGACAAGACAGACAGATAATAAGCAAAAAAGGGGAGATACCGACGGATACAAATTGTTTTACTAGAGAAAGACGGGGGGGGGGGGGCGACAGGAAGAGACAAGGGAGCTGAAGTCAAGGACAGAAGGGGAAACACAGGCATGAGGGTCATGCACAGGAAAGCCAGAGTCAAACTGCACTGCACTAGAAACTTGGGTCCAAACAAAAGGTTTGCTGCTCTTGCCACGAGCATGAACTGAGAGAACTAAACTGATGCTAATCCACCTCGCCATGGCAATGACTGTATTATCTACATGTATCCCATAATATTCTGTAAAACAAAATACTTAGAGAGTGAGGAGAGAGAGAGAAATCAAACAAAAGATATATGCCTCTGAAATCATAAACTGGCTAAGTATACAGACAGAAACACATCCAGGGTCATGGGAGTCAGGAAAACAGGCAACAATGGCTTCCCTGGGCTGGGGGGATCATCAGCAACAGACGTGAGGTCAGGAGGGTGAAGGACAGATCACGCTGTGGCTCGTGACAGTCGTGAGCCTAATTTCCCCCGTATCTGTCTTTTCAGGGTTCTACAATCCCACGTCTAGTGGGCACTGTCCTTTTGGTTTTTAAACTTTTCTACTGAAAAGTTGTGAGTAGAAAGTCTTAGCAGATAGACATATTCACCTTAATTCAGAGAAAAGCCATGGGTCCAAAGGCTTCAACAAAGAAATCTGCAATCTGCGTCTCCTGAAAGCACACACACCACACTGCAGGGTGGAGACTTAGCACTTAGCTCCAACTCCCTTGAATCCAATCCCCACCTGAGCTACGTACGTAAGCTAGAAGCAAAACCACAGAAATGTCTGAGGCACTGATCGGCCTGACCTTGAACTACTCTCAAGCGGAGAAGGACCAGGCATTTCATGTGCACTAATAAACCCAAGCTGGAACAGGCAGCTTCGACAGGGCACGGGAAGGAGGGCTGGATGTCTGAAGCAGAGAGAACCTACCAAGGGAAGGGCCGACGCTGAGCAGGCAGTAACAGTGGCCAGCACGGGAGTCCTTGTTTGCTTTTTTCATAGCTCAAGAACCTTTACAAACTCCATTCATAAATGTTCTTTTTCAGAAACCAAGGACAACCTTAGAGGTCATCAGCTTCGGTCTGTGCGTCCTGGTGGAAGACAGTCGGACTCCTCAGTTGGCTCTCATCTACGTCACAAAACTGAAATGCATGTGGGTGCATTCATACCCACATCCAAGGACATGTTTGTACTTTGAAGCCCTGTTTTGGTAGAGACAGGATGGTGAGAGGCCCCATGGCAGTGGGAGAGTGCTGGCCAGGCAGGCAGACCTGGGGCTCCGGTTCCAGCTCTCCTGTAAAGCTCTGTCATCGCGCATGTCACCTAATACATCCACAACTCGGCTTCCTCTCAGTGGAAGGGTCTTATTTCTGATTAAGCTCGGATTTCTGGCTAACTCCTAATTAGAAATAATGCACACTTGTTAACTGGAAGATTTATGGGGACTATTTAAAGCTGTAATGCTGGGCAAGCCAAGTCCCCAAAGCTCTTCCAAGATCATGATGACACACGAAGCTTTTTCCTACAGAACCCAGTTTCACAAAAACTTTCACTGTGGCCAGAAATGTAAATAGCATGATGTTAGAACTTCTAAAATAACTGAAAAATTTAATTCAATTTCTCTTTAAGCCCACATTCATTATTAAAACGCTGCCCTGTACCTACACACGCAGACCCTCATTGTTGGACAGAGGAGTGGAAAATGACAGGAATGAGCCACTCTGCAATTCGATTACAGAGATTTCTAACCACGAAGCCCAACCGAGGAAGAAGACGATGGAAAAGAACAGGGAAAAGCCGGGGCTCGAGTCACAACCAGAAATGGAAATTTCTATAGTGTGAAAAGTGGGGGATACGTCTGCAAGCCAGCCTACAGGTTTAGCGAATTAAACTTCCACGTCTTGTTGAATTTCTCTTAACGGTTGTTGATTTAGGCAAAACACAGAGAAATAATTTCCACGAGCAGGTTGTTGACAGCGAGAACAGGAGGGGTGTGTGATGAGCAGACTTTGGCAGAGCAGATACAAAACCCTCTGGGATGACTCTGGATAAAACACAAGGGCTTCAGCAACCATGTTTGACCTGGGGTTGGTTCTTCTCAAAATTATTAATAATGAAAAATACTTACACAGGATACACAAGATTGCCAGGAAAAAAAAATGCATCCCTTTTAAAAAGTTTTTTTTTTTTTTAAAGCCACCCAAAGAAACCACAAAAAGAAACGGCCCAGCCACTGCTCATCTGTGGAGTGTGCGAGCCGAAAGCCTGAAGCTGGAACCATTCCTCACCTGGAAGAGTATGTGCAGAGATACCTGACAGGCAGCTTTCAAACTAGACCGAGCACACCTGTGAAGGCCTGAGGGTCAAGAGGAGTGACTTCTGCAATGAGGACTTCAGGTTTCAAGAGGCTATCTGTTTCTCCAGCCCAGACTCCGTCAACAGCGGGATGGACAGACAATGTGGCACCTGGACACGATGGAGTCCGCTCAGCAGCATGCAATGAATCATGGAACTTGACGTCACCAGATTCAGAAAGACAAGCACGGCATCTCTCCTCGCATCTGTAGCATCTAGACTTAAATTTACACACACAGGATGTGTGTGTGAATATGGAATTAGCTGAAGGGAGGGGAAGTAGAGTGTGAGAGTAACGCCTATGGCAGGGAAGCAGCAGAAGAAGCCATTGGGGCTGGAAGGAGTCTAGCAAAAGTAGGAAGACAGAAGTGAGAGAGGATTCAAATAACAAGTGTGGGAGGTTTTTTCTTTTTGTTTGTTTTGGGGTGTGTGTGTGTGTGTGTGTGTGTGTGTGTGTGTGTGTGTGTGTTTGAACGTAACACAATCTAGAATCAGCGGGAAAGTTATCTACATCATCTTGGCCTTTGCTCATGTCTGTAAGGGATTGTCTTGATTACTAATTGCTAGAGGAAGGTCCAGCCCCTGTGGGCAGCAGTATTCCCTAGGCAAGGGGTCCTGGACAATGTAAGAGAGAAGAAAGCAAGGCAAGAAAGGATCCTTGTGTTTGTTCACCCTTTACTCCTGACTGTGGATGTGACATGACAAACTGACGTCTTGGCTTTCTTAAAATGCTACACTGTAACTTTTAATTGAAGGACAAATGAACCCTTTCTCTGCTAAGGTTGCTTTTTGTTGGAATGTTTCATCACAGACACAATGTGGAACTGAAAGTGTCATAATTAAACCCGTTACTTTGTCTCTTCCTAGACTAATGTTAACAGAAATCCACGAGCATCTGTTTAAGGGGTATCAAGGATTTATTAAGATACAAAAGGGGGATATACACTCGCGAATACAGGATATGGTAAATCCAGTTACAGAATCCTTGGAAAGCTGGGACCAATCACATGCTGCTTCAAGCCACCTGACCCAGTCTTCATCACCCTCTTCCTTCCTTATAAGAGGTCACCTAAGCAGACAAGAAGCACCGCCTCTATCGGGTCAGAGAACCCAAGGTCATGGGCAAATCATATACCCATTACAGACTAACTTAAAATTACTTTAAAAACACAAAATTTTAAACAATTTAAAAAAATTATTTTCTTCCCAGTAAAAATCTAAATAAAGCTTAAGATTTGGCTTTTAAAAATGTACACAATGTTTCTATTGCAATGTTAATGATATCTAAGTTTAATCTGCAGGGCTGATCCTGAAATACTAACACCACCATCAACAGTGGAGGAAGCAGCATAAAAAAAAAATACGTAAGAGTCTCGTAAAAATAGCATTTTTAGATACATTCAAACAGAGGATGGAGTAAAAGAGAAACTGACTTTTCAGAAAACAGGGAAAGCAGGGGTAGCTGTTGGACTCTGTATCACTAGAAGCAGGGTAGCTGCTGGACTCTGTATCACTAGAAGCAGGGGTAGCTGCTGGACTCTGTATCACTAGAAGCAGGGGTAGCTGCTGGACTCTGTATCACTAGAAGCAGGGTAGCTGCTGGACTCTGTATCACTAGAAGCAGGGTAGCTGCTGGACTCTGTATCACTAGAAGCAGGGGTAGCTGCTGGACTCTGTCTCACTAGAAGCAGGGTAGCTGCTGGACTCTGTCTCACTAGAAGCAGGGTAGCTGCTGGACTCTGTCTCACTAGAAGCAGGGTAGCTGCTGGACTCTGTATCACTAGAAGCAGGGTAGCTGCTGGACTCTGTATCACTAGAAGCAGGGGTAGCTGCTGGACACTGTCTCACTAGAAGCAGGGTAGCTGCTGGACTCTGTAACAGGTACACCCAACAAGAGAGGGGAATCAGAAAAGGAAGCCAAGGCTCCACTGGGACACACCTCTGCTTGGGGTCAAATGTCGAGTTTACGCAAACAGTCCTTTCACAGGTAGAAATCAGACAGGCACTAGACACAGCAACAGCAAATGCAAGCTTACCCTGGAGCTGGCATCCTCTCCTCTCAGGAGTGCAGAACCCAAGAAAGTACAGCCACATCACAAGCCGCAAGTCACATGTGTCTGTCCACACATCCTTTACCATGCTTGCAAGTTCCTGACACAAGTCCATAAACACAGAGGTTTTTCCCTCCTTTTGGCTCCATGGAAGGTGCTGACTTTTCTCTTTGATATGTGGGAAGAGCTCGCTTGTCAGAGCCTGTGTAACTCTAAAGAACACTTACAAGTTCCAGAGGAAATAGAGGAAGAATGGAAAAAATAATGTTTCCAGGAGAAACCATTTTAACCTGAGCATCTCTGACCCCTCCTTTCACAGACCACGTTACCAGAGGCTTTGCTATTCTTGAACAAAGCCTCAAAAATGCATTAAGACCCATCCAAGTGTAAGTGTAGTTACAAACTATAGCTCTAACCCAGTGGAGCGATGAGGCCACAGACAGGAAGCCTGGCTTGCCTGCCTGGTGAGGGTACAGAGGTGAGACTCACGCCTTCAGCTAAGTGGACCTGTAACTACGCACAAGAACACACACCCTGCACAAAAGCGGTCTCCACGTGGAAGGGAAGCATCTTCCGAGGATGCTGGGCTACTGCAGACAGAAAGGCCAGAAAGCTACAGGACCGCGAAGCCAAGTGAAGCCGGAAGGGGCGAAAGAAGAAGCACACAGTGGATGCAAAGGGTGAATTCTGTTCTGTCTTGCTTCGTTTCTATTTTTCAGCTGCAAACTAAACCCAGGGCCTCAGGCGTGTGTGGCAGTGCTCGAGAAATAAGATGTTCCCTGCCCTCTCGGAATGCTTGTCTATATAAAAATTTAATGGCAGGTGAGGGAAGAGAGTTGCTTTTCATAAAGTACACATTAACGTATAAAGAATAAAAGAATAAAGAATGTGATATTAAAATGCACGTCTGCACAGCAGCAGCAGGTTAACCCTAACCATCACCTGGCCCTGGAGCATCGTTCAAAGGGAAAGCACAAACAAGCAGACAAAGCAGACAGGAGCTCAGAGACCAGAGCTCAGGCTGGAGCACAGAGGAGCCATGCTCAGGGAGGCTCTCACCAGACAGTCAGACTTGCAAGGCCAAGGACCCATGCTTAGGAGCTGCGAACGGGCTGGGTACTCATCTACTGACAGAATGAGAGCATCAGCCCGAGAGCTCTGGCTGGAGAGTAAGGACCATCAGATAAGGTCATTAGAAGATGCTCATGCCAGGTTAACCCCTCACTGCAAGTGCTCCTTAGTAGTATTTTCTTATAATAGATGAAGCTGTAAACCGCACATAATTCAGCTGCTTGATGAACAGCTGTTAGCTCCTTCTCTGTGTCAGGCAGGAGTCGTCATTGCCCTAGAGCAAGAGGAGGGAACATCCTCAAGTCCAGAGCTGAGGACCAATGTCGGTCTGTGGATTGATACTGGAGCCACTCGTGACGATCTATCAGGCAATAGGCCTGCCACTCTCACGCAGACCTCTGTCAATCACACAACAGCTCAGCAAACCTTCAGCTTTCATGGCCACAGCTGCTTTAAACAACTCACAGCTACTGTGAGACAGGGCTTCCTCAGCCACCCACACCTGGAAAGATTCCTTTCCAGTCCTAAGAATCACCACCACGACCGTCACGGCCATAGCTTCAAGACCAAAAGCTCACACCAAAGAAAGAGACCACAGTAAGTAAGTTCTGTTCCTCTAAGGAGGAAAAATAATGAGAGACGTGAAATGTGGAACTGCAGGAAGAGCTGAAAGGAAACACAACGGACTTGCATCAGACAAGCGCACAGCAGGTCAGAAAGACGGAATCAGCAGTGGTGGATGTCCACGGAGGTGGAAAGGAAGAAGGCTGAGAGCACAGAGCAAGTTCAATCAGCCCAGAGTGCGGGTGAAGGACGGCCTTCCCAAAACTGCAAAGACACAAAATGAAAAGTCCAAAGGCTGCGGGATCCAAAAGGCGAGGCCCTCAGAGAAAACATCAAATAGTGTAGGGTGTCCCACAGCCTATGTACAGAAAATAGAACATTTAAAGTAATCCAGAAAAGAGACACATTGCACACCGAAGAATTAAAGTAAGAATAAAAGCAGACTTCTTGCCAAAACCCACATGAGCCAAAAGGCAATGACAAGGTGTCACATGTGATAGTTCATCCTGAGTCAACCTGAGCTGGAAACATCAAGGAGACTAGGAATGTGTGCTTTGGAACGGGGGAGGCAGAACACAGCTTGCAAGCACAGGCAGATGCTCCTTGGTCCCCGTCCACCAAGAGGCACTCCACCGTGCATTCCTGCTACCAGGCTGCTGTGCAGCACCAGAGTTCCACAGCAATGGCACACACCAAGCACACACTGAAACCATGAGTTTGTCACGGTGACTAAAGCCCACCAATACTTAGGGGGAGAATATACAGCAGTATAGAATTCTTGAAGGAGTTATCTTCAATCAGACAAACAAAATGGGAAGAATTATCTGCCCAGATCTGCACTCAGCACACAGACATTTCCCCAGGAAGAAGAAAAATAAAACCAGACTGAGACGTGGACCTCACAAACAGAACTAACAGAGCTCGGAATGCCAGCATGGTAAACTTGGCAGGCACAAGCACTTTAAATGTAACTGGCTTTATAAGGCAAAAATAAAAATGCACTGTTGACTCACAGAATATAAAATCTGAAGATTGCAGAACTGCATACCAATACCACAAGAAGATGAAATGACAATATTTCAGAAAGTAATTTTACTGTACATTAAAAATATGCAGAATAAGTTTAAAAGTATACTACAGAAATCTGTATCACTTAAATAATAGTTAGCAAAGATATAAGTCAGTCAGCCTATAATAGGCATAACATGAAAAAAACTCAAACATAACTCTAAGCCAGGAAAAGGAGGGAAAGAGGCAGAATGTGAACTAGAATGCAGCACAGGAAACAACCAGGGAAATGGCATTCGGATTCGAGAGGGAGCTAAGTGCATGGAGTACAAGTCTGATCGCTGAGTCCGCTGTGGACTACAGGCCACACTGTAAGAGTAGCCTTTTGTAAAGGAAAGGATCCAAAATTAAAGGCTAAATAAAGAGCCGACACCATGCAAGCACTTCTCAAAAGAAAGCTGAGATGGAAGATAAATATTAGAGGAATTAAACTTCAGAACAAAGAACAGTACTGGACAGAAGTTAATCAGGAAGACAACATCACCCACAAACACATGTGCACCTAAACAGCATGCTACAGCACACAGTGTGGAAGAACCGACAAGCTGGGCAAGTCTGTAACCACAGACAAAGGGAAATACTTCTCTTAATAGTCGATTAAATATGAAGAGGGAAAAAAGTCAATAAATATATAGAAAGCAAACACTGTTATCAATACCCTGATACATCCAACATTCTTTGGGAGTGGACTCTACCCAACAAGGTCAGTTTAGGCCCTCAAGGACATACACAGTGTTCAAAGCCAGATATATTCTGAGCCTGTATAAGTCTCAATTTGATTTTGAAAACTGACATCATACCAAAGGTCCTCACTACCCCAATTGAAACATATTAAAAATCAATAAAGATGAAATTTGGCAAGTTCTAAAATAACTCAAAAAAAAACAGACTTCTAAATAACTTATTATAAACTCTAAGGGAATCAGAAGTGTCATGCAGTGAAGGAGCTAAAATGAGAAGCTGCAGACGTCCCGGAGAGTAGAAGGGAATGGACAAATACCCTAATACTATGCACTGTGTTTAGAAATGACACAGGATTCAGTGAACAATCTAAGAATTCTCCTGCAAAAGTGTGAAAGTAGGGTCTCCAGACACGGGCAGGGGGGAGAGAGAGAGAGAGAGAGAGAGAGAGAGAGAGAGAGAGAGAGAGAGAGAGAGAGAAGAGAGAGAGAGACTACAGATTGGCTCAAAGGTCACAAGGTCTGAGACGTCCTGGCATCTGCATTAGAGACCTGGTGGTGCAGGCCTGAGCAGGGCCAGAAGAGGCCGTCAGTGGGGAACAAGGCGTCTCCTCTAACACAGCAATGTCACTCGTCACTCTACTCGGGTTTCCCGTTAACTGCATGAGGCCCGCTCTCACTGGGGAGGGCAACAGCAATGCTGTCCAAAATCACCCTCAGACATGGTCAGAAGAACACTGGACCATGTCAGGGCATCCATGGCCCAGTCAACTTCACGTATGATGCTAAGCATCGAAGGTGCAGCCTTCACCAATGTGTCCCCTGTATGTGTTCTCCCAAGCCACACTCGGTCTCCCACACAACACAACACGACCATCTTGCACAGAACCTGATGCATGCTCACTCCTTCCCCAGAGTGAGGCTCAGTCTTCTGGCCCTTGGGCTCCAATAACTTACAATGATAGCACCAAAAAGACTTAACTACCGTGAAGTGAAGTGAAAATAGCTCATGTTATCCTGCGAGGCAATAGAACAAGAAAGCTAGACAGCACTTGATGCGCATCACAGATTGGTAAGAAAATCCACAAGCAACTGCAGTCCTAGCCTGTGTCTGGCCTGCTCACAGCCTATACTGATGAACTACCCGTTCATCGTCCCTCTGCCATCAGCAACTGCTCCAGTTGGCTGTGACTATTCACCTGCCAGGACCACCCTAAGCCCTGCCTCTGAAGCGCCTAGGCCGTAACAGTGGCACTGAGCTTGGCTCTGTGAAGAGCGACCCGAGAGGGTCACCTGGACCCTGGGCTCTCCGTGCCTCCAGTGCAGAACAGCAGATCGGTTTCTCCATGGTAGGACTCACCCAGACAGGCGCAGTCTCTCCTTTGCCTACTGATTCAGAGGCAGGGGGAGTCACTTGCTCCCAGAGTGACCAGCAGCAAGCCTTAGAACCTGGTAGCAGTGTTCCTCTTCTGGGAACTGAGACCCCCCTAGGCCAGCTCAGCTCCATCTTTGATCTCTGGATCCTGTGAATCCTCACCAGGGGAGGAACAGTACAGCATACTAGGCACTAACAAAGAGTGGAGGGGAATCAGATTCCTGGGGAATCCTGCTGGAGATTTCAGGGCTCAGTCAGCAAAGTGGCATTGCAACTGAGCCTGCAAAAGACCTCTCCACTATTCTATCAAGCCATCTGACTGTGGAAAGCATGGGAAACGGCAAAGCAAGTGAACTCTGTAAGCTTGGGTGTGATTATGTCCTTTACCCAGGGCCCAGCTGCCCTTGTAAAAGACCGCTGGTTCCTCGGAAAGACTGTGGTGAAACTGGAAGTATAAACTTTGATGGGTGTTTGAGGGACACTGCTGAAGGGGACCCGGCCTGCCCTTCATTCAGAAGCTGTGAACTGCCCACGTCTAGAACCAGCGGGAGCTGGGATGCATTCTTTTTTTATTCTGCTTACAACTTATCTCACCTGACCTTAAACTTTCTGCTTATGCAGATCAATTCTTTATTCTACTTCTGGGAACACCAAAATCAATAGGACGGGACCACAGGTCTACAGAAGTCAGACTATTCTACCTGTTTGGCTCTGCTGCACATCCTGGTAGCCCCTCACATCTCATCTTTGGCAGCTAGGTGCTCTGGGTTCCCATTCCCCTGCAAGTCCCACAGTAAGTACTGCCTTGAAGTGCACACCAGAGTTCTTACAGAATGCCGGGGCTCCCCTCCCGTGTGCCACCTCTCCCCACCTCAGGGAGTAAATCTTCAATGACACACGGGCTCACATTCTCACCTCCCTAACCCAGTAGACCCCAACTTGGCCATCACACCACAGCAGGTGCAGCATTCCCAACCTGCTCTGGAAACTGCATCTGGGGCCATGCTGCCGCTATCGTTGGGGGAGCAGGTGTAGTAGCACAGTTCTGCCTCACTTCCCAAACTCAAGTGCAGAACCCCTGCATAGCGCTCCCACATCAATGAACCCAGCTGATAACCTGCAGACCCTGGCTATCAGTTCCACCCTGCACACCTAAACCTTCTGTGTAAATTAGGAAGCTCCCACATCAATGGACCCAGCTGATAACCTGCAGACCCTGGCTATCAGTTCCACCCTGCACACCTAAACCTTCTGTGTAAATTATGAAGCTCGCAGTCCTTCAGAGCGCAGCACATTCTCGCAGGGCACGCTCTGTACTTTACCTTTAGGAGCCGCAGACCCAAAGACAGAGTGGTGAGAGGCCGTGAGCAGCCAGCATACCTAGCGTGAGGTTTCCTCGAGGGCACAGGAAATTAATTCCCCGGGAAGGACAAGGAGGTCACTCATTGCAATTTAGGGTTCAGTCTTCACCTACATCGGGGTTTCATCCTATTTCCTAGTGTTGTGGGATATTTCTCTAACTGTGCAAAGGTGTGTTGCCTTTGTTTATGTTGCAGAGCATTACTTTAACTGGGCAAAGATGTGCTGCGTTTGTTTAATTACACGGAGTCCTGGAAGACCCACGGCAGCAGTGCTACGAGCTGAAACCTAAGAGAATGTGAGAGCCCACAGGTTTGAATCCATTCCATCTTGACTAAAGGTCAGAGAGTGCAACTAACAGGATGTCTGGTCAAAGTGTGGATATTGGATGCCTTACTAGTCAAAGACCAGACAGCAGGATGTTTGACTTAGGGCACGGCTGCTAGGTGTTCTGAGATGTAAGGGGGGAATTACGCTTGTTTGTTCCTTGTATCACGGGAGGGAAGTCCTTTGCCCTCCCCTTTTGACTGGAGCATATAAGAACCATAAGAAATAAACTTGAGGCAGTTCCAGTACTCACTGGAAGCCCTCCCGACTCTACCTCTGTCTGTGTCTTTCCTCAATCCCCACGCCTCTTTTCAGGAACCTAGGAACAAGTCGGCCGGCCCCAACAGGTAAAGACTCAGCAAACACCGCAGATGGGAACTGTGCATCTCCACACCCTCCAGCTTCCCACTATTAAAGGTTCGGACTCTTTGAGAGTGTTTTATGTACTCACCAAAGGTCTGACCTGCTAATAGTGTCTCTTTAAAAGAAAACAGACTTGTTCACCAAGAGAAACACATAAAGTACTTGCCTGCTCACATTTTTCCAAGATGATATAAAACGTATTCTAACCACTAATTTTCATTTCCCCTTGAATTAAAAATACCAGAATCCTCAGCACATATTTTTCATGTGATTCTGACTTTAGCATGAATCACCTGTAATTTCTCACCTCCACACCTAGTAAGTAATTGAGCACCAACTCTAATAACACTTCCAACACACATAAACCAAATCCAGTAGAGCACAATCACTCTCAAATGTTACATGAAGAAGTCCTTTTAGAAATACACCTTCATATCTTAACTCTGACAACGTCCAATCCAAAAGCAGTAACTGGGCGTGGTCTTCATCACCTGACACCTTGGGGAGCCCAGTATTCCCACAGTGTTCATGTGCTGTAAGGTCAGGGTCCCACAGACATGCCAGCTGGCCCTGCTTCTCTACTGAGTCAATTGATGTAATTAAAGTCAAACAATGTTACCTCCAGGGAGACAGAAATGACACTTCATTTTATTTGCTCAAGATCCTTTCCTTATGTATACAAATTTCCCAAATTCTGTGTAGATCTTCAGTTGGTGTTTTTATATTTTATACTGAACCATACGCAACTATAGGAGCCAAAAGAGGGGCACTGCCATGGTAATCAACACTGAAGGGACAAGAAGGATACACCCTGGGGCTACCTAACAAGTGTCCCTTGTGAGAACAAGTCAGATACACAGTCCCTCTGCAGGACGGTGGCTCTGAAGTTTTCAATGGCACTGCCTCCCCAGAGCTGTCAGCTTGGCTCTGTGAATAAGGAAATGCATGCTGGGACACAGCTCTCAAATCCATCAGCACATAGTTACAAAGGTAATCACACACGAAAGGTTACAGACACGCAGTGGACAGTCCCACCTTCACATCAAGGGTCTGCAGCGGCAGACCCGTCTGCACTGTGTTCAGTTATGACACTCAGATGCGACAAGACAGTAATGTTCTATCAAATGAGAAAAAGCAGTTACCTTCATCAACCAAAACACAGAAATATACAAAACACACCTAGATGTATTCACCAAATCAAGAGGGAAAATGGGCTCTGGTTGTCTGTTGTGGGGAAATTCCTTATGCAGAAAATCCAACTTCCCTAAGCAGTATGTTCAAACAAAGGATAGAATTCAATAAATGGTGTCTTTTGTTTGCTACTTTCCCTTTGGGCATAATGACTGGCAATTCACAAACCTGAAACCGTAGTAATATCTGTGTAAGCTAACTGGGTTACAGAGAACAGTGTGATCTCCTAGCTGGTGACACTCTTGTCTAGGATGCAGTGTCTATAGTTAACTATTTATGCACCACCTCATCAGATCTACTTCTCACTCAGCCAGGAACTGAATCCACTTTATAGACTGCTCACTACTCTGGAGCCACCCTGCTGAAGGTAGGAGCTGATCCTAGGTTTTATTCTGTGGATTCATCTCACAGCACTTAAGACAATAACTAATAATGCTAATCAGTGGTTTAATACACATGGAAATTTTTACATATCTGAACTTGAGTAACCCACAAATGATGTCTTCCACAAAGCTTCGAATACACACAGATGATAAAGAAAAAGGAAGAATATGAGAAAGAAGACTGCTAGGGGCAGTCCAGAAACAATACTTGAACAACACTGGCCAAAAGTGCCAGCCAACTTTTCTCCTAACTCAAACTCAACCAACGGCTTGCGATAACCAGGGAGCATTGCTGCCAGGAAAGACAGAGGCTCTGAGACACTGTAGCCCCTTCGACCTTCACCCTGCTCTCCCCAGCACTGGTGACCTGAAAACCCAACAGGCTCTAAGCAGAGGAACCCTGGAACGCTTCGGAAAGCCCATTCTCAGAAGCTGCCACTCCTGACCAGTCCAGCTGCTCCCTGGAAATGCTGCCCTGTGCTTATCGACATTTGATCTGACTCAGATTGCCAGGACAGGATCAGCTCCGTCAAAAACAAACAGCCAACCTTCTTAAAACTCAGGCGGCGAGAGCTACACACACAGGCAAACACATAAATATGAGAAGTGGAGGAATGACATGTTCACGTGTTATTTCTAAAAGATCCAACATGCTCCTGAAAATCTACAAGGCCAAGTTTGTTCACAGAGCTGTACAGACATTCAAGGTCCTGTGTGTGAACATGCTGGAGAAAGACCTGGGATGTTCCTAAGACTTCACCTCTGGCTCTGCACAGTAGTAAATGAAGGCTAAGGATGCGTTACACATGCTCAGCAGAGCACTATGGGCATGCACCACCATGCAGAGACCCTTGGAAGAGGCAAGATGTATTAGTTCTATGCATTAATGGAAATAATTGTATGTGGCCAATAATCTACACAGACTTCAGTGACTGCACATAAATAAAGACACAGAGCGTATAAAATACACCAAGAACTAGGTTAATAACCAAGCAGAAAAAGACCAAATTTCAGAGAAAACGGCAAATACCCAGAAAGACCTCATTTAATACATTTTTACACATCCAGTTTTTAACAAAAAAGCTGAGACAAACAAACAATGAAATATAGTGCATAAAGACGGATTGGGCATAGCCACAGAAAGAAGACACAGACTTCGAAAGAACGGCACTCAACTTCATATGGAAAAGCAAAAAAAAAAAACCAGGATAGCCAAAACAATCCTGTATAATAAAGGAACTTCTGGAGGCATCACAATCCCTGACTTCAAACTCTACTACAGAGCTGCAGTACTGAAAAAGGCCTGGTATTGGCATAAAAACAGACAGAAGGACCAATGGAACCAAATCGAAGACCTAGATATATCAATCCACATACCTAAGAACACCTGACTTTTGACAAAGAAGCGAAAAATATAAAATGAAAAAAGAAAACATATTCAACAAATTGTGGTGATATAACTGGATATCAACATGTAGAAGAATGAAAATAGACCCATATCTATCGCCATGCACAAAACTCAAGTTCAAATGGATCAAAGACCTTAACATAAAGCCAGCCACACTAAACCTCATAGAAGAGAAAGTAGAAAGTACACTTGAATACATTGGCACATGAGACCACTTCCTAAATACAACCCCAGCAGCACAGGCACTGAGAGAAACAATTAATAAATGGGACCTCCTGAAACTGAAAAGCTTCTGCAAAGCAAAGGACACAGTCAACAAGACAAAATGACCATTTTATAGAATAAGAAAAGATCTTCACCAACCCCACATCGAACAGAGGACTGATCTCCAAAATATACAAAGAACTCAAGAAATTAATCATCAAACGAACAAATAATCCAACAAAAAAAATTGGGGGTACATACCTAAACAGAGAATTCTCAACAGAGGAACCTAAAATGGCTGAAAGACACTTAAGGAAATGCTCAACGTTTTAGCCATCAGAGAAATACAAATCAAAACAACTCTGAGATTCCATCTTACACCTGTAAGAATGGCCAAGATCAAAAATACTGAAGACAACTTATGCTGGAGAGGATGTGGGGTAAAGGAAACACTCCTTCATTGGGAGTGCAAACTGGTACAGCTGCTTTGGATATCTGTATGGCAATTTCTCAGAAAATTAGGAAACAATCGACCTCAAGACCCAGCAATACTACTTTTGAGTATATACCCAAAGAATGCACAATCATACCACAAGGACATGTATTCAACTATGTTCACAGCAGCATTATTTGCAATAGCCAGAACCTAGAAACAACCTAAATGTCCCCCTATTGAAGAATGGATAAGGAAAATATGGTACTTTTACACAATGGAGTACTACACAGCAGAAAAAAATAATGACAACCTGAAATTTGCAGGCAAATGGATGGATCTAGAAAACATCTTATTGAGTGAGGTAACCTAGACCCAGAAAGAAAAATATTGTATGTACTCACTCATAAGTGGCTTTTAGACATAAAGCAAAGAAAATCCAGCCTACAATTCACAATCCCAGAGAACCTAGACAACAATGAGGACCCTGAGAGAGACATACATGGATCTAATGTACATAGGAAGTAGAAAAAGACAAGATCTCCTGAGTAAATTGGGAGCGTGGGGACCAATGGAAGAGAGCAAAGGGGGACAGAAGAGGAAGGGAGGAGAGCAGAGAAAAACATATAGCTCAATAAAAACAAATTTTTAAAAATAGAAAAAAATAAATAAATGAAAAGTCAATGAGTCCTGCTAAAGCAGGAGCTAAAATGCCAAAAGCCGACTGCCACACTGCAGCGTGAGCCACCCATCCTCACGCAATGGAGTACCGAGTGCCATACACAGCAGCCACCATGGGAAGCAGTGCTGAGAGGCTAACATGCACCTGCCACCTGGTCCAACATTCCACCTCCATATTTAACCAACGGAAATGAAAACAAACGTCTCTTAATAGTTAAATATGAATGTACCCCAAAATGGACTTTTATAGGAGCTTCATTCCAAAATACAAAACTTAGAAACACCCTAAAGGTCCACCAACTAGTGAGTGAGTACACTGTGGTCTACTCACATAAGGAAATGCCAACCCCCTTTTTAAAGGAGGCACCAAAATGGGTGAACCAGAAATGCATCTGGTGAAAAGCTGTGGGAACAATGGGTCGCACTGTATCACTCCACTTACACAATTCCAGAAAAGGAAACAATGGACAGAGAATAAAGCTGTAGCTATATCCAGGATGATGTCAACAAGCAAACTGTCAGAGAGTACACAAAGACATACTAACTTAATTAGTGGAAGGTTCTCCCTAAACTAAAATGTGAAAGAAATGTCCTTTGAGAAAATGTACATAACTCCAATTCAAATAAACTAAACCCAAGTTACTGGAAACCGGAGTAAGAAAGGAGACACAGAAAGAAACCAAGCCCTTCAAATGGTTCCAAATCCAAAAGAAAAAAACCATTACAAAGACGTGGATACATACTGATACAGAGCGGCGGTACCAAAGTTTACACTGTACAAGAAATGAGAAAACTTAATGAAAAGTTATAAGGAACAGGTTGCCAGTAAGCACTGTGATTGTGAAACCTAGAATTTACTTTTTACTTCTTTTTCATAAACAGAAGCACCTCGCCCACCTCAATCCATTCCTACTTGTGTCAAGAAAGAGACCCTTCAAAGTCTTCATCATTCATAAAAATTCTATATACTTTACAAACCTCACAGTAGCTGTGTTCAACATAAAGTGCCCGACTAAACAAACACCTGTCTGTCAATTCAAGTTTCAGACAAGTTAATTAATGATCAGACAGAAAAGAACAACCAATGTTTCTCTGAAAGATTTCCTAAGCAGTTTCTTTTCCTGTAAAGTATTAAGATTAAAATTTTTCTTAAAAACTCAAAATTCCTGGGCTAAATACCCATTAAGACGATACATTTTTCCATTTCATAAAAGAGGGACGACTTAACTTTCTCGTTTTGTTGTATGTTTATTTCATGTGGCTTATGCTGTTGCTAGGCAACCAGTTCACATTTCCCAGCCCAAGGAACTGCCTCCTAGCCATCCTGAGGGAGATACCAAACTTCCTCACCAGGCAATTCTCCACACACTATCACACTGCACCAAGGAGGTGCAGCAAGCAGGCCTAGCATCTTCCCTGGGTCATTTATCCCAACAGGTGCTGAGGAGACAGCCCCAAAGCAGGAGAAAGTGTGGCTGTGAGGACCACAAGTGTAGGGCTCCGCACTTCTCATCGGCTGCTGCCACCCCGTCCTGTGAGTATCTGCAGGCTTCTGTCTTAAACCGAGGTGAGATGATTTGCTGGCCCACCCAGTGACAAGATGGTAATCCCTCAACCACACAGCATGCAAACGTGTTTCTGAGCCATCCACCGACCCGAGTGGCAAAGATTGGGGCGGACGCTATGTCAGTGTCTACACAGTGGAGGAAGAAGTCGGAATTTGGGGAGTGGGGGGAGCACTGAGGCGCCTCAGCCGAACCCAAAGTCGAGAGCACAGGGGCCGCAGCAGCCCAGAGGTGCTGGAGCAGCAGATGGCTCGCTTGCAAAGCGGCAAAGCTTCCTCCGGAGGCGGTGGCCGTGCAGACACGGCCTCCTGCGGGGTAGACCGAGGTCGCGCACTCCGCAAGGTGCTCGTCTCGGGTGGGAACCCAACACGCCGCCGTGGGCGTGTCACGTGACAGGCTCTCCCGGAGGACTCGCACTGTGCGCACCGCTGGCGCCTCTGCCTAAAAAAATGCTGAAACCGGAAGGGGTGCGCCACTAGAAGCCGGCGGGAACCGTGGCCGGCTCGGCACTTCCGTTCCGCCCGAGCGACGACTGCGGCGCGCCCGGCACGCGAAGTTCCCTCTCCACTCAGGACCACGCAGGTGCAGGTCCGCACGGGCGAGGGCGGGAGCCGGGCGCCTCCCCGACCCAGGTCCCGTGAGTCGCCCGGCCGAGGCCTCGGGGCTGGCAGGAGCTTGGCCACGTTCCCACCCGGGAACGCCCGCGCGCGGCCGAGACCCGGACCCTGACGGCGAGCACCTATTTACCTGCTCCTGCCGCTGCCAAGTGCTCCCCGCGCTGCTGCGCGCCACACCCGGCTCCCAGACACGAGCACCAGGACGCGTGCCAGCACCCCCCTCCCGGTGACCGCGGGCCCAGGTATCCAAGTTGAGGCTGCCCACGCACCACCCGGCGTCCAGGACCTCCTCACCGGAAGTTGATTTCCACCAAGGCCCGCCCAGCCCTGCGCGCGGCGCTCCAGTTACCCTAGGCGCATCACATGACCCCAGTCTAAGGCCTTCTGAACCTCGTTTGCAGAGAGGAGGGACCTGTGAAATGGACCGACCTGATTTACACTGCCCTGACCATCCTCAGAAACTGCATCGTGCCTTATCTTTTGCTCCATTCAAAACAAAACCATCCACCAAATGTTCTTCCTTTCAGAGATTCAGCAGGCTAGACCACCGGAAGAGCCTCATAGTTGGGTGATCCTCGAATAACTGTACTCTACAATAAATTGGCTATAGCTTCCGCTTTTCCTGACCTTCCTCAAGAGCTACCTCCTATTTAAGGTTCTCATTCTTCTTTAGTAAGAGACCCATAAAACCACCTACCAAATCAGAATGTTCCCCGTTGAGAACTCGGATCTGCCATGAGAAGAACGTTCTAATCCCTTCACTGACAAGCAACTAAAAATGAGAACCAAATAAAGCACCTGGCTGTATGACAGGCTCAAGACATATTTGACTTGACATCTGATCCTAATGGCTTAGCAGAAGCCTCAAGTTCCTGGACATGTCTAAGCTAAAACCTTGTCTAGACTGCTACGGGTTTTAAAGATCTCTGTAGTTACTCGTCTCCACTCTATTATAGCGGTTCGGCTATACTCCGTGGAAGGCAGTAGGTTTTTCAGCTGCCATGACATCCTTATCTCAAAGCCTTCAGTCAACAGCTTCTGAAAGGAATACACACATACTTGAAAGATTTTTTGTTTGAAAGGGAGAATAGTTGTGTAAAGAGTGTTGTGCATGTTAGGTGAAAATGATCAACACACTTGCACAGATTCACTTAACAATTTTTATTGAATGTTTACCATTTACTTGGGACTGATCAAGTGGTAACAATCCAGTAGTGAAGCAGATACATTCAAGATTTTTTTCTGTCTAATACTCTGGGAATTTGAGTGTGAGTCTCTGGACTACATATATTCATCATATAAAGGGCATTCTTAAACATCTTGGGAATTGCTTTTCTCTCTTCCACTGAACAAAATTGACTGAACTACATATAATCTCTAAACTCAAAGCAGGAAGTATCGCCAGGATCCTGGCAAGCCTCCACTGCACTGGGCAACTTGACGCCATTAGTGGCTGATTGATTGTGACGCCTAATAGATCAATATTACAGTGCAGTGATACACAGCAGATCTCACCCTTTTTCTACCCTGTCTCATTCTTTGTATAAGTTTATTTCTATTACAGAAATTTGATGCTATCTTATACTTTTTTTTCTCACACATACTTTTTTGTTGTTGAGCAACAAGTGAACAGCCACTTCTCAATTGTACATCCAGCAAGCTGCTTCCTATTTCCTGTTGATCGAGCAATCTAGTAGTTAGAAGCGAAAAGCTTTCGATAAGCATATCTTAAACTGTTTTCAACACCTTTGTGTCAGCTTGTGTCTTCTCTGTTCCGCCTGTCACTCTGATGCCTTTGGCTTTCCATCAAAACATCTGCATGCTTACTCTGTGCCATGTAATCCTAAATTCAGTATTACATGGACTTAATAGTAATGGTAGAAACATGCATAGACCATTCTGTGTGTCTATGGCACTGGCCAAAATAGAATGAGATTCTATTTTCTTAGTTTGTACAATAAATCTACACTAAAGGTATATTAATTTAATCACCTCAAATAAGAGCACAGACTCGGGAAGGGTAAATTAACATGCTATAAAGCAAAACGGGAAGCCACATTGTCCCCTACAGCACACCACTCCACGTTTCAAGTCAGTGTTTCCCAGTTATCAGACTCTCACCTCTGAAATTCCTCATGGGAATCTGTGTGTTATTAACTTTAAATTTTTAATATGCTCTTACTTGAGCCCTCAGCACCATGATCAACTGTAAAGTATTTTCATGACTTACAAAGGAAAGCCCATGCCCTTCAGCCATCTCTTCACACCTCACGTTAGCCCCAGGCAACATTAATCTGCTTTCTGTCATGTACCCTTGCTTCCTCTGGACATGTCTAATACATACAACGTGCGACCTTTTGTGCCTGATATCCTTCACTTTCCGTAGTGTTTTATGAGTCCACTTACATGAATAATACTTCGATGGATCATCTAGCAGTTTTGTGCTCACCTTTACCTCTTGAATAGGTATTGGGAATAGACTCTAGTTGCTGAGTCCCATGCTAGCTCTACCTTTTAGAAATTCCCATCGTCTTCCCCACCATTTTACACTCCCTGCAAGAGGAGAGGCCTTCGATCTCTTTGGGACCTCGCTTCTGGAACCCTGACCTTGCGTACTAAGCACAGTACTTACCTCTACAACCACCTGACACTATTCTTGACATTTGTTGCTCACGTGTCTACAGATCCATAGTACTCATAGTGAGCTGAGAGGACCAGTGTTGTCCATACCCTCAAGACCAAGCGGAGAGATGCAATCAAATCAGAGCCATTGAGTGTTCCTCTCAACCTGGCTAACCAGCAGGTGTTGCTTGTTGGATAGAAAGCTCAAAAGTGCAGCTAAGAAACAGGAATGCTTCAAACAAACATGAAGGGAGGGGGTGAGGGGAAGAGCTGTGGTAAGTGTAAAACACAGCTTCCTTTCCAGAGAAAATAAGATAATGTATTGGTGTCCAACTATAAGTGATCATGGCCTGGGAACACTGGTTCATACTACAATAAAATGACATGTTCCACCATGGATGAGATTGTGTGACTTTTTCATGGTCACAGGACAAAAGAAGGTCGTGGATGAATGCACTTTCCAAACTTATTGTTGGGAACATCAGCTAGACAGATTACAGCTAAGCAGGGAAGTCTCTGCCTATTTGCTTAAGATGTTATGACTCTTTTAGCCTTTGGGTCAGTAAATGCTGATGTTCTGCTAAGTTAATTCATTTCAAAGATCTCATCTGGCAGTAAAAGCGGATGTTAGATCAGATGTGATATGGGTGTAAATGGTTACTAAGGGGGAATAAAGCTTATTTTATTTCTGGATCTGTTACATGCCACCACTCCATAACCAAGGACATTTTAATCAGTCAGTTCCCAGAATCCTCAACATAGATATGACATTGAGACCAGGGGCTACTATGAGATCACACAGGAAGAATAGGACTGTCTCTAGAAGAGGCAAGATAAGGAATTTCGCAGACTCAACAGAAAGATGGAAGTTTTATTCTGAAGGCAATGAGAAACTTTAGGATGTGCTCATCAAGTCTGGAGGAATTGTTAAAGCAGAGGTGTGCAGGTGGGTAGAGGTTACCAAGACTAAAATAGAAATCAACTGGCAGACATGAAGTAGCCAGGATGAGGATCTATGAACAAGGTGGCCATGAAGGCGACAATGTTTATTGGAAAATTGTAGGCAAAGGAGAGGGGATGATCAATATCTGAGCATGGGTCCCGGTTCTGAAGCTGTTTAAAGAGGTAAGGGGATGGAGATACATTTGGAAACAGCAGCCATAGAGCACCGAATCACCCTGCATCCCATCTAACAGCTGCATCACAGCCCTGTGTGGCTTGTAGATGCCATGCTATTTCTCACAGCTCTTGGAAAGTCCAAGATCTTGGTGCAAAGCAGATCTGATGTCTGATGAGGGTGCTTTCGGGTTCATAGATGGCACTTGACTTCACACAGTAGAACCAGCCTTCCACCTGAAGACACTAGTCAAACCCATGAACCAATCATCTGCCAAAGGACCCACCTCCTTATATGTCCCACAGGGAATTAAACTTTCATGTGGATTTGAGAAACACAAACAGACCACAGCAAGGGGTTTAGAAGTTCTGCTGCTGAACATGGTGGTTTAAATGTAGCGGGAATTACCCACAGAAATGACAAGGATCACAACAGAATGTATATAATTGGCACGCACCCCCACCCATGTCCGCACTCTGTGTGCTACAGTACAGTTCGCAAGCTTCGGGCAAGGGGCTGGAGGTTGAGGAAACACACACAGAGACAGACACACGGACCTCCAATCACTGGTACAAAGCTCCTCCTTTAATAGCACCATGGAGGCTTCAATACCCAGCAGTCAGTGGCCAACAGGTGAAAATCCCAGCCTCTGATCCTCTAGGGAGGGCACAGCTTTTAGTAACTCCGATTAGAAGGCTCTAGCCAGGGAAGAGCAGCCGAAGGCCAGGACTCCAATTGATCCCAACATATTGTATCTCAAGACGTATGATGTGCAAGCTGAGAATAACTGAAAGGGTTTATTATTTGTTACCCGTGAGCCTTTGCATGAAGTTCAGGGGAGAGTTCCCAAGTGGGTCTAAATCTGAGAGTTTAGGAAAGACTTTTAGCTTGGTGCACGTGTGTGTGTGTGTGTGTGTGTGTGTGTGTGTGTGTGTGTGTATGTGTGTGTGTGTGGTGTTTTGTTTTGATTTTTCACCATGGCGTAGAGCTATTGAGAAGATTTCCTCCCTGGGTTGTGCTTGTGAGGGGTAAATTTTCTGCAGGCACCAAAACCTGGAATACCCAGGTTTGCTTATCACTTTGCCCTCATGCATGGCAAAGGTATGCCTTTATGAGTATGATTTAAAGCTATCAAAAGGTAAACATCAACAGGGTAATAAGCCTTCTGATTATGTGTGTGCTCCACGTGCATGTTCATACAGGTGTATGTGTGCATGAGCGTGCATGTTCACATGGACATGTGTGTGTCTAGAGGTCAGATGTTGTCGTCGGGTGTCTTCTCCGGTTGCTCTCCACTGTGTTTCTTTACAATCCAGGTTCCATGGGAGCTCATCAATTTGGGTAGGCTGGCTGACCAATGAGCTCCAGGGATCCATCTGTCTCTGCCCTGCCCCACTGCCAGTACCGGGATTACAGATGTGTGTTTCCACACCTACCTTCTATGCGGGTAACGGAAATCTGAGCCTAGGTCCTCATGCTGGCACGGCAGGCACTTTACCAACTAAGCCAGCAGGGATCCCCAAGACCCTGGTACATGTGTGACAAGAACACTTACTCTGTTATAATGTCTTCGGGCATCTTCTTTTTAATTGAGGATTTTTATTGTTATTTTGATCATTTTTTCACTACATTTTGTTCTTTATAGGGAGTTGATAGTTGTTTCTGCCGTATTGATTGCTAGACTTTAAGGCTCTCTGGAGGGACCAAACTTATTTGACAGTGAAGCTGGCAGGGCAGAGAAAAAATAAATATGTCAGTCCTGGGATTATCACCATTCTACTTCCTGGAATCATATGGACTAGTAATCAGGATTCCTTTTAGTGGTTTTTGGAACTTCATCTCTTCCAAGAATATAAATGAAGAAGTGTATGTATGAGTCTCACTGCTTTTATAGCTAATTTATGAACATGACGGAAACATCTGAGAGCAGGTCCAGGGAGAGAGACAGAGCCACAGAATCCAGAGTTGTGAACTAAGGGTTGATTAAAGCAGTTCTAAGGCCTTCACATTGTAGTGATTGCCCAATCTATTATCTGTTCGATTTTCTGTTACCTGAACACCTAAGCATGTGATGGTGTAGAAGGATTCTGTATCTCTAACTTTAAATGAAATATTTGAAGTGAACTGTCATCCCCTTAAAACGCAGAAGGGCCTTATCTGCCTTCTTTCCTTGTCCTTGTTTGAGCTGCACAGAGGTGAGAACTGCGCAGGTGCACATAGGAGCTAGTCTCCAGATTCACATGACATTTGCTTTGTGATAGGACGATGAGAAAGGGTTCATCACACTCATTTATGCCCCAGCAACGCTCTAGCATGCATGGGCAGCCTGTTTATGGCAGTTCTCCAGTTGTTCCTCTCCTGGGCAGTCCTAGATGCTTGTGTTATTGTCACACCCAAGGTTGCGCAGTCTTCCTCAATGCTGTGTCCACGCGTTGTTTTGTTTTGTTTTGTTTTGGGAGGGGTCTTCCTCCCCACCTTATCCGGGCACTCCTCTAAGCAGTGCTGTCTTCAGGTACCCGCCTTCGTTCATTCTCATAACATGGTGGAAGTATCTCAAGTGCCGTTTCCGTATCCTGTAGCTTGCTTCCTTCTGTAGATGGAGCTGTTTCTGAATGCCATCGATGTACAGCCGATCTCTTCATGTGACACTGCTGGGCAGGGACACTGGACACTAGTCAGAGACGGGCACAGCTGAAGAACGGAGTGAACTGAGAATGGCTTAGCTCGCTCCTGATCTTTTTTCAGTTAGATACCCTCTGAGTTATGCCCAACACACTACCACGTATGAAATTTCCATCCTAGAGGGGCTATGTGACCCCTAACTTCTCACTCTGAGGTCACCAGGGGACCCCTGCCCAGTCGGCCAGCACTGTCCTCATCACATACCTTTTGGTTTACGTACTTAGTCTAATTCCAACCGAATGAGAATCTCTCCCCTAATTGATATCTGAAAACATGAATTGCTCCTATGGTAGCTGAGGGCAAATACTCCAGAGAAAAAACAAGTCAGGAAATTAAGAGACGTCATAATTTCATCTATAAAATGTTGCATCAATTAAAAAACATGTATTTCATGGTCACCTGCTTTTAACGGGGCTGTCTGAGAACTCACAAAAGTGGTGGCTGAAAATAAAAGGCACATACATCCTCCCTGTACTGGAGCTCCGCATCACATCCTCGAAATAAGCAAGTCCTTCCTGTGCGAGCAAATTTCTAAAGTCGGTACTGGGGGCGGGGAGGGCAGGGATAAGTGCAGGACGGTGCCTGCCTAGCATGTACAAGCCCTGGGTCAAATCCCCAGAAAACAAAGCCCATCTATCCTCACTGTTTAATTACAATCCTGATCTCGCTATAATGAACAAACAATCAAAAAGGTTAGTGCTGGAATAATCTTATTCCTCGGGTTAATTTTAATAGGCAGGCTACTCCGATAATGGCAAACGGTATTCAAATGGCACACCTCCAGCAGCAAAATGCTACTTTTTATACTGCACATTGGAAAATCAAAACAGAAGCTCAGTTTTACGGCCTCACTTGACCACTGTATTGCTTCTTTCAAAGCTACTACGCTGCTTCTGCAATCAGTACTCCGGGCAGCATGCCAGGCAAGAGCTGCTGGTGCAACAAAGATAAATTGAGTTTGAACTAAACATTTTCATAAATTTTGGTGTACCACAAAATTAACACATCATGAGAAAACTCTGAAGTTTGAAAAATAGGGTTTGAAAGAACATGATTGAACCCCAGGCGGCATTCTCCCGAGTCTGATCACCCTTTCAAGTTGACCAGAAAAGGGAGAGTATTACATGGGAACAGCGGGCGGTCTTCCTGTTTACTTATCTTTCTTTTCCTTCTAGCCTTTTTGGGGATTTGGGTTTTAAATAATTTTAATTATGAAAGGTAATTGCCTCTTTAATTATGTCAAACTTTAATCTAGCATGGAAAAAAAGAACTGAAAGCAAGTTCTTGCTAGTGGAGATTATTCTGCCTGAATAGGGATGACCTACCCAAGCTACACACTATAGTGTGCCTTCACCTTCACCGTCAGCTCGACTAGATTTAAAATCACCATGGGAACATATCCCTGAAGACCTGTCAGAAGGCATACAGCCTAGAAACTTGAGAAAGAGACCCATCATGAATGTGTGCAGCACCGTAAACTGAGCACCAGCATTCCTCCCTCGGCTTCCCGACAATGGGTGTCATGTGACCAGTGGCTCGTGGTCCTGTACCTTCCAGTTGAGAACCCCTCTTCCTTTTTGGCTGCTTCTTATTGGGTATTTGGTCACAACAGTGAAAGAAGTGGATGTCGGGGTACTATGGAGACAAACACATCTGACTGACAGGCATTACTCTTCTTTTGTTTAGGTCTTGTCCAATTGTGCTTTGCTTTTTGAGCTTCATCATACATAATGATGCAAAAATTGAGTCTAAATACATCCATAATACAAATGTGTCCTAATTAGGGTTTCTATTGCTGGAAGAGACACCATGACCACAGCAACTCTTATGGAGGAAAACATTTCATGGAGTGGTTCATATTTTCAGCAGTCCAGTCCATTATCATCAGGTGTGACGTGGTGGCGTGCAGGCAGACGTGGTGGCATGTGGAGAGACGTGGTGGTGTGCAGGCAGACGTGGTGGCGTGCAGGCCGACGTGGTGGCGTGCAGGCAGACGTGGTGGCGTGCAGGCAGACGTGGTGGCGTGCAGGCAGACGTGGTGGCGTGCAGGCAGACGTGGTGGCGTGCAGGCAGACGTGGTGGCGTGCAGGCAGACGTGGTGGTGTGCAGGCAGACGTGGTGATGAAGAAGGAACTGAAAGTCCTACATTTTGACTTTCAGGCAACAGGAAGGGGTCTGAGATGCTAGACATAACTTGAACATGCATGAGACCTCAAAGCCCACCTCCACAGTGTCATATTTCCTCCAACAAGGCCACGCCCACTCCAACAAAGTCGCACCTTCTAATAGTGCCATTTCCTATAAGCTTATGGGGGCCAATTCCATTCAAGCTGCCACAATGTGGTAATACTTAAGTTCCTTGATGTATATCACTAGAAGCTTAGGATTTTATCACTTGAGAGAATATAAAAGGTATTTTTGGTTAAATTTCTCAGAATCAGAAATTTACTTGCCCTCAATGAAGCAACAAATCAGCAGAAGCTACTCAGAAGCCTCCCACTGAACTCTTTTCTCGGTAAAATAATAAGGAGTAAAATCCAGACTAGTAAATCCACAAGTAAATTGTTGCAGGAGCTGAAAAATTTGGCTCATGAAACCATCCAAGTTCGGTATAACTTAAATTTTCAATTACACAATAAAAATATCAAGAAAAATTCATTCCTATTTAAGAAAGTTGTAGATAAATTAGTTGGTTGCACTGGGAAAGTAAAAACATTGATACCAGAGTGGTTATTTTTGTCAGATTTGAATTTCATTAATTCAAATTAATTTTTTATTTCTGTTGTTTTCATTGCTGCTCTCTGCTTCAGAAAGAAAACTACCACTTCTCTGAAAATGATTGAGGACCAGGACAACGTTGATTACAGAAATTAGTGAAATACCGCATCAGAGCCTGTGTTATTGGGATCCATCCCGAGGTGTGAGATTTGAGCATGCTCCTGCCGGTTTGGAAGTTGTTCATTGTTGATTCAGCTGGAGATGGTCCCTAGTCAGGTGGCTATGAATCCACGAACACATCTGGCAACATGGTAGCTTGAGCAGATGTGGGTCAGTTCGAGCCAAGATTCTCATGATATTGGACTCCTATTTGGTCTTTGGCCTTCTCTGCTGCAGTGAGAATCCTCCAGACGTTTGCATGTGAAATGGTGCTAGCTGCTCTGCACCTTAGGAAGACTCTTCCTGTCATGGTTTTCACACGACACTCTGGGAACAGACGCAGGTGAGATGGAAGTGTAAAGTCATTTTTTAAAGCCCTGGCTTCGGATGATTCATTACAAGTCTAGATCCAGTTTTGGCCAAAGAAAGAGGAAAATCTTACCAACTGATGGCCGCCCGATGACCTGTACGGAAAGAATTGGTGGACCCGGGAAAGCACACAATTGAGAGAAGTGATCACATCACCAGATGTGACATCATTGTTTGGGGCCAGCTGCCAGCCTGGGCATAGAGAATGCACAGCTCTTGCGTTTCCCCTCTGGATTCCTCTGGGGTTCAGCAGAGGGCACTGTATATAGTGTCTCTGCTGATACTTATGCTGTTGGAAACGCCAAGGTAAGAGAGCCAGCCTGATGGTTACATGTTACTGTCACTCATAATACTGTGTCCTGTAAAGAAGTGTAAATGTTACAGGTCAATTAAAATTCAAATAGAAACCAGCCATCACACAAGATGACAGTCTAGGGAAGTTACTAGGTTACTATGTGTTCACCACAATGAATTCTTAAGGGAGAGAAATTAACCAATCAGCTCAGGATTTATTTATTGCATGATGAGATTTTAGACAATCCTGTGCTTCAGACTTTCAAGTTTATGACTCTCATTTGGGGATTACTGAACAGATTTCCCCTTTTAGTCTTAAAAGTATAGACTATTATCTAAAAGTGGGTAAATTTCACTTCCCCTCCCTGTATGATGAACACACACTCACAAGCACACATGTGTACAGGTGTCTACATAGAGGCTAGAAGAAGACATCAGGTACCTGCCCTAAAATCTTCAATTTATTCCTCTGAGACAGGGTCTTTCAAAGAACCTGGAGCTAAGTTTGGCAGCCAGCAGATCACTGTATTCTCTGCCTTGCTCAACATTAGGATTATGGATGTACCCTGGCTTTTTATGTAGTGATGGGCATTTGAACTCAAGTCTCCATGCTTACATAGCAAGTACTCTTTAACCTATTGAGGCATCTCCCCAACCCCTGAACCAGCTCCTTACAGACAACCCACACCTGAAGACTGAAATGTTTCTGATTATGTATATAGATGATCCGAGAGGCACCAACTGGGAATGGTAACAGTAAATTCAAACATCTGTTGATTCTCCTCATCAAGAGTTTGAACTCTGTCATGGGATTGCAGTGAGAATAAGAAGTGAAATACACAGCTGAACTATATAAAAATAAAAATAGTACCATAAAAGTACCAGGAAGCTGGAGAGATGAGGACGCTGGGTCTGAGGTTCAAATCTGAGCTGACCTCACAGGCAGGGCAGACACCATCATCATGGGTACCTACTGAGAGTAAAGAAAGCCCCTCCCCCTCAGACAAAGGAACCATTGGTATATGCAGAATCAAAGGACCCAAGAGCTTGGGCCTTGAGTTTTGGGAAATGATGTCAGAGACTCAAATTGTTGGAACATCTTTGACATGCTGCAGACACAGAACCAACAACAAAAGGTCATGTAGGAATGAACGGCCTATACCACAGCTCTACACACACAGCTCTACACACAGAAAGATGAAGCTGGTCTGTCCAGAGCTGTGTGGATGGACTGGGGTAATGAAGAGCCCAAAGGTGGTGTGGTGGTTTGAATAAGAATGGCCCGCATGGCTCATAATAAATGCTTTTTGCCCCATTGGTGGAACTGTTTGGGAAGGATTAGGAGGTGTGCCTTTCTGGAGGAGGTGTGTCATGAGGGGAAAGTGATGAGAATTCAAAACCCATGCCATTCCCAAGTAGCTCTCTCTCTGCTTTATGCTTATGGATCAAGATATAAGTTCCTGGCATGTAGCCACCATGATGGCCATGGACTCTAACCCTCTAAAACGGTAAGTCCATAACAAAACCTCTCTAGGTTGCTTTGACCATAGTGTCTTACCACAGTAGTAGAACAGTACCTAGGCAGGGTGCTCTAGTGTGTTCCCCGTTGCTATGATAAACACCTGGACCAAAAGCAACTTGTGGAAGAAAAGGTTTATTTTACTTACAACTCTCAGGTCCATCATCAAGAAAAGTCAGGGCAGGAACCTGGACACCGGAGCTGATGCAGAGGCCGTGGAGGAGTGCTGCTTACTGGCTCGTTCCCCATGGCGTGCTCTGCTTTCTAATACCATCCAGTACCACCTGCCCGGAGTGGCACCACCCATAGTGAGCAAGGCTGTCCCACAACAGTCATTGATCAAGGAAACGCCTCACGGATTTTCCTACAGGACAATTGTTTGGAGGCATTTCCCCAATTGTGGCTGATCTTCCCAGATGATCTAACTTGTGTCAAACTACCAAAAATAAAAAATAAAAAGAAGCACACAGGCAGATCAAACAAACCCTAAATTTTTTCATGTATGAAGTTTATCTTTAAATTTATATATATATATATATATATATATATATATATATATATATACACACATATGCATTGTGAAATGAAAGTAGAAAGAGACTATGAGGGGGAGAAAGAAGGCAAAAAGGAGCTGGGAGAATAAGAGAGGATAAATGGCATGAAAGTAAATGTAGGGAATGAGGAGACGAGCAAGAGCAGGGCACAGGGGGCAAGGGAGAACACAGTCTGTGCTCAGTAAGCACGCACGCACGCATGTGAGAGCATGTGTGTACACACAGAATGGTGTTGAATAAAACACAGTAGTTTCAAATAAGTACACATGCACATTATTTTGATAAAATAAAACTAAAAGAGCTAGTAAAAAGAAAAAAAAAAGATTTTCAAGAGACAAGCAGAAAAGGAACCACGCCATCCAACAGCAAGGAGTTTGGTTAAGAGAGGCATCATTTGAAAGAGGGATTAATTAAAAGATGTCATCACTTGAAAGGGAATCAATAGAAAGGGGATCAATTAAAAGGCTCTTTGGAAATCCCTGAAGACTTTAAGGCTGAAGAGGACGGAAGGAAGACTGCCTTAAAAGCAGAATTTTGTCTGAGTGGAGCTAAGTAGTTGTGGGTGGGGTGGAGATCGAAAGAGTCAAAACATAGTCTGAGGTTTTGAGCTGAAGTGGGAGAAAGATGACATCATCCATTGACACAGGGCTCATGAGAAGCAAGTTTGAGACAGACAGAAAGAGAGGGAGAGAGAGAGAGAGAGAGAGAGAGAGAGAGAGAGAGAGAATGAGAACAAGCAGATTCATAGCAGATTCATTTCTCTTTTTTCTTTTTCTTTTTTTTCTTTCTTTCTTTCTTTTTTTTTTTTTTGAAGTTTTTTGAGACAGTTTCTCTGTGTAGCCCTGGCTGTTCTGGAACTCACAGAGATCCCCTCTGCCTCTGCCTCCTGAGTGCTGGGATTAAAGGTAGGAGCCACTACCACCTGGATTCATTTGTCAATTCTTATAAGAAAGGTCTCACTCAAGTTTTTAAACATTTTTATTTATTCTTCTCTCATACAATATATCCTAACTGCAGTATCCCCTCCCTCCACTCATTGCAATTCCCTAGCCCCCCTCCCCCTCCCACTAATCCACCCCTACCACCATCCCCATCTCCCCCCCATAAAAGAGCAGACCTTCCAGGTACATCAACAGAACATGGCACAACAAGATTCAATAAGACCAGGCACAACCCCTCCCATCAAGACTAGATGTGACAACCAAGTAATAGAAGAAGGGTCCCACGAGCAGGCAAAAAGTTGGATATTCTCCATTCCCACTGTCAGGAGTTCCTCCAAAACACCAAGCCAAACAACCTTAACTTATCTGCAGAGGACCTAGCACAGACCCACGCAGCATCCTCACTTGTCGGTCTGCTTCAGTCTCTGAACCATCATGAGCCCTGCTTGGTTAGTTGATTACATAGGTCTTGCTCTCCTGGTGTCCTCCACCATCTGGTCACCACAATTCCTCCTCCCCCTCTTCCACAGGATTCCTCAATGCATTCAATTCCTGAGTCAAGGAACACAATGGAGACCTCCAACCTGGGCTCTCTCTTAGCCTAATCCCATCATCTGCCAAGAGGCAGCCTCTCTGATGACTGGACTAGGCACCAATCAATGAATATAGCAGAAGATCATGAGGAATCCTTTCATTGATTTTTTTTCTAGTCATGTTTGGTTCTACCATAAGTCCCTGAGCTATCCAGTCTCCTGTGCCTGGATATCTAGGCATCATTGGGCATGGGCGTCCTTTTGTGGCATAGGCTATAAGATCAGTCATTGGTTGGTCACTCTCCAAAGCTCTGAGCTGGTGCAGGATAATTTTGTATTCTGTCAATTATGTTTTAAATAAACACTGATTGGCCAGTAGTCAGGTAGGAAGTATAGGCGGGACAACCAGACAGGAAGTAGAGGTGGGGCAAAGAGAACAGGAGTATTCTGGGAAGAAAGAAGCTTTTTCCCCAGTCCTGCCCAGATCATGGAAGAAGAAAGATGTGACCTACCCCACTGAAAAAGGTACTGGGCCATGTGGCTAACATATACTAAAATAATAGGCTAGTATATGTTATAAGAGCTAATACGAAGCCTGAGCTAATGGACCAATCAGTTTATATCTAATGTAGATTTCTGTGTGATTTTCTTTGGGGGACCTGGGCAGGAAATAAACCCCAACAAGTTGGCGCTCATGTTACAGTGAGCCACCATTGCCCCAGCACATCTTGCAGTCAGAACTTGTGAGTTACAGGTTTTGTGGCTGGGTTATTTCCCATTCCCACCAGTGGGAGCCTTGCCTGGTTACAAAAGATGGTTGGTTCAGGTTCTGTATCCTCCATTACTAGAAGTCTCCCCTAGGGTCACTCTTGTAGATTCCAGGGAGTTTCTACTGCACTAGGTTTCCACATTGTCCCACAAATGCCCCCCAATTCCAGTCATCTCTCCCTGATCTCTCTCCCTCCATTCTTCTCTCTCCCACCTGATCCTTCCTGTTCCCATACCCACCTAACCCCAGTCCAACCACAAAATCTATTCCCCTTCCCAGGGAGATCCATCAATTCTCTCCTAGAGCACTTCTTATTACCTGGCCTCTCTGGGTCTGTGGATTGTAGCATGACTATCATTTACTTAATATCTAATATCCACTTACAGTGAGTACACACCTTTGTTGATGGAAGTTTCTGCCCCACCCAGTCCCACAGCCATTCAGACCCAAAGAAACACACAGAGGCTTATATTAATTATGAACTATTTGGCCTATTAGCTCAGGTGTATTATTAACTAGCTCTTACAACTTAACTTGACCCCTAATTCTTGTCTATATTTAGCCACATGGCTTGGGACCTTACTCAGTAAGACATTCTCATCTTGCTTCCTCGGCATCTGATTGGTTACTGCAGACTGATCCTTTCCTCTTCCCAGAATTCGCCTAGTCTGGTTGCCTGCCTATGCTTCCTGCCTGACTAGTGGCCAATCAGTGTTTATTAAACCAATTACAACTATCAAATATTTATAGGATACAAGACCATTATCCCACAGCACATACCATGTTTGTCTTTCTGGGTCTGGGTTACCTCACTCAGGATGATTTTTTTCTGGTTATATCCATTTGTCTATGAATTCCATGATATCATTGTAATACTGAGTAACACTTCACATTTTCTTTATTCATTCTTCAGTTGAGGGGCATCTAGGATGTAACAGCTTCTGGTTATTATGAATAAAGCAGCTATGAACATACTTGAGCAAGTGTCCTTGTGATAGGATAGAGTATCTTTTTGGCATCTGCTCAAAAGTGGTATAGCTGGATCTTGAGGTAGATTGATAGCCAATTTTCTGAGGAAATACCATATTTACTTGCATAGTGGCTGGACAAGTTTGCACTCCTACCAGCAATGGAAAGGTGGTCCCCTTGCTCTACATTCTCTCCAGCATGAGCTGTCACTTGTGTTATTGATCTTAGCCATTCTGACAGGTATAAGATGGAATCTCAGAGTAGTCTTGAATTGTCCTTACCTACTGTCTAAGGATGTTGAACATTTTTAAAGTGTTTCTTGGCCATTTGAAATTTCTCTGTTGAGAATTCTCTGTTTAGATCTACACCCCATTTTTTTAAATTATATTGTTTGGTTTGTTGATGTCTGGTTTCTAGAGTTCTTTATATATTTTAGGGATCAGCCCTCTGTCAGATGTGAGGTTGATGAATATCTTTTCCCACTCTGTAGGCTGCCATTTTGTCCTATTGACAGTGTCCTTTGCCTTACAGAAGCTTTTCAGTTTCATAGGGTCACATTCATTAATTGCTGATCTTAGTACTTGTGCTATCAGTGTCCTGTTCAGGAAGCTATCTTCTCTGCCAATGTGTTCAAGGCTATTCCCTGGTGTGGGAGAATTGTCTGTATTCTGTCAATCATGTTTTAAATAAACGCTGATTGGTCAGGCAGAAGGTGTAGGTGGGAAACCCAGACAGGAAGTGGAAAGTAAGAGAGAGCAGGAGAATTCTGGGAAGGAGGAAGCTGATTCTTCCCATTCCTGCCCAGGTCACCGAAGCAGCAGGATGTGAGCTGCCCCATTGAAAAAGGTACTGAGCCACATGGCTAAAAATAGATCAGATAAATGGGTTAATCAAGATGTAAGAGTTAGTTAATAAGTAGCCTGACCTAATGGGCCAATCAGCTTTATAACTTACGGAGTCCTCTGTGTCATTTTCTTTGGGGCTAAGCAGCTGGGGGGCTGGGCAGGACAGAAATCCGAACAAGCAGGCCCGGCCTCCTCATGTTACAGAATGGCGCCCAATGTGGATAACTGCATCCACAGAAAGCCTGAGAAAGCTTGGGAAAGACTAGAGTAAAGCATTTCTGTTTTCAGCCATAGCAGGAAAAAAGCTGCGCTGTTTTAAAATGCCAACTTTCTGGGCTGTACAGCCAGGGAAAACTCTGGCTCTTTCAAGAAGGCAGTCAGACTATGGAAACACTGTTGCAGCTTGCTTCCTGGCAAGGACCTTGAAAAGCCTTAAGAGCTTTTGACTGTTGTTTTCTCCATATTCCTTAGCAAATTAAAGACCCAAGTGGTCAGAAAAAGAGAGATATACAGTAAAGAGAGATTCAAAGAGTAAGAAAACCTCTAAATGGTTTACATTTTGTTAAAAATATATACAGGCTAAAGGTTAAAGTTCTCAGAGTAAAAGAAAGAAAAAGAAAAAGAAAAAGAAAAGAACGAGTAGCCTGGGAGGCAGAGACAGACGGATCTCTGGGAGTTCAAAGATAGCCTGGTCTACAGAGGGAGTACCAGGACAAAGATATGCAGAGAACCTGTCTCAAAAAGCCAAAAGTTAACAGTAAAAATAAAAGAAATAGAGGTTAAAATAAAGCCACATAAAGATGGAAAATATACAGAGAATCTTGATACTGTATGCTATTATGCTCTCTTTAAATTGTTTAAATGCTGAGGAAGGAGCAACAGCTGCTAAAAGGTATTTGCTTATAAATGCTGCAGAATTAACCCAAGATAGGTATTTTGAAAATACCTTGGCTTCAAAATTGAAGTCAAAAGGTATGTTACTTTGGAGAAGAGATTTTGCTTTTGTTTCCACAGAAAACGAGAGGCTCTGGATTTATTCAGAGTTAAGAAAAATCATCTTTGACCAAGGGAGACCACCTGAGAAATTTCCAGTAGGAACAAATGGCCCAGATGTCTGAGTTCTTCATCCAGAACAGATTCAAGACTGCTGCCTGAGATGATCAAGACTCACAGGATACTTCAGTAAGGACTTGATCATAACTCTAAATTTTCTTTAGGTCCCCATAAGATTATCAGCGCTCCCAACCAGCAGGAAGTAGCCTGGAATACTACGCCCATATTCCCAAAATATGGACTATGGATATTTTCCTTTGTTTTTTTTTTTTTTTAAAAAAAAGAGGGGGAAGTGGTGTGGGAGAATAGTCTGTATTCTGTCAATCATGTTTTAAATAAATGCTGATTTGTCAGGCAGAAGGTGTAGGTGGGAAACCCAGACAGGAAGTGGAAATGATGCAAGGAGAGCAGGAGAATTCTGGGAAGGAGGAAGCTGATTCCTCCCACTCATGCCCAGACCACCAAAGCAGCAGGATGTAAGCTGCCCCACTGAAAAAGGTACTGAGCCACATAGCTAAAATAGATCAGAATAATGGGTTAATTAAGATGTGAGAGTTAGCTAATAAGTGACCTAATGGGCCAATCAGCTTTATAACTTATAGAGATCTCTTGTGTGATTTTTCTCTAGGACTAAACAGCTGGAGGAACAGGGCAGGACGAAAACCCCCAACAAACAGGCCTACTCATGTTACAATTCCCCAACTTTATCTCCTATCATGTTCAGTGCTTCTGGTTTTATATTAAGGCCTTTGATCTGTTTGGACTTGAGTTTTGTTCAGGGTGATAAATATGGATCCATTTGCATTCTCTTACATGCAGACATCCAGTTAGAACAGAACCATTTGTTGAAGAGGCTGTCTTTTTTCCCCATTGTGTATTGCAGGCCTCTTTATCAAAAATAAGGCCTTCATAGGTGTGTGGATTTATGTCTGGGCCTTCAATTTGATTCCATTGATCAGCGTGTCCGGTTCTATGCCAGTACCATAAGGATTTTAACATTATAGCTCTGCAGCATAGCTTGAAATCAGGGATGGTTGATAACTCCAGAAGTTCCTCTATTGTGCAGGATTATTTTAACTATCCTGAGTTTTTGTTTTTCCATATTAAATCTAGTATTGTCCTTTCAAAATCTTTAAAAAATTGTGTTGAAGTTTTGATGATGATTGCATTGAATCTGTAGATTGATTGTGGGTCGGATGGCCATTTTTACTATGTTGAACCTAACAATCCATAAGTATCAGAGATCTTCCACCTTCTGCTATCTTCAAATTCTTTCTTCAAATCCTTGATATTTTTGTCATACAAGTCTTTCACTTGATTTGTTAGAGTTACCCCCCAAGATATTTTAAATTGTTGTGATTATTATAAAGGTATTGTTTCTATGATATCATTCTCAGTCCATTTGTCATTTATATATAGGAGGACTACTGATTTTTTTTTTAGTTGATCTTGTATCCATATACTTAGCTGAAGGAGGTTATCATCTATAGGAGTTCCTGCTAGAATTTTAGTGGTCACTTATGTATACTATCATATAATCTGCAAATAATGGTACTTTGACTTTTCATTCCCAATTTGTTTACTCTTAATCTCCTTCTATTGTCATATTGCTTTAGCTAGAATTTTAAGTACTATGTTGAATAGACATGGAGAAGATGTACAACCTTGTCCTGTTCCTGGTTTTAGTGGGACTGTTTTGAGTTTCTCTTCATTTAATTTGATGTTGGCTACAGGCTTGCTGCAAATTGCCCTTACTAGGCTTAGGTATGTTCCTTCTTAATCTCTCCAAGACTTTTATCATAAGAGTGTTAAATTTTGTCAAAGACTTTTTCGGGATCCAGTGAAATGATTATGTTTTTTTTTCTTTCTGTATATTTATATGGTAGATATACTTTACTGATTTTCATATGTTGGACCATCCCTGCATCTCTAAGATGAAGCCTACTTAGTCATAGTGAATGATCTTTTGGATGTGTTTTGGGATTCTGTTTTTGAGTATTTTATTGATTGTTTTTAGATTTATGTTCTTACAGGAAATTGATCTAAAATTCTCTTTCTTTGTTGAATCTTTGTGTGGTTTGGATATCAAGGTGACTGTGGCCTCATAGAATGAATTTGGCAACATTCCTTTTATTTCTGTTTTGTGGAATGTTTTTTGGAGTATTCTTCTTTGAATGTCTGGTAGAATTCTGTGCTAAAACCATCTGGCCCTGGGCTTTCTTGGTTGGGAGACTTCTTAACTGCTGAGCCACATCTTCAGGCACCATTAGTTGGGAGACTTATAATGACTGCTTCTATTTCACTAGGGGCTATAAGCCTATTTAAATTGTTTATCTGACTTTGCTTTGGTAAGTGGTGTCCACTGAGAAAATTGTCCATTTCTTTTATATTTTCCAGTTTTGTGGAATATGGGTTTTTGAGGTATGACCTAATGATTCTCTGGATTTTCTCAGTGTCTGTTGATATGCCCCCCCTTTCATTTCTGATTTTGTTTATTTTGATATTTTCTCTTCACCATTTAGTTGGTTTGGAAAAGGGTTTGTCTATCCTGTTGATATTGTCAAAGAACCAACTCTTTGTTTTATTGATTCTTTCCTTGTATTGTTTTGTTTCTATTTTATTGATTTCAGCCCTGAGTTCGATTATGTCCTGATGTCTACTGCTTTTGTGTGTGCTTATTTTTTTCTGCTACAGAACTTTTAGGTGTGCTGTTAAGCTGTTAGTTTGAGATCCCTCCAATTATGTAGGCTCTCAGTGGTATAAACTTTCGTCTTAGCACCACAGTCACTGTGTCGTAGAAGTTTGGGTATGTCGCATATTCATTTCCATTGAGGTCTATACAGTCTTTGATTTCTTTCTCATTTCTGTCTTGACCCAGTTTCCATTCAGTAAAGAATTCTTCTATTTCCATGAGTTTGTAAGATTTCTGTCTTTTTCTCTTGTTGTTAAAATCCAGCTTTAATCTATGGTGGGTTTTTTCAATTTTCTTTCTTTTTTGTTATGTATACTGTATTCTGCTTGCATATGTGCCTGCCCACCAGAAGACAGCATCAGATTTCACCATCAGGTCTCACTGCAGACAGTTGTGAGCCACTATGTGGTTACTGGGAATTGAATTCAAGACCTCTGGAAGAGCAGCCAGTGCCCTTAACCTCAAGCCATCTCTTGAGCCCTTTCATTATTTTTGTATCTGTTCAGATTTGTTTTGTGACCAAGTATGAGGTCAATTTTGGAGAAAGTTCTGTGAGGCACCGAGAAGAAGGTGTATTCTCTTGAGTTCGCATGTAATGTTCAGAGATATCTGTAGATATCTCTTAGATTCAGTATTTCTTTGTTTAGTTTTTGTCTGAATGACCTATTCATGGTGAGAGTTGTGTATCAAAGTCTCCCACTATCAATATGTGAGGGTCTATGTGTGATTTAAGTTTTGTTAGTGTTTCCTTGACAAATGTGGGTGCCCTTGAGTTTGGGACATAAATGCTGAAAATTGAAAGTTTATCTTTTTGGATTTTTCCTTTGATAAGTTTAAAATGGCCTTCCCCATTTCTTTTGATTAATTTCAGTTTGAAGTCTATCTTATTAAATATTAGAATGGATACATCATCTTGCTTCTTAGGAATATTAACTTGGAAAATCTTTTTCCAATCTTTTATTCTGAAGTAATGTATATCTTTGGTGTTAAAGGGTGTTTCTTGTACATAAAAGAAGGACGGATTCTATTTTTGAATCCATTTTGTTACCCTGTGTCCTTTTATTGGTGAATTGGAGTCCACTGATAATAAGAAATAGCAATAACGAATGATCGTTAATTCCTGTTATTTTGTTGTTGGTGGTGGTAGTAATTGTGGTGGTGGTGATGATGTGTGCGTCCCTTCTTTTGGTTTTGCTGGTGTGAGATTATTTCATTTCCTGTATTTTCAAGTGTGTTAACCTGCTTGGGTTGGAGCTTTCCTTCCAGTGCCTTCTGTAGGGCTGAATTTGTAGATAGATATTGCTTAAGTTTGATTTTATGATGGAATATCTTGTTTTCTCCATCTATAGTGATTGAAAGTTTTGCTGAATATAGTAATCTGGACTGGCATCTGTGCTTTCTTAGAGTCTGCAGCACATCATTCAGGCCCTTCTGCCTTTTAAAGGCTCTGTTGAGGAGTCACGTATAATTCTAATAATCTGCCTATATATTTTATTTGGTATTTTCCTTTGCTGCTTTTAATAGTCTTTCTTTGTTCTGTATGTTTAGTGTTTTGATTACTATGTGGCAGTGGACGTTCTTGGTCTGATCTATTTGGTGTTCTGAATCTTTATAGGCATGTCCTTTAGGTTAGAAAAATTTTCTTCTATGATTTTGTTAAAAATATTTTCTGTGCCTTTGAGCTGGGTGGGTGATGAGGAACCTCAACCAATCACATTCTGCTTAGGGTGTGTCCCCCTGGGGCCACACAAAACAAGTAAAAGATCAAAGTGTGCTTGCCACTTCCTCTCTTTGCCTGTTGGGACTCTGGTGTAATTTTCCTTCCTTCTGTTTATTAAAGCTGTATCTTTTATATTAAGCTAGTCTGGTTAATTTTTAACTACCGATTGAACACTCCCCTTCAGGTGGGATTCTTTTCCTTCTTCTCTTTCTGGTATTTTTATGTTTGGTCTTTTCATAGTGTCCTCAATTTCCTGGATGTTTTGTGTTGGGAATTTTTTAAATGGTTTCTTTAACTTCTATATCTATTTTATCTATCATATATTTAGCATCTGAGAGTCACTCTTCCATTTCTTGTATTCTGTTGGTGAAGTTTTCCTCTGTAGCTACTATTTGCTTACCCAGATTTTCCATTTGCAGAATTCCCTCAGTGTCTGCTTTTTTTTAATTTTTTATAGATTTCCATTTTCAGTTCTTAAGTATTTTTATTCATTTCCTTTTATTGTTTGATTTTTCTTGGTTTTCTTTACTAGATTTATTCATTTCCTCCAATTTTTTGTTAGCCTTTTTCCTGATTTCTTTAATGTATCTATTCATTTTCTCTTTAAGGATGTCTATCATCCTAATTAAGTTGCTTTTAAGGTCTTTTCCTTAAGCTTTAGCTGTGTTGGAATACTTGGGGTTTGTTGTAGTAGAACAGCTGGGGTCTAGTGGTGACATTTCTCTGGCTTTTGTTGATTATATTCTTAAACTGGAGACTAGCCATCTGGGTTTGTGAGGATTATATGTCTAGGTGCTGATTTCTGGGTTTGTCTTTGTTGGATGGGCTTCCCCCTCCCTTGGTTTCTGTTTCCTTTATGATCTTCTGGATGGTGTGTACTGTTGTTGATCAGGGGGTCTCCACCCAAGCCGGGCTTGGAGCAAGGTGAGAATGAGGTGTTGCAAGGAGAGCCAAGCTGTTTGTTCATCCTGGCCACCCAGCTAGATTAGCCCCAAAATAACCACACAGAAACTGTATTAATTAAATCACTGCTTGGCCCATTAACTCTAACTTCTTATTGGCTAACTCTTATATTAATTTAACCCATTTCTATTAATCTATATAAACCACATGGCAGTGGTTTACCAGGTAAAATTCTCAGTGTCTGTCTATGGTGGATCCATGGTGTCTCTTTGACTCTTTCCTTCTCCCATCATTCAGTTATGTCCTCCCCACCCATCTAAGTTCTGCCCTATCAACAGGCCAAAGCAGTTTCTTTATTCATCCACCAAGAAAAGCAACACATAGAGGGGATTCCCACATCACCTCCCCTTTTTTCTGTTTAAATAAAAAGGAAGGGTTTAACTTTAACATAGTAAAATTATGTATAATAGGTATCAAGCAAGAATTACAGTTACAATATTTCTATTTACTTTATTTTTTATCATAAGTAAGGGAAACTATAACTATAACTATCTATCTATTCTTCAACTCCATCAAAGACTCCAGAAGGATATAATATTACCTAAGTAAACAGGAAGTACATTGTAACCAACTTCCAAAACTCTAAAACTGACAGAGACATTTCACTGCCTGGACAGTCACCCAAAGTTTTTCTGTACCATTGGGGCATCCATCTTAAGCCTTCAGGTCCATAGTATCCAACAGACTTTTTCACAAAGCAGGAGATTTCAAAGACAGTTAGTCACTTTCTTCTTTATCCTTCAGAATGTCTCACAGAGTCTTTCATGAAGCAGGAACCCCAAAGGATCATCTTACCTTTAGGCAAGTTCAGCAGTCATCTCTCTGTAGGTACTGTATGTCCAGTTCAGCAGTTCAGGCAAGAGCAGTTTCTTGCCCAAATGGCTAAGGAGCTTCTTTGATACCCATCTTCCTCTCAAAGTAATTAGTGCTGCCAGGAGCAGATGTGTCTCACAGTCATGAAAAGTCCTAAGTTCTTAAAACATTTAAATGCCATATTCTGAAAGTTTTGAAGAATACTTATCTAACTAAAATATGTCTCTATACATCTAAAAAAATCTAACAAACATGACTACAAGTTTGACTATTATAGATGACTCTCTATTAAGGTATAGTTCTTAATCACACATTACATTTTTAAATGAGCTGCACCAAAACAATACCTTAATCAAGAGCACAATCATACATATAACACAATTGGCCTTAAATTTTGTATCAATAAATGAAGATTCATACCAATTCAAATCTCTATAGCATATCTCCCTTAAAATGTAAACAAACAATTATAAACAATATTTGGGAATATGGCCATAGTTCTGTCCATACTACTTCCTGCTGTTTGGAGGTGCTGTTAATCAGGTCTTTCATGGTGTATCCTGTATGCTAGGTTCATCTCAGTCAGCAGTTTCGCAAAGTATTTTCTTTGTGGGGGTGTTCACAGCAACCTTTCAGTGGGTCTTGTTATATGAAACTATATTGTTCTAGAAGCAATCCACAGGTTTTCATCTTCTGTGAAAACAAAAGAACTTCTTTTCCAAAGCATCATATCCTTAGAACCAAATTCTGAAGTCAAGATACCTCTATAATATACATGCTGGTTTAGCTTATCAGTCCGTACAATGAAACGTCTCTCTGTACTTAGATCCTTCACAGTCAAAAAATTCAAAGAAAACACAATATTACACATAATCCAGACTCTCTGTGAATTTTCTATCTTTACATGGCTTATTTTTATTCTATTAATTTTTAATATTTATTTTATTACTTTTACTCCTTTAATCTCTGACTGTCTGTACTCTGTCTCTTTAAAGACTTTACCTGTTTTTTTTAAAAAGCATAAACTTTACTTTATGATTCTATACTCTTTTTCTTCTCTCTTCCAAGCTGACGTACATTTATCCAACACTATGATTCATTTAGAGGTTTTTTATGTCTAAATCTGTCCTATTGTAAATCTGTAATTCTTTACTGTCCAGGAGCACTTCTTGAAATGCTAAGCTGCATCATTGCTCAGGTAATACTTCAGTGTTGCTGCCCTGCCCAGTCCAGCATGGCAGAGTTGCTTGCACCTCTGAACTGTGTGCACCACTCCACTTCTAGGCACACATCCAGTCCACGCTGCCATTAAGCAAGCTACAGAAGTCTGCCCACAAACCCCATCCAAATGCTCTGTCTCCCACATGAGCCAGAGGTCGTGCTAGCAGCATAGCTCAGAAAGCCAGAATTTTAAAACTGCACAGCATTTTTTCTCTTGCTATGGCTAAGTCAGGTAAAACTCTCCTAAAGGAGCTGTGGCATGTCACCAGCAAATAGTAACAAGCTGTGTTAAACTCTGTATTTTTGTGTCTAGAAATCCTTTTCAAACTCTCTCAGGTTTTAAGTGGATTTGGTCATCCCCATATTGGCATGCCAATTGTTGCAAACAGAGATACACAGAGAAACCCTGTCTCAAAAAGCCAAAAGTTAAAAAATAAAAATAAAAGAACTAGAGGTTAAAATAAAGCAATGGAAAGATGAAAAATACACAGAAAGTCTGAATACTGTATATTATTGTGTTGTCTTGAAATTCCTTGACAGCTGAGAAAGGAACAACAGTTGCTAAAAGACATTTGAATATAAATGCTGCTAGATTAAAACATAAACATTTTGTAAATGCCTTGATTTCAAAACTGAAGTCTAAAGATTTGTTACTCTGGAGGAGAGGTTTTGCTTTTGTTTCCACAGAAAATAAGAGGCTATGGATTTATTCTGAGTTAAAAAAAATCAGGTTTGATTAAGGAAGGCCACCTGAGAAATCTCCAATAGGAACTGATGACCCAGATATCTGAGTCCTACATCTAGAACAGATTCAAGACTGCTGCCTGAGATGATCAAGCCTCACAGGATACTCCAGTCAGGACTTGGTCATAATTCTAAATTTTCTTTAGGACCCTATAAAATTATAAGTGCCCCTAACCAGCAGGAAGTCGCCTGGAAAACTACACCCACATTCCCCAAAAATGGACTATGGATATTTTCCTTTGTTTAGGATGTTGGTTACAAGTTGTTGTGAATAATGGTCAGGAGAAAGGCTAAACAAAGGATATTAGATTCAGAGTTCTTGTTCCTTAAAAAAGGGGGGGAGGGTACCCTGGTAATTGTATTTTAATGAAATGCTAATTGGCCAATAGCCAGACAGGAAATATAGGCTGGACAACCAGACAGAAAGTAGAGGCAGGTCAATGAGAACAGGAGAATTCTAGGAAGAAGGAAGTCTTAGTCTGCAATCGTGACCCAACCACAAAAGAAGCAGGATGTGACTGCCTCGCCCAATAAGGTACTGAACCATGTGACTAACATAGACAAGAATAATGGGCTAATATAAATCATAAGAGTTAATAAGAAGCCTGAGCTAATGGGCCAATCAGTTTCTAACTAATATAGACCTCTGTGTGATTTCTTTGGGACTTAGTGACTGCAGGAACCAGGCAGGACAGAAAATTCAGCCAACAATGAGGGATAGGGTGGGACAGTAACAAGAGAGTGACAGATGTGGCCTCCTGTTGTGCAAGGGTTCTCACCTGAGTCAGGGGCTAGGACATTGCAGTGATGGCCATGAGGAGGGGGTATTGTGGATAGGTGGGGTGGCATTAAGAAAGTGTGGGAAGTAGGACTTCTGGCAGCTAGCTTGACCTCTAGTAGAGCAGTGGTCCACTCAAATTTTTTATGAAGATAAAACTCAATTACCTTTTTTGGCTGTTTCTAATTAATGCAGATAACCTATAACCCATATGTCAGTTAAAATAATAAATGTTTGTCTATTAGGATATTAAAAAAATAATGTGAAAAAATCAAAGACAAGTATAGATAGATAGATAGATAGATAGATAGATAGATAGATGGATAGATAGATTAACAGGCCTTAATTACCGTATCACAATAAACAAGAGGACCTATAAAATGTTTTTGCACACTAAAGAAAGTGTGACTTACTAGCCTTTATACTGATTAAAATTTTAAGATGAATCTAATTTTAGCAAATAGAATTTCTACTTAAAAAGGAGAGAGTTGGAACCTTCCTCTAGTGCAACCCCATAGTCTGTGTATTATTTTTCTTTTAATTAGAAACATCATAGAACACTTGAGAATCAGTAGCAACGTTGCTGAGTAAATAGGAAAAGGCACAGACTCCTTGGCAATCTCAAACATGACTGTGTTCTCTGCAGAGTCTCTGAAGGAACCCTTGCTTGCATGCATTGTCAGATTTTCCTCAACTTGGTTGCAACTTGACAGAACCCAGAGGCTGAGTCTTGAAGCAAACTTTTCCACTGGAGACATCTCCTTTCATGACTACTTTTCCAATCAATCAATTGGAAGTTTGGAATTATATTGATGTCATCTGTTGTTTTGTCATTTATGTAGATTAAGTAAATGACATTGCCAGTGTCAGTGACTTAATTCGTATTCAATAAAACATCCAACTGCAAATTCTCCCTACTTTACTGAGTTCAAGACCCTTGCTTTCTTGATCCTTACTATATCTACCTATCAAATTGTTCTTGTTCATATTGGGTGACCCTATAGCTTAAATTTTTCTCTCTATATACTACAAGGGGAGACTTCTATATTTGTCCTCCCACACCTATAGAGTTGCTTAGGAAAAAATTATCTCCCATTTTAATAGGTATTAAAGTTGGTATGTTGGTGTATGTCTCATCAAATTAGAATTGAATGGCTTTTATACAATTTCTCAACATGATTTTGCTTAATCACCTCTGTGTGCTATAGTGTTAGGGAATGCCTCAGGAACTCAGCTCCATCACGACATTGGGTGAACACTTAGGACACAAGGCCATCTCCTTGTGCCAGGATCACCCCCTCATCCTCTGGTCTGGTTGATAAGCTAATAATATTGTCACAGAGAAAGGACCACATTGAACCTGTATGCTAGCATCTTTCTCATCACTGTCACTTGGGAGAGGAGGGCTGAACTATGGCTCACAGCCTAAGGGGACACAGTCCATCATGGTAGGGGAAGGGGGTGGCACCTGGGGCTATGTAAAGGGTGGAAGGAAATTGTGGCAGAGTTCGTCACACCCCAGTGATGTAAGCAGACACCCTGGCCAGAAGAGCAGTCAGTGTTTAGCCCTCAAGTCCCACCTCTGTAGCACAAAGTCGGTCAGGGTTCACAACCTCCCAAACACAGCACCACCAGCAGCAGACAAAGTAGTCAAATACATGAGCTTGTTGGGGGACATTTTTACATTTCAACTATATCCTTCTATCCAGACACCAGTCGCCCCATGACTATTTTGTAGATCACTTATTACTCCTATCATTGACCAAAAGTAGAAAGTATCTTGCAACAAGGCAAACTTTTAGCTTTGAGGCCTCTGCAAAATGAAAAATGAATTACTTGTTTCAAAGGTAAAATACCACACACTAGATATATTCATTCCAAAAGGGAGCAGTTGGAGAATAGTGAGGAAATATTTGACCACCAACCCCAACAAACAGCAACGCCAAGAGCTGCATGTGCAGCAACTGGTTATAACATGTAGGTAGCAACAGTCATATAGAGTGTTACCACTACATTCCTGCCATGTGCACATGATCTGTCTCAGACCAGTATCTGACTGCAGATACCCCAACTTCCTGCATTTCCAACATCCTGGGATCTCCACTGCAAGTTCGGCTTTACCCTCAAAGCTGCTCACACTGGCTTCTCTGCAGACTATCACTGCTACACATTGCCTGATTTTATCAGCGCCTCTATGAGCCTTGGTGCAAGCTTCAAGGGCATTACAACCTCTACAGTCTACATACCTGCAAGACGGCATCACTTGGACAACACCACACTCTGCTCCTCAGCATAAGATGTAGCCCTCCATTGAGTCCACAAGTGACTAAACCTGGGGAAAAGATGTCCATGGGTGACCTTGTTGGAGGATTGTTCCACTGTAGAGCATTCTCTTCTTAGGTTCTCTTTTGTTCTAGTGCTCTCTTAAATAAAATATTTCCGAATTTATTTTCATGGTCATGGCTGGGTATTTGCAGTGTGTTTGTAGACTCTCGCATGGTCATAGCTGGGCATTTGTAGTGTGTTTGTAGACTCTAGCATGATCATGGCTGGGAATTTGCAGTGTTTGTAGACTCTTGCATGATCATGGCTGGGCATTTGAAGTGTGTTTGTAGACTTGCATGATCATGTGTAGAAGGAGCGGCGGGCTGCTTTTTGTCCTGCCTAGCTCCTGGCCACCTGGCTAGCTTTGCCCCTAAAATAATTACATGGAAACTGTATTCTTTTAAACACTGCCTGGCTCATTGTCTCCAGCCCATTATTGGCTAACTTTCACATATTGATTCAACCCATTTCTAATAATCTGTATGTCACAACTAGCTCGTGGCTTACCAGGAAAGATTCAGCATGTCTGACCCTGCAGCTTCAGGGAAGTGGCTCTCTGCCTCTGCCTGACTCTGCTTCTTTCTCCCAGCATTCTGTTCTGTCTATTCCACCTATCTAAGCTGCTGTCCTATCAAAAGCCAAGGCCATTTCTTTATTAACCAATAGACAGATGACCCTCCTACATCATTTCCACTTTTTCTGTTTGAACAAAAAAGGAAAGGCTTTAACTTTAACATAGTAAAATTACATATAGTGAAACAGTTATTGAACAGAATTACAGATTTGATCAAGGAAGACCACCTGAGAAATCTCTGGTAGGAACAGATGGCCCAGATATCTGAATTCTTCATCCAGAAGAGGTTCAAGACTGCTGCCTGAGATGATCAAGACTCACAGGATACTCCAGTCAGGACTTGACTATAATTCTAAATTTTCTTTATGTCCCCATAAGATCATCAGTGCCCCCAACCAGCAGGAAGTAGCCTGGAATACTATGCCCACATTCCCAAAAAATGGACTATGGGTATTTTCCTTTGTTTAAAAAAAAAGAGGGAAATGGTGCAGGACAATTGTCTATATTCTGCCAATCATGTATTTTAATAAAACCCTGATTGGCCAGGCAGGAAGTATAGGCGGGTCAACCAGACAGGAAGTAGAGACGGAGCAGTGAGAATAGGAGAAGGCTAGAGAGGAGGAAGCTCCCTCTACCATTTCCTGCCCAGACCACTAAAGAAGCAACATGTGAGCTGACAGCTGAAAAAGGTACTGAGCCATGTGGCTAACACAGACAAGAATTATGGGTTACTGTAAGATGTAAGGATTAGTTAATAAGAAGACTGAGCTAATGGGCCAACCAGTTTATAACCTAATGTAGACTCTGTGATTTTCTTTGGGACTTGCCGACTGTGGGGTACTGGGCAGGACAGAAACCCCAACAAGATGGCCCTCATGTTACATATCTCTGTGGGTTCTTTGTGTCCAGTCTATGCATCAGTCCAGGCAAGAACAGTTTCTTGCCCAAATGGCTATCAAACTCCATAAGGAGACTCTTCGATGCCCATCTTCCTCTTGAAGTAGATTGGTGCTGCCAGGAGCAGACGTGTCTCATTGTCATGAAAAGCCCTAAATTATTAAAACATTTAAAATGCCATATTCTGTAGTCTTTGAAAGATATGAAGAATGCCTATCTAACTGAAATATATCTCTATATATCTAGAAAATCTAACTAGCATGACTACAAGCTTGATTATTATTGATGATTATCCATTAACAACCTACACTTCCTATACATTACATTTTTAATGAACTACACAATCACAATACCTTAATCAAGATCAGAAACATATATACATATAACAAAACTGACCTTAAGATCTATACCAATGCAAATTATTCTTATCTATATCATATTCCCCTTTAAATGTAAAGTACCCCACAACCAGCAAGCCCCAAAGAAAATCACACACAGGACTCCATAAGATTATAAACTGATTGGCTCATTAGCTCAGGCTTTTTATTAGCTATTATGACTTATATTAACCCATTATTCTGATCTATTTTAGCCATATGGCTTGGTACCCTTTTCAGCTGTCAGCTCACTTGTTGCTTCTTCGGTGATCTAGACAGGAATGATGAAGGGAGATTCCTGCCTCCCAGAATTCTCCTGTTCTCATTGCATCATCTCTACTTCCTGTCTGATTTTCCCGCCTATACTTCCTGCCTGGCCAATCAGCGTTTTATTAAAATACATGATTGACAGAATACATATAATTCTCCTGCAACAAAGAAAGAGAGAAGTAGGGTGTTGTGGTACATACCTTTAATCCCAATGCCTGGGATGCAGAGGTAGGTTGACCTCTGTGACTTCAAGGGGCAGAGGTAGATTGACCTCTGTGACTTCAAGGTGTGGTAACACACACCTTTAATCCTAGGACTGGGGAGGCAGAGACAGATAGATCTCTGTGAGTTCAAGGACAGCCTGGTCTACAGAGTTATTCCAGGACAAAGATATACAGAGAACCTGTCTCAAAGAGTAAAAGTAAAAATAAAAGAAATAAAGGTTAAAATAAAGCCACACAAAGATGAAAAATACACAGAGAATCTTGATACTGTATGCTATTATGCTCTCTTTGAATTGTTTGAACGCTGAGGAAGGAGCAATACCTCCTAAAAGATTTTTGATTATAAATGCTGCTGAACTAATCCAAGATAGGTATTTTTAAAAATACCTTGGCTTCAAAACTGAAGTCAAAAGGTATGTTACTTTGGAGAAGAGATTTTGCTTTTGTTTCCACAGAAAATGAGAGGTTGTGGATTCATTGTGAGTTAAGAAAAATCCAGTTTGACCAAGGGACACCACCTGAGAAATCTCCGGTAGGAACAGATGGCCCAGATGTCTGAATTCTTCACCCAGAACAGGTTCAAAACTGCTGCCTGAGATGATCAAGACTCACAGGATACTCCAGTCAGGACTTGATTATAACTCTAAATTTTCTTTATGTCCCCATAAGATCATCAGCGTCCCCAAGCAGCAGGAAGTAGCCTGGATTACTATGCCCACATTCCCAAAAAATGGACTATGGATATTTTCCTTTTTTTTTTTTTTGATGGGAAAGTGGTGCGGGAGAATTATCTGTATTCTGTCAATCATATATTTTAATAAAATGCTGATTGGCCAGGCAGGAAGTATAGGCGAGAAAACCAAACAGGAAGTAGAGGTGATGCAATGAGAACAGGAGAATTCTGGGAAGCAGAAATCTCCCTCCATCATTCCTGCCCAGATCACCGAAGAAGCAACCTGTGAGCTGACAGCTGAAAAGGGTACCAAGCCATATGGCTAAAATAGATCAGAATAATGGGTTAATATAAGTCATAATAGCTAATAAAAAGCCTGAGCTAATGGGCCAAATCTTATGGAGTCCTGTGTGTGATTTTCTTTGGGGCTTGCTGGTTGTGGGGTACTGGGCCGGACAGATACCCTAACAAGCTGGCCCTTTCTGTTAAAATCATGGCTGGGCATTTGCAGTGTTTGTAGACTCTTGCATGATCATGGCTGGGCATTTGCAGTGTTTATAGACTCTCGCATGGTCATGGCTGGACATTTGAAGTGTGTTTGTAGACTCTTGCCCCCAAGTCATTCATTGCTCCTCCTATCTCATTGCAAGGTGTGTGACTTTGTCATGATGCTCTCAAGCTCAAACAACTGCAGCCATGCCCCCACCTGGCTCATCTGCAACTTCAAATGTGCTCACGATTCTTTATTCAAAAGGCCATGTATTTCCCTCCCTTCTTTCATCGGAATTCTCACTCTAAACCTTACAAGGAGAAGTCAGCAGTAACTGTGCCACAGCCTGCTGTGCTATCTTGGACTTTGTTCTATTAAGAAAACCAGTTTCTTGCTTTTTCATTAAGCCTTACCCTAAATTTGAGGTTGCGGGTAGAACACAGTCTTATTATTTGATAGAGTGCAACATGAATGACATCTACCTCAGTTCTCAGAGGGTCCATGATCCCCTCTGGAACCTGGTGAGCATAGTTTTTATAAGCACTTCTGTTGGCACTCTGGCCTTCCTGCCACAGTCACCTATGAGTCTCTGTCTATGCCATTCTGACTCTTCTCTAACTCCTGGTCCTGAGCTCTTCCACACTACACTTCTAAACCAGATGCCTCAAGACCACAGCAGTGACCCTCTCCACATACCAATTCTATGTCAGGATGCCACAGTTGTGTGTAAACAGGGGCAGAGCTTTTCTGTCTCGATTGCCAGGCCCCAAATAAATACACAAAGCCTGTATTAATGACAAAATGTTTGGCCTATAGCTCAGGCTTATTACTAACTAGCTCTTACAACTTAAATCCATTTCTATTCTTCTACATTTTGCCACATGGTTTGTGACTTTACCTGTCATCTATCTTGTCTTGTTTCTGGCAGCTGGCTTGCATCTCCCCCTGAGCCCTCTCTTCTTCCTCTCAGTATTTTTAGTTTGGCTTTCCTACTTAGCCTTATTCTGCCTTGGTATAGGCCAAATCAGTTTTATTATCAACTAATGAGAGTAATGCATATTTGTAGCATACAGAAGGATCATCGCACAACAGTGGTGACTTGTCTCCTTACATTAATTCTACATCAGGATGCCACAGTGGTGACCTGTCTTCTTATATCAATTTTATACATTAGTTACTTAGCCCATCACTCTGACATAATACCGGATGGAAACAAATTAAGAGAGGAATTTAATTGTGACTCACAGTTTTAGAGAATATAGTTTCTCTAGATGGGGAAGGCAGGCTGCGTTTGGCTATATTTATGGTAACAAGAATTTGTGGTACAACTTTTAACATCTTGGTAGACACGGATCTAGATACCCAGACTAGAAGAATGACTGGCCTGTAAACCTCAAGGCCAAAGACTCTGTTGTCTCACAAGACTGTATTACTAGCTTGGACTAAGTAATCAAACATGAGCCTGCAAGGATATGGTGGTGATAGCCCCCTAGGCTCCGGCATGTGAACACATTGTCGCTCATGAGTGCAGCAGTTGGGGAATGTTCATGAGTTTGGCCTTGCTGAAGGAGGTACATCAGATGATGGGCTTTTGAGTGTTTATAGCCCCACCCTACCTTTATGGTATGGAGGTTCTTCTGTCTGTGTGTTGCTTTTATTGGTTAATGGATAAAGAAACTGCTTTGAGCCTATGGCAGGGAAGAACTTAGGTAGGCAGGGAAGATGGAACTGAATCCTGGGAGAAAGGAGGCAGAGGCAGAGAGAAGCCATGGTGCCGCCGGAGACAGATGCTGGAAACTTTACCCACTAAGCCATAGCCACCTGGTGATACACAGTTAAATATAAATGGGTTAAATTAATATGAGATTAGCCAATAAGAAGCTAGAGCTAATGAGTCAAGCAGTGATTTAATTAATACAGTTTCTGTGTGATTATTTCAGGGCTAAGCGGCCTGGAATGACCGAGCAGCCCCCTGCAACATCTTTTAGTTCTTTCTTTCTACTTTATGCTAGTGGTTAAAGACATAGTCTCTCCGTTCACTGCTCCAGGTGCCATGGCTGGCACTGCCGTGTCTCCCCCACCACGTGGACTTTACTTCTACGACTGTCAGCCAAAACAAACTCCTTCCATCGGCCACTGTTGGTCTTGGTGTTTGTCATGGCAAATAATACAAGGGAATTTTTTACATCCAAACCACTACACCCTGTCAGATGGCTGTCTGGGATTACCATCTTAAACTCCAGTCTTCCAACCCCCATGTGCCTCTGAGTCTGGGAACAAATACCAGCATTCTAATGAAAAGGCCACCTTATTGAGTGAATGGCACGCAGAGCAGCTAACCTAGGGGGTCATGATATAACATTCTAAGAAACCAAAGATGGAATGTAAGTTATTATTTATCAAGCAACTTAATCATAAGCAGCGGCATTTACTACTTTGGTAAAATAAATTGCAAAAAAAAAATGTTTGCAGCTTTGTTTTTATAATAAGTTCCTGAGTGTACTAGTTTCTGTTCATACTTTTACATTTATTTTTTAAAGTTTCCATATTTATTTATTTTATGTGTGTGAATGTATTGTCTGCATGAATATATGTGCAACACATTTAGGCAGTGTCTGTAGAGGTCAGAAGAGAGCACCCTATCCCCTGGAACTGGAGTCACTGAAGACTATGAGCTGCCATGTGGATGCTGGGGATCAAACCCCTGGTCCTCTGCAAGAACAGGAGGTACTCTTGACTGCTGAGTGACCTCTCCAGCCCCCTTTTAAATTTCTTCTTATTGATCTATTTCTCTATTGGGTGTAGTATCACAATTTTACTATAATCTTTTGATTTAGTACTGGATGAATTATCGACAGAGTTTTTCCACAAATGATTTAACTCGTGACTTTTCCAAGCATTTCACAAATATTCTTTAAACCTTTAGAAATTGCCATTAATTTAATTTAAACAACAATCAAATGTATAAGGCAATTTGAGAAGCTCTCAATACTTTCTGCTCAGCAATACCAATTCTTCTACAATCTATGACTATGCTTTCCATCTATTCATAGACTTTTCTCTAGGTTTTGTTGTATTCTTCATTCATATTCATTCACTGAATTGGAAGAGTACATAGCCAATGTGCATTACTATTGCGAATGTTTTCTGCCTATTTTTCAAACTCAGCGGAAGTCATGATTTTATGTTTAACTAACTCATTTGTACTTTTTGAAGTAAAATAAGGGACTCACACATGACAATACTGGATATTGTGTCTTTTTCTGGTTCTGTAATTATACCTTGTCATCCATAGAATAAAGATTGAAGAAGTGCATCATGCTTGATAACATACTTTTGACTTTTCATAGAATGTCTGCAATGTTTCATCATTAAACATGGTAGAAACCAGAGGGAAATCATACTGCCATGTTTGAAAAGTATATACTCTTAATTTATTGTGAGTTTTGTTTTTTGTTTATGTTAGATGTTGACTCTTATTAAATATAATTCTTGTGTTATAGCCATGAGGGATCTGCTTGGAAAACAGAATCTCTTTGTGTAGTCAGGGTATGAAGAATTTATTGCCATAATTATAAGCTTATACAACTGTTGGAAGATCAAACAAAGGGCAGGGAGTTTATGACCTGCAACTTAGTTGGTGTTCTATAGCTGCCAAGAGACACCATGACCACAGCAACTCTTTAAATCAAAAGCATTTAATTGGGGCTGGCTTACAGTTTCAGAGGTTTAGTCCATTGAATCACAGCTGGGAGAAAGGTAGCGTACATGGTCCTGGAGAAGCAGCTGAGAGTTCTTTATCCAAATCTGCAGACAGCAGGAAGAGAAGGACTCTGGGAATGGCTTGACCTTTTAAAAGCCCAAAGTCCACCCCCAGTGACACACCTCCTCCAACAAGACCACACCTCCTGCAACAGACATACCTCTTCATCCCTCTCTGGTAGTGCCAGTCCATGATGACCAAGCATTCAAACAGATGTGCCTACAAGGGCCATTCCTATTCAAAACACCACAGCATGTAGCACCATAGCAGGTGTCCAGAGGGCACCCGTTCCCTCCACTGGGGTCTCTTTGCTCACTCGTCAGTGTGTGGTGGCCTCCAGATGCCAATACTCCCCAGAAAGCTGATGTGAGTCCTGTTCTTCAGTAGAATCTTCTTAGGGGTGGAAGGCAGCCCTTGGATTCTCCTCTATAATGCCTGGAACTCATAATAAGGAACAGGGCCAAAGTAGCAATTATGCAACCCAAATCATTACTTCTGGGAAGGACCATGACGAAATCTGCTAAATTTTCTATATATACTAATCTTTTATCTTCTAAGTTACTTTGTCTTGGAATATTTTCTAATACATTATCAAATTTAATTTGTGAGAATGCATTTTATTTAACTTAGTGTTTTGTATTCTATTTATGGAAGAGTTTTCCAGTTCCATTGTACTGTAAGATCTTCATTTGATTTCACTTCACGCAATGAATTGACAAGTCTTTCACATTTGTTTTGTGTTCTTTTAAAACGTTATATTTTATTTTTTAACATGATTTGTGTTCTTAAAGAATTAAAAATGTATCAATAAGAACTACTTGTTTCTTGATAGTTAGAAGTTGGTAAATATCTCTGGTCTGGCTCCAACACATTCTATACAGCCCCACCCTTAGACACCTCTATTACTGCACGCAAAATCATGTATATAGTTAAGCCAACGGGCCCAGGGTCTGAGTTGAGCTAATTTGATATGGAAATATTACTCACTACATTTATTAGAAATTTCAAAGACAAAGGGGAAATTCCATAGCACTCCAGCTGCGTAACATCATTTGTTTAGGAAACCCAAAGGGCCATGGAATGACACTGCATCCAGCATAACCGCATGGGTTGACTTCCGCAGCAGGGCACACAAGGAAAGGTCGCTTGTGAAATCTTAGACAAGGGTTGTGAAAACACTTAAGGGAGAAAGAGATCATCAAAGTCCAAACTAAACCTATGTTCTTGGAGTTGAAAACAAAAGAGATTAATTTGAGGACTTGAGAAGTAGTCTGTACTAAGAACAAATGTAGTGTTTTATTTGTATGTGGGTTAAAAGAGAAAGGAACAGAACAGAACCATGGTCAGAGATATATATCAAGGGGCTGGGATGTAACTCAAAAGTAGAGCATTTGCCTGGCTTGTATTATATTTTCACCCCCTAGACCTCAAAAAATCCTTGGACAACTGGGTGGATTCCTGACATGGGCAGTCTTAGTCGCTGTTATATTGCTGTGAGGAGACAGCATGAGCAAGGCAAATTAGAAAGGAAAGGATGTACTTGGCTGCTTGTTTGCAGTTGTATAGGGTTAGTCCATGACCCACCACGGCAGAAAGCATGGCAACAGGCAGGCCTGGTGGGTGCTAGCAGAGAACTCACATCACATCAAAGCCCACTCCCAGCGGCACACCTCCCCTAAGACCACACCCGATCCTTCCTAAGCTGCTTCATTCAAACACTCACATAAATGAGCCTAAGGGGCCATTCTCATTCCAACCACAGACACAAAGGAGAAAAATCAGACTTCTGGAGTGTAAAACTAATTTTATGCTGGCAAAGACTCCGAGGTATCTGTCAGCGCACTATGCACAAATGCCAAGGAGATGATTCGGAACTGAACAGGAACTCAGGTTTTGAGATTTAGACAAGATTGTGGGCATCGTTGATGGACTAGACTGGGAAGATTTGTCTGAATCAAATCCCACAGGAAGGAGGAAGAGAGGAGGGAGGGCGAGGCTACAATGGAGAAGGGGCCAACACTTAAGTGGTTGGAAGAAGACAAGCTAACAGAGGAGGCTGAGAAAAGAGCAACTCGATAATTAGAACCAGGAGAGCGTGGGATCCTAGAAGCCACATCAGGAGAAAGAGAAAGTGTTCATGGGAGAGACTAGCCAGAGAGTCACAAGACACCAGAAATCAGTTCCACGACCAGTAGTCACCCAGAGAGCATCGTTGATTGGGCTATGTACTCTTCCAGAACACCAGTGTTGGGGGAAGTTAGAAAAGGCTAAGAAAGATATATCCTGTAAGTAGATATTAAATATATCCCTGATGTGTCTCAATTCACGTAAGTTTTATTTTATTATTATTTTAGGCAAGTGCATGAATCCTGTATGTCATTGATTGGACTCTGACACAGTGTATAAACTCACGCAAACAACACACATGAGGGACAACGCACCCTCACTTCAGAGGCTCCTCATGTTTTCTGTCTTTTAGTATTATCTAAAAGAAAATTTATCTAATATAAATGAAATAATCTATCCCTCACTCACAATTACTATTATATTAATTAAATTTAATTAATTAAATGGGGTAATGCAATGACCCCATTCTCCTTTGTATCCCTACACCCTACTAGTATTTTGAGAGCTTCTAAATTTGCAAGGTGCTGCACACCTGTCAGCTTAGCCCTTAGGAGCCTCAAGTAGATGGACCAGGAGTTCAAGGCAGACCTGCACCACCTGCATCCTTGTGTCAAAGTAACTAAGACGCCAGGCTAACACCCCACCGACACACGACACCCCAGTCCTCACGCGATCTTCCCCAGGCCCCTCCGACTGCTGTAGATTCAGCTAAGTCACTATCCACTGCACGGTCTGAATGTCAGCAAGGAAAAATCCTGCATTGGAACATGGGTTAAGCTAAGGATTTGGCTGAGTGGTAGAGCACTTGACTGGTATGCACATGGTCCTGGGTTCAATCCCTAGCCCTGGAAAAACAAACAAACCATACAACATCAGTTGAAACTGTGTTGCTTTATTTTGAGAGATGCCTTTGCGTTTGCCACCTTGGCATTGATGCCTCATCCAGTTTGCGGATTCTGAACTGCTCAGGGCTGCCTCCATACTGCCTTCCAGAATGGTCAGGTAAGTGATCCATGAGCAAAGTCCTCACCTGGGTTTTCTGGGATGTGGCACAGCTTTAATAAACATACCTTTTTTTATTATTAATTTTGAGATGCTTACATGTTAGGATGTATTATAAAATCATATGTATGCTTCCCTGTAGAAGCCCAAGTGATTTACATATCCTTGCTATAAATATATACATTTGTAGCAAAAAGCAGCTAAATGGAAACCTGATTACAAAGCAACTGTCATTGATTTCATGTGGCTCCCTCCCGTCTCCACTATGTTTAATCTGGTCTGATACTATTAAAATATTATCCTCAAGGGAGCACATGGGGATTCAATGTTAAGATTAAAACCATACGGTAAAGATGTTCTTTGCTTACACTTTCTGCGTGTTCCTGACAAAAGCAAGGACTAAATAGAACCCATTCTCCCCTTCTGTATCACACGCTTCACCCTACCGGAACAGAATGCACACTGGGAAGCACTGGTTTGACTTTCAGGGACGTAACTGGAAGCATATTTTGTTTTTGAGTGAAAGGAGCCAATTTTTTTTTCTCTGTCTTTTCTCCTTAAGAGCTGGGTCCTCTGTTACACACCAAAACCCCACCAGTGGACATCAGAGGTTGTTGTCAAAAATGAACCAGAATGCTCTTGGTATAAGGCAGGTTATCGTCCTACAGTGAGCAGGAGAAAAGGATCCGAGGAAAATATCCTCAACTCTAGGAAGAGCGAGCTCCTTAGATCCCGTTATTTGAAATGGGAGAGTAACAGCCGGTAGCTTTTATGTATGCTAAACTAAAGTGTTTATCATTTAAATGCTAATTTACATAGAGAGCGCAGATGGAATTCATTATGGAAGCAAACATAAAAGCACAAAATCTGAGGACGAGAAAGAGGAAAATTTTTTACAGTATCGATACTGGAGCTCTTTCAACTGTTTACATTTGCATGACTTTCCTGAGAAAGAAAGGGAAAGTTGAGAAGTAATGAGAACCAAGAGTGAAAGGAGTCGAAAGCCGAAAGCCAGCATTACCGCAGACTGAATACTTCCTAAGGCCGGCCTTACGGCAGACTGAACACTTCTTCCTAAGGCTGGGGAAGGCTGGGCTGGGGTGGGCACAACTTATTTGTGTTAAATGCTCTGTCCCTTTGGTAATTTTTTTAAACTTTACTTATCTGTTTATTTTTATTCTATGTGCATTGGTGTTTTGCTACATGTATGTCTGTGTGAGGATGTCGGTTCTTGGAGTTACAGACAGTTGTGAGCTGCCATGTGGGTGCAGGGAATTGAACCCGGGTCCTCTGGATGAGCAGCCAGTGCTCTTAACCACTGAGTCATCTCTCCACCACCACCCCTTTAGTAATTTTTAAATAGCTTTTCCCTGGATTTATGAGGGCAGAAGGAACTGTGTAAAAATTATTCTAAACCTTAGCAAGACTCTGGAAAAGTAAGGCACTTATTTCAAGATCGATCTGCTAGTATTTTCAAAGTGCAATCTCTTGATCTCTTCAATATGTGGCTCCAGAACACATGATAATTTCACATTTTTATAAGCATTAATTACTATTACCTTCTACATTGATAATATGGACAAAATAACAGAGCTTTCTGAGGAAGTATAGATCTGTACCTTTTAAAATTGCTTTATTCATAACTTTTAAAACTATTTCTTTAAAGAAAATATCTTTCAGTGAAGGAGGCCTTAAGGTGTTCTCCACACTGTGGTGTGGTTTTGCTTTCTGCAGGCTCCTGTCTTTGCATCCCTGTTCTCTGTGCCCCCTCCTCTGTTGCTACAGTAGAACCTGTGAACACAGATCCTTCAGCATAACCCTCCTCGGCAGAATCAGAAACGGTGCTTACGGCTGCCCATGCGTGCTGCAAACTTCTGGCAATTAATTTCAATTAAGTTATTTACAAGGTGTGCCACTGCTAACTTTGTGCCCAGATGTTTCACTTGGCAAATCGCAGCGGCCACCAATGAAGTCGGTTTCAGCAACAATCACTCATTGATGGGATTTTCTCAGCAAATGCACAGCACCTTTATAACACCAGCACATGATGTCATCACCCTGCCCCTCATCTCGGTCATAAAAATGCCAATACAAGTTGCAACAAATGACTGCGGGCGATGGCTGAGTTCTAGAGAGGCTGCGTTGAACACCTGGGCTGCGGTGGAGTCTAGCGGCTTTCAAGGTTTCATTACCAGATGTTTGTGGAACAACTTATGCATGTATGGAACACATACATTATTTTTCATTTGCATGAGTGATTACCAGAACTTTGGAAGCAGTGGAAACACGGTTTCTTTTCTTTTTAAAGGCTAATGAGAATTTACTAGGGAAATACATTTTAATTAAAATCAGCACTGCTAATCTTAACCATTAAGAGCTGAATCTGTGTAGTAATGTTTTTAAGTAATTGTTTGTTCAGATAATGCATTTTAAGAAGTAAATTAGGTGCTAGGGTTGTAACCTTGAGGAAGAAAATAAAAACCTATAAAGGTTTTTATTGATTTTTAAGTCAGCTATTAACCATCTCATTTTGTTTAATGATTTTGCACGGTTTAGGGTTCTATTTAATAATCACGCATTGCGACAAAGGAAGGCTGGAGAGATGTCTCATGTAGTGCAGCATTCTTGCTGCTCTTCCCAAGGATGGGAGGTCGGCAGCCAGCACCCACTTTGGACAGCTCACAGCCTCCTTTAACTCCAGCTCCAGGGGATCTGACAACTCTCTTCCGGCCTCTGTGGGCACTGCGCTCATGTACCTATACCCCCAGGCAGATACACACACACACACACATAGATATACACATACACACACACACACACATACATATACACACATACATATGCATACACTCACACACACTCACACACATATACATATACACACATACACTCACACACACAGATATACACATACACTCACACATATACACACATATACACACATACACACACTCACACATATACTACATACACAGACTTATTCACACCCACATATACACACAAACACACACAAACACACACAATTAAAAATTAAGACAAAGATTACTTAAAATTATCTGTGTGTTTACCATCAATTTATCAAAGTGTAAGAGGAGCTGCCCTTTATGATCCAAACACCATCTCATTTCAGAAATGATATGAAAACCATATCAGGCCCAACTGTATTCTCATACACAGTGATGTTCCTAGAAAGAAAGTTTGCAAAAGTCTTGATAGGTGTGTTTCTTACAGGATTGCAATTTTTCTTTTTTAAGTTTTAAGGAAACTGATGCTTCTTAGATTTTAATCAACTCAAATGCTAAGCCTAGGAAAACAAGCAGGGGGCTCCTTTGTGGAAGCTCAACCTTTGTTCCCAGTAGCATATCCTTTACTTTATATTAGGGGGTGAAATGGACTACAATTCCTCCCGCTGAGCAACTACAAAAAGCTGTTCCCACTGTGTACAGCTGTGATTTCAGACAGTTCAAAGAGCTGTGAACCCGTGCGGGTGCTAAAATGAAGTAACATACTGAATAAAATCAGATTCTATCAGGGCCCAATGAATGCATTATTGTTCATAAAGCCCAGTTTCTGAAAATGTATGTATGCTGCTTCCTGAACAAACAGGTAAAAATCTGTCTTGTTTAAGAAGCAAACATTTCAACCATTTCAACACCTTGACTAAGAACTGGCCATTAAATCGAACCTGTTCGCTATCAGGCTATAAAATGAACGAAGTGTCAGAAGCAAATACACGTTAGTAGGTGGGACAGTAAACACCAAATGAAAACATCTTTGCAAATGTAACACTTAGGAGATGGATTCCCATCACCCTCTGCCTTGCTGTGAAGTTCATGGTGGTCCTTGGGTAGAGCTGGGATGCCTTCCTTTGCCTTTCCTTCTTAATGTGTCCAGGATCCTGCCAGCTCTCCAGGGAGTCGTTAGGAACAGCAGGGTGGTGCTGCTGGCAGGCGCCTCGCCTCGTGGCATCTCCAGGGAGGCCCATTCTGAGACACTGAGAGCCACTGTGAGCACACATGTCCTCATTCCTGGTTTGTTCTACGCGGGGCCCAAGGTGATGGGAACGAACACGGTGTGGCTATAGATAGCTCCCCGTGTTTTGTTAAGAAAACATAAGTGTTTTTACCCTATTGCACGTTTTATCTGAAATGATTTTTTCACTCTTAATCTTGGCCTCAAGGCAAGCGAGTGGAGGACTTCTTAATGCTTATGTTAAAGGGGACCGCAACTTGTTTTCAGTCCTTGGGACATTTTTATATACCACCATTAAGCAAAAGCAATAATCACAAAGGAAATTAAACTACAAAGAAAATACGGGAAAGCCATGTTAGCGTCTGACCTAAATATACACAACAAAGGAAATGCGTGGCCGCAGTTAGAGCTTGTTCTTTAACTACCACCTGCACGTCCCGCCCTGGGCGCGTGGTGGCCCTGTGTTCAGGATGCTCCTAAGCTGCACTGACTCAACACAATTGGACGAAGAGTGAGAGATGCGGCTGACCCCAGGGTTTTGTTCACATGCAATCAACTTTGCAAAGTTTCACAAGTGTCCATGGCGCTGGCCACCAGAGAAGGCTTGCTGGCCCCTCAGATGCAAGTATATTAGATATCGGGAAATACATTTGCTCAGCTGGGAAGAACTGGACACTATCAGTCTAAGCCACACCTGCCAGACTGTGGCAGTTGGGTTGTGTATACGTGGGTGGGATGGACACAGTGGGCCAGCTCACCTGAAGCACTTCACAGAGCATGCATTATCCACAGTAACTGCTAAAGACCGATCTAGGCCCATTGTGTAGTTGAAGATACTTCTCGCACTTGGCAGGCTGGCTAGAGAATTCTGTCCTCTTGTCTGTCTGTAGGATGGAGCTGATGACGGAGGAGAGTTCTGTTATGCCTCTGGCAAGAATCTTGCAGAAATGGATGTGTCTTTGGGAAGGTTAATTTTGTTGAAAAAGGTCTTGATGATATCTTAGAATTTCCCAATCATTTGCAAAGGTTTCTTTTACAAGGATTTTCCCATTTAATTACATGTCCATCTTCCCCTGTAGATCAGATGAGCCAATTACTTGGAGGTTAGTTAATAACAAAAACAACTAGGAAAGTCACAACAAGAGCAGAAGAAAGAAAACATATGAGTTCTTTGTTTAAATATGTACTGTCATTATAAAACTTGGCCCTTATTCAAAAGCCTCACGACTGGTATCTATAGACAGGAGATAACTCAGTAGGTTAGGACTAAATGTTTCCCAAACACAAGGACCAGAGTGTGATCCCTAACACCCACATAACAAGTCATACTCCATAGCCAGGGAAGCTGAAGTAGGCTTCCTATGTGAGGCTCACTGACTTGCCAGCCTCCCAGGTCCCAGGGAGAGGTCTCAAAAGATAAAATTGATGGCTCTTAAGGAACAATACACAAGGATGACCTTGGCTCCCACACACCAATTATTAAAAAGAACGGTATGCTAACAGTTCAATATACCATGTCCATATGAAAGCGAGCTATGCTGCACAGAAAGAAGCCCAGAAGCTGGGACGCGGTGGTGAGAGCCTCATTAGCGTGTGCTTTTCTCTATGTTTCAAAACTTTTACTGGGCAGAGTCCTGAGAGGTGAACCTAGTGGAAGTCAGGCACAGAGTCAGACTTGGGAGTTTCCTGCCCTTCTTCAAATTTAAACTGTTTTGGTGGGACAGGGCTCCAATTAGAGGGAAAAAAGAATCAAAGAAACCATAGCATAGTTCACTGTGGCTCTAGCAAATGTCATGGCAGCCCAGACGTTAGAGGGGAAGAGTCTTCAGTGCCCATCTTCACAGAGACAGTGCAATTCTCACAAGTCGCGAAACTCAGTGAGAAAGTTCTTTGCTCTGCTGCTTTTTCTCCAGAGTGTATACGCCACGTGCATACGCCACGCAATACGCCACGCGCATACATCACAGTGGTCAGTGACTCTGGTATCTTTCTGCTCAATGAGGTGCGTGTCCCACAGACTATCCAAAGCTGGGCCTAAGAGTTCCACACATTTTCACCAACACCAAAAACAAAACAAAAACCAAACCCTGCTGGATGCTGTAAGCATGCCCTGTGTTATTTAATATTTGTAAATAAAAGGGAGCTGCTAAGAGAAAGGCAGAACTCTTTATGTTGGGCCTCACAAGATTTTTCAGTTCCCAGTGTCCTGAACCTTCTCAAGGCAGAACATACAACTATTTCTTCCAAAATGTCCCTATTGCTTGCTCCCCTTACTCCCCATCGGCTCTACTCTACATCGGTGCGGACCCACCATTATCAGTCAGCGTGTTCCCGCTAGGGTAACCAAAACTTGGACACGTGGAAGGAAAATGTTTCCTCTTCCACCAGACTTAAAAGGAGATGAGGTCCCTTTCCCCTTCCTCATTAGCATTGTTGTATAAAAACCATCTGGGACAATTTAGTAAATTAAATACATTGAAGCAACAAATAAAAGATACTCTAATGAATAAAACACAGGAGACCCCATACGGCTATCTATTTCTTTTTTGACAAGCAGCATAATCAAGCGGTCAGCATCAGAGGACGGGCCAGCAGCCAGGCGGGGAAGGCTGGTGAGCGGCCGACTCTTCCGGCTCCTGCTTTCCTGCCTCCCTCACCATTATTGACTGTACACTTAAACCATAAGTCCAGACAAATCCTTTCTTCCTTAAGTTGTTTTTTGTCAGGTACCTGTCACGGCAACAGGAAAAGTAAATAACAGAGCAGCTTGAGTCTCTTAAATCATCACGCCAGCACAGCAAAACCCACGCAGACTCGATTTGGCCTGTGGAGAACAAACTCACAGCCTGGGAAGTAGAATCACCATTCTTGAAATCGATTACAAATTTGCCTTCTTCAGAAACTTCCCGAAGGTCTCTACTCCTCACGTTTGTTTTCCTTCCGAAGTCTGTGTGCCCTTTAGATAGCACAGCTTGGTGCTTTCTGTGTAGCTCACATATGCGTGTCTCACTTTCTCACCTACTTAGGAAACACATTTTGCTGAAGGGAGAAGCATGCGTTATGATTCTCTGGTCCTTCTGTTTCATTGTTAATCTTCCACTTCATTGATGTGCATGCATGCAAGTGTGTATATGTGTGTGTGTGTGTGTGTGTACAGGTCACAAGCCCTAGTGTATAAGGGTTAGAGATCAACATTGTGTGCCTTTCTCCATCACTCTTTGTGTGTTTTGAGACGGAGTCTATCGTTGAATTTAGAATTCACCAGCTGGCTGTACTAGCTGGCCAGGAAGACCCGGGGTTCCACGTGTCTCTATTTCCCAAGCTCTGGATGGGAGATGCACACTGCAATGGCCCAGCTTCTTAATTAGGGATCCGAAACCAGGTCGCCGCGCTTGTTTGCATGAGAGGGTTTTGCTGACCGAGTCATTGTCCTAGGCCTTTGTCCAATGTTTTACATCTATTTTAAAATGAAGATGTCAGAGTAGTTCATTTTCGTGGGACTCAAAAGAACAAAACAAAACGCTAGGTAGTCAGCTAAAACTGTGAATAAAGGCTGTATGTCCTGGGACGGCTGGCAGGACTTAACATGTAATGCACATTACACTCCCACTTAAAGAGAATGTGTAGAGTTCAAGGGGCAAATGTTCATCAAAGCGAAGAGGACCACAAATGTAATATTTGGAAGAGGGTTTTCAATTTCCCAGCACTGAGAGATGTCTGGGCAGCAAACAAAATAAGCGATTACTGACTGGCGTTTGAAATTGGCGTCGTTTGAACTATCAAATGAACCTCATTAAGAGAAAAATCACACAAACTCTGTAGCTGGGACACACATACGCACGCACGCCTGCACGCGCACATTGAGCTGAAGGAACATTGTTTTGCTGAGTGACTTTCAATTCTGGCCTCCTCTGGGTTTCTACAGAGCAGGCCTCTAAACACACCTCCTGCGTGGGTGGAGTCCTGCTGCGGTCCGTCGTCATGGAGATGGGTCTCCTGCAGGGGGCATCGCTACGGACAGGGAAGCCGGTGGTGGAAGAGCTAGCCCTTGAAGCAGTTTATAACACGCCAAATCCGAGACCCTTGCGGAAGACTCCCCCACTTTTCTTTGGTCTAAAACGATTGATTTCTAGATTTAGAGGCGCAGAGGTGGAGGAGGGAGGCGGAGAAGAGGAGCAAGAGAATGCGGGAGAGGATGAAGGAAGAACGGCAAAGGGAAAAAGTCTCCTTCTTCCCCGTCTCCACGCTTCTCTGCAAAGCTGCTCGCCTCAATGCCTCCTCCTTTTGCCTTTCCTTCCCCTTTTCTATTTTTCCTCTTTTGGTTTTTGTTGTTGTTGCTGTTGTATGACACAGGGTCACACTGCGAAGCCCTGGATGGCCTGCGACTCATAGAGATCTGCCTGCCTCTGCCTCCAGAGTGCCAGGACTAAAGGATTGTGCCCCCACGCCAGGCTACTCCAGATTACTGCACATTGGTCTGGCTTCTCGTTCCGTCCACTCCCATCGACCAGCTCCTGAAACAGCCCCCGTAGACCCTCTGCTTGCAGACCTGATGCCTTTTCCATTGTCTCCATGTTTTTTAATTCAAAATATTTACCAAGTGTCAGTTGACACACTTATTTTTCTTATGAGGAAAGAGTTTCTCCATCCACAGCTTTTTCTTCTGTCCCCACCCTGACTTAGCTTCTCTCATACACTGGCTTCTTTGCCCCTTTGGTTTTCCTGCAAGATTTTATTCCTGCCCAGTGCATTCTCCTCTATGGCCTCTCCAGAGCCAGCTCACCCTCAGCCGTAGACTAGCAACACCTCAGCTCACAGCTCTTGAGACTCTAGGACTTTTATCCTCAGCAAAGACCGGTGCCGTGAACTTCTGATGTGTTATTTCTGAGCTCCTCGTCCATCCTGTGCAGTGTCTCAGTAGCGCCTTAACCCTGATAAAGCGGAAATGTGCTTCTCCTTAACCTCTCCCCTCGTTTGTGTGTCAGATCACTTTCCCTTCATTCTTGCTTCTGCAATGAGTCACAACAGCTCTAGATGAGCCCAGGGCTACCTGGGGAATCCACCCCTAGGGCAACTCGTCATTAGCACACTCCCTGCCTTAACTCTGAGGTTGCTACAGCTCTCGTTTCTCCTGTCTAAATGACCCAGCTTGCTTTCCTCTTGAATCTGTGGTCCCTATCTTTGCGGTGTAGCTATTTGCCTGACTCCTTTCTGTGACTTTTATCACACAAGAGTAAAACTCCCTTTCCGACTGCTTCCTCCTTGTAAACTTTGCCCCCTGTTCATCCTCTCTGGCTTGCTACCGACAGCCCCCTAAACATTCTGTTCCAGAGGAGGCTTGGGTTGGGGACAGGCTAATACGTTTGCCTAGAGAGCTTACAAGCCTGCATGCTGTGCAAAGCACTGAGATTCCTGCACCTCAGACTCCTGCACATTTTCTTTTGGTGGCCATCGTTCATGATGACGAAGGATATACCCCATTAGTGTTTTCTCGCTTTACGGGAGTTTCTAACGCGTAGAGTCTTAGTCAATCCCTGAGATCTCTGAGAACAGGAAGCATGCCTTATTCATCGTTTTCCAGGCATTTTAAATTATGAATAATAATAGGTTGTAGAATATCTCACGACTAAATAGGAAAAAAAGGGGGGACCAGACAGGATAGCTGGTTGAATGTTTGGCCCTCATTTCTGGTGCCTTTGGTACTATATGCAATAATCTGCAACTATTTTGGTTTCAATTAAAGTATTTTTATTTATGGAACCCTCCTCCCTCTTTTTCTTTCTTTCCATGTATGTATGCCATGTGTGTGCACGCCATGTGTGTGCATGCCATGTGTGTGCAGGTGCCCACAGAAGCTGGAAAGGGGCATCCGATCCTATGGAGCTGAAGCTACAGGTTGTAAGCAGCCTAACATAGGGTTAGAAACAGAACTAGGGTCCTCTGGAAAAGCAGCAAGAGCTTGTAACTCTGTAAGTCCCAGTCCCTACAATTATTTTCTTAAATCCCTTAAAAATTATTTTTAAGAGAAGCAGAAAATTATATAATAATGCAACAATTAGAAAAATCAAAACAATCATAACAAAGGAAATGGTTGCTCAGAGCAACAGAAGAATCTGAATTCACTAACAGAAGAAATTCCCCCTGTTGTTGTTAAAGGGTGAAATGAGAGGTGAGGTCCAGCTTCTGACAGGCAATTCTTTCACTGGAAATATTTGGGAAGGAGTAAACCATCTTTCAACCCGTGGGGTCAGCTCTGTCCACTGAACAAAGCACGGATATGTGCGTCACCATCTCCCTTGCAAAACCTCGGTGGGCCTGCTGCTACATGCAGGCTACGGATTGTATAAGGCCGTACGTGACAGCGAACACCTCAGCAGCGAGTCTAGACTACGAGGTCATATTCAGAAATGCATGACCTCAGTGTGGGAGAGTGGAGGTTGTGGTGACAGAGCCTGGGTCAGGTTAACGTCTAAATGGAAAGGGTGTTTGTGAGGTCATGAAGAGTAAATAAAGGAACAAGGAGAGAAGCGTGTTAACAAAGGAATGGTCTGTCATAATTCTGGAAACCTCTGGAGCAGAAAGCTATTAATTCAAATAGTCCAGTGCTGGGCAGCTGTAGTGAAGGCTGTTCCCTTGATGGAGGATCTCTGCCAGTTCCGAGGTGGGAAGTGGGAAGGCTATCATCATCATCATCATCATCATCATCATCATCATCATCACCATCAAACAACAACAAAATGCAGGTTAAGATCAATTTAAAAATTAGTTTTCAAGGCGGCAACACCACAGTCCTGCCGGTGCTCTACGGGCCTCTCCATCCAGAGATTCAGCAGGAGATGGCGGGCGAGGGAATTGGGGTTCTGGAGCTGGCCGCCCATTTGCCACCTGGGCAAGAGCAGGATGTGCACCTCGTCCAGGCATCCAGCGCCCCTGGAGCTGGGGCACAGGGATCCTCCAACCCCGCAGCCAGCCCCGGGACCGCATTGCCTTCCCCAGAAAACACTGGAGAGGCCCCCACCTCCAGCGTCCTGAGCCCGGAGGGCAGTATGCAGGGATGGGGGACTCAGGTGGGGACCGGAGGGAAGGCCCAGGAAGTGACGACTGAGGAGGCCACTGCTGTGGAGGTGGGGGAGAAGCTGGAGTGGGTTGCAGAGGCCCAAGCAAGCTTGGGGATTCTGGACCTAGGGGCCCTTATCGTAGACCCGCTGGAGACCATCCAATGGGAGCTGGAGGTCATGAGTGCCCAGGCTGACGGGGGGGGGGGGGGGGGGCTACCTTCCACTGGAGTGCAGGTTTGGGAGGATGCGTGGTTTGCACCTAGCCCACCGGAGCTTTATCATTCACAACATTCGAGGCTTTTGGGTCACGGCCTTCCTGAACCACCCACAGCTGTCAACCATGATCAGCCCTAGGGATGAAGATGAAGACATGCTTGGCTATTTGATGAATTTGGAGGTGAGGGAGCTCAGACACACCAGAACAGGTTGCAAGTTCAAGTTCCTGTTTGGGAACAACCCCTACTTCCAAAATGAGATGATAGTGAAGGAGTATGAGTGTAGACCTTCAGGCCGGGTGGTGTCCATGGCGACTCGCGTCCGCTGGCACCGAGGCCAGGAACCTCCGGCCTTGGTGAACAGGAACCGTGATACCATGCGAAGCTTCTTCCGCTGGTTTTCACAGCATAGCCTTGCAGAGACTGACAGGGTGGCCCAGATCATTACAGATGACCTGTGGCCCAACCCTTTGCAGTACTACTTACTGGGGCAAAGGCCCTACAGAGCTAGACCAGGCTTTGCAAGGTGGTCGCCAGAGGCTCTGCGTAGGCCCTATGCGTTCCAGTCTGGCTAAGTCCTGCTCCAATACATGGCGCCTCCATCGGACTACTCCTCTGCCTGTGAACCTATGCTCATGCCAGAGCTCTGCTGTTTGCTTCCTCTCTTGTGAATTCTGGCTCTTCAGCATGTTTGGTGGACTCAGGGCCAAGGTTGTGACATTGTGTGATCTCATATGCCACTGCATTTAGAGTGGGCACCCAACGCTATGGACTTGTACTACCATCCGGTGTGTGGCCTGAATTCACCTGTAAAACATGGCCTTTCTACTCACTGGACACCGTTACCTACAGGGCTTCACAAGGACCAGAGCCTGTTTGAGGCCTAGTGCTTCAAAGCTACAATATGCTGGGCTTCAGGGCTGTGCCGACTGTCCCAAACTGAGGCTCATCACCCAAGAGGAAGCACATGTGGTCCTGGCAGTCAACCAGACTTGGATAGCCCATGGCTCCAGGACCACAGAGCAGTTTGCTATTCACTGGATTGTTGGGCATCTGCAACCTGGTCAGCCAGATGATCAGAGGCCTAGGGCCTGAAGCAATGGCCAGTGCATTGTCGTGATCAGTACTGTTCTTTGTATCCTGTGTGTGTCCCTCTCATAGACTGCTGTTGGCTTGTGAAAACCCACACTGTGCCCCACCCATGCCTGGCCATAGCCTTTCTGAGGAATTTTGCCTAGCCCACCATCACCCCTGCTGCCTGCTCTCAGGTCCGTAAGGGCCCCTTGTTAATATAATGAGAGCTCCTAATTCCAGAGATTGCACCGGGCTGGCATATCTGGGCAAGTGCTCAAGGTAGAAACCTTCCTACCTGAAGCCTCACTTCTAGACCTACACAGAAGTCAGACCCTTTGTCAGTTTCTCCTTCACCTACCTGGTTTTAAGCTGCTAGGTTGTAGGTGCTGGAGAGGGGCTTTCTGGCCGTGTGGCATACACTGGCATAGGTTTCACACGGTTTTTAATAGGACATCTCTGAAATGCATTTTCCAAATAGCTAAGGAGACATTTCTTGAATCGCCTGTCTTAGGAATTACCAGTGCTCCCTGCCCCCTCGCCCTTGCAAGGCTTAGAATAGTCACAGTGTACAGTGCAGGGCTGGGACAGGACAGCTAATCACTTCATTTTACACTGTGTTCTTTTAAAGAAACTTTAGTGTCTCTTCTTTGCCTCCCCCACCCCTTGTGGGTTTATAGATAAAAGAGGCTAAACTGCCCTGCCCCTCCGAGTCCCCTCCAGGCTGTCTCTGTCTCATGAAAGGCCTTCCTTTCTGCTCCCTAGGACTAGGAGACATAAAACAATGAGGATGGAGAACCCTCAGTCTTTGCTAGCTTGCACCCTTCCTTCCTTCCTTCCTTCCTTCCTTCCTTCCTTCCTTCCTTCCTTCCTTTTTTCCCTTTCTCTCTTTTGATTCACCAATATATTTTGCAAATTGGAAGAGAAACATAATAATGTCACTTTTTGGCTGTTTTCTGGTCCAGTTATGAGCTTGTATGGGCAGAAAGTTAATGTGTTCTTCATTTTGTACCTTTTGAGTAAGACCTATGCGTCTCCTCTGCTCTTACTGGACGACTGAGCTGTACAGGCCTGCTTGTGTTTCGCTGAGGACGTTTGTGAGATGGCCTCTGTAACTGCTCTGTGCCACTTAGACATTTGTGACTACTCACGGCTGTTATGAGCTGTGGCTTGGTGTTGTAGAGTTTGAATCTGGTGATTTTGTGGAACTTAATGCTGGCCATTGTTGCTGTGTTCTGTGAGAATAACCCCCAGAAAGAACTTGGAACCCAGCATCTTCTGGGCCCTGCAGACCATGTTGTAACAGACATTTTTGTTTCCAGATGGAGAAATGTTCCTAGGTTACTTTGTGTAGTCAGAAGAGGGTTTGTAGCACTTTATCTGCAACATGATGATAAAGAATAAAAACCTTTTGATCTAGGGAAAAAATTAGTTTTCAATTAAAACGAGTAAAAAGCATCTCTCCCCTCCCCACCCCACCCCACCCCCCGCCACCGGAGACAATAGGCAATGCTGGCTGGGAAAGCACAGTGAAAACCTAGAAGTCACGCTCTGAATTGAACTCCAAATAAAGAACTTCACAACCCATAGCCTGGTCAGAGTCTCTCACCATCCTTGATCTCTCTCTGCTTCCTGTTTCCAGCTTTCTGTCTGACATCTTTTCTCTCTCTGTCTGCAGTAATTACACATAGCCTCCCTAATAATTTTCCTCTTCTTGTTTGGAGAAAAGGGTGACATTACCAATTCTTTTGAAACCAACCGCCGAAACCCAAGCATGACTCCTCTGCCCATCGTGAACCAAAGTCAGGCATCCGATGCCCAGAAGCAGACAGCAGTGCAGTGTAGCATTTTGTGTTATTTTCGAATCTCAGCAAATGATTTTTTAAAAAAAAAACTTATCCACTAATATTTCCACTTAAATCCTTAAATTACCAATTCTGAACAGGAATACTAAATGGTAAGCTATCATTTGGAATTTATAATGGAAAAAAAAGGCCTGGCCATTTAACAAACTCTTATTGACTTAACTCAGGCCTCTGCCTCTGTGGCAGGAAAAGGCAGGGTGTTTTACAGGGAGAATGAGTCTGAACTTGCTAATGTCCAACAGTTTGGAGTCACAGTCCTAAATCTTTTCTTTTCTCTTGCTAGTCTTGTACTGATTTTATTGTACCAGAAAGTTTTCTCCATTCATTTACTCTCACGGTCCCCATCTTCTCCTGTGGGTAGTGACCCCAGGTTCTCTGCCAAGTGTATGAGGATGCACTTCCCTTCATTCAGTGAGCGTCCCAGTGGGCCTCCATTTGTAACAAGATCAGTGACTCTATGGTTTTAGAAACCTGGATTGAATTTCTTTCTTTCTTTTTAACCACTCCAGATTATTATTTTCTGCATGATGCTCTTTTGACTTTTTTCTGCTCCTCTGGGTTTTTCATGCCATACACTTGACCATCTAGATCCTCAGACTAAAGCAGATAATTGTGGTTTCCTTTAGAAAACTATTATCATGGACTGTCTCAGCCATGGTTGTGGACTGTCTCAGCCGTGGTTGTGAACTGTCTCAGCCGTGGTCATGGACTGTCTTGTGGACTGTCTCAGCCATGGTGGTGGACTATCTCAGCCGTGGATGTGGACTGTCTCAGCCGTGGTCGTGGACTGTCTCAGCTGTGGTCATGGACTGTCTCAGCCATGGGTATGGACTGTCTCAGCCATGGTCGTGGACTGTTTCTGATTGTGGCTGCAGACTGGCCTTCGAAAACTTGATTTTCTCACCTACAGCTTTTAAGAACTTAATTGTCTTGTTCATCTGACATTTTTAAATGCAAAACATTTTATATATATTGATGAGCAAAGAAAAAATTCAGAAAATAACCATAAGTATCATTGTATGGAATACTCTGATGATTTTTATAATTTTTATTTGTTTTTCCAGAAAGCAAAAGAAAATGAAGCCATGACTCTTGACTGGGAAAGAGTAGGATTAGTTAAGAAGGGATTAGTTGACAGGGGAGCTTGGGTGTCAGGCAAACCACAGTTTTGAGAAGAAGAGAGAAGAGTAAGGACAGACAGCTTTGCTTCCCTCCCTTCTGCCCCCTACTCCAGAATTACCACCCACACCACTCTAGAATCTGCCCCCTGCTTGCTCTTAGATTTCTTTCACCCCTCATTTTTATGTTGCAAACATTTTTCATATACCATTGAACATGTATTGAATATGTTAAGAAAGATGCCCACAAAATGTTTTCAGAAAACAAAAACAAACTAAAGAATTATACAGTATATTCTCACTATGATAATGTTTTCTGTAGATACATTTACGCATTCACGGGAAATCTGAAAATGTATGTGCCTGTTAGATGCCTTAGGATCTCTGCATAGGAGGCTGTTGAGAGCATTTTCATTCTCATTTATTTTTGTTCTTTTTATTGTTTCATGATGTAGATAATTTTGTGTAATAATTGTGTTTTGTAAATGAGAACAGAACATAGAAAATCACTGATTCTGCAGAGGACCCAAGCTGGAGTCCCAGAATGCCCATTGAAAGCTCACAGGTACCTATAACTTCAGCTCTAGAGGATCTGATGCTTCTGGCCTTTACAGACACCTTCACTCAAGTGTACATAAACACCCACACACACATTAAATAATCAATTCTTAAAGAAAAAGCAATATGGCACATTTCTATAACTCATGTGTAGTCAAGTAACTTCTTTCTTGAAACTGATGCTTTGTGGGGCCTTTATAAGAAGATAGATAGATAGATAGATAGATAGATAGATAGATAGATAGATGGTAGATAGATAGATGACAGATAGATAGATAGATGATAGATAATAGAAAGAGATGCTGCTACTGATGTAAATAGATGGTAGATAGACAGACAAACAGATGGATATAGGTGTAGCTATGGCCAGAAACATGGGTACAGATACAGATGTAGACACAACGTTCTTTATGTACATGTGTCTGAAGGCAGACAGACAGCACTATGTATGTACATGTGTCTGAAGGCAGACAGACAGCACTATGTATGTACATGTGTCTGAAGGCAGACAGACAGCACTATGTATATACATGTGTCTGAAGGCAGACAGACAACACTGTGTATGTGTATATGTGAGAAGGCAGACAGTCAGCACTTGGCAGGAGAGTCTTGCTCACATTTAGCAGGATTTTATCCACAGAGCTTAATGTACTGAGTTTTCTTAGCCCCACTTATCATGGGCATCCATGTTTATGATCCACTTGTCACAGGCATCCACGTTTATGAACCACTTGTCACGGGCATCCACATTTATGAACCATTTTATAAGATGACGGGGAGATCAGTAAGACACGGACTCTGGAACACTTGTTTTTACATGAAAAACACTGCCATGCCAACCAAGAGCTTTTCCATGGTTGGTCTGTCGCTGCATGATTCCAGGTGGTCGGCCCAGGTTTATTATTTTGACCTGAAGTTGAAAACCCCCAAAGAGAGTGAGAAGGCTCAGTGGGTAAAAGTGGTTGCCACCAAATCTGAAGACCTAGTTCAATTTCCCAAATCCACTTGGTGGAAAGAAAAATCTGACTCCTGGAACTTGTCCCCTGGCTTCTACATGCATGCCATGGCATTTATGAACCTATACATATAATAACCCCAACTATCTACAGATTAATAAAAATAAAATAAAACTCCTACTGCCAGATCCACCTACCCTGCTAGGTCACACTGGTCATAGGATCCACCACAGCCTTTGTGAAGGGGAGGGGAGGTGCTTCATATGGGCTCAGTTTTACGTGATCACGAGCTATGACAGCTCATGTATCAGGGATGTGTAATGAGACCATTGTTTGTACTCCATGGCCCTCTGCCAAGGCCTCTGCACAACCGGCCATACAGCCGAGACAGAGCCTTGCGTTCTGCAGTCATGGCTTCCCTCCTGCTCTGCCGGTCCAGCAGCGATCGTTACTCACTGAGTTTTAAGAAAGAAGCTACTTGACTACACATGAGTAATAGAAATATTGCAGATATTTCTTTAAGAATTGAGCTTATTTAATGTGTGTGTGTGTGTGTGTGTGTGTGTGTGTGCGTGTGTGTGTTTATGCACACTTGAGTAAAGGCGTCTGTAAAGGCCAGAGGCATCAGATCCTCTAGAGCTGGAGTTACAGGTAGCTATGAGCTTTCAATGGGCGTGCTGGGTCCTCTGCAGGAGCAGAGCATGCTATGAATTGCTGAGCCATCCTCTCTGGTTCCTACTGCTCTTCAGAAGAAGCTCACAGCAGCATGACGTGGCATATAGGAATGTACATGTCTCCTAATGACTGCTACAGTCATGAAATTCAAGCGAGACCCAGGTTTATCCTGTTCATCTAGACACCGCTGTGTGTCCCCAGTACAGCAACTGTAAGGACCATTTGGTTTTAGTTAGTCATCTTCAGAGTTCAGTCATCTTTAAGGGAGAGGACTTGAAACGTGAACATGAATGTTCAGCGTCTTACACTTCAAAGACTGCAGCTTGCTGTTCTAACCTGTTCTACCCCTACCAGAACCCCAAGGTTGAGAACATAGCGATGAAGATGACGGCACTTGGCCTTTAGGGCATAACTGGACCATGAAGTCAGAACATCTCGAATGTGACGGTAACAGAACAGCCTCCTCCTCTCACCTTGTAAAGAGTGAGAGAAGCTTGGCTATGAGCCAGGATGCACGCTCTCTACCAGCCCCCAATGCACAAACGTCTTGATCTTAGACTTTAGGACTTGGAGAAAGGAATTGTGCTTCATAAGTGATCCAGTAATACTTTCTCGTCGCGACTGCCAGCCCACAAACAACCACACAGAGACTTGCTATTAATTATGAAAGCTAGGCCTTTAGCTAAGGCTTGTTTCCAGCCAGCTCTTACAACTTAATTAACCCCTATTTTTTAGTCTGCGTTCTGCCATGCGGTTCTTTACCTTCCCCCTTGGGGCACATCCAACTTTGCGTCTTGCTCCGAGTCCACTGGTGAAATCCGCACAGCTGTAGTCCTCCTCCCAGCCTATCTCTCTGCCCAGAAGTCCCACCCATCCTCTCCTGACAGAAGGCGGGAAAGCCCAGTCAGGTGCAACTGATTGTATTCTATACCCAAAGTTTACAAACATTGCCATGAAAGGATCAAAGCTCACAAGGACAAAGAGAGGAGCATATACTGACCAAAGAGAGAGTAGGTCCAAGCATAGCACTCCTTACTGAAAAGTATCAGTGTCTTCCTATACCTAAATGGATCCTCCTGTCCTTGCCGTGGCCCATACGACCCTATTAAAACTGCCACCAGCACTGTTCTCTGACTGACTCTCTCTCCTTTCAGACACCCTGCGTGTGCACTGGCCATGTTCCCGCCCCATGTCCTTGGGATGTGAATGCCCCAACTATCTGTAGATGGAACAACATAAGCAGGCAATCCAGCCACACCACATGTGGGTCTGGTGAGCTAGGTCTTCCATAAGCTCCTGTATCTGAAAGTGGTCCCCATTTGGTGGCAGTGTAATGGTGTTAGGGAGGTTGTGGAGCCTTTAGGCAGCAGCGCCTTGCTGACAGGAGTACATCACCACTGTGGGTGGGCTTTGAGAGCTGGTTGCCTCCCTCTGCTTCCTGCTTGCTCTCTTTGCTTCCTGTGTGTGGATGAAAATGTGATGAGCAATGTTTGTTCTGTGTGGCTGCACCTTCTCTGCCGTGGGGGACTCCATCCTTCTGGAACTGAAAGCCAAAATAATCCCTTTCTCCTCTAAGTCACTTTTGGTTTTAGGAACAGAAAAACAACCAGCCGTTATAATTATAATTCTGCTGGCCTTCCCTGTCACTTGGGTACCCTCTCCCTTTAAGAGACGAACTCCGCCCACCCCCAATCTTTCCCTTCCTGCCAAGGCAAGTTGATCTCCTGTGTCCTCTCCTCTCTTCCTCTTTCACTTCATTCTTTTTCTGAAGAGACAGCCTCTGCCTCCCCCTTCCCCCTTCTTCTTTCCTGTCTGTCTGTCTGTCTCTCTCTCTCTCTCTCTCTTCCCTCCATAATCTCCTTACCTTTCCTCCCAATACCCACTAAATAAACTCTATACCCGAACTCTCTCCGCATTGGTGTGGGAGAATTGTCTGTATTCTGTCAATCATGTATTTTAATAAAACGCTGATTGGCCAGGCAGGAAGTATAGGCGGTCAACCAGACAGGAATTAGAGGCAGGGCAATGAGAATAGGATAAGGCTAGGGAGGAGGAAACTCCCTCCGCCATTCCTGTGCAGACCACTGAAGAGGCAGCATGTAACCTGCCCTGCTGAGAAAGGTATGGAGCCATGTGCTAACATAGATAAGGATAATGGGTTAACATAAGTTATAAGAGCTAATAAGTAGCCTGACCTAATGGGCCAATCAGTTTATAATCTTAAGGAGTCCTGTGTGTAATTTTCTTTGGGGCTTGCCGGTTGTGGGGTACCCGGGCGGGACAGAAACCCCAACAAGCCGGCACTCGTGTTACACCGCATGGCATACCTTTCTGTCCCCCATGCCAGCAGGGGAACCTGCCAGGGTGGCACCCCCATAAATCATGACACCAACTCACTTCAGAACCTGAAAAAGAAGCAGGACTTGGAGATACTGCACACTTTAGAGCGGAAGCTCTCAGCCTTCCGGATGCTGTGACCCTGTAATACAGTCAGGTCCTTGTGTTGTGGTGACCCCCAGCCTTAAACCATCACAGATTTGAGGACATCCCAGGTTACACAGCGAGAACTTGTCTCAAGAGAGACAGAGAAGAGAGAAGCGGGCGGGGGGGCACTGGTCAATCTCAGTCAAAATTCCTCTAAGAGACCCATGTCACTGGGCTCCTCTGTAATTTCATGTCACCAGGTGACTAGCCCTCTTCAAGCTTGGAAAAGGCTGGATTCTTATTTACGGAAATTGCAGAGGCTTAGATTGAAGGAAGCCAGGTCGTAGAGGGATGAAGCACAACACTTAACACTGGAGACGCAAACACAGGCCTTCTTTGTGAGCTTTCTCCCCAGACTCCACGTGTGGACTTTCTAATATATTTGAACAAACATTGCAATCACATCGCTCCTCAATAAGAACGTGACCAAGAGGGGTCGCATTTGACAGAAAGTCCCAGCAGAAGAATGAAAATCAAAATAAAGATGTGGAAAGAGAGATCCAGAAGAAAGAGGTCATCCAGGAAGAAGAAAAGTGCATGAATAAAATTGAATTTTTAGTAGAAGGCTTATTGTATGAAATAATTGTACAAAAAGACAAAGTGGTGAAACTTTAAGGAAGAGAGTTGAGGAGGTTTCGAGGTTCAGGCTGGGAAATACAATAGCCATGTCCTAAAATACGCCAGAAATCAAAGAAAATATCCAAAAACAAAGAAAAGTTCCCAGAAGGGAGGTATATGAGTTTTTACTTTCAGAGGTAAAGTTCAGCCACTATGAATGAAAATGACTCACAGTTAAGCAGACCATCATGGACTCTCAGAAGGACAGGTTGGCTTCCAGAGAGAGTGTGAAAATAGTCAGGGAAAGTGTTAGTCTCAACAACAGTAGCAGCGAGGAGAGAACACCAACGAAGGGCAGTAGCAAGGGCTGCCTGTTCTCTGTGGGTTACATCTCTGATCTCAAGCGTGGGATGGCCTGGTCCAGGGATACCATAAAGTGTTATTCCCAAGGGCCTTGGCCCTTACAGCGCCTCATCCTAACATTTCTACAGCTCTGCACCCATGGTCTCGAAGTTCATGGTGGCGGCAGTGCTTCAGCCATGACAAAGGATGCCCCCTGGCCGGCTCTCCCGAAAGGGTCCTTTCTACCCTTAGTGGAACTCCATCTATACTGCCACACAGCGGCCCAGGAGGCTGGGAGCATGCTGCCCAGTGGGAGCCTGGAACCAGGGGCGGTGCTATTCCTGCCAGGTTTTCCTACTGAGCTCAGAACACCCACCCGTTTGCTCACGGTGCACGCTTTCCCAGGACCGCATTGTGCTCCTCAGAGCCACTACCGAGAAAAGCTAGCCACCTGAACACAACAGTGCTTCGTCATAACAGTGGAACCGAGCCAGCTGCCACGTGTGACTGACGAGTAACTTAGCGTGCACATACTCAGTGGAGGGTGAGTCACATCCGGGGATGGACCGAGCGGGCCCACGGGAGCCTTCCTCCTGCCGCTCAGAAGACTGCACGATTTCCAATGCCTACGTGTTGTTCCCTGAGATTTCTAGCCGGTACATTTGAACTACAGGTGACCGTGGGCGAAGGTGAGTAAGTGGCCCGCACACGGGAACAAAGCACCAGTACTCATGGCACCCTTGTGAGGCCTCTGAGAATGAGGCGAGCACCCCTAACGCGAAGGATGCCCTCCCTCTGATGAGGGAGACAGGAGCTGACAGCTCAGAAGAGGCCCTTGTCTGCCTCGCTTGCTTCTGGGCCGTGCAACCTCCAGAACTGTGGGAAATAACGTGGGGCTGTGTGTGACCCCTCATCTGTGCGGGGCCCAACAAACCAAAACCATGTGTTCCTTCTTAGCAAAACCCAAAAGTTGTGCAATGAAGGGAATGTAATCACAGTATATCATAAGGCTCAGAGCAGAAATGATGGGAAACCAGACTCTGAGGAGAGAGCAATTCCCTGGGAACGTGAGAGGAGGGGTGGGTGGGGAGGGAGGGAGGGAGAGAAGAGAGGGAGAGGAAGAGAGAAGGGAGGGAGAAGGGAGGGGGGAAAGGAAGGGAAAAGGGCAGGGAAATAGAGATTTTCTTGCCTCCTATGCTTAGAAGTCAGTCTCTTCTAATGTTGAAACATAAAGAGAAATAAAAAATATCTATAAAGCATGTTATTTGTCAATACCGGAGGACGTAGCTCGGAGTTAAAGGGTATATGTGGGAGGCAAAGTGGGGGTAGGAGGGTTGAGTGGATGGGCTGATGCTTCTGACCTCATGCTTGTAGCCCCCACAGCCTTTTGTTCAGACGGAAAAGAATGAAAGGTGGCTAGGGAAAATAAGGTGGAATCCAAGCCTTGTTTATTAGGGGTGCCTACTGAAAGTCTTCCGCTATAAGGCTGGGGTGATACACATGCCTGTAATTCAGCTCTTAGACTGAACCAGGAGGACCAGGCGTTAGGGCCACACTCTGCTCCATAAGCTGTAGGATTGCCTGGGCTACACAAGACTCTGTCTTAACACCAACTCAGTAAAATGATATAACAACAAAAGGAATTCCCTTTATTATTCCTACTGGTCACAGTACCTCATGCCTGTAAGCTCAGCACTCAGGAGACTGAAGGGGAGGGATCAGGAGTTCAAGTTCAGCCATGCTACACAGTGAGCTCGAGGTCAGCCTGGGCTCCATGAGATCCATCCTTCTAGATAAATTCTTTCATTGTTCCTCACTAACACAGAGGAGGTGTATGAGGTCTCATTCCTTTGTCTGAGAGTTAACTGCTGCTGTTAGATTTACAATATAAGGATGACAGGGCGGCTATCATTGTGGAGGTCCTGACTGCACCCAGGATTCTTTAAGCCTCACTCAGATGAGTGAGGCATCACCGCTGCTGTTACCACACATAAGAGGGAGTGAAGGCTTAGGCAGCTTCCGCAACGTTTGCCCGATGTAGCTTGGCAAGTCTAAAACAAGGCCAGTACAGAGTTGAAAATGGCAACTTATTTATTGACTGACAGCAGGTGTCTCTTTCTTTGACCCATGAACATGATAGACACTTTCAAAAACTCTAACAAACACAATTTAGAAACTGGTAGCACCTTCACTCCAAGCCTGACCGAACACCCAAGAAGTTTTTTCCCACAGGCGAAACGGCCAAAAGAACCTCGGTCATGACCTGCAGCACCCTGGCTCTGGGACTCCTCTGAATCGAGGATGCCAAACTCCGCAGGATGATGTCAGTGGTTTTACAACAGGAACATGTCAAGGCTTTGGGGATAGAGATGGAAACTTCCACTCGGTGAGGGCTTTCGTGTAGAGTCAAATTAAGCCATTGTCACTACTCAGTCACGTCCAGTGAAGTCACATCCAGAAGGTCAAAGGGCCATGGATTCAGGTGAATACAAAATGGTGGGCTGTACTGTCTGCTTTAACAACCCCCCCTTTTCATTCAAATACGTTAAGCCTGTTCCTTAGACCAACTTCTCCAACTAGGAAAACAAGGGAAGAGAAAGGTCATTCTTCTTGCCTTTCCATCCCTCTTTGTGGAAGGTTTTCAGGGCTCCCCACTTTTATGACCCTCTCTCACTAAGGATTTGGTACACTTCATCCTAAATCAGCACCGGTGATGGATGCCAACCCTAACAACTCCAGGACAGTGACTGATGATGCTCCCTGAACTTTCTGCTGGGTGCTTCAGACCAGGCATGTCCTTTCTCTTCCACAATGGCTGTGACTTTCCTTCACGAAAATCTGACTCATTTGACAAGTTGAAAGAAAAAGGCAACACGTGTAGTGGTGGGAGCAGCAAGCTGTGGCCCGGCTCCCAGCTAGCTTTACCCAAAATAATTACACGGAAACTGTATTCATTTTAAACACTGCTTGGCCCATTAGTTTCAGCCTCTTATTGGCTAACTCTCACATCTTGATTAACCCATTTTTAATAATCTGTGTAGCACCATGAGGTGATGGTTTACCGGGAAGGATCTTAACCAGCGGCCACCTTGGAGAGGAGAGCTATAGCATCTAACTCATTTCCCTTCTTCCCAGCATTCTTTTTCTGTCTTCCCCGCCTACCTATGTTCTGACCTATCAGGCCAAGCAGTTTTCTTTATTAATTAACCAATGAAACAACAGATAGATAGATAGAAGACCCTCCTATATCAAACAAGGAGGCAGAGAGACTCAGAGAGCACATGAAGGAGGGCTTTTCCTTGAGAAAACCTGAGAGTTAAGTGTTATTAGTAGCTACTGAGACAGAGTCTTGCTCTGTGGATAAGGCTGGCCTTATCCACGTAGTTCAGGCTATACTTGAGCTGCCTCAATCTCCTGAGTGCTTGGCTCAGAGGCATGTACCACTGTGTCTATGCCCCGGGGTCTCTTTGCTAATTTACTTCACTAATTAGATTTGATACTGCCAGACTCTAAAGGCAAATCCTGAGAGGTGGGAGCAAGCTTTCTAAAGGACGGTGACTTGTCAAGATGAAGGAATAAGCAGAGCCTGTGGCTGGAGTTGTCTCCTGAGCATCTATTTGAGCAGTATGGTAGCGGAACACAGGGGGTGCCACGGGGACCGAATAGGGGCCAAGGATGAGAAAGTTTGTCTTACTCAGGGTGTGGTGGCATGGTCTGGACCCGAGCGACGGCATTTCCAGACATCAAGAGATAGAAATAGCTCTATCCTTTGTTTGAGTTCCATTGCCTCCTTCTAGCCTTTGGAGCGTTCCCTTCTAATTATCCTCATCTGGTTCTGTTTTAATGGCCTCTCTGGCTTTGTGTTTACCTTGGGTTGGGACATGCAGATGCCTTTCTGCCTCTCCCCTGCCTGAGTAGATGGGGGACACCAAGCAAGACCTTCTTTCTACAGAGTCTTGGACATCTGCTGTGTCCCTCTCCTCCCTCTCCGCCGACCGCGCCCAGCGCGGCGCCCACCGAATGGTGGGCTCATGAGAAAGACCCCGTCCCATCCTCATGCTCTCCCAATCTTAACTCTCTAATCTGCACCCCAATTATCTGGGTTTGCTTTGAGAGCCTCCCCCTCCCACTTTCTAAACATCGCTCCACAATTTTTCCTATTTCCACCCTTCCTTGATTATAACCATTCTCGGAAACTTCCAACTTCCAAACCAAAGGCCGCAAATTCCACAGGCTGGAATTATGGAGGTACAATAGAAAGCCCTGGGCCGGGAATGCCAACAGATGTAGGCTCGGTCAGGATTCTCTCACCTACACACCAGTGCACATGGTGGATTAGCCAGCCTTGCTAGTCTGTGCCACAGCTGAAAAATAGCAAAAATAAGATATAGCTCTAGAATTATTTGAGAACCAGCTATTTCACATACAACCTAGTAGCAAGCAGTTGTATTTATTTATTTTGGGGACCTGTCTCCACTTATCTCTTCTGGAAGACATCAAGCCCCCAAGAGCTGGATTTATGTCGTGATTACCTCCTCTTCCCTCACAACACCCACCATAGCATAACAGGCTTTCAATACAGTCTCAATATATTCTTTCTGAATGAATTTGAAGTTACTTGTTGACTTTGGTGGTTGGGGGGGGGGGGTAAGGTCTTATTTAAAAAGACCAAGGTGTGTCATCGCCAGAATAACCATTATTGTCTTACAAATCATCCACATAGGTGTTTAGTCTGTGTTCACTGTATGCCCAGATTTTGTGGAACTAACGCATCCCACACCCCTGTTCTCAGCTCCACACCACAGACAAACATACTGAGACAGGGGAATGATAGACGACTTATCCCAAGTCACCTAGATAATAATTCAGACATTGGGGTTCAAGATTCAAACATGAGATGCCAAGAGCTTCTGCGTAGAGGACCCCCTTTCTAACATTCAAACTAGATTCAGAAAATGCCTGAACAAAACCAAAAACTTACTTTAAATAAGAAAGCCACACTAGTTTGTAGAGAGTATCATGTTCCTCATTCCCATAGTCTAACTGAAGAGTTGTTTACAAGCCCGAATGACTGACTTACCCATTGTAGATTTGATTTATCCATCTCCACATGCAAATAATCTACCTTCATGTGTGTCTTTTGCGTGCTGCCACAAGCACCTAGGCCTGTGACCTGAGAGGCAGAGTAGGCAGGAGCTACAGGGGATGGGAAGTTGGGACAGTTCCTTCACAGGGTTTGACTTTGGTTTCTGCTGAATTTCTCCAGGGAGGGGTTCCTCAGGTAAGCCAGTGCCAGGCAGACCACAAACCAGGTCATCTGTACACAAAGCTTACTTAACTTTTCCAGGGAGGGGTTTCTCAGGTAAGCCGGTGCCAGGCAGATTGTATCTCCAATTCATCTGTACGCAAAGGGCTCTTGCTATGTCCTCATGCATCGGGTTTGAGAAGTGATCAGGGCAGACGTGAGGTCTTTGGGAGCTGGGGACAGGACTCCTTTCTCGTTCCTGTTTCTGTGCTGAGGTTTGAACCCAGGCTTCTCACCTGCTAGACTCATCACACTCAGCCACCGACTTCCGCTCCTAACTCCTGTCTATCTCTTCCTTCCTGGAAGGTTTGCGGGTATTTGGTTTTGTTGGTGGTGGCAGAATTTTCGCTTGTTTGTTTTGTCTTCCTTCTAGTATCTTCTGATTGGCAGGAAGGCCATGAAAAACTACCCAGCACAGCTTCCAAGTTTCATCCAAGGCGAAACTTGATCCTTTCACTGGTGAAGACTTTATTGGGGGCTAGTGCTGGAACTCAGACCATAGAGAGCTTACCTGCTCTGTACAAACCCCGGCTCAACCCCCAGTCCATTTAATAACCAGGCATGGTGTCACAGGCATGCAGCCCCAGCTTGGGAGATGAAGCTCAAGGCCATCCCGGGACAGGTCAGGGCCTGCCAAGAACAAAACCAAATTAAACTTTCCCTAATGATCAATGATGAGAATTTATGTCTTCATTGGCAAAGCCATAGGAGAAGAAAGAAAACTCTTGTCCAAGATGAGAGAACAGAAACCCAGCTAGGCCCTGGCTAGGAGGAGTGAGTTGTGAGCTGCTGAGGGGAGCAACACCGAGGACCAGAGACCCCGCCTTCACCTGTCACCACAACAAGACCTCCCGTGACCTCGGTCTCATCGTTCGTGAAATAGTAGCAACAAATTCATAATAATAGCTGGCGATGAAGTAGGTGTCCAGATCTGTTCGACCCATCAACACACCAGTTTTCCCAACCTCTGGATCAGTGCTGTGACGAAGATTCTAGCTCTGCATTTGGCAGATAAGAGAGCTTATGGGAAAGAGGTTCCAGCCATTTGCTCAAGATCTCAAAGGCACTAAGTGATAGGTGGAGTCAGGGTTCTACCCAGGCAGTGGGGATTCAGGGACAGAGCACCTAAGGTCCTCCACAACCTAAAATCTTGCTTGAGTCTAAATCTCCCTCTTGACCACAACCAGATTCCATCCCACACTCCACCGACAGGAAGAGCTGCACAGAGCTACAAACACCCCCGGCTAAAAACCGATTATTACCAAGGTCGGTGTAATTCTCATTTTGCTAGAATGTTTTAGTTCTGAATATCTCAGTTTGCATGTTTCTCTGGGGTGGAGTTCCAGTGCCCAGAACTGGAACATGTCAACTTTGGTTATAATCTGGAAAAGGACTACTCAAGAGAAAAAAGATGTTAAACGTTCCTGTGCATCCCAAGTAGTTGGAGAAATAATGGGCAGTGTCTTTAGGAACCTTGAATCCTTCCGCTGTCTGGACGGACAGGGCTAGCACACGCTCTGCTCACGTGACGGCTCACTCACAGACCTCGGGTTTGACACAGCCCAGCTTTGCAGACACTCAATAACCCCCAGTTGCAAATTTCCCTGAAACCTGGGGTTTTAATCCACTTCCATTTCTGACACAAAGCCCTCTTACTCAATTTCTTCATTTGCATAGAAAAAGAAATCATGAAAAATGGATTTTTGAAAGGAAGGTAAACCCCAGGGGTGAGGAGCGGGGTGGGGTGCTGTAGTGTTTTAAAGACTGCTTGAAGGTTTAAAATGGCAAAATGAACACACTAACACAGCCCAGACCATAAGGACGGATCGCTGGCCATTGCCAACATAAGCATATTATTAGCATCAAAATTAATTTTCCGTTATCTGCCTCATCTTGGTCTTGGAAGAGCACAAGAAACCTGAATTCTCATCAGAGGTTCAGACGGCATTTCGGTGAATTTCTCAGTCTTTTCCCTAACTGAGCACTGTGCAGAAATGACCCAGTTATTACTGTTTATGAAATGGAGTTGCTGTGAGCTCTCTTTTCCTCCCTATACAAAGAGTGTTTAAAGGAAGACTAGGGAAACATGTGCCCTGTGCCCAGACACTGCTTCAGGTGATAGCTACTTTCTTGTTAATTGAATTGTTGAGGAGCATATCAGACACCTTGTTAACTGTTTCTTTCTGCTTTTAGATTTCTGCTTTAAAATTGTGGAGAGCCCATGGAGGTTGAAAGCTAACTACAGCAAACCAAGGGTGCCCTGGACAACAGCACACAGAATAAGGGACAAGATAAGCTAATCTTTTACCTCAGGAGATCCTAGGTTTCCTTTTCTCTGAAACAGCTCACAGCACCCCTCATGGAAGGTGAGGGTTAGAAAAAAGCCAGGACACGCCCCACAGTGAATACGCCTTGGAAACAGCTGTGTATCTTCTCTAAACAGACTGGGGGAAGAAAGCATTTGGTTTCTTGGATGTGGTACATCCATGAAATTCTCACTGTGAGCATCTGATGGGCTGAAGCTAATTAACATTTAAACAGTGGGTTTCTATGCTGTTTGGGGTTTGAGAACCGCAAGGAAAACCTACCTTTTCTTAGTTCGGGGCATCGTGAATCACAGGCCTGTCATTTCCTCTTTTCCATCGACGTTGTAACATTTTCAGACAAATAGTCCTGGGGTGGGGGGGCAGGATCTTCAGTTCAGCCAGCTCCTCTCTTTGCTGCTTTTCTGCTTCGTTTCCCCAAATCCTATGGCTGACAGAAGCATCCAGACATCGTCCGAATGGAGTACCCTATTAAGACCCCTCTCAACTCACAGATCATGGCTATGTCTCCTCCATCAAGACAAGTACGTATTCAGTTGAGCAGCTAACACGTACTCATTTTGTGTTATTCCCAGAACCCTCACAGATTTGATGAGGACCATAGTCAGTGTTTTCTCATCCAGGAAGCAGGGCTGTTATCCCTGGGCCAGAAGTCCATGGTTGTAGTTCAGTGATATCAACCAGCTGTGTAGATAAGCTATGTGCAGTTCAGAAATGCAAATGGCATCATGGAATTGCCATGCAGTCGAGAAGGGGCAAAGCCTTGACCTTGGCCCAGGTAGGCTCAGGGCTTCTGCTTTTAATATCTGCTCCTCTTCCACACTCCAGATCCCTCATATTTATGCGGTAGTGCACACTTTGAGCGCTTACACTCCCAGATGTGTGTGTGTATGTGTGCATGTGTGCACGCACATTTGAACGCGAGCACGCACGTGCCAATGTACATGTGAAGGCACTTCACCTTGTTCACTGAATCGGTGTCTTTCAGCTGAGCCCAGAGATTAGCCACTTGGCTAGCCCAGCTAGCCCATTTGCTCCAAGGATCTCCTTTCTCCCTCCTGAGCCCTGGAAGTATAAGCAGGTTACTATGCCCACTTAGCATTTGCGTGGCTTCTAGACATGCCAATCCAGGTCCCGGGGCTGGCACAGGAACTGTTTTATTCACCTTCCCAGCCCGACGCTCACTCCTCTCTTCTGACCCTAAATTAATGCATGTTCTAGTACATTGTTCCATCCACTGTGGTTGACAATCTCAGTTAAGAATCCACATGAACACACTGGAAACAAAGGAAAAACTGGATCCTGAAGCCTTCACACAAGCACTCCCAGAGAAGCTTGGCACTTGGGAGCTGAGCCACCATCCCAGGCTTCCTCCATTACCACCTGTTGCCCTCTCACGTACGGTGCCTTGCATAGCTAAACCTTTCCATCCCTCTATGTCACTCCCAGCCAATCTGCCTCCCCCATCTTTGTTTGAGTTGCCTATTAAATATTTCCAAACACGAGTATCACATTCCTTTCGTCCTTGAACACGGCTGTCTTCCCAAACGCTCGAGTTTGCATAGAATGGTTTTCCTTTGTGTTAACTGAAGTGGCGGGTTGCTCATTACTTCACGGGGTCTACGTGTTCGTACGGATTGCTAAATACCTTCCACGTTATTCTTTGGTGGCTATGCAGGAAATTCTCAATGACTCAACTGTAGCCGGTGCCAAGTACTGTGATTGAGAGCAACGCTCCTCTTCCACGGTGAATCTTCCTCCTGCCTGCCCTCACGCCAGCCAAACAGCAGGTCAGAGCTGGGCCACATCAGATGATAACTTCCCCAGGGCTCACATCTAGCAAAAATCTTGCCCAATGCATAGGCTGCTGCCTGATATCCCAGGAGGGAAGTTGAGGAAGAAGAAGCATCCTGCTCTTCTGTGTGGCCTGCCAAGCTCTTGGACTTGGCGCTTGGTTCTGCTGCAGCTTTGGAACTGCCACCAAACTACTCTCTGCCTTAGTTTCCTCATTTAAAAAGGCAAGCAGTTAACTACAGTTACCTTACAGAGGCATTATGAAGACGATATGTGTCCGAGTGCAGTGTCTGAGCACATCAATTCTCTGTGAACATTGTCACCTTGCAATGTAAGGCGTCACGTCAATCAGCGTATCAGGGCTTGCAGGATATATGGAAGTAACGTGCTTTCGTTAGCTCATAGAAGTCTTGTAAGAGCCCAAAAGATCTACATCTTCCATTCATAATGAAGGGACTGAGTAGAGGGAGAAGAAATGCATTGCATTTGGTAAGAAGGTAGAAGCAGGAGTTGTCTCCTGAAAAGCTTCATTCCTACACACTAGGAAACAACCTCTACAGTGAACATGCACCCAGTGCCAGGCACCACCATGTTGTTTTCCTTCGGTCCTGCTGTTAGTCCTTCAAAATAAGCCCTGCTGAGCAGCCCTTTTCCTAGTTCAAGAGACTGAGGTGTAGGGACTGTGAGTGACTTTTCAAAAATCAAATCAAATTGATCAAGACTCAAAGTATGTCGCTAATTTAAAAGAAAAAAATCTCAAACTGGATAGCTAAGACTGAAGCGGTTTGGTGATTCGGGAGCATGCTCACTTCAAGGTCAGCATCGTCATGAAAAGGAAGCCATGTAGTGAGGGTCAAGTGAAAACATGGCACACTCCACTAATAGGGGGTCTCCAAATGGCATTGGGAGGAATCAGATGCTGCCTCTAAACAGGGAGTGGATCAGATACACCATGGCAGAGGAGCCATTAAAACACAGAGTTTCACCTTTTATGTCTCCCAAACTACAGCACACACTAAGACTGTAGCTGGGAATGTTCTCGTTGGCAGCAAGTGAGGGAGCACTTCATAATCGGGGAGGTCACGTGTTTTCCAAACTGGTTCTTTGTTGTGTGAGCCTGTTAGAGACTTCAGGTTTAAGTTTTATTTAAAAGCAAGACCTTGGAGAGATGGCTCAGCAGTTAGTAGCATTTGCTGCTCTTACAGAGGACTTGAGTTTTGTTCCCAGCTCCATGTGGGGTAGCTCACAACAGCCTGTAACTCCAACTAGAGCAAAGCTAACACCCTGCTGTAGACACACACTCACACGTGAATATTCACACATAGACAGACAACATAAAAATAAAAGCAAAGTTACTTTTAAACATTAAAAAAGTAATACTCATGCTGAGACCCCTTAAAAATGAACACACGTGGAAAGTGTATTTCCCTTTACAGGGCTCTGTGCTTCACTGATGGTTTTAACAATTTTAACCCAAGAGTTTACAGAAGACTATACACAGGACTTCCTCTGGACAAGAAAAAAATGTAATCATGTAAGAAACTCAGTCCATACCTGCCGAGCATTTCTTGTTTTCAAAGACTCCTTTTGGCTCTGTGACTGCCACAGTTCAAACACTTCCAGCCCTTTGTTTTTGAGAGGTTAGTGACGCTCAGAATTCCCACTGCACACCTTGTCTCTTCTCTCTTGATCTGGTTACCCTGCTAGTGCCCGTCCCATGTTTCATGTTTGTCTTTATTCACATCTTGCCAGCAAGCGTTTTAAGGAATTGTTGTTTGTTTGTTTCTCATCAGCTTGAAATAAAATTCATATCATTCCACATTTCCCAGAACAAGACTCTTTCATCCTAAGTTGCTATTGCAGTTGGTAGTTTCTTTCTCAAGGTCGGGATGGTAGGCACTTTATTCCTTCTCTCTGGAGCTGAGGTGTTTGCACATAGGGAAAGGCAAATTAGCAAGAGAATATATTAGCACAAGTCTTCCATGCCATGGGAGCCTGTGGAAGCAAAGATCCAATGAAACGGGTAAACAGTGCCTTTGGATGTCTAAGCACAGAGTCATGGATAAATGTGATTGGATAGAGAGGGTATGACATAAAAATAAGGGCGCAGAGAGGGGCTAAGCAAGATTTTTAACAAAGTCCATCTTGTATTTGTTCAGACTTTCCTCTGTGTCCCTCTGCACTTTTCTCTGGGTACAGGGATGGTGTGGGACATTGGTCTGCATTCTGTCAATTATATTTTAAATAAACGCTGATTGGCCAGTAGCCAGACAGGTTGTATAAGTGGGACAACCAGACAGGAAGTAGAGGCGGGTCAATGAGAACAGAAGAATTCTGGGGAGAAGGAAGCCCATTCCTCTGCAGTACTGTCCCAGCCACAGAAGTAGCAAGATGTGACTGCCCAACCAAATAAGGTACCAAGCCATGTGGCTAACATAGACAAGAATAATGGGCTAATATAAGTTATAAGAGTTAATAAGAAGCCTAAGCTAATGAGCCAATCAGTTTATAGTTAATGTAGACCTCTGTGTGATTTCTTTGGGTCCTTACGACTGAGGGAACCGGGCAGGACAGGAAAACCTCAAACAACACAGGGAGAACCTCTTTCTGACCTGGGCCAGTTCACTCCTCCTTAGGCAAGCTGGTGGTCACCCAATGCCGAGAGGTCATTGTATTGATGCCAAACTTAAACTCAAGAGAGGTGTCACTGTAGAATTTACTGAGAAAGGTGTCCAGTCTTTTTGAAGGACAGAGAGAAAGGCACCTTTGCATGATGTGTGGTATGTGGCAGGCGACATGACATAGCTGTTTCTGAAGGAACCGGCTGTCCAGGGGAGGCACAGTTTGTCTCATCCTTTCTCAGGAACTTGTCTCCAGAGTTAATAAAGCAGAGCAAAGGGGAAGCCGTGGGTCCTTGGGTAGGCGGAAAGCAAATAGCACTCCTCTCCTGTATCTGTCTTCTACTAGGTGGGAGAAGGAATAGGTAGGTCGGAGAGACTCGAGGAAATGTAAATGAGAATGAATTAATCAACATGCTAACATTGAAGCAGGAAAAAATATATCAGCCTTGCAAACTGGCAGAGGAAAGGGCTGGGGCTGGAAGCAGGCAGAGCCACTCAATGCAGACTTTTCTGGGAAGCAAAAGGAAAGTGGACTTGAGATCATTTTATGTGAAACAATAGGTTTTCTGTCTTCTTCTTCTTTTTTTTTTTAAAGAACAATTGTTCCTTGACCATTCTTTTATACAAGGTTGTGGCTCTGTGATACAGTCAATGCAAATATAAATTCTTCACTTATTAAAGAGTTATTAGTGAACTGGGAAGAAACAATTTTCTCTGTTTGGTAGTGGAGTATTATACCCGAGAATGCATCTACTGTCACATTAAATTTTTTTGCATTGGTTTGTCATGGTGAAAAGCCATAAAAAGGACATTCAGAAGGTTACAACTTTACAATTTGTTTTTCAGAGGAATCTCCTCTTATGTTTTAGACCCAGAAACCTCAAAGAAACCTACTGTGATTGACAGCTGAGAGATGAAGACCCTGTAGTGACAAAGAGCCTCCTCCCCATCCGGAGATTCACTGTAGACAATGACACACAGGGTCCTCCCTTGGCACATGGTCTCCAGGCCTCACGACAGGCCCGATGGTGGCACACTAAATCACGTTAGATTAACGCATCTCACCACCGTTGTTTTTATACTAAGTGGCAGTTTTAACTGTCCAAGGAAAAAATGCATTTATTTAAAACAAGAACTTTCTGGCCTCTAGTTAAAATAAGAAGAGATCAGCAATAAAACCCATAATGCTCTTCCAGAAGACCTAAGCATGGTTCTTAGCACCCAAGTCAGGCAGCTCATAACTACCTGAAATCCAGCTCTGGGGAGATTGGACGCCCGCCTCTGGCCTCCAGGGGCACCTGCGCTCATGAACACATACCATGACCCAACACACATATCCTCCCACCACGATTAAAACAAAACAAAAACAGAGAAAAAATATTGCATAGTTGACAGAGTTGCTCAGAAAGATTAAGTGTTTCTTTTTTTTTTTCTGTTTACAGAGATAGTCCTGTATTCTACCCTTAAATTTCTTGTTGAAAGGCTGCTGTAAGGATCCAGTGTCTTGAAAGATATAAGCAAGTGGATGCTGGAAGCATTTTGGCTTTGTTTACTTTGGGCTGTGCTTGCCATCGGGAAAGGTTTTCCTTCCTTCTTTCTTTTTTTTTCTTTCCTAATCTGAAACACTGGAGTCTTGGAGAGCCTTTGTTATCAATCCGCATTACAACAGGAGGGAAGAACCTTAGACACAAAACATTTCTTGGAAAAAGAATAAACAGGTTATGCCAGTTCGAACAAGCCATGGAATTCAGAACTATAATATCTGTGATGTTATTAGTCAAATGGGTACAGCGTGGGGGAAACCCACAACCAGAATGTTTGCGACAGACCCAGAAAGATATTTAAAGGAGTCTTGTTCGCAGACAATATAGACGTTTTCAGGAGGGTGGGATCCAGCTGGCATCTGCCTGTCTGTGAGGACTGTCTCTCTACCTCTCTGGCTCCCTGAGATCTATTAGCCGTTGCCTTTTGTTCCTTACAGTAAGAAGCTCATCTGCTATGAGCTGCCTGTCTTCATCCCCCACAGATGAGAAACTGTTTCAAAATAAAGGTCTGCAGTGTTCAGTTAAGGACTTGAAGCAGCTCACCACCATTAATATAGGGAAAATTCAACCTGACTTTTTCTTCTTACAGTTCCTACCCTGGGGCTTGCCCAGGGTTCTTCTCCATTGCTTTGAGAATGTCAGAGTTTAAAACTTCAAAGGTAGGAGATGATGGATATACGGCACTCACAATAGGTTGCTTTTTAAGTAGCACGTGGATGTCATGATTCATTCTCAACATCCCTTTGAAAGCCTAAGTCCGATTCTTAAAGAAAACACTTGACACGGGGAAGACTGCTCTTAACTGCACAGCCCTTCTGGAGGTTTCTTCTAACTGTACTGAATTCTGAGCTTTCCTTCCATCATTTGATTCCCTTCTCCTCTCATTATTTTATATTTAAATACTTTATGAATCGCTTCGGTTTCATGTAGGAACTGTGTCTTTGTTTAATGTTTCCCCTCTTGCCCAGCTCACTTTAATGGCACTTCCAGTTTTTACAGCTACGCTTTATAGCTATCTCTAAGACTTTTCTAGTAATGCTGCTTCATTTAAAAAGAATCTCCAATTTTTTTTTAAGACTGGGTTGTTGTGGGAGGTCCTTCTATCTATGTGTTGCTTTTATTGGTTAATGAATAAAGAACTGCTTTGAGCCTATGGCAGGGAAGAACAGAACTAGGCGGGGAAAGCTAGCCTGTATGCTGGGAGAAAGAAGGGCGGAGTCAGAGAGAAGCCATGGAGCCACCCACAGAGTCAGACATGCCGGAGTTTTAGCTGGTAAGCCACAGCCATGTGGCCATACACAGATAAATATAAGTGGGTTAAATTAATATGTAAGAATTAGCCAATAAGAAGCTAGAGCTAATGGGCCAAACAGTGATTTAATTAACACAGTTTCTGTGTGGTTGTTTCGGGTCTAAGCTAGCGAGGCGTCCAGGAACCAACAAGTGGCGTCCTCCAACACCAGTCTCACTGGTAGTTCCGTCTCCTACTGATTTGATAAAAAGGGATGCTTTACAATCCATGGGAGAGATACCTCAGATGAACATTTTCTCATAAAGATATAACTTCTCGCATTTCAGAAACAAACAATAATGTAGGTTGAACACTGACTGTAGCTACCAAGAAAGGCAAATGCTTAAGCTTCATATTTTGGAAATTATTTTATGTGGAACCAAACCAAATGTGTGTGACAGAGGAAAGGGGTGGAGGTGGGGGCTCCACAAACACTCATCACCAAGGAATGTCCTGGCATTGGATGTGGCCAACAAGGCGCTCAGCTGGCAACTCTTATAGAAAAGCAGAAGCCTATAGAGCCGGGTCTTGGACAAGGAGCACGACAGACCAGCTTCAACCAGCACACTGAACACTTTAAAACCCTTTGCACTTCTTTCTCATGGTTGAAAGTGTGTCTCCTTAATAAGGAACACTCCAAGAGCACAGCACTTGGCACAACATTGTATCTTGTCTCAAAGTCACAAGAACCCACTGGGACAGCCTGGTCTGTCTGTCTCTAAATCCAAGTTCTTGGTTTCATCTTTCATTAGCCATGACACACTCTGTGAACAGATCCTTTAAAAATGACAGAGAAAAGAGAAATTCAAGCTAATGCGCCTTAGAGTTGCTAAGTAAAAATGATTTGTTGTAGAATATGTGGGGTTTTGTCTGGTGGTATTTATTTAAAAGATCAGAAAGGCAAACCCAGAGGTGAAACATTCATCGGGTGAGTAGTTACCTCAATGTGTTGTTAAGACCCAGCCCTGCTGTGACCCTTGCTTTCTCCTCAACTCTACATTCTTTTCTTGGAGGTGGGAATGGGATGGTGACTGTCTGAGTAACATTAAGATTCTGGAGAATGAAGCCACACTAGCATGAGCAGAAGGCAATTGACCCCTTGGTTTTATGGAAACACAAACCTTTCTGTACCTCCCTGTGTGGTGAGGATCACAAGTGTTCTGCTTTGTTCCTAAAGGGTCTGTATATTGGACTACAGTCATGGAGACGTCCCTGCCTGCTACAGCACCCACCTGCACCCCACACACATTTCCACAGTCATCTTCTATTGCTGATGGCAGAGTTCCCCTCATGCGAGGTTTAGCAGCCCTCACCTACTTCTAAACACTGGCTGTTGACTGAGGTTTTCTGTACTGCCCCGTTCCCACAGTCGTTAAGTCCCAAAGAAATCACACAGAGGTCTACATTAGTTATAAACTGATTGGTCCATTAGCTCAGGCTTCTTATTAACTCTTATAACTTATATTAGGCCATTATTCTTGTCTATGTTAGCCACGTTGTTGGTACCTTATTCAGCGAGGCAGTCACATCTTGCTTCTTCTGTACCTGGGTCACAACTTCAGAATGGGCTTTCCTCTTCCCAGAATTTTCCTGTTCTTATTGCCCAGCCTCTACTTCCTGCCTGGTTGTCCTGCCTCTACTTCCTGCCTGGCTACTGGCCAATCAGCGTTTTATTAAAATACAATTGACAGGGTACAAACCATTGTCCCACAGCAACTGGCATTTCTTCCAATCAATTTATCCTGTATACACATTGTAATCTGTTTCTCTCTACCTTTCTTCAATCCCTCCTCCCTCCCCATCTCTCTTTTTCAATTTTTCAGTCTTAAACAGGTTCCAGAGGAGAAGAGCAGCTATTCTGAAATCATTCAGAAGTCCTTTTCTTGACTTACTAAACATACTTCCTTTCGAAGTGAGTGAACCTCTCTCTGTTCTGTCTTTGATAGCCTTTGTCTGTATAAACTTATACTGATCTGTTTAAATCTATGGGGGTTTTTCTAAGTCACTAAAATAGACACCATCCAATGAGTGTTTGCTTGGTGGTACATGCTTCACATCTGTCCCCCAGGAATTACACTAACCTTGAACATTACTATCCCTTTACAGGGGAAGAAGAAAACTAAACTTATCAAAGGCACAGTTACAGGAGGTGAAATCAGGATTAAAAGGCAGAGCAGTAAGATTTTCAGGACACCATCCTTTCTGCTACAACATGCAACTTTTGAGTACTGCGTCAGAAAAAAAGCAGAGAAACTAATTAATGGCCATGCCAAGGAAAACGTAGCAAAGTTTGATTCATTTACCCTTGGCTTAAAAACTACAGCAAAACACAGCCAGCCCTACTAGCCTGAAAGCCTGCAACATTTCCTTTAAAAATAAAAGCAAGCAAGCACAGAACTCGTACTATGGTCTGTTTTAAAATTATGTAAAATCTACCCCAGCTTCCTCCCAAACTGTGCATATAAAAAAGATTCAGGAGAAAAAAGAAAATCCATGAAACACTCGGTAAATATTCTAAAAAATGGGATGCTGGATATTTTTCCACTTTTCCATTTTCTTCTTTCCTGCCTTTTCTATGGTAAGAATGAGCTGCTTTTCTTTTTTTTTAATTTATTTATTATGTATACAATGTTCTGTCTGTGTGTATGCCTGAAGGTCAGAAGAGGGCACCAGACATCATTACAGATAGATGTGGTTGCCAGGAATTGAACTCAGGACCTTTGGAAGAGCAGGCAATGCCCTTAACCGCTGAGCCATCTCTCCAGCCCATATGAGCTGCTTTTCAGTGGATTTAGTCTTCAACAAAATTACTTAGCCTACTGAACCAGTGAAGAAAGAGAGAGAGAGAAAGAGAGAGAGAGAGAGAGAGAGAGAGAGAGAGAGAGAAAGAGGGAGGGAGGGAGGGAGGGAGGGAGGAAGGGAGGAAGGAAGGAAGGAAGGAAGAAAGAAAGAAAGAAAGAAAGAAAGAAAGAAAGAAAGAAAGAAAGAAAGAAAGAAAATCTCTGCTGTAACAATGTAACAACTTGGGCTTTTACCATGGGAGTGAGGGAGGCAATATCAGGTGATTGGGTATATACTTATAAAAAGAAATGTTTAAGCAGGGCTTAGGCAGTAGGGAACCCCCTGCCAGGACAAGCATGGTATCTGTTTGATGGAAGGAGAGAGGGGGGAAAAAGCCACTCTTAACTGAGCTAAACTTCGGAGTTTAATTATTGTTCAAAAGAATTGAGTTTAGAGCCCAGCGGGGCATTAACTTCTCCAGGCCCATGGCAGGAGTTTTAATAAAGTCTCTGAGCTAATGCTGCATGGGAAATAAGAACAGAAAAAGAAAAAAAAATCAACTCAGTAGATGCCTGCAATGACCTTGAACCTGAGGCAAATGGGACAGGAACTGAAAGTGGCAGCTCCAGGTTTCAGCTCTGGGCTGGTCTCCGGGAACCACAGCTCCCAGGAAGTTGAAGACGGGGCAATCTACTCTGCTCACTGAACTTCAGACCTCAAAACTTCTCCATGCTGCTTCTGAGGATCAGCCTTGCCTCCAGGTCTGTTTCAACAAAGAGGGAAATACCCACAATAGGAACCTGATCTATGACCTCGGTTCTTGGCATATAAATCATTTTGATTAAGAAGCAATTAATCCAAAATCCACTGCTGTCACAGGGTTCTCAGAGACACAGTGGCTGCACCCTGTCTTGAGACAATCCTGCTGCAAATGGAAAGACCCATGCTAGACATCTTCCTTCATTCGGGGCTTGCTCAAAGGTTTCCATGATGTGGATGATGGGGGTAAATGTGACTCGATTCTGCTCCTGGCCGCCATGAAGCCAGGTGACCAACAAGAAGACATTATGTCAGCATTTGCAGTGGGCTTTGTGTTTCCAAAATTATACCTGTTTAATTCTTGATTCTTAGAAACAATCCAGGGTTAGCATAGTATGCATGTGTTTACAAGTCTCTGTGTGTGTGTGTGTATCCGCATGTGTGTATCCCTATGTGTCTATCTGTGTGTGTGTATCCATGTCCATGTGTATGTGTGTGTGCATGCACATGTGTGTATGCTTGCACTTTAATAGCTGAGTAATGAAAAGCCAGCACTGCACAACTCACCCACCACAGAACAACAGAAATGTTTAGAAAAGCCCACCAACAGCCAATGTTTGCTCCCGGTTCTGGTAAACACAGCAGACTGTTGAGATCGTTTCAGCCGTCCGGACCTCTCATCCTGCCATCTCCTCGCACATTTCACTGGCTTGGCGAGTTATGCCTTGTGCACTACTGGGCGTTTGTGTATCCACCTGTGTAGATGGACATGCACACAGATAATATACAATGTGGGTGTGCTTAATGCATATGTGAGCTTCTATAAATGGTATACTGTGCAGCGCACCAATCTACAACTTCAGTTAAATGCACTCACTGTGAGTGCCAGTACACACATGTGTGCATGTACATGCACATGTGCGTAGAGGCCAGGGGTCAACCTCCAGGCTCCTTCCTCAGGCACTGCCCACTTTGTTGTTTGGAGCAGACTGGCTGACCGGTGAGCCCCAGGGATCCACCTGTCTTGGCTCCAGAGCAGGGATGAAAGCGAGTGCTACCCCAATTGGCTTTCTTACAGGGGTCCTCCTGCTGTGGGGTAAGCACTTCCTCAGCCATGCTTACCTCCCCAGCCCGTAACCCATGTTTCTGAGAGTTTGTCACACTACAAGCTTTACTAGCATATTTTACTTTATTCTTTAGTTTTTAATTATGTGTTAACCAGTTGGGTGTCTGTTGCATGGCTGGCCTTAGATTCATGGTCACGGAAATTCTGGGATTGTAGGCACGCACCCCCGCAGCCATCACAGCCAGCATGCGTCTTCATCTTGAGTTAATAATGGAATGCCGTGTTAATACTCTACTGAAACTTTTATCACAAGTGGATCTATTTGCCTAGCCTATTTAGGGTTTAAACGTTTATTGGAAACTGTGCCGCACAACAAGCATCTTCATGCTTGCTGCCTCTCACGGCTGCGCGCTTTGTCCTCAAGTTTCTCGATCAGAAGTTGAGGGACTGAGCCCGGGAGAAGAACCACGTTCAGGAGACGCTTTGAAACCAGTCTGCAGAGCGGTGCCCGGCAGCAGCACAGGAAAGCAACGGCCGCGCGCAAAGGCCGCCCTGCTTCATTTTACTGTGTTTTAAATGTCACGGGTCTGACACAAGGGCTACTACTACCTTGTTTGTTTTTCTCCAGTTATTAGTAGGTTGTGTGGTTTTTTTCCTATTCATTTATTCTTTTCTTTATTTGAGGTTCGCAGACTTATTAATGGCTCTGCTCTTTTGAGCTGCTAAACTGAAAAAAAAAAACTTCTTTGTCATATGAAGTATGGATATCTTATCAAAGGTTACATTTTCATCCACCCGCACGCCCCCTTCCTCTGTCTTTGTCGAACTCACTTCTGTCTATCATCCCGTTGTCATCAGATTCACCAAGCTTTTCTGCAGCGTCTTGTTCCTGGAGAAAAAACTTTCCATTTTGGTATTGCACATTTTATTCAAAGCCGCTTCCCACATCTGAATCTTTAATCCATCTGGATTTATTTTTATCTATGTGTGAAAATGGGATCCCATCTTCTTTTCCACAGGGGGTGGCAGGGGCCCTGCCCCTGTTTGCCAGAGGGGGCTGCCTTTTCTCTCGCTTTGCGGGGCCATCTTGGTCACAGTTCAGGTTTGAGTATTTCTGGATTCTTTGCCACACTCCTCGGGTTTATTGGGCTCTTATGCCAAGACCACAGTTCTCACTTTCTAGAGCTGTGTAAATTCTCGATGCATTTGGTCAGGCAACGCCCACCCCCATTTGTCTTTAAACCTAACTTGCTTGGCCCTCCTTGGTGCCTCATGTTTTCATATTGATTTTAGGACCCACTGGCAAATCCCATGAAGTCTCTGGGATGTTTGTCAGGATGTCACAGGTGTATGTATGCATTGCTTTGGAGAGGTGCTGACACCCAGCAGGTTTAAGGAGGTACATCCGTCTTCATACTGTGGGTTTTTTTTTTGTTGTTGTTGTTGTTTTGTTTGGTTGGTTTTGGTTCTTCAAAAAGTATATTATTTTCCCTCAAAAGTCTTAACCATCATTTATTAGTTTTATTTCTGGGTATTTCAAGTTTTTTTGTTTCCATTTTCTATATCGTTTTCTGTCTGGTGTTATTTTATTGAAATGCCCATTATTCTTTCTGTGCGTTGGCTTGAGTTCAGCAATCTTATGGAACTTTATTGGTTCTTGTAGAAGAAAAGCACTTGAAGTTTCTTGGCTGAAGCTTACACTGTTTATAAATAAGGACAGTTTCATAGTTTCTCTTTCCAAGCATTGTATTTAACCCTTTCCTCCCTGTTTTGTTCTAGACAAGCCCTTCCAGTGCAGTTAACCACAGTTTATAAAGGTAGCAGTGTCTGGCCACTGGGGGCTGTCTTTGCATTGTATGTTTAAGTGGAAAGAATTTAGTTTTTATATAAATATCCTTTATTCAGTAGCTGGCTCTATTCCAACTGGTTGTGATAAATATTATTATTAATATTATGAATTATTTATTATTATTATTATTATTATCTAACTTAACTGAACCACAGTGTCCAGACAATTTTAGTCAAATGTTATTCTGGGTGTGTCTGTTTCTAGAAGAATCTAAGATTTTCATCAGCAAAGCACAGGCCTTCTCTGTGGGTGGGCCCCACCCAATCAGTTGAAGTATAACTAGAGCCCGAGGGCTGATTGTCTCACAAGGAGGAAGTGACTGATGCCCTGACAGCTAATTCTCCTGCCTTAGGACTGATTCAGCTAGCCCCGAGTTCTTCCTAGGTCCCAAGCCAGTGGCCTTTAAACAGAACTGCAAAACTGACTCCCCAGGGTCACCTGCCCTGGGCTCTGCAAACCTCCATAGTCACGTGATCTCATTACTTCACTAAACCTCTGTTCTGAAGAAAGCCAGGGTGCTTACAAACACTGTATCCATGGGCCTGGCCTGTTCAATAGCAACCGCTGAGACTCCCTGGAATACACCACGGGATTTCGACAGGGTACTGTCCCCGCCCCTTCCCGGGGCTTCCCTGCTATTGGTTTTGCTGTCAACTGTGCCGTACAGTAGCCAAGTACGTGTCTTCTAAACCATTGCTCAAGCCAGGTCATCAGAGAAAGATACAAACTCTTCCCTCGGGGGTCTAAGTGATGCATGCCTGGGCTTTAGTGACTTTCCTTGCTCATCACCTCTCCGTCTACCTCATTTCCTTTCTATCAACCACGCTGGCTCCTGAACTTTCCTCCCAAATCCTGGATACAAGCAGCTTCCTTCCTGCCTTGGGGGTGGGGGTGGGGGGGTGGGGGGCTTTGCCTTCTGCTTCCGGTCTGAGTTAGTGTCATGGGAAAATGCTGCACTCATTTTATCTGATTCGGGCACCTGGTCAGAATGGCATCTTCCTCGTACTCAGGACCCTTTCCTGCCACTGGGCAGTTTTCACACTGGGGAACCATCAGTCTGGCTCTCTGCTTGTGTGGTGATGCTCTGCTTCACCGGCCTGATATACAAGACAGAGAATTCTACTTCCTTACCCGCCACCCACATCTGAGACAGTTTGTTTTCTTGTGGTTTTGTTATCATTAGTTTGTTTTGTTTCGAGAAGGTTCTCACGCGCCTCGGGCTAGCCTAAAATTCGCCGTACATACCTGAGGGTGACCTTGAACTCCTGATCCTACTGCCTCTACCTCCCAAGTGATGCCACAGGTCTGTGTAGCGTGCTTTGCTAGGCAAACACTCTAGCCCTGAATCCCAGCTCCAGTCCTCAAGTGCTGGAGCATCCTCAGTAATTAGGTACTTGTTGGTTTTCCTCGCGGTTCTTGCTCTTCTGCGGGTGTGCTGTTATAGACACACTGGGAGCCTTTCGGGGCAAAGCTCCTTGAACACTTGTCACTTTCAGTGCCTAGGGAATTAAACTTGGGTATTAGTTTGATCTTTGATTTTTATGTTCACTTAGGAATTATTCTGGAGTCTTCTATTTTATACCCTTACCTGCTTTTGGTGTCAGCATTAGCAGGCCAGCGTTTTCCTTTTTAAAATCGTACATAATTTATGGACCGTGGCAGATATTTTTGTCCCTAGGAAGGTGTTACAATGCATCAGCAATACTGTCTCAGTCTGTGTTTTTCATTTCTTTTTTTTTTTAAAAAATATTTATTTATTTATTATGTATGCAATATTCTGTCTGTGTGTCTGCCTGTAGGCCAGAAGAGGGCATCAGATCTCATTTCAGATGGTTGTGAGCCACCATGTGGTTGCTGGGAATTGAACTCAGGACCTTTGGAAGAGCAGGTGATGCTCTTAACCGCTGAGCCATCTCTCCATCCCCCATTTCTTTAATAGTAACCAGTTTATTGATTCCCACTTTTTCTACAATTTTGATCATTTTTATTTTTAGGACATTATAACTTACATTTTTAATGATGCACTACCTTCTTATTTCTAGTTTCTGTACTATATAGCTATGTTACTAAATATTTATACTTTTATTTAAATTTTCTATAAAAGTCCAAGGATTGAGGGCTGCTGGTCCTCTATTCCTTTATTTCCTTAGAGTAGCTATATGAATTTCTCCAGCACCCTCCTATGGCTTCCTCCTGCTCTGCACCCACGTGAGTGCACACACACACACACACACACACACACACACACACGCATGCAAATTTGAAGAATCTTTTTAAAATTATGCTAAGTACTCTTAAACTAATTTTTAAGAATTCTAGAAATATTTACCTGGTTACAATGCATTGCCTGCCCGGTTTTTTTCCCTTTTCCCTTCTAATTTTGGTATTTTTTTTTTTTAGATAGTCCTATTTGAATGAGATGATTCCTCCTGAGGTAGCACCATGCTTCAGAAGCCGTGGAGGATTGGTTTTATAGGTCTCTGTCAGCCCTGCAGATATCACATCATTGGGTGTGCAAATCTCTTCTGAGAATGTTTTAAATGTTTGTCTGTAACCCATCAGCATCCTTTCTTATATTCTAACCATCCTTAGACTACTTATACAAATAGGGTCTGTGTGACCAGCGAAGGCACTGTGATGTTCAGGGAACCACCACAAGAAAACCTTTGTACAGTCCGTGTTCCAGCTGTGGAGCCGGGGCTGACTTGGAGAGGGGCTGTCAGCCCTACTTCCTGTTGTTCAGGTTCTTCCTTACAGAACTAGTTTGGGAGCACGCTTCAGGGGTCTCGAGCGATGTTCCTTCTCCCCCGCTCTGCACACAGACCGGAGCTTCTCCTCGGGACTTGCCTGTACACTGACACTTTCATATCTACCCCCTCGCATTAACCTGTCTCTCTTCTGTCCAAACTGTGTCCAGTGATGCTCTTGCCAGGACAGCACACATTCTCCTACTGCCCCAGGCTGGGACAACAGGTGCTTCCGCCAGGCTCCGTGTAGTTCTGTAGCCCCCGGAACCCTCTCCCGCTTCTCTCTGCTCCTGTTCTGTGGAAGGCAGTCCATTTCCTATGTCAGGACCCAGAGTTGCAGGGACCTCTCAGCGACATAGAAGAGGGTCTTTCCTTTTTGTTTATTTGTTTTTTTAATTGTTTTGCTTTTTTTTTTCTTCAAGACAGGGTTTCTCTGTGTAGATTTGGAGCCTGTCCTGGAACTTGCTCTGTAGATCAGGATAGTCTCAAACTCAGAGATCCACCTGCGTCTGTTTCCCAAGTGCTGGGATTAAAGGTGTACACTACCACCACCCAGCTTTATTTTTTTTATTATTGTTTGGTTTCCTGTTTGATTGTTTTGTTTTGTTTTTCAAGACAGGGTTTCTTTGTGTAGCCTTGGCTTTCCTGGAGACATCATACTCACAGACATTCATCTGCCTCTGCCTCCCAAGTGCTGGGAATAAAGGTGTGGACCACCACTGCCCGGCTGTCTTATTTCTTAATGATTGTTGTTCTTACGGATTTGGGTGTTTTGCTTTTTAAGAAGAGGGAAATAAAATATCTTTATTGCACTCATTGTGAAACTACAAACCTTGTGTGAAAATTTCAAACCACGCCCTGTGACTGGTAACTGTTACTGTTGCTTTGAATGCATTCATTTTCATCCCTAAGTCCCTGATCGCTTGAGTTCCTTCCCATTTTTCCAACAATCCACTCCTTATTTTCAAACATGATCAGTTTTGAAACAATTGCACAGTGCGTAGAAACCCACAAGATGGACTGAATCCAGAGCACTGGCCATCGCCTCTAGCATTTGTTGCCGGACCAATTTTCCTAAATTATCATTTCTTATCACAGAATCACAGTAAGAGCAAGTTTATAATTTTATGTTCAGGGACCATAGTGGAGTCTTGACAAGATGTGTTTTTAATATGACAAATGAAAACACGATGATGTATTATATACAAAAGAAATATCAGTCTTTCCCAAAATACGTGTTACCATAAATATCCGTATTCAAAAATTATGCTGTATCAAAACTAATAGCAGCTGATCAGAAGGGCATTATTTTGACACAGTGCAGCAATCACTAATGAAAAGTGTGTTCATATTAAAGGTGAAGGCTCCTAGAAGCACCTGTTTGCTGCAGTTGATTAAGGAATTAACTGCATTAAAATAGTAGGCAAGTTTTTAAAACGCCCATTTATCAGTCTGTATGGAGAGACTGAAAACCTCAGAGCACATTTTATACAAGTGTAGGGTGTTTTTTTTAAAGCTTCCTGTCTCTGCTGGCTGCCTGCTTGGGAACTGGGGAGAGCTGTGTGATTGTAGCAAGCACTGGACGTAAATTTATATCTTTGGCATAAAATGAAAGATAATACAGTCAGAAATCTGCAAATGTTTCTGCTTGTCTAACAACTCGATCTCAGAAGTTCAGTGCACCTCTCGGAAGGGGGGAGGGACAGGATGAATGTCAATAGTCTAAACATTGGTTTGGGCTTCTGGCAGAATCCCCACGAGAGGCAGTGGGGTGCGGTGAGTGCTAACTGAGCATGCTGGGATATTCTCCATCACGGGCCCACACAGAATCTGTGATCCACTGCTTACTGCTGCCCAGTCAGTGAAAACTACTCAGACCACGGTAGTATCACTCTGGATCTTCGAACTCAATAATTCTAGTTAAACTAAATAATTCAAAAGATAAACACTTAAACCTAAGAAAAGAACCCATCAACAGATGTACACAAGAACCACTTTACTAGATCAAAAGCCTCCCCCTCTGAAATTCACACTTCTTTATTCTGTAGTCTTCTAGGTATTTCTAAATTAGCTATCCCTGCCCTCCGACAATAAGGCTGTTGCCACAGCTGCACCAGTTCAGTCTCCCCCTTCACTGGGTTTGGGGGGAACTGGAAACCAGTGTGGTTTGTTTTTGTACATAGCAACTTGGCCCAGATCTCAGGAAGACCACAGAAGAATCTGATAACACACTTGGACCCAGACTACACACGCACGGATAGAAACACATCCCAAGCCTGGTCTTCGTGCTCACCCGTGAGGGTGAGGTGTTCCGGCCTTCAAAGTCGGTAAGCGTTTCAGAACATGAAATGCTGCTTTAGGATGATGCTGTGGGACCATGCAAGGCATCCACTAGAGCAAAATGACCATTCTCTCAAAAACTCTGAGCTTCATAAGAATGAAGTCTTTGTCTAAATCTAACAATAGCCCGATGACCTAGATTAAAAATGTGGTTACTAGATTTGATGTGTAGGTGAGTGCCATTGTTTTGATGACTGTTTTATATGCTGTTTTATTTAAGAAGCATCAGGCCAGGGAACTCAGACTTGCTCTTGAGTAAATGAGGAAGTAGACAGAGGCCAAGGTTAGACTAGAGAGGACAGACATCCTAAGCAAACCGTTTCTACACTCTTGGGGGTTATGACATATTCCTCGGTTGGAATTTATATGTGAGTCCACGGCACCAGTCACATAAAGCTTTCCGGACTGGGATGTGAATGGGTGTCATGGTTTTTCTTCTTGTTTACTAGGTCATGGCAGTCCTTACATTTCTTGCACATTTTTTTTTTGTGTGTGTGGGGGGCATGTCACAAGGAGGTTAAAAAACAGCTTGCATAATCAGTAATGTAGTATGCACACATCTGTTTATTTAGTGTGTGTATAGATGCAGGCACATATGTGGAGGTCAGAAGACGGTCCTCAGTGCCAATCTTTATCTTTCCAGCTTGCTTGAGACAGGTCTTTTCCTGTCTGCATAAATCAGCCCACTTCAGAAGAGCCTCCCGGCTTCATCACCTCTCTTCCATAGGGGCACACCAGGATGGCAGGCATTGTGCTACCGTGTCTGGCTTTTGTGTAGATTCTGAGGATCAAAACTTAGGTTTTCTGGATTGCACTTGCGTTTCCCAGACACCCAGACCCAAATAATCACCCAGAAACTCTATTAATTACAACACTGTTTGGCCAGTGACTCAGGCCTATTTCTTGCTAGCTTTTACATCTTAAATGAACACACTTCTTTTCATCTATGTATCACCACGAGGCTGTGGCTTACCAGTAATGTTCTTGCATCTTTCTCCTTCTGCAGCTACATGGCATTTCCTTGACTCTGCCTACTCTCTCTCTATATATACATCTCTGTTCAAATTTCCTGCCTGGCTTTACTGTGCTAAGCCATTGGCCAAAATAGTTTTATTCATCAACCAATAAAAGCCACATGTATACAGAAGGACCTCCCACATCAGAGGATATCAAGTTTGAGGCCAGCCTGGGGAAAACAGCTAGACTATATGTTTAAAAAAAAAAGAAGTCAAGCAAGCAAACAAAATCCATAGGACAGGAAAAAATGAGAACTGGAGTGGGAAGCCGGTTAAATTAGAGAGAGGGGGTGCAAGGTGGACAGCTTATTCCTCATCAGACCATAGAACCAGGCAACTGTTGACAGAAAAAAAAACAACAACAAAAAACCTAGATTTTCCAAATCCAAGTTTCTGTGGATAAACACTTATGAGACTGGCATTATTTTCACCCCAAAGTCTCTCCCAATAGCTGTGTCAACTGACAGGGGACAATGGAACGGGATCTGTACCGAGGACTTTCATGTGCTAGGGCAGTCCAGGTGGGCTCTGAGATGGTACAGTTACGATCTTATGAAAAGAAAGTACTTCTTAGATGTTAACTAAATTCTGAGAGATCAACCCAAGTTCTATCCTAGCAGAGTCTCCAAGGTGGGGCTCTTGGCTATAAGAGAAAATAAAAACTGTATTTTTAGGTCTTCCTGTGACTAGAAGAAGATCAAACTTCCAAAGTCGTGTGGCCCTCGCTAATTTTCTTTTCCCATTTAGTTTCCTCTTTCTGTCGTGTAAACATATGGCAGACACAAGTGAAGTACTAGTTGGAGGCTGGGAGAGACTGCTTGCTGGGTAAGAAGAGGGTGGGATGAGTAATTCTGAGGCCCTGAGTTTGGATCTCCAGCACCCAGGTAGAAGTGGGGCCTCAACCCTCCGAGTTCAGTAAGAGAGCCTGCATCAAGGGGAAAAGGCAGAATTTTGCCAGCACAGGACACCTGACATCCTTGTCTGCCCCCTGAAGGTGTCCATATACACTCACAAGCACCCACCTCCACACACGCCAGGGGAAGAGGGAATGGGTGAGAGAATGAGTCTTTTGGAATTACAAAATTCTGGCATTTTCATGATGTCATCCTTTAAGTATAGAGTTCCATGACTTAGCTTCCTGGGAACATTTCATATCATGAATTTTTTTCAACACATAGATTTTGAGGAAGAGACATTGATATCAACCATAAATATGGACGGGTTGCAATTCTTGAAAAAAAATCTAAATTAGATGAACTGGAAGAGCAGAGCTGACAGCTGGGATCGGATGGGGGCACTGGTAGGGGAATTTACCAGGGAAAGAATGATGACTGAGAAAAGCCAGTAAGATGGCTGTGTTAACAGGCTAGAGATAGAGCCAGATTCCCGACTTGATCGGTGGGGGCACTTGTTGGAAGCACCTGGTGACAGAATGTTCTACGGAAGAGCCCCCACTGAGCAGATGCCTGCTGAGGACATTGTGTTGTTCCCAAGAGTCTGTAGTTTCTCTGAGCTGTCTGACACAGAGGTGACCTGGAGCCACCGCCTCTTCCTGGGTACCACTGAAGAAAGGACATCTGTGAGGCGTCCTTCACATCAGGTGTCAGGTTTTGAGCTTTGGTTCCATTGCCACACAGCTGCCTCCAGGGTGATGAGTTCTCACGCTGAAGATAATCACAAAACTCCAGCTGGTGCTTTATCCCTTCTTTCCTTTTTTCTCAGAGGGGTGGGGTGAATGCTAAACTGCTCATCTAATCCTTGGGTTCTTGGAATCCTGGGGGTTTGCATCTGAAAGAGTGGGAATGAATCCGAGACAATTTCCTGGAATAACACAAGATAGGAACTGGGCAGGTTCAAACATAAACAAAAACAAAAACAAGGTTCCTGAAGGACATGACATTCTTCTCTTGGGGTTTGCTGGCTTATTTCTCCAGTGGTTTAACAGCCACTCAGGGAAACATTTCAGGAGTTAGTCTCCGTGGAAGACGTTGGGTCTTGGACCATCGCAGGTCCTCTTTCCCTTCAGTCCCCACTCGAAGCTAAGTGACACACCACCGACATGGCAGATGTGATCTTTTCTGATCAGTGATTTTCCTAGACTTCATGTCCTCTCATCCAGGCAGCTTCCCTCCTTTTTCTGATTAGCCCAGTGTCCACATTCTGGCAGGTTCTCATGCACACTTGACATTTTCATCAACACAGAGGAAATCATTTCAAGCCCAGAGGATAAGCGCCATCCCAGGGAAAGGTCACGAAACTCTGGGATTTGCTTTTAGCGATAGATTTTTGAAGGTAACTCCAAAGAAAACACGGGACATGGTTTGGAACGAGACTGCGTATACTTCATCATTGGGCTGTGGTACACAGAATGAGAAGGCGTGGGGGGAACCGAGACACCACGGGGAGGAGGGCTTTGCTTGCGTTGGCGATAATAAACATGTTTTTACAGTAAACAAATGGGCAGCCTAAGACGTACACGGCTGAGGTTGAAGGGAAGCCTGTTTGCACCAAATAAATTACAGAAACAGTTCAAGAGCAGTTCACCCCAGTGAAAATATTATCCCTGAACTACTAGCAGGGTTAATGTCAGGCTAGGTTATCTCCCATGTGAGTGAGCTGCCTTGCTAACCCTGCCTCGGGGTAGTGTGGGGAGACCTGTACACACTTTGGAGACTTTTGGTAACCTTACACACTTTAATTTGGCCATAGCCAAACCTTACTCTTTTCCACTCAGGGTTGGATTTTTCCCCTCAGGGGGCTGACAACCTTTGAGTTTGGAATGGTCTCTCTCTGCCCCTCTCTCCCTCATTCTGTCCCAGCCTATGTGACTACATCCCAAATGAATGTCTGAGATGGGGGCCAGGCTGATGGAGGAGGATACTGTAGAAATCGCAGTACAGACAGGAACGATCCAAAGGCCATCATTTACTCAAAATCTGGCCCTTTGGTTCACAAAAGGGGAATGACTTTTAAAATATGGCCAGAAAAAACAATGAAGTAAGAATCATTGCAGGGGGAGTAATTTCATCAAAACTTGAAAACTTTCAGATGTTCATAAGTTTTGACTTTTTAGAATAGTACAAGAATATCATATACTTGTATTTATTGTAATTTACGCATATTTATGTTGCAACACAAATACTTAAAAGTCATAGTTGTCTGAGTCTCTGTGCAAAAATAAACGTAGAACCAGGAGTGGTACAGGCCTGTAACCCCAGCACTTGGGAGGCTGTGCACGGGAGGCTGTGCACGGCCACAGCCAGCTAGGAAGACAGCTCACCTGAGGTCAGCACAGGCTTCAAAGCAAGTCTCGATCTCAAAAAAACAAATGAACAAACAAAAATGAACATGAATTGTTTGAGTGGTGAGCCTGCACAGGAGCACTGATCAGATGGACCATTACCATTCTAACTGCCATGATCTGCAAAGCTCTGTAAACACAACAAAATGTTAAAGCAACAGCCTGTTACCAGATGCTCCATCTGGAACAGGTGTGTAATCGAAGCTTCTGTGGAGATCCCTATAACGTCCGTAACGTGTGTGTGTGTGTGTGTGTGTGTGTGTGATGTGCAGGTGTAGTTGTGTACCGCGCCAGCACGGTCTGGAACCACGAGTCTCGGCGGAGGGTGTCCAGGTTGAATGAAATCCACAGAGCACGAGGTTGAGGTGAAACAGCAGCGCGTTTATTGTTCTGCTGGGGCTAGCTTTTATACCATGGCACCAAATGGGGAGGGAGCTGCAAAGGGACTGTCACCTGACCCAAGGAGGAACTCTTACCTGACCCCAGTAGGGGTCAAGGACTGATCAGGTGCACTCCACCTTCACCTGTCCCCAGTGGGGACTGTCACCTGACCCCAGCAGGGATCAAGGAATAATCACGTGCACTCAAACTTCCTCATCCAACTCCAGGAGCAGGGGGAAGTTAAGATTCTTTGCAGATAAGCACCTCAAATGGGGGCAGGAAAATATAACTCAGGGTAGCAATTCCCACAGTTGTGCATAGGCCAGAGGTCAATACCGAATATTCGGTGTGCACCCAAGAGAATAATGTGTCCGATGACGTCATCAATGCTCAGATAAATCTGCACAGTCATCCTGAATCACCTTTTACAGTCGGATGGAAGCTCATGATGGTGAGGTCCCCTGTAGACCAGGGCTGCACGATGAGAGGGTTGGCTGGTGAGCAGAGATGTCTCCAACAGAGCAAGATGAAAGCAGCACTGAAAAACACCTCCCCACAAGCAACACGTGGGTTTGCACACGTGGTATGGGATCCTAGTACCATCTATGAGCACGTGGATGCTAAGATTCTAGTGCATGTTCTACGCGTGTTTTAAGTGTGTGGCTCTAGAGACACATCTACCTGGTGCTAAGGATTTGAACTGAGTGATAGAAAGGAGAGATGTTTGTTGTTTGCTGTTTGTTGTTGAGAAAGAAAACTTGGGCGGCTCAGATTTAAGTTCTGATAAGCAATCACATTTCCAGTTACTTATGTCAGATCAACCACGAAGCCACCTGACGTGTTCACATCAGTGTTTCAGAACAACAACAAAGAAACCAACCAGACCTTTGACTGAATGTGGATAGTAGCCCTGGCTGTCCTGGAACTTGCTATGTAGTCCAGGTTGGCCTTGAGTTCACAGAAATCCGCCTGTCTCTGCCTCCTGAGTGACGAGTTAAAAGGTGTGCGCCACCACACTGGCTCAAAACTGTTAATTAAAACATCTGCTATGTCATATCTAGTGTCAGGCAAAGGAAGAGAAAACAGTATGATTCGAGATTTTACGGAAGCTACAGTTCTAAAGAAATGATACTTAGGTGCAAAATACAGAGGTGCCTTGGACAGGCTGGGGGCCCCCACATCTCCTAATGCACAAACAGGGCCTGGCCCTACTGTTAATACTGACTCAATGCTCTCTTAAAGGGATTTTGAACTGAACCTTTCTGAAATAGGGGGAAAAAAGATCAGTTACCATTTTATTATTTTTCATTCTCATTCACCTCTGAACTTCCTGGTTCGGGCTGAGGCCAAAGTCAAACTTGCCAAAACACCACGGGGAAGGCTGCTCTCACAGTATTCCTGGCTCACCGAAAATTTTCTTGAGAAAGCCAGTTTCCATGAGATTTCAGATCCAATTCCGTAGACCCAAGAAAACTTGGGGCGGTTCAGATTAAGTTCAGATAAGCATTCGCATTTTCAGTGACTTATGCCAGATCAACCACGAAGCCATCTGACATGCTCACATCAGTGTTTCAGAACAACAACAAAGAAACCAACCAGAATTTTGAGCCAATGTGGACCATATGGGGCGAGCACAATGCATCGAGAAGCCATTAGGCATCCATAGATATTATCTTCTTTAGGAAAGAAACAATCAGGACAAAAATAACGACCCTGAGACTTATTTGGGGTGTAAGTGAGCCTGACACAAGGTAACCTCACAACATCTGAGTTGAGTAACAACTTTCCAGGAAAAGCTGACGTGCTGACGGTAGTGACTGGCATAAGCTGTGACCTTGAGTGATAATATTGCTCACTATTTTTCGTTCCTAAGTCTCTCCTCCCCAACCATCCTCTAAAAGTGGACATGTCAGTACCGACACTGCTGAACACAGGTGATGTAGGAGAGTCTTCTGTATTTCTGTTGCTTTCATTGGCTAATTAATAAAGAAACTGCTTGGCCTGATAGGTCAGAACATAGGTGGGTGGAGCAGACAAAACACTATGCTAGGAAAAGAAGGCAATGAGGTAGATGCCATGGCTCTCCTCTCCGAGATGGAAGTGAGTTAGAATCTTCCCGGTAAGTCACCACCTCATGGCGCTACACAGATTAATAGAAATGGGTTAGATCAATATGTAAGAGTTAGCCAATAAGAGGCTACAGATAATGGACCAGGCAGTGTTTAAAAGAATACAGTTTCCATGTAATTATTTTGGGTAAAGCTAGCCCAACGGGCTGCAGGAAGCAGCCCATCCTTCCATTTTACACACAGGAACGTGAAGTGTTCATCCTGACACCTCACGGCTCTCAAGGAGTCAATTTCTCCAACTGCTGTGGAGTGGGCAGGGAGGAACAGCGGTTAGGGTAACGTTCAGATAATCACGGAGGGAGGGAAAACCACCTCTGGGGCCAGAAATTATCCTCAGAAATAAGAAACAAATTTTAATTTTGTTCAAAGCGTGACTCGAACATGAATCTACTCAGCAGAAAATCAAGACCCTTCCATAAATGTTACTGGAAGCAAATCACACCCAGTGTATCCTAATGGGTTTCCTGATGCAGCCATGGTGGCGAGAAGGTTGACCATTCTCAGAGTCCATTCTGAGGGTTCTGCTACAGTTAGGGCAGAAGGAAACTTCTATAAGGGTTTATTTTGTTTTATGTACCATACGCAAAACCCTGTTCTTCACACACAGCAGCTAAGAAATGGGTCATACGCTGCACAAAACTGCCATTAAAATGTTCAGCATGTTTGGCGTCCACTCAAGGTTTCACCAGTCTTCTCATCCCAGGAGATGCACAGCACTAGCAAAGGAAATCTTTATTTTCCTCAACTCCCATAAATTACTGATTCTTCGCTAATGGAAGGGTACACACTGACCAGAATGGGTAAAACACAATGAAATCTTAATTTGTTGAGTTTACTCTAAAGTGCATTCTTAAAGAACATTGCCAGGGTAGCTGGCCATTTTCAAACACTGAAGTGAGGAAAATTCGGCTAACTCCTAAAATTTAACATGGCACAGCGTCTGCTTTCTTCTTACCTCTCCTACTGCCAGGCTTGGCCGTCTGGATTTTGCAGATTCTCTCTCTACCAAATCTACCAGAGATTATAGCTCTGTACTAAAGGGGAGGTCTACTCTCCAAGAAGAAGCTAGCTAACTGGCTCTTACTGTTGTCAATCCTTCGAAATGCGGAAAGATGACGACTTAAGTCATGTATCAATTCCATGACTATTAGACAGGCGTATGAAGCATCCATTACACACAGGATTAATCAAAGCTTGTGTCTGAATTTTAACTAATGCTCATGTCATCAGACAGAATTAAATTTCTCAAAGAAAAATATATCATACTTAATATACCATAAATATCAGTGAGTATGGATATTAATATTCTGTGGCCCGAAAGTCACTAAAGTCAACTCAGCAACTCTTGTCTAACTAACGGGAGCTTGAGAAACAGCACTGAAGCCCAAGCTTCCTTCTCTGATGCCAGCCATCGTTTGAGTATGAGCATGACCCATGGTCAGTAACGAACTAAGACTGTAGAAACGAAAGTCTTAGGAAACATACCCAGATGTCTATTACTACAAATATTTAAATCATGTGTTTTCTTTTCATTGGTACCATTTTAAAGTTGCTAATTATTGGATACTTTTATAGGCATTGGGCACATGACTGATCAGTTAATTTACACTTCGAAGAGTAGCCTCAATGCAAATACTATCGCTACCAATATTATAGATGGGGAAACCGAGACGGAAAAGAATGGAACTGGCCCATCTTCACATGGCAAAAAATAGAACTGATTTTTTAAAACTAGGTCTGCTTGAAAAAGCGATCTCTGTTCGCTTATTCACTGCTAACTTTATTCCAAATGAGAATACCGTGCTTTATGACTCTATAAATACCACCACGGTGAACCAACAGCGGAAGTGAGCTAAGCCAGCGTGATTATGTATAATTTAACACCGGCCAACGTTTTCTTTTGTACTTGCACTAATGAACTCACTGCTCCTACAGCCAGTTGCCTGCTGCATATGAATGCTTCCAGATTTGCATCCAGACTGAACCACTTACTCTGTTATCAGATTAGAGCGGTGGTTTGTCAGACACCGAAAATCTGCAATATAATGTGTTGAAAACAGAAAATATTTCACCACAGAGAAGTTAACACCATTCATTCATGTGGAAGACTTTATTTTAAATGTTCTACCTAATCAGAGAAAGAAGAGAGGTAAATACTGCAGAGGGTTGTGATCTGGTCTGTGAAGGTCAGACATGAACTGGGCACAGCAGGTTCCTGGGTTGCAGCCCTTGGTGTCATGACCTTCAGCTCATCCTGCAGGGCTGGTGCGGTGGTGCAGACAAGGTCTGGGACAACCAGGACAGGTTGTGCAGGAGAGAAGCAGACTCTGTCGGCTGCATAGGTTTGACCCTGGATGTCAACGTGCAACCTGACCGCAGCCAATCTGAGGAGCACAGAAGAGTACAGGGGAGAGGAATCCTTTAGCAGGAGAAGAGGCGGAAGGCGTTGGCACAGGAAGGGTGGAGTACAGGTGTCTATGGTGGGATAAGAGTGGATTAAGGCTCAGGAGGTAGCTCTCTGAGGAAAACAATAGTTCTGGATCCCTTAAATTGGCAGCTCTTAAGGAGACAGGAGAGAAGCTGAAGGGATTGCTGTGCACAGAGGAGGTCATCTGTGCATCTTCCAGCACAGAGAAGAGGAAGGTGGAAAGCTGCTGATGGGGAGTGGAACATGAGGGGCAGATGCTACTACCTTTCTAATTGCCTTTGCAATCCTAAATGCACAGAGGGAAGCCCCCTGCTGTGTGTGAGCCAATCTAATGGCCAACAGTGAGCAATTCGTAAGGGATGGCTCCGAGGTCCGGGTGTTGTGCTGGCAGCCTGGTCAGACGAAGGCTAAACTGACATTAAACGCGTCTCAATAAGGAATCTCAAACTCGTGTTTTGATGAATTTTAACTTTGTAGATTTTGTTCTGTTACAGGAAAATGGTCCCAATGCAAGGACTTTCATAGGAAGTCTCTAACAAGAAGTTTCTTCCAAGAAGAAAAGGAAACTATCCACTTCTCCACACAAAGAGATGAGAAAAGTTGACTCTCCCTCCCTGGGTAACATGTAGGGTTGGCTTTCTTGAAGTTGTACCCCTGAATCTCTAGGGTTAACCTGGAAGGGACATCTGAGCACAAGGGCAGTGGACCATAAGCATCCAAAACTCTTTTCCGTGGTTTCTTTAGCAAAACCCTCACTGCAGTACTATTGCCTATAGGACTGTTGCTAAGACCAATGGCTCCCGGGAGCAGCGGCCAGTCCCATGAGTCCCAGCTTGTGGAGCAGGTCAGGACACTGAGCCCATGTCTCCTTGGACACCGCAGGCTAACTGGTGAGTTAGGGATGGGGCTTCTGCGTTTGACCCTAACACAGCGGGGATGGAGCTGCCGGCACCATGTTCTCTCGCTGCTGATTGCTATAGAAGGAGAAGCAAAGCTCACAGAAAACAGAGATTTGATGAAAGCTTGGAAGCCTCAGAGATGGGGACAACTACAATATACTAAGTATTTTATCCACCCATAAAACTGCCTTGCTAAATGCTGTGCGGGTTTTACTTCCACAGGCAAACCCAACTGCGTTACGTTTCTCATTTCTGACATAATGCCTGACAGAAACAAGAAACAACTTAAGGGAAGATTTGCTTGGCTCACAGTTTCAGAGAGGCCAGTCCACTGTGGTCTGGTGAGCACGGCAGGAAAGAGGGCTTCACATATCATGTCTTGACATCCAAGGGGAGTAGTGTCTTTCTTTAGGCTTTCTCCTTTCCTTCCTTTACTCCCTCTGAGTCCCTAGACCACAGGAAGGTGCCACCCACTGAGGTGGGTCTTTCTGCCTCAGCCAATCCCCTCAGAAAACACCCTTATTGAATACCCTTACATGCAGATTGCCACTTTTATAGTTGGTTCCAAATTCACTCAAGTTGACAATGAAGACTAGTCATCAATCAAACACCATGTTGAGATGTAAAAATAGTTTGCAAATCAGAAATATTGTATGTTTAAGCCAATATACTCACCTCAGTTCTGACATTGAAGGTAGAATATGTAACTCTAATGTGCCACGAATCCATGGGGTGGTCTACCTTTTATCCCTCTAAATCTTGATCTAGAAGCTTCGAACAGTTTTGCAGTAGCTGGAGTGGGGAGCAAATAAAGAGACAAAAGAGTAACCTGATTCAAACAGGTGCATATATTTCAATGCTAAAACGTGGTTTGGGAAGATGATTGGCATCCCACACAGGTCAGTGTTTTGAACTACGTGTTCCTAGTGGACAATTATGCAAGGTAATGAGGCCAAAAACACATGGATTGGCATGAGGCTCCATGTACATCCATCTACTTTTCCCAGATTACCCAAAGACAAAGACCTTGCTTTGGGAAAGACAAAGTTCCATGTCCCCAGGCTCAGGAACTGCTCCTGTGAGCTGTCACAAGGTGCTTGCCCCTTATCTTGTTTTGTTGTGTCGCCTGCTGAAGTAAGCAGCAAACACGAGACATGGAGCAGGCACTTGAGTCATGTTTTGCATCAGGAGTGACGTTGAATTAGGAGCCCGTGTGCTGAGACATGCTCAAAGGAGCTCTAGGGACCAGATTTTCCTCTTCCCAGCTCCATTCTCCATGACCTCTCCTTGGTAACATGGACACTGGCAAGGGTGGGCATATTCATCCACAGAAGCTGGTGCCTGTTGTAAGCACTAAGCACAGAGGCTTCAGGCCTTTTCTCTCCCCAGCCGCCTTGTAGACTGTTTTCAGCTTTGCAGATAGGAGTTCAAACATAGAATTGGTGTTTCCAAAAGAATTTGATGAGAAAAAAAAATTGTTTTTGTATCTTTTTACGCAGCTCCTCTCAATTATGTCTTTTACTTAGTTTATGCAAATGGCAAGCATGAAAAGAAAAGGAGCCATTCTACTTTAGTCTAAAGCATTATTAAATAATTAATAATGACTCTAAAATGTAGTTTTTAAGGACCAGGAAATTAAATTGCCATGTGTGAAATTGGAAAATAACATTGTGTACTAGAAAGTTAATTCCATCCCATTAAAATTAGCCTCTTTGTAAGAGCTGTTACTGGTTGACGAAATAATTGCTGTCTTAGCCAGATTCCTAGCATTTTCTGTCTCAAATAGGCTTATGGGTTTCAGGTGCAGGACACCACTTTCTAGAACATGCATGGGAGGGGGGAGACCACGGTCTTTTGAAGTTAACCGTCTAACAGGTAGGCTGTAAAGAGCTGCTAAGGAACCAAGGACTAGGGAATAGCTCTAAGGGTCTAGACCCAGAGGTATCCCCTCCCCACACTGGATTACCATGTGACCTTCAGAGAGTCACTTCCTTCCCCAGTGCCTGCTTCTTCACGCATAAAGCTGATGATAGACCCCATGCCTGGTACTCCATGGCCTTCTACGCCAGTGGTCCTCAATGTTCCTAACGCTGTGAGCTTTTAATACAGTTCCTCGTGTTGTGGTGATCCCCCCACCATAAAATTAGTATCGTTTCTACTTAAAAACTGTAATCTTGCTACTGTTATGAATCATAATGTAAATATTTTTGGAGCTAGAGATTTGTCAAAAGGGTTGCAACCCATACGTTGAGAACCACTGTTCTAAGCACTGAATCTTGAGCATGCACTTCTGAATTAGTTATGAAATGCACAGTTATTGGTATTATACAGGTGAATAAAGAGTAGTGTCTGGTGAGCGCCAGGGGACACAGCAGTGAACAAGACAGGCAAGGTATACATTGCTTAGTCCAATGATTTGGCTGGGTACAGCATGGGCCTACCATAGCTAGGATGATAGAAACACCCCCAATCTGATTAGCCTGAGATGGGCAGCCTAAGATCCCCTAATGCTGTCTGGGGGTTCAGGTCAATCCAGCTCACAGGTACATCCTTTCCAGGACGATTCTCCAGCTGCATGGACTGAACCACTCTTCAGCACTCACTCACCTGCCAAACAATTCGTTGGAGAACAGAAGAATATCCCGTTCCATTAAGGGGAATAAAAATGAGACATTATTTTTTGGCCGGGAACGGTAGCATATGCCTGCAATCTCAGAACAGAGAAATCAGACTCAGGAGGATCCCAAGTTTGAGGCCCACTAGAGCAACACACTGAGCTCTGGATCATCTTGAGCTATCAAGAAAAATCTTGTCTCAAAGATAGACTTAAGATCATTGCCCTCAGCTCTTCATGTCACCCACTAGAAACTCCAAAGAACCATCCAGCTGCCTGGGAGCTGAGAAATGTGCTTGTTGTGAGTGACCCTGTGCTAACTACAGAAAGCAAGCAGCTCAGGCTAGGAGAAAGGAAACAAACCAAGTCCCCAGAATCTTGAAGAACAGCTCAGAGTGGCAGGTGTGTTCCTTTCCTTTGTTAGCCATTCAACACCTACCTCACCCACCTCTGAGTGAGCACAGCACGCGGCTGTGTATGTAAACCAAGGGCCCTGTCATCTGCACCTGGTCACCCGAAATAGATGGCAGAGTTGAAATCAGGAGGATGACAGAGCATCTCTCGGGAAGGGAGATGTGGAGAATAGAGTTGTCATCAGTCCTTGGAGTGATCCAGTCGTGTTGGAAGGGAACCACAGAAGTGTCCTCCCAGCTGCTGGTGTGAGTCCTCTGGATGGTTGTTCTGGCTGCTTCTACTCCGGGGAAAATTCTCACACCTACTGTCTTGCTCAGCCACAGCCAAAGGAGACATCGAAGAGGCTTTGTTTTGGAGTAACTTCTCCACTCTGCTCTTGCTGATTTCAATGTATGGATCCAGGAGTTGAACTGATTTGACCCAGGGTTAGCCGGCCACTTTTCTGGCTTGCTGGTACTGCAATTCCCTTGGAACTGCAAGGATGCCATCCGGACCATGTGTTTCTGCTCATTTCCATGTGTGGGGGATCCTGGCCAAGGCTCTACTCTTGATGCAGATGTGAAACCTAAATGTTCTCCTGTTCAGAAGGACTCTGGTGTCCCTGGGAGTCTCTCTGAGGAAGAATTCTTTTTGGAATGGAGACTCACATTCTGCTTCATGCTGACAAGGGTGTTAAGTCACAGCCCATCCTTCTGTCAAGAGTTTGTGGGTGACAATTGTCCTCAAGACATAGCTACTCAACTTCTGGTTCTCAGACAACGCCCCCCTGCAAGCTATTCCTCAACCTCCCACCCATATCAGTTCGGCCTAAGTTTTGTCAATAACTTAGTACTTAACAAAGTTTGTTCCTTCTCACTGGCCTCTGAATAAGTCCCTTCCCCTATGAATGTTCACACCAGTAGTGCAGAGCCCACGCCCACAGTTCCAGAAGGGGGTTCTTTGCCATGCCTCATTCACTAAATCATCTTCTTTATTCATCTCCTTTAGTCCCGCTGAACATGCAAACTGGGTACCAGGTAATGGCTACTAAGCAGAGCAATAAGATGCAGGCTAAAAAAAAAAATAGGTCTTACCACTTAATTCCTCTCCATCTTAAGAAAACTGCACTACCTATCCAGGTCTAAAGCCTTTACTTTGTTTGTTTTGTGTTTTTGTTTTTGTTATTGTTATCATTTCTTCTTTGAGATAGTGATGTGGATTTCCCTCTGTGTGCTATGATTACCATTAATAAATAAAGAACTGTTTTGAGCCTATAGCAGAGCAAGGTGGGGTGGGGCAGAGCTAGGTGGGGAGGACTGGACTGAATACTGGGAGAAAGAAGGGTGGAGTCAGAGAGAAGCCATGGAGCCAGACATGCCAAAACTTTGCTGGTAAGTCACTGCCATGTGGTGATACACAGATTAATGAAGATGGATTAAATTAATATGCAAGAGTTAGTTAATAAGAAGCTAGAGCTAATGGGCCAAGTAGTGATTTAAATAATATGGTTTCTGTGTGACTCTTTTGGTTCTGGAAGGCTAGGACGAACAAGTGGCCTTCTTCCAACAAGACAGGATCTCACTCTGTAGTCCAGTCTGGGCTCCAAATACTGGCATTATAAGTGTATGCCAGTGTGCACATCCAATTTCTTCATTTTGAAAGCTAAAAATTCTTGTGCCACAGGTCTTTCATGCTGTAACTCTATGAACGTCTATGACTACACACACACATGCATATACACATATATGTCTACACACACACACACACACACACACACACACACACACTCTCATGTGCAGGTTTTATGCTGCCTCACCTGCTTGCCTCACTCTACCAAGGATATCTCCTTAAGAAGAGTGATCCAGGTCATCAGGCTCCAGACTCCTGGGGATCATGTCCCAACTGACCAGGCTTCCTTCAGGAACTTTGCAATGCTCAGAGCCTCTTATATGCCACAAGCATCCTTTGGAGTCTCTGCTTCAGGAATCAGGAATGACCAGTCTATTCAACATAGTAGAAAGTAATCAGGAGGTGAGTACTGAGCCCATAAAGTGAGTGCTGGACCCAGTGAATGTTAGCCCCAGGAATACTTGATTACTTTTTAATATTCCCTGCAGAATTTTAACATGAATACATATCATTAAGTATATCCCAAAGTGAGACTTTAACTGAAATCTGAGGTAATAGAAGTGTCATTTATCTTTTTGGTTGGTGTGTATGTTTATATGTATGTACATATGTAGGTATGTTTGCATATGTGTGTAAGTGTGTATACATATTTGTATAGGTATATGCATATATGTAGACAGAAGTTTCTGTCCCACCAGGTCCCATAGCCATTCAGTCCCAAAGGAACATACAGAGGCTTTCATTAACTATAAACTATTTGATCCATTAGCTCAGGCTTATTATTAACTAGCTCTTACAACTTAAATTAACCCATAATTTTTATCTACATTTAGCTTTGTGGCTTGGTACCTTTTCTCAGTAAGGAATTCTCATCTTGTATCCTATGCATCTGGCTGGTAACTGACTCTCTGCCTTTCTTCTTCCCAGAATTCTCCTAGTCTGGTCACCCAGCCTATACTTCCTACCTGGCTACTGGCGAATCAGCATTTGATTAAATCATTATAAGTGACAAATCTTTACAGGGTACAAGAACATTATCCCACAGCATTTCTCCTTTTTTCTTTTCAAAACAAAAACCTGAATCTAATCTTCTTTGTTTAGCTTTCCTCTTCATCATTATCCATAATAACTTGTAATCAACACTCTAAACAAAGACAAACATCTATAATCTAATTTTTGGGAATGTGGGTATAGTTTTCTAGGTTACTTCCTGCTGACTGGGGTTGCTGGTATTCTTATGGGAACTCAAAGAAAATTTAGAGTTATGAACAAGTCCTGATTGGAGTGTATGGGAGGCTTGATCATCTCAGTCAGCAGCCTTGAAGCTGTTCTGGATGCAGAACTCAGAGGAAACTGCAACAGAGGTCCTCTGAGATCACGGATCCTCTGGGCCCTCTGTGAACACTGGAGATTTTTCAGGGCATCTTCCTCGATCAAACCTGATTTTTCGTAACCAAGAATGAATCCACAGCCTCTCATTTCCTGTGGAAACAAAAGCAAAACCTCTTTTCTAAAGTAATATATCTTTTGACTTAAATTTTGAAGTCAAGGCATTGTAATAATTTTGAAAGTCAATCCAATATTTATATTGGATTAATCCAGCAACACTTATAATCAAATGCCTTTTTGCAGCTGTTGCTCCTTCCTCAGTACTCAAACAATTCAAAGACAACACAATAACATACAGTATCCAGATTCTCTGTGTATTTTTCAACATTACATGGTTTTTAAAAAGCAATTCTATATCTTTTATTTTTATTTTTGATTTTTGGCTGTTTGAGACAGGGTTTCTCAGTGTATCGTTAGATATCCTGAATCTCACTCTGTAGACCAGACTGGCCTCAAATTCAAAAGGATCCTCCTGCCTCTACCTCCCAAATGCTGGGATTAAAGGCATGTGCCACAACACCCTGCTACTCCATTTCTTTTATAAATAACTTTCTCCTTTTTCTTTTCTTTTCCAAACATACGGTTTTTGTTTTGTTTTGTTTGTTTTTAGAGGCAGGATTTCTCTGTAGCTTTGGAGCCTGTCCTGAAACTAGCTCTTGTAGATCAGGCTGGCCTCAAACTCACAGGGATATGCCTACTTCTGCCTCCTGAGTGCTGAAATTAAAGGCATACACCACCACTGTCAAGCTGCCTGTATATTTTTAAAAACACTGTAAACCATTTAGAGGTGTTTTTCATCTGAATCTATCTTTACTGTATTTCTCTCTATCTTTTGACCGCATGAGTCTTTAATCTGCTAATTGAATGGCTAGGATTAAAGTTGCAGCTTTGGTGACCGGCTCTGCCCCATTCCTTAGCTTTTTGAGAGTCTAGCTTCATGGCAGAGGAACAGGTGGGAGCCACATATATTGTCACAACTCTGTAGAGTTTCTAGGTCCATGCCACCAACAATAAGCATGCAACTGGCTGCTCATAAACACCACTTAAGTATTTGGTGGCAGGGCCTCTTAAAAGAGCCACTATGTAGGTGTTGCTGTTAACACTGAGTCAGGAACCCTTTCTTAAAGGAGCCAAGCCTTTGCTTGACAGAGTCTACCAGAGAAAAGACAGTTTCCAAGAAACTATGCTTGATTCTGTTCTTGTCTGTCTAGAATCTTTTTTTTAAAGTTTTCTCAGGCTTTATACAGGAATTCTTGCCAAACATTCAGGGATTTGTAGACAGAAGTTTTTGTCCCATGGGAGTTCTGTAGCTGTTCAGTCCCAGATAAACACCCAGAAGCTTGCATTAATTATAAACTGTTTGGCCTATCAGTTCAGACCTATTATTAACTAGCTCTTACAACTTAAATTAACCCATAATTCTGGTCTATGTTTAGCCATGTGGCCTGGTACCTTTTATCAATGAGGCATTCTCATTTTGCTTCCTCTGCATCTGGCTGGTGACTGCATCTCTGCCTTTCCTCTTCCCAGAATTCTCCTAGTCTGGTCGCCCCTCCTATACTTCCTGCCAGGCTACTGGCCAATCAGTGTTTTATTAAACCAGTATGAATGACAAATCTTTACAGTGTACAAGAGCCCTATTCCACAGCACACATGCATGGGTGCATAGCGATGTGCGTGTGTGCATATGTACATACATGTGCATGTTTTATGCATATGCCTTCAAGTATTCTATACCTTTTAAATTTTATAAAATTACATGTTATTTATTCTGTGCTCCTAGGGAGCATTGCACATGAGTTAAGGTCAGAGGACAGCTTTCAGGGGTTGATTCCTTCCTACCATGTGGGTCCCAGGGATGAACCTCAGGTTTTCAGGCTGGGCAACAAGCCCCTTTCCTCTCTGAGCCATCTTACTGGCTGTCACTCCACTTTAGTTTTGAGATGGTTCTCAATAAACCCAGAGCTTCCTAGATTTTGCTAATATAACTGCAAACAGGCCCCGCAGATATTCCTGTCTCCACCTCCATGGCTCTGCTACAGCAGACACTGACAAACCCAGCTTTTTCTGCGGGTGTTAAGTATTGAACTTAGGTCCTTATGCTGATGTGGCAAGTGTTTCACAGACAGAGCTTTCTCTCCAGTCCCATTCGCCTTTCTGTTACCACTACTCACATTATTAATATTATTAATTAATAATATTAGCTAACTCAGAACGTCACATCTACAAATACTCACGCAAAGGTGATCCCACTTAACAAACGGGAAACCGAGGAATAGAAAACTTAATAACTCACCTCGTTGGGTGCAACTAGTGCATAGCAGGATCAGGTAGCTTAGCTGCAGAACTTGCATCCCTAACCATTGTGGATTCCTTCCCTTCATCCATAAATAAGATTAATAAAACCTATGGCATATAGTGAGTTCGAAGCTAAAAACAAGAAAGATCTCAGAAGCAGCCCTGATATACTAAGACTTTGACAGTGAATCTTCACAGTTATCCTAACGTCTCTGTGTGCTGTGCTTGGCACCAAAACAGCCTGAAGAACATCTACAACAGTCATTCCCGTAGAAATAAGAGTGTGTACCCCACTCCCTGCCCACATCAACTGAGCTGGCTGAGATGTTCAGCCCTCACACAAGTCTCCTGTACAGTAATTGAAGGGTGAGGTCTGTTCTCCAAATAAATCCAGGGATCGTTTGTTCCTGTTAGGTTTACTCCTTTGAAGACAGCGCCAAACAATCAGACACCAGTTGGAAGAACTGAGACTGATCCGAAGCCTCTCGCTCCCCTTGATCAAGTTCCTAACACAGAGTCTGGGCTGGGTAGTGACTGGAAAAAAGCAGCTCTTCTCTGTTTTATCTCCTCTGGCAGGCAAAGTGTCAAAATGAGGTTCCAGACCAAAGACTGAGCAAAGACCATGGTGCCATGTCCGGTGCGGTGCATTTCCCTGGCAGGAGCTGCTTTGCCCAACATGGTAGAGAATTCCAGTTGGAGGCTGGGGTAGCTGTGCCTGAAAATGAATTTGCATTTCTGTAACACTGGGGTCTTAGGCAAAGGCTTTGCTTTGTTACTTCCAGCTTAGCAATTGTACAGATCTCTCATTCACCTTCTCAGTGGGATTAGGTCCTGCTTAAGTCCACAGTAACTGTGATGCTAAGTTGCTAAAAAAACAAAAGGCAGTTTCTCACACACTCCAAGCATCAGACAGGTACTTAGAATCCAGGGCACCCAATCTCACACTCCAGGCCACAGGACTGCAGAATAGCTCTTACAGTCTGGTCGCTCACGAGGGAAGAGAAGAACCAGGTTCAGCTGTGTCTCTCTGTCTGGAGTTCTGTGTCCCTGAGGTAGGAGGTACAGGGACAATTGCCAAAGTGAGATTTTATCTCACTTCCTCCACCTGTAAAAGGAAGCTTAACTCTGAACATTTATGTTCATATTCTTGGAAATTCAATTATTATTTCTCAAGAGTGGGGAGCATCATACCGGGAGGAGGCAGCATAAGGACAGACCTAAGTGGTGGAGGGACAACTGGCCAGGCTCCTCTGCCTGGAGAGCCCTCGGGAAACCCGGGCTCCTGAGAAGGGAGGAAGACCCCGTGCGCAGAAGTCACACAGCTCTCAGAGAGACCATGCAGCTGGATCTGAGGGTATGCGAGGTTTCTTTGGAGAGTCTCTGGCTTTTTCACACAAATACTAAATCCTCTGTTTCTCATGTATCCAGAAAGCTTCAAGAATTTAGGACAGGTTTTAAAGCAAACCCGGGCTAAGCTCATGTTCAGCGATCAACAGCTCCACCTGTTCTGAGGTGGTCTAGTGGGCCAGAAGCTGCTCTGATTGGGAGACATATCTTAATAAGGATTTTATTTAAAGTAAAATAATGCCTGGCTGTGCTGGACAAAGGCAGAGTCTGTAAACCACAGTATCTCTGTGAGGAAGTAGACTTCCTGACTTTTTTTTTATGTGCCCAATTAAGTGCAGATTTTTGGCTGCATGAGCAACATAACTACAGAGGTTTTTTTCTTTTCTTCTCTTTTTTTTTCCAGAAAAACAAAGAAATGAACTAAAAAACTAAACAAGGAAAGGTCTTAGGCGGTGATGGTTGATAAACGTTGTGAGATAATTTCTTTCAACTACTTGGTATCTTCTAACCTGGAGGTAACCAGCCACTAGCACTGTGACTGAAGACCACACTCCCAAAGCCCTGGCAGCAAAGGGGTCACCACCCAGTCAGGTAAGCACATCTCACAGTCTTGTGTGGAATAAAACATCATGGCGTCTAGGCTGCATGGGTGACTTCTTGTGCCTCAGAATTGGAGTCAAGCAAAATTCTTTGGTGGAAAAATAAAGGCCTGGGCAACCCAGCTCCAAAGTAGCAGGAACCGTCCTAAAATCTAGTTCGTAACTGAACACATGAGGTCTAAGAAAAGTTCATAGATTGTCATTTGAAGCTGAGTTCTGCACACCCAAGCAGTACCTGGCCTGAATCAGAAGCCGGTATACTAGAACACTGTGAGAAAGACCACATGTAATGACAACAGGACCTGTCATTCTGCTATCACGGCTGCTCTGCAAACCTTGGAACAAGCTTGATCAAGTCATTAAAGCCAGAGACTCAATGTGAAGCCAGAATTGGATCTACATAAATCTTGAAGACATAGTTTGGTGCCAACTAGTTCCATGTATCTTTGTCTATACGGTACAAATAACACAGCTCCTGAACCTAAGTCTCAAGGGACACTGTGGAAGAGGGGACAAAAAGACTCTAAGAGTCAAAGGACCAAGAAATCTGCTGGGATATTGTGTCTCTTAGAAATGGCAGGGACCCTTTAGATATATCTACAACATGGCTGCCTGAACAAGACCTGACCCATGACTACACCAGTAGGCATACAAACATAGAAGGGGAAAGACCTCATGGGACCCCATCACTAGACAAAGAACTGTAGAATTAAAGATGCTAAGAGCAGGAGAATTCATCCTCCCCAAGGATAAGCCCCCTAACTGGCTATCCAACAAGAAGTAGTCAACACTGAGATCATATAGACACAAGTAACATGAAACAGACTTAGCAGGTCGTATTTATATGTTTAGGTGTGTGTGTGTGTGTGTGTGTGTGTGTGTGTGTGTGTGTGTGTGTGTGTGTAAAACAATAACAATTAAAGAAAAATAGCCATGAATCCAAAAGGAACATGTGTGGAGGAGACACGTGGGAGAAGTTGGAAGGAGGAAAAGGAAGTGGGAAAATGATGTGTGTATATTTTTTAAAAATTTTAATGATGCTTTCATCAGGGAGCCCAGATCAGATGAGATGACCTGTTGGCCCAAAACATCCCTTTGGGGTAAATTGATCCAGTATCTTCTGAACTTTGATAAAGCCTTCTATACATAGAATACACACACACACACACACACACACACACACACACACACACAAGTTAAGTTTGTACAGCAGTGTAATATTTCCCTTCGTGTCTCTCTGGGTCTACTCCTGAGCTCAGTTTCAGTCCAGATGCCCCTCCCACCTTGCTGCCGACTTGAGTGGGCTATCCTGTGCTAGCACCATTCTTTTCTATGAGGCGTGTTTGGTTGCACGGGCTGTACCAACTTGTACCAAGGAAGTGATGGCAAAACAGACAATATGACTGCAAATGATTTAAAAACCTCTAGAAAAAAAACCAGCCTTTTCCCAGTGTAGAACTGAACCCTATGTTAAAGCCAAACCACAATTGTTGTTTTCAAAATAAAGGTTATAAACAGGGAAGCCAACAGAACCAAGCACTTCAGTGTGGACTGCCTTGTGATTTCGATGCATTTGGAGGCACAGTGGAAAATGTGAACTTGAGGGTGGGAGGAGCCCAGGGGAGCTACTTTTATAATTAATGTGTTGTGGTGATTGGGAGCATATTGTTGCATGCTTATATACAACTGTGTTTTATTTTATCTCGTCTCATATAAAGTTTTGATTTAGACCCAACTCCGGGTCCTAGCTTGAGTAATATCAGACACGAAATAAACTTGTTAAATGCACATCACACCCCCTCAGGAGTCAGTGAGCTTCAGGAACCATGGCCCTATTGCTCAGCAAAAGCCCTTCTAATGAGGCCAAACTGACTAACGCATAGTCCAAGAATAATACTTGACCAAAATTGAATGCAATTCTCTTGTACTTATTATAATTTTCTGTGACAGAGAACAGAGGCTAAACTCGGGGAAAGTATTGTTTTTCTTCTAAGTGTGGGTCTGCCAAAATTTGTTTTTATTTCTGCCCCTGCCTCCTCAGCCATCCACATGGGAATGATGGGGTGGCCATGGCAACTGGGGACTTGCTGGTGTCTGGGGGGGTACTGCTTTTCACAACCTCTCTTCACCCATCTTGATACATTTGTGGTACAGAATGGAAATAGTCCCAAACGGAAGACTCATTACGGAAGACGAATTAAAGAGGAACAGCCTGGAAATATGTGTCTGCTATTTCATATGCTCAGGGCAACCATCACGCTGACGCTGGACAAGCCACGCAAGCTCTGGAGCTTTCTTTCTCTCCTAAGTGGATGTAACAACAAACCAAACTGATACTGGAATCTTAAATATGTGTGGTCACATGATTTTAGAGGAGGGTATAAGTTCAGCATTTGAAACTGACAGAAAAGGAAAGACGAAAACAAGCTACAGGTAGCTCGCCCCCCTCATGTCTTTCAGCTGTTGGTGTAAAATGCTAGGCAGAAATATTTTTATTGCATGGAAACTGAGATCTCCTCCCCAAAATTATTTTCCACTCACTTAAAGCATCATTGTCCAAACCAAAACGCTGTCCTTGCCGAGTTTATCTTGTGGCTAGAGGGACGTGTGGAGGGATGCGTGCTGTGTGCTGTGCCGGAGGAGAAGGTGACCTCAATAGGACATACCTCGTCTTCACAGCTCTCAGTGGGTTTAACTCACGGTGAGGCTTGCAGTCTACTCTACATAGCACACTTCCTCCTGAGTGTGTATTTATTTGCTTGTCTTAGGAAAGGAGGAAAGACAATGGCACCATTGGAAACAAACATTGGATGGAGGGCCGATTTGTTACCTTTCTCCTGGCTGTGGCCAAACATCTGACAAAAGCAACTTTAAAGGGGAAAAGATTTCATTCTGAGTCCGGATGTGAGGGGATGCCGTCCATCATGAGGAGAAGGCTTATCTGGCAAAACCCAAAGTGACAGGTCACAGAAAACAAACTACAAAACTTTAAGACCTGCCCCCCCACCCCCAGTGACTTGTTTTCTCTAGTAAGGTTCTATAATCTTTGAAACCAGCCTTATCATCTGGGGACTACTTCACATCAAAGCCACAGAGGCAAGTCGGCTGCCCAGAGCTTTCTCCTCAAAGCTCACTGCACATCTTTCTTGCCATTCCCAAGGCCCTTAGTCACAGTCCCAAAGGTTTCCTGAAACAAATGTAAATTTGGCAAACATTCCTATAAAGTCTGGTAGATGCTTCCACGTGTCCCACCTGTTAAAACTGCTGACTTTCTCCCCAGTCACTGGAACTTTCTCCCCAGTCACTGGAACACAGGACAGGTTTCTCCTCCTTTCTGTGTGACCCTCACCATAGGAGAAGCCAAGGTAGACCATTTAAGGCTTTGTCTGAAACATGTAGGGTATTATGCACGGTAGTAGATGGTGCTGAATGTGGGCTACAGGCATTCCTTAACAAGAGAAAACAGCCTGTTTTCTGGGGTCTAATAGTGTGCAAGTTATTTTAATGACTCTGCAACATAGCTGGAATGTAACAGTATCTATATTGTTCAAATAGGGAAACAGAGTAACTAGTTCATCTCTCAGAAAATAAATACATCCCAAAGACTTAATGTGTGTCAGACAGAGTTGCAGGAAGCAGAGGAGAAGTGTGAAACAAATCAGACAGATTCTTGTTCTCAGGGAACTCAGATTCAACTGAGAAAGAGACAGGAGAAGCACCGCAAGCCAGGAAGATGTGCTGGAGAGGAAACCATGACAGTGATTAGCACTGATGGAAAACCAGCGAGAAAGGCTGAGAGTCTTCTCTCCACGTTGAGAGGCTGATGCTTGAGCAGACAGCCGCCGAGGTCCATGTCTAGTATCGGGTGGGCAACAGATGGAGGCAGAGGCATACTTATCCCGCCGAGGAACTGTCAAGAGACACGCGGAGCTTACACAGCATGAATAGGTCTGGGAAGAGTTGGAGAGACAATAGAAGATGGGACAAACCCATTCAGGTGTGGTCTTCGCTTTCCTTTTTAATAAACTCTGCAAGCACAGGTGGCACTCAAAATACTTAAATAAGCAGAGCACACACACTCACCAATCAGTGGGGCTGTCTGGCCTCTGCAGTGACACAGAATTCCAGAGGGCCCCAAAGTGCCGTTGGCACACAGTCGAGACACCTCCAGGTGGATTCCAGAGAAAGTTGGGATAAAAGGAACGGGGCACCAGTATCAGTCAATAGGGAGAGAGGCTTTGCAGTAACGTCAGTGTGGGACACCTGGCTGTACGCTAGAGTTTCAAGGGAGAGAGAGAGCAATGGCTCAACCTCCTTTTGGAGTGACTGTTCTGACTGCAGGGTTGAGAGCAGACCCTAATGAAATGAGGGTGCATACAGGGACCAGTCCCAGGGAAACTGTGTGATGTACCAATACTGTCAGTTTGACAGGATCAAGACTCGCCAAGAAGACAAGCCTCTGGGCATGTCACCAAGCGATTTCCTACATTACGTTAACTGAGCCGGGGAGAAGCACCCTAACTGTGTGGTACTGGTCATGGGCTGGAGTACCAGACTGAATAAGAAACAGAAAGTGAGCTGAGCACCAGCATCCATTGCTCTCTGCAGAAAGCAGAAAGACTGTGGGTGCAATGTGACCAGGGAGCTTCCACTCTGACTGCCATGACTTTTCCACAGTTGATCGTATCCTTTATAATTGTGCAACAGAACACTTCTTCCATTACGCTTTCAGGCACCTGGTCACAGCCATGAGAAAAGCAATTGAGCCTTCTGGTGAGGCACAGTGAAAACTTGACCAGGGGTGGCAGTGACCTAGTAGTACAGGGAATAAGGCAGAGAAGGGCTGTTTTGATAGATTGCATTTGCAGCAAGAGGGAAGGAGTTTGTCCAGCATGGCAGGGAGAGCTGGAAGAGCTGGAAGACAGGGTTTTGCCATCGTCTAGGATTAGAAAGACCAGAGGTGGAGTAGGATTAGAAGCCAAGATAAAAAAGATTTGATTTTATGCATGTTGAGTTTGAGATGAGTGGTGACTAGCCACGCCTATTAAGCACCAAGCCAACAACGCTGAGAGCCAAAGAGCATGTTAGTGTACACACAGCAAGTACACCACATCCACTGAGGACTCCAAAGAGGGCTTTCAGTTCTGACTAGAATGCTTTCCCTGGGACACCCCAGCTGAGAGCTACAGAGCCTTACAGGTAAACAATTGAAGACAATTTCTTCTCCTGTAACCTCTCAACACCAAGGTTTAAATCAAAACTCCTAAACATCAAGACTAAGAGAGTCTGCTCTAAAAGAAGAGAGGAACTCATCCAACCCTCTTGAAAAGCAGAGAGTTTTTTTTTCCCTCCCCTTAAAAACTAAAACAAAACCGAGGTGAGTCTAAGGCCAGCGTGCTGATTGCATCAGAGGCAAAGATGAAAAGGGGAGCGGAGAAGTGGGCAGGAACCCCAAGTCAGCAGGCCGAGGGGCCAGCCTGGAGGCTCACATTATCAGACGTTAGTCAGAGGGGGTTATTCTTTAGCTGGCTTAAAGAAAACTAAAATAACATGTTAATTTTGGGTTCTTTGATATCTTTTCCTGGAGATATTTTGTTTTGATACATCCAGCATCAGCCAAAGAAAAAAGCTCGGAAGACAGACATAATAAAAACAGCTGGCGACCCCGGGGCAACTGCACGTGAGCTTCATTCTCTTAGTTCTGCCCAGCCCCAAACAGCAGATTACCAAGGTGCTGCCGTACCTGCCCTGAGGAGAACTTAGAATGAGCTTCATCATTGCAAAGCTTCTGCATTGGGGACTCCTTCAGCTAATGACTCTGAGCCCCATTAAAACTCAAATGTTTCTGAGGATACAGATATGCAACTCATTTTGAAGTGCACTGAGCTTATGGGGGGAGGTTACCAATAAGAATCCTAATAGTTCAGCCTGGGGAATCCCTTTTGGACAGATATGAACTGGCTTCTAGTGGTTTAGAAACCAGGCTCTCACTGTTTGGATAAAGAAATTGATGGGGTGTGTGGGTGGGGTCGGGGTGACACACTCACCCACTTAACCGGTACTTATTGTGAAAAGTGATAACATAACTATAAAAATTTGAGCCTGAAAGGAAGTGTGAGAGATAGTATGAGTTTTTTTTACAAAATAATGCAACACCAAAGATTTTGCAGAAACTATAAAGATGTTGACCAAAGCAAGCAAAACCAGGGATTGAAGAGAGGTTGGGATAGGAGCATGATGGGAGGAGTGAAGAAAGTGAGAAAAAAATTCTTGTATTCTATACTCTTCTATAAATGCTTGCAATCTAAAGACTTAATTTTATTATTTTTGATTATGTGTCTGGAGGTGGGAGGCAGATGTGTGTGAGTGAGGCCATCCCTGAATGCCAGAGGCAATGGACCCTTCCCCGCTGGAGCTGAAATCACAGGAAGTTGTGAGCTGCCATGTGTGGTTGCTGGGACCCAAACTGTGTCCTCTGCAGGAGTGCTCCAAGCTCTTAGCACCTATGCAGTCCCTAATGCCTGCGTTTTAAAAACTGCATGTGTTTCATTAAAAAATTAACTCAAATTAACATTAAAATTGTATTTATATAAACAAGAGCAGAAGGTTAAATGGTGATTGTTTCCTACCATCAAGGAAGCTTAAAATGGAACACAGAGACAGAGAAGAGTAAAGTAAGAAGAAATGGAAATTGACTATAAGAACAAGGTAAAAAGGAACATAGATCCATTTCCTACAGCAGCTTCTTTAGCCAACTGGTCAACCAGAGTTTTGACACTGACTCTACATGTTCCTGGCTATAATCTTTCTCCTTCCCTTCTTTCCTGATGTCATAAATCTTGGAGTTCTGTTTTTCAGTGGAGATTGACCGACCCCCAGAAGAAAGTGTGTAGGATGGATGGGGAATCAGCACAGTTAGGGGAGGAGGGGAGCCCATTTCCACCATTTCCATTTGATATTACAGCTCTGACCAGGCTGTGTTCTTACCTACCAGTTTCCCAGCTGGATCTTACAGAAAAAATTTCAAAAATAACTTTCCAAAAGCAAAGAAAAAATGTTAATACATTAAAACACACTTGAGGTGAATCATTCTGTGAGCTTCAGACTTCAAACAAGTAATCATTAAAATTACTAATGTTGACTCTGTGTCCTTCTCCAAAAGTCAGGAATGCTGGACTTTCTGTTGTAATATTCTGATGATTCTTTCTCCTCATAACTGGTGTCAGTGTCTCTAGATTTTCTTTCCTTTCTTCCCAAGGAGTCCTGTTTTGGTGAATTCCTCAGAAAACCTTTGTAAGCCAGTAGCCGCTGGTCAGTATCAACTTAAGATGGTCAGCATGTCTCCACAATGACACACAGGCTTATCACCGATAACAGCACCAGTTTATATTCCCGTTCACACATTTACGCTGTGAATTCAAGCACAATTTAATTAATGTTTCAAAATTATAATGGCACTAGAAAAAAAATACTTCCTCATTTTGAGGAACACACAGTCTATTAAAGCCAAAATAAAACCTAATATGTGCTTTGGTAAAGCATTTTCATATGGGTGGTAATCATTTGTCCTTCCTGGTGAGCATCTCACCACACCATTTTTAACTGACCTTTGTGGACGGGTCCCTCTCAAGGGACTCAGAGTGTGCCAATCCAACTCTCACTTTGACACAAGGGCTATTCTGATAATGGCCAACTGAGCAAATGACAGATTCAGGTAAAGCTTGTAGCCTCCCACTTTCAGCCTGAAATAGCATAGACTTCTGTCTGTTGTGTCTGTGGTGGTGCCTCCTTTCCACACCAGAAAGGTGGAATGCCTTTCTAAAGAAGACACTGGCTTGAGTGTATATCAAAAGCCTTACCAAGGGACGGACTCCTTCTCCACAGCCCTCATATGCTGATCCTTTGCAATTTAATGCTCAGGAAACCCAGTCACGTCCCCTTCCATTGTGATGCTCCTTGCTTTCTGCTAAGACGGCCTACATACTGCTGTGGCTCTGAGATCTGGCTTCTTCTCCCCCTTCTGAATACTTCCATATGCTTGTGTAAAGAATTTCAGTTATCCTATTGATCTTTGTGAGTTTAATTTACCAGCATCAAGTAAAGAACATGAGAGTAAATGGCAGATACGATGCACATTTCACAGAGGAAAAACCATCAGAAAGCCTATGCTACATACACCATGGAAGACGGAGAATGTGTAGTGTGAGCTGAACAAGTCTGACTTTCATAACTGTTCACCACACCTAGAAAAGGAAACTTGGCTTGGGTGAGACACAGAGGAACATCAGAGTAGGTGCGCAGAGAGACAAAGGCAGCTTGGAGCTGCCTGCATCTGGGCAAATCCACAGCCCACTTTGTATATACTGACAGTGTTATTTCACTTCATGTTTCTGAGTCAAAGGTTCATATCTCTCAAGCTGGCTTTCAATTTGCTTTGTGGTCAAGGATGACCTTGAACTGGTGATCCAACTTGAAAGGCCCTTGATGCTTATGCCCCTGTTCCACCACTTAAAATTGGTCAACACTTGGTCTGTAGAACTTTGGTCATTCTATGTTCCACCAAGAAAACTCTTCCCAAAGATACTGAAGATGTGCTTATGAAACATGGCAAGAAACAGCAATTATTTTTGGAAATCTCAGAAGACACATCTCTGCCCCAAGATGCTGCGAAGTAGATCCCACAGAAACCCAGGCAGGAGCCCATGGTAGAGCAGCCCATGACAGACTGAGCTTTCTGCAAGTGTGTAGTCTGAGAAGGAAGACAGCAGGTGAGGAAGAGCCGCTGGAGATGTCCAGGTAAGATAGCGGTGCTAGAGCTGACTCTGTGAGAGCTGTCAAAATAAAGAGATAAATAATAAACAATAAAGTTCCACAAGAGAAAGAGCCTTGAAATCCCACCAAAGGCTGGAAGGATACTTGGGGAAGGAGCAAGGGGCTGGAAGGGAGAAAGACAGTGAATGGAACTCTACCATACAGTTTCCTGGTGATGGTAGGGGTGGTGGGGTGACTGACCAGCAGCCACTTCCAAAAGAAATAAAAGACCAGAAAGATAAAACAAACAAAACTGTTGGGAGGGACAGGGTGCCTCACAGAGTTCACACAGGCAGGGGGCACTTAGGTTCTGACCAATCAGAGCAGACTAACCTCCCTGAATGCTGGGAGCATCCAGCTGGCTTCAGGAGAGCCACACATGGCTGGTGTCCTTTGAAAAGGGAGCTTACAGTGATGTCTATAGTAAGATATTTCTAAGCAAAGCCCCAGAGGTACAGCTTGGCTTCTTTTAGGAAAAACGTCTGAAGTCCACCTGGGCTCCTTCTAACGGCTTAGAGTAAAAGGCGAACACAGAGGGATGACTGAGAAGCAAAAGGAACCAGAACTTGGAGCTGGGAAAGGCTCAGCCTATCAATGACACTTATTTGAAGAGAGGGAAAAAAAGCAAGTATGTTGGAAAGGAACACTAAAGATGTGGCCAAGAGACTGTGTGATAAGGAGATCAATACAGATAGGAACAAGGACATTATCATCTCAACAGAGCCTAGAAAAGGAGATGGATTGGAGCCACAGAAACACTGCCAGTCACAACCAGCGGAACCAGCAAAGGGCAACAGAGTCTGTGCCACCAGCCTGAAGGGTGATTTCACTACAACAAAATCTTCAGCACAAGTAGAGAATGACTATAAAGGCATTTCAGAGTTTTCCCGGGCTTTACCCACTACAGCCCAAACCCCAGAGATGCTTTTCCCTCACTCCCAAAGGGCAGAGCAAGTACCTAGAAGATCTATAGGAATGCAACAACCCCACAGGGAACCACAGCCCCAGAAGTACCACCAGGAGAGCGACGGTGTGATCACTGCTCCCACAGCTTGATTCTCCGAGAGTCAAGACTCAAAGCATCTCCAGTTCTTGTGCTCTTTGCCGTGCTGGGCTGGGCTTTTAGAACCCATCATCCTTTCCCTTTTTTCCCTTTCTGCCTTTCAGAAAGGAAATGCGTGTCCCGTGTGCATCCTCCCATTGTGTTTTGGAAGCCTTAGTTTGTTTGGTTTCAGGGGTTCACAGCTGAAGAGGAATTCTGCCTTGGGTTTAGGCTCACTCAAATCTGATTTAGATGAAACTTTGGACTTAAGATTTCAGAGTTGATAATGGACTTTGTGCATTTGGGACCGAGATGGGAAAAGTTCACACATGTAAGAAGGATGTAACTTTGAGGGGAAACCAGGAAGAATGCAATATTTGAATGTTTTTATTTTAACATTTGTTTATGATTTATTGATTTTTTGATTTTGTGTATGTGTTTTGCCTGCATGTATATCTACATATCGCCTTCCTATCTGGTGCCCTCAGAGTCTAGAAAAGAAAGTCAGGTCCTCTGGAACTGGAGTTATGGATGGTTGTGAGCCATTGTGTGGATGCTGGGAATTGAACCTGGATCCTCTGGAAGAGTGGCCAATGCTCTTAACTACTGAGCCACCTCTCCCAGCCCCTATTTGAATGTTTTTATCTCCCCAACTTGATCTGCTGAAATCCTAGCCACTTCTGTGATGGTCTTAGAAAGTAAGGACTTTAGAAGGCAAAGGGCAATGAGAACAGAAACCTTACAAAGGGGACACCAGAGAGCAATTCCGTTCTTTGCCCGCTTTGTGAGGACTAAGTGACAGGATAGGCGTGTAAAGGCCTGGGAGAAGCCTTCTCAGAATCAATCTGTGGTTGTGACCCAATCTCAGAGCCTCAGGCTAAGGCGGGGGCAAGGAAGGGAGGATTGGGGGGAGATAAACTTCTGTTGCTTTTAAGTCATTTGATCTTTATGACAGTGGCCCAAATGGGCTAAGTCCTTGTTGCTGTGGGTTGAATATGTTGCAAGACTAACTTCCAGTACCTCTGAGGGGGCATTAACTGAAAATATAGGCATTGCACATGTCATGAGCTTTGTGAGAGCACCCTTCCTCCAATGTGGCTGAGGCGCTTAGAAGAGGAAAAGATAAAAAACAAGATAATGGTGCGTGGTACATGTGGTGAGGAAATAAATGCCAGGAATGGCCCAGCCAATGCCAGAAATTGGGAGAAGCAACAAAATGGGTCTCAGAGTCCTGGCAGCTTTGGGTTTCTCACCTCTAGGACTGTTAGATAATATATTCCATTTTTTTCAAGCCACTTGACTTTTAGTAGTTTGTTATCACGGGCATAGGAAGCACTCAAATGTCACTGTGAGGAAGTAGTCCCCAGAGAGCAAATCTAAAGCTAAGCATAAAGTCATGGACATGAGTGACAAAATTTAATTAAATCTCCTTGAGGGCTGCAGGGCAGTGTTGGGGGCCCGGGTACATGTGTAGTCTGAGAAGGAAGACAAGTGAACAGAAATAAAATACTTGAAGAAATAGTGCCAAACGTTTTCCAAATTTATTGTGAATTATAAGCTTACAAATAAAAAAAATCCAACAAATTCAAATAAGATGAACATAAAGAAAACCATGCCAGGATGTGTTATCAAATTATCAATTGGTTAAAAATAAAATAGTTGTAGTGATAAAGAGAGTTGTTCAGTTCAGCCAGGGGAGTGAAAGACATTGACTTAGGTGGGGGGGTTTCTCTTTCCCGATGTACAAAATACACACCTGTGGGAAGCAGTTGTGTAATAAATGCATCAAGAGAGCTGCGGAGATGGCTCGGGGCGAGGACCATTTTCTATGTAAAGAAGGGAATCTGAGTCCAAATCCCCAACATCACATAAAAGTCCTTCATGACCACACACGCCTGTAACCTCAGTACTGGAGGCCTAGGGACAGACAGACAGATTCCATGAGGCCTCTGGCCAGCCAGCCTAGCCAAAACCACAAGCTTAGTGAGAGACCCTGCTTTAAAACAAGGCAGAGAGTGACAGAGGAAGATATCCGACTTCCTCCTCTGGTCTCTGAATGTGGACGCCTGGGGCACATGTCCTCCCACACAGATGTGCACACCCCACAAATACCACACAACTTACAGCACAGCCAGAGATGTTGCCTATTGAAAAATCTAAAAAATATTTCTAACAAAGTCGAGAGGATATGTCCTCTGCCTACATGATTTCTAAGAAATATTGGAAAAAATTACTTAGACTAAAGCAAATAAAAGCATAAGAAAATTCAGATTTACATGCAGTGGGGAAATATATGCTGGGTAAATATAAATGTGTTTTCTTAATTGCTATTCCTTAAAAAGCAACAGATATTGTTGTATCAGTTTGTTTTCTGTTGGTATAACAAAATACTCAAAGCTGGGTACTTAATTAAGAAAAGAGTGTTTAGCTCAAAGCGTTAAAGGCTATAGTCACCAAGAAGAGGCCCTAGGAAAGTAAAGCAAATCTCTGAAATTTTCTGTAAGAATGTTTCCAGAAAGGGTTAGTGGAAAGACCCATTCTGAATGTGGGCAGTCTATCCCACAGCCAGAGAGCCATGATGAAATCAAGGGGCAGATGGAAACCAGCTCACTTAAGAGCTTTTCCTTTCTGCTTCCTGGCCAGCCTGGTGTGAGCCTACTCTTCTTTCCACAAGTTGCTTTTGTTAGATACACTGTTGAAGGCCCAACTTCACCTGTCTCCAGTCAGATGACTACAATAACGGTGAAGGGCAAACGGAAGATAAAGCAGGACGTCAGAGAGATTCAGGGCCAGTCTTGCTCTTTGGATAATAATTCACTCTCAAGGAAACTAAACAGTGTGCTAAGATAGCGGCCTCCGTGGCTTCGGAGGATGGTGCTCCTTGAGGATCCAGTCACCACTGGGACCGAGTTTTTATTAGAAGAGCCTCCAAGAGACACATTCAAACTGCATCTCACCACAGGCGTGATGCATCGGAGGCCAACGGCTGCCATCTGATTTTTACCGCTGCTGACGTCTCTGTTCACTGGGGGCTGCTGGGCACTGGATTCCTTGTTTAGCGCTGTTCCTCATCTGGCTCTGGTATTGAGGCAATGCTGTCTCTGTTACATGAGCCTTGAGGTGCTGAATTTTCATCCGTGGGGGGAGGGTCCAGAAGATTTACCGATTTTTTTTTTTTTTTAAAAAAAAAAAGTCTGGTTCTAGACTTGGCCTGCTTGATGAAATCTACCCAAACTGAGTCATGAAGTAACAGGAAACTTGACTAAAATAGAATAACAGATAATGAGATTTCATCAAAGTCTTCCCAGTAGGAAAACTCCAGAGTCAGATGGATGGGTTTATTACCTCCTCCATAAGTTTTCTACTGCTGCGTACTGAATCACCACAAATTGTACCCAGTTTTGAAATAATTAACCCAGTTGTTTTCAGTGGGTCAGAAACTTGACACATTTCAATGGGGTCTTCTGCTCATAGTTTAAGAGTCTGGAATGAGATGTCAGCTAGGACTATGGCCACATCTGAGACTCGGGATCCTCACTTGTTGTTGAGAGGAATCAGTTCTTCCTTAGACTGAGATTCCCAGTTTTCTGCTGGCCAGCTGCCAGGCCCTCAGATACTAGAGGCCACTCTCTATCTCCCACCACAGTTTGCTTGCTCTCCCTTGTGGCCAACAGGATACTCTTCTCCTCAGATCCCTCATGCCAGGCCGTTAAGGAGCGGCTGTCCCTTCGTGGCGCACTCAACACTACCTAACCAAGGCAGTGACCCCTGCCATGCTTACACACTTTCCAGACTCTGTTTTGTCCTTAGCACTTAGTCCATCCAGAACTGACAGAGATCAGAAGATGTAGGGAATTCAGCTAGAAGAGAAAAACAAAAAGATTATGAAGCCAAGGTATCACATGGGTTCTTAGGTGTGAATGAGACCTAGAATTGGTTCAGCAAAGAAACAAGTCCAGAGACGTGGACTCTGATGCCAGAAGTGATGGGGACGGCACCGTGATGGCTGAACCATGGGTTAAGATCTCGAGAACATTACTGCTCTACCATGGACAGTGCTCAACAGAAGGGCAGAAGGGCAATATAGGTGCCTGGACTTTTGGTAAGAAAGATGGTGATGGTCGATTTTGAGAATGGTTAATAAGAAACGCCTATGGTTTTATCAAGGAACACCTTTGGCTATGACTGTGAGGGCGTGTCTACAGGGAATAACTGAGGGGAGGGAGATAGGGAGAGACCCACCCTAAGTACCGTCTCAGGGACGTGAGTGCAGTATTGGGAAAAGCTAACAGAACTGTGCCATTCCTGTTTCTCTACTTCCTGGTCACCTGGATGTGAGCAGACAGCCTCACGCTTCAGCGGTCACAATGGAGGCCAGCTCTCTCTGCTCCACCTTCTATGGGATGCACGGTGCTCTCAGACCAGAGCCAGAGGAGACTCCTACACCTGAAGTGGCTCCCAGTGCTCCGCCGTCCTCTGGTGCAGGAGAATTGTCTGTATTCTGTCAATCATATTTTAAATAAACACTGACTGATTGATAGCCAGGCAGGAAGTATAGGTGGGAAAACCAAACAGGAAGTAGAGGTGGGGCAATGAGAACAGGAGTATTCGGGGAAGAAGGAAGCTCTTCCCCTAGTCCTGCTCAGATCACTGAAGAAGCAGGATGTGATCTGCCCCCCTGAAAAAGGTACTGCACCATGTGGCTAACATAGATAAGAATAATGGGTTACTGTAAGCTACAAGAGCTAATAAGAAGCCTGAACTAATGGGCTAATCAATTTATAATCTTATGGAGTTCTCTGTGTGACTTTCTTTGGGACTTGCCAGCTATGGGAACTGGGCAGGACAGAAACCCCAACAAGTAGGCCCACATGTTACATTCCTCCATGAGATGCACAGTGCTCTCAAACTAGAGCCAGAGGAGACTCCTACACCCCGAAGTGGCTTCTTGTCAGAGATTTTGTCACTGAAATGAAAATATGACAAAGCACAACTGTAACATGTGGGCTTGCTTATTGGGGTTTCTGTTCTGCACGGTTCCTGCAGTCATTATTAGGTTTCAAAGAAAATCACACAGAGGTCTATATAAGTTATAAACTGATTGGCCCATTAGTTCAGGCTTCATATTAGCTCTTATAACTTATATTAACCCATTATTCTTATCTATGTTAGCCACATGACTCGGTACCTTTTTCAGTGGGGAAGGTCACGTCCTGCTTTTTTGGTGTCTGTGGAGGAATGGGCTTCCTCCTTCCCAGAATTCTCCTGTTCTTATTGCCCCACCTCTACTACCTGTCTGGTTGTCCTGCCTATATTTCCTACCTGGCTACTGGCCAATCAACGTTTATTTAAAACATAATTGACAGAATACAGAATTGTCCCGCACCACACAATGATACAACAAAAGGTTATTTAGGGTGAGAGCTAAATAAAATCTTTCACTGTAGCCAGACATCATTTGTTTGGTTGTGAGGCAGGAGGCAGAAGGGAGTTGGGGGGGGGGTATTGGGGCTAAGGAGAGCCTGACATTTCTGCCCTTTCCATATATGAATTTTCCTAGCCCATAATGTCCTTGGTTTTACAGCCTTGCTTATAGCTCTGTATTCTAGGAACTGGTGCCTGTTTACGCAGTGAGCTGGATAATTCATAATAAAAATGTCTACCGCTTATAGGGTGGTAATTTTCACAAGCTACCATTTCATACCCATCACGCTAATGTACAAGCAGAAGCATTAAGATGTTGAGTGACTTGCGTGATTAATGAATACAAACTTCTCAATTGAACTCGGGCCTTTCTTCCCCCTTGTGCTATGATACGCTGCCCTCGTAAACTACTGAGGTCATTAGGTATGTATACAAGGTACTGGAAGGACTTGTTTTGCTTATAATTGCTGTGGTTTAATCTTCTTTCTTTCTCCAGGAGCCGGATCCAGAGGCTGCCATCTGGGAGAGAGCTGAAGGCGTGAAGTTACGGCTCCTCACTCCAGACTGACGATGAGATGGAGTTTCCACAGCCGCTGGGAGAGGAGGCTCCTACCACACCGAGCAGCATGGCTGCTTCAGGGAAATTCTTCAACAAATATCAGTTCCTCTCCCTCCTTTTTCTGCTTTTCATTGTCTTCCCCTCACTCCTTTCCTATATCTGATAGTTAACATGTCAGGGTCCCCCCATTTCAGGTTGTGTTAAGTGGAATCACGTTCACTCAGAGGCAAGCCACAAGCTCGCCAATCCACAAGTCCCCGAAGGCTTCGGGAAAGAAATCAGTACATAGCACACTTTTATGAAAGTGGGGGGTGGGGAGGACCTGGCAGAGATGTGGTTTGAAGGAACAGGAAACTAATGTCAAGAAAGGGAAATGCATGGGCTCTCTATCAATAACCTTTCAAAGTGACCTTAGTATTTGAAAAAAATCTGTGGTCTGATTTACCCAGATAATTACATTGGTTCTGCACCTGGTGCATCGGAGGACACGGAGCTGCGGTTCTGCGGACTGAACTGCCCTTCTCCCTGAACGAACGGCACAGCAGCACCCCCACCAGAAGGGGACCCTGGTGCACCCCAGCTAGCTGACAAGACCAGGCTCAGCCTTTGAGCCCCATAAATCCAGGCATGTATGGGTTCATCTCCAATCATCAGCATGCCTGCTTTGTCAATTAGAGTATTAGGCAAGGGAGCCACCAGTAAACCCGAGCAGGATTAAGTAGCTCTGTGCGTCTTCACACCCACTTTTAACATTGCCATTATTTCGACTGAAAGCACTAGTTACTAGTTTTATTAAAAGAGGGGCAAAAAGGAGGCGAAGGAGAAGCCACAGGCTTGCTTCTCAGGCACGTTAATACAAGCCCCTCCTCGGCTCTCTTGATTTAAGGAACGTTCTCAAAGGGAGAGGAAAGGCGTTTGGGGTTGTATGGAAAATTTGACTCAACCCAAAAACCCAGCCAACACCACAAAGTGGAGCGGAGTCAAATCAGATAAATAGAAAAAGGAAAAGAATATAAAATATCTTTGAATGACAGTATCAAAAAGGTTAAAAAGCTTAGCTGAACTGGTCCAGGGCATACGGATTCCGGCCTTGCAGTCTCCTGGGAAGATGCTCAGGTATTGACTGTCATGTGCCTCCTGTGCCCATGGAAACACAATCAAATGCTCCAAACTTATATGTTCCTCTGGGTTCAGTTTCTGGAACTACCAGAAAAACATTTGTTAGAAGTCACCCACATCTCCCAGCTCATTATTCATGTAACCTAGATAGCTCATGAAAACAAAATGTCCGTGACCGTAGTGCCAGGGAGCATGCGGAAACACCCTGCAGCCTCCATCTTCGTGCCTTTGACATGTTGTGTTGTCTTTCTGCTAGAATGGAAAAGGGCTAGGCCACTTTAGTAGGCAAACAACAGCCGCCTTGGACATCGTACCTGCGTATTTGACAGAACTGGGACACTGATCCTGATTGAATGTGGAGGGCTTCAGTGGACTAGCAGAAGGCAGGCTCCAATAACCTTCAAAGGAGCTGGGTTAGATGAGGATTCCAGCCGGTGATACATTCGGACACTTTCCGTTCTCAGCACCTCCAACATTTAATTGCATCCGTGCACTTTTTCTCTTTATGCTTTTTTTTTTTTTAAAGAAAAAGATGAAAATCTTTAGTTGACAAAATTGTGTCCTTCCAAGACATTTTGCCTGCATTTGGTCTGGAAATGATAACATTTGTAATAATATATCTTGAAAAGCAAAGGTGCAGTTGAGGAGAAATCAAAGTGAACCAGATACTTTTCAAACCTCAAAAACAAACAAACAAATAATAAAAAGCTTGGTTTAGCAAGTGCTTGGGGTCAATAGCTGGAGAGGAGGAACAAGATAAATTTTGAAGCGCCCAAGTCAGTCTGAGTATCCTGTGCTAAAGCTAGGTTGGTGTTTTCAAACAAAAGTGAAAATATATAGGACAAGAAAAAAAAAGAGATTAAAAAAACTAGCTCTATTTTTTATTTAATTTGGTGATGGGGAAGCTAAGCAGTGGGGTCTGGAGGTTTTCAAGGACTCCCTTGAAAACTCCCTACGCTAAGTCACAGCTCCGGAGTCGAGGCCCACACTTGACTTACCAAACACTCGCTCTTTTCAGCAAAACCCCTGACTGAATCAGCTTCTCTGTGTCTCTCTGCAACTGACCTGCTTTCTTGACCTTTCTGAGCTCTAACCAGCTCTTAGGCAGTTGATCCAGAAGACGGGAGATGCCTGCCATCACACCTCATGACAAGCCTCCAGTTTTTCCGTCCGCCCTGCAGAGTGAGGAAGTTTCTGTTTCTGACATAATGCAAGTCTGGCGAATTTACAAGCTTTGCTTTTCTCATATATATGGCTTCGTCTTGGTGTCTCTTCGCTTAATAACCGAGTTAACACCTCTATGCAGTAGAAGGGTCACCCGGACGCCACACAGACAGTCCAGCATGGCCGCGAGCTGTCCCACTCTGAGCGTGCAGGGAGAAGACCGTGATGGAGAAGCTTGACAGCAGAGCCATTGGAGGAGAAGGGAGGAGGGCGTGAGACATGGAGACGATAGAGAGTGGCCAAGCTACAGAGTCGCTCCAGCATGTCCGAGGAGATGTCCGCTCCATGCTGTACCCCGAGAGCACTCTGCAGACCACAAACATGTACTTAGGAGGGATATGAAGGTGTACACTTGTCACTCCATCACTTGGGAGGCCGAGGGCAGGAGGATTGCTGCAGGTTCCAAGCCTGTATGGGCTATGTAGTAACTCTTAGATCAGTCTGGGCTATACAGCGAGACTGTCTCACAACAAATAAACTAAACCCCAAAACACTAAAAATGAGGAAACAATAATTAAATTTTCTAAATACTCACCGTTATGGGGTCTGCCCTTGAACAATGGAAAGAACAGATCATTACAGTTTGTTCATGCATCACTGTTTCCTATTATTATTATTATATTCTAATTGTGTGTGTGTGTGTGTATGTGTGTGCGTGCGCACACACACATGCATGTAAATTAGAGGAAAATCTGTAGGAGTTAATCCTCTTCTTCCATCACATAGGACTTGTGGGTTAAACTCAGGCTAGGCAGAGGTGCCTTCTTTCACCCACTGAGCCATCTTTCCGGTCCTCATATGGTATTTTATTTCAAGTCAATCTCAAAGAACATCCATCAACTTGGATGGATGATGCCGAACTTAAGGACTCCAACACAGGAGTAATGCCGTGGTCATGTGACATGTATGTTCACATTACAGTTTGCTAAGACAAAAACTGCCATTATGATTATTTTTACCTATGAAAACAAAGGAACAATTTCACATGGTTCTTTTTCCATTTATAAATAGAATACTGCAAAGATTTTCTTTGGACTTGAACATCAGTCTAATCCCGTGGATTCACTGTGTTCAAAAGCTAAACACTCAGATATCTGTTTTTCCTAGAGACCTCCCCCTTCCCCATTTTCATGGGTATCAGGTGTTCTGTAGATGTCTAGCCCCATACCAAGTTCTGGGAAGATTTAACTCTCAATAAGCAGCAAGGATGTGATTTCTGGTTAAGCCAGCAAACTTTGAACAGGAAATGCTTCATGCTTAGTGGTCACATCCTATGTCTCTTGCCCTAACAGCAAACAAGATTAGTTCTTGGTCCAAAGAAAATCCAAGAGTGAAAAGAAACTGTTTGCTTCTGAAAGAGTCATTTCTCCTTCCTAGTGTTAGAGAAAGTTGGTTTGTCCTGCAACACCTTTCTAGCAGGTAAGAGGGTCTGAGTCAGGGCTCAGTTGGTCCCTCTGGGCCTCCGTACCTTCAGAGTGGATTGGACACCGGGACTTAACTCCCTCTGCTTCAAACTCTGTGTTTAAATCCTGGATTAATGGCTTCTTAATGCTCTTGAAGTAGTTGGAGCACCTCATGAGTCAGCGCAAGACTTGCTGCAGTCTGCTTGAATTTGCCCAAACCTTTAAAAGCACACAAATGTGGAGCGCTGAGCTGAAATCATAGCAGACTTACATCCGCCGCAGAAAACTCCCTATTATCACTACTTTTATATAGATGACTGCCAATCATGCCAGCAGGAGAGAAGCCGCTTAATAATTTCCAGGCCAGTAAACTTCTGCCCAACTTTAAAATAAAGTTTTGTTTCCCCTTTCATCCAGAGTTTAGGATGTGGCAAGCCTAATGGGAATGGGTGACCTGAAGGGGCAGAACACGTCCGTCATCAACAGCACCACGAACCATGACAACCAAGTCGGGTAGGGGTTACCGGAAGGGACAGAACACATCCGTCGTCAACAGTACCATGAACCATGACAACCAAGTGGAGTAGGGGTGACCGGAAGGGGCAAAACATGTCTGTTGTCAACAGCACCACGAACCATGACAACCAAGTGGAGTAGGGGTTAAGAATAAATAGGTTTGTAGTAACTTTAAGGTAACATTCTCAGTGGAAAAAAAATAATTTCCAAATGTCTGGACTGCAAGTTGGCAAGAACTGGGACCGAGTCCTGATCCTCCCGCTGATAAGAGCCAGGACACAGAGTGCCAGTTCCTCCCTCCCCAACAGTCCTGAAACCTGTGTTTTATCTGGATCTTTCTGTGTCACAGTCATTAAGGCTCCCCAAGAATAAATGGGATTATATGGCCGCTGAGATTCCTTCCAAAGGTGTCATCATTTCTTTCTCCTTAATTAGCTGATCGTGTTGCCAACTTCTCCCCAAGGCATTATATTTATTCCAGCAAATTCCTACTTAAAAGGCTCACAAGGCAGTGATTCTGTTTGCTTTATCTGGATTGATAAATTTAAACCCCCATCCAGTAATTCACATTTTATTGAAACCAATTCAGTTGAGGGGGCCTATCTAAAAGGCCCACGACTAAATCTCTTGAATATACAGTACAGATGAGAGGCTATATCAAACCCCATCCATGAAAGCAAGCACGCATGCCTATGTGCATTGTGCATGTATGCACCATGGCAGGTAGGCCAGTGTTGCATGAGGTAGGAAGGAACTCCAGGGATGTCCTGCCACACACCATGCAGCCCCGTCTGCGCTCTATGCACTAGAATCCAGTTTGCAAGCTTCGGGCAAGGGGCTGGAGGCTGAGGAAACACACGCAGAGACAGACCAACACACAGACCTCCAATCACTGGTACAAAGGTCCTTCTTTAATAGCACCATGGAGGCTTAAATACCCTGCAGTCGATGGCCAACAGGTGAAAATCCCATCCTCTGATCCTCTAGGGAAGGCACAACTTTTAGTCACTTCAATTAGAAGGCTCTAGTAGGGAAGAGCAGCTGAAGGCCAGGAACCCACTTGGTCCCAACAATGTCCTTAGTACAACTCTATTCTGAAATCAGAAGTGGTTGGCACTAAGCGATGCTCTAGCCAACAGAAGGCTGACTCTTATATTCTGCAGAGGCAGGAGGATGCCCCCAAATTCAAGTCCAGCCTGGTCTTCATAGTGAGCTCTGAGCCAGCCAGAGCTACACAGCAAGACTCTGTATATAAACAAAACCAACAAAGGAAATAAAAATGGGCTTTGTCATCCACAGGCTTGGAAGATGCTTTGGAAATTACACAAGAAGAGCCAAGACAGAAAGATGAAAGACCTGGGGAGTCAGTTACAGAGTTTAAGAGGAGGAAGGGTGGTTGTGGGAAGAGAAGCCATGACGGATAAAGAGAGGAGCAGAGAGATGAAAAGAAACGAGTACAAAGGCAAAGGGGCACACTCAATTATTAAGGAAAGAAAACACATACGGAAAAGACCAGTGAATGCAGAGAATTTCTTCCTGGTGATCCTTTCTGACCATGACCTCTGCACGTAGGAATTAGAAAGTCACCCCACAGCTCAGACTGGCGTATCTCTTACTCAGCTTTTCTTTCTCTGGCAACATCAAAAGGACAATTCATTCTGACCTAATGGAGGCTCTTGCTGACGTCTGACTGAGTCCTGCCTTGCACACACGGTTTCTCCTGGGTAGCAGTCCTCTGGTGATAAAGTAAACAGTACTGTAACGAGCCACACAGTGAGTTCTAGAAACATCCAGGTCGGAGGACCGGGGAAGGGAGTGGGCTGTGATCACTTTCCATTGCTTTGCCCTTCAGTGTGACTGCTCTGTCACTAGGGATGGATCTCAACATCTCATTTCAAGGTGTTCCCTGTGCTAACAAACATACGGTGACTGTCCACACTGCCTACCTAAACAATGAGCCCTAAATGAAAAAGCTTTCCACGCACCAAAGTGTCCCTGGGCTGCTCGTCACTGTTCCTACGTATTTCCCTTCCATATGATACCTTTGCATCTGTATATACACATATGGTTATCGGGGAGAGAAAAAAGATTTAAAAAGACGAAATATCCACTTTAATCATTACATTCTTATAAAGGACACATGAATTGTTTTTACTATTCTATCAACTTTTTCCATAACTTTGAAAATTATAACGAAGTAGGAAGCCCTGGAAAGTTATCACTGAGTGGAGGAACTAACCAGTTCCTTAGACAAATAGCCTATTGTATGCTTAACCACTCCTGATGACGCTAACATCAAAGTTTTCACCCAGTCATTAGCAGAACACAGAGTGGAACAGGAAAGCCAAGGGTCCACTGTGTGCTTTGGAAGCTTCCTGTCGGCTTTCAGGAGCGATTGCAAGCCCTGTCATCACTTGAAGGCACCATTTCTCTATCTGAAAAATCTCCAGCTTCAAACAAAAATCTTTTGTTCCCAGTTCTAGTCAGTTTGACAGCTGCTGAGAACCAAGAACCGAAGGCAAGGAGGAGGGCTGCTGGGGCTCTCCAGGTGGCTAGCTGTCCCCAGTTGTGGGCGATGCTGCCAACGCATCCCTCAGTGGCACTGCAAGCTCAATGCTTTATGGTGTCTCCTGGCACTTTGGGAAGGCTCTCCCAAGCCCTGAGGGACGCGATTGAACTACCTCTCAGAAAGCCAACAGCAGTATTTTGCGGTCATGGCCAGACTATGCACACAGGTATGGATCACACCTTCTCACGAAAGTGAATTTCTGGGGCTCATGACTCACTGTGTCTTCTATTCAGAGAGGTAGCTTATTGTGTTTGGCTGAGACACAAAAACAGGTGGCTTACCTGGTGGCACAAACATGTGGTCTTTGTCCATAGCCCAGAGGTGATCACCTGCTGGGCCCTCTATGGAATTTCCACTCCCTGGGAGAATCAAAAGCATAATTGAAAGAAAAAAAAAAGATGCTGAGATGCTGTTGTTCTCCAGGTGTTTCTCTGAGTTGGCCAACTTCCGCCCTCTCAGTTGTGTTTCCCAGAGATGAGAGATTTGTGCTGGACTGGGAGGTAACGTGGTAAGCTTAGATCAGTGAACGCTTGGGAAGCACAGTGCAACCAGTTAGACTGGAGATCTCGTTCTGAGCTCACTAGATAATTCCTTTAAGGAATCAGTACCAGGATGGAGATGTCTCATCCTCTAGTTACTGCTGGCCCTGCTTTTTGCCTTCTCCCAATGGATGCGCCGGTGTTAAAAAGATACTTCTAGAATCTTTAATTCTGAACTAATTCTGAATCTTTAATTCAGAATTAATTCTGAATGAATTAATTAATTCATTACTCTGTTTAATGAACCAACAGATTAACTTCACTGATCCTACCTACCCCCCTCCTTTATATCCCCACAATAATGGAGACAGTTTTATCTTCTCTCCGTAAAGTTCCTTCAAAGGCTGAGTGACTGATGGGACTTTCATGTTGTGTGTGTTTTGTTCTGTGTATGTGTTTACATGTCTGTGAGTGTATGCACATACGGAGACCGGGGTCCATCTCAAGTGTTTTCCTCGATTGTCTCCACCTTGTTTCTGAGGCAGTCTCTCACTGAGCCTTGAGCTCACCAGCGGGGCTAGGCTTGCTGGTCACAGCTCCCCACACCCAGTCTTCTGCTTCCCCACTCTGGGATCACAGTCATCAGCACCATGCCTGACTTTTTATGTGGACACTAGGGGCCCACACTCAGGTCCTCAACCAGCAAGGCAAGCATGCTGCCTATTAAACTGTCTTTCCAGCCTATGAAAGCTTTTTGTTAAACGTTCAATATATATTCGTCTGGTCTTGGCAGCAAACAGAAGAAATACATTCCAAATCCAAAAAGAAAGGAATTGATTAGAAACAAATGTTATTTAGAAGATATGATCAATGCAAGGGCTGGAGAAATATCTTGGGATTGGAGGAGGACCATGCAAGGCACAGTGGATTAATCCACATGTGGTCCCTGTATAGACGTGTCCACTGACACTTCTACACCAGCCACTACTAGATACCATAGCAACGCTGCCTCTTGAGGAGCCTGAACTTCTGAGAGCCCTTGCCTCAGTCTTCCCAAATTCCCTTACAGGTAGATAATCCAGACTGGGCTTGGGTCATAAAGGCCAGTTCTTGGGCCCCGATGGAGAGCTGAACTCAGGGGAACAGACACAAACATTTTAAAATCTTCACGGTAACAGAAGCTGAGAAATTCTATTTATAGTCACTTATAAGTTGGGAAATCTTAACTTCCAACAATGCTCCCACAAGCAGAACCCTCTCCCCCGTCCCTCGCTTTCATCACTACCTTTATCTTTTCTGTGTCCGCTCTAAAACAAGGTGAGAGTCATTTCAGTCACCGCTCTGCAATTGCTAAAACGTTCGTAAATGCCAACCTACTTATCATCACTTTGTGAGTTCAGGAATGAGACTAAATGCATTTAACCAGAAATACCATTAACTGCCTTCTTTCCTAGTTTTCTCCCTCTGCGGGCATCATGGGATCATCAGGTCTCCAATAAGAAGTACTTACCTGGCTGGTCCTTACCTGTAGCTAAAGATTAATTAATAAGCCATGAAGAGAAAAATAAGCCAATATATTCTATCTAATATGGGTTTCCCAGACATGAGGATGAGGCCTCAAAAATATCTTTGTTTTCAAGTTGCTCAAAGAAACCAGAGATTTTTGGACATCAGTTTTACAGCGCTATCCTTCCTTGGGAGGCAGCAAGGACACAGTGCTGCCGCCTGGGACACAAAGCAGGCCAGGGGTAAAAAGGAACAAGCTCTAACTATGCTTGTAGCCAGTCATCTTACACAGACACCAGGGAGAAGTGGCACGCCTTCTTTCAAGGTCACAGAGTCACAGAGCAGAGCGGAAGAAAGAAGGGTTCAAGGGCAAACTCCCTCAACCCATGGTTTTGACCCAGACCTCTAAGGATGCAAGGTTAGAATCCAGGCAGGGCTGCTGCTCAGGCCACAGTCCGTCCCACAGATGCTGACGCGCCTTCCGAGGGCCCTGCCGGAACCTCCAGGTGACACAGTCGCCACGTCCAGGGTGCTTCTCCCGGAAACAAAAATACATCACTGGGAGACTTCGGCAGTCACACCGCCTGCTCCCCTTCTCTCTTTCCTGCCTCAGGCCTGGGGATTAGTGCCTGGCTGCAGGCTCACACTGTAAAACAACCCATCCTCAGAGAACACCAGAACTCACTTCTGCCTCATAAGCCCTGCTTCCTCTCTTCAGAGACCTGTGGGACCTGAACTTTCCTCACATCAGCTACCAGGCTGCTGCCTGTCTGTTCATGGTGTTAATAACTTTCTTACCCCCCAAACTGTCTCAGGGTCCCTACTGAATCCACATCTAAGATCTTTCAACACCATGACACCTTGCGATTGTACTTAACCTTCAATCTTCTATCATCTATCCATCTTCTGCCATCTAACATTGATCCGCTGTTATCTATATCTGTCTACTCACTGCTGTCTGTCCTCTATCATCCATCATCTGTCTGTCTGTCTATCTGTCTATCTATCTATCTATCTATCTATCTATCTATCTATCTATCCATCATCTATCATCTATCTATCTATCAATCATCTATCTATCTATCTATTATCTATCTATTATCTATCTGTCTATCCATCATCTATCTATCTATCTTTCTGTCTGTCTGTCTATCACGTATTTAGTCTCTAATGTTTTCTTATAGACAGGAAGTTCTCCAAAACATACCATTTCCCCTTTACCAGGATGATCACTGTGACCATGAATGCTGACAAGTCTGGAAGCTAACGTGAGTGCCAGGCCAGCTGCTATCATGACCACCTGCCTCACATTCATCCATAGAGCATGGTTTATCAACGGCACTTCATACAGCTGGATTCGGGTCATCAGAAGAGGAAATCGGGTCGTAACTTTTAAATACCATATTGCATCTGAAGCCCTAGGAATGATGAAATATTTTTGCTTTTAGTTTAACATTTAGAAAAGTGTGTTCTTGGTATAATTAATTTAGAAAATATGGTAATGTATAAGAACAGTTAAAATAGTTCATTGATGGGATGTTTTGATTGGGTTAGTCTCCTAACATAGTCCAGAGTTACCAAGGATTCTCAATCGAATGATTGCTGAGGCCACACTGGCCTGTAGGTGTATCTGTGGGGGCATTTTCTTGATTGCTAATTGATGTAGGAAGGCCCAGTCCACTGTGAGGTGTGCCTTAGGCAGGGAGTCCTGGGTTATATAAGAAACTGAGCTGAACAGAAGCCAGGGGTCTAGTCAGTAAGCTGCTGCCTTTGAGGTTTCTGTTTTAGTTACTGCCCTGGTTTCCTTCAATACTGAATTTGGAACTGAGGTATACAAGCCAAGCCCCTTCCTCCCCTAGGTGCTGTTGGTCGGTGTTTTAATCATAACACCGAAAAGGCAAACGAGAACAGTTGCTATTTGTAAATAGCAAATAAATAAATCACAAGACTCTAATTCTGTACAAATGTTTCCATCAAACCAAGCCCTAGATTCCTGTAGGCTGCATAAGAGCTCCCAATACCAGAGACGCAGTATTCACTGAACATTCGCTTTATTAATCTATCTCACCTGATTTGATCCTTGGCAAAAGGGATTAAATACAAATGTTTATGAAAGATGGATACGCATCAAGCAATGGTGACCGTCAGTTGTCCTGTGTCCACTGAGGAGAAAGCCAGCAAAGGCCAGCTCTGCTGATGATAGCTGTCAGTCCTGCTCATCACCATGGCAGGCAGTGTGTGACTGGGATGGATTCATTTACCCAATTCAGCAGCTAGTGACTGAAAGCCAGTTATCAGCTGGGGAATTAGTGGTGAGCAGGACAGACAGAACCTGCGTGGAAAGTAAAACAGAATGAGAAATGTGTCCTGAAAACCACTGTTCTTATAGCAGTGATCTCAGAGGACTTCCTGGCTATCTGCTCTTTGTAGTTTTACACCGAGACGGGGAAGACGGCCACTCTGCTGTGATCTGCTCCAGGCAATGGTGGATGAGACTCTGTGTACAGAGGGAGCAGGTACGAGCTGGAGCGACACTTAGGTACAGCGCTGTGTGTAGGCAAGTCCATTACACCATCCAATCCAAAGGCAAGGGTCGGTGAGCAGGATTCTCTCGTATCCACTAACACCTCTGGCTCTAGAAGACCCCAATCCTCCTGAGCAGGAATCTCAGAACACGTGGCTTTTCTCTCAGAAGTCTTCGGGAACACTGCACCTCTCCCATGAGCCTTCCTGATACCTTTGCTCCTGTGTAGGTGTCCTGGATCACATTTTAAGTCGATCTCTTTGTTAATACAACACACCCAAATTGCCACATAGAGCTCCTAACATCAAAACCCCGGATGCCCTTCGGAAAGATCTCTATCCTTCTCGTACCTGGAAGTTAAGCCTTTTCATCACTGCCCCTGACTACCCAGCAAAGGCAGGCAATCAAACTTTAGTTTGGGGACAACAAGCTGACCAGGCCATTTGAATGTACATATTCTGGCTCTCTGCCCGTTCACCTCCCATTTATTTGTTTGATCCTGAGACTGTTTGCTCTTCTCTGGGGCCCGCCCTCTGCTTCCTGTGTGAAGCAGGCTGAAAGGTGGGACACTCAATGACGGAAATGTGGAGTGCAGTGGTGTGGCAGCTTCTGCTTTCCCTAGCACATTTCCAGCTAATCACAAAGGGCACGGACAACTTTCTCTTCCGAGTGGCTGTCAGGCCTGAGTGACCAAATCTTCATTGTTTGAGGGGTGGAGAATTTCTGTGGAGACAGAGAGACAACTTCCTCTTTGATTTGGGTAATAAGGACATTCAAACAAAAGCCAATTTCTTTCTTTTCTTCTCCCTCTATTTTTCTTTTTTTGAAAATAGATTTTTTATACACTATCTTCTAATTATATTTTTGCTCCTCCAAAATTCTCCCCACCTAACCTCCCATCCCAATTCACACCCTTTCTGTCTCTCCTTAGAAAACAAACAGGCATCTAAAGAATAATAAAATAAGATAAAACAAAAACAAATTGAAAAAGAAGAACCAAAGAAAAAAGGACACAGAGACACACATGTTCGTATATATATGAACCCATAAAAACACAAAACTGAAGCCATAATATATATGCAAAAGACCTGTAAGATTTAAAAAAATTAAATGCCCTAATAAAACATGAGACAAAGACCCTCCAATGATGTCACTGGATTCGTTTTGGATTAGTTTCCTATGCTGTGCATCAGCCTGCACTTAAAAGTAGCTTTTATATCCCGTGAGACGCCATCAGAGAGAACTAAATTTTTATTTGTGAATGACAAACATTCAATTTCTAATTTCATGGCATTAGAATACTGGGTAAGGCTTCTCAAAGGCTTTACACACAAAAAAGTAATTTTTAAAATAGATATAAACACATATCCCATACACAGCAACGGTGGTAAATACTAGTTAGTGAAACAGACATATTTCAGATGCTACTGTGTGTTAACATGCCTTTAAATGAATTTATAACATATCTGTGTGGGTACATGTTCATCTGCGTACATACGTGTGTGGTGGCCAGAGGTCAGTATTGCCTGTCTTCCTCAATGTCTCTCTACCTTAGTTTTGCAGACAGTATCTCTCAGCAAATGCAGAGCTCACCTACAGGGTAGATGGGCAAGCCAGGACATCCCAGGAATCCACCTGCTCCCACTTCCCCACCATTGGGATTACAGGTGCATATTGCCACACCGGGATGCTGTATGTGGGGCTGAAAACATGAGTGGGGTCCTCATGCTTGCCCAGCAAGCGCTCCACCAACTGTGCTAACTGCTCCCAGCCTGTATTTTATTTCCCTGTCATTTGCTGATTGGACACAGTCCTGGATTTCATAAGGACATTTTCATAAAAGAATATAAGGTACTTTGACAATGGTTAATAAGAAGGTTGTCTGTAAACATTCCAAAAGTAACAGCGCACACATGCAGAAGATACTATAGGTGTGCCTGGTACATCTCCAGATTCTGAGATTCCTCAGAATAACACTGGCTAAGTGGGTCAGAAGTTTGGATGACCTCACGAGTTGAAAAGTTCAGAGTGGGAAAGAAACATTGCACTTGACTTGGAATGTGCCTGAGCCAGGACAGACATCCAAACGCTTCAGATCTGCCTGTGTCTGTACCTCCCAACCTGGGGGAACTGCTTCACCACCTTGGGCTGATTATGTCTGTCCTACGAGATTTCTCAATATTCATCTGTAAGTGGCGATGACCTGACCCAACGATGCCAGTGGAGTCTCAAGTCGGATGGATTGTGGATGTGAAGACCAAGCTGCACGCTGTGCTTCTGTGTAACTCAGTAAAAGGCACAGCCTCCCTCACAAACACTTGTCTCCCAAGGCCGGAGATGGACTCAAGCCGCATGGGTGGTGACATTTATCTACCACTGGCTGTGCTGGATTTAAACTGATGACCTTCTCATGAAAACCCTGGTACTCGCCTTCCAATCCACCAAGTCATTTCCCAAACAAGCATTCTGCCAATTTCTGCCTCCTGATATGACGCACAGTGCAGCTCTCTAGAGCGCCAGCCCTTTTATTGGTGCTGATATGTGCAAAGATCTTCAGAGAACAGATCCACAGCAGAGGCGAGCTAATAAAATGCCAGTTTGTAGCAGAGATGACACCAGTGATATTCTGAGTCCACAAATAGCATCCCTTATATAACCCATTATTCTCAATGAGGTCCCGTGGGCTTCGGTCTATTTCTTTCAACTCATATTTTTTTTTTTATGCCATCTGGTAAGGTTTAGTCATACCTATAGCAGTTACAGCCCAAATACTATTCTTCTTAGAGCAGGCTCACAGTGTGCTATCACAGAGGGTGACTATGTATTTTCAAGTGTGGGTCCCATGCTAATGAATAGTGGGCCAGGCAGCCCTGGAGCAGGTAGTATCCCAGAAGATGGAGATCAAAGGGAGTTCAGAGAAAATGAAAGCACACCCCTAATTCAATACAGGACAATTGCCGTGACTGGAGTGCTCAGTTCAAACTTCTAAGAAAACAGCAACAAAGAACAGAGAAAAGACAAAAAAAAATTACTAAGATCAGGTTCTGGCATCAGGAATCGGCTTGCCAAGGCGGAAGGCATACCCGATGGGGAAGGCAGCTCAGTCCCCGAGATTAACCAGAGAGTTCTCAGCCGGCTGCGAGTTCCAAGTGTCCCACTGCCAAGATACAACATAAGCCACTTAATTCCTTCCCACAATCTCGAATTGTTAGTTGCCATCCAAGCCAAATACTTTTGATAAAACCCGAGGAGACATGAAACCCATCAAAGGGGGCAGAGTTCCATCAGCACAGATAACTGAAGCTTAGGGACTATGGGATCCCACCTTATGAGGAGCCTAATGTGACTCCGTGGCCGGGTGCCGGGGAAAAGCAATTACCTTTGCTGGTTGCCTCTTGTCAGCTTCGAAGTCACTTGGGGCTAGACAGAGAGGCAAAGGACAATCCTCACGGTAAAAATGGGGAACTGTGGGCAAACTCTCTCGGTGGGAATAAAAGACACAGACATTACAGTTTCTTCGCAAGTGGGTTGGTGCGAGAATCAGTTCAAACCTGGACAAAGGGTCAGGAACCTCTTGTTGGGAAGCCTTTGAGGCAGAATACCTTCCCATAGTGGTGGATGCTCAGCACCCTGCCCCATGAGTCATGCTTTGGGGTTGATTGCTCCCAGGAGGCACATGGATGACCTGGGAAAGTAACACACAAGCGCCCGGTATCACATCGGGTTGCTTCATGAGGAAACAGAGTGTTAACCAAGCCTTAAGGAAGAATCATGAAGCCGTTGAGCTCCTGCTAGGACAAGATCCTTCCTGGGACTTCCTGAGAAGAACAATCCCGGCAGAGCTCCTAATCAATGCAGCTGGGACAGCACAAGGGCAGTGGGTCACAACGAGGACTCAAAGGTCTGAACAGGACTCCACAGAGTTCACCACTGTTCCCAAGTAGGAACTCCAGAGCCGATGCTGGAGTATTGCTTATAACTCATATTGTTAGCTATGGAGGCTTTCAGAACGGCTGTGACCACCTGGACAGCAAGCACCACCAACGCAGACCCAAGCAGCTCATGTAAAAGCTGCATCTTATGGCATACAGCCTACAGGAGGTCGAAGGAAGGCAGTCTTGAGTTCGAGGCTAGACCATACTATGTAGCAGGACTTTGCTAACAGAAAATAATATTGCATTATAATAACATTAACCAAAGAGGTAAAAATGCATATGTTAAACCTTCCTTTAATATATCACTTCAGACCAAGAAAAAAAAAATGTCATGATTGCATCAGGACAGTTTCTTAGCATTTACCTGGGCCCAGTTACTTATCATACATACTAGTGAAATTAAATAATTTAATGTAGGGAGTGGGGTGAAGATTTTCATTTCAAACTGGAAATCTGCACAAACACATTTCTACTTTCACAGATATATCTACCTCTTAATCCAAACTGTAAAGTAAAACTAAATTAGGAAGAGATTCACATTTATGATCAGGGGCAAGATAATTCCTATTTATTTCTACAATCTGGCTTCATTTTTTGTGTTTGCCTTTCCCATCTTGGGGAGTGACAGTCGTTTCCACAATTTCCCAGTGAACAGATTCACTGCATTTGACACAGCACTTTTCTTCTCCAGCAAGGAGGCTTTATCCCATGGCTACCCCTCTTATATCCCTGCCGGGCTGCGCAAGCATGTGAGCTGTCCAGATGAGTGATCATCCTTAGTTTTTAAAAAGCAACCAGGGTAGAACCTAGAACTCACTATGGAGTCTAGGCTGGCCCTGGAGTTGTGCTCTATCATCTGGCCTCTGCCTCACAACCTCAGGGATCACAGACACAGCTTCTTATTCTTATTAGAGGAGAGAGAGAGAGAGAGAGAGAGAGAGAGAGAGAGAGAGAGAGGAGGGATTGCAGATTCTGATGGATTTTTTTCCCCAGCACTTTGTTGTTAATTGGAAAAACAGGGAAGAGGGGTTGAGAGTCAGAGCGGATCTTGTGGCTGCTCCCTGCTACTGATGCGTCACACTCAAAACTTCTGGGCTGGGCTCTGTTTAGATGGGGCACAATAGACTTAAAACTGTGGTGCAATAGAGCTCATTGCTCAATCCTACCTGGGGAACCCTCCCTGAAGCTAAATTATCATCCTGAATGTTGATATCACTCTACTCCCTGGTAATTTAAAGAAAAAAAAATACTAGCCAGTGATAGTACCCAGATATATCATGCAGAAACATCCACACATCCTTCCTACTAATTTGTATGAAGCAAACCTCTTCTGGAACATGGTACTCACTCTACCTCTCGGGGCTCACACTTAAATAAGACCAGACCCTCTTAGCAAGCTTAGAAAAGACCTGGCGCTCAGTGGGTATAGAAACAGGAAGTTCTTCAGAAGCGGCGACGCCTTCCATGTGCAGAGCTATGACACTTTGACGACGTGGGGATTCTTCTCCCTCTATAGCTGACGTAGTCTAGAATATTTTCAGCACAAAAACTAGCAGCTCCCATTTGCAAAACAGTTCACGTCTGGTTTCCCACCAGCCTCCCGTATTTATGTTCCTGTCCTACCGCGCAGTTGTCCCGCCCCCTGGCTTTCCCCGTGATGCAGCAGCGGCTTCCACGTGTCCTGCTAGTTTTAGATGACCTGCAGGGATCGGAAAATTTGCAGATCAAGTTTGCACCCGTTTCCGCTCCCACATCAGCTATTGATTCAACAGACACAGCTCTGATCCCTCCACGTGCCTACACAATGCAAACTGCTTCTCCAGCAAACGTTTTGAAAGCTTCAGAGGAGCTCATTTCAGACAAACACTCACAACCCCAAGCTATGTACGACTTATTAGAAACACAGATTCTCAAAATACAGCGCTCTCCTGAAATACCTGTCCCTCCTTACGGCTTCTGGTAGAAATTCTACTCTTCTATGTTCCTTCCCATGGACCCTCATTCCTTTGGGAACTCTTCTCTCATCTCAAAGTCAGAATACAAGAGCCCCTTCTCTGCACTTCACAACACTCATTGTAGAACTGAGGCCAGAAGAAAAGGGACCCCTGAGAATACAGGGTTGGGACGTTCAGCTTCGTAAACAAAGGTAGAATATGTTGGGAGGATATGGATTAAATCCAGGAATGAAGAATGAAGTTGAACTGCCCTGTCAATGGGAACCAGGGTAGTTCTTGGGTTTCACAGACCAGGCAAAAAGTGTTTGATTATTGGGTGGGGCAGTCGATACACTTTGTCTGACAACACAAGCAAAGACAGACTCCATTGAGGGTGAGGCCGGTCCCCTAACCACAGTGCATACACTATTGCCGTTGGATCAAGGACACAGAAGATGTTAGAGAACCTTGTAGATGTAGGAACTGTCACGTGCATCAGGAACACTTGCTTGGAAACTCATGGGTTGAAATATACATACATTCATGTGTGGTAGAGCGAAAAGAGGATGCTACCTGAGTCAATACTGCGAGACATGACCCGGCTTGAATGAAGAAGAAAGAAAAAACATTTTATACAACAAACCTGGCTCAGTTTTTCCTAGGTTCTCTTCCAAGACTTGATTATATATGGAAAAAAAAACCCATAGTTGTATTTTCTGGATCCCCTTTTTCATATCATGTACATTTTCTCAGGCTGCCCCAGAGTCTTCTTAAGTTTTTCCTAGCATCTATAGGTTCCTTCTACATCATTCGGTTATTGAGCCTCACGAACATTTAGAATAATCCTCCTGCTTTCTCCTCCTATTCACGGCTCCATAATTAACAGCTTCATGTAAATTTTCCTTTCTCTGAACTATTTCCTTAGGATGCGTGCCAGTGTGTGGGACAGGACAGATAAACAAAGCAGGAATGTTCTATGGTTGCTGAAGCACCTTGCCAGATCATTCCAGAAAAGGTGCCAGTCCAGGTTTGCCGCTGGAGATGCCTGATTACCCCAAGTTCTTCCAATGAAGCAGTCTAGGCACCAATCACGGAGGAATTCTCCACAGCAGGGCACCCGGCAACGTGGCCTACAGCCGCCATTCATCTGCCCAGCGCTGGATATCTTGGGTTTTGCTTTTAATTTACAAGAATATCTTCATTTCAGCAAGATTAATTTTCTTGCTTTTGAGCCTACATAAAATTATCATTTCTGAGCCTTCAAATATTTCTCTAAACCAAAAACTTAGGTGTTCACACTCTTACTACTAGAAAAATGCCTTTAATGAATTTATTTCATTTCTAAGCCAAAATAAGTTAATAATTTCTTAAAATCATTTAAAATAACATTTTGTTCTTTGTATAAATGTTGTTACTTAAATACAAATAACTTAAACTCTGTTCATAAATTCAACATAGTTTAGTTTTCTGTTAACTACAGCTACCATGATGTGTTTTCTGGTTTCTTTAGAACTACACTATTCCAGTAAATTAAACAGATGAAGACAATGGATTTTGTGTTTTTTTAGCTTTGCCAGTAATCTAAATAAGCATGGTAAAATTCAACTTTCTAAAAGCACAAATTTAAATTACTTACATAATTATAATATCATAATCAGAATACCAAGGCTAATCTGTTACTGCAAGAAGCAAAAATATTCTTAGACTCAGCAAGACAAGCTGACGCACATATCAAATTCTTTATAAGAAAGTATCAATACTAAGTGTTTGGTTCTCTCAAACAATTGGTGCTCTACAACAAAAGCTAAGTCTGCCCTCTAGGAATCCCTCTCGGCAAGCTGGCAGAGATTTTACCTTGATTCTGCCTGAATTCTCATTGGTAACTCTGGAAACACAAGAACACTCATACTACATAGCAGAGACCTCATAACATAAAGAAGGTGATGGTTTCATGGTCCTCCTACCCAAATATTCCAAATGACCCCACTAAGATTCGTCTGCAAGTCTTGCCCAGACTGTCCACTGGGTTGTCCTGAGCACTTCTCTGCCTTCTAAAGCTAACATCCTTTGGATCTGACAGCTTTCTGTATTTCCTTTTCATTTTTAATCATCCAAGGTTAAACCCATTCTTATAGATACTAAAGTGATATCCAGTGGAAATCTGGACATCTTGCACACTTCTGATTGGCAGCCTTGGAAGTCCATTTGACAGCTACTGGTGCCCACTCTAAGTTGCCACCCCCTCACCAAATGCACGACTCCCTTTCCATCCTCAGGCCTTTAGAATCCAATCTCGACAGCTCTTGCCTCCGCAAGCATGTGTTACATGAGTGTGTATCTCACTTGCCATATTTTCAGTCTGCTGACTAGACTTTTATTGTAACAATATTTTGTAGCCAACATATCTGGAAGCACATGCATGTCAAAAGGCTTGGCGATCTCCCAGGCACTCGAATGAACACTTGCCATTATTCTGGCATTTAATGCCGTCCAAGACATCCGTGTTTTGGTGACTGTGAGAAGATTTAATAACTACATAACCATAACAATAATTATGAAATAGTGAGTGTTTCCTTTCATGCCAATGACATCCATTGAGTTCTCACTCTAAGCGAGAACCACTCACACCACTGACCGTTACCGACCTCTTGGTGAAGGAGACTCTTGTCTCCGATGGCCATTCAACTCTCCCTGTGAGCAGAGGCCCCGAATACTTTACAAGCCCTGACTCATGTGCTGTCTTCACAGAAGCCATGGGGTGAGAGCTTTCGTGCCCAGCGTTCTCGATATCAGGAAGACAAGGGGGGGATGTACAAGAAAAGAAACAAGTGTGTTGAGTTCCAGAGCAGCACCTGGCTCTGAGAATACTTGAGGTGGGTGTATAAAATGTGTTTCAAAAGATTTGGGGTGTTTTTCTTCCATGTGCTTTCAGGTAACAGGCATTTCATCAGCAGCACTCTCTCCACGCGAGCTCACGGGCCGAGCAAGGTCTGCCTTCTGGCTCTGTAATGATGAAGGAGATCCACAGTTTCCAGTGACAAGCAATCCTGTCTTGAGTCTGCTAAGCTGGGGGCCATCTCTGTCCCATCTTGTCCCTTCTGTGGTGGCAGAATGGATGCCAAACCAAAGGGAGAGAAGGGGATGAAGAGGGGCCAAAGCCAGGCTCCCTTGCCGAGCTGTGTTTCAACCTGACAAAACACCTCAGCTCCATCTCCCCCAAGCATTTTCTGTTTCTATCCAGAAATCCTGAGAGGCCACCCTGGTGCGGCAGGTGAACGTCATGTGGCAAGGCTTTTGTGCACACAGAGTTTCTCATATTTTTACAAAGCTTTCAAGGGGATAAAAATGGTGGAAGCGGGACCCGGAAGGATCAGAGCACAGTCATCGCGGTAGTTCCGGATTTGGAGCGGAGCAGCTGATGTGGCACAAAGCTCCCCAAATAAGCTCTCCAGCTGCAAATGTGCCTCGCAGATGGGTTTTAATCACAAGCCGGAGCCATCTGGTAGCTTCCTATTTTAGCTAATTATTCTTGGTAAGTAAGTGCTAAGCTTCTAAAATCATTGCTCGATTTTGTTTTGTTTTGTTTTTACCACCCTGTCTCTATATTTTGACTTCCTGGGGTAAATCCCTACCCGTTACTCCTCCAGGGAAAGCCTGGCATGTCTTCCATTCTTAGCAGAAAAGCCCCTTCTTGAGGAAAACCTCAAGAATGCTCCCATTAGCTCTGATTCTCTCTGTTTCCCACCAATGTGCTACCCAAGACAACAGGGCTAATTAAGTGCATCCCCCGCAGGCATCTAGGGCTGAGGTCTGGGGCAGCTCACACTGGCTTCCTGTCTTACATGGAAATGTCTCACCATTTGCTTGAGTTCCACCTTCTTATGTAGATAATCTTATTTGAGGGGAAATGGATGGTTCAACTATCCTTGAATAAAAATGAATATCTAGAAAGGTGTATCAAATTATCATGGAACACTGTATCCTTCGGAACATGGTCACACTGCAAAAGGATCACCAAGGAAGTGAGTGTAGAAACGGGACAGCAGAGGAGACGTGGAGAAAGCAAAGACGTGACTCCAGGAGGAAGTGGAGACTGTCTAGGAAGCCGCCTAGAACCCAGTCACATCACTGGGAGACTCATTCATTCCCACCCCCCACCCCAGATCCGGAGAGTCACCACCTGGGCTCACATGGCCTCCTTTCTTAGCTGTGCAACTTTGTATTTAGTCACCTGGGTCTCCTCAGTAGGAGAGGTGTTCTTTTTACTCTCATCACCAAAGACAGGAAAGAGCACAGTGTGCTTGGATTCGCTGCTTTAAAAATGATAAAGGATTTAAGTATTTATGAAACAAATAAGATTCCTTTCAAAACAAAGTCGGTCTCCAGGGCTTGAGAAGCAGCTGGGATACAGAAGTGTTGTTTAGTGTGCATGAGGCCCTGGATTTGATGCCCTGTGCAAGACAGCAAGAGGCAGTGTGGAGAGGAGAGAGGGCAACAGGGGCAAAAGAGCAAATGAGAGCACAGCCTCCATAGCTCATGTAAACACTATCTCAAACGAACGCCCAGGCTGCTGGGGGGAGGGGGAGCTGTGAAGAGTCCTTTGTCCAGTTCATTTGTTCCTTCTGGGGGTCTTGGGGGGGTCTTGGATCTGGCCAACCCATTGGTTTTCTGGTGTCCACCAAAGAAAGCTCATGCTGGGGCCACTGACGGAGGGTGAGTGAATGTAAGGTATATTTCTGCTCAATTGCACCTGGTCAGTGACTCTCTCGACTGTGGCCCACCCCTCATAAATATCCTCTTGTTAGCCCAAAGATGGCACCTGGAACAAAATGACTTCCCTCCCTTGGTCCTTCCAACTCTTTCCTTGGTCTTAAACTCAGTCTTATACCCCTGACCCCAGGCGTTCCTCCCACTGTCCCAGTCTCCTCAGAGCTGCTGGTTAGGCCTCTGCCCACCCTCCCCTAGCCTATTCGGCAGCACTCTGAGCTTTCTCCAGCCACAGCTGACAGTATCTTACAAATCTCGTTCTTTCTAGATATGGAACTGGGCTGTGAGTGTCTCAGAAGTCTACAGATTCTTTCTCTCTAGATAAACTCTAGATTTTAAGACAATTGTCTGACTGTGGTCGCCAAGGTCCTAACCCAACTGTCAAGAGTTCAGTACAGACTCTGCATTCCTGCGGTCGCAATCTTCAACCTCCTTGATGCAAATGGATGCCAATGGCAAAGCAGGAGAACTACGGATGAGCGAAGCATCCTGATACACTTAAGGTCATTTGTTATACTATTATGTTATACATTGTTTCTTTTTCCACAGAGCCAGTGTCCTGTTGGTAAGAGGCCTCAGAACACTATCAATACCTATTTTTTTTTGTGTGACAAGATTTGAACAGGGTTTCAAGGGCTGGACTGGGAATGTAATTCTCATAAATAACATCATTTCCATGGGAAAATTTCTTGACAGTTTCTAATAACTGACTTCCAAGAGACACTTTGGAACACAGCTGGTTTGTAAGTTGAGCATGGACAGTATTCAGTTCTATGACCAGAAGTTTCCCTGGGATATGCAGAGTGAAACCTAAGGAGGGTGATTATCTTGGACTAGAAAAATTAATATTTCTAGTTTCTCTGATTTTGTAACTCACTCCCTTAGCCCTTTAGCACAAATACAACGGATCAGAGGAGCCGAAGACGAACTATAAACCGGAGGCTGTGGCAAGTTAAATGCCCTGGCTTTGTTCTTGCAGATGTTAAACACAATTGCCACAAAATCTGAAAGGTGGAGTTAATTCTGACTTAGACAGGCCTAATGAGCATCTGCTTTGATTTTTCCAACCATTGATCTGATTTTCTTTTAACTTGATACTGGTCGGTTTGCACAAGTCCGTGTGATAATTGCAAATAGCCAAAGGTGGAATCCTTCCATAACCCCCACCAGACAGTTTTCCTCTGAACATGTCAAGATTCTTCAAAGACACTGAACAATTTTATTTAGTGCAGAATGCATGATACATAGATGTTCTGACATCTTGCTTCTAGAAATCTGTCTACACATAGAACTAAATAAAACTTAAGCTGGGTATTGTTTTCCTGCAGAAGGAAGGCACTTCTTTAAGGAGAACATAAAGAATCCTGGAAACTCCATGCTGCTGGCCTAATTATGTCATTTCAAAACTCATATGTTGGAGGCCTCAGTCTCAGTGTCTCCAAAGGGGACATTCGGAGATAGGATCTTTAAAGAGGCAATTAACTGAAAATGAGGTCGTTAGGAGAGCCCTGCTGCCGCGCGGCTGCTGTCCTCGCAAGAAGAACAGGTTTGGACACAGGTAGAGTGTGAGAGAGAAGACCACACAGACACGAGACCAACAGCCACCTGCAAGCAAAGAAGAAGCTCTGGAGGAAACCATCCCCGATGACACCCTTCATCTTCACTTCCAGCCTTTGGACCGTGAGAAGATAAATTTCTACATAACTGCCCAGCCTGCAGCGGTTTATTTGGGTGGCCACAGCAAAGTAATATACCCTCCAATCTAAACAGAGCCGAAGATGTGAGGTTCAAGCTGTCGTATCCAGTGGGCTAAACATTTTACATTGTATTGAAAGAGTACAGCTCTTCTTTTTCCCCCTCTTATTCTTATTTTACAACTTTAAATGATGTATTTTGATCAAGTTTTCCAGCCTCCAAACTCCTTCCAGATCCTCTCCACCTCCCTACCCAACTTTGTGCTCTCTCCCTCCCTCCCCCACACACTCACAAACAAAAAACAGAAATGAAAATAAAAAGAAAATAAATACAAAACCAGTAACACATGCACAAAAATGCCCAAGTGAAACAAAAAGCCCACAAAAACCAAACATGAAGTTCATTTTGTGTTAGCTAACTACTCCTGGGTATGGGGCCCGCCCTGGAGTGCGGCTGATACACCCAGTGACAGCTGTCTGGTGAAAATTAATTTTCCCTTTACCAACCAGAACCAGTTGCAAATGGTATCTTGGCTGGGGATAGGGCCCTGCGTCCACATCTCCCTCTCAGTGCTGGGACCCCGTCTGACTTGCACTTGTCTAGGTCTTGGGCTTGCTTTCACAGTCTCTTTGAGTCTATATGTACATTGACATTCCCGCCCCCACCCCAAACATCCCAGGCTATTGCCAAGGCTTATGGTGACTCTCCACAACCTGATGCTAAAGCTGTTGATGTAGACAACAGTTACTTATGCCATTGAACATGGAGACATTGAACTGATGCCCTAGAGAAGCTTAACCCCTACTGATCAGCATTCATGCTGCTGGAAGTTCTCTGCCCACTACCAGAAGGAAAAGGTAGCCATCGTCCCCAGCTCTAAGCTCTGCGATCCATACCAGTGACGACCTGCCTGAGAGGCATGCTGGGGTAATCGTGGCACAAATGTTACGGTAGTAACCAACCACTTTTTGGTTATATTTCAGGCCTACTCTGTAATATGAAACCCATATCTGATACTAATAACGTGACCAAGAATCTGAGACTACAGTGTTCACAGGCCTAGGGAAAACACAATACTTTTATTCTGCTAGAAGAACATAGCCGTAAAATGACTCCTAACACCTTCTGACATCCCCATAGATCAGTGCCTCACCCAGCCCTCATCAGAGAAGCCTCTTCTGGTAATGGACAAAAAGATCTACCACTGGACAGTGGACAAAGAGTGAGCGACAGACTTTGAGTCACTCGGCCCTAAATGGGATGTCTTCGTCACAGCCCTCAAGGCTTGAGGATCTATATGGAAAGAGCAGAAAGACCATGAGAGCCGGAAGTGATGGAAAACACCAAGGAAACAGTGTCTTCCGGACACAACAGGATGGATCATGCTTTCCAAATTATGTTGCATGGTAACATTTGCGTGTTCTAAAAATATTTAATTTGAACTTTGCTTAAATTAATTATATTTAAGTATTTTAGATGCTAGAAGAAGTTTGAGTCCATCAGGTATAAAATGTGATGCGCTGCAGGCCTTCCTTACACTGGAGCCCCCAGCTGTGCTCTTTGCCCTATGGTGAAACACTTAGAAGGAAGCCGCCCCTCACATTACTGGCGAATCCTATCAGAACTACTGAGTCTTCAGGAGGTATTTGAAAGAGCAGGCGATGCTGCACCCCGACCTGTGTTGGATGGTAGCGCTTTAACTTTATCCCTTTAAGGAAGAAAGCAAAACATCAAAAACCTAATGTGGGAGGAAAGCCATTCCCAAGGGCTAGCCTCTTCTATTAGTGATATTTCTCTGTTATGGGCAGTTTTAACATTATTGGAGTATAGGCATATGGTTGTTCACCTGCCAGGACTTGAGAGGCTAGGGTAGAAAAGAAAATAGGTACCATCTTTGAAGCAACATAGTGAGATCATGCATAAAACAAACAAACAAAAAAAAACAAAAACAAAAACAAAAACAGAACAAGGCAGCAGGGGGAGGGTGGTATTCTAATGGTCAAACTGAAGAATAAGCCAAGCATGATGGTATACCCATTAATCTCAGTAGGCAGAGACAAGTAAGTTTGCAGCCAGCTGGGGCTGTAGTGTGAGACCCTACCCCCACCCAAAATGAAGATTACATAATATTTGAGAACAAAGAATACATTCAGAAAATGTTTACCGTGAAGCATTCTAAAAAGCATAAATAAAGATAATGAAAGCACTCAGAATCGTAGAAATATGCGCATACGTGTATACCTACACACATTCACACATGCTCACATACAACTATGAGCACATGACATGCAAAGCAGAGTGTGTCATGCTCTAACAAATGATAACTAGGGCTCTAGCAACGGCTAGTCCCTTCAGTGCATGAACATGTCGTGATAAATATGCAGTAATTGTATATGATAAATTGCATAATAGGTACGAGATGACTGTGACATGCTGAGTCATGATGACAGAAAGCGGGACATACTTTGGGCCTGTATTCTAAGCTTCCTAGATCACACACACGGATCCTGAGAAAGCAAGGAGCTGCTGCATATCAGCAGCAGTTAGGCTAGAATAAAAGCTCCTAGTAATCCCCTTTCACCTACTTTCGCATTAGCACAGGAGAAACCCAGTATCCCAGCAGAATGACTCCGCACTCCCTTTGTGCAGAGGAGAGCAAGATTCTGTTCAATGTCCAATTTTCCTGTTTGTTTCTAGTAAGTAGACCTACTACTCTTCTTAACATTATACTAAGGGAATATTATAAACACTCATTTGACTCCCTCATTTTAACATAAATTTTCATTTGAGTACACATACGCACCACACACACACACACACACACACACACACACACACGAAAACCACCAAAACAGAGAAATAAGTAAAGACGCATGATCTTTCATGTGGACTTTGTATATCTAAATGAGAGGTTTATTTTGGTTGCTTCAGAGAAAAGGAGTGTGGAAGTCACAGATGGAAGAAAATGTCAGCTCGGTTTATGGAGGACCTTTCCCATGGTTAATTCTTCCAAAGAGCAAAGATCCTTGTGAACTCTGGAAGCCCAGCTGGTGGTATGCAGGCAAAGTCTGGGTCTACAAGGGTTCTGGGGCAGGCAGACCTTCTCTGGGAGAAGAGATTCTCTCCCAACTCAAAGCTCGGCACCTGGAGATGAATTTCCTTCTGAGAAGAGAGCAGTACGTAGGCCTCCTCTTTCAGGGTTCTGGGAGAAAATCCTTAAATTTTCTACACACTTAGTCATGTAAACCAGGAGATTAAAGTCATGGATACCAGAGTGTTCTGCCGGCTGTGGTGTAGCTCTCCAGACCAGAGTGGCTTTGTAGAGGTTCCCTCGGCAGGGATAAAGTGAAAACACTAGATTCGAGAGTTGAGGCTTTTAAGGTAGGGGAGACATGAGAAAAAAACTCAAAATACCACAACCCCAGAGGAAGAAACAAGAGCTGTAAACTGATTTACATAAAAACCTTCTATATGCTCAGGTCTAGGCATCCAAACAGAGGGTAAAGGAGGTTTACCACCAGGGTGCTCCCAGGCCTGCCCTAGCACCAAGGGCTTATCCTGGCTCTCCACTGTTTTCTCTGGGAGAAAGTTGAGGCTCGCCCATTGCAGATGTCTGAATTCGTCAGAGAGAGGCAGGATGGGGTGTAACCCTTGGAAGCCTGGCTTCCGGACTTCTGTGAAGGTTCTGTCTAGGGTGTGGCCCATTCACCCTGGTTTGCTCAGGATTTCCCCAATTTCCGCTTGGAAATCACCCTATTTTAAGAACCACCTCAGATTTAAACAATCTGGGATACTTGGTCATCTTATCCCAGAAACCTGTAGTCAGGAGACTTGCTAAGATTTCCTGAATTCTGTGAGGTTGTACAAGTATTTGCCACACAGAGTTGCTAAGAGAACTCTGGATGGCAGTCATTCTGCAAATGGGGGTTTTTGTTATCTGTAAACTGCTCTACCAAGACTAGGACCTTAAATAACTTGTCAGGTCTAGTGTATACCCACATGCAATTCCTGAGAACAAGCTACCCCCTCCGTTTTATAATAGTCTCATTAGCCCATGCAAAAGCAGATACTCTGGGGACACAGCTCAAGCATAGAGTGCATAGTAAATGCAAGGCTTGGTCAAGTCTGTGGGCCGCCAAAGGAAAGGAAAACCTCTCTCAATCATCTAAGCCCATAGGCTTCAGTCAACATGGAAACAGCACACACATTGCTCAGATTCAGTGATCAGAGGACTACACACTCCAGAAATCTCTAAAGTTCCTTCTCTGCCTACAATAGTCCTGAGTGGGTCACCAGGAGGACAAGGAGAAAGGACCAGAGACAAAATGGATTATGAAGCCATGATGATGTGGTAGTGGAGGGACCCTGAAGGAAAACCTCAGAACAGAACAGACCTCTCTTCCAGCATTTACATACATGTTCTAAGCACACGCAGAGTAAACGATTGTGTGGACAAGACCCCGCATCACCAGGATCATGAAGCCTACCTCACCTGCTTTGAAGAGAGGCCACTAGGCTAGGACCACTGGCGTCATGTTTCTACCTGACTCAAAGTGTCCAGTCTCTGAGCACCCTCCACAGAGAAAGGATGGGGTACCTTTAATGGTTAGCACCATCACTAACCAAGGCAGAGAGGCCAAGAGTGTGAGCATGGGAGCCTCAGTAAGGTCCATGGTGGGGAATTCCTTTCCGACTGCCCAGCAGCTGGTGTGGAATGGGAGGGGTGGAGGTGCCATGGCCTCAAGCATCCGGCCCTTCACCGGCCTGTCTCGAGACAGGACGATGACAGGATTCTGGTTTTGTCCATTCCTTGGGATGATCCAGAGGTGACAGGCCACATGAGTTGCTTTTTCATGGAATCGTTTTGTGTAGTCACCCAAGAGACCGGCTTAGACAAAGTAAAGCTTTAGTCAGCCGGAGCCTGACTAACAATGACCGCCAGTTACCATTTTTCCTTCTCACTCAACGCTGATGAGAGACTTCGTGAATCATAAGAAAGTCATTTGGAATCAGGGAGTTCTCCTACTAACCACCCAGCTCCAGGACAGCAGGCAGGTACCGATGAGTAACTTTCTCTGACACATCTGAGACACAGTAATATTTAAGACCAAATATAGAATCTGAACATACACATGACTCCTGATCCTTGGGTATGAAGGAGTGTGAGATATTAAGAACTACTTCTCTCCCAAGGTTTCTAGACAAAATCGAGGGAAACCCTAGAAATGGGGAGGCTCCCCACTTCGTGAGAACCCCTTTCTCTCTCCTGGGAGCCCAGGTTTAGATAGCAGATCTATCCACTCTGCAGAAGACCTTCAGTCACAGCGATTTCAAAACAACTTAGCAATCAAATCCCGTTTTCAGACTGTCTTATATGGCTCTCTGCTATTTGAGCAGATGTCCAGCAATCCAATTCTGTCACAATGATGGGGTCTTTCAGAACAAAGGGCTTGAGAGACTGATGTGGTACCATACACCTGCAATCTCAACACACAGAAGGCTGAGGCAGGAGCATCAGGAGTTCCAGGCTAGCCTGATCTATGTAGCAAGGTCTGTCTCAATAAAAGAAAACAAGGAAGGAAGGAAGGAAGGAAGGAAGGAAGGAAGGAAGGAAGGAAGGAAGGAAGGAAGGAAGGAAGGGAAGATTTACATATATTATAATTAGACAACAGACCATCATGATCATGTTCTATAATTATAATATATGCAAATCTTCTGTTTGGCTAGTGAAAATGAATATTTATAAATATTTATGCCTGTTTCTTATTTACTATTAAGCTACTCAATGAAAATAAGGCCATTTCAATTGCAAAAGAAAGGAATGGGTACTATTAGGAGTGGCGGTGGCTCCCAGGTGAACCTTAGGGTTCAGTTAATGTTGGACCTGTGAAAGCACCGTTCTGTGAAAGCTGTCCAGCTACTTTGACAGGCTGTATAAGAGGCTTGGGACGCTTTCTATCATCCTGACCCATTCTGAGAAGAAAAGCAGAACTTGTTCTTTTTAACATTGAGTCACAGACACAATCAGACCCATTCTGCATGATAAATGCAGGTCAGATGAGACACATCCAAAATTCATGAAGGACAAAAACATCTCCATCATACCACAGACACATATATGAATCATGTTCTACATACTCTAAGCCACATCACACCATATATATATATGAATAAATGCAAGCACACACATATAAACAATGACATGCCAACGACTAGCTTCCTAAAGATCACCTACCCTACACTCAGTCTCTGAAGTGCCTGGGCTGTTTTTCTGGTCACTTGCAGAGGCTCTGGTTTGTGTGGGAGAGTCCTGCTCAATTCTTCTCTGAGACTCTTGACACGAGCCTGGATTTTACACAAGCAGCTTAGTCAGTTGTGATACGTTTATACAAAGTTCTGGCATAAAAGAAAAAAGAAAAAGATTTTGTCCTTCACAATAAGAGGGCTAAGCAGCACAGGTCAAAAGGGAGCTGATGGTAGGAAGTAGATTGATAGGAAACAGCTTTCTGTTTGTTTTATTTGCTTTTGAAACAGAATTTCATTCTATAGCCCAAGCTGTTCTGCAGCTCACTCTATGGCCTATGCTGGCCTTGAACCCAGCAATCCTCCTACCTCTGCTTCCAAATTCTCCTTCTGAGAATGCTGAGATCATAAGCATGACTTCCATGTCCTGCTTGCATGTTATTTTTAACAATAGAAAACACACTTTAAAGACTAGAAAGATGGCTTAGTGATTAGCCTGCTCTTCCAGAGGACCCAACCTCAGTTTTCAGCACCCACATCATGTGACTCAAAACTACTTATAACTGCAGCTCCATGAGATATGATGCCCTCTTCTGGTCTTTGCAGAGACTTATGCATACATAGCACACACACACGAGTGGGGAAGAAAGGAGAGAGATTTTTTTAAGAGCTAGTATACTTTAAGATGACATTTGGCTTCAAATACTTAGAACTGGGTTCCAAGTATCAGATACTTAGAATATGGGGAATAGCAATCATAAGAAAATATGCTGTTTCTTTATGCTGTTTGCCATTTACTGGGCTTTACGTATTAACCCAACAACGTTCTCAGTCACTGTTTCCCTGTAACTGAGGTACTAGAGTACGTGATTTGCTGAAGGTCACAAAACTACCAAGTGCCAACACCACACCCAAGCTCAGCAAGTTGAATTCAGGGTCTGTGTTCCCAGCCATCCCTTTGCCTCATGTGAAAACCCCACAGAATATGTCTAGGCCAAGACTGTACAAGCTGTAAATGACGGAAGGTCAGAAACCTGCTTCTCAGATGCCCACATCTGGGCCTGTCTCCAGCAACCCTGCCTAGCCCACCTATGTATATAAACGATAGATTACTGCATTGTCTTTGTTTCTGGGTGTGGGGGGGATGCACCTAATTCAGGGCACATCATTTTATGACCATTTGTTCTACAAAATAAAGAAATGTGCACTTCACGGCCTCAATGGAGAGTCACGGAGCCAGGAAGCAAGGTCCTGATTCCACAAGAGAGAATAAAGAGCTCTTTCCTTGTACAGATCATCTGGGCTATCAAGGATCTGTTTACATTTACACAAATATGGCCTGTCTGGTTCCACGCAGGCCTCTAACTCATCACAAGCAAGGCCCAGAAACCAAAACGGTGGCCCTATCATTGGCGTCTAGAATGCACGAGGCACCCAGTCTTTCATCAATAGCACCAGAGAGAGCAGCGGACAGTCCACACATCCCCCTGAATAACCTGTCACATGTACCCAACGGGCTGGCTATTGGGAAAACACAAGTGTTTCTATCTATGAACTCCATTCCAACACTGAATTAGGCAGACACTTTGGTTTCTGGTAGTTTCCAAAGAAGCGTGACAATGTGCTGATTTCCATCCAGGCTCCTTTCCCACATGTTCTCAGTTCATGTGGAGCTAAAATCTACCATTTGCAAACAAAAGAGAGATGCTGTTGAAACTTCCAAAGTATTACATGAGACTCCAAAGCGATATCTTAGGATTTCTAGAATGAACCCATACAATTGTAAGTAAACTATGCTAGAAATAAATAACTAAATAACTGGCTTTAACGCTGATACCCAAGGAAAAGCAGATTTAACTAGAGGAGCCAGGATGGTGGTAGCAATGTTCCTGGATGTTAGAGGGAATTTCTGGGCATTCTGAGAGCAAAGGCTAAGTGAACAGAGCATTGGTCCTACTGTCACTTTGGAATGGGGGTTCTGGGTACCCTTCCTATCCACAGGAGGGTCATTTATAACATGCTCCCTCTTAGTTTCCACGGTGAGGTCATATACTAAACTGGGGAGGGTCAGTCTGTCCTCACATAAACTCATCTCACGGTGCTACTGGGAGGTCAGTGGGGCTACACAGCTTCTCCTACCCTCAGCATCCTGATCCCGGGTGAGAGGTTACAGCCCTGCCTGAGGAAGCTGGAGGGGGGGGGGCGGGCGAGCACTGCCCGCATGGCCACTAGCTGTGCTGGACCACACCCACCACCTCGTCCCTGAGGTCATATCCATAGATGGTGAGCGAGAATATCCCATCTTCTGACTTCTGGGGTAGGAGGATGGGTGACAGAAAATCCAGGCAACGAAAAGCAGCTCTGGGAAGTGTGAGAACAAACACCGAACAGAGATTTCCCAGAGACACTTGGAGCAAATCCTAACTTCCTCCTAAAGCCAGCCCTCTCTTTCAGATGCTTAGCTTGACAACCTTTGGGTCAAATGTGGCTTCTGCCTGCCCTCCATGACAGGGAAGAGCCCTACTGAGTTCTCTCCCAGCTAGCAATTCCCATCACCTGATAGCAATTCCTATCTCCAACCTGCTCATCTTCATTCCTCATGTGACATTACAGGGTGGTGGTTAAAGTCACAAACCCTGATCCAGAACCATCTGTATTTGCGGGGTAACGTGGGCAAGCTCTCACTTTCTTTAAATCTGACCCTCACGCCTACCTGTAGATCACGAAGATTGGTCTTATGGCTTCTGACACACACTGCTGCGGTCACTATCTACATCCTTAAAGAAACTTCCCTGGATCCTCACTACTGTGTCAGGAGTCCCTGTCACTGCGTCCAGATCAGAGACAGTGGTCAGTCAATGTTATTTCACTGAGGTTGTGACAACAGCCAACTAAGGGAAGGGGAACGGGGCTGACTCACAGGGGTCCTGCTGCAGGACTCAGTGAAGCTGCCCTGAAGGCTGTCCCAGAACCCGACACTTCCTCTGACTTGAAGGGAGATGAGTATCTTGGCTCTTAGTTTCAAGGGCTGAAGGAAACCTTGTTCTGGGATGCTTCACAAACAGGCCACCATCTGCTGCAACAATAAAAGCGCTTGGCAGTGGATCTGCTGTGCTTGTCAATACGGATGGCCTGGTACTCAGCACACTCACTGTTTTATGGAGCTGATTTGAGAGCACGGGAGGTTTCTGGGAATGCTGCCTGACATAGCTGCCCTTTATGGCCAGAACAGCTGTAGTGGGGTTTTGCTGTTCAGAGACCGAGATGAAGGAATTAAAAGAGTCCTCACAGCCAGGCTCTTCCAGAGCCCTCTGGGGCTATGGTTCCAGCCCTTCTCAGATCTGTCTTTTGAGTTTTACTTTGCTCATCACTGCAAAGTTTTTAAACCATCACCCTGTCCCTCTCCCAGGTGAACTTGCCAGTCCGCCATCATCTCATCATCGCCATCCTGACGGCAAGAAGCGCGTTTCCTCTCTAACTCGTTCCTCTGTGAGTTCCAGAGCTGCTTATGGTATCTCTTTTGAAGTCCCCACCTCTCCTGGACTACATGTGTTGACCACTACCCACTGTAAAGAGGCTGACGATAGCCTTCATTCTCGATGTGACCTTGGTCCTCAACTCTCTGAGACAGCACCAGCTTGAGCCACTTCAAGCTGAGGTCACACTGGGTGCCCCAAAGGAACAGCAACCCTGCTATGGCTTTCGCACTGAGGTTGAGCTTGAGGCTTTGAGCAGCTCTTTGGGGCTCTGACCGCTAAGACTTAAAGAGTGGTCCTTCCGTGTCCAAGGCTGAAGGGCCTCCCGAACTCTCAACATGGTCCTTGGGAGCTTGAGTGTGCACAGATCAAGGAAACTGAGAAGGACCTTGCTCCACTCTGCCCTACCTTCCTGCGGAGAATCCAGGTGACAATTTGAAATAGCCTGAAACCCATCAAATTCCCAACAGTTTGGGTAATTCCCAAGTCCCTTCCATCCCCTAAGGCTGTGTGACCTGGGAACAGGAAGAGGCTCTCATTCTTTTTCTCTCCTCTGTGGTCTGACTTGTCAGAAGGCAGATGGACCCAGGAAGAAGGGAACAAGACAGGCAACCATTACGTAGCAACAGATAGCTAAGCGGAGCAGCAATCACACAAACAAGGAGAAGCCAGCGTATGTGCTGTGTCCATCATGGGTCAGAATCGGGGCGAATGTTTGACAGACATCATTTCGTGCATTCCCACGACCCTACAAGTCAGCACCAGAATGGGGTAAGGGAACTGGAGTCTTGTAGATGTGTTTTTGGGTTTCTATTGGGTCTACAAGGATGAGAAGCTGTCCTAGATATTGGAAGTCTGTTAGAGGCAGAAAGACTAACAAGGCATATGAAGATTTCCCAATTTGGGAACGTTCGGTGTAAGTTTCAAAGCTGCATTAGATGAAACCAGGTCCTTTGGAGACCAGACTACAGGGCCGATCTCTCAGAAAACAAAACACAGTGAATTGACTTGTCTATTTCACTGGGTTACTCTCCCTTTCATCTACCAGGTCCCAAATATAAATTGCATGATATCATCTCAAGATAATGTCCAAAATCTAGGATTTAAGTTGACACCTGCGTTCCCAACACTGAGGAGGCTAAGAAAGAAGATTGCCATGAGTTGAATCTGGGCCAGATAATAAATACTAGGACATCCTAGATTATGAGTGATGCTCTCCCTCAAAACAAAGCACAGGCACATGCATGTATGTGCGTGCACACACATGTACACACAGCCACACACATGTATGCGCGCACACACACACACATATATAACTTCAATGTTCTTAGTAAGACACAATAACTTTAGTATTTTTCTTTAAGTTTTTAGTTTCAGACTAAGTAGCAACCATCCTAAGAAATGCTTATCTTTTCTTACAGTGCTCTATGGCAAGCAAACACACAGTGAATAGCGTTCACTATTGGCCAACATGAATAAGTATGTAAATATTACCTCAGCCTTTATGATTCCATTGATCTCATATCAGGTGTGTGGTTCTATCTTGAAAACCTAAGTCAACAAGCTTTGAGTTCACTGTGTCCTGAGATCTGTGGCCTAGGTATAAGAAAGAAAACGTATATGTTTCTAGGGAAGTGTTCGTAACATTTTAACTGGCTTTTGTCATACCAACCTCTGAATTTCCATCTATTCAAATAGATCCCAGAAGATTCTGCAACAAAAGAACTATCAGAAAAGTAAATATTTTAAAACCATTAAGAAAAAAATAACTTACCTGGTTTAAAGCATAAAGGAAACCAAGACAAATCACATTTCTAACATACAAAAAAATCTTTTGTAAAAATTATTTTGTCTCACAGTGTAGCCCAGGTGAGCCCTGAAGTCTAGGCAATGCTCCTGCCTCAGTAACCCATGTGCTAGAATTATAAACATGAGTCTCACGCGAGGCTAAAATAAAAAGTCTGTGTACTGTCAATTGAAACGTGAAAGATCCTATCTGATGAAAAGGTAGGAATTAGGAATCCTTTTCATCAGATAGGACATGGGGTCAGTATCTCTGAGGAAACACTGGACTCAGAAGATTCAGGGCTCCTACTAAATGACCCAGTTGTGCAGAAGCACCTAGCAAGACCCGAGTGTTAGTTCACTCTCCCACTTAACCTTTTTGGTTCTTATGCAAACTGCCATTGTTATTCTAGGCTGGCCGCTGAAAACTGCAGCCTAACATCAGGAACCCTGCAGTCCAGCAGAACCGGCTTTCGTCTTAAATGCACACGTACTTGCGTTGCTGCATGTTGATGGCACAAGGTCATTTCCATCCACTAGTGTGACGTACACAGAGCGCATCCCCTCCGTCCTCCGCTTCCCACCCTTTGCCACCCCTCCCCCATTGTCTCCTTCATCCCTCGACCGCCTACTTCTACTTTTGAATCATAAGCACCCGTGATTTAATTTATCTCCATACAATCTGGGGACCACAAACAAGAGGAATGGAGTATTTGTCTTTCTGAGACAATGGTACCGGGTATATCCATTTTCCTGCTAATGACCGGGTAGAACTTCACTGTGCATGTGTGCCACGCCGTCTTTATCCATTCGCCTGTGGCTGGACACCTAGGTTGGTGCTGTAACTCAGCTCCTGTGAAGAGCACACTACATGAGCATGGCTGCACAGAGGTCTCTGGAGCGCCAGCTGGAGGCCTTTGGGTGAAGCCCCAGAGCTGTGTAGCTGGGCAATACGGTGGATCCATTCTCGGTTGCTGAGGAGGTTCCGTATTGGCTTCCACAGTGGCTAGAGTCATTTTCTTTCCCCATCATCAGTAAGGATTCCCCTTGCCCACATCCCCACTGCTGTGCTGACTGGAATAACATGAAATCTCAGAGTAGCTTTAGGTTTGTGTTTATTTGCAGATTAATGAAATTGAGGTTTATTGGCCACATGAACTTACTTTTTAGAAAATTGTCTTTGCGTTTAATTATCGTATTTATTGATGGGGTCTTTGGAGTTCTTGTTACTCTGTTTGGGGAGTCTTTATATTTTAGGTATTAGTTTTCAGATGTGTGATTAGCGACAAGTTCTTCCCACCCTGTGTCAGGCTCATCACTGTTGTTTCTTGACTGTGCAGAACCCTTTTAGCTTCGAGGACCCACTTGCCAATCCCATGCATTAGTCCACAAGTGACTGGGGTCCCAATGGGGGTCCTGGTTTTGAAGTATTGTCCCTCAGTTTTTATGTGTCCTTCCTCCATTTTATGGTTTCAGGTCTTATATTAAGGTCTTGATCCATTTGGAGTTGGTTTTTATGCCACGTAAGAAGTAGGGATCTAGTTTCATTGTTCCGTCTGGGCACTTCATGTTTTCCCAGGCGATTTTGCCAAGACTGTAGCTATGTGAGTTCATAGCTGGTGTTCTGTTCTACTCTGTTCTACTCTATTCTACTCTATTCTACTCTATTCTATTCTATTCTAGTCTATTCTATTCTATTCTATTCTATTCTATTCTATTCTATTCTACTCTACTCTACTCTACTCTACTCTACTCTACTCTACCCTACCCTACCCTATTCTATTCTATTCTATCCTATCCTATCCTACCCTACCCTACCCTACCCTACCCTACTCTACTCTACTCTACTCTATCCTATCCTATCTTACCCTACCCTACCCTACCCTACTCTACTCTACTCTACTCTACTCTATCCTATCCTATCCTATTCTATTCCACGAAGCTACATTTCTGGGTTTTGTGCCAATCAATATCATGTTGGTTTTGTTCCTGTAGCAAAGCTGACTTTTAAATGAGGCTTGCAAGTCTATTTTACCCTGCTTTGCCTCACCACACCAGGAAGGCAAGAAGGCTCTAGACTGAGCCAGCCAATAGAACACTGTGTACTGTCTTCAGTTACAGTCAAAGGAAATAAAGGCAAACTTGAGGCAAATTCTACATTTTTTTTTCAAAAATGTAAAAAAAAGGAGGAGGAATTTTATTATACTTACATCCTTTGTTTGATAAAAATCTATCTGGAAAGAAATTTGGCAAGTATTGCTCTCAGTTGTTAAAATACAGCAGGTACTGTGGTGCGGGCCTGTTATCTGTCATTTGAGAGGCTGAGGCAAGAGGGTTGTGAATTCAAGGTAAGCCGGGGCTACATAGTGAAACATCTTCTGAAAAATAAAATATGATAGTTGCCGTAAAAGTTCTTCGCTGTGTCTGTCTGGATGTCACATTCACTGGGAATCTTCTAGAGTACTCAGACCCAAACGGAACTGGAGAGATGCCCATCTCTGAGTCCTCAACATAGCGCAAGTGAACAACACACACCCAAAGCTTCACAGGGACCACTGATTGACTAGTGGAGGATAATCCACCAGAAAACAAAGTCACCGACAGAAGAATCTTAGAGACAAGCGCGGCACAATAGAAATAGCCAAGCAAAATGGTAAGATATTGGGCAGTTTTTCAGTCTAAACCAGCATATGCAATTGTTGGGAGAACCTGGAGAACCTGGAGAATCTTTACCCACTTCGGGTGAAATATATACCTTGGTATTTGGTAAACAAAATATACCAAGATTATTATTGTGTTAAAATGCTCACATGGGACAAAGTCTAGAAATTAATGAGCTAAACGTGTATGGTTCTGTGAGAAGAGAAAGATATGGTTTTCAACAACCATTTCCCACACCTTGCATTAATGAAGTTATTAAGTTGGCTTTCCTCGTGTCCCAGAAAGCAAGAAAACCTGCACTACCCTTAGCACAGTTATAAGCCGAGAAGGAAAGGATGAAGCTATCCAAAAGTCCTCTTGGCCCTGGGGAAGTTCAGAGCACTGGCATTTCTTTCTTCCCAAAGCAACTAGTGTCCCACCTCTGCCTCCTCAAAACTTAGCGCTGAACTATGTTCTTCCTTAGGGGCTTGAGGAGTTAATTATATTTGTGTCTTCTGTAGTAAGCTGTTTGAATCCTTTTGGGAAGCAGGAGAACTCAAAATAAATAACAATAAATATTCTAAAATGGTAACTAAGCCATATGTAATGCTATGACATTGTTTGAGGAATTAAGCAGTGCCATTAGGGTTTGGGAATGACTCTCTGAATGGTAATTAGAGCTTCCAACCCTCGCAGCCCCTTCCTGCCCTCAGAAGGACGGGTGCCCTTCCAACAGCCCACGGCATCGCTTTCCTGTGGCACTCTCTCTATTCTAAACCGCTGACACCACTGCCTACCACAGGATGTGATGTGGTATTAGTGGCCAGCTTGTCACCATGACATTATCTGTTCAGGCGGGTGACACCCCCACCCCCTGTCCCAACCCCTCAACCCCACAAACTCTTTTTCTCTCAGGATGTGACCTGGGCTCTAATCCTCCTTGCTTCATTTAATGCTTTGTATTTTTAGATGATGTATCCCTTACAGTCAGAGTCAGATAACATGGTTATGGATTCTAAGTGACTCCACTCATAAACCAAGTTGCTCACTTTAACCACAGGCTTAGACAGTGTAATAGTTGATGTGAATCTCTACACTAATTATCTTTGAAGGTCTACTGACACTTCTTATTATGCGGGGCTCTTTAAAAGAAATGTTAGCTAAATAAAACCAACCTTCAAGCAACTTTAGATAGACTATTGGAAGCTCCATTGTCTGGACTGACCTTGAACCCACAGGACTCCTACCAGCCCTGCCTTCTACCTTCCTGTTCAGTCTTTCACCATTGGGTTGACCTGATATTGACCAGAAAATGGAAAAAAATCAATAGCATTTTTTTCAGCCAGTTCATATTAAGAAAGAATTGGCACAGTAAGACTCAAACAATATTTCTATCGTCCAACTCTGCCCTACTGTGTAATTTAAAGATCTTCCAGGGGCTTGAAAGATTAAATATTATTTTCACTGAGCAAAGGAAATAACTTACTTGACACCTGGCAATTAAGCCTTTGCAAACTCAAGGGTTGGCACGCTTTATTTAATTTATACCAAACAGAGACAAAGGGGCCGAAAAGAGTTGGAAGAATATATTTTGCAGTGCTAAGTACAATCATACGGAGGCCTGATCTTCTAAGTATCAAAAACATTCTCCAAACTGCCTTCCCTAGGATGAGTGGAGAGCCTTCACTCTACTGTGGAGTTCAGAATAAGAATAGATCATGTCACACAGAAAGCCTTGAGAGTCGTTTCAAAGGAGCCACTGATGTTTTCAGAGTGCGCCTCTTACGCCTTGCTGCTGGCTGTCTAACAAGGGCAACACCATTTGAGATGTTCGCACCGAAGAAACACTGGCGAGACATCCTTGGTCGTGTGTGCCCATGCGTGAGAAACCAAAGAGCAGGCAGTTCTTGGCACCTGTGACCTAACAGCGTGACCAACAGCTCTCAAATCATGAGAGTCAGCTCAAGGAAGACTGTACACCACATCCACTCTCCTTCCTTTCTTCCGTATGTGAAGAAACACGGGTAGAAGACAAAATGGTGTGAAAGTAGACCCCAGTCTAGCAGCATGCTGCCTGTCCTTGTCCGTCATTCTGTCTGCTGCCCACCCAGCTGCGTGGCCCACTCTGAGGCAGTTATGACATGTTACTGTGCCAGAAGCCATGTGTGGCCCTGGTGAATCACCCCCGCCTTTCTGCATGCTCCTTTCAGCTCGACTTTTCCATTCCTCCCATCAGGAGCTAGTTTATTTCCCAACCCATTGAATCAGGACTGACCTTGGTTCTTGCTTTGACTTTTAAAATGTCATGAAGCGATACTGCACAGCCTCTAAAAGTAGCCTCCAGAGACTCTGGAGCTTCTGCTCTTGCTCTTGCCACTTGGAGACTGCCATGCCAAGACGCCTGGGCAAGCCATCTTGAAGATGAGAAGCTATATGGCAGAGAACCAAGATCCCCCAGCCAACAACTCCAGCCAAAGACTCGACAAGCACACAGGCCTAAGTGAGACCAGCCCAGTCCCCAGCCCCTGTGCCAACTGACCTCAAATACATGAGTGAGCTCAGCCTGTACATGGAGAGAGCGCTCAGCTCTCAGAAATGAGGCTGGTACGCTGTGTGGACCCACAGCCTCCTGAGCATGAGAAAAGGGGATGATTTGCAACTTCCCTCTTCTTCCTTAGCAAGTCACCCCAGACTTAAAAGTTGCAAATCATCCCCATTTCTTAAATGTTGGAGTCTATATAAAGAGATCACCAAAGAAAGGCGAACGGAAATGCCGCTAGAGGGGTCACAGGCCTTAGTAAGGGACATAAACACAAGCAATGGTCCACAAAACAGGGTCATAGGCTTGACGCCATTTTAACGCAATATGTTATTCATTCTTTGAATGCTACACAATGTATTTTTTAGACAAGTAACCTTTGCTGGCCTAGAACTCACAGAGATCTACCTGCCCTTGCCTCTCAAGTGCTGGAAATATGCCTTACACATATTCATTCTCCACGTCTCTTCTCCCCTAACTCCTCCAAACCCCACGCTTCACCTTCTCACCCCCTCCCCACTTTCTTCTTCCCCTAAAATAACCCAGCTTGTGTTGCTACTGAGTGTGGGGCCATCTACAGGAGTCCGTTAGACCTACCAGGAGCAAGCCCCTAAAGAAAAGTGACTCCCCTTTTCCCAGAAGCCAATGGTTGTCAATGGTGTCTGCTATGGCGGGGACTTATGAGCCCATCTCTCCTCCATGCTGGGATGTCCACAGCTCAGTTTTGTGCCAGCAACTGTGCGTTCATGGGTGCAGGCTTCCTGCCATGTTAAGAACATACTGTCTTATCCTGGTCCTTCCAAACTTCTGTCTCTTATATTCTTCTGCCCCTCTTCCAAGACGGTCCCTGATATCCCGTGTGTGGATGAACACTCCGTCCCAGTCTGGCCAGTTGTGAGTTTCTTCATTAGGCCCCATCAACTGCAGGAAGAAGCTTCTCCAATGAGAGCAACGCTCATCTGTGGGTACAAAATGTGAATTCGGAGGCCAGCTTCATGCTGTGTCCTCTTACCAAATAACAGCAGTAGGTTCTGTGAGCTCCCCAGCTACGAGTTCTTGCTTGATGCCATTTTCTAAGGATCTTAGTTATGATAAAAGATAAAGTAGATAAAAAAATATTGCAATTGTAATTCTTTTTGGATACCTGTTTTGTTATATGTGATTTTACTATGTTAAAGTTAAAGCATTCCTTTTTGTTTAAACAGAAAAGAGGAAATGATGTGGGAAGTCCTTCTGTCTGTGTGTTGCTTTTATTGGTTAAAGAATAAAGAACTGGCTTGACCTATAGCATGGGAGGAGAAGGGCGGAGTCAGAGAGACGCCATGGAGCCGCCAGAGATAGATGTGCTAAAACTTTGCTGGTAGGCCACAACATCGTGGTGAAATTCAGGTTAATGGAGATGGGTTAAATTAATATATAAGTGTTAGTCAATAAGAGGCTAGCGCTAATGAGACAAACAGTGATTTAATTAATACAGCTTTGTGTGATCATTTCTGGTCTAAGCAAGCTAGGCAGCTGGGAACCAACAAGTAGCCCCCTCCTCCAGCAGGAGGCATGACAAGGAGTTAACTTAAACTATTGCAGGTACAGTGGCAGTGATCCCCTCCCCATGGCACACTCCAGGTTTTCAAGGGGATCAATCACTGCAGTCCATAGATGACATTCTATATATAATATCCAAGGTCATTATCAACAAACAAACACAGTTCATCCATATGATGGGGTCTTATTCTTAACATGTTAAAGCTTTAATTTACAATTTGATTTTATACTTTAAGGCAAAATTCAGGCTATAGTAAGGCTTTATTAACCAAAAATGAGATATTGAACACTGAATGGATAAAATGTTATGTAAAACATGTGGCATGTTTCCATTTGTATGAAGTGCCTAGAGATATGTAGAAGTTGGTTGGTGGCTGCCAAGGGGCTGTGGGAGAAGTAGGGAGGCAGCTGCTGTGGGTTTCTCTTAAGAACAATGGAATATTCTGTAATCGGATGGTGAGCGTGATGGCGTGCTCTCTAAATACCCCAAAATAACAAAACAAGACGAAGAACACCAAGCTGTGCTTTTGAGTAAGTTTTATAGCATGTGAACGCTCTCAGACAGCTGTGAATTTTCCTAAGCTTACTTGGATTTGGTGGTGGCTGGAATGCGGGAGGTGGCCTGCAGCACGCTAGCAGGGTGAGCGAGAGCATGCCGCTGGAGAAACCCTGAAGGGGAGCAGCCTGGGAAGAAGGAAAGGCTGGGGGTATTCCGATCTGACATAGCGACATCAATAAACACCTCAAGATGAAGTCCGGGCCTCTGCAGCACACAGGTCATCATAAGTAACGTCAACACGCTTGAGAATCATCTGGACACCTGATTATGCACTGTTCAGATCACAGATGGGTAAAGCCCGCCATGGAACACATGTTTAGAACATAGAGGGGAAGAAGTGGAGAGCCTCAATTGGTTACCCAGCATATGTGTATTTACACACGTGTTCATGTGTATGCAGGTTGTGTGTGTGTGTGTGTGTGTGTATGTGTACGTGTTGAGACCAAAAAACAACCTCAGCTATTACATGTATGTAACATGAGGGTCTGCTAGTTGGGGGAGGGTGCCTGCTTGTTGGGGGTTTCTGTCCCACCCAGTACCCCAGCTGTTTAGCCCCAAAGAAAATCACACGGAGATCTCCATAAGTTATAAAGCTGATTGGCCCATTAGCTCAGGTTTCTTATTAGCTCTTATGCCTTATATTAACCCATTATTCTGATCTATTTTAGCCATATGACTCGGTACCTTTTTCAGCTGGCAGGTCACATTCTCCTTCCTTGGTGGTCTGCGCAGGACTGGGGGGAATCAGCTTCCTCCTTCCCAGAATTCTCCTGTTCTTATTGCATCATTTCTACTTCCCGTCTGGTTTTCCCGCCTATACTTCCTGTCTGGCCAATCAGTGTTCATTTAAAACACAACTGACAGAATACAGACAATTCTCCCGCACCACATGTATTTCTACTCTATACCTAGTACCCTTTCTTGGCCCCTCCCCTCCAGCTGACTTTCTCCTCAATAGTGCTCCTACTTTCAAGTCATTTGATGGGCGGGGCTGTGACCCAATGAGTCTCATTGGGGTTGTTTACAGAGGCATGGGCATGGACACCTCACTATCAGCTACACCACTGAAGAAAATGCCTCTCCTTTCCCATCAGCTACAGAAGTCTATCAATCCTCAGGGAGGGGCAGGGCCCAAGAGCTTCCCCACTTCTCACGGCAGAGTGTGGTCAGGCCCAACCTTGGGACGCGTAGGTTTGTCCTTGGACAGAGAAATGAAGTGACGCTCTCATGGTGGCAGAAGATGCTGTGCAGGCTGCTAGAAAATTGTGATCCGGGATCTCCCTCAGCAGAGGGTGCTGTGTGCTACACTACAAACTGGAAAATGCAGACAGCACAATAGTGCCGAGAATGCAACAGGGTAACCAACCTCCTTCAGACAGGATTCGATGCCCACCCCACAGCAGGGAGGGAGGTCATGGGCCCTAGTGGAGAAGCCGCTATTGTTGTTTGACTAAATGAGAACAATGTGTCTATCAAATTGACTCCTAGATATGCGTGCCTCTGCCCATCGATTGTGGCTGCTCTCAGCTCGGCTCAGAGGAGCCCCTAGTTACAGTGGCCAGCAGTGACTGCTGAGACTCTTGAGTGGGGTGTCTAGGACCCTGCTTCCAGGGTATTCAGGGAGCATCGTGGAAGAAGGGATGGAAATGATGACCGAGCTGGGCAGGAGCAGAATGCTGGGAGCCAGGTATGATGTGGCTATTACACTCTTTTTGTTTTTGTTTTTGTTTTTCAAGACAGGGTTTGTCTGTGTATCTCTCTGGCTGTCCTAGAACTTACCGTGTAGACCAGGCTGGCCTCACACTCACTGCAATCCACCTGCCTCTGCCTCCCTGAGTGCTGGGATTAAAGGTGTGCACCACCACTGTCCGACTGTTGTCGCACTCTCGAACACACACACACACACACACAGCACTTGTGATTTCACCTTGTTCGTTGTGTTTTGGTTTTTGGTTTGGTTGTTGGTTACCTGATGCTGCCAAGGAGGCCAGGCTGACTGCCTAGCAGTCCAGGTATCTGCCTGTCTTTGTTTCTCCAGTGCTAAGGTTCAAGAGCATGCCATCAAGAGCAGCCTCTAAAAACACTTAGATCCTGGGGCTAAACTCCTTTGCACACACTTCCACCACAAACAGCACCAACTGAGCCATCTCCCTGGCCTGCAACACTTTCTTGAGAGACTTTTACTGAGACTGAAAGGAAAGACATGGGGTAGCTTTCTATTCTGCCTCACGGCAAGCTGAGAGGAAGATTCTGCACCCACACTCTTCCTCCAGAGAAAAGCGACTACACAGAGCGTCAGCTAGGCATGTAAAACTCGCCTAGGAATTTGAGGAGACTCGGAGTGGGAGCCCCATCACTCAGCACACCGCATTTCTTTCCAGAGAGGCTCATTAGCTAAATCTTTCCGAGTCACTCACCAGGTCAGCACTATTGACTCTCTCTGTGTCCACACGCTCTCCTTGTACGGACCTGACAGTGTCTCTGCCCTCTCTTCTTCAACGCAACTGAACACATCCTGGTCCTCCCCAGGCACTAGTGGAGCTTCTAAGAGGCTCTTCTGGACGTTCACAAGACAGACCTCCACACGGAGTGTTTTTAAGGGAATACAGAAACTTTCCTTATCCTGGTGTGTTCTGAAATGAGTTTCTGAAAGGAAGTGTGAAAAGAGAAGACCGAGGAGGGGAAAGTCCAGGGCACTGTCCGTCACAGGGGCTGTCTGTCTGTCACAGGGGCTGTCTGTCTGTCAGAGCATACTGTCCGTCACAGGGGCTGTCGCAGAGTGCCATCAGGCTGGTCCTCGAGGAAGCAGATGATTGGGAGGTATGTCTCTGTTTGCCGGTCAAGAATGAGAGGCACAGAGAGAGGATCTGGGCTTCAGTTTGGACATTGTTGGTTTTGTTTAATTCACTCGCCCCACTTTTCTCTTTCTAACTGCAATCCTCTCAGTTCCAGGAAGAGCTACGAGCCACAGTGAGGGGCTTCTCCCCTTTGAAACTGAACCTAGAAACCATCACAGATTGTAGAGATCAAAAAGGTGCCTTTCCTTGTCTCGTTAGCATGTGACCATTCTTGCTTTTCAATAATTCTTTCCTCTTCCAACGGCAGGTAATGCTGCATAAACTCTTGAGAAAATCAGTAACCAGGGAGATTCAGGTTCATTCTATAAAGTTATAAAAAAAAAACTCAGGCATAAATTCCACACCAGAAACGGCTTCCTGTAGAATAGGGGAAATAATCCCTGCCATGGCAAATATCCTTCTCAAAAAACCCCAACACTGCTGAGGAAAGAATTAACAAAAACAACCAAATTCTCCATATTTGACCCAGAGGAATAAAAAATTATTCCATTATGAATCCAGTGTATCTCTGGGGAAGTTTCGTAATGTTTTGATATTTTACCAAACTACTCTGTGATGCAAATGAAAATAGTAATTTTAGCTTGCGATAAAAATAATATTTCAACAATGGAAAAAGTTGCTAGTAATTAATTATACTAATTAGAACTATGAAAGCGTGACACTTTGAAAAACATTCTGGAGTTTGGCACTAAAATTCACCGTAAACGTTCACATTTTTACCCAGGCTTGGTTAGTACAAGTACCATCCTAGGTTCTTGGGAAGTTGATGCAGGAGGATCACAAGTTGGAGGTGTGTTCAAGACCAGTCTGGACAACTCAGTGAGCCCTCGACTCAAAATACAGAAATTAAAAGAAAGTTCTGTCATAGTTCGAGTAACTAGTTGCCTTCACAACCCAGGCCCCAGGTATAAACTCCAGTACTTCAGCGCTGAGAAACCTCCTTCTTCCCGAGAAGGCAGTACAGGCAGCCACAGGAGTCCTGGGGGTGGACACGTGTTCGCAAGGCTCTGGTTCTAAGAACGGTTTTTGTGGTTGTACTTAGTTTATGTGTATGGTGTGTTGTCTGCAAGTACATCTGTGTGCCATGTGCATGCAGTGCCCGTGAAGGCCAGAAGAGGGCATCAGCTCTCCTAGAACTGGAGTTACAGATGGTTCTGAGCTGCCGTGTGGGAGCTGGGAACCAAACCCAGGTCTCCTGGAAGAGCAGCCAGTGCTCCGAACTGTTGTTGTGTCATCTCTCCAGTCCCAAATTCTAAGAAACTTTCTATTGTTAACAAAAAAATCTTTAATATATAATTAGAAATTCAAATATCTTTAGAAGATTCTACCCAGTATTGAGACCTCTTATTGGCTATTACCCTTGCAGCAAGGCAACGTGGGAATTCTAACCACTGTAAGAATCCTAATAGTTCTGAGAATTTTCGGCTGCTCTGCTCCCTATCCCATCACAAATCCACCAAAAATATTGGTAGAAATATATATTATGAGACAGGGGATCCCTGTGCAGCCATGGCTAGTCTGGAACTCACGTTTAGACCAGGATGGCCTAGAATTCAAAGATCTGCCTGCTTCTACCTCCCTAGTGCTGGTATTAAAGATGTGCACCACCACACCTGACAAACAAAAAGCCCCGTTTCTTTAAAAAAAAAATCTTGCATCTTCTTTTTAAAGTAACTGAAAATTCCCCCTGAGAGACTGTGCTCTGTGGGTTAAACTTAGCACAGCTCTCCATAAACACACATTTTCTGAACATCAGGTTCTACTTAGGTCTGTGGTACAGGCCCTGAACATCATGGGAGAACAGTGGGCAAAACTCCTCCTTGTGAAGTTGGAAAACATGGCAAAGGGATTAGTTCACTTAAATGTCATTGTGTTGAAGTGTGTGCCCTCCTGGTTTGCCTTTCAAGAGAAAGACAAGAGAGCTCTGAGGGATGACAGTGGAGACACACAGAGTGCAAAGGCAAATTGTCTTACACTAAAATTCTTCCTACACTAAAATTCTGCCTAAAGCCAGAATGGCCCCAACCGCAGCCGCCAGCCGCCAGAATGATTCACCTGGGAGGGTCAGGTCTCCGCATCCAGTTTCCCTTCTCCTAAAGGATGAGCTTCTGGCCTCCCATTCCCTCCCATCTTTTCTCTCTTTCACCTCACCCTGCACTGGCTCCCTCCTTCAGCAGCATGTTCACGGAAGCCGAGAGAGGAAACACACTACAGCCTAGCATACCCAAGGACGGAGAGGCTGAAGCGCGGTAGTCCACATGGATCCAGGGGTAGGGTCAGTTTTTAGGAACATCTGGAGTGAACAGAGGCGTCAGGTTCTTTGTGGGGTTTCCTGCCTCATATCCTGACCTCCAGTCCTTTCATCTAACCTCCCTGGCTGCCACTGAGTGGAGCAAGTGGGTTTCACCACGCTGAGTGGGGTGTGGAGTACAGGGGACGCCTCATAGGCATGTTGATCTCCAGCTCACACGTCCAGGGCCTCCCACAGCATCTTGCACCTGGGCAGGGCAAGGTAGCTCCCCCAAACTTATTTAGAATATCTGACTAGAACTCACCCCTCGACTCATTATCTGTTGTAAAACTACATAAAACAGCATATTTAGTCTGTACAAATTCAATAATGTGATCCATTTCTAGAGAATGTGAAAATGAAAATATAGTTCCCATTGCGACTTTACTCTTTGTAAAGGCAATTTAAACCAAAACAGGAAAAAAATAAAAATAAATAAAAAACTCCCAGCTGAAGTGGGATGGATTAGGACCCTGTAAATAAATTTAACAGATATTTCATGGATTTATACGTTTATTTACCAACCTTCATCTTGCTGATCAGTGTACCCCAGCGCGGGCCTCACTGGGCTCTGCATACCGGACAATGGCGCCAACAACGCCAACAATTTCGAAGGTGGAGTGTGAGGTGACTTGAGCACAGATACCCGAGAGGATGAATTTGGGGTACAGAGTGAGAACAAAATTAAACTCTCCAAATGAGAAGCTACTAAAAGCCCCAAATGGGGGCTGCAGAGAACTCGGGAAAGTGTCTTCTGTGGCGGCTCTCGCAAACACCACGGCGCATGGGCAAAGGATCGTAGCCCTGGCCTCTCCTTCCCCTTTGGTAGAGCTCTTCCAGGGAGCAACGATGTCCACCATGTCTTTCACTATTCCAACTACGCAGGACCAAGAGAGTCACTATGGTGTAGGCCTGGTGAGATCGGCTGTTTCCTACCCTCAGTTAGGAATGAGAAAATTACAGAAAAGACCCATGATTCACACGCTCCTCTTCCAAACTCCCACCCCACCCACAAATGAAATGCAGACGCATCTGCTGAGAGGACTCACAAGTAACCTTCCCCTCACCCCTGCTCTCACCCCACTCGAGCGAGACATCCTGCTGACCCTCTATCAAGCCTGTTTTCTTTCCTCCACCCAACAGGGTGACTGCCTCTTCCTTCCAACCTTTCCCACATCATCACCTCTCCTGAGGGATGAGTCGTTTTACATGGATCTCTGAGCCTCCAAAACTCCAGTTTTAAAGAGATGCACCTAAGGAGAGATCGAAAGGGTGGGGAAGAAAATGAAAGCAAGAGATTGATAAATAGTGCTTGGTAGATAAACAATAGGCAGACACCGTACTACGTAGACATACATACATATAAGCGTTACATTTATATATGCAAACATGGACCTCAGCATACGGATGCACACTCACTTTTATGTGTACATCTGTATGGATATACAAATTTAGATTTTTCTCAGACGTAGAGGAGTGTGGAGTCCATGGACAAACACTCTGAATCGGTCCCCTGAGTAATTACAGGACAGCTGGTTCAATACTCACCAGACAGCCTATCCAAGATACACAGAGAGAGACCGGGAAAGTGTCCTCGGAGTTCTCGCACACAATTAGCAAGCAGACAAACAAAACAGAGCGTGTTTATCACATCTGTGCAAAAAGAAGGGAAAATTAATCTTGCCGTGATCTAAGATTATAAAGTATTTCTTTCCTAGCTAATTGCCAGTATAATAAATGTCCCTGCTTATGCGGCTTTTGTATCCTTATCCATTTCCGTTCACACCAGTGTTACTAACATGAACGTGTTACTAACATGAACGCCTTTGCTTTTGTGAGGACGAAGGAGAGAAAGGAAGGTTTGTCTTGACTCCCTGAGACCGGAGCAATGGGGAGGCAAACACTGATTATAGACTTGTGTCTCCCAAACTTATCCTCGACTTAAAAGAGGAATCCTGAGATTTACAGAGTCTACTGCCATGCTGCCGGGTGGCCCTGTGAGACACCTGGGTATCTCGGGGTTGGCATTCAGCTTAAAACGTGAGCCAGTCTACTTAAAACAAGGATCTTGCACCTTAGGCTGCAGATACGGCTGACTCAGCGGCTGAGAGCTTAACCAGCGTGCAGGGGGGCTCTGGCTTTGGTTGCTAGCACCAAACAGTCAGGCATAGGGGAATGCAGACAAGTCTGCTGAGGGCGGGTGAGGGACTCAGACACCTTCCTGCAGCACCATAGCAGGGACCTTCCCTAGAAAACCTGTCTATTCTCACCTGCTTACAAGCACTTGGACATTCAGGTGATCTTCCGTTGGGCCTGCCACACACAGGAAAAGGCCATTGTATTGTAGGGCAGCTCCTCTCTACGAGGGCAGTATGCAGGGGTCTATTTGTCCCACCGTACCAGGGCCAGGTAGCTAGCCATCCCCGAGAGGGGTTACGGGAACAGACCTGCTCAAACATAGATCTGAGGCTTTGTCACTGCGGTGTGTCAGGTAATTGTGCCAACATTTTATGTCACCCCCCCCAGTCTGCTTCAGCATATTGCCCAATCAGAGAAATAAAGAGAGAAAGAAAAAGAGGGGTTGGGAAGAAAGACAGGCCCAGCTAAGGGCAGCGATCCCACTCCTGTGTTCAGAATCCTTCCCAACCATCTCCCAAAGCGTGAATGTGGGCAGAGGCCCTCCTGCACCCTGCTGTCCAAGGACAGCACTTCTCTGCGGGAGCTCTCTCTCTCTCTCTCTCTAGCTTAAAATGAATTCAGGGGCTAAGGGTGGCTCGCTTGGGAGACTGCTTGCCTTGTAAACATGATGTCCTGAGCTTGATTCCTGAGACACGAACTGTAAACCACACATGTAACGGCAGCACAAGGAAGCAGAAAGACAGGCAGATCGTCTGGGACTCACTGGCCAACAACCCCAGCCAATTTGGTAAATTTAAATTTCAGGCCAGTGAAAACACAAAACACAAGATGGACGGCTTCTGAGAAGCAGCACTCAAGGCTGTCCTTTGGCCGCCACACGCATGCGTGCACACCCAGAGTAGTAACTCACTTTGACCACCACACGCATGCGTACACACCCAGGGTAGTAACTCACTTTGACCACCACACACATGCGTACACACCCAGGGTAGTAACTCACTTTGACCACCACATGCATGCGTACACACACAGGGTAGTGATTCCCTTTGTCCTCCACACACACGTAAACACACAGGGTAGTAACTTCCCGAGAAGACACCCCATTTGAAGCGAGTCTTCCTAGCAGGCTCCTCTCAGTTTTCCTGCACTTTCCAAAGCTCGATGGAAGCTTTGGGTTTGACCGCTGGGTCATGCAGAATCTAGAACAACTAGAGCCTTGGCTCTTCTAGAGGCCGCAGCCAAAGATCTTTCTCCTGCCAGGAGGACGTTTGAATCCTCCCTCTCTCTCCTCATTTCAGAAGAGAAATGGTTCTCAAGCCTGTGCCATTCGTCAACCTAGTGACTCTACCAGTTGATGGCTTGTGCTTCCCTCTTACCTCACCAAATCTTAGTCCCCAAGGAGATTTTATGATGAATCTAGTCTTAATTTACCTGTATTCCTCTCCAACCCTCTAAGCTTTTAACACCCACAATGGTTAGACAGGCCATTGTATTTGTCCATTTATTTTCTTGATAGGTAAAGGGTACGCTCCTTTCTCTGATCCTCATATTCTTGATTTACTCTTTCCCAAAAGAAGAACAAGAGTACTGGGTACATTGCCTCAACATAGACAGTGTCCGTGCAGGATTGTCCCTCCCTAGGACTTCAGGAGCGTGACTGTTACATCCCCCAGCAGAATTTCTCAACCTTCAGCACTCTCTGTGTTCCAGCCTCTATCCATTCCTTACCTACATCGTGAAGTATCTGTCTTCTAATTTTATGTTTTCTGACTCTGTTAGTAATTTAGTTAATGACGGCTAATTACAATGTTCAACTTAAAATATTTCCAAGTTATTTTGTGGATTTTAAGGTCTTCCTAAATAATAATTAATACAAAAAGGATGCTAGTAAGATCGTTTAAAAAATATGCACCAGAGTCACTGTGAGCCAGGACACCATTTGGATGGTGCTTGTGAATTTTAGCCCTCAAAACTGTATACACAGAGATGCCACTGGCCTTCTTTTTCTACAGCTGCACTGGATTTTAATTTAAAATCCTCAAGTTTCTGCCAAAAACGAGCCCTGTCAGGGTAGCCCTACTGATCTCTCCTGGAGTTGAGTCTGATTTCCAGGATCGTGTGGTGCCGAAGCCTGAGAGGGTACACCTAGGCATGGAGACACGACTCCGGCTGTCCTATGACGTCTCTGCTCTTCGATCTCTTGTCTACAGAGGTCACTCTTCAGTTGCCCCCCATTCCTGATCACAGGACCGTACGTGTCTGACAGCCTGGTCTTTCACCCGCCCGCCTCTCTCCCCATCTGATGTCAGCTGCACTTGGCTTTCTTTCCACCTCTCTTACAGAAGGGCCTTCGGGAACCCAGGGATGGCTGTAAACTGCCCTGTGCCTGAGCTGCTCCCTTGTGTGCAGTCAGGTACAAAGATCTAGGTCATGTGGCAGCCATCATGGGGCCATCAACCTGGACCCAGACACAGATTTCAGTCAGGTCGGAACTCAAAACCCAAAAGAGACGCATGAGCCTCCCTTGCTCAGGACCACATGGCCTCACTCAGCCCCTTGCATCATCCCCCATGCCTCAGCCAGGGGGATCCTCGCTGAGTGAATCTGTATGTTCACGATCAGTGGTAACCCCGTGTGCATCTGTGACAGGTGAGTGGAAAGACCAAAGCAACTCCATTCGTTCTGCATGAAGTGTTCTTTTGCCCTCCACACCCCAAGGGTCTAGGATTTCCACAGCCAGGAAGAAGTCCTTGTTCTGCTCTTCCCTGCTTGTCGTCTCTCTCGAAGCAGCTGCTGCAGTGCAGGGAATGTTCTAGAGCTATGGGGTCTAGCAGGTAGGTTAGCCATGCGGCTGGGGTAGGCTAGCCACGCGGCTGGGGTAGGTTAGCCACGCGGCTGGGGTAGGCTAGCCACGCGGCTGGGGTAGGCTAGCCACGCGGCTGGGGTAGGCTAGCCACGCGGCTGGGGTAGGCTAGCCACGCGGCTGGGGTAGGTTAGCCTCGCGGCTGGGGTAGGTTAGCCTCGTGGCTGGGGTAGGCTAGCCATGCGGCTGGGGTAGGTTAGCCTCGCAGCTGGGGTAGGCTAGCCACGCGGCTGGGGTAGGCTAGCCACGCGGCTGGGGTAGGCTAGCCACGCGGCTGGGGTAGGTTAGCCACGTGGCTGGGGTAGGCTAGCCATGCAGACTAAGACATGAAAGAGAGCTATCTAGGAGATGTCAAGAACTTTTACACACTAACAACAAAAGAACGAGCCCTCTCTTTAGCCATTTTCTTAGGTTAATACATATTGAATGATGGCATCTGGGATACCATGAGCTAAATAAAGTATTTTTTAATTAGTGTACCAGTTTCCAGACTTTTTTTACTTTTTAAAATGTGATTACTGGAAATGTTTTAATTATATACATGGCTTACATCATATTTATATTGGAAGTACTGCTCTAACCGAATAAGTAATGAGGACCAAAAATAAAATATGTCTGTTTTGTTAAAACCATTATCCCACACATCTGTCCACGTTCTGCCCAAACATGCTGCGTGACAAACACCCCAGGACCCGGTGCTTATGTGTGCTGTTCTCACGTCTGCACAGCACGCTGGGTGCAGGAAACTGAAAAAAAAAAATGATGAGAGGGCATTTTCATCAAAGATGCCGCAACATGATGAGACACACAGGTAAGTGACGGGAAAGGTGCAGCAAGCTCAAGGTGGGGGTACGGATTTCTTTTATTCATGAGTCACAAATGGGAGAGCTAAGACAAGGGTCAGGCTCCTCGGAGGAGACGGTGTGTGATCATGCCGATGGTGGAGAAGGATGTCTGGTGGAGAGAGCCACACAGAACAGTCACTGTGTATAAGAGACAGCTGAGGACAAGCTGGGCAAAGCAAAGATTCAGGAAGCATCAGCTGGAACTGGACAATGAGAAGTCTCCAGCAGCAAGGGAATGGGCTTGTCATACACAGAAAAAGAGAGCCCTAGTACATGGGGCATTAAACATAGAATTCCGGGATGTTATACTGATATATAAATATATGGCGAGGATGAGATGTCAATGCTGATGGGTGTTGACCATGCTGGCAGCTTTTACCTATGTGTGATTTGGTGAGACACTGATTCCATAACATCCATCTGATAGAGCTTCTGTCCACTGAAGAGAAATCCCAAAATACACTGAAACTAATCCTAAATAAAACTGGGGTCTTCTCAAGGAAGCGTTCTCTGTTCAGCTTACCAACAACTGCTCAGGAAAAAAAAGCCAAGATTCTTAGAGAAACCAGCACTCTGTCTACTTTGTGGCTTCCATGGATTGAATGCAATTACCTCTTGAATTTTCTTAGTTCCATTTGGGGTGAGCTGGGATATGTCCTCTCATGGTCTAAGGTTCTCATACCTCCCAAATACCAGCATCTGTCCCACCTTGGGCCCTATGCAAGAGAGAGTGTCAGCCCCATTTCTTCCCACGAAGAAGAAGAGCTGACGCAAGTATCTACCAGAGACTCTGCAAACGCTGTTGAAGAATCTGTCTGCATCTTTGCCATTGTTGCTAGACCTCTGAGGGACTTCTAGATGTGTCAGAGCTTTGAAAATCCTCCTTGAAAACAAGGCTTTTTATGAAAACTTACTTCGTTGGGCAGGCATGTATTCATTCTCCAGGGCTATCAAGAAGCTCTGAGGAACAATGGGCTCAGGTTGTATAAAGAAAAAAATAGGGTGTGGGGCAGGGAAATTGAGTCTTTTCTTTCTTCCCAGAGCTGCGGAGATGACTCAGTGGTGAAAAGACTCTGTGCAACCATGAGGCCCTGAGTTGGGATCCCCAGCACCCACATAAAAAGCCAGATGCTGGTGTGCATGCTGCATCCCAGAGCTGGGAAGGAAGGAAGAGACAAGAAACAAGGAAGGAAGAGACTCGGGATTTCTGGCTCCCAGCATAAATGGTGAGCTCCAGATTTGATGATAGCCTCATGACGGAAGATGACCGATGAGAGACGGTGCAGGACACCTGGTGTCTTCCTCTGTCCTTTGCGTATCTGCATGGGTGTAGGTACATGTGTGTGCATGGAAACACATGCCAACACTACTGCAAAAAGGAGGCTTGTGAGATTCCCCCTCATCTTTCTGAGACTAAATAAGAGAAGTTATCATCAGTCTGTAATGAACAAAACCACAGCTCCTGAGTGCCCAATAAATGAGGAAATTATGTGATAGCTGGCCCAAAGTTTGGGAGGATATTTTCCAGTAAGTGTTTCTTAAGACCCTGTAATATGAGTCAGGAGATTCGTGAGGATAACCCTAAATCCAGGTAAGCCTGCGACTCGCACCTGGAGTGTCCAAACCTGCCTGGAAAGAGCACCGACTCCTACCTCGCCTGCATGGAGCTGAGCAGGAGAGAGGAGCATTCCCCATCCCAGCTCTTGCTATTCCCAAGAACAAAGCTGAGAAGCTGATCAGAAATCAATACATGTCCACAAGAGTTACGTTTTCAAAACCGGTGTAGCAAGCATCCAAAAGGCCGCTCCAGAGGTGGCAGGTGGGTGGGGGCGTCAGCCACAGTCTATGCTTGCCTTACTGTCTACAGGGAGGCGCACAGCATCCTGAGAGCAAACAGACACAGAACAAATGCCGTCTGGTAGTTTTGGAGGGAGCGTGTCAGTCAAGATCAAACTTGCCCAACTCGACCTAGACTTAAGAACTTACACAGTTATGGGGAGTGACTAAGTCTGGTGAACACTTCATCTTTACATTGTACCATAAAGATTCTGACTGGGCACTGCGCAGCCATAGCAATTTAGCAAAATAGTTAGGTCTGTGAACAACAGCGTATGCCTCCCTGTGAGTCAGGAAGGGATGACTGGACATAGCTCAGCTAGCTGCCTTCAGGACAAGCATTTTTGCTGATTTCAGTGGGAAACAGTTTTGCTTTTGTCTTTTGGTCCTAAATGGAGACAACCCATCAATCAACGAAGCTTACTTCGTACTCTGATTTACTGCAAAATCGTTCTTCCGTGTGCCCTAGACAGCCATAAAGCTTCTATTTTATTTTTGAAAGTCTACTGCTTTCTTTACTTCTGAAGAAAACAATTAGAATCCCCGTTTAATGACTGTGTGGCGATATAAAAAGAAAACAGAAAAACAAAAAACATTGTTCTGTATTTGGCCAGATCTGCATCCGTAAGCACAGATCCTCTTGCTGCTTCAAACAATATGTAATTAACGTACACAACCTTAAACGCCAACCAAAATTCTAGCTCTGGAGGGCACAGAATTGGAAACCGTCCCACACTACTGTTGTGGAATCTCCCGTCACTTCTGTGGGCATAAGGTTTGCATATCTGCAGAATTAAAAACACCTCAAGCTTTGTAATCTCTGTGGAGGGTTGTTTTGTTAGGACATACCACACTGGTTCCATAAACCCGATCAAATCTTTGCCTTCAGGCAGACATCTGCAGTTGTTGGCCTCCAGGTGCTTGACGACATTCCTCCTGGGGGAGGGAAGTGTAGGGGAGGAGGAAGCTCCAGGAAGCCTGCAGGTGCGAGAGTGTTTGAGAGGAAATTAAGGACTGCTAGCCCTTTTATGTTGTGTATTCAAATAGGCAGTTGTGTGTCTGTCCTGAGGTAATCCTGACCTTCGGTACACAGAGTGTGAACTTGGCTGCTTCTTGGTACTGAGGAGTTCCGCTCTCTTTCCCTTGACGTCCTTCCGCCTTGAAGAGTCTGGCTGAGGTACTCAGAAAACAGAGTTTCTGGGCAGAGCTTCAGTGGAGGATCACTGGTACCAGGGAGATGTACGCGGATGTCCCCAGCTTTGTCTCTGGGATGTCCCCACCTTCATCTCTTTGGACATGCCTCCTGGCGGGATGGACATCTCAATGGCTATTGGAGACAAGGGGAAAACATGCTGGGAAACAAATGATTCCAAATCCCCAGAGCTACCCATAGTCACCGGCTTCCTTTCAAGTCTCCAGTTTGTAAGCTGCTGGCTACCTCTATCTTTTATTGCTACAGAACTCTAAATTATTAGTGGCACCCTTACGTTTTCATCATTGCAGTCCTGGCATCCTTACCACCAACACTGGTTGGAAATGAGTTTCTCTCTCCAGACATTGGCCAAGATGGACGATCTAGCAAACCGATGGAGAATGTATTTGGTTATCTAAGAAGAGTACAAGCAGCTTACTGGGCAGACGAGCCATGTTTCACTGACACAGTCATTTGGAATCAGTATTTCTGTGTCATGGTCACTAAATGTGAATTGCTACAGGGCCATCCTTGCTCTAGAAGGTTCCACCAAAGGTCATTCACCTTTGGTCTGTTGTGAGACAATGAGCACAAACGTCATCAGGACCAGTTAGGAGTCATCTCCAGATCCACTCTTTTCCTAAAGTATAACAGTCTAGCCTTCCAGTTAGGCTGAGGTTGCCCAGAAAGACCATGGTGAGAATGGCTTTGTGGGAGGCTAGCTCACGAGGAGGGAACTCAGAGCTAAAACATAAGTCACAATTTACAGGAACACACAACTCACACAACAGGTAAACTATGCCTAAAGGCAGACTAAATGCAAACTCTCTTAACGCCAGCCTGCTCAGATCTAGCATGGAGCACACAGCTGTGCATGGACTCACGAGCTCCCAGCTGACTTTCTAGAAATGAGCCTGCTTCGCTGATCCGAGCACTCCCCAATAAAGCCACCACACAGTTAACTCCACTTCATAAAGCCTCCAGGTCTCTTTTCTTGGTTTCCTTTGCGTTTTTGAGATTGATTTTTTAAATACGTGTGCATGTGTTTATATATGTATGTGTGCTTGTGAATGTAGTGTTTATGGTGGCCAGAAGAGAGCATTAGATACTCTGACACTGGAGTTAAAGGTAACCGAGCTGCCCAATGTGGTTGCTAGAACTCAAATTCCGGTCATCCTTCCTTATCTGTTCACTGAGAACAACATTGCACACTAGAAAAGAGTAAGAATCACGCGTCTCCACTGAGTCTCTCACTAGGCCCTTTATTTTCTTTCCTGAGGTGTCTCGCTGTTGCGTGAGCCTTCCCTGGTGAGAGAAGTGAACATCTACTCACCTGACAGAGTGATGGTAGAAACCCAAGAAAAGATTCCACCCAAGTATAGCTTGATGAACCAATAAGTTTAATTGGAGCTACTTAAAGGAACTGACCGAGGAGTTACTCACAGGAGCGTGGGTGCCTTACAAGCAGCTCTACCACTGAGGAAAAACGTGTCTCTACCCCAGAAGACTTTAACTGCCCATATCCTTGGGAGAGGGGAAGGGCCCCTCACAGTTCGAGAGGCCATGGCCAAGTCGTGCATAGAATCATCTGCACATCTTACTCCTTCCTTCGTGTGCTTTTTTCATCCCAGAACAAAGAATGAAGCCTAACTCTGTCTGGCTAAATGGCAGTACTTCAGTCAGTGGCCTGGGCACCGTGTGCAATGCGGACAGGTGTGGGCTAGAGCTCACGGCCTGAACTCTAGGAACAAGCAGCCTTGGTTCGGATTCCCATGTGCTCCTCACTAGCTGGGGATCACTGGCCAGGTTACTTGATGTCTCTCTGCCTCAGTTTCCTGGTCTGCTCACTGGGAACAACAGTCCACACTACAAAAGTTTGCTGCTAAGATCAAATGAGTATTTCCATGGCTTACAGACAATGCTGTAATTTAACAAACTGCCATCACCAACAAAAACAAATGAGCGCTTTGGAAACAGGAATGGGTCCCTTGGAGTAATTGTTCTAGGAAGAGAGGAAAAGAATCCCAGAAAAACAAAGATCTGAATGAAACAGAAAGGGTAGACATTACCCCTGGGATGTCACTGTAGCCTGGCAGGGTCCCCATAATGGACCATGTGGAAGATGTTTTCCCTTCCTGCCCAAAGACCACTCTTCTCCTCCTCTGGCCTCCCTTTCACACACACCTCCGACTGGGAGAACTTTCTGTTCATGTCTCAGACTTCCTCAGAGCTGGGTAAGATGCCAAATTCTGGCCAAGAGAAAACAAAACATCGAGAGAGCTCATGGGAGCCTCTTCCCAGATAAAAAGATGAGTCCTTCACTCTTCATGTTGCCTTGAACGTGAATATGATGCCCCAGGCCATGCTGGTTTTATGCAAACATGAAGTTAGAGGTAAAAGGAAGAAAGCAGGCCTCTGAGGATGGAGAAGATAAAGGAGGAGCAGACGTGGTTCCTGGTGGCTCTGCGGTTGAACCGATGCCAGCAACACCCAAGTCAGGCTTCTTGTTATGCAAGGCAAAAAAGCCCCTATTGTTTAATCTGCCATCTATCAGACTTTTCATTATTGTTGCTGCTTGCCTCCAAAGCTCCTCCATCAGATACGGCATCTTCTTCACAGGCAGCATGCAGATGGATGCAAAGAGCACACATCCCTGTTTGCCGTGTTTCCCAGCTGTCCTGATAATGAGACCTTCACACCCGAGAGCTGCACAGAGTTGGATATGATCAGGAGCACTCGGGGGCCCTCTCAAGCAGGGGAGTGACTGAGATGAACGTGCAGAAACGTTGCTTCAGCCGATGGGAAACACAGCCTCATGGTTGGAAAGCGATGCCAGCATTCGTGAACCCATAAAGAAGCTGACATGCGTATTGTGGCCGACATTCATCTTCCTAGACAATGTCCTCCATCCACGGCAACGAATTTCAGCCAGATGGAAATGAAACATGTATTTTAGAACTATGCTTCTTAAGCTGGGGTCTGCAGAGCCCTCCCCCAAAACGACTGGAACAAATTTTGAGGTTGGGGCACAAGGATGAGCACTTTAAGTAGACACTAAGTAGATAGATACTCTAAGTCCCTGCTCGAGATTTCTTTACTGCCTGCCATTCCTTTCTTCATCATAGTCAATGGTTCTCCACATCTGCCAGAGACTTTTAGACACTGGGCTGTGAACATGATAAGCCAGGCCAATACTCTCATGTGGCCTCCTTAAAACACACACAAGTAGTAAAATGTTAATAATAAACAGGAATTTTAAGCACTAAGTTCTTGGAGGAAAACAAACCCTGCTGCCATGGTATGATAGAGTCCACATTTGGGGTGGGGTGGAGGGAAACAGGGATGGTCTGCCTGTGTGTAAGCTCAGTTTTGAAAGAGAGGAAGATTGTAAGTCAAAGACATGAGCAGGAGTGAGTCGGCATCTGCGAGGAACAAAGTGTGGAAGGAGATGAAGTTGGAGTAGAGACACAGGTCTTCTGGGGCAGTGTGAAATCTGAGAGCCAGGTGCTAATCCTAGCACTCCAGGTGTGATGCCACAGGTATAATCCCAGCAGTCCAAGTATGGTCCCACAGGTGTAATACCAGAACCCCAGGTGTGACACCACATGTGTAATCCCAGCAGTCCAGGTGTAGTCCCACAGATGTAATCCCAGCACCCCAGGTTTGGTACCACAGGTGTAATCCCAGCACTCCAGGTTGGGTGCCACATGTATAATCCCCATACTCCAGGTGGGGTGCCACATGCATAATCCCGATACTCCAGATGGGGTGCCACATGTATAATCTCCATACTCCAGGTGGGGTGCCACAGGTATAATCCCCATACTCCAGGTGGGGTGCCACAGGTATAATCCCAGCACTGCAGAAGTAGAGACAGGAGGCCCATGAGCACATACTCACCTTTGGATACACTGAGGTCAGCCTCGTGTCTCAATAAACAAGCCAGAAAGGAATATGAAAGAAACTCTGTGCATGGATGCGTGCCTGTGAGTGTATGTGTATATATGTATATGTGTGTGCATGTGAGTTGTGTATGTATATATTTATACACGTGTGAATGCATGCATGTGTACCTTCATGTGTGTGCACATATATGCGTCTGCATATGCTGTGTGTCTCTGTGTGTGTGTGTGTGTGTGTGTGTGTGTGTGTGTGTAAGAGAAAGAGTAATGAGCTTTTCAATACTCATCCATTTCATCTATAACCTTGAATGTGTAGGGCAATAGTCATGAATTCATTACTCCTTGTGTTGGCTGATAGGTGACTTTCCACTAGCCCAGTCCACAGCTCACAGGCCCCTCTGCTTTTCACTCCAATGATTGGCTTCTCCTCTTCAGCACCCGATTCACTTGTTCACCCTCTTCCTGTCTATCACCCCTTTGACACTTGGAGATCTTTTTCATGTAACACCTCCAGAGCAATCCATGCATCATTGTTAGGGTCCTCTTTGTTACCTAGCTTCTCTGGTACTGATTATCCTTTGCTTTAAATCTAGTATTCACTCATGAGTGAGTACATACCATGTTTGTCTATCTGGGTTTGGATTACCTCAATCAGGATGATTTTTTTTCTAGTTCCATACATTTATCTGCAAATTTCAAGATGTCACTGATTTTTAACACTGAGTAATACTCCATTGTGTAAATATACCACATTTTCTTTATCCATTCCTCAGTTTAGGGGCATCTAGGCTGCTTCCAGGTTCTGGCTATTATGAATAATGCTGCTATGGAAACAGCTGAGCAAGTGTCCTGGTGATTTGATTGAGCATCTTTTGGGTACACGCACAACAGTAGTATTACTGGGTCTTGAGATAGGTCGATCCACAATTTTCTGAGAAACCACCATACTGATTTCCAAAGTGGCTGTACAAGTTTGCACTCCCACCAGCAATGGAGGAGTGTCCCCTTACTCCACATCCTCTTCATCATAGGCTGTCATGGGTGTTTTTCATCTTAACCTTCATGATAGGTGTAAGATGGTATCTCAGAGTTATTTTGATTTGCATTTCCCTGATAACTAAGGATGTTGAGCAATTCCTTAAAGGTCTTTCAGTCACTTGAGATTCTTCTGTTGAGAATTCTCTGCTTAGATATATACCCCATTTTTAATTGGATTATATGGTATTTTGATGTCTAGTTTCTTGAGTTCTTTATATATTTTGGAGATTAGCCCTCTGCCCAATCTGGGGTTGGTAAAGATCTTTTTCCATTCTGTAGGCTATTGCTTTATCTTGGTGACTGTGTTCTTTGCCTTACAGAAGCTTCTCAGTTTCAGGAGGTCCCATTTATTGATTGTTACTCTCAGTATCTGTACTACTGGCATTATATTTAGGAAGTGGTCTCTTGTGACAGTGCTTTCAAGGCTACTTCCCACTTTTTCTTCGTTCATATTCAGTATAAATATAAATAGATTTATATTGACGTCTTCGATCCGCTTGAACTTGAGTTTTGTGCAGGGTGATGGATATGGATCTATTTTCATTCTTTTACATGTTGATATCCAGCCATGCCAGCACCATTTGTCGAGGATGCTTTTGTTGCCATTGTATAGTTTTGGTTTCTTCATCAAAAATCAGGTCTTCATAGGTATGTGGATTAATGTCAGGGTCTTCAGTTCTTGTCCATTGGTCCATTGTTGGTTTTTATGCCAATACCAGGATGTTTTTATTACTATATCTCTTAGTATAGCTTGAAATCAGGAATAGTGATGCCTCCAGAAATTCCTTTATTGTTTTAGCTATCCTGAGTTTTTTTTGTTGTTGTTGTTGTTTCATAGAAAGTTGAGTATTTTTTTCCTGAGGTCAATGAAGATTGTGTTGGGTTTTTTTTTATGGTATTGCCTTAATCTGTGGATTGGTTTTGGTTAAGATTGCCATTTTATTATGCTGATCTTACCTATCCAAGAACATGGGAGATCTCTCCATTTTCTAATATCTCCATCAATTTCTTTCTTCAAAGACTTAAAGTTCTTGTCATACAGGTTTTGCACTTGTTTGATTAGGCTTAACTGTTGTCAGAGGTTTCTGTCCTGCCCGGTTCCTGCAATCATTAAGTCCCAAAAAAATCACATAGAGGTCTACATTAGTTATAAACTGATTGGTCTGTTAGTTCAGGCTTCTTATTAACTCTTATAACTTATATCAGCCCATTATTCTTGTCTATGCTAGCCACGTGGCTTAGTACCTTATTCAGTGAGGCAGTCACATCTTGCTTCTTCTGTGACTGGGTAACAACTGGGGACCAAGTTTTCCTCTTCCCAGAATTCTCCTGTTCTTGTCACCCTGCCTCTATTTCCTATATGGCTACTGACCAATCAACATTTATTTAAAATATAATTGACAGGATATAGACCATTGTCCCACAGCACTTAACCAAAGACATTGTATATTATTTGTGGCTATTGTAAAGGGTGATATTTCTCTGATTTTTTTCTTGGTCCATTTATCATTTGTATATAGGAGGAGTACTGATTTTTTTAGTTAATCTTGTATCCTGCCACATTTCTGAAGGTGTTTATCAGCTGTAAGAATTCCCTGGAAGAATTCTGGGGTTCACTTACATATACTATCGTATCATCTGCAAATAGCAAAAGTTTCACTTCCTTCCAATTTGTGTCCCCTTGATCTCTTTTTGTTGTCTTATTGCTCTAGCTAGAACCTCAAGTGTAGAAGGGAGCTGCGGGCCTGCTTTTCATCCCACCTGGCCCCACACAGCTAGCTTAGCCCCAGAAATAACAACACACAAATTGTATTCATTTAAACACTGCCTGGCCCATTATCTCTAGAGAGTTAGTTACTGGCCAACTCTCACATCTTGATTAACCCATTTCTAATAATCTGTGTAGCACCACGAGGTGGTGGCTTACCGGGAAAGAATCAGCATGTCTGACCTGGTGGCTGGCTCCATGGCGTCTGCCTCATTGCCTTCTTCCCAGCATTCTGTTCTGTTTACTCCGCCTACCTAATTTTCTGTCCTATCAAAGGGCCAACGCAGTCTCTTTATTAACCAATGAAAATAACACATAGACAGAAGGTCCACCTACATCACTCAAGTACTATGTTGAATAAATATGAAAAGAGTGGACAACCTTGTCTTATTCCTAAATTGCTTTAAGTTTCTCTACATTTAATTTATGTTGCCTGTTGGCTTGCTGTAAATTGCCCTCATTATGTTTAGTTATGTCCCTTCTATCTCTGATCTCACTAAAACCTTTATCATGAATGAGCGTTGAATTTTGTTGAAGATTTATTTTAGCATCTATTGAGATAATCAGAGTTTTTTTCTTTCAATTTGTTTATATGGTGGATTACATTGACAGATTTTTGTATGTTGAACCATTTCTGCATCTCTGGGATGAAGCCAACATGATCATAGTGGATGGTTTTTTTTATGTGTTCCTTGTTTCAATTTGCTAGTATTTTATTGAGTATTTTGCATCAATGTTCATGAGGGATATCGATCTGTAGTTCTCTTTCTTTGTTGTATCTTTGTGTGGCTTGAGTATCAGAGTAACTATAGCCTTATAAAGAGAGTTTGACAATGTTCCTTCTGTTTCTATTGTGTAGAACAATTTGAGGAATATTGGTATAAATTTCTGGTAGAATTCTGTGCTTAAATCATCCAGTCCTGGGCTTTTTTTTTGGTTGGGAGACTTTTAATGACTGCTTCTATTTCCTTAGGGGATTATAGACCTATTTAAATTATTTACCTAGTCTCTATTTAATTTTGGTATATGGTACCTATTCAGAAAATTGTCCATTTCCTTTAGATTTTCCAATTTTGTAGAGTACAGGTTTTTGAAGTATGACCTGATGATTCTCTGAATTTCTTTTTCTAACTTTGTTAATTTGTATATTCTCTCTCTGCCTTTTGGTTAATTTGGATAAGAGTTTATCTATCATCTTGATTTTCTCAAAGAACCAACTCTTTGTTTCATTGATTATTTATATTGTTCTCTTTGATTCTGTTTTGTTGATTTCAGCCCTCAATTTGATTATTTCCTATCATCTATTCCTCCTGGGTGAGTTGACTTCTTTTTGCTCTAGAACTTTCAGGTGTGCTGCTAAGTCGCTAGTGTGAGATTTCTCTAAATTCTTTCAGTAGGCATTTAGTGCTTTGAACTTTCCTCCTAGCAGCGATTTCAGTGTCCCCTAAGTTTGGGTGTGTTGTATGTTCATTTTAATTGAATTATAGAAAGTCTTTAACTTCTTTCTTTACTTCTTCCTTGATTCAGTTGAGCATTATTCAATTTCCATATAGGCTTTCTGTAATTTGTGTTATTGATGAATTCTATCTTAAAGCCATGATTATCTAACAAGATGCAGGGGTTTATACAATTATTTTTGCATCTGTTGAGGTTTACTTTGTGACCAAGTATGTGGTCGATTTCAGAAAAGGTTCCATGAGGTGCTGAGAAGAAGGTATATTCTTTGGTGTTTAGGGGGAATGTTCTATATTTGTCTGTTGAGTCCATTTGAGTCATAACATCTGTTAATTCCCTTATATCTCTGTTAATTTTCTGTCTGACAGACCTGTTCATTGGTGAGAGTGGTGTGTTGAAGTCTCCCACTATTAGTGTGTGGGGTTTGATGTGTGATTTTAGTAGTGTTTCTTTTATATATTGGATGCCCTTATATTTTGAGCATAAATGTTCATACTTGAGATTTCATCCTTATGGATTTTCATGTGATACATATGAAATGTCCTTCTCCATCTCTTTTGATTAATTTTAATTTGAAGTCTATTTTGTTAGATATTAGGATAGCTACTTAGGTTCTTTTGATTGGAAAGCTTTTTCCCAATCCTTTACTCTGAGGCTGCGTCTATATTTGAAGGTGGGGGGTATCTCTTGTATGTAGCAGAAAGTTGGCTCTGTTTTCAAATCCATCTTGTTAACCTATCTTTTTATAGACAAATTGAGTCCATTGATGTTAATGGATATTAAGGATCATTGGTTGCTAATTTCTGTTATTTTGTTTTGTTTTGTTTTGGTGCCGGTGGTAGTAGTATGTATGTGTTTCTCTTCTTTGGGATTTGTTGGTATGGGAATATCTATTGCCTGTGTTTTTGTGGGTATAGCTAACTTCCTTGGATTGGGGTATTCCTTCTAGGACTTTCTGTAGGGCTGGATTTGTGGATAGGTATTGTTTAAATTTGTTTTGTCATGGAATATCTTGTTTACTTCATCTATGATGGTTGAAAGTTTTGCTGGGTATAGTAGTCTGAGCTGGCATCTGTGGTCTCTTAGTGTCTGCATAATATCTGTCCAGGACCTTCTGGCTTTCAGAGTCTCTGTTGTGAAGTCAGATATAATTCTGATGGTTACTTGCCCTTTTTCCTTTGCCACTCTTGATATTCTCTTTGTTATATATGTTTAATGTTTTGATTATTATGTGGCAAGGGAAATTTTTGGGTCCAGTTTATTTGGTGTTCTGTAAGTTTCTTGTATCTTCATAGGCATTTCCTTCTTTAGGTTGGGAAAGTTTTCATCTATAATTTTGTTGCATATATTTTCTGTGCCTTTGAGCTGATATTTTTCTCCTTCTATTCCTATTATTCTTAGATTTGATCTTTTCATGGCATCCCAGATTTTCTGGACTTTTTTTGGGGGGGGGTTTCGAGACAGGATTTTTCTCTGTAGCTTTGGAGCCTCTCTTGGAACTAGCTCTGTAGACCAGGCTGGCCTTGAACTCACAGAGATCCACCTGTCTCTGCCTCCTAAGTGCTAGATTAAAGGCATGCACCACCACAGCCTGGCCCAGACAATTTGTGCTATGACTTTGTTGGTTTTAATGTTTTCTTTGTCCAATGAATTTATTTTCTCTGTCATATCTTCAGCACTAGAGAGTCTCTCTTCCATCTCTTGTGTTCTATTGGTGATGCTTGTATCTGTAGTTCCTGTTCATTTACCCAGATTTTCCATTTCCAGAATTTTCTCAATTTGTGCTTTCTTCACTGTCTCAATTTCAATTTTCAAGTCTTGAAATGTTTCCTTTATCTGTTTGATTGTTTTCACCCCTTGGCTTTCTTGGCTTTCTTTAAGGGATTTATTGATGTCTTCCAATTCTTTTGTTTGTCTTTCTCTCTATTTCTTTAAGGGAATTTTTTTCTTTTCTCTTTAAGGGCCTCTATCGTTTTCATAAAGTTATTTTAAGGCCGTTTTCTTCTACATTGGGATACTCAGAGCTTGCTGTTGTAGGTTCTAGTGGTGCCACATTGCTATCTACACTGATGAACGTGTTCTTATACCACTGTCTACCCATCTCTCTCTCTCCAGCTGGTGCAGGTAAAGCGCGTGCCTGTGGGGGTCACTGATGCCACAGTGGATGGTTGGGTTTGTGGGCTGGAGCAGAACTTGTAGATTACATGGTCCACTATGGGGGCAGCCTGCCAACAGGAATCTTGCCTGCCGACTGGCTAGTAGAGCTGTGATATGTGTGGGAGGGGCACACAATGTGCCCCGGGGCCTAGGGCCTACAGATGGGACTGTCAACTGGGAGACCAGTAACTCACCTCCTTGTCCAGTCAGCAGGCAGTGTCTGTCTAGGTCTTTTATTTAAGGATTAAAACTTCAAAAACGTTTCTGCAAGTCTCAGCCATCCACGTTGACTCTACATTGGGAGCCCCAGTGCCTGGGTATCAAGTTCAGAGGTCAGACTTGTCTGTGAGCGGGGGAATACCAGGTGCCCATCGAACATTAAACACTATAAGATCACTGGGCACCATAATCCCACCAAGCAATGAGTACCATAAGGCTACCAAGCACGGTAAATTGATAAGCATTAAGTGCTATAAGTTCATGAAACACAAAACATAAAATGAACAAAATCACCTGGGAACCTGTATAAACATATGTTCTTAAATAACTGCCCCCTCCACACACACACACCAAGACTCTTGCACTAGAGACTTGTATCTGGTCTCCAGGACTCACACGTTTCTTTTTTAAAGAATCTTTTTTTTTTAAATTTATATGTACATGTCTCTGTGTGTACATGAACCACATGTGTGGGTGTCCATGGAGGCCAGAGAGGGTGCTGGATGACCTGGAACTTGAGTTACAGGCAGTTACGAGCCGCCCCATGTGAGTGCTGAGAACTGAACTCCAGCCCTCTAGAAGGACAGCAAATCTTCCTTGACTGCTGAGCCACCTTTCCAGCCCCAGCAACCCACAGTTTTAATCAACACCTTCAGAGTGGCGTGGGCTGACCACAGACCACTGGGTTAAGGAACTGTTGAAGGGGGGAAGGTCAGAAATGAGGATGCCAATTAATTAATTTGGCTGCTGATTGATGGGCATTGCTGTTTAGTCTGCCTGGTAACTGTGCCTCTTTAGAAAGCATAGCAGAGATGCCAATCTCCTGCCAGAAGCTATGCTGGCTGCAAAATGCTACAGACGTCATGCAACCTGACAAGGGCCAAGGCCATAAGCAAACCAGCACCCGGAAGACAGCACACACAGAGAAACTTCTGTTCAGGCTAGAAAAGGAACCTTGTTTCGAAACTACACACCCTCTGACAACTGATAAAGATGGCCCCTATCAGTTGGGGAGGACCTACATGGTAACTGGTCCAAGCCACCACAGAATGGCCACATAGAATACAGCCACTTTCTTCTCTGGCTGGCCAACACTTTGTGATCCTCCTAGGACACATTTGCCAGGGAGACCCTGTGGACCATACACACACAGAGCTTTCCTCACCCTCAAGTGCCAGCCAAACCCTGAGACCCAGGCTTTGTCTGGCGTAACGCTGTTTCGTTCAGAGGCACATGGCCTGCCTACTTTCCCAAGTAGGTTATTCAACTGCTAAGAGACAGGGTGCATCCATCAATGCACTTCTTTCCCACGGTGCCCAGAACACTGGTGGACAAACAGAAGCTTAGCAAATAGTTGTTTGATTGAATAATGGCAATAAACACTTTATACTGTCTTCCTGACTGGTTATATCATGATGATTGATCCTCAGCATGGCAAGGGCTTGACCGTCCCCAGGAGATTGTGAAGACAATGTAAGTCGTCCGTCAGTAGGAGACAGAATGAAAGCAGCAACAACAATAGAGTCATTTCATGGCGCGGATTATTTTTCAAAGATTTCACGAGAGTTATGTCATTGGATTCCCATGACAGCCTTAAGAGTAAGGTGTGAAAAGAGTGTCTTCTGTCATTTTATTATTATTATTATTATTATTATTTTGTTATTATCATTATTGCAAGAATACTTCACAAGATGTACTGGACTGATAAATTTTCAAGTGCACAAAAAAGTGTTGTCAGCTCCAGGCTCTGGGCTGCACGGAAGCCCCCTAGAACACACTCATCTTGCACAACACAGTGTTGGGACCAATTGGGTTCCTGGCCTTCAGCTGCTCTTCCCTACTAGAACCTTCTAATAGAAGTGACTAAAAGCTGTGCTTTGCCTAGAGGATCAGAGGATGTGATTTTCACCTGTTGGCCATTGACTGCAAGGTATTTAAGCCTCCATAGTGCTATTAAGGAAGGCCTTTGTACCAGTGATTGGTGGTCCATGTGTTTTTCTGTCTCTGCGTGTGTTTCCTCAAACTCCAGCCCCTTGACTGAAGCTCACGAACTGGATTCTAGTGCATAGAGTGCAGACGGGGCAGCCCAGACTATACCCTCAAGGAACAACTCCCCGCTTCCACTGGCATCCGGTGCCTACCTAGCCCTACCTGTGAGTCTGCTTGTCATCAATGCCTTGTTTAAGTCAATCGGGAGCATTTGACTTCTTGGATCTGGCATATTTCACTTGTCATAATGTCTTCCAGGTCCACTCATGTTGTCAAATACAACACTATTTCTTCCCTTTGAGAAAGACCCAAAAATACTCAGTTTTAAAGTCCTTGCCACCTCTCTTCCATCTGTTCATCAGCAGTGGCCTTCAGTTCGCTTCCACTCCCTGTTATCGGGAGTAAAGCTGCACCTGGGGGCGCGTGTCTCCTGGAGACCCCGATATTGAGTCTTTCTGCTATCCCAGGCATGGGATGGCTGTCTCATACAGCAGTTTTTTTTTTTAATTTTTTATGGAATCTGCATATTCATACTGCTTTTCTTAGTAACCAAACCTTCCCATTTTACGTCCCAACCTCTCCAAGTTTTCACCAACATTTATTTTTTACTCTTAGTGGCAGACATCATCACAAGTATGAAGCCATAGCTCACTGTGCTTTTATTTTGATTTGGTGCTATTTGGTAACACTGCACACCTTGACATACATCCGTTGGTCATTTATTTGTTTTCTTTGGGTGAGTGTTTGTTCAGGTCCTTGGACCACCTCTAAAACTGCATTTGCTTTGTTGCAATTGAGTTGTAAGAGAGTTCGTAAGTTTGGAAAGCAACCTCTTCCGTCTTACAAATGTCCTCTCTCTTTCTTTGGGTTGAATTCCGCTGCTTTCTCCATGTGCCTGGTGCTTTCACACAACACAGCTTCTCAGCTCTGTTTTCAGTTTCACTCTTTGGGTTTTCTAGCTGATAGCCAAGAGATCGTCGCCAAGCAGTGTCATGACCTTTTCCCATTCTGCCCCAGGTTTGCCACTTAAGCCTTTAATCCCCTCTGCCCATCGTTGGTATATATGACACCGGGCCAATTATTGCATATGGGCAATATACAATCCGACTTCCCGAGACCCTCTGTTGAAGACTGTTGAACACCTTGTCAAAGACCAGATGAAAAAATGCATCATTGTTTCTCAGTTTTGTTCTTTCCTGATGATCCCTGTGTCTATTTAGTTCCAGCAGCCTGCCGCTTTGTTTACAACAGCTTTGTAATATATTTTGACATTCGGAAGTGTAAGGGCTCCAGCGTGGTTTCTGTTAAAATCAGGCCTGCTGTTCCCAGCCATTTGCAGTTTGATATACACTTAGAACTCATTTTTCTGTTTCTATAAAAAGGAATGCCTTTGGGATCATTATGACGACTGATGAATCTCTAGGTTTCTTTGCGGTCATTCACTTATTTTAGTAATCTTTACCTTCCAGCCCATGAACACGTTTTACTGCTCCATCTGCCTGCCTCTCTGTCAGTGTTTTACACTTTCAGTCCTGACCCCTGTCACCTTGTTCCTGATTGTTTTACACTTTTTGATTCTATTAAAACTTAGTTTCTTAGTTTTACACTTTTTGATACTATTACAACTTAGTTTCTTAGTTTTACACTTTTTGATACTATTACAAGTTGTATTTCCTTAGCTTCTGTTCAGGTAGTTTCACGTTAGTGTATACATACTGCTAATCTAGTAAGTCAGTCTCGTGTCCTACGATCTTGCTAAACTGGTGTGTTAGCTTTAACAACGGTGGGGGAGGGTGGTCTGGGGAGTTTGCTACCTGTAGGAGAACATCCGGCTTCCTCTTTCTCACACTGAACTCTTATTTCCTTGTCCTGTTTCTCCAGTACGATGTTGATTAGAGATGTACGAGTGGTCTTGTCCCTGCTTCTGTGAAAAACCTTACAGGTTTTCTGTGTTGAATACTGTATTAGACATAGGCTTTTCTTAGATAGCCTTTATTATATTGAGACCAATTCCTTCTGTTCTCTGCAGTGTGTCTTTATTCATGAAAAGGTATTGAACTCAGTGGTTTTCTCCTCAATTTGCAGTTGATGAAGGCGAGACTCAAAGAACCTTTAAGTATGATATGCCTGCCTGGTCTAAAGGCCATAGGTGGGTTTTTACGGTGGTTTTTCTGCTGCAGGTTACTTGATCTGCTGAGATGAGTACCCGATCCCCCTAAGCCATGTGACTCTGTGCAGGAAGAAATAACTTCAAAAGCTATACAGCTCTCTAACTGACAAAAGGCCCACTGACTATTGACACATCAAAATAAAAGCATGTTTCCATTTGCTTCTTTCAGGGCCCATCCTCTGGGTCAAGATGCAGTTGTTTGAGTGTTAAGAGAAAAGTACAGTAGCTGGATTAGGGTAAAGACCCTTGCTACCAAGCCCAACAAGCTGAGTTCAACTCATGGGTCACAACCCAGTAGAAAGTGAGAACCGACTTCTACAAGTTGCTCTCTGACCTTCACATGCAAACTGTGTGGTTTATGAGCCTACACATAGACCAAATAAATAAATGCAGCAACTCCTAAAGGAATCAGACAGCATATCGGTCCCTTGTCTTGTAACAAAATACCTGAAGACTACATGCTAAGGAAGGAAGGGTTCATTTGGACTCTGTTCGAAGGTGCAGTCCATCACATTGGGGAAGTCATGATAGCAGAATCTGGCAGCAGTAGGTCACAACAAATCTATGCCAGGAAGCAGAGAGATGAATTCCAGTGTTAAACCTGCCCGTCTTGGTATTCTGTGCAAGACTCTACTCATAGAAAGGTTCTAACCACAGTTACAATTGATCCTCCTGTGTCAGCTAACAGTCTAGACAATTCCTTAGAGGTGTGCTTGGGGGGATGGTCTCCTGGGCGATTCCAGATACCACGCTGACAGCATTAACTGTCACAGAAAGAAGGAAAAAATAGCAACCTACACCCCCAGAGAACAGCACATAGGCAAGATGAAGAGAAGGAAAACAGTAATCCAGAGCATAGACTGTGCCGTTAGAAAATAATGGAAGACAAGTTGCAGAACCCTGACCCATGACCCTCTGTCAATCATTACAGTTCTGTCAATCACTCTGTTCTATTGGTCACTTTACTTTGAGAGAAAATCACTGAGATTCAGCTTTTCCAAGGTTAGATATACCCCTCACCTAAATCCATTCCCACCAGAGGGGAACTCCACTCCGCTTTTATAGCGTGGAATAAGAATTTTGGTTTGAGGGCCAAGAGGGGAAAGACACAGAGAGAAAGGGAAGAGAGTGTCATGGTAACGCTCACAGGATTATTGGAAACCAGCAAGATTCCTCACGCTTTACAACCTTTCTCCTAAAAAAACTTCCATTTTCTTAAATGGTAGAAGAGAGGAGGTGGAAAGGGCCAAAAAGACAGAGCCTAAACCCACATCAACCCAACTGCTGTAAGAGATGGCACGGAAGATGTTTGTCCACGGTGTCCCAAAGCCTGAGGCAGCTAACGAAGTATGTAGACCTGCATCTGGATCCCCAGAACTCACATAGACCTGGGCAAGGTAGTGAACATACAGTATCCTCATAATTGCAGCAGGGTGGGACGTCAGGACTCAAGGCAGAAACCTGGAGGCAGGATCTGAAGCACAGGCCATGGAAGAGCAAGCATTGTTTCCTGACTTACTCCCCATAGCTGGTCCCCGCCCCCAGATCCTCCCATTCAGGGATGGCCCTGTCCACAGTAGCCAGACCCCTTCCACATTAAACGCCAATCAAAAAAATTGCCCACAGTCCACTCCTATGGAGGCAACTTCCCAAGTGAGGTTCCTTGTCCTGAGTGACTCAACTTTGTGTCTTGCTGGCAACAGAGCAATCAGAGAAAGACATTCATGATTTCAAAGCAAGAGTTCATCATCGGGTTATTCTGTGTGTCCATAAAGTGACCTTGACTCTGCTCCAGTAAGATACTCGTAGATCTTTCCTCCTCAGTAAGCTTCATGCACAACTGAGCATGTAAGACAGCTACCAGTGAAGCTGGGAGCCGTGTGTGATACGGCAGTGTGTGATAGAGCCGCAGTGTCAAGAGAAGAGCGAATAATCTTCCACGACGCCCCAGTATCCATTACTCAAGACCCTTTGTAGAATTAAATGATGTGTCTGTGCCTACCTAGTCACTGACAGAAGGATCCCACAGCTATGGTTGGTTTAAACCTGCAAAGAGATGCCACAGGGCTGAGGTCAGGCTTGGAGCCTGCTTGCCCTGAAGAATGCAATTGCCTGCTTGTATATTGCTTGGATGGATATCTTAACAGACAAGAGTCTTATTAAAAAAAAATGAAGAAGGATGCATGAGAAAAGCTATTAGATGACCACAGGTACCTTCTAAGTAATCTCCCTGAAGCGTTAGCTTCTCCTAGTATATTCTAACTAATTAAAAGACCGAGTGGTGTTTTCCTTCTTTAAGCATCTCCTTTGGTGCTGTCCTCCGTCCCTGGGAAATCTGGGGCCTATGCAAGCAGCAAGAGGCTTCTCTAAGTGCTTCCTAACTGGAGAAATGGCAGCCCAAGATTGAACTTTTTTTTTCACTGTACTCTTCTGACTAGCAACGGGAAGTTTGACTAGTTTTTTATAAGCTTAATGAGTGTCAAAAACATAAACCTGTGAATTCTCTCTCTAAACGAAAAGAAAATGTCCTTTTCGTGTTTGTGTACCCTGTGGAACTCAGTTTTAAAAATAGATGATGAGTTATGAACCTCATTAATTCCTTCCAGACCTGATATAAAGTTTTATGACGGCAAGAATTGAGGCTCCAAGCTAGAAATGGTCCATGTCCTGGCAGCATCATTAGCAAATGATCTCTGCAAAGTCCCTGGGCCTTAGGGTGCCTTCTTCGCTACAGCCAAGATCACGATCATTACCCAGTATCAGGGACCCTCCAGATGCAATTCCACCATGATTGAATGTCATGAGGTGAGCAGGCGTAAGGAAAAACACAGGCCCTAGGTCCAACAAGAATGGTCTAGAGAAAGCCCAGTCTTGACAAGATCTCTGCTTCTAGCCTCTGCCATCTAGGTGGAGGACGTTCCTAAGAGTCAGCAGACCTAAGGACCCCATCGAAGAGAGTGTCAAGAATTTGAACATGTTCAAAACACATGTACACAGAGTTTATGTAAGGTTTTCACAGGATTTAATAGTCTTCCTTCTTCTCACTGCTCTGTTCCCTCATTTAATCTCCCCTGTAAAAGTCGTGTGCCTCTTTCCCCTTCTCCTGGGGTAAAGATTATTTGTGGAATGTCCTAATCCACACTCTCTTCCACGTCCCCTTCGCTGCCCCTTCCCGTCTCTGCGTTCCGACTCCAGCCCTGGAGTTGGTTATTGGACCGAAAAAGTCCTTAGTTACCACGGTTACACAGAGGGTCAGAGTGACACCCCCAAACCTGAATACTGCTGACGATTGGATACCACAGGAATTGTAACAGCCACAGTGGCAGTAGCTGTCCAAACAAAGACGTTCAGAAACTAGCAGCCATTGTGAAAGATAACACCCTGTTACAAATCAATTTGCTACCCCTCGTTGAACGACATTCAGCCTGGTGTTCACACAGGCTATCAGGTAGCTTGGTATTTCCTGGACAGACTTACATGTACTAATATTGACTTGTCACATAAAGGAAGGAAAAATACTGACAGAGGGAGAAGAAAAGCAAAAATTCTCGGTCTTAAGATTCTTTCCATTGTCTAATTAGCTAAATGTGTTTCTAAATTCAATAGGAGGGCAGGCACAAGACTCCACTGCCTGTATCTACATAGGACAGTCAGTTGTAGTGCGTGACCTGAGTTAAACACTTTGGGAAAACTTCACAGGCTGTGAAACATTTCTCCCCGTACTGTGTTGTTTGGTCATTGTCATAGCTCTAAGAGGTGTGTGTAAACACATCCCCATTTTGTAAGTGAGTAACTTTAATTATAGATGTGGTGTGCCATCTTTAGGTTTATACAACCAGCCGATAGAAGAAAACACAGATCTAAAGTCAAGGTCCCAACTCTCCCCGCTGCTTTGCTGTTGCTCTGACAAAATTCCATGGCCAAAAACAACTGGCGAAAGATTTTATTTTGGCTTAGGGTTCTGGAGGTCTAGAGCCTGGGGACCAGGACAGGACAGCACGGTGGCTGGATCGGGAAGCTGCCTAAGTAGACTTTACCCACACATGGGAAACAAAAAGAGCAGGAAGTAAAGCCAGATATAGACCTTCAGAGCTTGCTCCCACGGACCGTGACAAACTTCCTCCACAAGGTTCCACCTCCTAAAGGTTCCAGAGCCTTCTCAGACAACGCCAGTGCTGGGAACCAAGTATTCACATCCAGGAGCAGATGAGGGCCGTTCCTCCTTCAAGCCCAGCACACCTCCGCCCACAGCACCTAAAAAAGACAGGTCTTGTCACCTAAAAATGTAGCAAAAAATGGATGCTAGTTGGTCGCAATTCAAGTGCTGCTTCCTGTGTGTGAGGCCTGTGGCTTTGCTTCTCGTCACATCTCTTTGGTTCGGTATGAGATGACAGGCATGTTTCTTCGCAGAAATCTTGGGACATTCTGAGGAACAAGCAAAAAAAAAAAAATGTGCCTGGTGATACTTGAGAAAGGCAGTGTACCCTGCTCGATTGGTGTGGGAAAAGAGGGAATGCTCTCTCCCTCTCTCCCTCTCTCTCTCTGTCTCCCTCTCTCTCTCTCTCTCTCCCTCTCTCCCTCTCCCTCTCTCTCTCTCTCTCCCTCTCTCTCTCTCTCTCTCTCTCTCTCTCTCTCTCTCTCTCTCTCTCTCCCCTCCTTCCTCGGGGTATCCTCTCTGTCACATTTCATCCACCTACAGTGGCCCTCGTGTTGAGATTCAGCCTCTGCATGAAGAGTGCGGCCCCTTTAAACAAAGGCTGCTGTCCTTTCAAAGCGACTCTTGGGCACCCTGCTCTGCTGGGTCCGATTTGTAAGATGAAAGTACCCACTACCCTTGGTCCTGGGCCAATCTTTCTCCTTCCAGTGCTCCTATTAGAGCTTGAGATAAGACCCATTCAAACATTCTCTCTGCCAAGACCTCTGGGCCAAGATCTTGGATGACCGGGCAGGACAGCAGCTCTGATTTTCAAGTCCTTTCCAATGACTTGTTTCTAACAGTAATAGTGGAGCCTGTGAGACTTTGACTGATGGGCTGTGCACTGACCTTTGTTGGCAGGTTTGAAAGGGCCCAGGTATTAGGTCTTGTGCATTCAGAGATGTCTCAGACCCCAAACGAAAGGTAGTATATAGAATTATAAACTGCAAGATTTACAGCTCAGGTTTGTTTTCGGTTTCTGATATATAAATCTTCATTCTTCCGAGGCAGTGGCTCTCCATCCAGCAAATGACTCCTTTTTGTATCACAATGTAAAACACTGCTTAGCTTTTCCTTTTACAAAGAGGTCTGAGGTCTTTCACAGGCTCCCAAGTTCTCCTCTAGGTCCTCAAGGGGAATCTGCTGGCTTGGCGGGTTACTGTTTTTTTGTTTTGTTTTTGTTTTTGTTTTTTATCATCTTAGCTCGCTTGCCTACTAGTGCCAGTGGTATCACTGTGGAGCAGGGTAGAGGGTGTCACTTAGAGCCGTTGTAAGGAAGACGTCGTGTGGAAACAACAGCTACGATGGGTTCTGCCAAGGGAAGCTGTGGTTTCGAACATTACTGAAACCGCGTTGGTGAGCATTGTCACGGTGCTGGATGTGGCAGTCGGAGAAAGGAGTGATGTTCTGACTCATGGATGATCCGATTCCACTCTGCACAGCTTATTCACATGACTGCAGACCCTCTTCACTTACTGTAGGGGAGAAACGCTAACTCAGCGTGTAGACGGCTGCAGTTAATGCTTCCACTATGGCAGTTCTGCCTGAAAGACAATAGACGGTTTTCCTAATTTACAAGAATTAGAACGACTGAGGTGTGGAGCGATGACTCTCCACTCCAGCCACAGGGTTTGGGAACTGAACTGAGGCTGGCTGGGCTGTGATTCAGGCCTTGCCTTTGACAGTAAACACAGTTTATTCCTGAGCAAATTTATTTCGTTGCCATAGAGAATATTCTTTATGAGCAACATATTTAACCTGCCATTATTGCTATTTTATCAATAATTCTTTAGTTTATTGACAAGAGATAATAATAAGGACACAGTAACCATGAAGGGTAAAAATATGTCTTATCAAAGAAATATGTGCATGTACACTCACCAAGTGCGTATTTAGAGAAAAACCACCACCACTTCACCTTCATGTGTTCTTCAATTCTGCGGGCTGTTTGCTCGCTAGATGCCCGAGCTACAACAGCATAGATAAAGCTCTTTGCCTTCTTGGGGAGTCTGTGTTTATTTTAGTGGGAAAAGATAGACAACAGAGTAACGTGACTGGAACATTATTACACTGATATTCAAGGGTTTAGACTTTTAAAATTCGTCAGGTACGTTAGAAAATGCAAACTTAAGAGCACACAGGTAGAAAGAGGCTGTCATTGGAACCCGAGGGCTGACCACGGTGCCCAGACCCAAGATATGCAACAGACTCTTATGCATCTATCTTATTTATCCTTCTAGTGACCGAGTGGACAAGCCCCCGGACTTTATGATTTCTAAAGATAGCCTGGCACTGTCTCTCAAGCCTGGTCTCCTTACCGCACCTTCCTTTCCACATCTGCTCCTTCTGAAAGGGATCTTATGATGTAGACAGCTGTAGAGAAGCGGCCAAGCCACGAAGAAAGAATGTTGCTTTTGCATGTGGCCTTTTCTTTCTCCTTAACACAGACTATGGGTAGGCCAATAGCTTCAGAGAAAGTATATAGAATATCAACTTCTCAGAAAGTAAAACATATTTTTTATCACATGACTTTTTTTTAAAAAATTCACTGTGCATCCTTGAGCAGAGTGAGGTGACGGGAATTAGAAAAGTGTTTTCTGAGAGAGGTGTGATCTCTGCTCTCATTCAGTCCACTGAGGGCCCGGGGCCTGTATCAAGAACACGGGTCTTTCTTTAAAGTCCTGATAATGAGACTTGGCATCAAATAACTTCTGAGTTACTGTTGATGGAAGGCCTTCAAAGTCAAGTTGACTCTGCAGACTGTTTTCACAGCACGGTGACATGGCTGTGCACTCAGCAGGGACGAGGTCCTAGAATGTTCTCCCAGCAGAAGAGCTCAATGCCTTCGTCAAAGAATGGTGTAGTGGGCCTGGAGGGATGGCTCAGCCATTAAAGGCTAGGCTCACAACCAAAAACATAAGAATGGTGTAGTGGCATTTCATTTGTAGTTTAATAAATAAAACTTGTCTGAGGGTCAGAAAAGTAAAACAGACACACTGGCAGCCTTACAGAGCCAGCAGCAATGACACACACCTTTAATCCCAGTAGTCACACTAGCTTGCCATATAAATCAGGTGGTAGTGGTAGACACCTTTAATCCCAGAACTAGAAAGGATTATAAATCAGGAGGAGACAGCTCTCAGACACAGTCTCATCCTGAGGATTCTTGGAAGCAGGATCACCATTTCAGACTGAGGTAGAGGTGAGTCAGAGGCTGGCTGCTTTGCTTGTCTGGTCTTCAGGTTGAACCCCATCATCTGTCTCTGAGTTTCTACTAATCGTGCTTCAGAATGGCTCTTTGTGACCACTTTGAACTAAGGGCTTAGCTTTCAGGAACCCACTGTGATGGCGGAGAGCAAATACTAATCACTTACCCAACCAAATGAGCCAAAGCAATGTCAACAAAACCTGCATTATACTCAACAGGCAAAGCCAGCGGTGGCGGCACACACCTATAGCTCCAGCCCTCGGGAGATGGGAGCAGGTGGATCGTGAGTTCCTAACAACCTGAGCTACATGGGAAAAAAAAAACATTAACAAAAACTGTGTCAAACCAAACTGAACTCAGTTTCTCCCTTTAATTGTCACTTGTTTATCTGGGAAAGCAAAGGATTGACCAATTCTGAATAAAGAAATATTTTCAACACGGGGCTGGGCACATAAGATCAGCAATATCTGGAATATTTTAGATACGTGATGACTGGTTTATCAGTAGGAAGAATTTAAAAAAACCATGTATTGGACTAAAAATATAGATATCTGAAGCCTGGAGCATCATCTATAGAGGGTATTAACCATTCATATTATTTGTTTACTTATTTCTTTTTTGGATTGAGCAGGGTTTCACCGTGTTGTCCAGGCTGGCCTGCAGCTCCGGAGCCTCCCGTCCCAGCCTCCTGGTGGCTGAGATTCTAAACACCTGCCATCACATCCGCCTGCAGGACCTTTCAACAGAGCAGTCGGCTGGGAAATGGTAGGAGGCTGCTTACATGGAGAACAACTTTAAATTTACAGATGGAGGCAGAAGACGGCTTATAAACTAGAGTTACATCTCTATCCATCCATGTCAACAAGCACTCAGGTCCTGTGTCATCATGCCCTGGCCACGCCACAAGTGAGAAGGAATTCCAGATTGTTTTCAGCCAGCAGCCCATACAACTTAATTCTTTCCCTGAGTAGTGTGTGTGTGTGTGTGTGTGTGTGTGTGTATGTCTGTGTGTTTGTGTTCTTTCTCTGAGTAGTCTGATGTTAGTATGTGTGTGTGTACATATGTGTATGTATGTCTGTGTGTGTATGTCTGTGTATGCATGTGTGTATGTCTGTGTGTGTATGTGGTGTGAGTGTGCATGTGTGTTCTTTCCCTGAGTAGCCTTATGTTAGTGTGTGTGTACGTCTATGTGTGAGCATCTGTGTGTATGTGTGCATGTGTGTGTGCATGCATGCGTACATGCGTATGTGTGTGTGTACGTGTGTGTACGTGTGTGTGTGTGTCTGTGTGTGTGCGCACGTGCATGTGTACGTGAGCGTGTGTGTATGTGTGTGTATGTGTGTGTGTAGGATTTTCCATTGGACAACAGAAACATGATGAGGAGGGCAGATGACTCCCTGTTGACCAAAAGTCCTTCCTTTATTTTCCTCCATCCCTCACCTCTCTTCTTCCATCTCTCCTTCCTCTTCATTTTTTTTTTGTTTACTTGTTGCCGTATTTTAAAGACATGTAGGTAGGAGTGGCTTCTATGCTCTTATCTGCCAGTGGCCTCTGTGAACGGGGTATAGAGTATCATCACCACCTACGCTGCTTCCAGATGCCTGGGTCCGATCTCATACAGCTCTTCTCATTGCTCCAAGCAGAAAGTTGCAGCATTCCCAAGGAAATAAAAGTCCGTGGATCTGGCTACAGAGATAGCTCGGCTATTAAAGGACAGGGTCACAACCACCCCATCAAAGCCCGGTGGGTCATCACAAGCTCTCCCCAACGGAGGACGGGAAACTGGACCTCCAATGGCTGTGAATGAACTGTCTCAGAGCCAAACGTGTCTCTCAGAAATAGGAACCAGATGTAAGCAATTGAGAATCCAGGGCACTGTTCTGCCTCCGATTTATTTTTAGCAGAAATGTGACTGAGGCCTTTCAGTACCGTAATTAACTCTCAAGGATTGCCATCAATCCCGTGGTATAAGACAGGGCAAAAAGAAAAATTGCAATCGCCTGTAAGGTCAGAGTGGAAAGTCACGACTTTTTTACAGAGTTGAGTGAAGCGATGTTCCACAGTTTTTCTTTCTCTCAGTTTGACCTGAGTAACCACTCAGTTCTCAAATGCAATCCGTCTCTAGATAATGGTGGCTGTTTATAGGCTGAGGATGTATCAGGCTCCCCACAGTTGGACAGTATTACAGCCTAATATAATATTTGCCTTTCGTGTTTTGGGTGTGTAACAAGAGGACCTACGGTGTTGTTAGGTAAAATCAACCCAAAGTGTTAGAGCCTGGACACGGATGTGGCCCGCTCCTGCCAGAGAGACACAAGTACCTTCTTTCAGCCTCCAGATGAAATCATAAATTATGTCCACAGTCCCAACGACAGACCTTGAGACACTTTGCACTACTTAGCAGACAGGCAACCTCTCAACTGTCTTGAAGGCTGGGGAGGATCTTAGAGATGTGCTTGGTCCTCTCCACACAAACCCTCCATCCTCCCCTGGTTCAGAGCCTCTTTGGTTTTACCACACAGGGGTTGGAATGAGATGAGGGAAATCGTGGCTGAGATGCCCAGCCCATGTATTAGAGACCAAAAAGCACATCCCGGTGTACTTGACAGTGAAACCCTTTTTGAGACATGGGGTTTTTGGAACCCGGTCAACCACACTGGAGTTCTTACTCTGTGTAAGGCCGTCACAGGCTGTTAAAGGCCAATTTAGACACTACAAATGCACATCTTTGCCTTTCAAGAAAGCAGCTTTGCAACAAAAGTGGCCATCTCTATAGGACAAAAAAAAATTCTTAAATCCTTTCAACACAAAACAGTTTCTTTTTTAAAACGATAACATGTTCTTGGTGGACCTTTATTAATTATTAGCACAGCAGGATAAATAGTAGAAGCAACGTGTGACTGAATTCTGCTAAGGCTGGTTGAAATTTTTAACATAAATATTCCGACCTAATAACTATTTTTGCTTTGCTTTCCCAAGGATCAAACCCAGAGCCTTGAACAAGCCAAGCAAACACTGTTCCACTGAGCAACACCCTCAGTCCAGTATTACCAACCCCAATATACAAGGAGACATCAAGAATTCACATAAATACTTCCCAATTGCCAGTCTCCAAGGAGAGAAATGCCAATGAGATGGAAAGGGAATGGAACCCATGCACTGGCTTATACCACATGTGCATGCATGTTTATGTGTGCACGCGTGTGAGGCTGACAGCTGCCTTTCTCTCTTCCTAACATATTTACAAAAATAGAGCCTCTCAGTTGACACTAGAGATCACCAAGCCAGATGATCTAGCCAGCTTGCTCAGGGGGATCCTGTTTACACCCTCCACATGCTAGTCTCTGGGTGGTGGGGGGGAGCACTGTACCCAGAGGGCAATTACATGAGTATGGAAGGTCTGAGCTGGTCTTCATGCTTGCTGCTTACATGCCCAGTGCTGTAGCCATGGAGACGTCTCCCCAACCCTTTGCCATGAGTTTAAAACAAATGCTTCTGAAAGCCTCCCCAAAAGTGGCTAAAAGAGCTTTGCCTATGAATTTTGGACAATGTCTAAAATAATTTTAAGTGTGCTTTTCATCTCTCAAAACATGAGCAGGGTGAGAACACAGAACAGTGAGCCAGTTCAACCCCTCTGAGAATGCACACTGACGAGAGCAGTGGGTATACATATGGGAAGGTGAGCAGAACTTGGGAGGTTGGGTACTTCCGTTTACACGTTTGCTTTAGTTCATGGGAAATACAGCTGAGTGGTTTCTTTCCTCAAAGCAGGAGACACAAAGAAGCTGCTGGTAGCATGGAGTCAAACTGTCTAGTAAGTGTAGTTTTAATTTGATAGATAAAAGAATGAGACCTCAGAACTAAATTAACAGCTTGTTAGGGAAACCTTGTTTTAAAAAGAAAAAAAAAATCTAAGAGCATATTGCAGCGGCAGGCGTGTTCTTAGCATGAACGAGACCGTGGGGTCCTGAGCTGCCAAAAAGACAGAAAACAAAGGAATCAACAAAAATATAATGGACTTGGCATCATCCTAGGAGGAAGGAAGATGGAAAGTTTCCAAGACAGGACGCAAAATCAAAAATAGGTTCAGGGCCCGCCTGGCCTACAGAGTGAGTTCCAGGACAGCTGAGACAACACAGAGAAATCCTGTCTCAGATTTAAAAGAAAGAAAGGAAGGAAGGAAGGAAGGAAGGAAGGAAGGAAGGAAGGAAGGAAGGAAGAAGCTGAGAAGATGCTCAGTCAATAAGGTGCTTGCCGTGTGAGATGACGAGGATTTCAGGTCCCCAGCACAGCACCCACACAAAAAGCCAGCCTCGCAGACCTCCTGTAAGCCCAGGGAAACAGACAGACCACTAGGGCTCCCTGACAGCTATCCTGCCTAATCTGCAAGTCCCAAGCCTCTGTGAGGGATCCCATCTCCAAAATCAGGATGGATGGCACCTGAGGTACAGCACCTAAATGTAGACGAAGTTTCTGTCCTGGATGGTCCCACAGCTGTTCAGTCCCTAAGAAACACACAGAGGCTTATATTCATTATGAACTGTTTGACTTATTAGCTCAGACTTATTATTAACTAGCTCTTACAAACTTAAATTAACCCATAATTCTTGTCTATGGTTAGCCATGTGACTTGGTACTTTTCTCAGTGAGGCATTCTCATCTTGCTTCCTCTGAATCTGGCTGGTGACTGCATCTCTGCCTTTCCTCTTCCCAGAATTCTCTTAGTCTGGTCATCCTGTCTATACTTCCTGCCTGGCTACTGGCCAATCAGTGTTTTATTAAACCAATACAAATAGTTTCCAGCTACACCTAAAGGTTACCATTGGCCTCTACATACAGGTGCCCACACATGTACATGCACACAGGTACATGCACACACATTAAAAAGAAGAAATGCCCTAAATTATATGAACAATAAAGTATAAGATAATGAAAGCCATTTACATCACCCAGTCTTCATTCACAGAAATAAAGGTGAAGATTCTTGTGGGGGAAAGTGCCAAAGAATCCACAGAGCAGCAGATGCGGGAGTCTTGACTCGGTCTATAAAGTGTGAGCCTTGTAAGCATGGAGGTTTGGGTTCAATCCCCCAACATACACATGAAAAGCCAAGCATGATGGGCATGTTTGATCATCCCACTGATCTTGCCTCTGTGTGATATCCCTGTGCACACATCTACATAGAAAATAGAATTCAAACTGGAGAGATGGCTCAGCAAGTAAATCACTTGTTGTGTAAAGATGAGAACCCAAGTCTGAATCTTAGAACCAATGGACATCTGGACCAGCCAGCACAATTCTACAATCCCAGGGCTCTGCAACAGGATTAGGTTGCAAACAGGAAAGTCCCCAGAAGGTCATACATAGGCCAAGTAGTGCAGTGTGCACAGCACAACAGCAACCAACCAGGCCCTGTGTCAAGCAAGGTAGAATGTGGAGATCAGCAATAAGACTGTGCTCTGACCACACACATTCCCACACTCACACAGACAAAAATGTATTTACACAGTTATACAAATGCTCACAGAGACTTTAAAATTAAAATTTCTGGAATGAAAGTAACCTTCTAAATTGCAAAATAATAATAATAAAATACCATGCTGTTTTCACTTTGTACTTAGTACTAGGTCTAGGAGATGGAACTGAGGTCCTCTGGGTGGCAACAGGTGCTCTTAGCCCCTGAGCCATCTCCCTGGCCCTGAGATCCTGACTCGAAATGGAAGAAGCATTAAAATTTGTGCTCTGAGCTCATGTCTTGTATGGAAGGTCTCTCATGGACTGAATTCTCATATCTACAGCCCATAGATAAAAGCACAGGATACAAAGATGAGTCACCAGTGTCTACAGTAGGGTTTTTTGTAATATACAACTTATTATTCAAATCGAAACAAATCTTTAATAGCAAGGAAAAAGAAGACAAAGAGTGAGATGTGAAGGTAATTTAAAAGTCAAAATAGTGTTTACCTTATTGTATATAAGAACTTAATTCAGGTTTGACTGAAGAGTCTCCTGGTACATGGTGCAGAACAGCCCCACCAGCTTTCTCCCGTGGTAAACGTGGTCCCTCTCCTGCAACGAGAAAGAACCAGAGCCTTGGGGACTCTGGTGATTGGGGAAAATGACCCTCTAGTCAGAATGCCTACACCATCCATCATCCCCAGGAAATGACTGGACTGAAATCCCAGGGCTATCTGATCAACTCTGTGACTCAGTTTCCACCCCACTAAAAGAGGACAAAGCACACCACACAAATGCAGTGATCGGGTGGTGGATGCTTCCCACATAGGGCAAGATCGTTGCAGAGGTCTCATTTCCCATCTAAGGGTGGATTAAAGAAGAGAGAAAGAGAGGGTGCTAAGGTAACCAAGGATGCCTAGAGATTGTGAAGTGCTGCCTGGAAGGAAGGGAGCAGCCAACTTCCGGAAGGAAAGGAGAGGGACAGATACTCCACAATTTGGGCTGGAGAAGTTTGACTGTGTGCCCTAGGAATGGTGTCTGATCGAGCAATCGCGCAGAAGTTGTGCATACGCACAACACACGCAGCCAACGCAGGTGCTGGCTTTGTCCCAAGCTGTGCTCCAGGGCTCAGGGCTGGCTGGGATCGCCCACACGCACGTCAAGGCGTCCTAACCACCATGGACAGCTCACTGCTGCCCCAGCCAGCTTTGCGCAGCTCACTAACTCCGAGGGATCCACCCGCAGGGTGGATTCCACGCCCCACCGAAAAGAGTGTTCCACGCTCTGCAGTCCCCTGCGATCGCCACCAGACAAGTGGCATGCAAATGGAGCGTGGCCGCGGGACTAAATAACCCTCTCCTTGCCTGCGACATGGTCTTTGCAGGAGCTACTGGGTTTCAAGCTTCAGACGGAGACCTCTGGCACAGAGAGCCTCCAAGCACTGCTTCATTTCCTCTGTTCTCCCTTGCAGCCCCTCACCCCGCCTTGGCTGTGCAGTGTGTGTTAAATGACATAAAGCAGGCAGCCCTAGACCTCTGGCAATACTGAACTTTAAGAAACTGGGGAGAGTAGTGGAAAGGAGCCCCTGGGCTGGGAGAAGGGGAACACCCCACCCAGCTTTTCTCAGCCCCAGCCAACCAGGAATTTATCCTCACCATCTCCCTGGGGTTTATCACACTTCAGACCTGTAGCAAGACAGCCCAGCTCAGAGGATTTGGAGACTAGCCTGAGCCCCTAAGTCTTTGGCAAGAACAGAGGGCCATGGTGCATTAGGCTAGGGACTCTGGAGGGGCTGTGACATCACCAGGCACCCAGCATCCCCAGCCCCTGTGCAAGATGAAGCAGAGAGAGAATGCCTCAGTCATTCTGCTCTGCACAAAACTTTGGTCATGCGGAACCTAGAAGCGTAGGGGGATGACCAGGGACGCCCAGGAACCTTGGGAAAATGAAGGCAAGGGAACCCAGTCCTGCAGCTTCCACATAGTCTTCTGTTGAGTCCTGAAAGCCAAGCCGCCTCCTCCCTGGAAATGGAGGTGTAAGCATGTTGCATTCTGCTGCTGTAACAACACCCCCGCCCCTTCCCCACACACCTAAGATGTGTTCCCTACGGCACTTGACCTCTTCTTGCTTTATCTGCTCCATAAAGTCAGAGGAAGCCAGGGAAGAGGTCATGCTCTGTCATGGCCTTAGTTCTGACAAACAATCCAGGAAAAGCAGACAGGCCCCAGAGCCATACACCCAGCAGCTAGAAGCAAAAGCAGGCGCAAGGCCTCACCTACATGCCTATATCTGGAAGTGCTCCTGCCTGAAATGGTAGGCGCCTGATGCAGGGGCCGCCCCAAGGACGGACTGCAAATTGACTGGTTATACTAGGGGAAGCGAGGCCTTCTAGGCAACCCAGTGGGGCCACTGGGTTCACATGGAAGCGGGCCATGACTAGAAGTTTCTACAGGATGGCAAGAGATGTTCTGATTGTGGGTTGTCCTTTGAAAAGGGGTGTCTTCGAAGCCTCTTTGTGGTCACAGGCAAGTCCAGAGCTGTCTGCTCAGGGGAACCAAGGACTTGACTCAACAAAGGGCTTCCAGTGACTAGAGCCCAAATGATCTCTCTCTCTCTCTCTCTCTCTCTCTCTCTCTCTCTCTCTCTCTCTCTGTCTCTGTGTGTGTGTCTCTGTCTCTCTGTCTCTCTGTCTCTCTCTCCATCCCTCCTCTCCTCTCCTTCTTCCTCAAATATGTCTTGCTAGCCATGGGTGTGAAGTTACACAAGTGTGGGACCTCAGGAATCCATTTTCCTAAGATCGTTTCATCTCACATCTTCTTGGGCCCCACCTAGGAGTGTGTCTGAAAGGGTCAGTGTCTCCCAGGTGGAGAAAACAGATCATCGTCCAGGTGGGATCCACTTTTCTAATAACAGGAGGATTACAGCAACCTGGCACACTGCTCAACCCCTCCCAGGAGCAGCCTTGCAGGTATTTCCCGGCCCCACCCACTACAAACTGATCATGGGCCAGTGCCTTCCTCCTCTATGGATGCACAAACCTCACGTCCCTTTTCCTTTTGGCAACCTTGAGGTCAGCTGACCCTACCTCCTCCTGTAACCAGAGCTGAGATCCCATGAAAACAAATGAGGACCCCACTGAAGTGATAACTTCTATTTATCATTAGCAAAGTGGCCAGAGGAAAGAAAGGATGTGTGGATTTGTTTGGTTTTATGGGTTTTAGAAGACCCGTCTCCTTGGAGCTGCTGGCAGACAGATGTGAAATCTTGTTGCTAATCCTAAATCTAAGTGCATGATTCAAACAGGTAAATCTAATATTTATTTCTTTGCTTATTATTTAACCCAAAAAAGAAGACAGAGGAAGACAAAGTACAAAGGCAACTTTGAGTTTTCTGTTTGTTTTTTTCCGAAGAAGAAATATGCAGGTAACACCTGTAAACCGGTGGTATCATGAAGTTAAGGGGTGTGGGACCCCCACTGACGCTGGGGGTGGAAAGGGGAGTGTAAAGATTGCTGAGGGTTCCCATACGTGTGGACCAGCAGAGACAGACCTTCAGGTCCTCCTGTTTGTCACACTGTGTTTGTGTGACAGGAAGTGACGTTCACACCTGGGCAGACACATGACCTGTTCATGAGCCTGCAGGCTGGGTTCCCACCATGCTTCCTTACTGCCTGTGTCCTCAGCAGGATTAGGAGTTGGACTATAATATCAGAAAAGACCCTTTGCGGTGTCAGGTAGATGCTGAGGGGAGTTTACTCACGAAATTCAAATTCAATTCAAAAACTTCAGCAAGAAACGAACAAGGGCCACCCGGAGGGACAACCTGCTTTCTAATAACCAAAAAGACCTCTCAGAGGAAGCTTTTAGTTCATTAAAGACCTGATTTTACAGAAAAATATTTCTAAGAGACCGACAGGCTCTCCCTTCTTCCGCTAGAACTTAAAGGAGGTTGAAACTCAAAGAAAAGGCTAGTGTTAGGAGATAAGGTTACTTATTTGTTCTTTCTCTATATTTTCTCTATAGCTTCTTTTTTCCTGTAGAGTAGAGGAAATTCTTTAAAAATGGATGATGTTTTTCCATTGGCATCAGAAAAATGAGTGGGCGACAGAGTAGAGAAAGGAGGGAGGGAGAAGAGGGTCAATTTTCTCTAGTTAGAAAAAAAAAAGCACCATCAAGCAAAGCAGTATACAGATCTCAGCCGTTAGCACACAGTGTGTGCCAGCATGCAGGATGTATATACAATGTAAGCCACTTAGTATTTTGAATCTAGATTTTGTTTCAACCTTTTATTGAGAGAGGACAGTTTTTTTTTTTTAAGTCAGAGTAATTTGGGACTTGGCAAAGTAACTTTGGATCTTTCTTTTCTTGGTGTGGAAGCAAATACTATCATTTTAATGTTAAAGAGTCTCAAGCACCCTAACAGGATGGCTCCTTTGTGAGCCCCTTCCTTTCCTCTCAAGGATCTCCCCCATTTCAGCTCTCACAACTAGGGCTCCAACATCTTTGGGGGGAGGGGAACTACCACAAAGTGTTCCAGGTTCAAAGGTTGTCTGTTCACACCATGCAAACAGGTCTAACAGTTACAAATTCTTAACCACTTAAAGGAAGTTCTGGAAATTCCCAGTTTTCTTTTTGAGGTGGGAGGAAGCCAATTTTTTTTTTTTTTAAACAAGTATGAAATTTAAAGGAACCGAAGGAGGGAGACAAGGGCTTCTGATGAGAGGGGACCCCACCCAAGACAGCTGAAAGTCTTAACTGCTGGCCTGCAGCAGTGCCGCAGGGGAGGGGATGGGTGAGGAGTTCATGCTTCGCCCCTCCTAGAAATCTGTAGAGCGTGGGGGGTGGGGGGGGGGGACGGACAGCCCAGGCCTGACAACGGTCAAGCTCCCAATCATCTTAAATGCCTGAATCACAGGAGCCTCCAAGAGGCACAGATGAAACCTACCAGCAGGCCTGTCTAGAAGGCAGACTTCTTTTGAGTGGCTCCTGCATTCATTTTGCAGGATCTAGGACCTGGGGGAACCGGTATCCACACCCACCTCGCTATACGCTTTCCTATGTGATAAGACCCAGGAACTCACAGCTTTCTCCCAAGTCCAGCAGAACCGAGAAGCTGAAGCAGCTGGGAGAGGGTGAATCTATAGCTGGGCATACAGGAGGTTATCAGAGGAAGGGTGGGTAAGGACTCAGTGCACACTCCCAGTCCTCTAAAATCCCCAAGGGGGTCTTCATTCTTGCCTATGCACTCTTTCTTGAACCCACTCCAGATGTGTTGCCCCCAACCCTTCCCAAACAGCGAGGCCAGAAATCGCTTTTGCTCTCCTGGATGCCAGCAGATGGTCCCCTCCCCAGGAGAGGCCAGGCCAGGCAGGAATGCTGGCTTGCAAGAGTGCGAGCTTGCAGGCGAGCTTGGGACTCCTGGAATTCTCAGGCCACCGGTTCTCCCTCTTTGCCTGCTCTTGGCGACCTGGGCTCCTGGACCTACAACTCAGGCGGCAGCAGGCCGGGTCACGAGGCGGAAAGCTTCAGATCGGCCCACGCTGGGCTGGGGCTGGGGTGGGGCTCGGTGGCTCGGGCTCCCCTGTGTTCCCCGCCCCCGCCGGCCAGCTCGCCCTTGCTCTGCCGGCGCGCGTTCCTAGGGCGCCACCTCTTTGCGACTAGCTCATTTCTCAGCAGGTTGGCCCCAGAGCGTGTGAACCTTTTCGGGCTGGGCTCGCAGCTCCTCTCCAACCTGCACCGCCCCAGCTGGGCCGCTCCGCCCCGCCGCCGGAACCCGCCCTCACGGCCACCTGGCCCTCGCATCCACGACACGCGCGCCTGCAACTTGTTCAAGGGCGTTGTGGAATCAACTTTCCGGAAGCAACCAGCCCACCGGAGGAGGTAGACCGACAGCTATGTATATATACGCGCTCTCCCGCAAGTGGCTGTGCACCCAGAGGCCCGGGTCGCAGGGCAGTTGACTCCCGCGGGACACTCGCGTTTGAGGAAGGGGTTTACCCTGCCCCAGGAACCCCAGACTGCTGCCGCCAAGACTAATTAGGCATTGCTATGGGAGTCACGGCAACGCGCCACGCATCCCCGACGCCTGTGTAAAACGCTCGGGTTTTCGCTCTTCTTTCAGAGGAAGCTCTCCGGTTCCTTTTTCCCTTCTCGGGTCCCTTTTTGCCTGTGTGGTTTGGGAGAGGCACAGTTGGAGGCGCTGATTCCTACAGAAGTAAGTGTTCAGGGGCTTAGAGAAACTTTTTTTGCTTTCTTCTTCTTTTTCTTGTTTTCTTTTTCCTTGTAACTTGTGAGATGCTCTCGACATTGGAGAGTCTGTTGGGAAGTCACCGGGCATCCAGAAGAGGGAGCGGGGCAGTGCGAGGAAGAGATGAAGAGCGGGGACTGACCCTCAGGTTCCACTCTTGCAGGTCCCAAAGCCAGCGAGCGGCACGATGCTGCGGAGGCTGGTTCAGCAGTGGAGCGTCCTGGTATTCCTGCTCAGCTACTCCGTGCCCTCCTGTGGGCGCTCGGTGGAGGGACTCAGCCGCAGGCTGTAAGTACCCAGTCTTCCCGGGGCGCAGGGTAGGGTAGGGGAAGACAAGTACCAGAGGTGGCCAGGCTGGAGCCATGCCGATGCCCAGGGCTCGGAGCCATCCCTGATGCTCCCAGCCTGAGTTAGACACCCCGGGTACCTGCTACCAAGAGGCTGTGCCCAGGAGAGTCATCTGAAGAACTGGTGAGACACCTAAACAGGCAAGAGACAGCTTGATGTTTCTTTCCATAAGAGGGAGCCTCTCCCTGAATCTCTGCCCGCAAGCTCTCTGCCTTCAGGGAACCAAGGTTCCTTTACCGGCCCAAGGTTCCGAAACTCAGCAGAAAGTCGAGGGATTCCGGAGCCGGTTGTGTGCTTGTGTGCTCGCGCGTGGGTACGTCTAAATGTGGGTGGCAGTTTGTGTGTGGAAAGCAAAAACCTTGTGTCTAGTTTTATTATGAATGACATAATTTTAAGCATATAAAACTGGACTGTGTTACATAACGAATCATATTATATAATTTAGTAGTAGCAACTTTTCAGTGGCAAACTGCCAACTTTAGTATCGATATCATTCAGGAAGGCTGGCGTACTTGCCTCCAAAATGGACTTTAGGCGTGGAAACTTTCTTTTTCCTGGAATTATTACTAGCGGTTCTTTAATCCAGAGTCGAAATATCTGCATTGTGGACTGAAAGCTTGTGTTTGGACATTCTCGGTCAATTTTTTTTTCTTTTAAGAAGAGTGATTTTTATTTTGAGATACGCATACATCTAACTACACCAGCAAAATATCCCAGCAGTGTTTGGGAAGTTGTCAGCGCGCTTGGGTCTGGCTGTCTTCGCAGTATATTGGGTACAGCAGTTCATCGACTTATATATAACACCGTCTCTGGGCCGCTCTCTGAGCAGCAGACTCCGTGTTCAGGATGGGAAAACCATAAAGTTGAAGAACTGAACAGAGGTTGGTTCTGGAGAAGGCATTAAGGAGGATTTTCTCTCCTCACAATAGAAACAGCAATATCTACCTCGTATTTACAGGAGGTTCCTGGTGCTTCGTGTAAATTCCCGAGGGTGTACAAAAAGGCAACTGTTCTGTGCCTGCTTTGGCTCTATTCTTATTAGTTCGGCAGAAAATCTTTAAATGAAATTACTTTAGACATGTCTGGATCTTGGCACCAAAATGAAAATCTATTATGAATCTCCTAAGGCGAGTTGTGTAGAACATTGTACTGGAGATAAAGCAGTATTGTGTCCCAAGAGTGCGTGTTCTGCTGCCTCTTTCTGAAAATTGTCTTCAAACTTTTGCTCATTTTGAGACTTGTGTGAAATTCAATTACCTAACATCCAAATATAAATATAGATGAACTGGATTTTTTTAAAAAAAAAAAAAAGCACACTTACATACTGTATTTATTTGGCTAAGAATTTCTGTCTTGGAGCAGAGCCAACTTTTTCTTTAAAGTTGCTTAATACCTATTTTCTCTTTTGAGAAAGAGTAAATGAGCCATGCTTGAGTCTACAATGACAGCGTAAAAATAGCACTAGGCTGTCCTTATAGCTATTTTTAACTCTTTCTTTGTTGCACCTTACGAAACTACCCGTTTGTCAGCCAGGGACTCTGCTCCGGTTCTGTTGGTAGGCGAAATATAATATTTAGTTAAGTACTCACACTTAGCTACGGTTATAAAAACTATGAGATGCCCACACACCTAAGGGCTAATATAGCTCATCACATCGCAGCTGAGGTTTGTCAAGGAGTTGAAATCATTGGCAAATGACTTTTTTTTGTTAAATCATCACAGTTAAACAGATTTTTAAAAACTCATTATTATTATTATTATTATTATTATTATTATTATTATTATTATTATTATCATGGCAGCCAAGCAACAGTATGTTCTGTGTGCTGGACAAAACATTTATCTACTATTCCCAAGATCGGGCTAGCTCCTTGAAAGAAATTTTAACTTACCATCAAACCATATTAATATCCAGTTTCAGGGACACTGTTTAAGAAGTATTGATTTCTTAAAGCTAGAAATCGGTACCTTTTAGAGACAGAAGACTATTGTCATAGTGTGCTTCTTAAGCTGTAAAGGGATATTAATGATTAGTTTGTGACCAAGTTGGCAACTATTAAGTTGGGGTGCAGGGATGCTGTGATGAGGATGGATGCAGTGGCGAGAGGGTCCTCCATGTCTGGCATAGCACGGGAGCCCCAGGAGACAGAGAAGACTGGGGTATCCTTGGCTGTCTTGCTTAGGCCAGATTGGGTCTACTCGGACTGAGTCAGAGGGTTGGAAGGGAGCCCTGTGAGTCACACCAGCTCTGACACCCTAACTCTGTGTCCTCTGTGGACCACAGAACTTCCTCAGACTCCTAGTGCGCCCCCAATCCTCACATCAGCACCCTCAAGCTGCTGCGGGCAGAAAAATTTCCATGACTGCTGCTCCCATTTCTTGATAGCTCCTCAGAACTTCATTGCTTTCCTTGGAAACTCCCTTGAGAGGGTTTGGGGTTTTTTTCTTTCTATCAGAACAGCTATTTTGACTAAAGCCCAAGTTATCTCTGTTAAACATTTTGCCCAAATTTTTATCTTTTTTAAACAATCATCAAAGATGATACAGTATAATATACTCACTTTTCTCAGGTCTGCAGTAAGAGCCACCATGCTATGAAATGTTTGCAGAATTCATGAGTACAGACAATGATTGATGTCGTATTTGCAGCTGAGGTGTTTCAGAGTTGTCTACACTGAAAACCCCTTCATTTATTCCATACCACCAAGATCTATGCTGTTAATTCATGTCAATCATCTGAGTCATGATTTTGGAAATAGATCATTTCATGGACCTTATTTCCCCTGTTCTTCCACTCCTCTAAAGCAATTTCTCAGACAGATATGTGTAGCCACAGTACTTCAATGGCTGTTATATTTAAGATATTAAGTAGTTTATATAACTGTGTGTAAGATTAGCATCTAAGAAAATGTATGTTCTCTAGGCTGAGTGAGCGGCTCAGATAATAGAGTGCTTGCTTCACATGGAAGAATCCCTGTGTTCAGTCCCCAGCATCATGTAAACTAGGCATGGTGGTGTACCTTCTAATCCCAGCACTGGAAAAGTAAGGGCAGAAAGATCAGAAGTTTAGGGCATTCTCAGGTATACAGCAAAAAAAAAAAAATGCACATCAGAAAAAATTTTAGATGTGTTTTCTATCATGCTAACAGTATCTTCTCAAAAGAAGTTAAAAAACCTTGCACCTCATGGGAAAAATACCAAACACCACACTACATGAATTTTATAAAACCCAAGGATAGACTATTGTTGCATTTCCCATGAGAACCATCCTGGGAAAGCACAGCTCTTGAGCTGTGAAGGTGTCGTGACTCACGGCTGCCAGGCTGGCCAAGATGACAGACACCCATGCCAGTCACAGAGGAAGGGGCAGTGGTGACTTGATTCAAACAGAAAGGCTTGGTTCCAACTTCACATAGAATTGAACTGTGCAATAAATAAGCGTGGACATTAAAAGTAAAACAGCCAGGAATTGGGAAAGAAATAAAAGTCTCTAGAATGATTCATGATCAGCAAAAGTTTCTTTTTAATGTAACATTTTGTTAAAAGATACTTACTAACCTGCAGTAGTTTGAGAACCGCCATTAGAGTCATCCTGTCTTTAGAAAATGGTATTAGAGGATATAAATACATTGTATCCAAACCTCAAATCTGTAGCCTGTTAAAAGTTTCCAGATTACTAACTGTTACCAGAGTAAGAAAATTTTAATCTGTTCACATGTGGCACCTTCAGAAAGGAAGAGAGCCTCCTTCATGCCTCATTTAAACCAGGCTCCTGTTAAATTCCTTTCCATGAAGTCATGTCTTTTTTTTTTAATAAGCTATATTGCTTAAAGTCAGTCCCCATACCAAAATACTACCAGGAAGCTGGCATCTTGATCCCACCCCACCCCCAACAAGAAACCAAGCTCTGAGAATCCTACCTCTCTACTTCGGTGATGAAAACGACTTTCAGTGGAGGTGGTCTTCAAGAATGATGATCCTTTTCCATGCCGTCGGTCCACTGTCATGAGCTTGCTATGCTGTGCCACACACTTCTTGTTTCCTCTCTGTGGTGCTTGCTTCTGCATTACTTGGGCTTGAGAAAGTGTTGGGGGTCTTAAGAAGATAGTCTTGACTTTGAAGAACCAGAGCCCTGCTTTATGAAAATGACATCCTCTCCACACCTCATCTTTCCCATCTTTAAAATGGGCCTAATGACGCTGGTTACTGTTCCCCTGCTTCTCTGAGGGGTTGATGAAGTTCTATTAAAAAGACATGAAGGCCTCAAACACTCCTGTGGGAGCAAAGGAAGAATGCTCATGGAGTGGGCCTGCGAAGTACACTCGGACACTTCTGAAGAGAAGCCTTTTCAGACGGCTGGTCCGAGGGTGGAGGCTGGGGTTTGGTCTAAAGCCTAATTAAAAAACGTTAGATGATGGTGCGCACCTGTGAGCCCAGCACTCAAGAGGCTGAAGAAGGATTTAAGGCCAACCTAGAATCCATAGAGTCTTCCAGGGCAGCCTGACTACATAGTAAGACCCTACCTTAAAAAAATAATAAAAAGAAGGAAAGGAAAGAAAGAAAGATAAGAATGTGTAAATTGAAGTGACAAGAGCATTGTGTGTCATCCTAAAATATAGATGGCCTCAAACTCAAGGCAATTCCCCTGGCTCAGCCCCCCAAGCACTGGAATTACAGTATCCCCCATCATACTGAGCCCCTGAGATTTAAAAAGAAAACAGTAATGCACCAAAGGAATAGAGGGGTCTCATTGGGGCAGAGGAGTCCAGAGACAGACCTCCTGCTGCTCCTCGAGGGGAAAACTCACCTATTTCTATTCCCTCCTTTTCCTCCACCTGCACATACAGGTTCCTGGTGACTAATCATACATGTTACACTCTTGCATCTGGGCCCCCTGGTTGCCTAGACAACCCTTCGTTTTCAATTCTCCCTCAGTCTTCTTGCCTCTTTCGCTCACACTTGCTGTGTTCAGCTGTTTGTGCTATCAAGGTCTTACTGTGTGTGTGTGTGTGTGTGTGTGTGTGTGTGTGTAAGCTTGGAGGGTGCTCTCTTAGAGCAATTCATTTGCATCTCCTGGGATGAACTCTATCCCAGAAAAGCAGGCAGCTGGCCACCTGGGTTTGTTTCTCCAACAGAATTCTGGGAAGTGTGATCAGATTAGGGTCCATCTCCTATTTAGATTTTCTGCAGCAATACGTCAGAAGAATTTTTTATTTTATTTTTTTTTTTGTTCTGTATTTCTGGTGCTGAAGACTGAAGCCAGGGCCTTACACATTCTGAACAGGGGTTTTGTGACTGAGCCTCATCTCTGTCACGGCATTTTTCGGCAGGCATGGGAACTGAATTTGAGGACCCCTTTACTTTATACAGATGACCCCCAATTATACTCCTGTTGCCACCATGGTGAGACTTGGGGGCTGGCTCTTAGGTCTCTACTTCCTATCGCCCTCCCTTCACTACTCCAGAAGTCACTTACTCCGCAGCTTATTCCTGTAAGGACCCGCTAGCAGGGCCCTGCGGACTCGCTGACCCTGCCTTCTCTCCTGACAGAAAACGCGCGGTGTCAGAGCACCAGCTACTGCACGACAAGGGCAAATCCATCCAAGACTTGCGCCGCCGTTTCTTCCTCCACCACCTGATCGCGGAGATTCACACAGCCGAAATCAGAGCTACCTCGGAGGTGTCCCCCAACTCCAAGCCTGCTCCCAACACCAAAAACCACCCTGTGCGGTTCGGGTCAGATGACGAGGGCAGATACCTAACTCAGGAAACCAACAAGGTGGAGACCTACAAAGAGCAGCCGCTCAAAACACCCGGGAAGAAGAAGAAGAGCAAACCCGGGAAGCGCAAGGAGCAGGAGAAGAAGAAGCGAAGGACTCGGTCTGCCTGGCCAAGCATATCTGGGACCGGCCTGCTCGAGGACCCTCTGCCTCACACCTCCAAAACCTCGCTGGAACCCAGCTCAAGGTACCAGCCCCTGTGTTCAGCAGGGTCCCCTGCCTCCCTCTGCCATGGTCCAACAGACCCAGAACCTTCTCCAATTCTGTATCTTGATCCGTGGCTGCATGATTTAAAAGCAATATAGGCCACACTCCTATTCATTATTAGTCCACTAAACAATTTAATTTCCCTGTACCCTCCCTCCTTCCCAATCAACTTTCCTTCCTTACTTCTAGTATTTCCATTCCTTTACCTTCCTCCTTCCCTCCTCCTCCATCCTCTCCCCTCCCCTCCTCTCCTTCCCTTCTTTCTGGTTTTCGCTTGTTCCTTTGTTTTTCCTGAGGTAGGTTCTTCCTCATAGCCCAGACTGACTGTGAGCTCAGAGTCATCCTCCTGCCCTAACCTCTCAAATACTGGCACAAGAAGCATTCCCCGCCAACAGAGTTCTAGCAATTCCATTTCTTACCTGTGCTTCTGAACCTAGGGAGCCGCCTCATGGTTGACTGGAAATCATACATCTCCCCATGGCAACATTTTAGAAAACCTTCCTAACGTTTTTTTTTTTTTTTTATTTTTTCTTTCCTTCTCTTCAAGGAAGAACTCAGAAGGCCTTGATAGTCTCCACCAACATGGCCAGGCAGTTTCTCACATAAGCACTTCTGAGGCACTCACACGATATTTAATGAAGTGTATTTCATTACATTTCTGACTTATTTTGACATAAACAAATTAAGTTATTTTTTGGAGCACATGCTTTGAATTTATTTGATTTTTAATCACATATAACTCTGGTTTCTACCAGCTCAAGGAGAAGGAACGCTTTCTGACATGTTTCAGTCTCAGATCTAAGTTTTCCTCGTGTTCTTCTGAACCAGCAAGTTGGCATGACTTCCCCTAGTAACACAGTAAGAAGTAAGGTGACATCACATCTCAAAGCTGGCTTACCCTTCACACACAGATGCAGGAGCTCAAGGCTCTCCAGGTTAGAAAGCCAGGTAACTCAGGGTTAGGTCTTAGGTCCAACATCAGCATCCACCACCTTGAGCGAATGAAGGCTCGGTCTAAGACTTCTGGGAAGAATCTCCAGGCTCCTGGAGTTAAGTGAGAGGCAGATGAGAGTACATGGCTACAAGTACCTGCTATCACAAACACATGCGCACACACAAACACACATACAGACACACAAACACACGTGCATGCATAAGACAAACACACGAACACACACAATCACACGCACATGCCTACTTTCACGCTGGCCATGTAATATGTTTTATTTGGCTTTTCCAAATATGTACCTTTAATAAAGAAGAATTCAGAAAGAAAGATCCCAGTAAGGCCTAGAGAGGGTGAAAATTTGGTCCTCAAAATGTTGTTGTATCTTCCTTTCTCTTTGGGGAAACCAATTGCTTGAAATGCTATTGATTCCCACTTTTGTTACTCTTTAACTCAGTTGGGTCCCTGTCAGTTTAATAAGATACATTTTAGTCAGTACAATATACAATGAGTGAATTTCGAAGTATTATTTATTTATTTAATTTGGTTTACTGCTAATATCCATCCAGCCCAAATATCCATCTTAAACTCTCCTTTTCTTCACAGTTAGGGGCTGTTTAACTATTACGACCAACACTACTGGGGACGAGTCGTCCCCTTAAGACACCCGACCCGTTGACAGCTTTTCTTCCTCTGCGCTGCCCTGTGACAACTCCAGCACCGTCCAAAGCTTTTGACTCTCACACCCACACACATCCGCCTGCCAATGACACACTCAGTTCCTTCCTACCCTGAAACCGTTTCCCTAGAGATGAGTGTGTGGTCATCGCTGAAACAGTTGAGCTGCACAGAGAGCCAGCCCAAAAGCTCCAGCGCACCCCCTCAGCATGCTGTCTCTGCAGTTATCACACTAATTAGGAAATGCGTGAACCCCAGCCCCAGCTCTGAGTCATCGCAGACAGAGCAATGGTCACTCGATTTATTCCCAGGCATCGCATCATTGGAAATAAACTTTTATGTAGAGTGGAGTGATACACACCTGTTATCCCAGTACTTGGGAGGCTGAGGCAGGAGGATTGCAACCTTGAGACTGGTCCAACATATACAGTGAGAACCTCGCACTGTATACCAAAATCCAGTACCAGTCTCATTATGAATGTGTAAAGACAGCTCCAAAGTGACAGGTGTTTTCATACGAACACAGCATGTTCTGTTTAACTCCACCTCCTGTGTGGGTCCACAGCTCATCTCATTGTGTCCGGAGCTCCAGCCTAGCTCCCCCTCCAGGCTCTTCTCCCAGCCGCTTTCCCCACATGCCAACTGGCCGGCAATGGCAGCTCTCCCTTTCTGGCTGACCATGGTTAGATATTCAGGCCCTCCTTTCTGTCTGTGCCACGCTGGCTTTTCAGTTGGATCTAGGGCTCTAGCCATTGCTGAGGTTCCTGAGACAGGTACCCACTGAATCTCGCTCTCGTTTTTTACTGCAGGCTGTCCCGTCTGTAAGGGAGACTAACCTCTTTCCTCCCCTTCCTTGTCTTCACAGGACGCATTGAAACTTTCATCGCAGATCTTCCAAGGACACGTTACAGGATTTTGTAATAGTAAACATATGAAAAGTATTAGACATATTTATTGCCTGTACATACTGTAAATGCATTGGGATCAAACCGTCTCCCCAGGAAACCGCACATTGGTCATGTGAATATTTTTTCTTTTTTTGCCAAGGCTAATCCAATTATTATTATCACTGTTACCATAATTTATTTGTCAAGTGATGTATTTATTTTGTAAATGTATCTTGGTGCTGCTGACTCTGTCTGTGTTTTGTAACATAATGCACTTTAGGTTTACATATTGAGGATGTTGATGAATTTAACGTGAAAAAGTGTCTATTTTGTGGTTGATTTTAATGAATGCTGAAATATAATGATCTAGATTGATTTCCTTCTGTGCATGTAAAAATGGCAATATTTTAAATTTGTAAAGAATGTCTAATAAAATATAATCTAAATACACCAGGACTCACAATGAGAATTTTATCCTTTAAGGTTTCTCATCTAAGGAACACAATATCATTTTTTTAAAAAAAAATTCTACTTGAATATAGTCCTAAGCTTAATATGTTGATATGGGCATTTATTCCAACATGCCCACATTAGCTTTTAGTTAGAAACCACTCAAAGTGTACTTTGTCCAATATTTCAGTTCAAGTCAATAGAATATCCGAACAACCTGGACTTCAAGCTGAAGTGAAGACAAGAAAGAGCAGAAAATCAACAGAGAAGTCAGGAGAAAAGGTCAAAGAGGGCTGTCCAGAGTGAAGACCCAGACAGAAGAGGGCCCAAGACTTCAAGACTCTGAATAAATCTTGCCAATGTAAAGTTTAGTTTGCAAGAGTTTGCTCTCACTCATAACAGTAACAAGGATCTGCTCGGGAATTCTGTGGGTTAGGGTTTCCTAGTAGAGAAAGAAGAGAGAGCGGTTTGGAAGCTGCAGGACGATCGGAAAGGCCCCAGAGCTGAGGGCCTCTGTGCTGCAGTTTCTGCCCCTGGAGTCTCTGCATGTCTACATGCATGTCAACAGCACACTTGCAGCACACAGGGAAGCTTCTCCATTTGAACATCACTCTAGCTCCCTCTACATTCAGGTGAAATCGGGTTCTGTTTTGTTTTGTTTTGTTTTGTTTTGTTTTTAAAAACAGGGTCCCTCTGTGCATCCCTGGCTGTCTTGGAACTCACTCCACAGACTGACTAGACTGGCCTTGAACTCACAGAGATGCATCTGTCACTGCCTTCCAAGTGCTGGGGTTGAAGGTGTGCACCACCACCACCTGGCTTGAAACTGTGTTCTTTAACCATGTTCAGCATAAGGCACACCAGCAAAATCCAAACCCATACTCTATTAACCAGACACACACATGCTCGGGAGAGATCTGCCAATGCCAGGCTCCTATTCAGTGTCTATAGGAAGCTTGGGGGCGCTTAAGAACTAAAATGCAGTAACTTCCTTCAGGGCTCTTCCACACTAATGCACTGATTACACAAATCAACACAACACTGTCTACAAGAATTTATGAAAATTTGCAAAACCCATGTGTATTCTAAAAAGCAAAAAGAAAGGAACATGTGGAGATCATAACAGGAGCTGGACAGGCTTTGTCAATACCATTTCTCAGTTTCACAGCCTTCAAAACAAGATTCTTATTATTATTTGTAAGATTCCAAACCTCCATTGACAGGTGAATAAGAGATTGCGTGCTTATTTCCACTTACGGTTGTGTCAGGGATGGCTCGCATCAATGGGGTATTCAGTGGTTAAGGGATGGCATATTAGCCCTGCATAATGCAAGTGCCTGGAACATTTCAACAAACAGCTAAAGACCATCCTACAACACTCCAGGTGAGAGTCTAAACCTTAGAAAGACTGCACCCAATCTTTGTATGTTGTTCCCAAGAAAGATGTGCTTCTAAGTCAGACGTAGTGGCACATACCTGTCATCAGAGCACTTGGGTGGTAAAGACAGGCAGATCTCGTCTAGGAGTTCGAGGCTTGCCTGTGAGTTCCAGGACAGCCAGGAATCATAGAGGAATACTGTCTCAATATCTCAAAATGGGGAGAGAGAGAGAGAGAGAGAGAGAGAGAGAGAGAGAGAGAGAGAGGAGGGAGGGAGGGAGGGAGGGAGGGAGGGAGGGAGGGAGGGAGGAAGGAAAAGGAATAAAGAAAAATGTGTTCCTGGGATACTTACTTGGCAAATACTCAGATAACGAGGCACAGTTGGCTTTAAAATGCAAGCCATTCTGAAGTTTATCTTCCTAAGAACCCCAGTGCTAGGAGCAGGAAAGAGGCAGCGTATGACCTCCTGCCACCCGTTCTTAGCAAAGCCTTATCAATCCCAGCATTATCTTTACACAACACTGCCTTCCCTGGCAGCGGCGCAGCATGAAACTAAAGAATGATATAATAGGAAGACAAAGGAACCAGGATTACCTTCAGAAAAATACAAATACAAAATTAAGACTAAAAGAAATAACATAAGTAAATGTAGCAGATTACATTCTCCATCACTATTGCTTAGCCTAGACCTAGACAGTATTCATAAAGCGGTAGCAATTTAGGTAAAGATGAAGTTCCCTAAGTACTCTACAATTAGGACAAGAAAGCTAGACCTGACGATGGAGCACTTAATCTTTATCTACCTGATGTTAATTAAGCACCAAATGTATAGTTAGGTCCAAAAGACACACACCTAATGACACTTGCATGTAAAAACTGTATATTAGCCATCACTGTGAGACATGGTTTCATAACTGGGCTCAGATGTTCTTAAAAACAAAACAAAACAAAAAAAAACTCAGGTTCACAGTATCAGCTCAGAAGAAAGTTAAAGGCAGCACTGGCCTCTCCCTTCCTTGTTACAAGTGTTAGTTTGACCAACTGACAGTGTCAATCTTTCCAGAATTTTCATGTAAAGAAAGTGGACATTTTCTTAAGAGAAGGCAAGACTGTCTACGGTAATGTTTAGGGTACCTCTGCCTGTTCACAATGCTGAACGCTCAATGCAGCTTTAAGGCTCATGAAGCATGGTATGTCTACTTCGCACAAGGACAAGGAAAGTCAATGTTTCCAAATCCAAGTTGCTCTAATACCCCCATGTAATGGGCTCAAGAGGAAGACAGGGATCAAGTCTGACTTTATTCTCTATCCTGTACCTGTCTATTAACAAACATTGAACCACCCTTGACACACCCAAGCTCCTGCCTTTATAAGAAATTGCATAACTCTCTTCCTTGCAGACGTGTTACCTTTGGATTACCTACAGTTGAATTCTAGGGCATCTTCCCTCTGGTTCAGTTGCTACTCTTCCCTCTGCCCACAAAGTTCATGGTAAGACAGAACTCACTATGGACACAAGCCAAGCCAGCAGGACCTTCACCTCTATAAGTGCTGGAGACTGTATTGGGAACTTGAACTAGGAAGTGTTCCTAAAGCACTTCCTGAAACTAAGAATGAAAGTTGTTCCAAGTGCCAGCGTTCCCCTTCCTCTCATGACCCAGAAGGTATGACACACAAGGCTACCATGAAAGATCCTATTGTAGAGTTGCCAGGTGCCAGGTTACTCACAGCGTCTCAGCTGAGCTTTCAAAGGCAGAATGAAAACTCTGAGAGCCAGGGACTAAAGTGATATTCCAAAGAATTCTGCCTCCCAGCACTGGACTTCACTGCTCAAGACAAACACTATCCCTTGCTGTCTTGCTAATCATTTTGTAGATTCTTTTGTTCAATATCCAACACCCACCCACCACACAGCAGCCTTAACACACAGGAGGTGTCCAGTTAATTCTCCTCAAGATTTCAAAATATCAAGAAGATTGAACAAAGCCTCTGCTGGAGGCAGGAAATGGTTCGAGTTCGGGGTGTTTCCCACCTCGAGCCCCTTCTCTCATTCCAGTCACAGGAAGTTTGGGGAGTAGCGCTCCGAGCTCTCGGGCCCGCACCAGAGTGCACTTTGTTCCTTGGCCTCTGGTTTCACAGGGACTTTTCCAACTCCAGAGGCACAAGAAGCAAGGGTTTGTGTGGAGGGTACAGCAACCTCCCACAGGAAGGGAGGGGAATTTAAAATATCAGGTTCTCTTCCCCTGAATACATGGCATAGAAGCTACCCACAGGGCCCGGTTGTGCAGACGAGGCACGCTGCTCTTTTGACAGAAGATTAATGTACACAGGTCCCGACCGGACCCACCAACATCAGGATGCGAACAAGCGCCGCCTCCGTAAGTCCCTAAAGCGCGTGCAATGCAGATGGGTTATGTTTTTAAACTGCTTTTTAATTAAACTTCAAAACATCTCCCTAAGAGCTGGAAGACATTTATAGATTGGAATAAACACAAGGTGTGTCACCCTTGAAAAATGGATTGTTTGCTAGAGAGTCCTACTCCCTGCCGAGTCTGCGTAACCTTGGGGGCCTGAAAAGCAAAAACGGTCCTTCCATCTTCCCTTTGAGCAAGATAATTGATGATCTCAGATCACTGGGTTGTCGTTGAAAAACTGTCGGGTAGGGGCTCTTTGGGGGTCTATATTGTACAAAATAAATGCAAAATAATAACAAACCGAGCCACACTTCACTTAGCAAGCCCATGTCCTATCAGTTTTCCTTTCAGCCATCCCAAAGGCTCCTGAACCCAGGTGTCAGCACAGAATGCAAAATCCCATACCGAAGAGCGGTGGTCTGGCCAGCACAACATGAGAAACAGGACTTGAGCTGCCTGAGAAGGTTTTCAGATGTCTCAAGGAGGGACCCATATTGTCACCTTCCTCTAGAACTAAAGACATATTTTATAACATTTTACAACATTAGAAAGACTACTGTGTCAGAAAGACTAAATCATCACAGTTGTGGAGTGGATATTTACTGTTGTCTGGAGCCTGCTATGTGTATGCACCAGCTTGATTCGGATTCCTCGCAATCTGTGCAGCACCCAGGAAATGGGATTCTCAGTCTGCTGTGCAGGCTGCGCAAGCCCGCCACAGACTAGAGCTTGCCCGGTCAGTGGAGAAGGAAACAAGTCCACAGCGAGCTTCACCTGACACCGGAGTATCCCGTGGTAAAAGCTGACCCTGACCCATTTCACAGGAAAGCCACGTTCTCGTTGCTTGTCGGTGAATTCGGGGAAATCACGGGTCTGAGAAACACACTTCCAGTCACTTGCTTCCTGCTCCACAAAAGCCCTGTCCATTCAGCGTCGGCCTGAGGGGACTCTTCTAAGGCTTGTTACCCCCCCTGTTACCCCACCCCATGTGTGTGTGTGTGTGTGTGTGTGTGTGTCTGTCTGTCTGTCTGTCTGTCTGTCTGTCTGTCTGTTGTCTGTGTGTCTGTGTGTGTGTGTCTGTGTGTTTGTGTGTGTGTCTGTCTGCTGTCTCTTTTTCTGTTTTTTCTCTGTGTGTGTGTCTGTCTGTGTGCCTGTCTGTGTGCTTGTGTCTGTGTGCTTGTGTCTGTGTGTCTGTGTGTGTGTGTCTGTCTGTGTGCTTGTGTCTGTGTGTTTGTTTGTGTCTCTTTTTCTGTTTTTCTCTGTGCGTGTGTGTCTGTCTGTCTGTCTGTCTCTGTATTTCTCTCTTCTGTCAGTGCATCTTTATTTCTGCGTCACCATTCTCTTTGATTTCCTTCCTGTTTTTATTTTCCATTTTCTTTCTCTTTCTGTCCCTAAAGGTCTTTTTATTTATTTCTGTCTCCATGTGTCTATCTCTGTTTCTATTTCTAACTCATACTCTTTCTCCTTGTCTCTCCGCATCTGTGTGTTTCTGTGTCTTTCTCTCATTTTCTCTCTTTTCTGATGACTTTCTGTTTTTGTGCCTTTCCCTACACACACACACACACACACACACACACAGAGAGAGAGAGAGAGAGAGAGAGAGAGAGAGAGAGAGAGAGAGAGAGAGAACGCCAGGAAGCCCAGGTGCTACAGAACCCAGAAGTGAGCAGCTATTGCCCTAAGGGAGGTGGCAAGGGTGGGCGGGAGCGCTGGCTGGCAGGCAGTGTGCAAGCATACACAGAGAACCACTTTTTGTAAGAAGGTTAAAACATATTTAAAATGGGACCACCTTGGAGAGAAGACCGTTCCCCTCCTGTTACCTCTCAACCTGCTCCAAAACTTCAGTATTCAGTTTTTCCAAGGCCTGCTCTCCCTGCCCCCTCCTCCTCTGGCAGGCTGGTTTCTGCTGAACACTGGGCTTCTTGCAGAGCCCTCTCGCTCCTTTGCAGACGCTCAGAAATCTGTTGGCCGTCACCCATTCCACCAGCTAACTGGTGTGTGTGCCCACTGCCACAGTGGCACAAACAATGACCATACATCAAACATTCCTTTCTCCAGGTTTCTGCCTCTGAGGTGACTTTGGGAGACTTGTTTACTTCTAAGGACACAGAAAAGAGGGAGAAGAGCATGTTCTGTCTGCTTCCATAGTAACTATGGTCGTCTTTGTCTACCTATGGAGACAACACCTTTCTCCTGGTGTCCCAAGCATCAGACAATTAAGGTGAAAGGCTTCCATTCATATCTGCTTGATTTAGGAAAAGGGGTGTGGGGTGTAGATGTTTTTCTTTTTGGAAATCAGCCAGAGACCGATAACAGACAATTGGGTCAGTGGAATCGTCCCAAACTTTCCTGGGGAAAACATGAAACTCTCCAGCTATAAAATCAGTGGCACACTCTTCCTTTTTTATGTCTCTTGATATCCTGGCGAGGTTTCTTGAGCTGTTCAAAGCTGGCTGCCTTCCCACTTCACACTAAGAAGTCGCTTAAAGAAATGGCCCAAAGAGATGTTATTGCCTCCCAAAGAAAAACACAAGTTTGGGGAAATGGCGAGTTGGACTTTTATTGACTCTAAATGAGGGGGTGGGTGGGATCCACATGCCTCTCACTGCACTGAGAGACAGCATCCATCAAACAGGCTCATCTTTCCCACAGTCCTTTACTGTCAGGGTTCCAAGAGTCACATCTACCTGCCCAGGTCATGAAGCCTTTGAGTCTAACAGTCAAGCAAGGTTCCTGATGCTCCTGTGGGTAAGGGCCACTTGGTCTTCCCACTCTGCCTTGTCACACCTTCCCAAACTGCCACAGACAAGAGCCCATGAGGGTAGAAAGCAATTGTCAATGTGGATTAAATGGAACTCAGGCAGTCCTGCCCTTGCTTGATCCTGGTGTGTAATTCACATACCACACAAAATACACAGGTATTTATCCTTTCTTGCTGTCGGTACCTTTCCAGCTATCACCTCCTATTGGGTTGATGGTTTGCTTAAAGAGGTGCTCTGGCAGTATCTTGCAGTCTAGTAAATACTCATTGCCCCTGTCTTGCCCATCAGAACTGGGAGTTGGCTGTATCTAATCAAGGCTGCAGCGTAAAGTGTTCCAAATCTCTGCCACCACCATTCTTTACTTTTTGTTGCTTTTACCATTGAAACAATGTAGTATGATGTCATTAAGTAACAGCCACAAGAAATTATAACTATATTTATGTTCAGAGTAACTGTAACCAACCTCCACAGAAACATGTCTATATACAACCAAAGTTAGCCCTAAGAAATTGGTAACAAAAATCCAAACACCCAGCATCTCACATGCTTACATAGCCAATGCAATATTTTTTAAAAAAAAATGGTTAATAATGTGTTTAGAGTCTGTGGGGTGGGGAAAACATTCATGGACACAGGAACAGCTTGTGGCAGTACATGGCTCTTTCCTTCTGCCATGTGGGTTCTTGTCATTGGAGGCTGCTTTTTCATTTTCTGGCTGCCCAGACCTGAATAATCACACAGAAACTATATTAACTACAAAACCGTTTGGTCAACAGCTTAGGTGTATTCCTAACTAGCTTAAAACCTCTCAAATTAACCCATTTCTATTAATCTGTGTATCACCACGAGGCTGTAAGGTTCTGGTGTCCTGTCTTCTTCGGTAGCTACATGGTGTCTCCTTGCCTCTGCCTACTCTCTCTAGAGATCTCTGTTTCAATTTCCTGCCTGGCTTTACTCTGCTAAGCCATTGGCCGAAACAGCATTATTCATTATCCAACAAAAGCAACACATATACAGAAGGACATCCTACATCAGGTTCTGGGAATAAACTTGACTCGTTGGGTATGATATGGGCAAGCCCTGTTACCCTCTCAGCCACTGTCAACTTTCTGACCCTTGACAATATATCACTTAGCAGGGAGAGCCTAGCTTCGTGGGCTGCAGGGATGACCCATCAGTTAACAGCAGAAGACCCAGGTGTAGGGTTCAGCACCTACATTGGGTGGCTCATAGCTGACTGTAAGTTCAGTTCCAGGAGATCCAGCACCCTCTTTTGGCCACTGTGGGTACTGCATGTAGGTGGCACACATACACTCAAGCACACAGTAGATAGAAAGATAGATAGATAGATAGATAGACTGCCCATTACTGTTCCAGAGGAGGCACACACAGCAGGTGTCTGATGTGACAGGCACCTTGCACTTTTAACAAGAATTTCTCATGTGTTAAACCCAGAGGGCTCGATAAAGACCCAGAAGCACAGATCCGATCAAGGACCAGTAGACCTCACACACACACACACACACACACACACACACACACACACACAACACCCGAATTTAGGTGAGCAGTCTGCTGGTGTCTCCTAGAGTTAGTAGGAATTATTTCTCCTCCAAAAGCTGAGTCTCTGGTTTAGTGACTACGTGGTATGTGTTTGCCTTGTGTAGGCAAAGCACCTGCGCACCTGGGCTCTGCAGGAAACCCGCCAGCATTGCCAGAGTGGGCCATACAAGCTCTCCCACAGCTCTGCAGCTGTAGGTGATGGTTGCCACGTTTTCTCCTGTCTGGTTCGATAGACTGTATTCCTCCCACTGTGGAAAAAACACTGATGCTTCCAATTAAACATTCATCTCAACATCTCATTTGTGAGCGACTGGCTCCTCCACTGATTATTGAGTAAAATAAATCTTTAACACTGTTCATTTGTGTATCAGTATAGAGTATGATATTACTTTTAAAATTATTTTTTCCCCTTGAGGGATCTGCCCATTCTGTGTGCTTTTCAGTCAGGTACAACAAGCCTTAGTCACACAAGACCGTGCCTTATGCCCAACCACAGTGGTTGGCTTACGGATGAGCATGTGATCAAAAGTACCCAACCCCAGCGCTGCTGTCAGCTTGGTCAGAAGCACCCCGGTGGGCAGTGGCTATTACAGAGACTCTTTCCTGACTGCAGTGCTGAGGATAAGGACTGTTGAGTGGTCAGCCATCCAGGACCTCCAAATCATCCTCTTCCAAGGCTCAGGGAACATCGTTCAAGAGAAGGTGAGAAGAACGCAAGAGCTGAGTTAGGAAGTGGTGACAAATGAAAGCCTCTTATCCCAGCACCTGGGAGTTCAAGGGCAACCTGGTCTACAAAGCGAGCTCCAGGACAGCCAGGACTGTTGCACAAAGAAACCCTGTCTCGAGAAAAATAATAATAATTAGTTAATTACTTTAAAAAAGAGGAAGGTAAGCGCTGGAGGCTTACTACCGAAGTCTATTCTGTGTGTGAATGTTCACAGCAGTCACAGAGGAGGAGGGGTTGGTAAGACTCCACCCTTCTCTGAGACTCATAAGCAGTTAATGATTGCTTGGGGAAGGGGAGGGCTTTCTTAAGAAGTGTGACAACCGGTAAGGCTCTTGTGCTCCCTGCCAGCAACTCTAATTAAACTCCTTGGGTCACCACCAAACAAAAAGACGTGAAAGGAGAGGAACTCATAGGGAAGAGAAAAGAGACCAGTGGGAGCTAGAAGGGGCAGAGGGAGGGCCATGAGGATGAATATGATCAAAATACACTGTATATGTACGAAAATGTTATAAGGAAACTCGTTATTATATATAATCAACGAGTGGTAATAAAAACAGCAATCCTGTCAGGCATGGTGGCACACTCCTCTAATCTCAACTCTCAGGGCAGGTAGATTTCAGTGAGTTTGAGGCCAGCCTAGTTTTACATAGTGAGTCCCAGGACAGCCAGAGACACGCAGAGGGACTCTGTCTCAGAAAACAATCCTTTTCCAAGGTCCCTTCTGATCATCTTGGGAATGGATTCTTGCTAAAATTTGCTATCTTGGGCTCTAAAAGGAGACTGCCAGCATTTCCCCATCTCCCCTTCCTCATGAAGGAAGACGTCCACGACAGGGAAGGCAGCCATAGTTTAGACACAGTCAGCTCACAGTCTCTCAAGGTCTTTGTCACCAGTTTCCGAGAATCTTCACCTTTCCTTCACATTCCTTACTACCTGTTCTTCGAGCACCGCACACCTGACCCCCAACCCAACAAACGCATTGTCTCTCCCTCCTAGGCTCTCACAGCACACAGAACGGGATGTAGATCGAGACATCCTGACCTGGCCAACAAGACAGCTCCAGCCAGAAGAATGCTTTTGGCCAAGCCTGACAACCCAAGTTCAATCCCTAGGACTGACAGGATGGGAGAAGAGAATTGACCTTCACAAGCTGTCCTCTGACCTCCACAGACAACAAAACACATAAATGTCATGGAAATACTCTAAAATACATTTGCCCCAACCACTAGCATCCCTCAAATTAGTCTCCAAGCATGAACGCAACATAGGGCAAGGGAACCAAGGGGAAAGAAAGCTCTGAGGAGCCAGGAACTCGCTTCTCTTCCCGGCCTGGGACCAGTGCCCCCTCCACCCTACAACAGGCTTCATCGCTATCCCCAGCGATACTAAAGAAAGGCATGAAGAAAGCCAGTCTTCCTTAAAAAAGAATTGGTGACCCCTGGTGCACTCAGGCCTTTCTCCTTAGAGGTCTTGCCTGCCCCTCTGCAGATGGCATGGCTCACACGCAACTCCCATGAGGACTGCCCCCTAACAGGCATGCGCCCATCCACCCCTCCAGGCTAGATCTGCACTGGTTTTCTCTAGTGTGTTCTCTTTGCGCTGACTGCCGGCTGATTTCTGGGATCGTGAGAGACTGCATTTTACATGGTCTAAACATTTTCCTCTACCTGTCGCACCACATCCAGTAAGAACTGGTTGGGAGTGTATAAAGGCATTATCTCCCTAAGCGAGGATCTTACCTACACTCCCTCTTTACTGTGATTTCCTCGCAGAAGTGACTGGCATCGTAGAGACCTCATTCCCACACATGTGTTTGTAATTATTATTATTCCCCTTGGGTCTCTCCCAGGAAGTGTCTGACAAACCTCTGCCTTGGTTATGGCCTCCTAACTGATTCTGTAATTCTCCCTTAGCATGGTTGTTTGTCCAGCCACCGTTCCTGTGCACAAAGCCCACAAACACCACTTACTCGACTTCGAATCTCACAAAAATGTTTTCTTACACACGGTGCTTGCAGGACTATAGAGTCCCACTGTCGTTATTTTTCTCTTTCTCTCTCTGTTTCCTTTATCTTTTTGACCTTATCCTTTGTTGGACTTACGGCGACTGCACCTCCAGCCAAACACAAATGTTCTGAGTTTGCTTTCGGAGCCCTTTCTGGCTGGCTTTGTATCCCGCCCTGTCCTGGCCTTCACCTTCCAGCCAGCTAATTTATTGTTGTGTGGCTCCTTTTGCCCGGGGCGCTTCCTCTCCTGGCTCGGAGCCCTTGTTCAATTTCTTCCATATCTCTGGAACAGCCACCCAACCACAGCCTCCTTCTCTGAATCCCAGCTCAAGGTCCATCTGCTTCCAAACATCCTGCCACCCATCTCCTAATTCATCACATCACCACCAACCCAGACTTCTACCACAGAACAGCCTTGAAATGACTGGACTTATAAGTACGGGGTGGCCGTAGTTCAATTCCTGGCTTACGTCAATAGTAAAGGCCTAATCTCAGAATTAATCAATGTTAGCATTGAGAAAGAACCAACAGAAATGGTCAAGAGTGATTGAGTCAGCACTGCGGGCAGTTATGAGCAGCTCATTTGAGATTAATGAATTTATTCTCTGGCCTCATTCCCTCAAAGAATCTGGGAGAAAGCACAGTAACACAGCGCCCAATACAATTGAAAAAGAGTCATGACCAGGAAAAACATGGACCGGCTAAAATCGGAATATTATGGAGAAAATTAGTTACACATAATCTATTCACACAGGGCCGCGATTTCTGGTGTTGAAATGCTCATTGGCTCCAATTAACTTGCCACTGAGATTATTAATCCCTTTTTAAAAACCTAGTACTTGAAGGCAACTTGCCCCCTTTGAGTGATGTGGAAGCCACCAAGTTAGTGGTGTTTTATGGAGTTCAGGCAGAAGGATGACATAGACCAGTGCTCCAAGAACTGTCTTAACTGAAACGTACTACCAAAAGGCATGATGCAGGCTTCCTGCGTTCAGCTGGGGAAATTTCTGAGGAATTCTGCAGAAAATGACCTTGCTTTACTTTTTAAAACCCAGTACTTTCCAAACTGATCTAAGCCAAATCCCCGAAGTTTTTCTCCATTATGTTCCCTGTTGCCATACCAAGAACCCCTAGGAGAGTCAAAGCCGTCAAAGATGTTTCAACCCCATTTGGAATCTTTTCATTCTTAAGAAGGAGGCTCTGGGGGTACAGGCATTCATTTATACATTTGTCTGTGTTTTCTCGATGTGATTTATATGTTGCCTAGTTACAAAAACAAACCCCAGTCACTCAGAGCCCTCCATGTGCAAGGCAAGTACTCCACCTCTGTGATACATGAAACCTCCCTTTTTACTTTTAATTTTCAGACAGACTCTCACAAAGTTGCCCAGGCTGCCCTTGCCCTCTTTACTGCCCAGGCAAAGCGCTGGACTTCCTGTCATCCCACCTCAGTATCAGGACTTACAGGCAGAGGTCACCAGGTCTGTTTCTGGAGAGATACATCTTAAGGTTACTGGCAAGAATAATCTCAGTCATATTCTTACATTGTAGTTATTTATCATGAAACGAAGTGTTTGGGGCAAACTTAACTCCATGACGGTCTGGGAGTGACCAGTAGGTGGCAGCACCAAAGCCAGCCAGCCTGGAAAGAACCAAACTTGGCAGATTTCTGTCTGCTCTTCTTGTTAGCCACACTTGAGGCAGCTTGGAGAAGACAAAAGCAGGAGAATGTTTAATGGAGATAAAATTTGCTCATATGCCTTTTCCCTTCATATTTTACTGAGTTATAACACACATGCAATTTGTTTCTGATCCTTCCAACACTGCTATCAGCCTGACCTTTAAGAACTTATGAAAGTTCTATCTTCCCCCTTGTTAAACCATCTAAGGCTTCTCTGTGCATGCACACACACACACACACACACACACACACACACACACACACAAAAACACACACACACACACACTGGAAATTGATGAGCCCTTCTGTAATATTGAGTTGGAAGTGTCACCCCAGCCTGCCAAGTGCTTGGACTCCAATTCCCAGCCTGCCAAGCACTGACTCCTCCCTGGGGAGGGTCAGGACCATTCCCACAGGGTATTAAGGCTTGCACCAGAAAAAGGAACATGTGATTTTAGGTTTGCCTGTGTGTTCCCTCTGTCTTCCCCCTGCCATGTTCCCAGCCACCCAGGAGTGCGCCGTTTATTAAACGCTGGCATTTAATTTGGTCTAATCTGGTTTAATTGGAGTTCTTTGTGTTGGCAGAGTGGTTCATATTAAGATTTTTCTTAACACCTTCCAGCCTTCAGTTGTCCATCACCATTACCTAGCATCAGAGAGATGATCTCCAAATATACAAAGAACTCAAGAAACTTGACATCAAAAGAACAAATAATCCAATAAAATAATGGGGTACAGACCTAAACAGAGGACTCTCAACAGAGGAATCTAAAATGGCTGAAAGGCACTTAAGGAAATGTTCAACACCATTATTCATCAGAGAAATGCAAATCAAAACAACTCTGAGATTCCTTCTTATACCTGTAAGAATGGCCAAGATCTAAAACACTGATGACAACTTATGCTGGAGAAGATGTGGGGTAAAAGGAACACTCCTGCATTGCTGGTGGAAATGCAAGCTGGTACAGCCCCTTTGAATGTCAGTATGGTGATTTCTCAGAAAATTAGGAAACAGCCTTCCTCAAGACCTAGCAATACCACTTTTGGGTGTATACCCAAAGGATGCTCAATCATACCACAAGGATATGTGCTCAACTGTGTTCATAACAGCATTATTTGTCATAGTTAGAACCTGGAAACAACCTAAATGCCCCTCGACTGAAGAATGGATAAAGAAATGTGGTACATTTACACAATGGAGTACTACACAGTAGAAAAAAGTAATGACATCTTAAAATTGCAGGCAAATGGATTGATCTAGAAAGCATATTGAGAGAGGTAACCTAGACCCAGAAAAACAAATATCATATGTACTCACTCATAAGTGGCTTTTAGACATAAAGCAAAGAAAAACCAGCCTATGGTTGATCCATAACCCCAGAGAACTTAGACAACAAAGAGGACCCTAAGATCTAATCTACATGGGATACAGAAAAAGACAAGATCTCCTGAGTAAATTGGGAGCATGGGGACCATGGGAGAGAGTAGGAGGAGAGGAGGAAGGAAAGGAGAAAAGCAGGAGGAAAAATATATAACTCAATAAAAAAATAAAAAGAAAGGCACTCGATTTATATTGATCTGATCATAACACACTTTAACCATCTCACTCAGTCCTAAGTGTGCAACCAATTCTGTAACTCACATTGCTGTGTGAAAATCCCAGAATATGTAAATCTTGCATCCCCTAAATTCATCCAACCCATGAAACAATGTCCCACTTGCCCCCAAGCCTGCCTGGCAAAGAGCTCTCTCTCTCTCTCTCTCTCTCTCTCTCTCTCTCTCTCTCTCTCTCTCTCTCTCTCCCTCCCTCCCTCCCTCCCTCCGTCTCTCCCTCCCTCCCTATCCCTCCCCCTCTCTTCCTTTCTCTCTCTCTCTCTCCCTCCCTCCCTCCCTTCCTCCCTTCTTCCCTTTCCCTCCCTTCCTCTCTCTCTCTCTCTCTCTCTCTCTCTCTCTCTCTCTCTCTCTCTGTCTCTCTCTCATTCTGGTGACTCTGCAGAGTCATGCAGCTTCTGTCTCTCTTGACTGGTTCACTTTACTTGACATGCTCAGATCCTCCAGGCTGTAACTGTTTCCTTACACTTTAGGGATAAACTCTGCTTTCAACTGCCACATTTTGTTTACTTGCTCATCCGTCGGTGAGCGAAGACCTTTGTGGATTCTCCCAGCTGTCCATGGTGATGAGTGCAGCTGTTACCCTGGCTTTGGCAGTATCCTTTTATCCTTTCTTCCTTCAGCTCCTCTGGATATATAGACTCGCATGTTTGTTTTCTTTCTGTTGCTGTGATGAAAACACCTCAGCCAAAAACAGCTCAGGGCAGAAAAGGTTTATTTGACTTTCAATTCCAGGTTACAGTTCATCTCTAGGTGTGGCTGCAAAGGAGTGGGGACAACCAAGGACCAAGACAGGAACTTGAGAAAGCTAATCACATCACATCCATAGTCAAGAGTAGAGAGAAACAAGTACACACATATTCGCTTGCTTAGGCTCAACTGTTCTTTCATTCTTACAGTTTGGGTCCCCTGGCTAGAGAATGACACCACCCACAGTGGGCTGGGTCTTCTCATCACAGCTAACATAATCAAGACAATCCCCCACAGACCAGCACACAGGTCCACTCAATATAAACAACCCACCACACACACATTTGCAGGTCCACTCAACATAGACAGTCCCTCACTGAGACTCTTCCAAGGGATTCTAGGTTGTGTCAAGCTAATAATTACAGTTAGCCATCATGGCCTCATAGTACCACAGTCAGATTTTGTTTTTTTGTAACCTCTACACTCTTTACTTAGCAACCGTGCTGTTGTGAAGTATTAGTTTAAGATGCGTTACATTCATTTATACTGTGGACTAGTTGTTTGATGATGCAAGGATGTGTTCCATTCTTCTATGTTGAATTTGTTTAGCTCTGTGCAGCTGTGTGACTTTGCCTCCTTAAAATACCTGAGTGATCTAATAAAGAGCTGAACAGTAAATAGCTAGGCAGGAGAGAGAAATAGGTGGGGCTTGTAGACAAAGAGAATAAATAGGAGGAGAAATCTTGGGGGAGAAAAGAGGGCAAGGATCAAGAAAAGGAAAAGGAGAGGAGGGGCCAGCCACACAGCCACACAGCTGGCCACAGAGTAAATAGAGAAAAGTAAAAAGCCCAGAGGCAAAGCACAGAAGAAGAGAGACAGCATAATTAATTTAAGTTATGAGAGCTGGCTAGAAACAAGCCAGGCTAAGGCTGGGTGTTCACAAGAATAAGTCTCTGTGTATTTATTTGGGAGTTGGGTGGTGGGCCCCCAAGAGTTTTAAAAAAACAATTATACTGTGCCATTTTTATTCACACAAATATAGTGCAAGGATTCTAGTTTCCCCAAATCTTCACCAGTCTTATCGTCCACTGCTTGATAGCTGAAACAATGAATTGCTATGATATTTCATTTGTATTTCTAAGACGATAGAAAAGATATTAACATCTTTTTACACATTTGTTGCCCCTTTGTATATCATCTAGGGAAATGTCCACCTTTCATCCATGTTTAGGTTTGGTAATTTGTCTTTCTGCTCCTGGATTGTAGGTTTCTTTGTTTTCTTGTTACTAGGCCCCATCGGGTGTGTGATTTACAAATATCATCTCCGGTTGGCATGCTGCCTGCTCTCTCTGTTAATTCTCTCCTGACACACAGCACTGAAACAAGACAGCTTTTAAAAGACAGGATCTCACTAAGTATCCCAGCTGGAACTCACTACATAGTAAACCAGGCTGACTTCAAACCCACAGAGATCCGCCTGCCTCTGCTCCCATGTGCTGGAATAAAAGGGGTGCACCCACCTGACCTGCAACACATTCTAAAGGGAAACTGCTTTGTGAAACCAATGTCATCATTCTGTCCACGCAGTGTAGCGCCACACTTTTCTTAGCCCTCCCTTTTAAAGAACATTATTTCTTATTCTGGCTACTGCCATACAAGAGTTTTGTGCATAAAAGTCATTTCTTCCTGTGTCATGTGTGTGAATGTGTTGGGGAAGGGCATGCATGCACACATAGGATCAAATAATGTGAACACATTTATGATTTTGATGCATCTTTTAAAATTTATTTTCTTTTCTGTGATCAACTTTATTATAATAATTGTGGTCATCTGAATATATACTGAACCCCTCAGCTCTGTTTTCTCACATGTTATCATTAGCCTTTATACTAAGGTGAGGTAAGGTAGCAATCACCACTGTGTGTGGCTAGTTATATTGATTACACACATATACTGAAAGAGGTCATATCAACTACAAGACCACACAGTTGTTGATTTGTGGAATTAGCATTGAATGCTGTCTTCCTGAGTTCATGAAAGTTTTGAGACAGGGTTTTCAAGGTCTTCCTATGCAGCACTGGCTGGTCAGGAGGAACCTGCTATGTAGCCCAAACTGGCTTTGAACTTGTCACGGTCCTTTTGGTTCCGTTCTTAGTGCTGTGTTCACAGGTGTACATTGTGACACCTGGGTGTGTGGCTAGCTTTCTAAGGGACTTTCAAAATACACACCAAAGCAGCAGAACGCTCTTACATTCCCACCAGAAATAAGAAAAGGTGCAGGGTTTTCCCATCATCACCCATGCTTTTCTTTTTTCTCAACCACACAAATGAGTGTGCACTTGTCACTCCTTGGGGTTTTGCACATCTCTGATGGCTACAGTGTTTAGCATCTCTTAAGCCTCACTGGCCATTCCTCCTGTCCTCTGGGGACAAGGTTTTCAGTCTGGTTATGCGATGCCGGGTTTCAAAGGTTAAGCACACATTCTGAGTCTCTTACCAGACATGATTTATCTGGATTGCTTTCCATTTTCACTTTCTTGAAAAGTCCATTGAAGAACAAACGTATTCATTTTGTCTGGCTCCTCCCTTCTGACAATTTAGCTGACCATTAATCTACAGAAATCCTAACACAGAAATTTCACTCTTTTCTACTTGGGGATCTGCCTATTTGGCATAGTTTGCCTTGTGATAAAAGGAACTTGTCCTCGGGAAGGGGAACATTCCCATGAGGACCCACCTGTACCAGAACTGAGCCTGCTAGATTAGGAAGCCAAGTACCAGATGCAAAGCAGAAGCTATGATCTTCAAAGAGTTGTATGATGAATAATGCTGCCATTCTTGCCCAAGCACGTTGGCTTCTTCTTGTAACCAGCATTCAGGAACTGAGGCAGGAAGACTGCAGACTTAAATAAATACATACATAAAACAAATAAATAAAAATATCTAGATAATGCATAAAATATACAAAACAAAAGCTTCCCTTAAAATCTCAAAATACTGTCTAGTCTTTTGAGTTCAAATATAATATACTTTATATAGATTCAATCACATTAGGATCACACAATCCAATAAAATTGTAACCGGATAAATTCAAGTCATAGGCTAAATTATGCCTCACTATATTCTGTTTGTAAATGTGAGACTGTACACAGGCTTGTACAAATCTGCCACATTTTCACAGATGGGAAGTTGTAAAGGGCAAAGGTCCTTGTGCATGCAGATAAAGCACCAGAGAAGTCAGGAAAGTTAAACATGCAGCTTATCTCTCCAAGGGGAGAAAACATTTAACTGTTTCTTACAGAATGCTGGGGAAAATATAGTTTGCAACCTGGTAATCTTTTGCTACCTGTTGAGACAGGTTCTGTCCATATCCCCCAGAATGTTTGTTTATCTCAGACTTTTCCCCTAAAACCTTGAGCTTTGCTTCTAGGCCATGAAATTCATCATTGAGAGAGATGTTGCTTGTACTTTACAACAGCCTTAGTGACTTCCATGTTATCTTAGGGCCAGGCCAATCCTGACATTAACTCCCACAGGTATTGTGTTTAACCTCAGTCATTCTCCCTAGAGCTCTTAGCGTGAATGTTGTTTCTGAGACAGCAGAATTCATATTTACAGAAGAAGCCCCACATACGGTTGTAATAATATTTCATTTATATTTTTATAAATAAAGCTTGCCTGAAGTTCAGGGAGCAAAACAACCACACTGATCAGCCTTACAGACCAGGCAGTGGTGACACACACCTTTAATCCCAGTAGCCACACTAGTTTGCCATAGAAACAGGCAGTAGTGATACATGTAAGAGAGGAATATAAGACAGGAGGAGACAGCTCTCACACACAGTCTCAGAGGATTCCTGCAGGTAGGATCACCATTTCAGACTGAGGAAGAGGAAAGAGCCAGTGGCTGCTTCTAACCATCAGGTTGAACTCCAATTTCTCTCTCTGAGATTTTATTAAGTGTGTTACACATGGCTAAAGTAAATGAACTAGCATCAGACTTTTAAAGTTTGTTCCTACACCAGTACCGAGGTTAGACTGAACCAAGTTTCATTCTTCTCTCTTCACGGACCATTTCCCTGATATCCAGAAAGCTTTCAGGTACCTTCTGCAGCTAATCCTTTGCTGCCTGTGTGCACAAGGACTCTCTGCCTTCTACAGAAAGTGTCTTCTCTTTTGTGCTAAGTTTTGGCTATGAAGACAGGACCCCTGTGCTCAAAGTCTCAAGTTAAAAGCATGAGAAGGCAGTGGAGGCTTCCAGACATATGAGCTCTGACCCGAGCAGACCTCCCTCCGCACAGCCCACCCACGGGTGCCTGGGAGGCCAAAGCGCTGTCCAGCGCTTGGTGTGGGAGAATTGTCTGTATTCTGTCAATCATGTATTTTAATAAAATGCTGATTGGCCAGGCAGGAAGTATAGGCGGGTCAACCAGACAGGAAGTGAGGTGGGGCAATGAGAATAGGATAAGGCTAGGGAGGAGAAAGCTCCCTCAGCCACTCCTGCGCAGACCACTGAAGAGGCAACATGTAACTTGCCCAGCTGAGAAAGGTACGGAGCCATGTGCTAACATAGATAATGATAATGGATTAATGTAAGTTACAAGGACTAATAAGAAGCCTGACCTAATGGGCCAATCAGCTTTATAACTTATAGAGTTCTCTGTGTGATTGATTTTCTCTGGGACTTGCCAGCTGTGGGGTACCGGGAGGGAAGAGATACCCCAACAAGCTGGCCCCTCATATTACAAGCGCTCACCAATTTCTGTCCCATAGAGGAGCCTCTGCCTTCAAAGGGGAAGAATTTCTAAGAGCAGAGAAGAGTGAGCCTGTTTCTGCTGCTGAGAATCTTTGTTTTATAAATATCTGATTTGGGAGGCTAGGGTACTGAACAGTCACGAGGCCCAGGTTGATTGCAGTTAGGAGTGTGAGTTACCTCAGATAGACAGGCCCTGTGTGAGCACAATCATTGAGCCCCGGTGTCTATAGAGTGTCACTTCCACGGGGTACCCAGTGCTGAGAGAAGGGTCTATGGTAAGGTGGGTCTATGCTGGATCTTCTCTAGGTCTGCTTAAAGTCTTTTATACAAGCTCCCAAGCGTATCTGACCAAGAGGACTTATTTTCAGTAGGATTAATGTGTTTAGAGAAATCTTAGGTTCACCCAAGATTTAGAGAACACAAGAATTCCCATATTCTCACCAAGCACGTGAGTAACCTCCCCCTTTATTAATAGCACAGTATGGTGCTTGTTGCAGTAAAGAGACTAGGGCAGCATAGCTTCACCCACTGTCTTCAGTGGGCAGAATCAGTCACCCAAGGGGTTATGTGGTCTGCGAGTCCCAACTGATACAGAAATGATGGGAAGGAAGGGGTAGATTGTTGAATTTACATTTATTCACAAAACAACTGTTAGTATCCAAATATTGTACCTTGGTCTGGATTTTAGTTTATTGATATAAATTTTTATATTTATAAAAATTTATATCAATAATAATAATAATTAATAATAATAATTATAGTTTTATTATACTGTTTGTATAATAATGATAATTATATTATATGTATTATATATAATAATTATATTATATGTATTATAATAATATATTATATATAATACAATATATTATTATTATATTATAATAATTATTATATAATAATAATAACAATATATTATTATTATATTATAATAATATTATATTATAGTATAATAATAATAATTAATAATAATAATAGTTTTATTATACTGTTTGTGTATTTCTACTCTTGTTTAAGGTATTATGTTTATGAAGCTTATTTAAAAATGTAACATAAAATTTAAAAATACAGATCAATAGTTAGCCATCTATAACAGACAAATTTATAGTCATATTAGTTAGGATTTTGTAAGTATACAAAGATATATTTCAAGTAGATCAGTAATATTCAAATACCTCAAAGACCTACAGAATGTCATTTAAAATGTTTTAAGAACTTAGACTTTTCTCCACAGTGAGATACGTCTGCTCCTGACAGCACCAATTACTTCAAAGAGGATGATGGGCATCGAAGAAATTTGTTGTTGGATTTGAGTTTATAGTTTCACAGCCCTAAGGGCTCTCTGTATTTTGCCTGTTCGCCTTCACCTCCCCATCAAGACAGCCTGGATCCTTTCACTTTCCCGAAGTTGGGTCTTTTCTGAAATTAACCTATTGCTGAATTCATCCAGAAGGCAGCCTTTGGGTTGGCTTTAAAGTGTGCACCTATGTTTCCTCTGTGATATTTCTCTTTTTTTTTGCATACTGTGTTTTAGCTACTGCTTTGGTTTCTTTTCCTGTTGCTTGTGGGGAGACCCTGACAACAGCAACTAAACTGTACCCCCATCTGTGCTGTAGTTTACATCTCTTGAACTGCAACCAAAGATAGCTTTTGCTCTCCCTCCCCAATCTGTGTGTCTCTTATCTCATTTTATGTTTGTTCCTGCTGCTTTATTGTCAGGATTTCCTGTATGAAAATTAGTATGAAAATCAACTTTTTCAGTATGAAAAAGCAGGAGTGAAGTAGAATTTATTTCCCATTTTTAGGAAGAGCAATTTAGCTATTTTTCAGTTGTCTGTGTCATGTCAAGAAACTACTGCCTAGTAAAACAACACCTGTGATGATTTCAGTCCTTGTAGCTTTACACTTAGTTTATGGCCCCCTTTGAGCTGATGTGGTATATGGTGTGAAGCAAGGGTCCAGACAAACTTTTTCTGCGTGATGAGAGCTGGCTATCCTGGCACCATTTGTTTGTTTTGTTTCTTGCATGCTTTTAAAAACCTCTTCCCAAGGTATTGTCTTTGGTTGATTTCTGGGCCAGGAACTTGTTCTAGTAACCTCGTATTCTGTAAGGCCCCTAATGTTTTCCTGAAGTTTGTTTTACGTTTTTCTTTTAGGGGTTGTAGAGACGGTTCTATTGTTAAGAATAAACTTGATGCTCTTGCTGAGGACCTGAGCTCAGTTCCTAGCACCCACATGGTGGCTCACAAACTACCTATTACTCCAGCCCCCCGGGTATTGGACTTTCCCGGCTTCCCAGGGCACCTGCACTATACAGCATGCCTACCTACAGACACATACATTTAAGGAATTCCCAAGTCCAGTCTTGTAAACAGACAGGGTTAACTCCACTGTGATACACACAGAAAACAACAACAAAAATTTATTTATTTATCTTTTATACTCGTTCCTTAATATAGTTTGCATTGTGAACTGAAGCCAGGGTCTTATATAAGTATGCAACCTACCACTGAGGGGCATCAAAGCTCATAACGACCTCGTTAAATGGATTCAGGCAGCAACACTAAACCCTAAACAGTTGCCCCAAGGTGAAGAGCGATGCAAGAATCCAAACCAGAGGTTGGCAAGGAAAGAGGCGGGAGGAAGAAGCCAACACCTGAGGTGGGGCCTGGAGGACTCCGTGCAGGGGCCTCTACCCAAGCCCAAGCGGAAAGAGCCGCTAGAAGTTTAAAGACCAGGGCTCGGCTCTAGCTTGGTGAATGGTACTTTTCAAGTATATTCCTGGGGAAGATGGTTAAATATTAGCATTTTAGATAGGCATTATATATTCACGGGAAACCCCTAGCAACAGTCCCGACACATTTGCCAGCCATGTACTTGAAATGCCCCACACCAGAGAGTCTCGGTGAACTGCACAGGCCAGAATTTTCCACCCTCATTTGCTGCAGGCCTGGCATCGGGGAAAGGTCTGTAGGTGGGATTAGCGCGTTGTAAACTTGTGTTGCTTTTGCTGGGTCCCTCAACCAGAGCCACGCTTTTCACTCTCCCATGCAGCTTTGAAACTTGGAGTCCCTTCCCTTTCCCAGACCACCCTGGCCCAGAAGAGCCCACTGAGGCACTCCGCTCCACAGAAGCAGTCCTTGACAGATCGCGGAAGACACGGTTCGCGCCACACAGGACACTCTGCCACTTCCTTTCAGGGCTAGCATATCTGCTGCATCTGCTTCTACAAATGCCCTCGCATGCATTCCTCTGCTTCTGCTCTATTGAACGTTGTTGATGGCGGACATCTCTGGACACTTGCTCTCTGCCATTGGGGGAGGGGTAGCAGGGAAAAGCCCTGCCACGGCAGCTGCCAGGAGACCACCGATGGTGCTGCTGTTGGCAAGCGTCGAGCCATTAGGAAACAGCTCTCTAATAAAATGCAAGCTCTCTGCCTGGAATCTTTGAGGATGTCCAAGAAATATTGTCACCATTTAAACCTGGAGGAGGCCTTGTGCCAAACGCCTAAGGGAGATTGCTGGCTCCGCTCTCAAGCCGTCATAAAACTGACGCGTCCATTTCCAAATACATGAGAATGAAGAAAAAGAACATTAATGCTGTCAGTACTCTTAGCTTTTACCTCTTTAGCTGCTCGATTTAAATGAAATGTTACCATTTGGTTTCTATAACTATCTGATGGAGAGGAAGAGTGGGGCAGAAGGAAAGAAAAGCTGTTGTGACGTCAGGACAAGGAGGAAAACCTGAAGCCGAATGGCAGAACGGCTAAGAGGACGCTATTGGGTCAGCACCGCTACTCACCAGGCCAATGGCTCGGACAAGTGGCTCAACCTTTCAGACTTACTTCACCCGTCGCAAACAGGAACGATGCCCACCTAAACCGTGTGGTTGGCGAGATAAAGTAACCAGACAGAACAGTTAATTAGCTTTCCAGCACAGTGGAGAGAATGTGGAAAGGTACAGAGTTTGAAGTAGGCCACTGTGCTCATTCATCTCCTACAGCTTTATATGTCTAGTCTCTCCCTTAGTGTCCAAGGATATGTGTGGTAATAGATTTTGGTGAGCTAGAAAAAGGCTGGCTGAAGATACCACATACCCTGGACATAGGATTTGGAGGAACTGATCTGGAAGCTTCCTCCCTGAGGACTTGCTTTCTGTAGCATCTGAGGTCAAGAGAGAAAATGGTCAACAGTTCACCCAGCTGTGAAGCCTAAGAAGAATGCCCAGCGCAGCAGGGGAGCAACAGCAACAATTTTATCTTCGGGGTAACCAACAGCTCTCTGATTGGAATCAAGGCCTGTGCAATAAGAAATAAATTATGTCTGGTACTATAAACCCAGCCAATTACTTCATGGCTGGTGAGGCCTGTAAACCTCATGGGGACCCTACTAACGCCACTTCATTATACCAGCAGAATTTCTAATTTCATTCTGAATGCTTATACACACAGATAACTGCTGCTCTCGTCCCTCATCAGGGAAGATTCTTTTGCAACAAACAGGTGATCACAGAGATCCATAGCTGGCCAAAACACAGAAAACATCTGACCATGGAGAACCCATTCGCAGTCGAAATAATACAACCCCTACATGCACGCACACACACATACACACACACATGCACACACAGACACATACAAATAGTCACAGGGACACATACACAGGCACACAAGTACACAAGCACATACACACGTGCACCTACACAGGTGCACATACATGCAAACCCCCAATGAGCCTAACAGTCTGTTATTTATAGATTACATATATGCATATATGTGCCAACAATTGAAGAATAAGAGGCCATAAATTTGAGGAGTTGAAGGTCATAAGAACTGGAAATGGGAGGGGGAATTTTATGGAATGTTATATTTACTAGGCAAAGATTGGTTATGATATGCTGTATTTGTTTCACCTTGCCTGCCTAAGGCACCTGATTGGTCTAATAAAGAGCTGAATGGCCAATAGCTAGGTAAGACTGGTGGGCAGAGAGAATAAATAAAGGAGAAATCTTGGCTCAAGAAGAAAGAAGAGGAGGAGGAGGAGAGAAAGTGGGAGATGCCTGGCATCAGAAGTCAGGCAGCCATCAGCCAATAGACACAAAGACAGCAAGAAAGTAAGAAAAGGTAAAAAATCCTTGAGGCGAAAGGTAGATAAACAGGTTAATTTAAGTTAAAAGAGCTAGCCAGAAACATGCCTAAACTAGTCCAAACATTCAAAACTAATAACAAGTCTCTGTGTCGTGATTTGAGAGCTGGTTTGTGATCCAAAAGAAAAAACCCAGTACAAGGAATAGTGTGGTAATTTGAAGGAGAATGTCCCCCAAAGTCTCATATATTTAAAGACTTGATCCCCAGTAGGTGAAACTGTTTGGGGAGGATTAGGAGGTGTGGCCTTGTTGGAGGAGGTGTGGCATTGTTGAAGTAGGTGTGGCCTTGTTGGAGGAGGTGTGACCTTGATGGAGGAGGTGTGGCCTTGTTGGAGGAGGTGTGGCCTTGTTGGAGGAGGTGTGGCCTTGTTGAAGGAGGGGTGGCCTTGATGGAGGAGGTGTGGCCTTGTTGAAGGAGGAGTGGCCTTGTTGGAGGAGATGTGGCCTTGCTGGAGGAGGTGTGGCCTTGTTGGAGGTGTGGTCTTGTTGGAGGAGTTACTGGGTCACACGATGAGGTTCTGAAAAACCGGCCCATTCCCAGTGTGCCTCTCTCTGCCTCCTGATTGTGAATCAATACATCAGCTCCTAGTTGCTGCTTCCCTCTGTCATCATGGACTCTGGCTCTCTGAAACTGTAAGTCAAATTAATTGCTTTCTTTTGTAAGTTGCTTTGGTCATGATGTTTTATCACAGCAATAGAAAAGTAACCAAGACAGATAGAAATAATATAAATATAATATTCATGCATAAAATTCTCAAAAAATTAAAGGTTTTAAGAAGACTACAGACTGAACGTTCATGTTTTTCCTAAAGTCTCCAGTGCAGTCCTAACAGCCTTGCTTTATGCCAGGAGTGATGGAGAACACCTTTAATCCCAACACTCAGGAGGCAGAGGCAGGCAGATCTCTGTAAGCTGAGGCCAGCCTGATCTACAAGAGCGAGTTCCAGGACAGCGCAGGCTGTTACACAGAAAAACCTTGTCAAAAAGAAAAAAAAGAGGAGAGAGGAGGAAAAGGAAAATGAGGAGGAGAGGAGGAAGAGGAGGAAGAGGAGGACAAGGCAAAGAAGGAGGAATAAGAAGAGAAGGAGGAAGATGAACAGGAGGAGAAGCATGAGAAGGTGGAGCCTTGTTCACAGGGTTGGACGCTCATAAATGGCATTAGTGATAAAAATAAAAGACCCAGGAGAGCTCCTTCATCACTTCCACCGAGACGGGCACAGTGAGAGGACAGCCACCAGTGACCTAGGAAGCATGTTCTCACCAGATAGCAAAGCACCCAGACCTTGGACTGCCCGGCCTCCAGAACTGGAAGAAATCAGTCTAAGTGGTGTGGTTCTTTGTTATAGCAGCTCCCGTATGAACTAAGACGGGAAACAGAAACATAAATCATAAACAAGTACATGGAATCACACCCATGTTCCAGAAACAGACCACACAGAAGTAAAAAGGAAATTATAGAAATGTCTCTCTTAGCAATAATTTCCCTAAGATTTTTAATTAGAGGTTTCATTCTCCTTTTTATGTAGAAGAGAAAGGAAAAGATTTGTAGGCTTGCTTTCCGTATGACAAATCTTCATCTCTGAGAGCGTCAAGCTCCTTCCTGTGTCTCGTCCCCCGCAATGCTGGTGCTGCCTGGGGCAGGATAACATCAAGGGGCAGGATTGTCTGGTTGCTAAGCTTCTGTTTGGCTGCACTGCATCCTCCTACCCAGGAGATGGATTGTGCCTCACACTTAGCTATCTGAACAAAACTGGAATAAGAGAGAATGAGGAAGCAGGCTGAAGTCAGATCCTGGTCCTCGTCCAGAAAGTGTGCAGGTTTCAAGCAAGGACAGATCCCGGTACGGCTCATTCAAATACAAGAGCTGTGGCAGTAACCTTCCCTGCGGAAATTCTCTTTGGCTAAAGTTAGTCTGCAGCATCGTGTAAGGCAGATTTCCTGAGCCAATCTGAGTGTGAGCAGTCTTTGCAAATTGAAGCAAATGGTCCCTGCATTTTGGTTCCTATAAAAACGTCTTTGCTTTTCTTTTCAATGGCAGCATCTGTTGTCCATCAGAAAGTCTAAATTAGAGAGAATTAAGCTAGATATGACCAAGCGTGTACTACCCACACACATGATGCTTAGTTACATGTCAACTCACATCTACACACAACTTTACATAGGTGCAACACATAAAAACTCATTCTTATCAAATCCCACCCTCAGTAAGAGAAGCACAGTCTTCACAGATTGAAGGAAAATGTTTCTGCATGTGTGGGCATGTGTATGAGTGTACATGTACATAAATACATGCACACATTTCACATACTGTTTCAGAACACACCTACAGTGTAAGCTTCATAAGGCAAAAACTGGTGCATCTTGTAGTAAGTTTTTGATACTTTATGAAAGAATACATATGTGATAAATTATTTCATTTGCTCAAGATAATCTTTGTGAGAATGCATGTGTAATAAATTATTTCATTTGCTTAAGATAATCTATAATAATCAGTTGTCTTTTACTGAAAGTCAAATATTAATTATCACTACAATATGGGAAGTGGGCAGTTGGTTGCTAACAATGCTCGCCTGTGTTAAAGTACAGAACTTTATGCAAGCTCCCAGGTGGATTTGTACCCCCATGGAAATACAGAAATTTTTTAAAATTTTTGTGTGTGTACATTTGCCTACATACATGCTTGGTACTCAAGAAAGCCAGAAGAGAGCATTGTACTGGAGTTACAGATGGTTATGAGCTGCCAAGTGGGTGCTGGGAATCAAACCTGGGTCCTCTGGGAGGCTAGCCAGTGATTTTAACTGTTAAGCCATCTCTCTAGCCCCTTGGAAATGATTTTTAGAAATTTATTCTAACTCATCATCAGCTCTAAGGCTGAAATGCTGACCCATCTTTGCTGCTAGCCGAGGAAAGATGCTTCTTAAGGAAGTACATGGCCCATGTTCCTCTCAGTGGTCACATGTTGGAGAATTCTGATTAGATTAGGGCTAAAGATGAAAAGTCAGATGATGGTTGGTCAATATGCCCTAATCCAAGGGTCCTCAGGGCCATGGCCAAATTCACTCAGGTAGTGCCAGGCTGAAGGCCATTCTATGTTCATATCCCAGGCTGACTGGGTTAAATGAGAATACGGTAGCTTTAGTTTCTTCTCCAGATACTGTTACTGAGCTTGACTTTGTTTCTTCTGCTGTGGCTCATTCTCTGAGGTTAGTGTTAACCGGTGGCTGGGGTTGAAAGGTTCACTGACCCACTGCTCAGGGTGTTTTAATTCTTCTGCTTTGAACCAGCTCGGAGACCACAGGACCCCTTCAACCCTTCCACTCTTTTCCCTGTTGACATGTCTCTGTCATCCCCTCCCCACTGACTCAAGCAATTCCTAAACAAGAGCTAAATATACTCTCCTTGGTGGAAAAGAACCATCTGGAATCCTTTCCCTTACCTCAGGATCTTGATACACTGTCACAAGAAGCAATAGAAAAAAAAAGAAATTTCACTTACAGGAAAGAAGGAAAAAGTAATTAGCTCATCCTCAGTCCTACGCGCAGAGACAAGGCACACACCCCTGTCAGTAAGAAAGCTTAGACTTGAGAGATGAGAGGATTCTGAGAGAATCATCAGATTCCCATGTCTTTATTCTTTCCACCAAAAATGAGGAACACTGGGTAATATTTCCAGCAAGTGGCTTTTTTTATTAACCCCTTATTGCAGAGAGAGAGAGAGAGAAACCTACATGCTCCGAGAAAAAGAAATGATAAACAAGAAAACAAGAATAAGAGTTCTCTTGAGAACGCTTCTCACTTGGGGCACCAGAATAACGGTCCCTGCACTCATGGTGCCCACTGGCATGAATACCCACTTAGTATTTAGTTTGTTGGATTTCTTGCTTCCAGATCCTCCTGGCCAAATTTATTGCCCGTGGCTGAAGAAAGGATTTTTTCCCCCATGAAACTTGTTTTGGCTTGAAGTAAAGTTCAAATAATATTTACCAAGATTATTAAAAAACTCTAAAGCTTTTTTTCTTCTTCAACATCCAGGGATGGAATGTCAGAAAGTGTTGACAATAATTTTTTAAATTAATATTTTTGGAAGAATTTTCTTTAATAAAAGATCAAATAATTACCACAATGCTGGAAGTGGGCGGCTGGCTGGTAACAATGCTTGCCCACAACGAAGAGCAGAACTTCATGGAAGTCTGGGGGCAGCTTTGTACCCGGTGGAAATACAGATTCTCTTCTTAATGAGGAATTAAAATTCTTATTCTACTTATGCTCGGCTCTAAGGGCGAAATGCTGGCCTCAAAACCACCTTTGCTGCTCTCAAAGGGAAGAATGCTTCTCAATGGAGCACACAGCCCACACAGCTTCTCGGTGGCCACACACTGGGGAACTCTGCTCTGCTTATTAAAGACAACAACTGCAGCCTGTTCTACACCCTGCAGTGTTCCTTCCTTTCAACATCCAGCCAAAGAAGTCGGTGTGATGATGCATGCCCGTAAGCTCAACACTTGGGAGGTGGAGGCAGAAGGATGCCTGTAAGTCCAACACGTGGAAGGTGGAGGCAGGAGGATGCCTGTAAGCCCAACGCTTGGGAGGTGGAGGCAAGAGGATGCCTGTAAGCCCAACACTTTGGAGGTGGAGGCAAGAGGATGACTGTAATCCCAACACTTGGGAGGTGGAGGCAGGAGGATGCCTGTAAGCCCAACATGTGGGAGGTGGAGGCAGAAGGATGCCTGTAAGCCCAACACATTGGAGGTGGAGGCAGGAGGAAGACTGTAAGCCCCCAACACTTGGGAGGTGGAGGCAGGAGGATACCTGTAAGCCTAACACATGGAAGGTGGAGAGGCAGGAGGATACCTGTAAGCCTAACACGTGGAAGGTGGAGGCAGGAGAATGCCTGTAAGCCCAACACATTGGAGGTGGAGGCAGGAGAAAGACTGTAAGCCCCCAACACTTGGGAGGTGGAGGCAGGAGGATACCTGTAAGCCTAACACGTGGAAGGTGGAGAGGCAGGAGGATACCTGTAAGCCTAACACGTGGAAGGTGGAGGCAGGAGGATGCCTGTGAGCTCAACACTTGGGAGGTGGAGGCAAGAGGCTGCCTGTAAGTCCAACATGTGGGAGGTGGAGGCAGGAGGCTGCCTGTAAGTCCAACACGTGGGAGGTGGAGGCAGGAGGATCAGGCCTTCAGAGGAGCCCTTCAACTATAACGGGGGCTCAGGTCCAGTTGGAACTACACGGGACACTACCTCAAAACAAACAAGCAAATGAAAACTTCCAGCCAGGGCAGAGGTTGTGGAACAGAGTGAGGCTGATGAAGCCCTAGTTACAGCAGAATCAGCACCACTTGGCCCCGAGGAACCGACACTTCTCAGGCTCTGTCAGGGTTGTGTTAGCAACCTGTGCCCCCACACCTTCTAATTTCATTCTCCATTCTGTGTGCCATCTTCTCAAACTCCATGTCCTAGTGTGTACATCCTGAGTTGGACAAAGCACTGCACTCCTCTGCCCATTACCATGTAGGAGTGACCCTGTGCTAGGTCCCATGAGACATGGCTGATATCCTGCAACAACCATTTGCTGAGTTCCCACAAATGAAAGCAGTGTACAGGCAGATCCCCACCCCAGCTCCTGCTCAGCTCCCAGTAACCCCACTGTGATCACCAAGACACACAGGGATAACAGGATGAAACTTGGCATCGGAATGGCGGGCTGTCCAGATGGCAGGGAAAGTTGCGTGCCGCAAAGTTCAGACCTGAGTTCTGTCCTCACATGGTAGGAGAGCGCTGACTTCCTCAGACTGCCACATACGTCATGGTGTGACATGCATGGACACACACATGCACAGGCACATGCTCACACACATACATACACTGAATAAATGAATGAATGAAATGTAATTTTTTAAAAAAAATAAAGAACTTGTTTCTCTTCTGTCTCTTTGCCATCCTGCTGCCTGTTATAGCAGTCATGGAGAATCCCGTCTTCCAAGTCTATGCTCTCTGGAGGATTCCAAGTCAGAATGGAAGCATCCTGGGATTGGTGAGGGAAGCCAGGAGGAGGCCAGCCCACATATTATCAGCTGGCCTGAGTTTCCTTCTCTTATTATTTATATCTTTTTCCTAAAAAGAAATATTCTGTTTCTCAAAAAGTTTTCTTTCCCACTCTTAAGAGTTTGGTCTAGTGTGCAGAGACCACCTGCTTGGCTAACCTGAGACATCACCTACACCAGGCTACCTCTTCATGGCCAGGCATCAGGGGTGACCACAGGGATGACAAAGAGAAGCCTTCTATGTTAGTCAGGGTTCTCCAAAGGAACCAAACAGAGAGAAAGAACACATGGAGATAGGAAACTGGCCGCAAAATGTCGTCTGTTAATTCAATAATGGCTACCTCATGCTGGAGCAGATGAGAATCTGGAAGTTTCTCGGGCTGCGAGACTGGATGCCTCAGCTGTCCCAATCTGGTCCTGAGGACCAGGATACCTGGATGGCTGCTGGTCTTGCACCTGCATTGCAATCCCTGAGATGCTGATTCTAATATCAGCAAAGGAATGCCCAGTAACAGGATAAATGAACCCACCCATGGGGTGAGGGAAAGCAGACAAAAAGAAGGGCTTTGATTGAAGACCTGTGGGTGGTCGGCCTGCAGATCCTCTCATCTAGGATGCCACCATAGTTCTCCCAGATTGATGAGTGGGGGTATTTATTCCCATTTCAAATAATCTGACCAAGAAAATTCTCATGGGGTGTCCAATGACTGTGTCTTAGCTGATTCTAGATGCAGCAGCCCAGACTGTCCATCACACCCTGCTTTACCAGGACAGACAGAAATGAAAGCAAACAGTGAGGGATGGGCTCAGGCATCCATCAGCTCCGAGAGCCAGTCAGCTCTCTCTGAGAGTCTTTCTTTCATCTCATAGTGGACAAAGTGGGGACCCTAAATGCTCTCAGAGTCAGATGGAGATGACTGGGAGTGGCCAGACCTAGGCTGGAATTCTAGTTCCCTTGACAGCGGTCTGAGCAATCCTGATGAGGTTAGCTTCTCGGAGTCAACCAGGACAGGAACCCTGGCTCCTTAAGTCATCCTAACTACCTGAGCCAGGGCTTGCGTAGCCTTGGCACAGTGCCTGGTCCACATTGCAGCCTCCATGCATAGTAGGCTAATGTGTTCCTCTCGTTCTCACCTGGTATAGCGCTCGCTAATCCCAGAAAACAAACATTCAGATACACTTGGGAAAGGAAGTCAAAACTCAAAAGATGAACCTACTCCAACAAATGTGGGAAACGTGACTAGAAATACATATAGATATGACACAGCCACCACCCTTGAGCCCATGTCCCCAACAGGCTAACCTCCTTGCCACCTAGCATTCAGGATTCTCCTAAATCTGGAATCACAGAGAGCTGACATGTCTGAGAATTCAGAGCGTTACTTTTTAAAAGAAGTGGCAAACTTAGAGAAGACCCAAACAAACGAAGGCACAGATTCAGGAACCCTTAGAAGGCCTCTGCAGGACAGTCTTCAGAGTGAACAAAATAGCTATCAAACCAGAGGAAAAAAATCTAAACTATGGAGGAAAAAAAATCGGTAAGGAAATTGAAACACTGGAAAACACCCTTCATGGAGCCAAGTCCGAGTTACAGGGACAGACAGAGGAAGCCAACAGAGTAAATGGATCTGGAACTGGCCAGGGCAGGCTATGTGGAGTCAAAGCCACTAACGTGGAGCTGAAGCTCTGGATGTGTGGGGACACCTAGGGTGTCCAGTCTGACATCTCCATCCTCTCCCTGACTCCTTAGCGATGAAAGACACTACCACCTCCGCCTCGAGTCCTGCTGGTGAAGGGACTTCAGAATTCACACATCCTCGCCTAGGCTTTCGGGTCTGTCTGTCTCAGAGTCTGCATAAGCTGTAGAAAGGGGATGGGAAGGTGGCATTACCCCTCCAGAGAGGGAGGATGAGTGCCAGACCCTCCCTCGGCTCTGCTTCCACCTTTCCTGCTCACACCTGCAAGTTTCTGCTGCAGCCTTCCCTGACCAGAGGCACACGAGAGGCGTTCGGTCACAGCCTCTGTGTTGGTCGCAAGTCAGCCCTTCTGCAGGTCTCTCCTGCCTTCATCCTGACCCTCTCTCCTTACTCCATTTAGCTTTCACCTCATGAACCCAGAGTTTCCTGGCTTCTTCTAACTCCTGACTCCAATTTCACCTTCCTTGCCAGGCCCTGGGTACTCCCAGCCACATCAAGTGCCTGGTCTGGCCCCGAGTTCTTCTTCCAGGCTTCCCAGGACTCTGATAGTCTTGATTCTAATTTTTGGATCCTGGCATCTTGGCCCTTAATTGTTCTGGTTTGATGCACACTTACCAAGCAGCTAAGGCCATGCATCTGCCCCAATGCTGTATTTCCTAGACACCCTAGTGCGGAAAGACCCAGCTCCATGAAGTCTCTGAGCATAGCTAAGAGAAAATAACATGCAAGGGACAGTAAGAGCTCTGTGGTTTAGAAAATAAGGAAGGAGAGAAGTACTTGGGTAACCTGTTATCCAGACTTTGAAGTCTTTGTAGGAAAAGCCTCCCAATTCCCACTTACTTCCTTCTGCTCAAAGAAACTGCCATTTCAGAGCATAAATACTCAAGATGGGATCCCCCAGATCTTTCAGATCTCTACATCCTCTCAAAACTGTCAATAATTTCAGAGCTCCAAGTCGTTTTCCTTACTCTTCTGTTTCATATTCACTAATTCATTTACTTAACATAGTGTTCTTGATACTTCAAAATACATAATTTATGGCATGATCATATATTTAAAGAACTATATGTCATTGATCAACAGTGGGCACTATTCCTGAACCAATGCTTGTCTGAACATGGGAATGTTCATGTCAAGATGAGAAGGACAAGGCATTATACTAACAGAGCATGGGGAAAACTGACAGCAAGCAGGGGAGACACAGGCATTCCGCCCAAGCAAGTGAACAGTGCATACCTGGTATGTCCATTTCTACATGATAAAGACACAGGTTCTCAAACCCTTAATGCCCTGGCATGCCTAGAAAATTGTTATTTTATAAGGCACATTGGGATAAATAGAGCTGGCTGCTTGAAGCAGGACATAATTGTCCCCAGGCACTCAGCTGTCAGAGACTCAAGGCAGTTGCCTGGAGGAGGAGGCGTCAGCATCTCACACCTGTAACTCCTCTGCAACCCATCAAAGGTTCTGGCAAACAGGTAAGCACTAATCAACTCAACAGTTCTGAGTTCCTACAAACACTGCGGGGCAACAGGGAATGTCCACCCACTACACTAGGAATTTGGGATATATCCATGAACAACACAGAGAATGACCCCTGCCCCCAGGAGTTCTAATGTGAGGACACACATGTATGTATGCTTATGTTAGCACATAAGCATGTGCTACAGCTCTTGGGCTGCATGGATTGAAGATGTAGAGCTGAATGAAGACGCAGAGTGGGGCTGAGAGATAGGAAGTGAACAGAAAAGTAAATGGAGTGGACAGGACAGGGGAAGTGACTAGAACAGGAAGCAGAGAAGAAAGGAAGTAGAGAAGACAGGAAGTAAAAAAGACAGGAAGTGGAGAAGACAGGAAGTAGAGAAGACAAGTAGTGAAGAAGTCATGATGTAGAGAAGACAGGAAGTGAAGAAGACAGGAAGTGAAGAAAACAGGATGCAGAGAAGACAGGAAGTGGAGAAGACAAGAAATGGAGAAGACAGGAAATGGAGAAGACAGGAAATGGAGATGACAGGAAGTGGAGAAGACAAGAAATGGAGAAGACAGGAAGTGGAGAAGACAGGATGTGGAGAAGACAGGAAGTGGAGAAGACAGGAGGTAGAGAAGATAGGAAGTGGAGAAGACAGGATATGGAGAAGACAGGAAGTGGAGATGACAGGAAGTAAGGAGGAAAGGGAGTGCAGAGGACAGGCTGCTGCTTCCTCACAGAGAAAGTAAACAAAGACTTGGAGAAAGTGAGGCTCTTAGTCAATTCCAGGCTGTAGAGAAAGCAAGAACAAAGTCCTTCTGAAGAGAAAGTGCTTCACAGCTTTTCCTGAAATAGCAAGGAAACCCAACCGGTACAGAACAAGAAAAAAAGGAGAAATAGGAACCATGCCAAGGAAGAGCTGAAGTTATAAAACCAGGAAATACCAAACTCAACATTAGTAGAGGAAAGATAACAAGATAAGTACAGAGATTAATGAAATGCAGACATATAAGGGTTCAACGAAATGAAAAGCTAATTCTTCAAAAAGATGAACGAATAGAAAAACCTTGGTCAAATTCACAAGAAAAAGAAGACCTAATTAGAGAAAATTATTGACAAAATGGAGAATGTACACAATAATACTGAAATCTGGATGATAATGAGGGAATATGTTGAAGATGAATTTCAATAAATTGGAAAATCTTGAAAAAACATACATATTTCTAGACATATATCATCTACTGAAATTAAACCAAGATGACAGAAGATATGAACAACCTACAGAGATCAGGGAAAAACAGTGAGAAGCAGTAACAAAGTCTCCCAACAAACAAACAAACAAGGGCCACATGGATTTGCTGTTGAATTCTGCTGAGTCCGTAAGGAAAAATTAATTACCAAAACTCCTCAAAATAGTTCAAAAATTAGAAAGGGAAGAAATGCTTCCTAACTCAGTCTGTGAAACCTGTAGTACCCAGATACTAAAACCAGACTAGGGACACAGTGAAGGGAAAACCGCTGACCACAGAAAATAGACATGGAAATCCTGAATAGAACCCTGCAAACTGAACTAGCAACACATTCTAACTATCTCAACACCATGACAAAGTTGACTTCTTTCTGAAAATGCAAGGATGGTTCAAAATATGAGATTATTAAGGGTAGAACAGTGCATAAAAAGAATTAGTAATAAATATTACATGATGATAATAAACACAAGAATATCAATATGATGAAATTCCTGAAAAATGGTAACAGAAAGGCAATGTTTCAGCATACTAAGGTTTATTCGCAGCAGCAACCCTGCAGCCACTGTTACACTAAATGGGCAAACTGGAAGCATGTCCTTTAAATCAGAGGACAAGGGTGTCTACCCTCAGCACTCTCAACAGAGTAAAAACCCTAAAGAGAGAACTAGAAAAGAGTCATAAAGTTCATAGAGAAACACAATGACCCTTTCCTTTTTTTTAATTTTTTTAAATTGTTTGTTTGTTTGTTTGTTTATTCAAGTATCTGAAAACACTCTTTCCACTTCCTCCCCTCCTCCCAATATCCTCCCGCTCCCCCCACTCCCTCTCCTCCTCCCTCACCATTCCCAAGAACAGTCAGGGTTTCCTGTCCTGTTTGGAATCCAAGTTCCTCCCCCCTCCCTCCGGGTCCAGGAAGGTGAGCATCCAAACAGGCCAGGATCCCAAAAAGCCAGTCCATGCAGACGCAACAAGACCCAGTGCCATTGTCAATGGCTTCTCAATCTTCATTTGGACCTCGGGGGCTCAGTCAGCCCCCATGTCAGCCACATTCAGAGAATCCAGTTTGATCAAATGCTCGTTCAGTCCCAGTCCAGCTGGCCTTGGTGAGCTCCCATTCGATCAGTCCCCTTGTATCAGTGGGTGAACGCACCCTTCGCGGTCAGGGAAATGCAAATCAAAACCACTTTGAGATACCATCTTACACCTGTCAGAATAGCTAAACTCAAAAACACCAATGATAGCCTATGCTGGAGAGGATGTGGAGTGAGGGGAACACTCATCCATTGTTGGTGGGAATGCAATCTTGTACAGCCGCTGTGGAAATCAGTGTGGCGGTTTCTCAGGAAACTGAGAGTCAACCTCCCTCAGGACCCAGCAATTCCACTCTTGGGAATATACCCAAGAGATGCCCTATCATACTACAAAAGTATTTGTTCAACTATGTTCATAGTTGCACTATTTGTAATAGCCAGAACATGGAAACAACCTAGGTGCCCCTCAATAGAAGAATGGTTATAAAGGTGTGGAACATATACACATTAGAGTTCTACTCAGCGGCAAAAAACAATGACATCTTGAATTTTGCATGCAAATGGATGGAAATAGAAAATGCTTTACTGAGTGAGACCCTTTCCTTTTACATTTATTCTTCACTCATACATTTCATCCTGACCAATTTCCCCTCCCTCCACTCCCCCCAGTACCCTCACCTCCCCTCTCCCCAAATTCACTTCCCCTCCATTTCCCTTCAAAATAGAGCAGGTATCCCAGGGCCATGGTGAGTTACAATAAGACTAGGCACAAACTCTCATAGCAGGGCTAGATAAGGCCACCCAGTAGGAGAAAAGGGGTCCCAAGAGCAGGTAAAAGAGTTGGAGACACCAAAATTTCCACTGTTAGGAGACCCACAAGAACACCAAGCTACACAACCAAGCTATATAACATACAAGCAGATGATTTAAGCCATTCCATTCTTAACAATGGTGCCAAAAGTAGATCTAAAGAAGAGGTAGTCTCTTTAATAAATGGTATTATAAAACTAGATGTTTGTATATAGAATAGAATGAATTTCTTTTTTGTGACTATTGTATTTTATTTTGCTGGGTTTTGGCTTTTTATTGTTTTTATTGAGCTATACAGTTTTCGCTGCTCCTCTCCCTTCCTCCCCCTCCCTTTCTCCCCTGTCCTGTGACCCCCATGATCCCAATTTACTCAGGAGATCTCGTCTTTTTCTCCTTCCTATGTAGATCCATGTATGCCTTTGTTAAGGTCCTCCTTGTTGCCTAGGTTCTCTGTGGTTGTAGACTGTAGCCTGGATTTTCTTTGCTTTATATCTAAAGACCACTTATGAGTGAGCATATGTTATATTTGTCTTCCTGGGTCTGAGTTACCTCTCTCAATATGGTTTTTTTTTTAGATCTAACTATTTTCCCATAAATTTTAAGATGTCATTAATTTTTACTGCTGTGTAGCAGTTGAGGGGCATCTAGATTGTTTCCAGGTTCTGACTATTATGAATAATACTGCTATGACATAGTTGAGTACATGTCCTTGTGGCCTGATTGAGCATTCTTTGGATATATACCCAACAACGGTATTGTGAGGTCTTGAGGTAGGTTGTTTCCTAACTTTCGGAGAAATCACCATACTGATTTCCAAATTGGTTGTACAAGTTCTCACTCCCACCAGCAATGGAGGAGTGTTCCCTTTACCCCACATCCTCTACAGCATAAGTTGTCATCAGTGTTTTTGATCTTGGTCATTCTGACAGGTGTAAGATGGAATCTCAGAGTTATTTTGAATTGTATTTCTCTGAAGGAAGTTAAGCATTTCCTTAAGTGTCTTTCAGCCATTTGAGATTCATCTGTTAAGAGTTCTCTGTTTAGGTCTGTATCCCATTTTGTATTGGATTATTTGTTCTTTTGATGTCAAGTTTCTTGAGTTCTTTGTATATTTTGGAGATCAGTCCTCTGTCATATGTGGGGTTGGTGAAGATCTTTTCCCATTCTGTAGGCTGCCGTTTTGTCTTGTTGACCATGTCCTTTGTTTTACAGAAGCTTCTCAGTTTCAGGAGGTCACATTTATTAATTTATTAATTGCTGATCTCAGTGTCTGTGCTAATAGGGTTATATTTAGGAAGTGGTCTCCTGTGCCAATGTGAAACTGAATTTCTATCTCTGCAATGGTTTGAATGTAATTGATGCCATAAGCTCATAGGGAGTGGAAATATTGGGAGGTGTGGCTTTGATGGAGTGGGTGTGGCCTTGGTGGAGAGAGTGTGTCACTGTGGAGATGGGCTTTGAGGTCTTCTATGCCAAATTAGGCCCAGTGACACAGTTCACTTCTTATTGCTTGTGGGTCAAAATGATGCTCTCCCAGCTCCTTCCCTAGCACCGTGTCTGCCTGCACACCACCATGTCCCGCCATGATGATAATGGACTAAACCTCTGAACTGTAAGCCACCCAATTAAATGTTTTCCTATATAAGAGCTGTCATGGTCATGGTGTCTCTTCACAGCAATAGAAAACCTAACTAAGACAATCTCTTACCCTACACAAAAGTCAACTGAAGACAGATGAAAAACCTTAATACAAAGCATGAAATTTCTGAAGGAAGTCAGGGAAGACATTTTTTTAAAATATTTATTTATTTATCATGTATACAATATTCTGTCTACGTGCAGGCCTGAAGAGGGCACCAGGCTGCATTACAGATGGTTGTGAGCCACCATGTGGTTGCTGGGAATTGAACTCAGGACCTCTGGAAGAGCAGGCAATGCTCTTAACCGCTGAGCCACCTCTCCAGCCCCCCAGGGAAGACATTTTTAAGTGCACACACCTGCAAGGACTTTCTGAATGAAACTCAGGAAATATCTCAGGAAGCAATGACACAATTGATAAATATATTACATCAAAGTCAAAAGCTTTACATAGCAAAGGAAACAGTCACCAGAGTGAAGAGATGATCGACAGAATATTACAAAAGGGTCCCAGCCATTCGCCCAACAGGACTCATGTCCAAACTACAAAAAGAACTCAAGAATCCAAACAGAAGACCAACATTGATAAAGAAGAGAAATCCCATGAGGAGGCTTGCAGAAAGAGATGTTCACACAGTGTTGGTGGGAATGTAAATTAGTCTAGACACTATAAAAACCAAGACAGAGGTTCCTCAGTAAAGGAAAATAAAAGCACTCTCTAGCATATAGTTGGTGGTATCCAGGTATATTGCTCAGTACAAAAAGGGGACCTCTGTTTACTGTGGCACCACTCATAGAACCCAAGTTATAGAATCAGACTAGGTCTCACTGAGGGCCAAATGGTAAAGAAGATGCTGTAGGTGAAGAGATAGCCCAGCAGTGAAGAGCACTTGTGTTCTTACAAAGAAGCCTGAGTCATCCTCACACAGCTGGTATCCTAAAGCCAAGACTAGGGGCAGTGAGGGAAGGCATAGATAATAGACAGGCACACACACATACACACACACACACACACACACACACAGTAACACAAGGTTCAGGTGATCTAGCTTCTATGATGGAGAAGCCACAACACCCTATAAGCTCAGTGTGAGGGTAGAGGATCCCGAAGTGATATTTTCTACACACACTATCAACATTCACACTCAGACCAGAAGCAGGCTGTGCTATCCCTCTGGGCCTCACCCAGGCCAAAGAACAAACAAAACCTTTGCCATTACTCATGGTTCTGAGGCTCTGGTCCTTGATGTGGCCATGTTCATGTCAGTAACATACACTCATTCTCTCAGGACATCAGTTGGTCCCTACGGGTCCACACATCTGTTCCCAGCATCCACATGAAGACTCATGACTATCCATAACTCCAGTTTCTGGGGGATAGAACCCCTCTTCTGACCTCTACAGGCACCAGGCATGGACATGGTACACAAACATACATTTATGCTAAATACCCATACACATACAATAACACATTTTTAAAAAGAAAATGTGGTACAGTTTACATGTACAAACAAACAACAATAGAGTATTGTTGGGTAATATAGAAGAATCAAATTGTGCCACTTTCATGAAAATAAATTTTAAAAAACAGAGATCATCATCATAAACAAAATAAACCAGACTCAGAAAGGAAAACATTTCATGTTTTCTGCCATACATGAAATCTAGGGATTTCTTTTGTTTTGTTTTGTTTTGAAGGCATGAAAATATGTGTGTTGCTCAGGAAGAGGCTGGGAGACAAGGAGACAAGGTAGGGAGGGCAAAGGGATCAAATGCCTAACAACAAATCCATACATGCAATAGACATACACTAAAAGAACAGCTTTAAAACCTGTTTGTGATGGGGGATTTCATGACTACAGATGTCAGCTGAAGGGTCCCATTCTTCTCCTGTCCACTGAACCCCAAAGAATCCTGCAATGGCCTCTTCTGGTCAAAGGGCTAAGTTCCTTAGGTAAGGACACTTTTTGACATGGCAAAAGAAAACAGACATTCACACAATACTTAAGGAAAAACAGAAATAAGACCAAGGTATCCAGAAGGCAATGTGCCTGACCTCCAGCAAACCACCATGTAGAGGGCTGCCCTCAGATTTTCCTGAGGAATAGAATAACCTGTGATCTCAGGAGAATAAATGAATGTCCCTCGCATGCTCCTTTGCTGTTCCCTCAATATCCCGAGACTGAAGAATCTTCATGCCTGTCCCCACCAAAGCCCATGCCACTCTCCTCCCTCTGAGGAGGAAAGGTGTTAAGGGGGCACAACGACATTCTCTCCCAGTCAACTGTCAAAGTCATGACATCTCCCCATGTTCCTGTTTCCCGACTCTGAAAAGCCCCCCTGACTGTGAGCAGAGGACCCCTGTGAGAAGGTGCGAGCGACTCCTCTGCCTGGCCCTTGACTGCTTAGAAGGAAGCGATGCTCGCAGCGTTTCTAGTTTCCATGCTGCGCCGGATTGGAACCTCACCCAGCTCAAGACAGAATAAATTTACCCCAGCACAAATCTCTTGATCATTTCTCCTTCAAATGTGGGAGAGCAGCGCTGAGAAGGTGGGAAGCGCGGAGCACATCGTAAATCCAGGTACGCTGGAACCGAGGACTGCAGGAGGCGCATAAAGGCATCTCTGTGTTTTCATATTATTTTCTGTTTAAAATCGACATGTGTGGTTCCGGACAAAGACGTTTTAGTGTGGAGGAGAGAGGGCTCAGTGTCTCTCTTTCTGGAAAAGTGGAGGGGTGTCAGAGAGACACTGCTGAGATGGGCTCCGGGGAGGAATCTACAGGAAACTAAAAATAAAGCCAAGGGCTTTCGAATAACCCTTCTTGGGAACTACATCCAGGCATCCAGTTTCCCTAGATGCCAGCTGCTGGCTTCTGTGTGGCAGTGACTTCTGCACCGCTGCTGTCACATCTGAATGGGGACAGGTATGGACGGACTCCCCAGGCTCCCCCATGCGGTGGGACTATTAACTACCACTTAAAATCTCCCCAACATGGGTGAGATTATCAGAGCCCTGTATTTGGCTGAGGGGTTGGAAGTGTGGCTCAGCAGTTAAGAGCACTTGCTTCTCTTGCAGAGGAACCACGTGGTGGTTCACAACCATCCCTGACTCTGGTTTCAGGGCATCTGACACACTCTTCAGACCCCCATGGGCACCAGGCATGCACATGGTGCACATACATACATGTAGGCAAAACTCACATACATAAAATTAATAAGAGCTAAAACAGCTATCTGAAAGTACTTTTTTAGTACAAAGAGCCAGACAGGGGCCAGGGAGATGGCTCAGTTAATAAAGCACTTGCCTTGCAAGAGTGAAGTCCTAAATTTCATTCCCACACAAGTGTAAAAGGTGGATATGGTGGCAAATACTTGCAATTACAGGGTTGGAGATGTGGAGACAAACAGGTTCCTGGTGCTGCCTGACAAGTCAGCTCAGCTAAACTAGCGGGCTGTGTGTTCAATGAGAGACCCTGTCTGAAAAAGCCAGGGAGATGGCACCTGAGGAACTATACCTGAAGTTACCTTTTGACTTCCCCATGCAAGCACACCCATTCACATCTGCATAGCACAGAGCCTACTGTGCATATGGCCCACTGTGCATCAGAGCACACACCGACCCACACTACCAGGCTGGAATTCTAACACTGTCCTACATAATACCAGCTCTGTCTCTCAGATGTCCCCATACCTTGGTTTCCTGTCCTGCCTGTCTCTACCGACTGTTGTGAGAATTGAATTAGTTACTATCTAAAATGCACTTGCAGTGGACCAGCTCAGCATTCTGACGCATTTGCCATCTGGTCTAGTCAAGTCTCTTGAATATCCCAAAGTCCTGAGTCTGCTAGCGTCATGGCTTGAAGACCAAATGTCCCCCTAAAGGATCACGTGATGAAGACTTGGTCCCTGATTGGTAGTATTCTGGGAGGTGGTACAAACACTATGGGAGGTCCTTCTGTCTATGTGTTGCTTTTGTTGGTTAATGAATAAAGAAACTGCCTTGACCTGATAGGGTAGAACTTAGGTAGGTGGGGAAGACTAAACTGAATGCTGGGAGAAAGAAGGGCTGAGTCAGAGAGAAGTCATGGACCCTCTGGAGATAGACACTGGAAACTTTACCCAGTAAGCCACAGCCATGTGGCAATACACAGATTAATAGACATGGGTTAAATTAACATAAGAGTTAGCCAATAAGAAGCTAGAGCTAATGGGTCAATCAGTGATTTAATTAATACAGTTTCTGTGTGATTATTTTGGGTCTAAGCTAGCTGCGCGGCCAGGAACCAACAAGTAGCTCTCTGCTTGCACACACTGCAAAGAGGGATTCCAGCTAGAGGAGCTGAGTCACTGGAGATGTCTCTCTGGAAAGTGTGTGCTCTTCTCTTCTTAAATATCTGTGACCCCTGAGGGTCTGCAGTGATCTCTTTCTGCAGCAAGTACATCAGTTATTGTCGACGGGAGTTCTGAGTTTCTAGAAAACAAATTACAAAGGAAAAATACTTCTACTTCCTTGACCCAGACACAGATTTCCCTTTTAAGGTGGAAGATTTAAGATGTCATGACTGCACAAGGAGGAAGCCACAGGTAAGAGTACAACAGTAAGACGGACATGGAGTTAGGAGGAAGAAACAATGGCGTCCTGGGGGAGATAGATGAGAGGAGTAAGGAATGGATCTGGCTAAGTACATTGTATACATGTCTAAAAGTGTCAAAGAAGTAAAAAAGAAAGAAAACTTTTATTCATTCAACCCCTGTGGAAGAAGTAGAAGGAGATAGCGTGCTGCCACCATGGAACTAACATGGTTGCAAGCAACAGACTCAGGGGGATAAAAATAAGGGAGCTCTGGGGAAGGAATGTTCTTTACCATCACACTTGTGGCTAGCCTTGGAAGTTGGTGACATGATACAGGAGGGAAAGGCATGTTCTTCAACATCACACTTGTGGCTAGCCTTGGGAGGTAGTGACATGATACAGGGAGGGAAATAGATTATGGAACAAGAAGAAGATAAAGGAATGAGAAAGAGGAAAGAAAATAGCAGGAGAATGAAGAACTCACATGTACAGAGGATGGAGGACTATGTGCCACAAGGATACGGTGCCAGTGCAAAGTGCTTCCAGGTAAGGGGGTGCATTTGGGAGAAGCAGCTGTCTGCTCCGTGAAGAGAGCAGATGTCTCCCTGACTGACTGACAGCCAGGGTATCTGCAAGACAATGAACACCAATGCTGCCTCAGCAGGGCACCAATGTCCCACGTTTACTCTGTGTAACCATGTCTAAATTAAACTTTTTGGAAAATCCATGGTATCTATAGTTTCCTCTGGCCTCCCAGTGGGCCCCCAACTTGTCCTGGCTGGCATCTCAGACAGGCACTCGGAGGTGAGGTGAGAAGAGACATAGCCATGCAAAAGGCAAGACACACAGCAAGATTAATTAGAAGATTTGGGGCCCACATCCCATTTTGGTAGGGATCTAGTACAGACAAGGAGAACCAAATCAGGCCCCGGGGAGGTGCCTAGGACAGATGTTCCTTTATTCTTCTCACAGAGACAAGTCCCCACTGGAATGACACAATGCCCACACAGTGCTGTGGATTTTCCAATTATTAATGATGGATGTGGGATACACAAGGGAGATTGCTATGTGGATTACAAGCTTAATTAAAACTTTAAAAACAAAGGGTTTCAGCACAACTCTCTCTCTCTCTCTCTCTCTCTCTCTCTCACACACACACACACACACACACACACACACACACACTCACACACATACCACTTCTTGCTGTGGTTCATATGGCCCACATCTAACAGTGACATGATGTCTCAGTTCAGATAAATGACAACCATTAGAGACCACATCCAGGAAACATTCTGTGGGTAAGAATTTCATTTTAACAAAAAAGATGTGGACATTAATATTCTGCTATTTTTAACTTGGCTTCATCAAGTATGAATTCTGAAACTGAATGTACAAACCTTTTGTTTCCAAGAACAAAAAAACATTACCTTTTCTTCCACAGCGCACTTAAAAGGGGAAAAGCCAACCTGCACTGAAAAGTAAACAGTTCAACCTCACGGGCAGCAGCATGACTGCGTCTCCTCACTGCGTGTGTCAGCTTATGGGACATCTGCGTTGCACTTCTCCTTGTGATCTGGGCCGATATTTAATAACATTTTTCTTCCAAGGGCACTGGTTGATTCTTCATTCCAGCATAAACTCTTCCCTCTCTAACACAGCTTACTTACCACCTTCACCGTGAAGTTCAGATGCAAAGCGACTGTCTATCCGATAAGTGTTATACAGAAAGGAAGGGCCAGGTGAAGACAGTGTTGACCCCTATTCCCAGGAATCCACCCCATCTATTGCCTGCTGACAGACATGTATTAAGAAAATTTTAATTGTATTATCTTTTACTTTTCTAATTATGGAAAAAGTTAATATATCCAAGGTGTAGAAAACTTTGGTAGTACACCAAAGTTCACACACCATCACCAAACTCAACAATTAATTACCAACCTGCAGTTTATTTTTCCCTCATTTTCACACACACACACACACACATTCTTTTTAAGTAAATTTCATATGTGATACCACTTCATTAGGAATTTTTTGTGTCTCTGAACGCTATGTCTAAAAGATTAATGCTCTTTGGTTTGGTTTAGAAGACGGGCCCGACGTAGACTCTCGTGTACCCCAGCTAGCCTCTAGCTTGTATGTGCCCAGAGATAACCAAGACGTCTTGGTCCTCCTATCTCTGCCTACCAAGGCTGAGATTACAGGTCTATGCCCCCACATTTCACTAACAGAAAACTTTAAAGCATGGCTGCAAAGAATCATGACACAGGAGAGAAAATCAAGTCATTCTAAGTTTCCTCACCCTTCTCAAGCATCAGCTGAGGCATTGAATTGTACAGAGCATCTGTCCCATTACAAGTGAGGGGTAACCCAGTTAGCTGCGTGATGCCAGGCATCAGCCACCGGGTCTTGAGTCTTTCCCCCTCAGGGGATGGACCTTTCCCTGCAACAATCAGTATCCAGTGAGTGTTCTGCCAACAGCAGGGGGCTAGGACCTAGTGGGCAGGGGGCAAAGGCCTACGGTAAGCAGGGTCCCTGCCTGATTTCTCTGTCCAACCTCTGCAGGTGTTGATCCAAGGGATCCTTCACTATCATGCTCTCTGGGCGTTCGCCCCTACCCCCCCCCCCATGCAGAATCCACAGGCAATGACAGCGGTTCCATCCTTGTTTACAAGTTACTACAAAAACTGCATTCTGTGGATATAACTAATTAGACCCCTGACCCCTAGTGAATAAACAGCATACCCCACCCTCCTCTGTCCCCAGAAGAATAGGGATGCTGCTGTTTGGGTTTAAGATGTCCCTGGAGGGCCCATGTGGTAACCTCTTAGTCCTCAATAGTGCAAACTTTAGGAGCCATGGTCCACTGGGAGGAACTTAGGTCATTGGAAGGCACAATAGGAACTCATGCCCTTTCTGGGTCTCTATTTCTTGGCTTCCAGGAGGTAATCAAGCCTCCTCACCATGGGCCCTAGAAAGATGAACAAGATACCGCAGGGGCAATGCAAAAGACACAAGTAGCCATGGCAACCTCTGGCTGTGGGTCATGGCAAACCTTTCCTCTGTCTGAGACGACAACCTCGGGTTCTTTGTCCAGAGATGGGAAGGCATCGAATAAGGAGAAAGGACTGGGAGTTCCAAACCTTTTGTTTCTGCTGGGAGCTCGGTCCCATCTGACATCATCCAGAGCCCAATAACGGTCACTGCGCTGCATCAACTCGGGTGTGAGTGACAGGGGTCGCTATGAACAGCTGAAGATGCTCTTGTGACTCAGGAAAGTCTGGCAACTGCAGGGATTCACTCAGGAAAGATTCCATGCCAGGAACCAAGGCCAAGGGCTCCCAGGCTGTCTCATGGCACCAGGCATATCTACAAAGAGCAGAAATTCCCATTGGTAAGATAGGGTGCTTAGAGACCACAGTCTAGATATGAAGAGCGTTCATTGCTAAGTCAACCTTCGCTGGAGCTTTTAAGTGGATAGCACTAAGTTCTTTCCAAACAAATGTCCTCATGTAGATACTTGAAGGACTAGAATGTTCTCTTTTTTATGTTTTATTTTTTTTACATACTAATCCCAGTTCCTCTTCCCTCCCCTCCTGCTCCCCCACCTTCCTCTCACCCAACCCCCCTATCTGCTCCTCAGAGATGGTAAAGCCTCCCATGGGGAGTCAAGGAATTCTGTCACATCACCTCACAGAGGCAGGACCAAGGCCCTCTTCCTTATGTCTGGACTGAACAAGGTTTCTCTTCATAGGAATGAGCTCCAAAAAGTCAGCTCATTCACTAAGGATTGCTTCTGGCCCCACTGCCAGCGGCCCCACAAACTCATTTACCCACTCTGAACGCAGCATGATTGACACTGTCATGCAATTAATCATTCCCTTGGTCTCTCGGTACACAGACAACAGTCTTCCGTGACCAGCACCAACCACCAAGAGGACCTCAGCTCGTGGTGTTTCCCCCTGGGGCCCACCATACAGGTGATTATTTAAAGTCATTTGGTACAGTTATTTGCCGCCCAAACTCCATACACAAATTGACTTTGTTTCGTCTAGCCTTTACTATCTAGAAAATGGTTTTTAATTAACTTAATTTTATTCTATAGCTATGTGAAGTAGTTTCACGGTTCCAGATTAAATGAGCAAGACAGTCCTATTCCTCACTGACACCTCCTGCTCCGTTACGTCCCCGCCCATTCTCCAGAGCTGGAAATTTTTGTTTATCCTCTCAATGTCTTAAATTTTAAAGCATAGATATGTGTACGCTTTTCTATAGAAATCACATTCATCTTACTGTTTAATTATGGAAATTTCTGAGCTACATCATTTCGTATTTTTGTTCTGAAGCAGTCAGTTCCCCTTAGAAGTGATGAGAGAGACGCAGAGCACACCTCAGGTCACAGAGCTCTTGTCCTGGGGACATCCCTGGGATGCTGGTCCGCACAAACATCCCTGGTATACCTGTCCTCACATAACATCCCTGGGATGCTGGTCCTCACCATAACGCTCAAATGGAGGATTTGCATCCCTGGTATACCGGCCCCCATATAACATCCCTGGTATGCTGGTTCTCACATAACACCCAAATGGAGGATTTGCATCCCTATTTCACAAATAGAGAAACCGAGGGACAGAAAGTGTTGTCCAGGGTAACCTGCCCAGTGAAATGGAAGCAGAACTGGTTGACTTTCAGATTTCAGATTTAGAACTGAAAAGAAGCTATGGGCTGGGTTCCCGGAGCTCTAACTACTATCCGAGGTAAGGATATGGAAACTTTGAGGTCAGCCTAGATTCCATAGAGAGGCCAAGCCTGACAGAGGGGAAGGAAAGAGAGAGAGAAAAGGGAAGGGAGGAGGGGAGAAGGGAGGAAGAGGGGGAAGAGAAACTTAATAAGAAAATTCAATCTGAAATCAGCATTTCATTAACCTTACATTTTTCTTCAGGTAGCCAATGTCACCGTGGTAATGTCATTAGAGTCTCTTTGAGAAGGGAAAAACATCTCTTCCTAGTGGTCTCTTCAGTGGGAACATGAAAGAGGGTGGGCAAGGGATACTTGAAGACCTGGAAGAAGTGAATCTAACCCAAAGGGGAATCCTGCTCAGTACTTTTTGAAACCTACCAGTTCTACAGGTCTGCCTCTAGAACCGAGTGACATGAGGCTTTGGGTTCATCAGTGTTTGATCTATGATTGTGGAAGACATCCAGAGCTTGGTGTCTGCCACTATAGAGTAATGGAGGGGGCTTGGAACACCCAGGCTGTGTTCTAGGGATAGCGGACAAGAGGCAGGGCCCACGGAACAGACAAGGAGATAGGGGAAAGGTTTTGGTAGAAGAATTGCGTCAAACTGAGATGGAGGAAAGGACCCAAGAAAAAGCCATCTACAGCACACTCCAGTGACTCCACTGAAGCTTTAAGTAATGTTAGGGAAGAACTGGAGGCAAAGCCGTGTCTAAGAGAAGTAATGGCTGCAGCCCTAGGGACCCATCCTTCTCTTTCCCCACTGATGACTTGGCTTCTTGATTCACCAGGTGTGGATTTACACTCAACACCATCCACTCAGCTACAGTTATACCCACACGCTTTATACCTCTTTTTTTTTTCTACAGATTCTTCAGAATCCCGTGAACTTTCTCTGAGACTCTAAGAGAATTGTGAGCTTTAGCATCAGAGTGCCTGTCGGAATCCTGCCTCTGCCTTATCAGCTATGGAACTAAGGTGGGTGGGTGACCTTCTGGAAGCCCAGTTTTCCCATGCTATATACAGAGGATTGTTGTGCTTGTTTGTAAACACCCCCATTGTTTGGCGCATGTTAAGGACCCAAATGATGTCGATGATGTCGACAGCCATTGCTAATCCAATCTCCTCCAATGTCTGTTTGATGACTTATTCACCCTTTCCCCGGGCTGTCACGTTTTCTCATTCTGAATAAGACCAATAACAGAGTTTTAGGAAGAACACGGGTGTTAGCTGTTATTAACAAACTTGGGAGTTCATTAGCACCGGGTTTAGCTCCTGGCTTCTCAACAACTCATTGAGTGACCTCACTGGGTAAGCTCGATAATGACTTTAGGGAACAACTTTCCTCCTCTTGAAGTGGAGACAGGCGTCCCTGCTTTGCACAGCTACTTTGAGGGTCAGATCAGAGCTTCCAGAACAATGCACTATACAAAGGTGAAGAGCACCATGTTGGCAATGTCACTTGGTTTTCCACAAAACGTTTGTTAGCAGGGGCGATGGGGATGACGGTGGAGCTGGGTTGTCTTTTACTTTAAGACAGCTTCATGGAGCTCAGGGCGATCTCAGACGGGCAATGTAGCGGATGGCCTTGAACTTCTGACCTTCTCCCTTTACCTCCCGAGTGTTAGGATTACAGGCCTGTGCCACCACACCCAGCCTGTAATGGTAGGTGTAGGTGTGGAGGGTGCTGGTTGAAACAGGGTCTTCCTATTCGTCCTCAGATGTATGAATAGTTGTGAATGCCCATGCCCCAGCCTCTTGACGGCTACAGGTGTGCACCATCACATCAGGGTGGGTGACAGCAATTCCTTTAACCTAGAGAAGAAAAGCTTCCCTTTGTCCCTCCCCTTCATCCGATGCCTACCTCGCCTCCTCTTCTCACTCAAGCTCAGACATAAGAACATTAACGTCCTAGGCTCCGCCTCTCAGAGACCAGTGATGCCCTCAGTAAAACTACAGCCTTTCCGTTGCCAGTCCTCCGGGCGTGGGGCTTCCAGCTCTGTGCCCTTGGCACCAGAGACGTCTCCTTCTCTTGCCCTGACTCCTGTAAGTTCATTTGCCCTTTTTTCTCAGACTGCTTTTCTCTTCTGTCTACACCCTGTCATTGGGGAATCCTACCATCTTCATTTGCCCATATGACGGTAATATAAAGACAAATCATATATAATTTCATTTTCCTTCTTAGAAGTTATGAAGGGAAGCCTACGTTGCAAAGGAGACCCCAGGATGTTGAAAAAAATTACAAGTACTGAGTCCATGAAGCATGCATACACATGTGTATGCATACATGTGTGTATGCTGTAAGTGGCAGGGTCCCTGGGAGCCCATATTGCGGTGCCATCCGCAGCCCCAAATGCTGGACCTGCACCTTCGTGACCCTGTGCTTGCTCTTCTAGATTTTGCATTTGCTTTATTCCAGTCTTTTCTCCTCTAGAAGAGAAGTGTCTGCTGTGTCATCTTATGTTGAAAATACCTTGTGTACAGGCTCACGATGAAGAAGCTACCTTAGTCCGGTGCTTCAGTGTGGGTCTCCGTCTGTATCGCCATCCATCGTCGGATGAAGGTTCCCTCTGGTCTTGCCTTCTTTGCTCATGTTCTCTTTCCTTCTGCTTCTCATTTGGACCTAGGGAGTTAAGTCCAGTGTTCCAATGTGGGTCTCTGTCTCTATCTTCATCCATTGCCAGATGAAGGTTCTGGCACTCTTGTCTATTTCCAATCTCCAGGAGGATAACTACATGATTTTCTTCAGGTTCACCTTCTTATTTAGCTTCTCTAGGATCACGAATAATAGGCTCAAAGACCTTTAATTATGGCTAGAATCCACTTATGAGTGAATACATACCATATTCCTCTTTTTGGGTCTGGCTTACCTCACTCAGTAAAGCATTTGACACTGGGACTTGTCTCCTCTGCATATACTGGATTTTTGGGATCCAGTCTGTTTGGATACTCACCTTCCTGGACCTGGAGGGAGGGGGGAGGAACTTGAACTTCCCACAGGGCAGGAAACCCTGACTGCTCTTAGGGATGGAGAGGGAGGAGGAGAAGGAGTGGGGGGAATGGGAGGGTGTTGGGAGGAGGGGCGGAAATGGAAACTTTTATAATTTAATAAACTTTGAAAAAAAAAGAAGCTACCTTAATCTTAGAAGAGAACTATAAACTTGGACTTTGACAGCATAAGAACTGCAAACTTATAAGAACTTTTGACCCGGGATAAGTATATTACTCATTATGAGATGGCCATTTGCCTCTGGGAACCAGGATCAGAGTCTTATGGTTTCAACATGGAAGGTCCCCTAGAGGCTTTCCCTGGTTAGGTTTCCATTGCAATAATAAAGACTATGACCAAAAGCAACTTGGGAAGAAAAGGATTTATTTCACCTTACAACTCTCAGGCCCATCATTGAGGAAAGTCAGAACAGGAGCTCAAGGCAGGAACTTGAAGGCAGGAACTGAACCAGATACCATGGAGGAACACTGCTTATTGGTTTGCTCCTCCTGGCTTGTTCGGTTTGCTTTCTCATACACCCAGGATCACCTCCCCAGTGATGGCCTTGCCCACAGTGAGTTAAACCCTCTTACACCAATCACTGAGGAGGAAAATGCCCCGGAAGCTTGCCTATAGGCCACACTGATGTGGTGTTTTCTTAGCTGGTGTTCCCTCTTCTCAGAAGACTCTAGCTTATACCAAGTTGAGCAAACAAACAAACAAATTGTTGGGGAAATTCAGCCAATCACATTCTGCTTAGGGTGTGTCCCCCTGGGGCCACACAAAACAAAGATCCACGTACTCTTGCCCTTCCTCTCTTTGCCCCCTGTGTTCCTGGATCACTGGAACCCTGGTTTTGTAAATTTTCCTTTCTTCTGTTTATTAAAGCTATATCTTTTATCTTAAGCTAGTCTGGTTAATTTTTAACTACCTATTGACAATGCCCTTCACAAATGAGTCAGAACAAGGTTGAATCTCCTATCCTGGGTTTTGGTACTGTTTTTAGGGGCTGTGGAACCTTTAGTATATGACGCCTAACTGGAGGGGATGGATTGGTCAGAGTTAAGCATTAGGGATGAGAGCTCAGCTCTGCTTCTGAGCCTACTGTAATGTGTGAAGTTCCAGCTACACAATTCACTGCCATAAACACTGCCATCCCCTCCAACCAAGGATGGACTGTGCTCTCTCAAACTGTGAGCCAAATAAGTGTTTCCTCCCTTGCTTTTGTCTGGGATTTGGTCACAGCAATGAGCAAAGTAACTGGTACAGAATAACTGCCAAGAAATCATTTCCCTAGAACACATTAGGTAGCAAATGGGGTAAAGAAGTTGCCACTGGGATCTTGGGATTTCTTTATTAGAATAAGAGAAAGGCCAGAACTCCAAGTGCATAGAGTATGCAAGATATCAGGAAGGCTGGACCAGTCACCATCAGAAGCATCTCTACTTCTCGAAAGAAAAGGTAGCTGACACTAGTGACCAAATGTATGTGTCCCTGCAAGTTTTGTGTAGAAACCTCATCCCCAAGATTCCGAGGTTAGGTGGTGGAACCTCCGGGAGGTGATTGAGTCTCAGATAGATAAAACACCCTTATAAAATAGACCACAGAGAACTCTTCTACATGAGAAAGAGAAGGAGGTGAAAATATGACTTCCAATGACAGGAAATAGGTCCTTTTCTGTGAGGGTTCACAGTTTTGGATCTGTTCCATCTTGACTAAAGGTCAGAGAGTTCAGACCTATTCCTGATTCTCAAGGATGAATAACAGGATGCTTGACCAAAGGTGTGGATACTGGGTGCTTTGCTCCTAAAAGACCAGACAATGGGATGTTAGGACTCAGTTACTAGGTAGTTTTGAAATGTAAGGAGGTGATGACATTTGTTTGTGTTTTGTATCATGGAAATCTTGTACCCTCCCTTTTGATTGGGTATATAAGGATCATGAATAATAAACTCGGAACATTTTGTTACAGTGTTCACTGGATGCCTTCCCAACTCTATCTTCTGCCTCTTGTCTATTTCTTTCCTAAATCCACACTCCCCTTCTCAGGAACAGATGAACAGGTTGAGCCAGATCTGACATTTTTCAAACCCATGAGCCCTTGCTGTCAGACCTCTCAGAACCAGGAGCAGTGGACTTCTGCTGTGCATGAAACATGGCATAGAATGTCATGGGATAATTGTTTAACTGTGTAAAGCTATGTAGCTGTTTCACCTTGCCTGCCTAAGGCACGTGATTGATCTAATGAATAGCTGAATGATCAATAGCAAGGGAGGGAATAAAGACTGAGTATAGGAGAGTAAGGAGGAGGAGGATTTAGGCTTGAGAAAGAAGAAAAAGAGAAAACAGGGGCCAGAGAGACAGACATGGATGAAGCAGGGAGGTAGGACATACAGAATGAAAGAGAAGCAGAAAGCCCTGAGGCAAAATGTAGATAAAGAGAAACAGGTTGATATAAGTTATATAAGATATAAGCTAGTGGGACAAGCATAAGTTAAGATTGGGCATTCATAATTAATAATAAGTCTCCATGTGTTTATTTGGGTTGGTGACCCAAAGAAAATGCCAACTCTAACGGCAGGTCCACGATGGCTGATCATTTCATGTTCTGGGCCACAGCTAACAAAGCTGAGCAATGGTGAGGCCTGTGTTAGTGTGGTGCCTAAATTGGGCGAGAAAGCCCAATTTCCCGGATATTTCAGAGCTGGCATTGAACCAGAGAGCACAGAAGGGGAGAAACCAAAGATGGCCCCCTCAGGCTTGGGCTGTGAAGCCCAGTTTCTTTCTTCATTGGGGTCCTCTTAATGCTGCCACCCTCCCTTTGGGAACCCAAGGTCCCCAACTTCTCCCATGACATCTAAACTAAACAGATCACCGCTTTCTGGATATCTCCTTTACCCCAATATATTTAAAAAGAGATGCTTCTAAATTATTTGAATGTGCCTCTTATCAACCTCCATCTGTATAGGAAATATTCATTCAGGTGCCCTGGGATAAAAATTTCCTTATCGTTGACTGTTTCTTAAGCTACATAAGTAAAAACAAGCATCTTAAGTGCTGAAGACAGCTTAGCTGTTACAAGCACTGGATTCTCCTCTAAAGGACTTACTCCTCAGCACTCATGTTGGGCAGCTCACAACTACAGCCTCAGAAGATCCCATGCTCTCTTCCGGTCTATGTGAGTCCCTGCATACCTGTAAGATACCCTTCTCTCTCTCTCTTCCTCTCTCTCTCTCTCTCTCTCTCTCTCTCTCTCTTCCTCTCTCTCTCTCTCTCTCTCTCTCTCTCTCTCTCTCTCTCTCTCACACACACACACACACACACACTTTTTAGATTAGATTAAAAAATAACCACTTTAAAACATGTAAAGTGAATCAGCTTAATTTGAGCTAGATCAGACTCCTTCTGACTGACTGAGTTAAATTCTTTACCTGCAGCAGAGGAGAACTGTGGAGGTGAGAAATTCCTTCCTGCCTTTGAAACTGCCAAGGAAAAACCCAGACAAGCCACTTCCAATATGAACCTTAGAAATCCAACCTACAGAGTCCACAGGGCAGAGCAGCAGAGGGAAAGCCCTGCGGGCATGGAAAATAACTGCCTGGACAGTCAGAGGCCTAATGTCGGTTCTATTTAGAAGTTACCTCCTACTATGACGGGTGTGTGAATTCAGGCCTGTAGGACTGTAAAACAGCAAACAGCCATGAGAAGGGACTAGGGAAGAAAGTGGTGGATGGCTAACCTGGCATGCCCAAGGTCCTGGATTCACTACCCAGCACTGTAAATCACCATCATCATCACCATCATCACCACCATCACCATCATCATTATCACCACCACCACCATCATCACCACCACCACCATCATCACCACCACCACCATCATCACCACCACCACCACCACCACCATCATAACCACCATCACCATCTTCATCATTACCATCATCATCACCATCATCACCACCACCACCATCATCATCATCATCATCACCACCATCATCACCACCACCATCACCATCATCACCACCATCACCATCATCATTACCATCATCATCATCACCACCATCACCATCATCATTACCATCATCATCATCACCACCATCACCATCATCATTATCACCACCATCATCATCACCACCATCATCATCATCACCACCACCACCATCATAACCATCATCACCATCTTCATCATTACCATCATCACCACCATCATCACCATCACCACCATCAAAATTTCTTTTACCCGTGATAGTTAGTGTCTACAGTATTTTTTACCCATGCATGCCAAATTAAAGTATGGACAGAAAGAAAAATGTGTACAAAAAATCAGAAACACAGGACACACAATGGGCAGAGGTGAGGAGAAGTGACACAGAGAGAACAAAGAGCATAGGCATGGGATGGAAGGCAGGGGAAGGGAGACTGATGGGAGGCTGAACTCAGAGCTTTGTGTGTAGGTCGCCACTGAGCTATAGATCTTTTTATGGTTTGCTGGTGGTTTAGACTGGTTTGCTGAGGCCAGGTCTTATCATATAGCCCACACTGGTGGACTTGAACACATTCTACAGAGCAGGAAGATGATGAACTTATGATCTCCCCATCCCACTCCCCACCCAGTAGCTAGGTTCACAGGCCTGCTACCACCAGCTTTTTTTAAAGATTGTGAGCTGGCAAGACTCTTGTCACCAAGTCTGATATAGTCTGAGTTCGATTCCCAGGACCCATGTGGTAAAGGAAAGAGCCACTTCTTACAAGTCGTCCTCTGACCTCTACTCCTGTGTCACCAGCCCCCCTTCCCTACCTTAGGTAAACAAAAATAATAAGTTTTGAAATTTTAAGGTTGAGTGAACTCAGGAGAGGCAAGGCTTTCCCCACATTTCTGTGAATGGCCTGTCTCAACAAACACTTCTGCCTCCCCATAAAGCTCTTTGAAAGTTCCACTGATATTTCTCACAGGGGAAAAAAAGTTTCAAACAAAGGAAATTCACAGGGGCCAACTGAATCCCAACAAAGCAGACAAATGCTGTAAAGATGTGTCACTCAAATTGGTTTAATAAATCACTGGTTGGTCAGTAGCCAGGCAGAAAGTATAAGTAGGGCAACCAAATTAAGGATAATGGGAAGGAGAAAGGCAAAGTAAGGAGTTGCCAGCTAGTCACAGAAAGAGCAAGAGATGAACATGCCATGCTAATAAAATATAATAATAATAATAATAATAAATGTGGCAGAGCATAAATAAGGAATATGGGTTAACTTTAAATATAAAAGCTAGTCAGTAATAAGCCTGAGCTATTGGATGAGCACTTATAATTTATGTTAAGCCTCTGTGGTAATTTAGGAAGTGGCTGCCGGGTATTTGGGAACAGGTGGTCAGGACAGGAAACATCCAATTACAAGACAGCACGGTGTCCAACCCTTGATGCTTATTGTCCCACAGGTGAGAACAGCTGTTCACATACAGTTCTGTCATGGCTGCTGTTGAACCTCATATACACCATCCACACTTGTGCCACAAGAAACACTTCAAAAGGGACCTGGTGAGTCACGGTGAACATGAAAAACAACCTCTGAAGATGATTAAAGCCAAAACAATGGACTTAACGCTTCCATCCTCTTCAAATGACTACTGAGGCGTCTAAGCCCAAAACTGAAGCATAAAAGGAGAGACTGAAGAGTAGAAAGATCTGGAAACATGACAAAGAAACAGGAAGGAGAGCGAGAGAGAAGGAAGGTGGGAGAGAGGGAAGCAGGAAGGGGGAAAGTCTAAATTCATATTCAAAAGGGTAAAACTCAATATTTGTAGTTACATAAATCCAAGTTCACATTAACAATTCAGTATTGTAGGATATTTATGCATTATGTGAAAATGTCAGAGGATTAAGACAATGGGCCCAAGAAGTTGAAACTCCCCTGAAGAATCTCAAGCAGAAGAAGAAATGACTGAAGTCCGACCGCTAGCCAGAGGAGGACCAAGCACCCCGGCCTCTCAAGTGTGGGAACTGGCACTGTTTCAATGTAAGCTGGAGATTGTGTGTGTTTGCCTGCATGCATTCGTTTGATTGGTCCTTGAAGCTTGGCTTCTCAGCAGTCACATCTGGCCCAGAGAGTTGAACTCCAAGAGAATCTGGTCCTCAGTCAGTGGTAAAGGCCTGGCCATGCTGGTTCTGATGTCAGCGAGGGAAGCAGTAACAACAAGGTAAATCCACCCAGGAAAGGTAGAAAATATTCCTCCCGCTCTTTTGATCCAAGCTTCTACCAGAAGGTTCTGCTGCTGGATTGATGAGGACATTGTGGAAACAGAAAGACAGGCATCTCCAGAAGCACAATTTTCTTTAAAGCAGAACATTAAAGGGTCACAGTCGGTCTGTAGTAGAGAAAAGTGTGCACACGTGGAATGGGGGAGGTTGGGGGTTTTATAGGATGCCAAGGGGGCTTTTGAGGATGCAAGGTTCCTCCTGCAGGTCAATTCCCCTGTAATCTGGTAGGTACTGTTCAAGGAGGTCTGGTGGTCCTCTCAGAAGCATCCTGGAACCTAACAGTGATAGCAATGGGTGCTATCAGAAAAGTCTGCATTCCCATCCAGAGCTTGAGTCCACCTGGAGTGTTGGGTCCTTAACCCTTTATTCCAGATGCTGAGGATGGAGGGGAAGGATTAGGTCAATGTATTCTCTTATTGACTGCTTCCCACAGGAGGCAGACAATGAAATGGGGGCTGGGCTCTGACCCCAGGATCTAAGGGGTTAGGTTGAGTTGACCTTGTGTAGCAGGAAAAGACTTGAATGGATCTGGTGGCTCATGCCATCGCTGTCATCTGCTCCTAAAAAACCTTTCTAAAATGGGTAATTAGGCTGGGGGCACAAGTGGTTGAGACTGAAGACCTCATAGGGAACCTAGGCATGGCAGCCTCTGTCTCAGTGTGGACCTAGTGAGGCAGTGGCTTGATCCAGGAGAAACTTCGGCTTAAAGTTTAGAAGACAGAGTGAAGGAATAAGGATGGGGATTGGGAGAAAACAGTGGCCAAGGGGAGGAGCTAGAGCGGGAGGGAACCAAAAGCCCGCTGTGGGGGAAAGCTTGCCATTGAATTTTTTACCTGGTCCCCAAGACTTTGGGCCCCATCTTGCACAATGTGGATTTGTTGAAGAAGTATCGCTCCTAGAAGAGACACAATCTCATCATCAGCATTAATCACATCTAGTCCTCTTTAGTTTGGGAGCGCTGCAGCAGTCAAGAACAGAGCTGGTTCCGAAAGATGTTAATCTAATATGAAATTTCTTCAAGGTTTTCTGAGAGCTGATGAGACAGAGAGGTTAGCTCACACAAAGATGCCTCAGTCTGGCTGGTTGGGTCCTGGGTCCTGGAAAAATGCCCAGAGCAGCCCAAAGATGCCGTTAGATGGATGGCCCCTGAGTCCTCTTTAAAAATCACAGATCTCTCTCAACTGCTTTGGGCTGATGCAAGGGATGATGTAGAAAGGACAGCAATGGCGACTCTCTCAGAGGAGGGTCCAGCTAAGGGGCCACAACAAAAGTTAGCAAACAGCAAAGATCCAGAACATAGGACAGCCGTGAGATGGCAGCATGCACCCTTGGAGTGTGCTATGTGACTGAGGTAGTTCTGACAAATAGAAAGTGAATCTGTTGATTCTGGTATGAAATTACTGAGTGTCATTAGGAAACCAGCTGGTTGACCATCAGATTTCCTCTATTACAACCTTGTAGGAAACATTAAGAGACAAAGGAATGAGGAAAATTTTTTTTTCAGATTATTTTTGGTAATTAGGTAAATTTATTTATTTATTTTACATCCAACAGCAGCTTCCTCTCCCTCCTCTCCTTCCTCCCATCCTGTCCTCTCTTCCTACCCCCCTCAATCCACTCCTCCTCTGTGTTCAGGAAGGGTCAGGCCTCTCAAGGGTGTCAACAAAGCATGGCATATCAAGTTGAAATAGGACTAGGGCCTTCCCCTTGTATTAAGACTGGTCAAGGCAACCCAGTATGAGGAATAGGGTCCCAAAAGTTAGCTAAAGATTTAGGGCCAGCTCTTGCTCCCACTGTTAGGAGTCCCACAAGTTGACCAAGCTACACAACTGTCATACATGTGCAGAGGACCTAAGTTGGTCCCATGCAGGCTTTCTGGCTATTGGTCCAGACTCTGTATGCTCCTATGAGCCTGGATTATTTCTGTGGCAGGCCACTTCGTGTCACAGGTTCCTTGTGATGTCCTTGATCCCCTGTCTCATACAGTCCTTCCTCTCTCTCTTCAGCAAGACTTCCTGAGCTTGACCCAATGCTTGACTGTGGGTCTCTGCTTCTGTTCCCATCAGTTACTGGATGAAGGCTCACTGATGACAACTGGGGTAGTCACCAAATCCCCTCACTTCCCATGGACAGGACAGACTGTAGGTCAAAGGTTGTGTGGTTGGGCTGAGTCCCAGTGCCTCCCCTAGAAGTCCTGCCCAGCCTCAGGAGACGGCCAGTTCAGGCTACACATCCAGCATTGCTAGGAGCTGTAGCTGGGTTCATGGTTGTAGATCCCTAGGAGTTTCCCTTCACCAGGTTTCTATCTGACCATGAAATGTGCCCCTTCTACTCTTTCTAGTCCTCTCTTAAGGAAGCTCTTTTAACATCCATGATGAACAAACATTTTTTTAGTAAGGTGACTTACTGGACCACAGACAGACCCCTGTGGAAGGGTAAGGTCACCACGATGGCTGTTTGTTGCATCAGACTCCTGTGTACGGAACAAGCACCTGGAAGGTTTGTGTGAGAAGTCCAATTAAAATCAGCACCTAAGTGATAAATAGATACATAGTGATGAGTAAAATCTTTGGGGGGGGGCATTTTATGGGGTGTCTTGCAATGTTCCAAGGCTGTCACTTGAGTATTCTGGGTCATTTCCTAACCTGTGAGTTGGATGACAGAGTATCTGGCGATCTCCTCTGATCAGGGAATGTGGGTGGGTATGATGCAGAGACCCACCACAGCTGTGAGAAGTCCTCTTCCAGAAAGAGGTAACATTCCAAGGTTGGCAAATAAACCTTTTGATTTTGCCTTGGTATTTAAGAAGATAGGTCTGTTTTTCTCAGCTTCAGATAGACACCGCTGTGCCAAGGTAATCCAAGGATGGTCTTGTCCTATTGTTATGGGAGCTCATCAGAAATGGCTACTCAGACACAGCTTATAGTTAATTGAAAGTCTTAATTCCAGTCCCTGGGGCTGTATGCACTCAAGTGTTTGGGACCAAAGCGTGAGCCCAAGAATTTAGATCACGGGGCCTTTAAAGGCAAAAACCACAACCTCTTATCTCACGCTGCAGCTTCAGGAGGAGCTTTGCACACGCAAGCAGTTTACCAGAAGCTAAGGTAAGTGATTAGCTGGGGCATCTTGAACTCTAGATCCTAGAATAGTGTGTTGGGTAATTTGCCATGAGATTCTCCATCAAAGAGATCAAATTCTGGTCAAACTTGAAATGGCCTCAGTAAGAATACAAGATGGAGGAACCTCTGCGCTGTCTTGCCCTGTTACTGTGTGGGTGAGTGTGTGTGCATGTGTGTGTGTGTGTGTGTGTGTGTGTGTGTATGATTGTGTGTGTATTTATAAAATCGGAAAGAAAATCATTAGTGAGAAATGGTTATTCTATTAAGAATATTTACAAAGTTAAGTATAATTTGAGGACTGCAGTCCCTTGAACTATCAAACATTTTGATAATATTTTGATACTGGTTATACTTTACTGATGAGTGTTTAAAACCATATGGGTGACCAGAACTAATTGTTTTTGTACAGTTAGGGTCAACTGAGGTTCTAGTTCTCAGGGGTCACTTGGGCTTGTGAGGAATCTCGGGTTCCTCTAGACTTTCTTTAACCAGTTGTCTACCAGCATGAGGATAACTGAAGCCTTGCTTGGCCTGGCTGTGGCTTCCCCTGGAAGCACAGAGCAAAGCTTCCCTCTGTGTTGGTCCTTCTCTCTGCACACTGGACACTGGTTAGAACTCAGAGTGTGGTCTCCCTGGCCTCAGTGAGCAAGAGAAAGGGTGACTTTCCACAGATAAAGAACATTCCTAGAGATGGTTCAGTACCTAATTGGTCTTGGAGGATAAGGGGGGAAACATCCTTTCTTTCAGTCCCTCTGACCACATTAGAATAGCCTCCAAGTATGGTTATTAGACACCCAGAAAACCGGGTATTATCAGTCTGCTATTTATAACTACTGGATAGTATTTTAATAGTCAGATATTTCTTTTTTGTTTAGTTTTGAAATTGTATTTTAATTACAACATTTCTCTCTTCTCTTTCCTCCCTCCAAACTCTCCCATATTCCCTTCCCCACTCACATTGAAACTCATGACCTCTTTTTTCATGAATTATTATTACATGTACATATGTATTTTATATGCATTCCCAAGAATAAGCTGTTGAGTCCATACAATGTTACTTCTATGTGTGTTTTCAGAGCTGACCGACCACTTGGCACTGAACGACCAAAGGAGGTATTGGTGGCTATTTATCTTGCTCCCCCTTTCTTTTCTGCCTCCAGCCCAGGGAAAGGAAAGCTTGGTTACAAACACATACTATGAACCCTTTCTTCCTCAGAGAGCTTAAGAAGAGAGGACTCTCTTAACTCCTGCCTCTTTAGCATTAACTCTTCTCCCCTGGCATGCTGTTTTCTGTCTGTCTGTCTGTCTATCTGTCTGTCTTCTCACGACATTATAACTTTTCTAATAAATTTCTTATCTCTAATAATCTGTCCCTGTATTCCCCCTTGAACCTACATCCTAAATCTTTCAAAATGAGAATACATTTAGCCATAAAAATTTTTGTTATATTACAGAATTTTATATCAACTACATAGATTTTGATAGACTTGCCCAAAAGATTCTAGAAAGAACTTATAATTACTTTAAATAGTCAAAAAAAATGAAAAGACATAAAAGTTTTATGTCAAATAAAGTATCTCTAGGCAATATACATTAAAATTATTAAATTATTATTATGTTTTTTTCCTAGGAATATTCTTGACTATGCAAGTTATAAATATGTCAATTTTATTAAGGTTGTGATAGTTACAAAATGATGTACATAATGTTTGTCGTGTAATTTTTTTCCAATATTTTTCAATAACAGGAATCACAAAGGATTCAACACCAATCAATGGTACCATTTAGGATTGGGTAAACTTGTCCTGAATGTGACAGAAAAAAAAGGGCTGTATTGTCAAACAAATCTTACCAATAAAGAATGTCTCACATATAAAGGGTAACTAAATTTTTTTAAATATGCTTTTGTTAAATGCCCTGAAAAATCTTCAATCTGGTCTTTGCTAACCAAGCCCAAGAAGTAAATTTAAAAGATAAATTTATGTAAGCGTGGGGAAAGGTGGCAGTCACAGGACCCTTTGATCCTCCTCCCAGTGTGGCCACCTTGAACAAATCTCCTGTCCCTGCCTTTCTCTGTGATTTTTCTCCTTAATTGGCCTATTGAGGATGGGTGGCTAAGCCGAGCTTGTTAAGGCTTTGACCTTAAAAACTCCAGTAGCAAGCTTAGAAAAAAATCATTAAACAAATATGCAAAGAGCACCCTGGAGGTTCTCTGAGAGGGACGGCGGTGATGTCATGGCTGCGGCACGACCACCCTTGGCTGCTATGCCCAGGAGCATGACAGACATAAACAGCACCTCCACACTAAAACCCACGTCACCCAAGCCACATGAAATGCAGGCGGCTGTGAGCCAACCTAGCGTCTGCACTACACCCTTGCAGTCACCACGGATCATTTCGGCATTTGCCTTTGCTGATGCGGAAGGTGACTGAGGAGAGAGAAGGCCTTATGTCTACCACCCTCCCCTGTGATGAAACTCATCCGAAGGCTTGGGATCTTGGCTCTGACTACATCCCAGGGTTCACATATTCGGAGCTTCTGGTAACTGACGAAGGTAGCGCCTTGCTCTTACTCCCGTATCTTAGCCGAGTCAGCAGAGCTACTGATGCACGTTCTGTAAAGGATCGAGGGGCTGGGCAGCCAGCCCCTAGATGTGTGTGACCCACAGAAAGGGATAGAGGGTCCTGGATCGTTTAACACGTTGGGAATACGTCGGGCCTGATTCTGCCCTTTACTCCCCGTAAGGCCTCAGGGAAAATCCGAGTCCTTCCAAAACGCAGTTTCTCCACTTGTCACAGTTAATGTAGGGTCAGGAAATCATTAAATCAAGCAATGTGCGTGAATGCCTTAATGGCCACCCCGCGACCTGTGTTCAGGCGGCCAACCATGGGTCGGGCGTTTGGGAAGAAGTGGGGCAGTTGGAAGGGACCTTTACCACGGCACTGGGGTGGTGTAGCTCCAAGGATGGTGTAGCTCCTCCAGACTGGTCAAGGTGGCACCAGTAACACACCTCTCAGCTTAGAGAAGCTACTGAGGGGAGACTGTGAATCTCTTATATAACAGAAACTGCATGTCCCAGGCAGGAAGAGGCTGTGCGACGACCCACGGTCCCATTCTTCCTCGGGCCTCTCGGCAGCATTTACTTAGTCCAGCCGTAGAACCTGGAAAATGAAAGATTCCCCCACCCTGGCTCAAACCAGGAAGAGGAAGGCTGAAAGGGCAAACCTCACACTATAAATATGGACTTTTGCGGGCAGTGCGTAATATTAAAGAAACAAGCTCAGTTTACTAGACAGGGGTTGTGCGGCGTTTTCCTCCAGAGTTAAATCCTTCCGTCTCAGAAGGAGACATCTTCTTTCAGAGACACAGGATGTGAAAAGGGAGGTAACAGCAAAGTGTTCTCAGCGGAGGTGAACACTGTATCCTACAGAGGAGCTGCTTAGGGGAGAAAGGAAGCAACACAAAATAGCTTTGGGAAGTCCCTGAAACTGATCAGATTTTCTAGGCTGCTCCTTCACCAAGCATAAATAAGTAGTAAGGGCTGAGGGTCACTCACTCAATCGGCTTACAAGCAGCTGGAGAAAGTACAGCCCAGCCGAGCTGCCTGCAGCCTTGCAGTGTCCCCCATGCTTCCAGCTTGCAGGGTGGGTTTTCAGAGATGCAGCTGTCTGAGTCATTTCTGCTCCCATATGCAACCCTCACAGTGAGGAACCTTTTGGTTCCCCAATTTAGGTTTTGTTTGTATCCATATTTTGGTCTGTGATTGGCTCCCTGTCTGGGGTGAGTAGACATCTGTTCATGTCTCACAAGGAATAGGGCCACACAACAGTGCCTAAGACTGTGTTATTATAGAATAGGTACCCAAGACACTTTTTAATTGTTTAACCAGTTACTCTGTGAATCAGATTCTGGTTTCTTTATGTATTTCTTATCTTTTCCAGAATATATATGACAGACAATTATATTTAGAAGTTAAACCATTCCATAATTTAAGTCTAAGTCTTAATCTGAAAGTAAATTCTGTTTTAGTTTGTCTTCTATTGGTATCAGAAAGCCTGAGGCTGGGTAATTTACGCAGAAATGAAAAGTATTTATCATAGTTCTGTACTCTGGTAGGCTCAAGGTCATGGGACCATACCTGCTTAGGAGCTTCTTAATCATAGGGACTATCAGAAAAAATATATATACATATATGCATACTATTGCTGTGGAACAATGTTATTGTACCCTGTAAAGATTTGTCACTTGCGCTGCTTTAATAAAATGATGATTGGCCAGTAGCCAGGCAAGAAGTATAGGCGGGGTGACCAGAACAGGAGAATTCTGGGAAGAGGAAAGGCTTAGTCTGCATTCATCACCCAGAGGAAGCAAGATGAGAATGCCTCTCTGATAAAAGGTGTAACATGAGGGTCAGCTTGTTGGGGTTTCTGTCCCACCAGGTACCCCACAGCCTGCAAGTCCCAAAGAAAATAACACAGTGTCTACATTAGGTTATAAACTGATTGGCCCATTAGCTCAGTCTTCTTATTAACTAATTCTTACATCTTATGGTAACCCATAATTCTTGTCTATGTTAGCCATGTGGCTCAGTACTTTTTCCAGCAGGGCAGGTTACATCTTGGTTCTCTGTGGTCTGGGCAGGAATGGTGGAATGGGCTTCCTCCTTCCTAGCCTTCTCCTGTTCTCATTGCCCTGCCTCTACTTCCTGTCTGGTTGACCCATCTATACTTCCTGCCTGGCCAATCAGCGTTTTATTAAAATACATGATTGACAGAATACAGATAATTCTCCTGCACCAAAAAGGTGCCGAGTCACATGGCTAACACAGACAAGAATTATGAGTTAATGTAAGTTATAAGAGTTATTAATAATCCTGAGCTAATAGGCCAATCCGTTTATAACTAATGTAAGCTTCTGTGTGTTTCTTTGGGACTAAAGGGCTGCAAGACCTGGCAGAACATAAACCTCTGTCAACATCCTATGATATAGATGTATGTATGCATGCATATATGTGTGTGTGTATGTATATATGTGTGCATATTTTGTGTGGTTGTGTATGTATGCTGTGTTGATGAGTGTGTGCATGTATGTGTGTGAACATATGTGTATCTGGCATGATATGGTGAACTAGAAGAAGCCTGTGAAAGAGTTCACCATTAGAACAAAACCACTCTCTCTATCACCTGTTGTCCTAGATTCATTCTGTTGTCTGACAAAGCATCATGACCAAAAGCAACATGGAGAGGAAAGGGCTTATGTGGCTCTGATATCCGTGTCACAACCCATTACTGATGGAAGCTGGGGAAAGAACTCAGGAGAAAGAACCTGGAGGCAGGAACCAGGGAGGACCACTGCTGGCTGTCCCTCTCTCCAGATAATTCACAGGTTTTCTATACAGCCCAGGACCACCTGCCCAGGGAATGCTGCTACCCACAGTGGGTACTCCTGTATCAATTGACAGTTAAGATAATCCCCAGATATGCCCACAGGCCAATCTAATATAATCAATTCCTCAGTCAAAGCTTTCCTCTCTGATGATTCTCGAGTGTGTCAAATTGACAAAGCTAACTGGGACATACATTAATCTACCAACAAATGAATTCATTCTTGAAGACAGAACTCAGAAAGGCCTGGCCTGAGAATACAATCGGTGGTCAACTCTAGAGACTGAGTGCCTGGCACATGAATTTGGGGAACAAAAATTCAAATCACAGCAAGATTCACAGCAGAAAACAGAGTCTGGAAAAAAAACTGTCTGGAACAAGAGAGCAAAGCTTGTAGACGGGGTTGTTCAAGGAGGTAGAGAAAGAATTCCCTTCCTCCTCCAACACACACAAACCCCACATACACACCACACACACAATAAACACACCACATAAATACACACACCACACTACACACACACTACACATACCACATACATACACCATACATATATACCACACACACCACACACATACCCCACACACATACACACCACACACATACTATACACACACACCATACATTACAGACACATACACACAAACCATGCATATACCACACACACACATCCCCACACACACCACACGCCTAGCAATGCTGACAAGACCTGGCATGTTTTCTGCCTCTTGAGCCACAATACGCAAGGATGAAGAACCTTCATAGTCCCAAACATCTGACTAAGTGGCTGGAATCCAACCCGTGCAGCTCTTTCCTCTCCCTTGGTGAGAATGTGAAGGGGCTGCTGCCAGCTTTCAGGTCTACACTGGGGGGGATTTCACACGAAAACAACCCAGGTAGTGTTTGTGCTGAAGCAAACTCACTGTCTAAGAGGATAAACTGGGGATGGGGATGGGAGTTGGGGTGCGAGCAGCAGCCAACTTTATATTACATGGTGCATCAGGGACTTGACCCAGCGAAAAATCCAAAGAAAGAAAGCAATATTCGCTTTGAGATGTATTTAATTCTGCATGAATGTTAGGCTATGATTTTAAATGTTCTTAAAAATTATATTACATAGAATGTAGCTTTGGATGGAGAGTACTGAGACTTGGGAAGAGAAACCTAGCTCGTCACGCCTTTCTACCACTAGAGCTGAAAATCTGCAACTATGGGGAAGACTCACCCAAACATTAGGGAGATAAAAATAAACGTTAGCTCTTACCATCTATTATGTCAGATACCAGGATCTTATCCATGAACTTCCGCAAATAAATATCAATGGGATTGCAACTCCAACTCCTTCAGGCTTTGTACATTTAAAAGGCTATTATTTTATGTGCAAGTGTGTGTATCTGTGTGCATCACGTGCTTATAGGAGCATCCAGAGCCAGAGAGAGGCAGAGGATCCCCTGGAGCAAGAGCCAGAAGATTGTGAGCCACCATGTGGAAGCTGGGAAATGAACTCAGGTCCTCTGCAAGGCCGTTAATGTTCTGAACCTCTGAGTTTCCCTCCAGGCCCTTAAAGATGTTTTTTAAATGCCCAACAGCACAATGCCTATCATACCTAGGTTATCAAGGCTCTTCCCTGCTCCACTATTTTTAAATCATTTCCAACACTGTGGCCTGGAATTCTCGTGAAGGCACAAGGAGGAAACAGAAGATAAGTACTTTGATTTTTAGCCTTTGTAGCCTCCCACTGGAACCTTGATGTTCTCCTACTGTGCTTCCTCAGAAAACACGAAGGGTAAAATAAAGATTCACACTAATAACTCAACCACGTACAGTCAGCCCTGGAGAACCTCAGGCACTGATATAGGGATACCCTGGGGATCCCGATGTTAGAGCCTGCTTCAGCCTCTCACATAACAAGGCGACCTTTGCACAGTCTCCCAAGTGCTTTAAACCACTGACTGAGCAGCTTATACTAAGAGAATAGAACACATCACCATGGAAATCAGTGTCCACCACACAGCTTGAGGAATAAAGACGAGAGGGCTCCACACATGCTCAGTACAAGCACAAATTCTCTAGTGGGTTTGTGGTATGGGTTTGCTGAGATGGTGATTCATGTGGTAGCCCAGGCTAGCCTGAAATCCACTCTGTAGCCCAGGCACTACTAGTCTCACACTTGCAGTCATCCACTTGCCTCAGAGCACTGGGATTACACCACACCTGGATACAGTGCCTTTAAAGACAGACTTTTGCTCTGGAACAATGGTTTTACCCTGTAAAGATCTGTTTCTTGTACTTGTTTAATAAAATGCTAATTGGCCAGTAGCCAGGCAGGAAGTATAGGCAGGTGACCAGGCAGGAAGCAGAGGCTGGGCAATGAGAACAGAAGAATTCTGCAAAGAGGAAAGAGTCAGTCTACAGTTGTGACCCAGATGCAGAGGAAGCAAGATGTGACTGCCTGCTGAAAAAGATATCAAGCCACGAGGCTAACACAGATAAGAATTATGGGCTAATATAAGTTATAAGAGTTAATAAGAAGCCTGAGCTAATAGGCCAGTCAGTTTATAATTAATGTAGACCTCTGTGTGTTTATTTGGGACTAAACAGATGTGGGACCTAGTAGGACAGAAACCTCTGTCAACAGACTTTTAATTAATTTATTTTTAATTTTTTATTGGATTTATTCCATCTATGTGTGAGTTTTTTACCTGCATGTATATTACTTGGTGCCTACAGAGGTCAGAAGAAGAAATCAGAGCCCCTGAAATTGGAGCTACAGGCAATTGTGAGCCACAATGTTGGTGCTGGGAATTGAACCCAGGTCCTTCATAAGAGCATCCAATGCTCTTAACCACTAAGCCGTCTCTCCAGCCTCTATATATTCTGTGATGTTTGAGCATGAGGTGTGTTTGTCACATTAATAAGCCAGTGGCAACAACCATTATTAAAAGTTCACTGAAATTTCAAGAGTTCTTTCAAAAGCAAAGCTCTTCTGTTAGAAATAAGCAGCTGGGGAAATTAATATTTCACAGGCATGGGATTTCACCCCGACTGTTCTTTGCTCTGCCTTCCCATCTTACTGCCACCTCAGAGCACACTGGAAACAGGAGACCCAGCACAGCTGAGAACAGATTTCAGCCTTCATTACTGTTGGTTTCAAGGAAGCCATTCCACCTCTGAGCCAAGTCCCACTTCATGCAAAATGAAGAAATCAAGTTGGATGTTTTCTGAAACTATAGCGTGAAATTCTGTGATTCTGGAATACCTCAAAATGTCCTTTCTTTTCTTCTTCCGTGTGTGTGTGTGTGTGTGTGTGTGTGTGTGTGTCCATGCCCAGCTGGCATTTACAACACTGCTGAGGGTCTGAATTCCTACCAGTCCTCAGACTTGCACATTAAACACTCAGCCACTGAGTCATCTCCCAAGCCCAGGTTGTAATGTTTTTATAGCAAATGAAGGGTTAGAGGATTATAAGTATGGCTTTGAGATTTGCTCTGTGCTTATCCATTCCCCAGCTTGCCTTTAGGACCCTAACAACACCAACAGGTCTTCTCAAACATGCCAGACACACAAACGCCTTGGCTTTTAAAGAACATGGTCAAACTTTATAAAATTTACAGTATCAGTAACACAAAATACTGGAGACTCTCCTTGAATATGGTCTTGCATATTGTCCTGTTATCTCAGAGTTTTTTCAAGTGTTTGTTTTTTTCCTGTTACCTTACTTCTTTTCAAAACTACCCCAATAAGATGTCTAATGCTAATACCAATTCCTTTCTCTTTCTTTAAAAAAAAAATAGATTGCAAGTTCCAGCAAACAGATGGGTTTAAATGATTCAGCATCAGGCTGGAGATACAGGTCAATGGTAGTATGTGCTGGGTTCAGGTCTCAGTAACACAGAGATACACACATACACATGCATGCTCACATACAAAAGAGATACACATATGCACAGAAGAGATACACACACATGCTCACACAGAGAAGAGATATACACATTCTTAGAAGAGATACACACAGACACACATACACACTATTTGGAATTGATCAAATAGAACAATATCACAACAGAACTTTACTTAATCATTGAAGGATTTTTTTAGCCCCTGACTATGGAGAAAATGTTCTTATGCTGCCTCTATTAAGAACACTGTAAGGTGATGCACACTAGATATATGCAAATGTTTAGAATCCCACTAAATTAAGTCATTCCCAAGCATAAATTCCAATTCAAACAATACAAACCAATATTTTCACCAACAACAACAAAAACAGGAAAGGCAAATTGTTTTTAGAAAAACTCATATAAGCATATTTTGGAAATGAAGGGTGTAAAGAACACTGTGTCATCATTCAAAGAAAGAAAATTGGGGCAATGACATGAAAAACCCAGATCTTACAGTCCCGTGTGTGTCTTCAGAGAAATTACTTACATGTAACTCTTTGTATGGTGGTCACTAGCTGAAGAAATACAACTTTTTTCTCTTTGAATGAGATCTTTGAAGCTTTTTCCACCTCAAAATAATTTTATCTATGTACATAGAGAATGTTAATATGATGTTGACAGAGACTGCTCATTCATTTCCTGGCCGCCAAGACTGGAAATAATCACACAGAAACTATATTATTACAACACTGCTTAGCCTATTAGCTCATGCTTCTTACTGACTAGCTCTTATATCTTAAACTAACACATTTCTATTCATCTGTGTATTGTCATGTGGTTGTGGCATACCAGGAAGATTCCATCCTGTGTCCAGCACCTGTCTTCTGTGACAGCTACATGGCTTCTCCCTCACTCTGCCTATTCTCCCCTCCTCTATCTGTTTGGAATTCTTGCCTTGCCCTATTCTGTGCTGCAATAGATCAAAAGCAGCTTCTTTATTAACCAATGTTATTCACAGCATACAGAGGGGAATCCCACCTCAATATAACATGTATATAATATATAATGCTTGCATATATTATGTATATTCATATATACATATACACCTATAATTTTTGCTCATAAATATATTCAACATATTTATATCATATTCCAATCATGTCTCATTAACTTAATTTAACCTTGACCACAGATCTTTACCAGCATTTTATTGTAGGCATATGCAAATTTTTATTATAAGTGCATCAGAAACCATATGTGGCCAGATGTCTGTAATTCCAGCAATTAAGAAACTGAGTGAGGAAAACTACAAGTTCGAGGCCAGCCTGGGCTTTATAGTGAAGTTATGTAGAAACCCTGTCAAGGAAGAAAGACAGAGAAGGAGGGGAGATTGAGAAAAAGGTAAAGGGGAGGGTGGGAAGAAACGGAGGGAGGGGAGAGGCAGAAGGAAGGGAGGAGATCCCCAGGAGCAATCACTTTGTAGGCAGCTCTAAAAAGCCCACCAAGCCAACATTTTGGCTGCCCTTCCATCCTTGTTAATGGTAGTTCTTCCCATGAAACATGATGACCTATTAACATGACTCCCTGATCATCTCAATCATTTGCAGAAAGAGTATCTCCTACCACAGCCCTGCAAAGCACCCCTACCCCAAGACGGGAGGTAAGGACAGAAAAAATGATGCTAGACTCAAGGGTCAACTGACCTGAGATATTCACTCTGTACAACATGGGATCTGGCTCAGCAGATGGGAGAAAATGACCAACTACCAACGCTGTCCTCTGACCTTCACAAGTAGACTGTGACAAGTTTGCTAAACAAACAAAAAGAAAATTAAGCCTAAGCAGACCAACAATGAGTAGTAAGATGAGAGCAGTAATTCCATGTTTCCAGTGGGGTCATCGAGTTCAGGAATGGATGGGGTCACTGAGGAACTCTCCCAGACAATAAGGAGAAGCTCTCATCTACAACACATACTACTCAACACAAACCACTTAAAAAGCCAGCACTACCCCAGACCAAAACACTAGAAAAGAACTCAAAAATAAATAAAATTCAATTTGACTTTTATAATTAATTTATAGAGGCTTTTTCCACATAAGTTTTTAATTTTTTTACTTAGTTTATGTAGTAAAAAGATTCATTTTAAGATAATATCATCTCTCTGCATTAAAATTTCTATAGGAGAAATTCTGGAAGGCAATGTGACTAGAATACAATTAAGATTTGGATTCACCCTACCTACATGTGCCTCCTGTAATTTTTCCTCAACAATCATCAATTCCTTCTCTGCTTCAGCAACTAATTCTCTGGGACTATTTAAGTCTTTATCACCATCTAAGATTTTATTTATGTGAATTATTGGATCAGGTATTATCCCAACAGCCAGTTGTAGTCTGGAAATGTCTCCTAATAATCTTTGAAAGTCATTAAGAGTCTGCAATCAGTCTCTCCTAATTTGTGCCTTTTGTGTTTTAATTTTCTGTAAACCTATTCTGTAATCTAGGTAATTAACAGAGTCTCCTCTTTGAATCTTTTCAGGAGCAATTTGTAATCCCCATTTAGACAAAACTTTCTTTACTTCTTCTAACATTCTTTTTAAAGTATCTGCATTTGAATCAGATAACACAATGTTATCCATGACATGGTAGATTATAGACTTAGGAGACTCCTTACATATTATTTCCAATGGCTAGCTGACAAAGTATTGGCACAGGGTGGGCTATTGAGCATTCCCTGTGGGGTAATAGTCTATTCATATCTCCTAGTAGGCTGAGAAATATTATAAGTAGGCACTGTGAAGGCAAATTTTTCTCTATCCTTTTCTTGTAAAGGTATAGTGAATAAACAATTCTTTAAATCAATAACTATAAGAGGCCATCCTTTTGGTAACAGAGAAGGCAGAGGAATTTCAGATTGTAGAGAGCCCACAAATTGAATAACCTTATTGATAGCTCTAAGATCTGTCACCATTCTCCATTTTTTTGAATTTCTTTTAACAACAAATACAGGAGATTTCCAAGGGCTGGTAGATTCTTCAATATGGTGAGCATCTAGCTGTTCTTGTACCAGCTGTTCTAAAGCCTGCAGCTTTTCGTTTGTTAAAGGCCACTATTTAACCCATATTGGTTTCTCAGTTAACTATTTTAAAGGCAGGACCATTAACAACTCTGAAGGTTTGTCAATTGCTTTGTGTTCTTGTTTTACAGTCTGACTGGCTGGTGACCTTTGTCTATAATATCTTCTAATATCTTCCCCAGAAACATAAGTTTTAGGGGCTGCAGGGATCTGGGTATTCCATTGCTGCAATAGGTCATGACCCCACAAATTCACTGTAATATTAGCTACAAATGGCCTTAGTCTTTCTGTCATGCCCTTTTGGCCCTATACATTCAACCCATCTCATGCTTTGCTTCACTCGAGATAGGGTTCCAATTCATAGGAACTGAACATCTACCTCTTGAAGAAGCCAATTCGGATGCCAAAATTCTGGAGTAATGATACTTACATCTGCACCCGTGTCTAGAAAGCCTTCAATAAAAATGCCATTTATACACACTCTTAGCTTTGGTCTTTAATAATTTATAGAAATCTTTCAGAATATACATTTCCTATGTCCTATTAAAGTGTCTGATTTATCCTCCACATCTGTTTCATCATCCAGAACAGTATGGTCTTTTACAGAAGGCCTGAATTTATTAATTTTTCTGGAGAGACACATACTCCACAGTAACTGGGAATGATTGAACCACGTTCATCATGGGGGCCTGCAAGAGGCCCCTCAAGGAGTTTCCCAATGGTATTGGGTTGCCTTGCCTGTCTCTTGTTGACCAACATTCATTTGTCCAATATCAGCCTTTGCCATGCCTCTTACATATACCTGAAAGCTGAGTCCTCCTGGTCTTGTCATTCCCAGAGGAGACATTATTCCTAGGAATTCCTTGTCTACAAACCCTTCTTAGATGTCCTATTCTACCACAATTAAAACATTTGGTATTTTGATGTCTCTTCATACCATTGGAAATTGCTTCTACCCAAGCTTCAGTACTGTAGTTAAGTGTCTCAACATTCATTGTATCTATTTATCCATTGGTGCTGATCCTTAAAGACCTAAAGATCATTTTGCATTTTAAGTTGGCATTCTCAAAAGACAAAGACTCAATTAGTACATGTCTAACTTCTGGGTCTGTTACCCCTATTTGTACAACCTTAGTTAATCTTTGTAAAAATTCACTATAAGGTCCTCTCTGACCTTGTTTAACCCTAATATACAATTGAACCCTCTTTCCTAGTTCCTGAATTCTGTCCTAAGCATTTAAAGCTGCTGTGATTCATAGGGAAAAGGTTTGTTCATTGTAAAGAGCTTGATCCTTAGGATCAGAGTAAAGTCCCTCACCCAAGATTTGATCTTGGGAAATCTCAAGTCCTTTTGCTCTTCCCTGTTGCTCTAAAGTTTTTGCCTCTTCCCTCTAGTAGCATGTCCAAAGCAACTGTGGTCCACTTTCTAGGACTGTTGAGATTAACTGAATCCAGTCTGGTGGTGTTGCTTTGTTGCTTGAAGCCCACATTTTGACCACTTCCCTAATGAAGGACGAATGTATTCCTTAAGATACAATTGCTTGTTTTATTTCCTTCAGATAAGTCGCATGTATGGGCTCCCATGTATATTCTTTGACTACCTTAGGGTATTTGGTGCCAGATTCTCTTTCTGATGATATCACTGGAAAGGCAGGTATAACTCTGGGTAACCTATCCCAAGGTTTGGTACGTACTGATGAGGCTAAATTTTGTCTTTGTACCTTTTGTCCCTGGTCATCAAATTTGATAAATTCCTCAATCGTTTCAAATCTATTTACCACTGCCTTTTGTAAAGTCTGGATCTCCCGTTCAATGTTCTGTTCTAATCCCCTCATTGAGGATTTCAAGGTGTGAAGTCTGTCCAGTAGAGATAATGTCTCATCCTCGGACATAATCTTCATAGCATGCATATTACCTTCCTGGAGAGACTTTTTATCAGTCAATCTGTCATACCCCTTTGACAGAGTCAAATTAACACATTCAACAGTATGAATTCTCTGAGATAATGTCTCAACAACCTGTCATTGACTGGGTTTTGTTTGTCAAATTGGTTGTATCCTTCTCCAGAGTGTTGAAGTTTCCTTTTAGTTGATCATTATCAGTCTGTAAAGACTGTATCATTTCTAAAAGTACCTCATTCTTGGCCCTATTATCAAGCCATGTTTTTAAGGGAAAAATATGAAGGACAAAACAAATCCCCAGAATTAAATAGAGGGGTGTAGCAGGGAAATCATATAAACCTTGCATAACATCACACATGGTGTAAGTAAAAAGGCTATTGAACTCCTGGATGATTAAATTGTTTGTAATTTTTTTCTTATAAATTATAAATTATATTTTAAATTATGAACCTTACCTGTGGTTGAGTTTTAGCTGGAGTAGGTGCAATAACCCTTACCTGTCACTACGTGTAGTGGCATACTTGAAGCCACGTGACTGGTTTGAATTTCATTTTAGTTTTAAATGCTAAAAGATATGCTCAGATTAAACAGTTATTTAGTGTAAATCACAGACTGTGGAGGTCCCATACTGGTCAGCAGTCACACAAACACTAAAATAGTAAAGTAGCAATGCCAAGCAAAGGCATCTGGGGAAGCCCGCGTCTTGTCTGAGTTTCCACAGCACAGAAAACTGGACTCAGAGTGGCTGGGAGAATTATCTGTATTCTGTCAATCATATTTTAATAAAACGCTGATTGGCCAGGCAGGCAGTATAGGCGGGAAATCCAGACAGGAAGTAGAGGTGGAGCAAAGAGACTGGGAGTATTCTGGCAAGCAGGAAGCTCCCTCCGCAGTTCTGCCCAGACCACCGGAGAGGAAAGATGTAAGCTGCCCCACTGGAAAAGGTACTGAGCCATGTGCTAACGTAGATAAGGATAATGGGGTAATATAAGTTATAAGAGCTAATAAGAAGCCTGACCTAATGGGCCAATCAGCTTTATAACTTATAGAGATCTCTGTGTGATTGATTTTTCCCTGGGACTTGCCGGTTGTGGGGTACCAGGTGGGACAGGTACCCCAACAAGCCGGCCCTCATGTTACATCAAGTCCCCAGGCACCTTGGCCCTCCATGACTGGATGGCTCTGAGGCATTCAATGAGGAAATATGAACGTGGGGATTCTATACCCAAAATGAACAGTGGCTTGGTTGGCCAGAGCCACCGGAGACTCTAACCCCATGTTGGGTGACAACTGTAGAAATGAGCTTGATTTGGAAAATAACCAGGCTAGCTAAAGGATAAAACAATTATATTTGTATTTATTATAAGGGGAAAACTCACGAAACAAGAATGAGAAGTCCAAGTTCAGCTGTGCCCTACAGAAATCACACAGAGAGACCACACCTGGTCTGTGCACCTGTTTTCTCTGGGTCCCAGAAAGCCATGCCTTATCTTGGACCCACCTCTTAAAGAGAATTGTCTAACAAGGCTTCTCCATCAAGCAATCTGGTGTTAACCATCTCAGATGCTTTCAACTTACCATGGGTCCATCAGGACACAGGTATGTGCATATACCATGGGTCTATTGGGATACAGGAACATATATATTCCATGGGTTCATTAGAACACAGGTATGTACATATACCATGGGTTCATCAGCACACAGGTATGTGCATATGCCATGGGTTCATCAGCACACAGGCATGTGTATATATCATGGGTTCATCAGGACACAATTATGTACATATACCATGGGTTCATCAGGACACAGAAACATACATATACCATTGGTCCCTCAGTATACAGGTATATGCACATATCATGGGTTCATCAGGACACAAGTATGTACATGTAGCATGGGTCCATAAGGACACAGATATGTACATATACCATTGGTTAATCAGCACACGTGTATGTGCATATACCATGGGTTCATCAGCACACAGGTATGTGCATATACCATGGGTTCAACAGGACACGGGTATGTGCATATACAATTTACATGCAAAAACCCTTCTAGAATTATCAGCCAAAAGCATTAAGAAAGACTGCTCCATACAATAGGCCTTGGGCATTTGATATTTCCCATGTATCCTTTATACATTATACATTTCTCCATTTATCTTTTGTCCCCCAAATATTAAATCCATGAAGAACAAAAGGAGATTTTAAGTTATTTTTCAGTCTTGCAACAAAAGAAAATTTGTTTTCCTTTGTTCTCAGTCATGTCTAAGACCTAAGATAAATGTTTCTAGAAATTCCACTCTCAGATTAACTTATTTAAGGGTACATTTTGCTCCTAAATCATTTTGGCAGATCCATTTAGATGCAAAGTTTCCACAGGAGCCATTTCAAGGTAATTTCCGAGAGGGCAGATGATAGATGGCTCCTGTACTCGCCATGTTTCTGACCAACATCCAGTTTTCAGTGCTTGATGGTCTAACACTCCGGGCTACTGAAACACTTGCCCAAATGTTGCTTCAGGCAGATTTTCTAGAACAAAAACAAAAACAAAAAATTTCTTGTCCTTGAATCCTTGCAGAAGTTGAATTCTACCAGACTTAGTCAATTTTTTAAAACATATACAACTGTCAGTTAAGTCTCTAAATTTGTCTGCATCCTAAAAATGCTTTCTCTGGATGCTTTCTCTAAATTCCCATAGCGTGCTTCAACTCTGCTCTCTAAACCTAGACAGTGCTGTACTAGGTTATTCAGGAACGTGACAAACATGGGTTCACCGTGGAGGGTCACTTCAAGGAAAGTCTTCATGTTTTACTACTGTCTGCCAACAGCTTCCTTCCAGAAACTGCTAAGCAGCTGCCTCAGACCCACACCATAGTCAGACCACACTCGGTGACTGAGGCAGGGGGATAAAAGTCTGATCATTCTTACTAAGCCATTCTAAACTAGAGCTTCCTAAGGTGGTTGGCTGGGGCTGCTGGCTCTGGACTACAATCAACCATTCCCTCTGTCCAGTTCTGCTTCCATTACCAAGACACATCCCAAGGGCACAGTCAATAAATATCCTCAGCACTACACTGCCTCCAAGTCTGCTTCCTAGAGAATCCAAATTGTGTCATCAGTAGTCAATTTATTACCTCCTTGGTTTTCAAAAATGTCTATTATAAGGAACTACCAAGAATGTGTCTGTCTACTTCTGCAACTCCTTTAATGGACTGTGGCAGCTTTCTTACGACAGCCTGAAAGAAACAGGGTCAGGGCAGGCACCCAGGACAGAATCTGAGGGCACACATCACAGTCCAGGCAGTAAGTCACGGTGGTCAAAAAGAAAGACAAATTTGGAAACCAACTGTAGTAGTGATACCTGTAATCCTAGGTGCTTAGGAAACTGAGGCAGGAGAACTGTGGGCATATGACCTGTCTGTGCTGCCTAACATGTCAAAACCAGCCTGGGCAACTAAGCAAGACTTTTTTTTTTTTGAGTCTCAAAAGAGAAATAAAGGGCTGAAGGTTCAGAGAGACAACTCAACGGTTAGAAGCAGCTGCTGTTACAAGGGGCCCAGTTCTGTTTGGATACTCACTTTCCTGGACCTGGAGGGAGGGGGGAGGAACTTCAACTTCCCACAGGGCAGGAAACCCTGACTGCCCTTAGGGACGAAGAGGGAGGAGGAGAGGGAGTGGGGGGAGTGGTTGGGTGTTGGGAAGAGGGGCGTAAATGGAAACTTTTATAATTTAATAAAATTACTTAAAAAAAATTAACTCAAAAAAAAAAAAAAACAAAAAACAAGGGGCCCAGTTCAATTTCCAGCACCTTCATGGCAGCTCACAACCATCTATGATTCCAGTCCCAGAGAATCTTACCCTTCTTCTAACTTCCGTGGGCACCAGGCATGTATGTGGTACTCAGACATACATGCTACAAAGACACTCAATCACATAAATCAAAATCTAAATAAAACAAGTGGCTGGAGATGTAACATAGGGCGAGAGCAATTACCTAGAACAACGCCCTAGTTCTGATTTCTGAGGAGGGAGGAGGAAGAGAATAAGCCGGAGAACAAAATGCCACCATGATGGCAAACCCAAAGCAGACAGGTACAGCGATGCAGCTCACAGGTGAGAGGGTCCGCCAGGCGCTACAAACTCTGGGCTTAGGCTGACAACCCAGGCGGCACAAAGCAAGCATGTGTTTGGTCTCATGTTTGGATTTGTAAAAGTAGCATGGTTTCCAGAGCTGGCAAGGGAGGGCGTTTCCATCACAGCCTTCTTTTGTGTTACTCCCTAGATACAAAAAGTCACAAAAAGTTGACACAGTTAATTATAGTAATGGTATCTCTAGGTGGCACCGCTGTTAGGCTCTGGGGCCGCTGTTGTGGTGCTACAGTACTGTGAATTAATTCTCAGGGAAGGTTAATCCCAAGACTCCACGTGAAGCTGGAACAGATGACCCTCTCACACAAGTCCCACACAGACTCGTGAGAAATGAGAACTTGAAGCAACATGACTCCCCCAGGAGTTCAGGACTCATCAGCAACACAATCCAAAGACATTAAAGTGGTTCAGATGCAAAAGAAATCCAAATGTTTAGTTTTTAAATGATCAGTAGTATCAAAGTAGATACAGACTAACAGAAGAAATAAAGAAGCCAGTTCAAATCTCACACGTAAAACCTGGAAACTCGGGTGAAAAATTCAACAAAGACAAAGATTTTTTTAAAAGACCCTTGGAAATAAGAACTAGGTCAAATATAAAACTCAATAAAAAGCATCAGCAATAGATCAAATGATCTGAAAAAATATCAGGGGATAAATGAAGTTAATGAATTATTGCCATCAGATAATATATCATCTGAATACATGCCTCACTGCTGTGACAAAATCCCTGATAAAAGGGACTTGAAAAAGGGTTTACTCTGACTTACATTTTCTAGTCCATTGAATGGGTTCTAGTCCATTGTGGCAGGGAGGTTGGGGTGACGGCAGCATGAGGGAGTGGTTGTGGTGCGTCTGCATCAAAGAGAGTAAACACAGGCGTTCAGTGCACTTTCTCAGTCTTACTTGATCCAGGACCCCAGTCACTCACACTCCGGGTGGCTCTTCTTGGTCTGCTGAACTGTCCTGGAAATACTCTTATAGACATACCCAGAGTGTGTTTTCAATATAATTCTAAATCCTGACAAACTGTCAATGATTACAGCTAGCAATAAAGACAGCAGTCAATAATATCGTATTCAAAACTTCCAGGGACATGATTCAGAGACCAAGCCAGCATCTGGTGTGGTGGCACATGACTATAATCTCAACACGCAGAAGACTGAGGCAGGAGGATTGCAAGTTCCAGGCCAGCTATGGTGAATCTTGAGAGTCAAAGAACTTAGAGCAGAAATTTTCCCAAATCTAGAAAACACGCGAATATCTAAGCATAAGTAGAATTTAGAACCCCAGATAGACATGACTAGGAAAACCCCTCTCCACATCACATTGTCATTAGAAAGTACAGGACGAGGAAAGGACACAGTGAAACTTGCACAGGAGAAGAGGCAGGTACTTATATAGGCACATCTACCAGAAAAATAACGGTGTTCAAAGCCAGATACATGGCCTGGAGCACTGAAAGCCTTGAGAGAATGGCAACCGAGATTACTATATCAATACATACATACATACATATCCTTTAAAATCAAAAAGAAAATAAAGATCTTCCATGGTATCATAAACCCACAACTACTAAACCAATATTGCAGAAAATAAATGAACATTGCACACAGAAAGAGAATAATAAATAAACACACAGACAGAAAGCCTCAGAAAATAATTCTCAGTAGAAGAATACAGTATATTGAGAATTAGGAAAGAATTAAACTTTAACTCAGGAAAATAGAAATCTTCTCAGGTAGAGAAAACAGTAACAGCTACAACCTTTTGATATGACCTTTAAGTAGAAAAACACTCTAATAGGTGATAACTCAGCTGTCAGGACTGATGGCTTGAACTTAATCCCTGGTACCCACATAGCGGGAAGAGAGGACCAACCCCGGTGTTCTCTAACCTCCACATGCTACTACAGCTTGCATTGGCACAAATGCCCCCCCACACACACACTAAATAAAGGTGAGGCAAGATCCAACCACTTACTATCTGCAAGAAATTCACAACTGACAAAACCACAGATTCAAAGTGAAAGAGATGAACATGATATTTCAACCAGATGGAATTGGGAAGGAAGCAGGAGGATCAGTATTTCCGTCAGACAAAGCCAATCGCAAAACCCAAATTAATCAGAAGAGATAAAGAAGATCATTACACATGATAAAGAACCCATCAAGACTATATGATGAGCATAAATGCATATGCATAAAACATTGATGTATCCAACTAATAAAAACACTGCTGGGTGTAAAAACTGATTGACAGACCGAGCACTAACAATAGTCGGCGGCTTCACACACACCTCGATTCGCATCAGCAGGTGATCACCAAGACAAGACAAAATATCAGCCAGGAACCTTCAGAGCTGCATGGCAGCATAGATCAAACTGATTTCACAGGAATCTACTCCTTTTTCTCACCCAAGGGCTTTGGAAATCATCACTGACCCATGGGACTGTCTCCGAAACAGACCATACTTTAGACTGTAAAGGTTTTTTTAAGATACCAAGAAAGCAACAATTTCTTGTAGCTGTCACATCTTAGTGAAAGAGAGCTGAAGAGCATTGGCAAGAGGAAATTCACTCACAGCGGCACAGTTCTAACGCTTCATTGAAGACATCAGGGTGGAAATTGAAAAATATCACAGAATCAAATAAAAAATGAAGACAAAACTTACTGAAACCTCTGAGATTATGCAAAGGCAGCTCTAAGAGATAACATATTGCTATGAATACCCACATTTTAAAAAATCAGTTACAAATAACTTAATGATGCACCCCTAAAGTCTTGGGAAAAAAGAATAAATCAATTCCAAAATCAGTTAAAGAAATAAACAGTAAATCTCAGAACAGTAACTAACGAGAGGAAAGAAACAACACAAAGGTTCAATCAAACAAGAAACTGATGGACAAACCCAGAGTCAACCTAAAATGCCAAACAGAGGAAAAGCTAACTACTAAAACTAGTGACAGAATAGGCAAGGTGAAAACAGATGATACTAAGATAGAAAATAAGAAATTATTTGAAACCTCAGATTCAAAAAAAAAAACTTACAAAAACCAGAAGAAATGGCTAAATTTCTAGACACATGGTATCTAGATATATGATCTACCAAAGTTGAATTGAAAGGGTATTTTTAAAACAAATCAAATTGGTATCAAGCAGTAAGATTGATGCAGTAATTTTAAAATTTCCAAAAGGATCACAGCTACTAGCTGGACAGATTCACTACTGAATTCTACCACACCCTTAAAGAGGAGCCAACACCCACACTCCTCAGACCGTCCCATGACACAGAAAGGGATGGAAAGCTTCGACACTCATCCTATGAACTCAGTATCACCTTTTAACACCAAAACCAAGTAAGTATATGACAGAGAACTGGACACCAATTTTCTTAATTAACATAGACACAAACCAAATAAAATTCCACCTTAAAAAATATCACCAACTCACGGGGTGGTGGGCCAGAGAGGTGACTCAGTGGTTAAAAGCATTGACTTCTCTTCCGGAGGACCTGGATGTGATTCCCAGGACCCACATAGTGACTCAGAACTGTCTGTAAATATAGTCCTGGGATTTCTGACTTCCTCCTGGCCTCTGTGGGCACTGCACATACATGCAACCAAAACACCCAAACACATGAAATAAAATAGGGGAAAACATTCTAATTAAAGCAAAATATTACAGGTTGAGCTAAAGTGACTTTCACTCCAGAAAGTAAAGTTTGGTTCAACATAATACATATCAACATAATACATATCAACAAACATAATACCACATGCAAAGAGAATCAATTCAAAACCAATGATCATCTCCATAGGAACAGAACGGCCTTCACAAACCTGCCAGCCTCTCATGATAAAGGCCCTGAAGAAACAGGGAGAGGAAGCACAGCTCAGCCTAACAAAGGGTGTGTACGACAGAGCAACAGCTCACAGAATAGGAGCACCAGCAGCAGGATGTCAGTGTCCACCGTCTTTCTACCTAGTCATACACAATCGAATCCTAAGCCAGAGCCATAAGAAAGAAGCTGGAATAAAAAGGAAATAAACATCAAATGAAGAAATCAAATCACAGCTGTCTGTAGGTGTCATCCTACACTGGAGATACTCTAAAGACCCCCGCCCCCACAACACACACACACAGACACACACTCACACACAGACATGAAACTCTGAGGTCTTGAAAACTCTTTCAGCAAAGGGACACAAAATCAAAGTACAAAAAGCTGTCTCTTTGTTCATCAATAATGAATACATACAGTGACAGTCATTATTTCTCACACAGGAGCTGGAAAATTATGTTTAAAAAAAGCTCATTGAACAAATGTTTATGTTTATACACACATGGTAGATCCAGAGCGCTCACTCCACAAAACACAGCCCCAAATGGACCAGGAGCTTCGTGTGAGGCTTGCAAACGTGGAGGAAAGCGTAGGAGAAAGCCTCCAGACGCCACAGAGAGGCCTTTCCGGGAAGACAGCCCTAACTCGGGAAATAACACCAAACATGAAGAATGAGGATAAAGAGCTCCTACCTAGCAGACAAAGCACTTCCTAGAGAGAAGCAGCAGCCTGTGGAACGGAAGATGCCTTGCTCTCCCTGGCTTGCTCAGTTAACTTCCTTACAGAATCCACCTGCAGCAGGCTGACCCCTCCTACATCAGTTAACAATCAAGAAAATGCCCCACAGATGTGCCCACGGGCCAGCCTGATCTAGGCAGTCCCTCAAGTGTGAGTTCTCTCCCCCCAGGTAAGCTCCGGCTTGTGTTGAGTTCACAGAAACTCGGCACAGGGACTCATGTCCACAAAATATGAACAACTCAAAACATTAAGCACTCGAAGAGTCAATAACCCAGTCAATAAATAACAGGATAAACTGGATGGTTTTCAAATGAAAAAAAAAATACATTTTCCATGAAAAACAGTCAACATTTTTAGCCATTTTTTAGCCCAGTGAGAACTACCCGGAAGTAAGGCATGGTTCTCTGCCAACACTTGGGTGGCTTGGGAAGAAGGGCATGAGTTCTGTTATTCCCTTGGGACACTTTAAGAACTAACCACGCCCACCCCCGCCACTTCTGACCCCCTCCCCCCCGCCGCCATCTTTTCTCTCGTGTGTGTGTGTGTGTGTGTGTGTGTGTGTGTGTGTTTCGTGTCGTGTGTATGTGTGTCTTTGTTCTCTCTATGTTTGTCTATGTCTCCCTTTCTTTAAGTAATAAATGTCTAGCTTTATGTATAGCCTTATGTCCATTTACTCTGCCGTCCACCGCATCCAGCCACCTGACTCTGCCGCTCGCCTGGAGACCCTGACTCCCCCGGCTGCATGGCGCTGCCACCCTGGAGATCTTGCGGGGACCCACAGCCACTAGCAGCTGCTCCGCGAGCTGCCCGGGACATCCCATCATCTTATTATTTTAAAAAAGAACAATAAGTTCAAGGTCAGGTAGAGCGCAGTGAGCTGGAGGCTAGTCTGTGCTGCTACATACTGAGAAGCTGGACAGCTATTGTTCAATGGCATAGTTTCCATTGTACAAGACAGAAACAAGATAGACAGAGAGGCCTGCGACAAAGTGTGAGGTTTTTTTTTAACTTTTTATTAACTCTTTGTGGATCTCACATTATGCATCCCAATCCCACTCATCTCCCTGTCCCCTCACTTCTGACCTCTGCCCTTGCAACCTCCCCCTATGGCAGGATATTTAATCACACCATGACCCCTGAGACTGCATTGTTTACTGGAAAAAAAAATTGTTTCTAGCTCCAGTGTTTCTAGCTCAGTCCTAGCATACACCTTTAATCCTAGAGCTTTCTGCTTGAATATTGTAAACAGGATTAAATAGAGTCAACCATAGGCCAAGAGGAACAAGCAACCAGTTGACAGGAAGTGAACATAGGATTAAGAAAAAAAAACATACAGAGTAAGAGGGAGTCAGGCGGATGGAGAGAGAGGTGCACAGGAAGTAAAAGGGAGGGACATTCAGTCTGAGGAGGCTTTTTGAGACGGCGGAGAAGGTGAGAAGTTTCTGGGATGTCAATCAAAGAGGAAGGTCATCTGGGCACTTGCTCTGCCTCTCTGAGTTGGCAGGCTTTCAACCCCAGCATCTGGCTCCCGAAACTTTTTTGGTAAAATCAAATGATTGAGATTTTAATAAAGGTTACAGCTCCCCAAAACAAAATTTAAAAACAAAACAACAAAAAACAAATTTTAAAAAAGTCTCCACATGTGAAAGCTGTGGCATGGTCCAGTGAGTCACATGGTTTACCCCCTTTAGTCTGTAGATCTTTAAGTATTCATTGCAAAGAGTCACCGGGCTGGTTGGAGCTCTGTCTTGGGCTACCAATATACTACCAATACTGGGCCCTCACTGGATTCCTCTTGGATGTCCTATTGTTGCCTTGTGTGGAGATCCTGTAGCTCTGGATCTGCAGGTCCAGCCCGACCGTATGCTCCAGCAGTTCATAGATGAGATGGGTTTTGGGATGGGCTCATAGCCCCGTTTCTGGGCCTGACTGGTAGCTTGTACCTTCCGCACTACTTCTAGGTACTACGCCCATAGTGCGGCACCTGCACTAGGGGACGGTTCACGAGCCTCGGGCAAGGACCTGGAGATTTAAACACATACTCACACAGACGGAGACACGGGTCAAACTTGAAACAAGAATGCCCTCTTTATTGTGGTCCAGGGCAACTTATATAGGGATCCTTACCTGACAGCCACACCCTAGCCTAACCCACCAGAAACCACTCCCCTGCCATCAGGCACTCCTGGGGGTCTCCTTTTGCGGAGACATAACAAGTTGTTTACAGGAAATTCAGGGTCTGGGTCCACAGCCCCCAACAGTAGCTGGGTTAGTCAGTCCGCTCTCCAGCACTGCCCCAGCTAGCTCACCCGATGTGGCAGGCAGCAAGGAGCGGGACGGTTCTGCTCTCATGTCCCTCATGTCCTTGGGTCCCCCTCACCCACACTCACACCACCAGGGCCAGCTCCCTATTCTGCCCAGGTGAAGAAGGCCCGACTCTCCATCCAAATCGCTGCTCTTGGTGAGGGGAATGGCCAGCTCTTCCTGTCTCGTGGCTCCAAGGGCTAGTTCTCTCACTGGCCACAGGGGGAAAGGAACAAGGGGAAGGAAGGCATTTTTTTCCTCACCCATGCCTCCACATGGCAGCGAGGGGGAGGTGGGGTTAGTCCTGCTCTCACGCCCCTACCAACGAGGTCAGAGCTCCTCTCTTCCCCAGGCGAGGTGCTGAGCCTGCTTTCCTGGGTGCTGCAGCTGGTGGGGCCCACTGCCAGTTCTCCCACTGTCACGACCTCGGGGCCAGCTCTCCCACCTGTCACGGGCAGTGAGGAGCAGGGAGGGGTAGGTCATCTCTCCCTCGTCCACTCCACCATTCGCGGATGGAGGGTGGGGCCAGGTCTGCCGCTTGTGCCTCCTCCGTTGGGGTCGGCGGCTCGCCTATGCTGCCCAAGCTAAGCGCTGCAGTCGGTGAGGAGCAGGATCAGCTCCCCCGCTCTTGCGACCCCTGGACCAGCTTTTCCCACCTGCAATGGGTGGTGAGGGGCTACGGGCAAGGGACAAGGGGGACAAGTGACCTTTCCCTCACCCATCCAGTGACAGACAGAGGGGCTAGCTCTCCCACCCTGATGACTTCAGGGCTGGCTCACCCACATCCGTGCCAGCAGAGACAGCTCTTTCTGTGCTGCCCTGGGAAGTCCTGGGCCCACTCTCTGGGGTGGTTCAGCTGGTGAGGGGCAGGGCCAGTTCTCCCTAGTGCTGTAGCCAGTGAATGGCGGCACCAACTCTGTGTGGCCCCGTCCTCACTGCTGCTGGTGGTGATGGAAGCCATGACCATCAACACAGACTGCAGCTGTGACAGAGCCACGGGTGCAAACCTGGCCCCTGGCAGTAGCCCAGGTGCAGAAGACAGGATGGCTCTGGGTGGCAGCACAGGCTGCTCAGATTTGCACGGCCCCAACGGAGGATCAACCCTCAGATACTAACCTGGCCCTGGTTGGTGGCCCAGGCCCCTGACGTCCACATAGCCCTAAGTGGCACTACGGGCCGTGAACATCAGTACAGACCCCAGTTGTAACTGGGCACGGTTGCATGGCTGGTAGCTCCGGCTCGGGAAAGTGGAGACAGGTGGATTCTGAGAGCTCACTGAGCAGCCAGCTTAGCCTAAGTGGCAAGCTTTTCAGTTCTGTGAGAGACCCTGTCTCCAGGCGATAAGGCAGAAAGTGAGGAGGACAGCTGGCATATTCATGGGCACCCACGCCTTAGTGAGCACACAACGTGCCCCACACATACCCCAAAATAAAACGCACACACTGTCAAACAACAGAAGAGTCCCGTCCATATACAATACGGGGAAAACCCCCAGAGAGCTCACAGTACAGCAGGAGAGAGGGAGGCAGAGTATAAACTGGGCCTCACAGGTGCTCACAGAGAGGAGGGGGAGGTCCCTAACACACTCCCGATTCTAAAGCCTGCTACAATTCCTACCTTAATGTAGACATCCACTCTTCCAAAAATATTTAGTGAGCACCACTTTTAGAATTACACTCCTATTTAGAGCATATGTTTCCGGGGGTGGGGGGTAAAATGTTGATTTCTGGACACATCAGAAGGGTAGAGCCCCGGCCATAGCTGTCTCTGCTGATCGCCTGCAGGCAGGCGTGAGCTTCAAACTACTGTTCCGGCAGCACTAATTGCCTGGATTTTACGCTGCGAGAAACAAAGCCGACAGCTCTTTAATTTACAAATTGTTCTAACGCTGAAGACAGGTTCGATTTATTACCACTTTAACCTTTACGTCTCCCCCAACAAACCAGTCTCTTGGGCTCCAGTGTCCGTTCAACCTCTGGATCTCATGCACAGCCCTGGGTGTCTGTGGCTCTGGACAGACCTGAAGCCTTGCTTTTCTGGAGAGACCCCAAGAGGTTCTGATTTGCTGGCTCCCGGACAGGCTTTGAGCATCCAGGTCACAGACAGACATTACTGCGGTCCCCTACTCTGCCAGCCAGCTCCACACTGGGGGCTCCGAAGCTGCCACACCCAACATCAGTAATGACAAAACTTTCCAGCTTTTGTTGGAGTGAAATATATCCACGGGGGGTGGGGAGCAAAAAAAAGAAGGGGAGATGGCAGTCTTTTAAGTTCGTATGAACTTTTATTTTTAATTATAAGGCTTTCATTAAAAAAAAGAAAGAAAGAAAGAAAGAAAGAAAGAAAGAAAGAAAGAAAGAAAGAAAGAAAGAAAGAAAAAAGAACCCTAAGGGTTGAATTGGTTTTAAGTTCATCAACTGATTTCACTTAAAGAAAATTAGGGGCTCCCTGAGTTTGAGAGGCACCCAATTGTACAAAAGCCAGGAAAGAGAGCTCAGTTTCTCAGCCCGGGAGTCCACTGTAATTAAATCCTTACTAATTCAGAGTGGAGTGCTTCTATAGGGATGCTGAAGTATTTAATATTGGGGGTTTAGGTTTAATTAATGGAACTGATCAAATTGTTTTGTGATAAACAGAGCCTAGAAGCACGGGGGTGGGGGGTGGGATGCTTTTCACGGAGAAAACTTGAACAATTGCCCATTCTCTTTTGCTGCCCTGATTCAGTAAATGAATTAAAACAATTAGCTTGACCTAACTTCTTCAAAACCCACAGGGTGCATTATAAAGCCTCCAGAGAGAGGAGACCCTTTCCCGGAAGGTGGTTTAGTGATTTCGTGAAACTCCCTGGGTTCTAAGGCCACATCAACGCTTCCAGGCACTGAAGTCTGCCTTTGATGCATACAATTTTCATTGTCTTTATTGTGACGCCGTTTGAATCTTTGCATCAAGCTGGGGGATTACAAGTATTAATGTGTTCACGGCACAGTTCACTCTCCAAAGATCATTCTCTAGTGTCCATGGCTTTTCCCATTTTCTGAGGGTGAACCAGAAATTCATGGGCCAATTCCCTGTCATGAAGTAGTATTTTTTTCATCCATTATTTCATAACATCTTGGCCAAACTGTCACCATAAACTCTGTCCAACCCAGCACAGGTTTTAAGTTGGGCCTTTAGACTGAGCTGAAATCAAGGAATCGAGAGTTCCATGGCATTAATCCAGGCTCATATTTTTCCCTAAAGAAAATCTATTTCCAGAAAAGTCTATAAGATATGTAGCAAATTTCTTTGTGACCATAGATCTTCCCACAAACTGTCCATTCTGGTCCTCGACGGCTCGGGACATCCATGCAGCAAAGTGTCATGTCCGTGCCCCACTGGAGACCAATGCCCACTGGAGACAAATGCCCACTGAAGACCAATGCTCCACTGGAGACCAATGCTCCACTGGAGACCAATGCTCCACTGGAGAAAAATGCCCACTGGAGAACAATGCTCCACTGGAGAACAATGCCCACTGGAGAACAATGCCTTTCAATGGTCAGTCCCCTGGTTTCGTTCATTCATTTGTTTGTTTTTCTAGTTGAACGATAATTTTGTTGAAGTCTGACACTTCTTTCTGACCAACCATACACAATTACACTGTCCAGATAGTAAGGAGCGCAGGTCTATCCAAAGGAAAGGAATCGAAAGCCTAGAGGAATCCGTCCAGGATTTCACACACAGTACATTCTGCCTCCTTTCTCTCCCTCTGTCTGGTTTTTGTGAGAACCTGTCTTCTAGGTGTCTGACCTGGAAGGAGGAGCAGAGAGGGCAAAACAAGGCACACTATGGAAACAGGACCCAGCAAGTACTTCTGTGGGCATTCCTTTTTATCAGTAATTACTGCAGTTAGCATGCAGAGTAATGGGCTTCATTGTGATAGTTTCTTAGAGTCTGCTTTGTCCTCGTTCATCCCCCTCCTTCTCTCCGCTCTCCATCACCCTGCCCAATATGGGGGGGTCCCTCCCTCAAGTAGTCCCCATTTCCTTCATGTCACACATCCCACCACACACACACACACACACAGAGAGAGAAAGAGAGAAAGAGAGAGAGAGAGAGAGAGAGAGAGAGAGAGAGAGAGAGAGAGTTCTACATACGGCGGAAAACTTGCAGCATCCAGAGTTTAGTTTATTTGGCTTAACATGACAATCTTCCGGTTTGGATGGGGCAAATTATCTTGGAGCCTACATATCAGACAAACTATGGTGTGTGACCCTGAGAGACTGGCAGAGGAACACAGTATTTCCATCAAATGTCCCCTCTGGTCTCTCCTCTTCCCGGATGACTCAGGTGCTGGTTCTAGGCGATGGCACCATTACAGGGCAGTCTTCTAGCTTAGGGCTATCCTGGGAGCCACTTGCTTTCTTGTAGAAACAAGAAGATGCCAACAAACTCTTTCATTAGGGTGGTGTCAAGCCTGAAGGGTGGGGCCTTCGTACCTGTGTAGTATCCAATCAGGTCTCAGGGACGATGGTTACATTCCTCGTTTGCTTTTGTTGTTCATTGTTGCCCTGTGTTATTCTTGTCTGTTGCTTTTTTGACTTGATGGCTCCTTTTTTCCTGTCGGGGTTGAAGCCAGGGGGCCAAGTCTGTGACTACATAGCCCAGCTGGCCAGGAACTCAATCCTCTTGCCTCATCCTCCCAGATGCTGGATCACAGCTGCACTGCCCACGCTGGCGCTTGCTGACTGAACTAACTCATGCAAACTCAACCGTAAAGCCCCGAGCACCAGTTGTTCAACTTTGTAACGTCTTTACCTCTTCATGTAGCAGCTTCTTTACTGGATCTATAGATAGCTTCAGAAACATTTTTCAGTGTCTGTGACAAGCACAGGCATCCTCAAGTGACAACCAGGAAGCTAGAGAACCCCACCGCCATCCCTCCCATCAGTCCCTGGTTCCCAGGGGCTTTCTGTCCAGCATCTGAGATGAAATGGGATCATCCTCAGCTACGTGGCAAGAGGCTAGCCTGGGATGAAGCAAAGACAAGTTCTCCCTTTTGCAAGGCTTCATCTAGGAGCGAGGGCTGCCTCCCTGGTAGAGAGCGGGTTTTTGCTATTCAAGGCAATTTTCCTAAGAGTTGATGCCAGTGTTCAACCCAGAGCTGGGGAGGCTGCCCTTCTCTGCTGCACAGGCTCCACTCTCTGTCATCGAGGTCCTCCTGCTGGCTCTGGAGTCCCTCCTCGGCTTTCTCCCAAGGCTGTCAACACTGCTCCCAGTGACTGCCAGAGAAACCAGGCAGCCTCTCCACACCCTGCCTTTGGGACCAGGCTGATCATCTTCTCAGCCTTCAGCAGCCTGTGGGAAGGCCACGCCTGCTCTGCCTGGCTCTCTGCTGCCGAATTGTAAGAGAGAACGAAGGAGGAATGAGAAAGAGAAGAAGGGAGACAAGATGTGCTTGAAGACGATGTGGCCAAAAGGCACATGGCTGACGTGGGTAAGGCTTCATGCCTGTGTTTTTCAGTCATTGGAGCCAATTAATTCAGCTCTAACTGATGTGAGAAGTGTTTAGGAAATGTCTGCAAGCTGTGAAAATGTTGCTCACAGAAGAAAATACATGTACTTAGGCAATAACCAGCCTCGGTTTGCTGTTGCTGATGCTGTTTTGGTGCCACAGGGCCTCACGTATCCCAGGCTGGCCTCATGTATCCCAGGCTGGCCTCAAGCTCCCTATGTGGAGGACCCGGAACTCCGGACCCTCCTGCCTTCACCTCCTGAGTGCTGGGATTACAGAGTGCATCTCCACAAACAGCCTTCTAGGATTGCTGTGCTGTCTTTACTAATGTCCCTACCTCAGAGGAGAAAGTGGCCAAACTGGAAGGGGTTTCCAGAAGTTGGTATTCAAAGAAGACAGAGCGGAGCAGCTCTGTGTTAATGGAACCAGTTACCTGAGCAGAACAGGGAGGGCCAGAGCTGCTTCTTGTTGTCGTTGTTGTTGTCGTTGTTGTTGTCGTTGTCGTTGTTGTTGTCGTTGTTGTTGTTGTTGTCGTTGTTGTTGTCGTTGTTGTTGTTGTTGTCGTTGTTGATGATGATGATGAAGCTCTTTGCTTTAGCTGTTGTTTTCGTTTGTATCATTACAATTTACGTCTTTTAAAACCTACTTCTAGAGAATCCTTATTCTTTGTCATGGATGGAAATGTTGAAAATAAAGCCAGTCAGACACAATGGTACGAGAGGTAGAAATACAGCCTTGTGAGCCAGGCAGGAGGACCAAGGCTCAGCTGGAGCTGAGCACAGGAGATGTCAGACCTCAGGACAAATGGCTGCCTAGAGTGCTCTGGCTTCCGGTCTTTCCCTACTCGCCTGTGACGGAGTCCTCCTGGCTGTCCTCCACTTACTATGCAGCTAAGGATGACCTTGAACTTCCCATTCTCCTGAATGCTAGCATTAGAGGTAGCTGCTATGTGCCACCCCTCCTGGTTTACGCAATGCTGGGCCTTGAACCAGGGCTACAAGCATGGAAGACATAAATTCTACCAAGCGAGCTATAGCCCAGACCCTGTATGTGTGCTTTAAATAGATCATTACCTCCATAATCAAAGCACTCCACTGAGATCCAGAAAGTAAGTTTTCACAAGGACCCAACTCTATCTGAAAAACTGCTACTCAGAAAACCACTTCTATTTTTATCAAAACTCATAATTGGTAGTAGTCCCAAGCTATCGAATTTTAATTTTGAAAGGAGACACTTACACCATATACCAAAAGACAAAATAGGAGATTCAAAATGATCTTTCCAAGAGACTAATCTCATGGAAGTCTGGATGTCTGACCAAACCACAGCATGGGATTTTATCTGGACTGGAATCCCCACCCTTAGTCCTCAGCATCCACTGCCCCCCAATACCTGGATCCCTGAGAAGTCCTATGAAAGCACTCAGTGGGAGGGACTTCCCTCAAATGCTCAGCTTGTCTGTCAAACTGAGTCCCCATTCTCACGGGTCTCAGAATAACGTCCCTGCAGGATTCCTGTCAGAACCACAAGAATGCTCCACACAGGATGGTAACTGCAACACGATGGTGTCATATGGAAAATTACAGTCTTGGACACAATGTTTTCCCCTCTCCAATCATTTAAAATAGATAGGGTGTTGACGCAAAAACTACACTTTCTTTCCTGCAAGATGGGGTGGGGGGCTCTTCTCAGAACACACCCCCTGGAAACAACAACCTAAAGATAAACACATGTGAGTGTACTCCCTCAGTCTGCACTTGGAAACCACTCAAACCATGTCAGCTGAAAGGAAAATCTATTAGAATACACATTTATATCCTAAATAAAAATACCTATTCAATTGACAAGACAGTACCTAATACTTTATGAGATTTCTTGCAGCTCAAGTTGAAAAATGATGAGATTTATTGACATTATTATAATATTTACTGTGTTACATACTATTTATTTTGGCCATATCCTCTACATAAGACTGTTGTGGAATATTCCTCTATTCTGTGTGAAGATATTTCACTGCGATTGGTTTAATACAAAGCTAAATGGCCAATAACTAGGCAGGATTTGGGGGGCAGAGAGAATGCTGGGAAGAAGAAGGGTAGAGTCATAAGGAGTTGCCAATCAGATCAGAGAAAGCAGGAAAGAAACACAGGCAGAGTAAAGGTAATAAAGCCATGAGGCAGAAAGTAAATTAAGAGAAATTGGTTAAGTTATAAGAGCTAGTTAGAAATAAGCCTAAGCTATTGGCTGAGCTTTTGTAGTCAGTAGGAAATCTCCATGTGGTTATTTGGGAGCTAGCAGGCAGGACAGAAAAGTCTACCTACATAAGACAGTATTAGTCCTCAAAGAATTAGAATTCTACGTAGCAATCATCTATGAAATATCTGTAAGGACTGACAGATGTAAAAACCAAATCAAAGAAAACAGACTTGAAGTTTCTAAAGTGTGTTTCTGTTTATTCCTAATTGTGTCCTCTGCACCTACTCAGGTTGTACCCATAGCAGAAACTTAAATAACATATGGGGCACAGAAATAGGTCAGAGAGAAGAACAGAAAGAATATATCAGGTAGATGAGCTGTACATGGCGGCAAACAGGGCCCAAGGATGATATTAATTAGAAAAACTAGCTGACCATTGTGACTCCTGACTGTCAACACAGCACTCAAGAAGGTGAGGCAGGAAGTTTACAATGCCCATGCCAGTCTGAGCTTCATAGTGAGAGCCTGTCTCAAACACTGATAATAACATTTTTGAATTTTAAAAAAAAAAACAGTCACCAGTCTTCTCTAGAAATCCCTGTAGTGTGGAGGGCTGCTTTTTGGTTCCTGGCTGTCCGGCTAGCTTAGACCCAAAATAATCACACAGAAACTGTATTAATTAAAACACTGTTTGGCCCATTAGCTCTAGCTTCTTATTGGCTAACTTTTACATATTAATTTAACACATTTCTATTAATCTATATCTCACCATGAGGTCGTGGCCTACCAGCAAAGTATCAACATATTTATCTCCACTGGTGGCTCCATGGTGTCTCTCCAATTCTGCCTTCTTCTTTCCAGCATTCAGCTTAGTTTTCCCTGCCTACCTAAGTTCTGCCCTGCTGTAGGTCCAAAGCAGTTTCTTTACTCATTAATGGTAATCACAGCACACAGAGGGGACTCCCACATGGCCTCCCCTTTTCTGTTTAAATAAAAAGGAAGGTTTTAACTTTAACATAGTATAACAAAACAGTTATCAAGCAAGAATTATAGTTACAATATTTAGATCTACTTCATCTTTTATCATAACTAAGGAAAACTACAACTATCTATTCTTCAACTCCATCAAAGACTCCAGGAGGATATGATATTACCTAAGTAAACATGAAGTACATTGTAAGCAACTTCCTAAACTCTAAAATTGACAGAGACATCTTGCTGCATGGACAGTCACCCAAAGTTCTTCTGTACCATTGGGGCATCCATCTTCAGCCTACTGGCCCATAGTATCCAGCAGACTTTTCCACAAAGCAGGAAATTTCAAAGACAGTTCCACCTATACTGGCAGTTTGTCAGTCACATTTGCCCATCTTCCTCTTGAAGGAGATTGGTGCTGCCAGGAGCAGATGTATCTTCCACACCAAATCCCTTTACTTTTCTCATAAAAAAAAAAATGAGACTGGTCCTTCTCTCCGTGCTGCAAGTAAGTCTGCAGCATCTCAGGAGACACCACAATCCAGCTGAACTCTTAGGAGAACACACTGCCCAGATGAACTCTCAGGAGAACACACCGCCCAGATGAACTCTCTCAGGAGAGCACACCACTCAGATGAACTCTCTCAGGAGAGCACACCACTCAGATGAACTCTCAGGAGAGCACACCACTCAGATGAACTCTCAGGAGAGCACACCACTCAGATGAACTCTCAGGAGAGCACACCACTCAGATGAACTCTCAGGAGAGCACACCACTCAGATGAACTCTCTCAGGAGAGCACACCGCCCAGCCAGGCTCCCATCCCTCACAGCCTAGTCTATCCTCTATTTTTTCTTCCCCAGCATTGAATGTTCAGTCTTCTTTGCTGACTGTATGTGGGTATCCTGACTGTTTCTTCCAAGAACCCCGATTCCAAATTTGTTTAAGTAGTTTAAACCAGAGTTTTAATATTTTCAGTGTAAAAAATAAGTAACAAACCATGAAAAGTGGGGTTTCTTGTTTTGTCTAGGAGATGCTTGCTTGTCAAAGATCGGAGCTTGAGCTCAGCCACATGGCCAAGAAGAGACACTGAACATGTCTCCTTTGCCAACTTTCTCTAACTGGGAGGATGAATATCTTCATATCTTCAGCTTCAGTCTCTCTTTTCCCCGTTCTAGTTCCTGAAAGCCTTCCTGGATTTCATTTATTCTTCTTTCCTGGGTTTGAGCGTGTGTGCGTGGTACCCATGGAGGCTGGAAGAAAGTATCAGATGCCCCAAAACTGGAATCACAGTTTTTAGCAGCCAGGTTGATGCTGGGTTCCAAACCAGGGTCCCCTGCAAGAACCCCAAGTGTTCTTAATGGTTGAGCCATCCCTCCAGCCCCAAGATTTACATTTTTTTCTTTCTCCTTAGAAGAGCTGCTTGCTGTTACATATGTGTGCTCCAATGTGTATAGCTTTATGCCTCAAAACCCACTTAGTATTAAAATAAATAAATAAATCTGGGGGAAGATTCAAATCGAACCTGAGTTAGAACCATAGAACCATGTAAAACAGTTATTGTCAGAGCGGCCTCCAAAACAATACACGCTATTATCGTTGCTCTTGGTCCCCACCAAAACTATACGGTCAGAACCTCTTGCTGAAGACACCACACACTTTGCCTGCAGGACACAGAGAAACCGGTCTTCGCTGGCCAGGAAACTCCCTGTTGGCTAGCTGGAAGGCACTAAGGAGGCTACTGGCAGAGAAAAGACATCAAGAGTCTCATCCAATGCCGGGCCCCATATCTACAGAACCAACACGTTAGGCAGGATGCACCCTCTGGTTTGGTGATGGCAAGGCTGTTTCTGCAGTGACCAACTATTCACGGGAGGGAATTCATGCCTGGTACTGTAAACATGGTCAAAATCCATGGCTGTGGAAGTCACAGGCCCTACAGGAGAGCATATTGATGCTGATTTTCTAGATATTAATGTTGCTAAACTACCTTCTAAATAGTTGTTTGTAGCTATAAATTTGCACTGCTCCCAAGCTTGGTCAGAGGAACGTCTCATTGTGATGGGCAATGGCTAATGTAGAGCTACTTCACTGTTCAAAGTGCTGAGAATAACAACGGTGACCACTCACTGTGGCCAGGATATCTGTATCAAACCCGCTCCCTTCCCAAGGAAGATGGGACAAAAAGAATGTCATGTAAAACAGAGACTGCCACTCAGACCTGAATAATCACATAGAAGGCTATATTAATTACAACACTGTCCGGCCAGTGACTCAGGTATATTTCTAGCTAGCTCTTACATCTTGAATTAACCCATTTCTATTAATCTGTGTATTGCCATGAGACTGTGGCTTACTGGAAAGTTTCTGGGTCTTTCTCCTTCAGCAGCTCTATGGTGACTGTCTGACTCTGCCTACTCTATAGATCTCTGGATTTCCCACCTAGCCTTATTCCACTAAGCCATTGGCCAAAACAGCTTTATTCATTGTCCAATAAAAGCAGCACATATACAGAAGGACCTCCCACATCAATGTCAGAGCTGGAGGATGGGGAGGAAGGCCCTGATATCCTGCCTTCAGGACATGGACATGGCTGTTGCATACATGAACTCATAACCACATGATTACCTACACAAGAGCTAAGTGATAGCAAGCCAACTAAAACCCCAGCATGGATAAGGCAGGGCTCCCCGGACTCCTGTCGGGGACCAACCCCAACGTAAATCATTTCTTCCCAGCATAGAGGTACAGTGGAGGGGGGGGACAAAGACACAATTCACACAACAGTATCAGGAGGGAGTTTCAGGGGTTATTGAGATCCCGAAAATGCCCACATTTATTTTTCAAACAGCTTTTATATCTACATAAACTGAGCGGGAGGTAACAGAAGCTTCTCTAGCATTCTTTTCCTAGGTGGGGGTGGGGGATGACTTCTGTCACGGTTTGCTTATGTCCGCCTCTTCCCCAGGTGACCTCATAGTTACAACAGAAGGAGCAGAACCGCGTTAGCATATCCTGGACACTTTCAGGATGGCACCAGGTTTGCTTTACTCTCAAAGGAGCAAGGCCACCTCCTCCTGTGTCGGAAGGTGTCCAGTACACCAGTTAGTCTCACAACTACTCCAACCAACACACAAATGTGGGCAATGGCCTGCATTCTCAGCTCCCACAGACTCCAACCCTAACTGAGGAGCTCTTGGCAGTCGATGGTTGCTGGGGAATAGAGAGTTTTCCTTAGGAGCATGGCTACTGGTGGGTCCCAATGCCCTGTGGATGACCCCAGACTGCGGCACACATGAGCAGCCATAATTAGACTCCGTGAGCAAATAAATAAACGTAAAAGTAGTACATGAAGTTGAGACGGAGATGTGGTGGAACCCAGCGGGGCATTTGAAGAAGGTAATGAGGAGTAGAAATGGTCATGATTGGTACACATAGGAAATTTTCAAAGAAAAAAAATGATATGTGACAAGCTTTTAATCCCAGAGCTGGGGAATTCGAGGTAGAGACTCCAGGGGGAGCTGCTGGCCAGTCAACCTAGCTGAATCAGCAAGTTTCAGGTTCAGTACGTGACCTTGTCTCAGAAAGGTAAAATAAATAAATAAATAATAAAAGATAATTGGGGACAATGCCCCTCTCACTCCTCACTCTTGCCTGTACACGTGGAGCAGGTTTACACACAAAAGACCACGCTGACCATCAGGTAAACTCAGGGTGTCAGGTGCCCATGGGTACACAGTACAGACATGTTACTGCTGCGTGGGAGATGGCAGGGGACAGGAAAGAGAGCAGGACACCTTTAGATTCTGTAGCACAAGGACATTCTGTAGCATTTGTGCCTTGCATTATAAGAGGGCTACTGTATATCTACGAAAGGGTGCCTTGCGCTGTTAGCCCCCATCCCAGAGAAATGAAAGACCCCAGCATGGGCAGACTGTGTGCACAGCTGCAGAGAAAGGAGGACGGAGGGAGAACACAGGTGATAGCAAGCAGACACGCACCAGTGCCTTGGGTCTCGGAGAGATGGCACTCACCGTGGTCTGATCAGAGGGGTGGCACTAAACTTTGAAATGATTGACAGCCTCTGTTTCCACTCCCTCTGTGATCTTCTGGCTGAAGATAGCAGGGAAAGCCAGCCCTAGAGTTATGAATCCACCATCTTCTCAAATAGATCCCTTTCTGAATAAAGCACAAACTTGAAAGGACAGTGCCTGTTTGCTGGCTGGCATTTGTGGCTCAAGCTCTGGTGTTTCAGGTGTAATGGTGTGTCAGGAGAGGAGTTTCTAACCTTCAGCCTCCTGGCTGCCTATCAGAGCCCTTCCATATTTTGAAGAAATCTTTCCTCTCTCGCCCAAATGACTGAGGACTTAATTATAGAAGCCAAATTGATTGGAACCAGTGAAATCCCCGCTATCTCACAAGCAGAAACAAGTGATTGCGCAGATGAGCCATTTGAGATCAGTTCCTCTGCAATCCATTCTTTATCCCCACCTCCACCCTGTGTCTGTCTTCCTTCTACCTCTGTCTCTTGGCCCCATCTGCTCTCCAAAGCCCTCTCCACTGGGAAATAGCTTCCTCATTGTCTCCATCAATGCATTGACCTGGACTCTCCCAGACATCAGCTGGACTCTCTGGGGAGTGACAAGACAGACTCCAGGTCACACGTTCACCTTGACATTTACCAAGGAGGAAGAGGAAGTCATTTAATAACTGGGAATCCCAAAATAAATCAATAAATCAAGTAACATAAAACTTATTTTCTGGCAGAAATCTGCCCTCTACAAGATGCCCAAAGGATAACAGGATAGAGAGAGACAGATTCAGCTGAGCAAAATCCCTCTGTAACTTCATTCACGCACTAGAGATCAGCATCTGCTGAGTTTGGCTCCCATCATCCCACCCCAGCCACTGGCGAGAAGCTTCCTGGAAACTGGAGGCCTCAGGACACTCTGGCCTGCAGTCCCGTCGCAACCAACACTGAAGGAACTGGGCGGTATTGGGATGATGGCAGAAGCCAGTTTGAACCGGGCTCAACCAGTTCAAGATCTCTTTCACCTCCACTCTCTGGCCTCTGCACTTTTACCTTGTTTTACCCAGAGGCAGATGAACTTTTGTGTTCCTTTTATTTTCCCCATGACCTATCCCAGAGCCTTCCTTCCTCTGCCTTTGCAGCATTTCCTCCCATGCTGGACTTAGGTCTCTTTAACCAACACGAATTGGCTTCAAGTAAAGCAAACAGATGCAGCCATAGAATCTTAAATCACCAAGCTGGAGAGGGACTCCCAGCTGCTTCCGGAGGAGATGAGGGGACGAGGTTTCTGACTCTCTTCAATGTCTTCACTCTAACAAGTCCTCTGGGATTTTATAGGAAATGCAGTAGACGGCGTGGATGTTCAGATCGAGCAGAGACGGGAAGAAAGCCTTCTGTGGTAAACTTGGGAAACAAATGCAGCCCCTAACTTTGTGATGTTCTGAAGAATCCTGAAAACGCGTTCCGTGTGTGTGTGTGTCTGTGTGTGTGTGTGTCTGTGTGTGTGTCTGTCTGTCTGTCTGTCTGTCTGTGTGTGTCTGTGTGTGTCTGTGTATGTGTGTGTGTCTGTGTATGTGTGTGTGTGTGTGTGTGTCTGTGTATGTGTGTGTGTGTGTGTGTGTGTGTGTGTGTACGTACCTAATGGCAGTTGCATGCCAGAACCCTCTAGAGTCATTTTTAAACAAGAATTCACTGTGAATTTTAACTTGCCTCTTAAAAGATAAACTGCGCAGAGCTGGAGAGATGGCTTAGCAGTTAAGAGCACTGGCTGCTCTACCAGAGAACCTGGGTTCAATTCTCAGTACCTAAACTGTGACTCATAACTATCTGTAACTCAAGTCCTGGGGACCTGATGTTCTCTTCAGGCACCATTGGGTAGCAGACACACATGTGGTATACACACACACACACACACACACACATAGGCAAAATACCCATATACATAAAATAACTTTTAAAAAAATGCCACATGCGTCTAGATGTACACACACCGCATCCCAGGTACACAGTATATCCCCCAGCATAGCAGTCAGGTTGATGCAGCTTGGTTGGCTGGGTGTTCATGCAGCGTGCACAGAGCCCTGGGCTGCAACTCTAGCATGACATAAATCCAGTCAGGGTGGCACTCATTTGTGAGCCACCAAGAGGTGGAGAGAGTGGATCAGAAGTTCAAATCATCCTTGGTTGTAGGGTGAGTTTGAAGCTGATGTGGGAGTCCCCTCTGTGTGTTGCCTTTCTTGGTTAATGAATAAAGAAACTGCCTTGGACTGTTGATAGGGCAGAACTTAGGTAGGTGGGGAAGACAGAACTGAATGCTGGGGGAAGGGAGGAGTCAGGAAGATGCCATGGATCTGCTGGCAGAGTAAGACATGTTACAGAAACTTAGCCAGTAAGTCACTGCCACGTGCCGGTACACAGATCAATAGAAATGGGTTAAACTAAGGTGTAAGAGTTAGCCAATAAAAAGTTAGAGCTAATGGGCCAAGCAGTGATTTAACTAATACAGTTTCTGTGTGGTTATTTCAGGGCTAGCCGGGCCACTGGGATGAACAAGCAGGCCCTCCTCCTACATGAAGCCACACTGGGCCATGCAAAACCAAGTTATAAAATCACTCACACATCCGTGTATTTGCACACTTGTCTAGTGAGCCAGCCACACCCAGCCACCAGCCACACCCAGCTGCCAGCCACACCCAGCTGCCAGCACCAGGTCATTTCCCTTAAGTGCATCTTGTCACATCCTGACACTCTTTCCCCGTAGACACTACAGGTTCCCCAGGCGGTCAGACTCACTCTGTAAAGAGGGTAAAGACTGCCCCCCTGTCCCCATCTCAAGTTCCACCCACTCTAGCCCTGCAGAAGCAGCTGTGCATCAAAGACCGGGCAAGGACAGTCCTGACCCACAGGCGAGGCTGCCTCCTGTCCCTGCTTTAGCCCAAAGCCCGCCATATAAATGCTGTGTGGGTCAGCCCAATCTGTCATTGCCTGATGTTTAAAATAATAATAAATAAAATAGCAAAGATTCTTCAAATAACATACTTTTAGTGTGAAATTTTTTTTATAATGATCATAATTTTTTCTAATCTGAAAACAGTAGAGACATTGAAATTTAAACTAGCAATAAAGTAATCTGAGTAATAAGGTAAAATGTACATATTACAGTCAGAATTAGACTCATATTAATACTACTGGTAGGTAAAATAATTCAAAATTAATATGTTCATATCAGGAAATATTTCTGCAAATATAAAAACTCATAAATGCATCCTTTAGTCAGCACCTCCAAGCTCCACTTTTGAGGTTTAGTCAGCTGCTGGTGGTTAGCAAAATGCTATCTGGATTACCACTGACGTGTCTCATGGCTTGACAGACAATCTGCAATGGAGAAAAAACTCTCTATCAACGTCAAAGGAGGCCTGGAGAGCTGGCTCAGCAGTTAAAAACACGAGCTGCTCTTGCAGAGGCCCAGATTTGGTTCCCAGCTCCCACATGGCCGCTCACAACCATCAGTAAATCTAGTTCCAGGAGATTCGATGCCCTCTTCTGGCCTCTGAGGGTACTGCATGAGCATAGAGCACATACCATAAATACATACAGGCAAACACTGTACGCATACATTAAAATAAAATGCCTTTTTAAAAAAAATTAGTAAAACTAGCAGAGCCAGAATAGGATGGTGGTTGCCAGAGACTGCAGGAGGAGAAAATGGGGAGATACAAAAGTGCAGAAGTATGAGCTCTCCGTTGAGTAGAAGAACAAATGCATTCTAGAGATCTGCATTGCAAACTGTCTGGAGTCAGCAAGTCTAGATCACACACTCAGAAACTGTCCGAGAGGACAGAACTTGTGGTCCTTACCACAGATGACAATAGCTAGAGAACAGCATTAGACACATGGATCTGTTCCTTGTGTAGATAACAGCAGTGGTTTCCCAAGTGCATTTTTCTCTCCCAGCTCACCAATTTGTGTTATAAAACATAGCTTTCTGCATGTGAAAACAAAACAAGAACACCTAAAAAACTAACTCTACCAAAGAAATGTCAACTGAAAGAAAATAAAGTTTTACAGGTCAGAGAGGTGACTCAGTGGGTAAAGGAACTTATCCCATGCCTGACAACTTGAGTTTGGTTCCCATAACCCACATGATGAAAGCATAGAACCAATGATTGTGCATTGCCTTCTGACTTCCACACACACACCATGATGCATTCAAACACACACTCCACTCACACACACACACACATATACACACATACTCACACACATACACACACACACACACACAAATAAAGAAATTTCTACAAAACAAAAGAATCAAAGCTCTCAGTCCTTCCCAGGGAAGTTACTGACTAGCTTACCCTCAGGATCCTATTACTGTCCCTGGCAATCCACACCTTCTGGAAATCCACAGAGGCAAGAGAACAGAGGTTGTCTACTCTGGAAACTGGTGTAGAGGTTCTTCTGTTCATGTGTTGCTTTCATTGGTTAATTAATAAAGAAACAGATTTGAGCCTGATAGGGCAGAACTTAGGTAGGCAGAGAAAACAGAACTGAATGCTGGGAAAAGGACAGAGTGGAAGGCACTATGGATCTCCTGCCTGAGATGGATGCTGGTTAGAATTTTGCCAGTAAGCCACAGTCATGTGGCGATACACAGATTAATAGAAATAGGTTCAATTAAGATGTAAGAATTAGCCAATAAGAAACTAGAGCTAATGGGTCAAGCAGTGATTTAATGAATATAGTTTCTGTGTGGTTATTTCAGGTGTAAGCTAGCCGGGCGGCCTGGTCAAACAAGGGACCCACTCCTTTATAAATGTTTGTTTACATTTAAAGGGGGATATGATATAGATATGAATAATTTGCATTGGTATGGATCTTTCTTTATTGATACGAATTTAAGGTCAATTTTGTTGTATGTATATGTATTTCTGATCTTGATTAAGGTATTGTGATTGTGTAGTTCATTTAAAAGTGTAATGTATAATTAAGAAATATGGGTTAATAGAGAGCCATCTTTAATAGTCAAGCTTGTAGTCATGTTAGTTAGATTTTATGGATATATAGAGTTATATTTCAGTTAGATATTCTACAAGTCTTTCAGAGACCTTAAAAATATGGCACTTAAAATGTTTTAATAACTTAGGACTTTTCATGACAATGAGACACTCTGCTCCTGGCGGCACCAAGCTACTTCCTGAGGAAGATGGGTATCAAAAAGGCTCCTTAGCCAACTGGGCAAGAAACTACTCTTGCCTGGACTTCTTCACTGGATATGCATGACCTGCAGAGAAATGACTGCTGAACTTGCCTAAAGGTGAGATGGTCCTTCGGGGTTCCTGCTTCATGAAAGAGTTTGTAAGACATTCTGCAGGGCACAGAAGAAAGTGACTGAACTTTCTTTGAAATTTCCAGCATCTTAAAAAAGTCTGCTGGATATTATGGGCCTCTAGGCTGAAGATGGATGCCCCAACGGTACAAAAGAACTTTGCGTAAATGTCCAGGCAGCAAGATGTCTCTGTCAATTCTAGAATTTTGAAAGTTACTCACAATGCACTTCCTGTTTACTTAGGTAATGTTATATCCTCCAGGAGTCTTTGATGGAGTTGAAGAATTAATAGTTATAGTTATAGTTTTCCTTAGTTATGATAAAAGATAAAATAGATATAAATACTATAACTGTAATTCTTGCTTGATAACTGTTTTGCTATATGTAATTTTACTATGTTAAAGTTAAAACCTTCCTTTTTGTTTAAACAGAAAAGGGGAAATGGTGTAGGAGGTTCTTCTGTTCATGTGTTGATTTCATTGATTAATTAATAAAGAAACTACTTTGGGCCTGATAGGGCAGAACTTAGGTAGGTGGAGAAGAAAGAACTGAATGCTGGGAGGAAGGGCAGAGAGGGAGACACCATGAATCTTCTGCCAGAGATGGACGCTGGTTAGAATCTTGCTGGTAAGCTACAGTCATGTGGTGATACACAGATTAATAGAAATGGGTTAAATTAAGGTGTAAGAATTAGCCAATAAGAAACTAGAGCTAATAGATCAAGCAGTGTTTTAATGAATACAGTTTCTGTGTGGTTATTTCAGGTGTAAGCTAGCTGGGCAGCTGGGTCAAACAAGGGTCCCGCTCCTCATGTTAACAGGAAACCTGGTCAGTCTTCTACCGGAAGACTGCCTCCTGTGACCTGCTTTTCCTCCAAGGCATCCCCTCTTTCTTGCCCCAATCTTTCTATCCTGACCATTCTTCTCATCTTCTCTTACTCTTGCCTAAACGACTTTCTGATCTGCTTTCCAAGAAATAACTTTTAAAGTCCTCGTATCAAATTGAGGCACTGAGCTGCACCCCATAGGACCACACCCAAAACCGCTACCACTCCACGAAATGCTTCTACCATTGCCACCTCACCAGCTCAGGATACTTCTGAATTCGGCTGCATATTCTACTTCAGAGCTGCTCTAGTCCAAACTCTGTGGTTTTCAAATTATTCCTGTGCATGTAGGTTTCTCCCTTCAAACGGGAAACCCACGAGGAAAACCTGTCTCAGTCTTGCCTTCTTCAGAAAATGTCGCACCGGGATTAAAACCCTGCCTTAATTCATGCAGGGAACCTATAATCAAGAGAAAGCCTGGAGTTGGAGCCAGCGAGGGAACTCAGTGGGCAAGGCACTTGCCAAGCAAGCTTGATGACCTGCGTTCAGTCCTGGAACCCACATAAAGGGCGACAGGGGACGACTCCAGAAAGTTGTTTCCTCAGTTCCGTGTGGGACAGCACACTCACACACACATCATGCATGCACACACGAGAATAAAGTTTAAAGAAATTTAAAAAAAAAATCCTAGACTTGAAACATCACCCATTACCCTATAAATATGTAACGTTATGCTTTTAAGTATCAAGCTTAAAATAGTATATTTTAAGAAAATATATTTCAAGAAAAAAGGGGGAAACCTGAAAGGGGGAAGGAGAGCAGGAAGGGGAGGGGAGGAGGAAGAAGAAAAAATGGCTGCCCTTGGGACCAGAGAAAACCAGAGTTCCTGTGTTCTTAGAAGAAACAATAAAGGTCATTTTGGAAAAACTAATCTTCCAAAAAGTTCTAATCATTTCATCGGAATCAAGTAAATCTTCACAGACTGAGTTTTGCTGTAGAATGACCACCTTTACTCCAGAGCATGCTGGATTTTCATTTCATGAAGGCTGGCATAAAGGATGGAGTTGCAACCATGACACAGCATTTCTCTGTCAAGTGCAAAGTACATGGCTGTGAACCCACGAGATAAAAATGATGTAAACATTTTAAACCAGCCTGGTGGGATACATCCTCAACTCCAGAAGACACAAAGACAGGAGATTCTCTGTAAATCTAAGGGCAGATTGGTCAGCATAGGGAGTTTCCAGCCAGCCCTGGCCTCAAGTGATCTTAAACATATATGTGTGTATTAAATATATGTTTATATTTATATATAACTTAAATGTGTAAGTAATTTAAATATAGTATGTATCATTTAAATAAACACAAACTAAGGAAGAGAATTCAATGCCTCTTAAACATATCTCACATTTTTTAAAAAGTAGGTTTTTTGCAGTTAAAATATAATTATATCATTTCCTCATTCTCTTTCCTCTCTCCAACCCTTTCCATGCACTCACCCTGGCTCTTTCTTAAATTCATGACACACACACACATACAGATACATATGGAATTTAGTATATTTATATATCCTTTAATTTATATATATATATAAATTCCTTTAATTTCTTTGATAGTTGTTAGTTTGTGTGTGTGTGTGTGTGTGTGTGTGTGTGTGTGTGTGTGTAAATATAGAAATGTAACCTATTCAGTCTGTATAATGTTTCTTTCATGTGTATGACTTCAGGGGTGACCACTTGGTATTGGAGAACTATTTGGAGGCTCTTCCCTGGGGAAGGCTATTTTTCCTGTTTCCAGCATTCCTTAATTGCCTGTAGTTCTTTGCGTTGAGCTGAGGCTTCATGAGACGTTTCCCTTCCCTGTGAGCGTGTCCACTGGTGTCTTCATTGCTCAGGTCTTGCTTAGGTGGCTGTATGGATGAGACTTCACAGGTGTAGCTTTCCTGGCATTTCTAGGAGACAAAAACCTCACCTCAAAGTTCCTGTTCCTCTTGCTATATCTTTACGGACTTCCCACGCCTCCTTCTACTATGGTTCCTAAGCCTCAGGTACGGGAGCTGTGTTTGAGATGTATCCATTGGGTCTTGAGGCCACATCGCCACTTTGGTAGTTGGCTGGGTTTCCAGCTCCAGGCATGATTTCCCTCTTGTCGTGTAGAGAACTGTTGGCTACCACCTAAGCATGCACGCCGCTACTATACCCTTATGAATATAATCCCATGCCAGTCACTATGGTGGCTCATAGGCATCCCAGCTAGGAAGGACTAACGTTTGCTTCCCTCTCTTAGAAGATGGAACAGCACCGTGGGAGCTCCTCTTCAAGGAGAGACAGCTTACATTTGGTTCTAGGTACACATGGGGGTTTTACCTGTGTTAGGTTTTTGTATCTCATCTTTGTAAAACAGATAAAATGTTCTCTGGAAGTAATATGTTCTGAGTGTTTTCCTAAGACCTAAAACTCGTTGACATTATCTTGTGCTTGTTTTATGTGCACCAGAATTTCAGGATGTTCCACTCTGCGTTGACAGACATGACATGAAGAGCCAGTCCAGCCTGGACAGAGTCGCTTGTCTCAGAGATTGGGCACATGCAGCATGGCAAAGCCAGGAGGAGCACACACAACATTCCAGTGAGCCCTGGATAGTTAGAGCATTATAGTCCAGTGGGTGCTGCTCTGACAGGATCTGCATGAGCCCCACAAAAGTTGATGGGCTAGACATTAAACCCCAAAATTCCCACTGACAGTTTAATAGTATCTAGAGGAGAGGCCCCCATGATGAGATTAAGGGCTTTATAAGAAAAGAGACCTGAGCCAGCTCTTGAACTCTCCAAGTATGCTGCCTTCCTTCACACCATGACACCAAGAAAACCCATCAATGAACAGCTGTACTAAAAAGGAACCAAATGAAATAAAATAGCATTTCAGAGGACAATGAGGTGCTCGGCAGGTAAAGGCACCTGACACCAAGGCCGACAACCTGAGTTCAACCCCTGGAACCAAGAGAGCAGCAAGAGAACTGAGTCCTGACCGCCGTCCTCTGTCGTCATGAACTGAGTAAATTTCTATTGTTTATAACTTGCTCAGCCCAGGGTGTCCTATTGCAGTCATATGAAATGGACTGAGACACGACTCAACCTCTCCTGCAGCTCCCTCGTCTAAACCGCTCCTGCCAGCTCTTCAGCCCCACCTTCCCCAACTGTCTGAGCTGGAGGTGGTCTTGGATTCTTCTCCACAGGGAGCTTCAGGGAAAATAAAATAGAGATGGTGAACAACGCTTGAATGTTCAACACACAACCCCTGTTTAAGAAATTGAAGTTCAAAATCCGGGGCCTTCCAGCTGGGCTGGGTACAGCTGTGGTCCCTGCCATCCCTTTGAAACAAAAAGCAAAGCAGCCATAATAAAAATAAAATTTGTACTTAAAAAAAAAGTTGGTCCTTCCCCACTCATGTTTATGTATAAAGCAAACACCAGCAAAACAAACTGGTGGTTAAACTGGCATTTTAGTTACGAGCCAGTGCATTAACCAAACAAGCCACGGGATAGACACACACAGGGATCTCACTTCAGTGGTGCGTGACCAAGGTGGGGAGGCCCAGGTAGGCATTCAAGCATCCCCTGCTCGCAGAGGGGCCTGCCGCCTCCACTGTCTCCATAGAACGTTGTCTTAGTAAGAATCAGAAGACGTTTAGAAACTTCTAGAGGAGGCACTCCCTCCTAGCTCAGGCTTTGGGGATTTCAGAGAGGAATAAACAAGACCCCGCATGGCTTTATGACCGGCCAGCGCTATTTTAAACGCCTGCTTCCCGCTCTAGTCAGTGAAGCCAGTGAGTTCTCAGTCTGCCCGGAACAGTCCTTCACTCTCACAAAAGGAATGGCTCCACGCCTGTCTGACACTGCTTTCCCGTCTGCAGGCCATCGGCTGAGGGGATTTCCTCACTGACAGGAAAACACTGATGGGACCTGCTTGTACAAATGTCCAGGCCCAGAGGGCTGGAGAAAAAGGCTGGCGATTCAACAGCCTTCGAAACGTCTTGCAAGTCAGTGCGGAGGTCGTGAGTGCCCAGCCAGCCGCCGTGTGGAGCAGAAGGCACCTGTGTCAGAGAAGGGGCCCCCAAGACAGAGGATGTGTGGTCAGGGAACTGTATCTGTGGTTTCAGCTGACCCAATCAGCCGCACTTGGGTTAAAAAGTCAATGGAAAAATGATCCTTCCTCAGTTACTTTTGTTTTGGTTTTGTTAAAAATTTCTTTTGGAAAAAAAAATTAAACATCTGGATGTCTTTATGGAAATAGTCATTATGGTCACTAGGGTTGGGGGGGTGGCTTTTTCCCTAGGATTTGATTCAGTTTGGTCGAGGAAGGTCTGAGGGTAGAGAAAGCCCTGGCACGGGGTGACTGCTTTGCTGGTCTTGAAACACTTTGCTAATGAATCTCCAACTGGGAATATTTGGGGGGCACTGGACAAGACAAGCCAGGTATTTGTTCTAGGTCTGAGCCATTTCCTTGAACACCAAGGTTCCCCGAGCCCTGAACAGACAGCAGCCAGCTTCCTTAGGCAGGGGAATTCCCACGTGGGTTTGAAGGGAGCTGTTTGTGGGAACCAAGCTGCAGGCACAATCATCTCTGTCTACACTCTCAATATTGCGCATGTGCAGAGGAGTGAGGAAACAGTCGGTCTTGCTGTGCTTCAATCCGAATCCCTCTTGCCTTCTGTTTATCTTTGTGTTGTTTGTTGTTTGTTTGTTTGTTTTTGAGACAGGGTCTCTCTATGTAGCCCTGTCTGTCTTAGAATTCTCTATGGAGACCAGGCAGGGCTGTTGAACTCACAAAGATCTGCTTGTCTCTGCCTCTTGAGAGCTGGAATTAAAGGCCTGCCTTTCACACCATCTTCTTCCTTTCTCTCTCTCTCTCTCTGTGTGTGTGTGTGTGTGTGTGTGTGTTACCGAGGCTGGTCTCAGACTCACTCTGTAGCTGAAGATGTGCTTGAACTTCTGATGGTCTCATCCCCATCTCTGAAGCGCTGGGATTACAGACACATGTCACCCCTGCTGGCTCAATGCCATCCTTCGGGGGAGTATATTTTTAATGGAGACATTTGGGGAGAATGTGATAACCTCTGCCCACTACCTTTAAAAAGAAGCTGCAGAAGGAAGGGACTTTTAGCTTTTATGCTTTTTACATTCTTTCTTCTGAGTTTAGACTTAACCACACACAAATGTCCAATACTCGGTTCCTTTGAAAAAACAGAACTTCAAAATCCAGGGCCAGAGATGCCATTGTAAGCCCTCCTAAGAGGAAGCAGAGTATCTTCCTTAATCCAGGTAGAGTCCCAGCAGACCCCAAGTCCTACTACATCTTACAGACAGACTTTGGGGTCCAATTAAATAACAGATGTCATAATTCCTCAGCTAATATCTGAAGTGAAAATCACGTTCATAAGCTTTGTGAGGACATGCACCATCCCCAACCTTCACATTTCCTTTATACCCTGCACACTACTCTGTCGTGTGCACACGGTCCATGTAGCACTTCTGCCTGATCACACCCTCCCCAGCCTCAGTGGTCAGCCACAGTCCAAAGACATTAGATAGAACATCCCGGAGGTAAAACAGTTCATGGTGTTCAGCAGCATCTGTGATGAGCTCTCCCTCCATCTGGTGAATCACCCCTTTAACCAGTAGGCCTGCCCTACCCCTACCCCACAGGTCCTGCCTGCTTTAGTCTCTCAGTGGCTGCCTTGGTGAGCAGATCAGCTGTGGTGGTGCCATGTACGAGAGATCATGGCTCCGGAGCACAGGGACAGTGATAGGCAGTTCAGACATGCTCGGAGTAAGTTGGCCAGGGCCTCGCTTAGTGGAAAAGATAAAAGCTCTTGAGTAAAACAGACAGATGGATGATGTAACAAATCTGCGAAGAAAAAGAGATTCAGGGTAGTTTTGCTATCACGCCTCAGACTGCCAAAGGTACAGTCATGGTGCAATTTAATGCCTAATAAATGTGAAAAAGGCATCTCATTTGGGTATGTTTTTAGAAAAAAAATCATCTATCAGTTGGATCTCTGTTCCAAGGTCAGCCTGATCTACATAGTGATACACCAGAGACAGGTAGATAGGTAGATAGATAGGTTAGGGTTAGGGTTAGGGTTATAGATAGTTAGGGGATAGATAGATAGATAGATAGATAGATAGATAGATAGATAGATAGATGGATGGATGGATGGATGGATGGATGGATGGATGGATGGATGGATGGATGGATGGATGGATGGATAGATAGATAGATAGATAGATAGATAGATAGATAGATAGATAGATAGATAGATAGATAGATAGATAGATAGATAGATACCCTGTCTCAATAAATAAATAGACAAACAGACAAACAAACAAACAAACAAACAAATAAATAAATGAAGTGAGCCTACACTGCATTTGATGCTAACTTCCAGTTTCAGAGCCCCCTGGAGGGTCATGAGGTATACTTGTGCAGGCAAGGATGGAACCACTCTTCTCTATGAAGCTTAGTTGAAATACATACATTTGACTCACTGGGTAATCAAATGTTGGGAATGTGTTGCCCAAAATTCTAACAAATTAGATTCTATCCTCTCTTTCTCTCTCTCTTTCTCCCTTCCCCCCCACGTGTGTGTGTGTGTGTGTGTGTGTGTGTGTGTGTGTGTGTGTGTCAGAAGACATAACAACACTACAACACTGGGTGTCTTCTTCTATCCCCCTTCATCTCACTTTTTGAGACAAGGTCCCCCATCAAGCCCCAAGCTCACCAGCTAGCTGTCTCCCCACCCACCAGGATTACGGATGACTCCTGCAGTGGGTTCTGGGACCGGAACCAGGAACCTTGTGCTTGCACGATAGGCTCATTACTGAGTTTTCTCTCCAGCTCCCTGGTTTTGCTTTTTAAACGTCTCTGACGCAGGACTGGCAGGCGCTTCCTGAAACTTCTCCATTTTCCTTCTTGAAAGCCCCACACCATCAACTGGAAGTCATACAGAAGAACAAAGGGCCTGAGACTTTGACCAAAGTCCTCACACAACCGAAGGCTTGTTACTACTGGCTTTCATTTGGGGGATTTCTCTGTTCTTGTGAACCTTTAAAAATGCCAACATTTATGGGGAAACAATACCATATGAGTATAGGGCTCACTATCCCTTCAACCGAGTGATTAAGAATGAGCAACTAAGGGAAGAAAGCAGGAGAGAACAGGAATGGTTGGCAGAGAGGGGCCTGGGCTCCGAAGCTCAGAGAACAGGGCGAGGCCACTAGAGGAGCTAGAAACAGAATGGCCTTGAAGCATCATCTCAGGTAATTTACAGTTCATATAATTGACTTCTCTGGTAGATGCTGGCCCTGCATGTGCCCACGGGGAAATCACAAGGAACACTTTGAAGTCCTGCAAAGGGAAGATTAGCAAATACAAAATACACTTGTTACACCTGTCTCCAGGCACAGAGGAGGGACTTTTTCTGCAGGTGTCTCTAGCCCTTGGTGTCTTCCGCATCAGAGAAAAGATTGAAGCAGTTTGTACATCTCAAACAGATGAACAAGAAAGCTGGCTTAATGTAGATTCACCTTGAAGCAGATTCCGAGGCAACCATCTGGGTTGTTCATTTGGGAGGGACTGGGAGGAGCTGGGGGTGAGGATGAACAAGTGGGGTCACATGTCCGTCCTGGGAAGGACAGAACTCATCCGTGGAGCTCAAGGGTGCTCAAGAGATTCTAGCTCTGGTTCTCCTGGCTGATCCTCCCACGCATACACAGGGAAGTGCACAGTCCCTGCCTCTATGAATGCCATGTGCTGCACCAGAGACTGTTGAGGAGATGCAGTGAGTGACAAGTATGGATAGAAAGCCCACAAAGCACCGAGAAGTCCACAGCCAAGTCCTAACCAGTAAGAGCTTCCTGTCTCTGAACCCGTTCCAGTGTTGCCTTCTAGGGCTATGGAAAACATCATAACCAAAGGCAACTCAGGAACTAAGGATTCATTTAATCTTACAGCTTACTATCATGAGGGGAAATCAGGGCAGGGCCTGAAGAAGACGCCGCGTGGAAACCCTGTTTACTGACTTGTTCGGTAGGCTCACGTTCAGACACCTTTCTTGGACCTCCAAGACCACCGGCCCAGGAGTGGCAACACCACCGTGGGCTAGGCCTTCCCACATCAGTCATTAACCAAAAAAGATGTCCGCACAGACTTACCTAATCTGATGGAGGGCATTCCTCAATCGATGGTCCTCTTCCCAGAGGACTCTGGCTTCTGTCAAGTTGGAAAAGCGTCCCAGAAAAGTCCTGTAAGGAGTTTCTAATTTTTTCTTTCTTCTTGACAATGATTTCTACTTGCTTGGTGGTTGTTTGGTTTGTTTATTCTGCCATTGTTGTTCTGGTCACTGTTGTTTTGAGACTCACCCTCACTCTGTAGAGCAGGCTGAGCTGAAGCTCACCATGTAGTCCAGGCTGACTTCAAACTGGCAGTCATCCTCCTGCCTCAGTCTCTGAAGTGCTAAGATTACAGGTATAAGACACCACACTCAACTTGTTCTCTACTTAGCTTCCTGACAACTTCCAAATCACCGTTTTTTCGATATAGACCACTTAGTTGAATCCTTGACTCATAAAGACTCATGCTTCCCAGTGCCTCACAGACACCATTTCCACTCCTAGAGCATCTTCTGCTCAGCACGCCTTAAACACTCTTCCTCCCAAATAGGCTTCTTCCTCTCATCTCCACAAACTCAGTCAGTGACAGAAACATTCATCTACACACTCCAGTCAGAAACGTCCAGGGAACCTTGCTCCCAACCAGGCTAGTCCCTCACTGCTGTACTGTCTCCCTCCAAGCAGGGTGAAGCCCATCCTGCCATCTCCAGATTCTCTGCCATATCAGCGGTCACCTGACGGTTGCAGCACCCGCCCACTGCCCTGCTAGCTCCCTTTTCTTCTTTTCTCCAGACTGTTGCTTGCAGATACCAAGAGAATGATTTTAAAGATTTCACCTTATCTTAATTATCATCTGTTAATTAATTATCTATTAATTAAAAACCTTTTGCTGAGTTTTCTTTGCCTTCAAAGTGAAGTTCACCCTTGTATCTCATCTTACATTGTGCATGAGGGTTTCGCTTGCATGTCTGTGCAAGATGGAAATGCAGTACCGGAGTTCAGAAGAGGATGTCAGGTCCCCTGAAGCTGGAATCACAGATGGTTGTGAGCCACCATGCAAGTGCTGGGAACTGAACCTGGGTCCTCGGCAGGAGCAGTCAGGGCTCCAACCTCTCCAATCTCAGTTCTCAGCAGCTGAACAGGACTCCTGACAACTCTATTCACGTCAACCTGTCGAGCTCCATCATTGGCTCTATCTCTGCTTCGATTCAACATTCTTTTCTTTGTTGTGTTGTTTTATTGAGATACTGTCTAGGTAGCCCAGCCTAGCCTTGAACTCATGGCAAGCCTCCTACCTTAGCCTCCCAAGGACTGGAATTATAGTCATGATCTCTTCTATTTTGGATTCTATTTGAGCCTTGTCTGTAGGTTCTGATTTAGCATTAACAGGCAATGACTCTTGGTGGACGCTACGCTTGCTTTGCTTTTCCACAGAACTATCAGACCCTGAGCAAAAGGTACAAGCAAGGCACTAGGTTCACTCCCAGGACCTCATAGTTCCAAGTCAGACGTACCTCTTACCAGAACAGTCTCCTTACACCACAGTAGCCGATGGACACACCTGGGCCTGCTTGAGATCTTAGTGCAACAAGCAAGTGCATGAAGCCTTTTCTTCTGAGTCATTAACTAGCTCCCAATCATGACAAGAAGGCCTGCCGAGCATGGGCTTCTTTCTGGCTCACTCTTTTAACTTCATTTAACCTAGTTCTCTACATTTGCCTTGGGGTTTTGACTTTTCTTTCCTTCTATGTCTTACTTTCACTGCTTCTCCATGTCTGCTGGCTAGCGACTGCCTGGCTGGCCCTGGGCATGTCCTTCTCTTTCTCCTTCGTTCTTTCCTCCTTCATCCCTCTCTTCTCTTGAGCCTAGACTTCCCCTCCTACTTATTCTCTCTGCCCACCAGGCTTGCCCATCCCTCCCTCGCCTAGCTACTGGCCATTTAGTTTTTTATTAGACCAATCAGGTGCCTTAAACAGGCAAGGTGAAACAGCAACACATCTTTTCATAATTAAACAAATGTAAGACATCTTTGCATAGTTAAAGTAATTTCACAATAAGCAAGAGCCATGAGCAACTTCAGGATCAAATATAATTCTCAATTAGCAGCTCTTACCTCAGTTTCAAAGTTACTAGTTTCTTTTGCTGGTAACCTCAGCAGCCATAAGTTGCCCAGCCAGGTCTGCCTGAGAAGGAAAGACCATTTGGTTGAATACATGATTAGCCCACAGCCTCCATCACTGCCTCCCTAATAGTTTTGTTCTCTGTCTGCTAAGAGATCTCCCTCATCATAACAGACACCTTGGCTCTGTTCGAAGGGTTCCATTCACAATCTTCTCCAGAGCTGCTTCGCAACCATTACACACCAGTAAGCCTGGATAAAGAAACACTTCTATACTGGTTAGAAAACAGCAGGCACCCTGAGTCACAGCTCACCGGGCCTTAGTTTCCCCTGTTCCTGAGGCTCTGGATTATCACTTTATTTTGTCCCTTATCAGATTGCAGGCTCTCCAGCAAGCTCATCACAACTTCTCTTGCTGTCCTGCGAGCGTCCATAGATAGAGCATGGCCAAGTCTCAGGAAGGACACTCTCATAGAGCATAGCCAAGTCTCAGGAAGGACACTCTCATAGAGCATAGCCAAGTCTCGGGAAGGACACTCTCATAGAGCATGGCCAAGTCTCGGGAAGGACACTCTCATAGAGCATGGCCAAGTCTCGGGAAGGACACTCTCATAGAGCATGGCCAAGTCTCGGGAAGGACACTCTCATAGAGCATAGCCAAGTCTCAGAATGGACACTCTCATAGAGCATGGCCAAGTCTCAGGAAGGACACTCTCATAGAGCATGGCCAAGTCTCAGGAAGGACACTCTCATAGAGCATGGCCAAGTCTCGGGACAGACACTCTCATAGAGCATGGCCAAGTCTCAGGATGGACACTCTCATAGAGCATGGCCGAGTCTCAGGAAGGACACTCTCACAGAGCATGGCCAAGTCTTAGGATGGACTCTCTCACAGAGCATGGCCAAGTCTCAGGATGGACACTCTCATAGAGCATGGCCAAGTCTCGGGACGGACACTCTCATAGAGCATGGCCAAGTCTCAGAAAGAACACTCTCATAGAGCATGGCCAAGTCTCAGGAAGAACACTCTGATAGAATATAACCAAGTGTTAGGAAGGACAGGTATGATGTTGATAGATTGCTGATCCCTTGGCAGGAGAATACCTGGTGACCACTTAGGTTTCCTAAGACTGTGATTGCCCAGAGGTGTCTAGGTGACTTCTAGGATGTCCTACAGCGTAACGAAATCTACTGTGTGCTTTGATGGTTGGTGTATTTCCACATCCCTCTCTATACCTTGGTCCAGGTAAGGCTATTTATCATTCCATCTGGTCTTGATCACTGGCTGAATCCTAGGCCTTCAGGATTTGTGTGAATATTCCCTTTAAACCATCTGTCTTTCCGAAAAACTGGGTGAAGAACACCATTCACCTCTCTGCCCCCAAGGAAGGTATTGGCATTTCTCTTATCCACTCTCATTCAAAATTTCAGGGAACTGCAATGCCACGACACTCTACTTCTGCCCGACGTCAGCATACTGGACAAAGTCACCCAAAACCAGTTGTAAAACATTTCCTCCCGAGTCACCTGACTGACACCTGGAGACTCCATGGGATATCACAGATGAAGACCGAGAATGTTTGTCATGGGACAGGAGTAGACCATAATAAAAGTGAAGCCCTACTGATTGCTATTCCTACATGTCTTTGGGACCTATTCAAACTGATTCCTGCCTTTAAAGCTTCCATTTGCTGATGGACAGCTTCTAGATGCTTCTCTCTGAGAGTAATGTCACTTCATATAGTGTGGTTCAGACCACAGCAGACTGCCCATGCTGAGGCATCAGTCCCTATCAGAACACTGGAGCTTGTCTGAGCCTGTTTCACCAAGGAGAATTTACATGGTCAAGAAAGAATGATTTATAGTAGGGTAGTGGTGGTGCATGCCTTTAATTCCAGCACTTGGAAGGCAGAGGTAAGTAGATCTCTGTGTGTTCGAGGTCAACCTGATCTACAAAGCAAGTTCTAAGACAGCCAGATCTGTTAAATAGAGAAACCCTGTTTCAAAAAAATTCGAAAGATGGGGGGGGGGGAAGGAAGGAGGGAAGGAAGGATGGAAGGAGGGAAGGAAAGAAGGAAGGATGGTTTATGCCAAATTTCTTAGGCCCCTTGTCAGGAGCTCTTGGGGAAAGGGTGTCCCTTTCCTCTTCCAGCTTCTAGAGGGCCAGGTCAATTCCTTGTCTGTAACTATGCCCTCCTTCCTCAGGGCCAACAGTACGTCATTTCGAACTTTTGTCTAAAGTGACATTTTCTCTTTAAGAACCCACAGGATCAAACTGGGCCTCCTGTGTAATTGAGTGCATTCTCTCCCCACCTCAAGGTCCTCAACCTTATTCACATTACCAAAGTCCCTTCAGGTTCCAGGAATTAGGGCACAGGCAAGTTTAGAGTATTATTTGACCTACCATAGCTAACAAATGGAATTTAGTTGAGGTTAGACATTTAATCTATCCTGATTTCCCCTTTAGTCCTTGGAGCCTACTATTCTCAATAATTAGAAACACCTGTTTATCAAATAAGGAACCTCCTAAAGTTTCAAATTCAACTGATGCTGTAATTTGGCAATGTGTCTTATAAAGCTGTTTGGTTTACAGTCACTATTCAGCACACACATAGGAACTCCCTGGATTTCAGGCTGTGGGTTCTAGACCAGTAGTTCAAGAACTTGGCATTCACATTTTCCATCAAGCTGATCAGAGCCTCTAGCAGAAACCTTCCAATCCTGTGGTTATTGAGGTTCTTGGGTTCTTGGTCTTATTCTACGACAGCAGTATTCCTTGCTTTGTCTCAGATTATTTATTACAAATCACAATATCATCAGTCCAGTCTGTATTTCTCACGGGAGCCATCCTAATTAGCTTTAACTATCAACTTGACACAGTTTAGACTCATCTGAGCATGGAGGCTCAGTTCAGGGACTGTCCAAATCAGATTGGCCTGCGGGCGTGTCTGTGGGGAACTGTCTAAATCAGATTGGCCTGCGGGCGTGTCTGTGGGGAACTGTCTTGATTGCTAAGTGATGTAAGAAGGCCCGGCCCACTGTGGATGTCACCATTTCCTGGGCAGGTGGTCCTGAGATTGTATAAGAAATAAGCAAGAACGCTAGTTAGCATAAACCTGTGAACAAGCCAGCAAGCAGCACTCTTCCACGGTTCCTTCTTTCAAGTTTCTTCTCAAGTTCCTTCCCTGACTTCCCTCGGTGATGGACTATGATCATGGAAGTGGAAGCCCAATAAATCCTCTCCCCTAACTTCCCTAGTAATAGCTTTTGGTCAGAACAACAGGAATAAAATCCGTACACACCCCTTATACTTGAGTTATGTTTCCTCACAACTTTTAGTTCAAGTGTGAAATCCCCTATTCTAATTTCCCTGGGACATATGGTGAGCCCTCACTCGATCAGCCAGTGTCGTGTGATTCTTTTCCCCTGGAAGAAATGGACAAATGTCTATTTACCATAAATGAGGAGCCAACCACAGACCAACCAAGCCTACCTTGGTGAACCAGTGAGTTTACTGAGCCTCTCAGAGGACCGTCAATGATGGGTGGTTACTTAGTGGCATATGGGAGTCTTGGGCGGCTACATTAGGAAAAAGTCCACCTGTGGTGGTCTGAAAGAAAATGGCCCCTAAAGGGAATGACGCTATCAGAAGGTGTTACCTCATTGGAGGAAGTGTGTCACTGCAGGGGCGGACTTGGTGGTCTCTTCTCAAGCTTCTCTCAGTGTGACAGTCAGTTGACTTCCTGTTGCCTCTGAGTCAAGATGTGGGGCTCTCAGCTCCACTGTCACGTCTGTCTACACACCACTATGCTCCCCGCCATGATGATAATGGACTGAACCTCTAAAGTTGTAAGCAAGCCACCCCAATTAAATATTTTCTTTGTAAGAGTTGCCGTGGCCATGGTGTCTCTTCACAGTAATAGTAAACCCTAACTGAGACACCACGGCAGCATGAGGGGCTCATGAGAGCTGTGTCCCTGAGTTTCCTGCTTGTTTTTGCACAGCTTGTAGGCAACACCGCCTAAGAACCCCTGCCCTCATAGCAACTGTTTAATGCTTCTATCAGAGGAGCTTCGTGAGTTTCCCACCTCTCCCTGATTCCTCCAGAAGGGAATTATCGAATCCGGAGGCGATGCCACCAGGGCCTGCCGTGGGATAATACAGCTGTTGTGCACTGTAAAGACTGATCACTCATATTGATCTAAAAGGAATCATACTAATCAGGAAGTATGGGGGCAGGGGCAACCTGACTAGGAGAATTCTGGGAAGAGGAAAGACAGAGACACAGTCTTCAGACAGACACAGAAGAAGAAGATGGAGAATACCTTACTGAGACAAGGTACCAAGCCATGTGGTTAAACATAGATAAGAATTATTGGTCAATTTAAGTTACAAGAGGTAGTTAATAATAAGCCTGAACAGCAGGTCAACCAGTTTATAATTCATATAAGTCTCTGTGTGTTTATTTGGGGCTGAATGGCTATGGGACTGGGTGGGACAGAAACTTCCGCCTACAAGAGTACTTTAGGTATAAGATAAATACCTAAATTTATTTCTAGCCCAAAATAAATACATTAATTAGGTCTGGAGAGGTGGCTCAGAGGTCACTGCTCTTGCGGAAGAGCTGGATCTAGATAGCCAGCACCCCCGTGGTAGCTCTCAACTGCCTGTAACTTCAGGTCCTTGGGCTCTGATGCCCTCTTCTGGTCTCTGGGACACCTGTAGCCACAGGGCACAGGAACTCACACAATCACATGAATATACGTAAAAATAAAATAAAGCAAACCTTTAAAACACATTACATAATATCCAAACATTATTAGAGGCCTCTGATAGGAATTCTTATCACGCAGCCCTGCAGTATCTAGGCAGCCACCTCCCAGGTTGTGCTGTCGCTGAAGGTCAGAAGCTTCTGGGGAGCCTTGGATCCAGCTCTCAGTAAACCTGGAATGAATCAGATAGGAATTCCAGTAACTTCTCATGATCTTTCAAAGAATAGGAAATAAGGATTTGAGGAGGAAAGGTGTGGGCTGTAACAAAATAAATAAATAAATAAATAGCGATTGTCTAGGAAAGGAATTACTCAAAACAAAGGGAGATTCAAGAAATGGTACAGTGGTTACAAACACTTGCTGCTCTTCCAAAGGAGTTTGGTTTCCAGCTCCCACACCGGGAAGCTCGCAGCTGCCTGTAAGTCTAGCTGGCCTCTGAGAACACGTGCACACCCATAATGCAGACATAACACACACATACACATAAATAAAAATAAATCTTTAATAAGCATAAAATATGTTAAACATAAGTCACTAATAACAACCTAACTATACCTTAGGTTATGCCCAACAACTTAGATTATGTTTGCTAAAACAAGCATTCCACCCCAAATCTTTCAAGGGGTCCCCAATGTCAAAGAATAAAAGTGTTCAAGGCTACAAGACAGATTTTCCACAAAGATGGTCTCCTCTCAAAATATCGCTGTCTTTTCTCTGTGATTCTTTTTCCTTAAGCTGCTCTTTGTGTTTGGTCTGAAAAGACCTCTCCTACCAGGTCAGCTACATTGTCCAATCAACATGCAAGAATGTAGGAGATGTAGGAGATGGCTCAGCAATTAGGAGTGCTAGCTGCCCTTGCAATGACCCAGAGTTCAGTTCCCAGCACCACATCAGGTGGCTTACGATGCCTGCTTAGTGGCATTTCAATTGTATTTTAATAAATAAGGCTTGCCTGGAAACAGGAGAGTAAAACAGCCACATGAATCAACCTTACAGCCAGGCAGTGGTAACACACACCTTTAATCCCTGTAGCCACACTAGTTGTCATAGAAACCAGGGTGTAGTGGTGCATGCCTTTAATCCCAGAACTAAAGAGGAGTATAAAACAGGAAGAGACAGCTCTCAGGCTCAGTCTCATTCTGAGGATTCCTGGAGGCAGGATCACCATTTTGGACTGAGGTCAAGGTAAGAGACTGTAGCTGGCTGCTTTGCTTTTTGGGTCTTCAGGTTGAACCCCAATTTCCCTCTCTGAGCTTTTATTAATCATGCTTCAGCCTGTTGTCCCTGGAGGTCTGCAACCTCTTCTGGCCCCTGTGAGCACCGCACTCGTAACCCACACATAGACGTGTGCATACACATCATTAAAAATAAAATATATTTTAATGGAAAAAACAGTAAGATTCTCTGTTACAGTTTGGATGTGAAATGTCCGCCACAGGCTCACATGTGAGCACACTTGGTCTGGGGGCACTGTTTGGGAAGGATATAAAACCTCGCTGGAGGAAAGGGGTCACTGGGAGTCTCGAGGTCTTAGAGTCACAGACTCACATCCTATTCATGGCCTGCTTCCCGGCCATCAATACAATGTAACTGGCCAGCTGCCGCCCACGCGGGCCACCATGCCTTCCCCCCCCCCCAAGACAGACTGCAGCCCTGCAACCTGTAAACCAAAACAAACCTTTCCTACGTTAATTGCTTCTTGTCAAGTATTTAAGTACTATCCTTCTCTCCTCACCCAGACTACCCGGATGATCCTCAGCAGCTGGAGAAAGATGTGCCCAAGGCTGGTACCAGTCCACTCTCAGAGGCTGAAGTCTCTGAAGTCCACAGGGAAAAGCAAGCTTGCCCACTGAGGGCCTTCCCCCTCCCTCCCCCCAGCCCAGACTGTTACTCCACTTGGGGCCTCAGCCTATGCCATGTTTCCCTTCACGTTCCTTTTGGTCATGGAATCACACGCCAACCCCCTCTGAAAAGGCCCCTGTAAACACATGCAAGAGTGGATGCGGCCAGTTTTCTAGGCAGGTGTCTGTCTCTCAGTCAGGAAAGCTGATAACCAAAACTGTGCTAATCCATAAGTAAGTAGGAGACTAGATGAAAAGGTGAGGTCATGGTAGGAGGAGATGGATTCAAAGAAAGCCACAGTGTTGCCAAGGATGCCAGGACAGCCACAGTGTTGCCAAGGATGCCAGGACAGCCACAGTGTTGCCAAGAATGCCAGGACAGCCACAGTGTTGCCAAGCTCTCCCCGCCATGTTCCCTTCTGAGCATTTATACTACATTTTCATGGATTCAATTCTAAATCTAGGGGACAGGCTTAATTTCTATTTATAAGTATCCAACACCTTAAAATATGTTGAATAAAATATATACCTACCTTTTAAAAAATCAAACATTCCCAGTAAAATGCCCACTCCCAATTTTCAGTCCAAAAGCCTCTTAATAAGCTGGGTCTCTGAGGGGCCACTGCCCAACCTTGGGGAATCCTTCTTGGGGTTTTGTTGTGGTTGTTTTCTTTAGTTGTTGGGTTTTATTTTAAGACACAGGTGACCTTGAACCCTTGATTCTCCCGCCTCGGCCTCCTGAATGCTGAGATTACCTGTGCGTACCAGCACGTCCTTCTACTGAATCTTTGCTGTATGAGACATCACTGGGCTTCAGCTCAGATATGGTCTCCTCTCAGACATAATCTCACCCGGACTCAAGAGCTACTTTACACTTAACCTGTGTGGCCTTCCAAAGCTGCCAACGTCCGTGCATGCTGTTGGCTTTCTCCTTTCTGAAGGGGTTAACAGGGGTCTTTCACGGGCAGGCGAAAACTGCCTGTCAAGCAGACGCTCCTAGAGCCCGGGAAAGTCCTCCCTCACCTGGTGTTTCTCTGCACACTCACCCACAGTCCAGCCTAGCAGGATCACGTGAGCACAATGGGGCTTCAGCAGATGTCCACTTACCCTGGCAGATAGAAATAAACAAACAAACAAAAAAATCAAACCACAGGCCAACTCCACCTGTCCCTGCCCGCCTCTCCTACGGCAAATTCAAGATCGGAGGGAAGCCTAGGTTTCAGCCTTCTGGATGCTTTAATAAGGCTGCCGGCTCACCATGGTTCTCATAAAAGCTGTTTTCCTTGTGATTAAGTTGTATTTGCTCCTTAACTATGTGGTAAACAAACCCTCAACTCCTGCCTTCTGGTTAGAGCACCATTGCCTATTAACTGGGACTTGGAGGGTAGCGGGTTGGCAAGGCCGCTGGGGAGAGCAAGCCAAGCTGCCCCATTTGGTTATCAGTTCTGTTGACACGAGGGTGGCCACATGTGGCTGTGTGGCATGCCCAACAGGTCAGGCTGGGGTTTCCCCAGCTGTGAAAGGCCTGCTGTCTGGAACACTTGGCCTGCAGTCAAGCGAGGACTTGCAATCAGGACTCTCGCTGTGACCAGCCCACCAGCTCTGTGAGCAGCTGCCACTGGGGCAGAGGCAGAGAGGCAGACCAAACATGTCTAGTCCTATACCGCTCTCAGGGATGACAGGCTGCAGTGGCAATCAGCCACCCTCCCCAACAGCCCCAGTTCAGGCAGAAGAAAGACTCTCCTGACACACTACCAGAAATGTGGGGGTCACCTACCAGAGCTGAATTCAAATATTCGGGACTCCTGAAAGAGGCCATCAGAGGTTCAGATGAGTGGGCGAGGTTTCTTGGGAAATTCCTGTATACATGACTTGGGGAGAAATTGGGGCAGTGCCGAGATGTGACTTGCTGTCCTCCCACCCCTAGGGGCAATCACTGTCAACATTGACTTATTTACAATATCTTTTCACTATTTTAGCCAATGGAATGTGTGTGTATATGTGCTACAGGGGGTGTGTGGCATGTGTGTGTTTTTAATAACCTGCGGTCGAGTCCCAGTTTTCAAGAGCCTTTGAATTCAGGGGAGTCTGACCGCCAAACCCACACCCAAATAGTCTGTAGATAACAGAAGTGCCATTGCTGGTTGTGCTCACAGGTACACAGACAAGCTTCTGTGGCTGGATGGTAAGGACCCTCAAGTGGGTACCGAGGGAGAGGAGCCTACAAGAAGAACTACAGCAGCTCATTCATCTGTGCCCTGCACAGTGCTTGGAGAAAATTCCACACAAACCAGCCTGGCGCTGAGCACCTAAGGACATTGAAGCCCCCAGTGGACGCATTGGGCAGTGCTGTCAAACTCTGTTGGGGTTCCTCGTAAGCTGACTGCCTGTGCAGTTTGTGTGAAATGTCCCTACGGGCTCGTGTGTTTGAACACTTGGTCTCCAGCCTACAGTGCTGTTTGGGAAGGTTGTGGATCCTTTAGGAGGTGGAGCCTTGCTGAGGAAGTGGACCTGTGGCGAGGGGGCTGAACCTTAAAGTTTTATGGCTTCGCCCCACTTCCTGTCTGCTCTCTGCTTCCTGGACATGATCAGCTGCTGCATCCTGACACCATGTCTTATCCACTGTGCTGGCCAGTTATTAGTCAACTAGACACAAGCTAGGGTCATCTGGGAAGAGAGAACGTCAACTGAGAAAATGCCTCCATTTGATTTGACTATAGGCAACTTTGTGAGGGAATTTCCTGTTTAAGGATTGCTGTGGGAGGGTCCAGCTCTATTGGAGTAGCACTGCTCCTGGCCACATGATCCTTGGCTGTGTAAGAAATGTAGGTGAACAAACTATAGGGAGCAAGGCAGTAAACGACATCCCTCTGTGGTCTCTGTTTCAGTTCCTGTCTCCAGGTTCCTGCCTTGAGTTTCTGTCCAGAATTCCTCAGTGATGCCTGTGGTTGGAACGTGTACGGCAAATAAACCCTTCCTCCCCAAGTTGCTCTGGTCATGGTGTTTATCCCAGCAACAGAAGGAAGCTACACATTCACCATGATGGAAGGCATCCTTCCTTAAACTATAAGCTGGAAGAAACCCTTCCTCCCCTCCATTGCTTCTTGTCAGGGTTTAGTCCTAGAGACAAGCACAGTAACTAATATGGTTGTTCCTGAAAGTCTCCCTTAGTCACAAGACCATAGCATCCATACCAAGATTCCAAGATCGTTAACACCAGCTATTGGGAATACGGGCGAGCCCCTCCGCTTGGACTTTTGTGTAGAGTTAACATGTCTGCAGAGGTATGCACACTCTTCAATGCTTATTTTATGAATTTATTATTTTATGAATTTATTTTGTTTATGCACAACCCAGCTCAAAATCAGTACGGCATTTGTTGTCAAACGTGTTTTCCATCCATCATGGTGGCACACACCTGTTCTCCCAGAGCTCAGAAGCAAGCCAACCTGAGATACTAAGACATGTCTCTTGTCTCAAAGCTATTCTTACCTGAGAGATAAGATGGGCAATTCCATTCCAGGCATCTGTGAGTGTGCACATTTGTGATGATTTGAGGCCTTTCACTTTTTCTCTCTTAGGAAATATGAAGGAAAACACCTTCAGAACGGCACGCGTGTGGATGGAGGGTAGACAGCAGATGAAAACCAGATGGCCACCACGTTGCTTTAATAATGGGCTTGCTTTGGGGAGTTTGGAAGGTTCTAGAGGAACAACAGAAGAGGTTGGGGGGTCGGCTCACCTGTGAATGTGAAACATTGGAGACAGCCTGCACCATTCTATTTGCACTGTGGGTCAGGCCTCTGCTTGTCCCCACCTGGTCACCCAAGTCTAAGCGGTGTCTGAGGCGCAGAACATGCTCAGTAAAGAGCTATTTTGAGATTCGGTTTGCTTTTGTTTATGTGTCTGTGTGTGTTAGTGTACCCAACTGGTGCAGGAGAATTGTCAGTAATCTGTCAATCATATTTTAAATAAATGTTGATTAGCCAGGCAGGAAGTATAGGCAGGAAAACCCAGACAGGAAGTAGAGGTGATGCAATGAGAACAGGAGAATTCCGGGAAGCAGGGAGCTCCCTCCACCATTCCTGCCCAGACCACCAAAGAAGCAACATGTGAGCTGACAGCTGAAAAAGGTACCAAGCCAAATGACTAACACAGATCAGAATAATGGGTTAATATAAACTACAAGAGTTAACAAGAAGTCTAAGCTAATGGGACAATCAGTTTTATAATCTTATGGAGTCCTCTGTATGATTTTCTTTGGGGTATGCCGGTTGTGGGGTGCCAGGCGGGACAGATACACCAACAAGCCAGCCCCTCATGTTACACCCAACTGCATATGAGAATCTACAGACACCAGAAGAGGGTAACAGTTTGAGGCAACTGTGAGCCACCTTATTCTATAGGTGCTGGGAACTGAACTCAGATCTTCTGAAAGAACACCAAGGACTCTAAACCTCTGGCCAACCTACAGCCTCTCAGTGAATAACTTAAATCATGTAGGAATCTGGTTCCTTTAAAATCTAAAGAAAAGAGGGAATGGCTTTCAAACTACAGGTGAGGAGATGTAGATGAAATAGCCGGGGGCTTCACTGCGTGTGACAAGATGAGACACTGACAGTAGTGTCCGAGCAAACCATGAGATTTCTGCACCCGGGAGCTTATAAGGAGCCAGACCATCTAGATCATTCACTTTACTAATAAAATGCACAAAACCTAAGCCATCAGAAACACAATCAATGAGCAGATATTTCTGCCGGTAAAGTGCTTACCGTGCACACACGAGAGCTTGTTCTCAGTCTCCAGCACTATGGATAAAACTAGGCGTGTAACTCATGCTTGGAACCCCAGTGCTGGGGAGGCAAAGACAGGAAGTGAACCTCAGGCCGCTGGAGGAGACTCTTGCCTCAAAAAAAAAAACAGGTAGTTCCTGAGGAGGAACATTCAAGACAGACCTCCAGGCTCCCCTGTATGCACTCACATGGACACGTATGTGTATACACAATGGGCATGCATGTGACTGAAAGATTTACAGTAAATAAACCTGACCGCACGTCTTCCAAGACCACTTTGTAGCCTCTCTCTTATGCATTTCCTTGTACTAGAGAGGTCTTGCCGGAGCAGTTGGAGTTCGAGGGCCTTTCTGCAATGGGCACGGGCCTCTGTTACGTCGTTCATAATTCCAGGGCCTCGCTTTGAAGGGATGACTCACAGAGAATACTTTGTCAGGCCAACTGGGCCATAAAAATATTAAGTGTGGTTTTCAGCAATAAAGGTCTTTATGATCTTACTCACTTCCTGCCATGAAGCAGTGCGTTAAATTGTACTTTAAAGCAATTAATGACCTGCCTGAGATGTTTCACAAGGAATCCATTATTACACAGTCGAGAAGCACTGATATAAACCGTGGGGTTAATTAAAAAATTGGAGATGCTCAAGAAATGTCGTCGGCACTGAGCTGCGAAGAGTGGCATGTTGAAGCATGACGATGCTGGGGCCCAAACTTCGTGTACCCGTGTAGAACTCAGGGATGGAACCCAGGTCATCAGGCTTGGTGACACTGCTCCTGAGCCATCTCACTGGACCAATTTAGAGTCCTGTTGGCGTCTCAGGCCGTCTCAGGCAGCAGCCGGTTGCAGCGCCGGATAATTACCCCCACTGTGGGGGCACCCAGTTTATAGATGGAGCAACAGTGGCCTCTACCCTGCAGTGCCCGCAGCTTTTAAAGCCAGCAAGAACGGCAACAAAATCACTTCCTGCCTTGGTTGTAATTAAGACTTTGCTGACTGGACCATCTCCCCTGCCAAACAACCCGCTTCGGCTGCTTGCCGAGTGCAGTCCACTACCTTCAGCTATTGTGTCTCAAGCAGCGACGTCTTCTCAGGAGTCGGGCTCCAGGGCCCCACTCTCAGACGGGGGAGAACTCCAAACTCAAGTCCTTTTAGAGCCCTTGCTCCTCACCTACCTTTCCATGCTGAGTTGCGGGCAAACGACTGGGACCACAACCACTTCAACTCGGGGCATCTCACAGTAGCCCGCTAAATACTAAGACTTTCGCAAACCATTATGGTCTGTCTGGGGCTACAATCTCCACGCCTTGACTTCAGCAGAACCTCAAAGATGAGGCTTAAGTTCATGTTGCAAAGAGAGTGGAAGCACATTTACTTGCTTGGTGGGATTGAGAAAAGGGCTGGGTGCACACCTGGTGCGCACCTCGCACACACCTGATACACATCTGGTGCACTCCCGGTACTCACCTGGTACACACCTGGCTCCTTTTATATTCCTATTACATGGCTGACCTATCTGCAGAAATGGCCCCTGAGAGAACTTGCAGGAGGGAGCAATGTCTCTGGGGGTCTTTTTGTCCAAACATCGAAACTTCACGCTAACTCCGTACTATTTCTACAAAGCAGTCTGCTGGCAAAGCCGGAGACCCGATCGCTCTAGGAAAACATTAGGTTTGTGCTGATCCCGCTTCTGAGTATTACTGTAATTTTCCTTTTCTCCAGCGAGCTGAACTGATTCTGTTTGACATGAGTTCTCTTTGGGGCCCAAGATTTCTGGGAAATCTCTTTGTGCCGTGCCAAAGTCTTGATTTAATTACCCTGACAATATGCAAACTTTTGAGGCTGGCCTGCCCCTGAGACTGAATACAGATGATCAGATGGGTGCTTGGCTGGGGAGATTACAACTCGATCTGCGAAGGGAAGGACTTAGGAAAACATACTTGGATTGTTCTCTCACTCCCAAAAGCTTCAGCGCTGACCTCCAAAGCTACAGGCATAAATCACTCTGACCACCCTGCAAACATGAGAAGCAGGACCAACCCTGTGTCCTCACAGGAACCGACACTACAAAACTAAACGCTTCCCCACTGGGGAAAAAAAATGAACACTTATTCCAGGTATTTCTCTTAGAAAGAAATTCTTCAAACTTGAGTAGAAAAAAGACCAGGCAGGGGTTGGGAGAGCATTTTCTTCCTAGAGAGATTTCTTAATTCTGGCCCAAAACATCCCAAGAAAAGCATTTCAGGGATGTTCTTCTGAAGAGGATTCAGGCAAGCGCTCGGTGGCGAGTGTTTTTTCCCTAATGTGGACAGTCTGTAGCAGCCAGGCACGTCGTCATAAAAAGTGGCCTGCCAGGGCCCTGGCACAGCCTAGGGGGAATTTTTGTTTAAAATCTCTCTCTAAATAAAAGGCAAAGCCAGGCATCCATTCCCTTCTCCAGGACTGTAAAATTATCACCTGAACAGACAGGTTTTTTTTTTCACTTGCTTTGTTCTCTGTAGACACTCTTTCCCCTTTCTTTTGGCCCAGAACTGCTCAGGCAAAGGACACATGATCGCAGCCTGGACAATCCAACTTTCTCCATTCTGGAGCGACTTTGGTTAAAGAGACAAACGAACTGGGAGGGCAAGATGAAACCCTCCGAGCAGTGCACTCAGGCACCTGCTCCCCAGGTCCCTGCTCCTTAGACCTCTGGAATTCCCTGACCTATGCCCACTCTGACCCTGACACTGAGTTTGTCCATGAACGGTGTGACCTTAAATGAACCCGAGCTGGCCTCTGTTCTTTCCTACAAAGAACCCTGATGGAAGGGGAAAGAATTATGTGAACCCCAGGGCGAACACCCCAACACTCACACAAACACAAAAAGAAGGGTAAGAATCCTCAGTAGACAAGCTTGGGATCTGAGTTACCCACATGAAAAGGTGAGCGTGGTCGCACACAGGCCTGTAACCCGAGCACTGTGAGCGGAACAGACAGGAGGATCCCTAGGGCTTCCTGGCCACCAGCACAGCTCAGGTTTCAGTGAGAGGCCCTGCTAATAGAGTAAGGCCTTCTGATAGAACGAGACACCAGATGTCCTCTGGTGTCTGTGGGCATGCTGCACTCTTCTGTCCTCTGCAGGCACATATATCCACACTCACATGTGTGTTCACACACACACACACACACACACACACACACACACACACACCACTCGCTCACAGAGAGAGAGAGGCAGAGAGAGATCTAGTGCCAAATATTAACAGCAAAAGTATTTCCAATCCCTTCCTAAAGTAAAATCAATAGAAAATAGGACTAAAGAGGTGGCCCAGGGGGAAAAAACATTTTCTGCTCTTGCAAAGGACCCGAGTTTAGTTCCCAGAACCCACATCAGGTAGTTCACAGCTGCCGGTAACTCCAACTCCAGGAGATCTGATGCCCTCTTCTGGCTTCCACAGGCACATGCACAAATATGTACATACAGACAGACCTACACATATACACATAAATAATTTTTAAATACATGTTTTTAAATGGGGAGTAGAAATAATACAAAGTTTATGAAATTAACATAAATTCCATAGCCATGACTCTCCTAATCACCTGAAAGAACAGGAAAACCTGTAAGTAATTTAACTCAGAGGTGGAAGGACAAATTCAGAACTGTCGCCATAGAAGCCAAGGGGAGCTATGGCTTTGAGAAGCAAACCTTTGAAATCCCAGGCTTCAAGGCACCTGTGATGCCAAAGCCCTTCCTGAACGTCTCTCCGAGATCTTAGCTCTGTGCTACTACAGGCTCTCCGAGAAAAACTGAACTAGTAAGCTCCCATGGGGTACAGAGGAAGGGAGGGACTCTCTGCCTGGTGGACAGGTACCCCTTCCTTCAGACCTGGCCACTCCCTGAAGTGGGAGTGGGAGCAGGAACCTGGAAGTGCCTCTCAGGTCCCCGAGCAGGCAAACATACACATGAGTTCACAGAAAGCTTCAAGACCATATGAGAAGCCCTCATCACGTGATCTTAGGAAATTAGATGAAGGAATAATCTCTGGAGTAATATCACTTCCAGGGAGAAGAAAATGCCCAACAGTGAAAACCTCCATAGCCTACCCTTGTGGGTCACTCTCCTCACTGCTGTGAGAAAATGCCTGGCAAAGGCAACTGAAGAAAAAAGGAATTGTGTTGGTACATGATTTAAGCATGGATGCAGTCCGTCTTTGTGGCAAAGCTATGAGCGTAAAGCAGACAGTCACACTGTGCTGGCAGTCAGGGAGCCGGGAGCAGAGAGAAGTGGAACCAGGCTATGACACCTCAAGGCTCACTTCCAGTGACCCGCTCCTCCAGCAAACTCCACCTCCTAAAGGTTCCACAACCTTCCAAGACAGCACCTCCAGCTGGACACCAAGTGTTCACACACACACGCACACACACACACACACACACACACAGACACACACACACACAGACACACACACGCACGCGCGCGCACACACACACACACACACACACACACACACATACACACGCCTGTGAGGACTTTTCGCATTCAATAACAAATTACCTTGGTGGGAAAGCAAAACCAATGGAAAGACTGAAGGTTTGAAAACTGAGAGGTAGAGATAAGTCAATAAATTATAACTAAAACAATCAATTGAAAGGTTGATATACAAGGTCACTCCTGGAAAACAGATATCTGAGAGTCCAGAATCCCTGCTCCGGGAACAGAGATGGGTGGAACCAAAGCGTGTGCCCCAGGGCTCGTTTCCATTTCTCTGGCATCCTAGTCACCAAACTCTGCCATCACATCCCACTGGCAGGCACCTTTACACTTTGACTTTAGAGTACTTGGATAATGAGAGGCATGAAATGATTCTGGAGCTGAAAGCCATTTTAAAAATTAAAATAGGCATCTTTATAAGTGAAAGCCTGTATCATATTATAGGGAAGTAATGAAAATATCCAATCTGCACTTAACTCACTTAACATGAGGGTCTTCTGTTATATTGCTTCATAAAATTGGTCAGTGATGGAGCTGGAGAGATGGCTCAGCCGTTAGGAGGAACCAGGTTAGTTCCTGGCACCCACATCAGGTGGTTCATAACTATCTGTCTATAACTTCAGCTCCAGGGGTCCCAAAACTCTGATCTCTTCAGACACCTGGATTCCCATGCATGTGCAAATCTGTAGGCACACATCACTTACACACACACACACACAGACACACACACACACCTACACATAGTTTTAAAAAATCATTAAAAGAAACTGCCAATGAAGATGGAGCCATCACTCATGGGCAAAACCATTGCTTAGTATAGAACCTGGGGTTCGACCCTAACACTACAGAAAAGGAGATAGTGAACAGTTCTGAGTTAAAATCATCTCCATAAAAACACATTTCTATAGATATAATTATTGCACTGGCATTCTAAAGAACTACTGTAAAAACTCAAAACGGTCCTGTACCACGTGCTATATGGTACTATGCCTGTAATGCCTGTGCCACTACAAGACGGTACATGAGCCTCAGAAATGGGCATGGAGACTTAAAAACACACAGACACAGGCAGACAGAGAGAGACACTGACATGGGTCATTTTTAACACAAAAACACCAACTTTATTGAGCTCTGGGGAAGCTTTATATGGGGATCCTTAACTGATAGCCACACCCCAGCTCTTGGGCTCCTTCAGCTGCAGACTCATCAGCTGCCCACTCCCCTGCCCTCAGGGTCTCATGCTCAGAGCAGCTGCGGGCTGCTCAGAGCATAGGAAAACAAGTTGTTTTGCTCAGAGCAGCTGCAAACAGGAAAAACAAGCAGCTCACAGGGAATTCAGGGTCCAGGGGTCCACAGCCCCCAATAGCTCCCAACAAAGTACACAGCAAATCATACTCCTAAAAATAAATTCATGTTCAAAACCAGTAACATGAAGCCGGGCGGTGGTGGCGCACGCCTTTAATCCCAGCACATGGGAGGCAGAGGCAGGTGGATCTAGGTGAGTTCGAGGCCAGCCTGGTCTACAAGAGCTAGTTCCAGGACAGGCTCCAAAACCACAGAGAAACCCTGTCTCGAAAAACCAAAAAACAAAAAAAAAAAAAACCAGTAACATGAAAATGAAAACGCAAGATGAATGGTAAGAAGTTAAGCAAGAACTGGTATGTGGACTGAGGTGGATGCTCACGTGGTGGGATGCTTGCCTAACATGCACAAAGCCCTGGGTTTGAGTCACAGCACCACATCATCCAGTCACGGTGGCCAATGCCTCTAATACCATCTCTGAGAGGTGGAGGCGATGAGATCAGGAGTTTAAAGTCAGTGGTTACATAGTTACATGGTAAGTTACATAGTATGTTCTTGAAGTTACATAGCAGGTTAAAGGCCACCTGGGCTACCTGGGGCATGTTCTCAAATTTTAAGATGGGATTAATACTTAGTATTTTGTAAAAGGCAAGGTACATCATTTTATTTTTATTTACTGTCTGTGTAATACATGTTCATGGGGGAGGCACACCCATGCATGTGTACATACATGTGGAGGTCACAGGAGGGCTCCCTCTACTCTCCACCACATTCCTTTGAGGCAGGGTCTTTCCTTAAACCTAGACCTCGCCTTTTTGGCTAGGATGGAGGTCACCAAGTCCCAATAAACCTCCCATCTCCACCCCACAACAACACTGGGGTTACATGCACACACGGGATCAGGCTTGTCACATAGGTGCTGGGATCCAAACCCAAGTACCCAGGAATGCACAGAAAATGTTCTTAACCACAGAGCAATCTCCTTAGCCCTCTGCCTTAAAAGCATACATAGATTTTACACAGTTGTACAACTGCCAATAAAAGTCTCTTGAAATTGTAAAGAGTTTTGGGGTCCCCATAAAGAGACAGTTACAAAAGAACAGCACGTGCCATCCTGGGGCCCCTCCACCTGCAAATACACCATACAGAGTTAATAACTTGGCGGTACCTGAGTCTGTAACCTAGGTTGTCTCGGTTTCACAGTGCTCAGGGCTGAGAGATCACTGACCGGTTAAGAGCCCTGGCTACTTCCATAGAGGACTAGGGCTCAGTTTCCACCATCCATATGGTCTCTCACAACTGCCTGTAACTCCAGCTCCAGGGAATGTGGTGCCTTCTTTTGGCCTCCTTGGGCACCAGACATGGATATAGTACACAGACATACAACCAAGCAAAGCACTCATATACATAAAATAAAAATAAGTTTTTTAAAATCACAAAAAAATAATAAAATATCACAATTCACCCTCTACCCCTCTACCCCTCTACCCCTCTACCCCTCACTAGGATTATAGGTGTGCACCATCTTTACTCCTGGGATCTTACATAATAATTAATGTTGAAGATACTTTTATGTGTTTTCTTTTAAAAAACTGGATTTTTTTATGCAGCGTGTAGTTTCTTTTTCGAAGAGTGCACTTACTACTACTTCTGGTGTGTTCTGTCTTCTTGATTGCATCTAGAGCACAATCCCATTGTGTTCTCACCCCACAAGACTGAAGACAGTTTCACAGACAGTGAGAACCACTCCAACAGGGCTTCAGTACCACAATCCAGCTTGTACTGCACTTCACACACAGTGGGTCTGTCCAGTCTGGTAAACCATGCACAGGAGCATCTTCATTTTGATTGAAAGCGTGAACCATTGTTCTCAACCTTGAGACACAATTGATTTGGATTTCAGCTTTTTCATTATTAAACAGCACTATAGTAAAGAGGGGTTGTCTGATACTTCGGAGGGGTACTGTGTATCAAAACACTGGAGCAGCAAGAACACATACTACAATACCCAGCAGAAGAACAACTCAGTGTATTGGTACTGTTATCCCAGCACTTAGAAAGTTGAGACAGGGAACTAGCCTGGGTGATGTGGAATTCCCCTCTGTATGCTGTGAATACCATTGGTTAATAAAGAAATTTCTTGGGTCTGCACAAGGCAGAATAGAGGTGGGGGGGGGACTAAACTGAATGCTAGGAGGAGGGGGAGTCACGAGAGGCCATGTAGCTGCCAGAGGGGAAAGACAACGAGCTGCTAGCTGGAACCTTGCTTGTAGGCCACAAGCTTCATGATAAAATACAAACTAATAGAAATGGGTTAATTCTACATGTAAGAGCTAGCTAGAAATACACTCAAGTGATTGGCCAAGCAGTGATTTAAATGATATAGTTTCTGTGTGATTATTTTGGGAGTCTGAGCAGCCAGGAAATGAACAAGTGGCCTCCTACCTCACCTGGATTACACAGTGAACTCAAGGACAGCCTAGGCTATATTCCAATACCCTCAAAAAGAGAAAAAAATATATATTAAAAGAGGAGGAAGGAAGGGAAGGAGAGAGTGAGACAAGGGGAAGGAAAGGAAGGAGGAGGAAAGAAAAGAGAGAGCAGTGGGTTCCATAGCCCAGCTTTCAGTTTTTATAAACTTGTAGTTGAAAGTTTACCTTTATCCATAAAATAATAAATTATCAAATGTTTGTTTATATATATATCATTTGTCTTAGTTTGGGTTTCTATTACTATGATAAAACACTATGACCAAAGCAACTTGGAGAAGAAAAACTTTATTTAGCTTCTACTTCCACATCACAGTTCATCATTAAAGGAGGTCAGGACAGGAATTCACACAAGGAAGGACCCCAGAGGAAGGAGTTGACACAGAAGCCATGGAGGGGGCTGCTTACCGACTTGCTCCCCATGGCTTGCTCAGCCTGCTTTCTCATAGAACCCAGGACCAAACCAGCTTAAGGATGACGTCATCCACAATGGGCTGGGCCCTCCTGCATCGATCACTAGTTGAGAAAATGCCTCACAAGCTTGCCTACAGTCAGATCTTATGAAGGCATTTTCTCAATTGAGGTTGCCCCCTCTCCAATAACTCTAGCTTATGTCAAATTTCCATAAAACTAGCTGGGGCATCATTTGTATCTGAGACTGATACTGATACCCAGTTTAATCAGAACTTGGCAGAAAATACAGACTGAAACAGAAAGAAAAGTTTGGTTATTGTCTGGTAGCTATCACTCAGAGAAAACGGTAATTCAAAACCCATCACCAATGGACTTACAGAGAAAGATATTTCTGTCCTAACATGACCACTAGACATTCTTGCCAGCATGTTGCTAAAAGCTGTTTCCTAAGAGAGGCTGAGACATGTTTCCTGGAAACAGAATAGAAAGAGTTGAGCTGCATCGGCCAGTGGCAGTTCCTCTGCCCCTCATTTTCTTATGCTAGATGCTTGTCATCCTGTGTCCATCTGTATGGCACACAGAGCCATAGAATAGGGAACAAGCAATAACATAGGGAGTGGCATTTGCCCTGTAGCTTCTGAGGGTCTCTGTGAAAGTCTACCTTTCAAACGACCAATCAGCAACCAAAAATAAATAGAATTAAAGTTAGATGCCTGGTGGAGTTATCATATGCCTCTGATCCCAGCCCTTGGGAGGTGGAGGCAGGATTAGCAACAGTCTTAGGTCACCCTCAGCTATGTCAAAAGCAACATGAGATCCTGTATGGGAAAAACAAACAAACAAACAACGAAATCATTAGAATTCTCAGCACTGATCCTGATTTTAATAAGGTCAAAAAGAATGGCAAAGAAATGATAAATATAAAAACTTTTGAGATAGTCCCTCCCTATGCAACCCTGGCTGTCTTGGAACTTGTTCTTGTAGACCAGAGTTCTGGGTGGGAGTCTATGGCAAGGTAGACGTCACTGAGGCAGGGAGATTGTCAAAGGGCTCAGAGGCTTACAGAGCCATGGATAATGTGCAGTGATTTTATCCAAAATATAGTCAAAGTCAGAATTACAGAAGTATCCTTATGTTGTTGTTGAATGTGAAATACCTGTCAGTATTGATGATTTGTTTGCCAGCTGGTGGCACTGCTTGGGAAAGTGGTGGAGTTATTAGAAGATGGAGTCTCACTGGAGGAAGTCAGTTGCTGAGAGAGGGCCTTGGGGTTTCCGTCTGCCCTGCTTCCTGTTTGCCCTCAGCTTTCTGGTCTACCAGGATGAATTAGGCAGCCTCCCACTCCCACTGCCACAACCACAAGCCATTCCCGCCACGGTGCCCTCCTCATCACAGCGTGCGTCCCCTCTAACCTTGAACCAGAACAACCTTCCCTCTTAAGGGGCTTCTTGCCAGGTATTTGGTCATTTCAATAAGAAATATATCTAGTGAACCTATGTTACTTGTCTGGGAGGGAGAAAAAAAAATCTAAATCTAGCTACTAAGCAATGCCCACTGTGTAGCAAGTAGCCTGGTTCCCTTATTATCCGCCAGGGGTTGCTACAGATCCCAAAAGGGTTTGTAAGGGAAGGACACTGAATTTTAGAGTGAAGATGCGAGGGAGGTAACCTAAGGTACAGAATGGAAAACTGAGGCATGGCCCCTAACTAAACTCCATTTGTGCTCCTTGATGCTAACTTAGCAACATATCAGTGTCCCACTTGACGGTGGTGCCCCATTCTCCCCACTGCTGTGATGCCAGCTTTCCTGCCTTCCTTTTTATTTAATTAGACTTGGGGATTAAACAGCAGGAAAAGCAGCATGGAAAGTGGGCACTAGTGACACATGGCGCTTCCCAGCTCAGAGCTCCTCACTGGAGTACTTTTGACAGTTTTCAAGCTAAGCCTCCAAATGTTGCATCTCATCAAACATGGTCCCCCCCAGACACAAATTCTAAATGCACACACACACACACACACACACACACACACACACCAGGCAGAGTGTTCTCCATCGGGAGATGCTCAGGATACAGGCTCAGCCAAATGGGAGCAGCTTGCCTTCTAGACCACAGACTTGCGGCCCACCATGGAGGCTGAAACGAAGCTACTGTCCTCCCATCCCAGCCTCACCCAGGACCCACTAACAACACGGGCTTTACAGCCATGGCTCCTGCAACCTGCTTGCCCTGCCTTCCTCACCGCGCCCTCTCCTCTCTGGGAGGATGTGCTCTATGGTGTGGTGGGGTTGGTGGAAAGTTGACTGCCCAAGCCAAGAGCCAACACAGCCAGTGCTGGATAAATGACTTGAAGTGCTTTCTCGGGGGACCCTTTCCAGGCACAAGAGCGCCTCGTAACAGACTGGGCCAGAGCTGGCAGACAGCCTTTCTCAGGAGCACATTAAAAATCAAACTACAGACACCATTTGCAGAGCATAGAAAGCTCAATGCTGACATCTTATGTATTGAGACACTGTTACATAAAACTGACCGCAAAGCCCCAAATTCATACTTTCCTACTTTGTGAGGCTGGTTACCACCAGGAATAAACCTGTGAAAGTATGAGGCTGACTGTGGAGCCTCAAGAGGCCTGAGGATAAGGCTGAGCCTCATTCCAAACCTGGGGGCGAGATCAATGCCCTGGCCCTCCAGAGAAGCCAGGCCTGTGGCAAGGTGAGGGAACCAGAGTTGTGGTCTCACCACACGGGTCTGGGGGCAAACACGGACCTGAGCCAGGGCAGACCCAATAGTCGCTTCCGGGACCCCTTTCATGTACCTCATAAAGCCCAGACACATTGGCACAGTTCTCAGGGTTTAATGAAGCATGGGCCCTGGCTGGAGCCAAAGGGGCATTAGGGACTCAGAATGAGCTTCTTTCATACCCTGAGAGATGGTGCCAGAGGCCAGACTTCTGCAACAGCTTTCTGCTGGGGAACTCAACATGGCTCTCCTCTGGTTTCCCTCAGCATTTCAGTGACATCTCCACCAGGTCCTCCCCATCTTTCTTCAGAAGCAGGACCCAGCATGGTTCAGACAACCCCAGGACTAGAGCTGGAACCCCCGAGTCTGTGTGTGAGGACAACAGGGACATTTCCACCAGAGCAAGCTCCATGTCCCCACACTGCCTCATCCGGTCAGTACAAATCCACCCAAGAGAAATTCCCCATGGTACTCCCCCCCTCCCCACCCAAGACACCCTAAATGCAGACCACTCAAGGTCAGGGAGTTAATTCCACTCTGTCCTCAGGACGTCAGTAAGTAAGGTGCAAACCCGTCCCAAAACCCAAGGGCATTCAAGGGAGAAAAGCTTCCTTTAGGCTCACAGTTTTGGGTGGTCTAGGTTCATCAAAACGGGGAAGAAGACTAGAGAGCAGACCGTGGGCCAGCCAGGGCTGGGCTGCAGCTCTCCAAGTCCTGGACCTACCTCCTAAACACCTCCTACACTAGTACCACCAGCTGGGGCAAGTGTTCTGAACAGGCGCCTGTGTGAGACAATTCAGAGTCGAACCACGGCAGTGCAGAATGGAGGTGTTACACAAGACTTGTGCCATCTCTGACCCTAATAATGCTCAGCTCTGGGTGACCTTGAGAAACCTTGGTTTCTTCACTAGTAAAATGAGGGTTCTCTAAAAACCCAGGACCTCCACACCCAAAAACCACCAAAGTGAGAGGAAAGACGCCACCAGACTGTGACTCTGTGCTCCTACCAAGACCTCAGCAATTCCAGACAGCTAATAAATGGTCTCTCCTCCAGGGAAGGCCTGGGGTCAGGGGGAAAAGGTGCTCCCAAGTCAGGCCTTCCCACATTTGAGCCCCATTACCGCTACATCCCGCTGTGCACACCTGAGCCCCAGTACCGCTACGTCCCACTATGCACACCTGAGCCCTAGTACCGCTACATCCCGCTGTGCACACCTGAGCCCCAGCACTGCTACCACTACGTCCACCGTGTAAACCTAAGTTCCAAGCCCTTCACACCTCCTGCTAGAAAGTGGAACTGAGGAGTAGACGGATTCGTCTGGAAGGAGTGTGGTCAAGATCTTGGCATCTGGTGTGTAGACCGTAATAACCACCCGAATGTGGAAATGACTTTGGCACTGAGTACAGGTGGAAGGAAACTGGAGGAGCAGAGAGGACTCCGAGGAGCGCTTTAGAGAAATGGCAAAGTACAGTCGTCACATGGTTGTGTGACTCTGGATCATGGCTGTGGCTGAGGACTCAAAGAAACTTGGGAAAGCTCTACAGAGAAACTGTAAGAAAGGCATTCCTTCCAGGGAAGCAGAGAGCTTCATTGCCACCTGACTTCTTCCTGGTGCTGATAACAAACACCGATGTGTTTCAGTTCTCTCGTGGCTATGAGCAAATGCTCAACACGCACCTTAAGGGGGGGGGGCATGTCTTATGACCTTGTGAATTTTCACGCATAATCCTTTACTCTATTGGCCCTGGTGAGGCAGACTGTCGTGGCAGTGGAAGCATAGGAACAAGGTGGCTGGTCACAATCATGACGGACAGGAAGCAGAGAGAAAGACAGAGACTAGAAGCCAGGTGTCACCTTCAAAGTCAGGCCCTAGTGACCACATCTCCCAAAATCATGCTATCAACTAAGGACCATGTGTTTAATAGGTGAGTCTATGTGGGACAGCTCACACTCAAACAATACCAGATTGGTGTGTGAAAAACTGTGATAGCTAACCTTGGTTGTCAGCTTGACAATATCTGGAATTAACTAAAATCCAAACAGCCGGACACACCTGTGACAGATTTTTGTTCTTAATTAAGTCATTTAAAGTGGGAAGATCCACTTAAAATCTGGATCTTTGAGGCGGGAAGATCCTCCTGCTGGCAGCCTGTACAGAGGACATGGGAGAAGGAAACTCGCTCTTTGAATGCTTGCTCTCGCTCTTCCTGGAAAGCCCATTCCTTCACCGACGTTAGAGGCTACTGCTTCAGGATTCTAGCATCTATGGAAGACAAACTGAGCTATCCAGCCTCATGGACTGAACAACTACCAGATTCTTGGACTTTCCGTTGGTAGACAGCCATTGTTGGACTAGCTGGGCCACAGCCTGTGAGTCACTCTAATAACATAGCAAAATATATATGTGTGTGTGTGTATATATATATATATGATTTATTGTATTATTTTACAGAGAGAATAAATATATACGTGTGTGTCTGTGTGTGTGTGTGTTCTGTTCCTCTAGAGAACCCTGACTAATGCCAGTCATTAAATACCACTAAATACAATGATTTTGAAATTTTTCAGCCCTCCTAGGTCACATATTTTAGAAAAAGACAGCAAGTGAAAATCAAATCCAAGACACTTCAGGAAGACAGTGTCCTCTGCAGTGGAAATGCCCTGCAGATACATGGCTTGAGTCATGGGTTCATTCAATTAAATAATAGAACTTTCAAGAATTTAAGCCATTCTGTCCCTCATCAGAAGTTTATAAAGGAACAATCTTAAATTTACTGTGCATGTTTTCTAGTATAGTAAACTACAGAAGAGATCAGAAATGTCCCATACAGTTTCTAAGGAAGGGTAACTGAGACACTCTCAGCTCTGACTGGAAAGCACCGAAAAGATCAAATAAAAAGCCTCAGACTCAAGACTTCTGTGACACAGAAGAGACCCAGTGAGAAAGGTGCCCAGCTGTAAACACTGACTGTCATGAAAAGGGGTGGCTCAGAGGTCAGAGCTACCAGAGTCACGGCTGCTGAGGATGCCCAGTCAGCAGGGGCAGCAGTCCCAAGGAAGGCCCACGTTCACTCACTGAGTCCCAGGGCTGCCTGGCGTTTCTATGAGCCTCGACCCCTCCATATCCCAATCAGGGACAGCTAGGGCAGTTATCCAAGGGGATGAATACCTGGCCTTTGTGGCTCCCAGGTTACACATGCATAGAGCAAAGCAGAGGGAACCCGTGTAGGGCCTACGGCGTGAGGGAGGGGTTGGTGATGGGGCGAAAAAGGACAAAGTGAGCATGAAACTGTCAACATGAGACCTGTTCCTTTTTAATTTTTAGGGGAAAAAAGATGGGGTAGCGAGATGGTTCTGTTGCTAAGGCATGAAAATCTGAGTTTGGTCCCCACAGGACACCGTTAAGTCTGGATATGGTGGCACACACCTGCAATCCCAGCACCAGGAGGCGGGGACAGAAGCTTCCCTGGGTTCACTGGCCAGTCAGGTTAGCCTACTTGGTAGGTTGTCCTCTGGCTTCGTGATGGCTAATCTCAGGCCACATCTAAAATTAACTGAAACCTGAGCAGCTAGGCACATCCAGGAGGCGTTTTTCTTAGCTAGATTATTTGAGGTAGAAGACCCACCCAAAATCTAGATTATTTGAGGTCGGGAGACCTACCTACATCTGGACTGCACCTTCTGGAGGCAGCCCAGGAAAGTGATGGAAAAGAAGGAAGCTCATACTCCTTGCCTGCTTGTTCTCACTCTCGCTGGCAAGTTCATCTATCCTGCTGATGAAGCATTCAGTCACCGATTTAGAAGCTGCGTCTTTGGGATTCCAACACAGATGAATACAGGCAGCTGTCTGGACCCCGGCCCCCAGTACTTCAGCACCAGGTTTGGACAGCTGAGACGTCCAGTCTCAAGGAATGAACAGCTATCAGATCTCTGGCCTTTCCATTTGGGGATGGCCAATGTTGGACTGCCCAGATCACAGTCTGTAAGCCACGCTAATAAATCTCACATATGTGTGTATGTATGTATGTATGTGTTTGTATGTACACATGTATATATGTGTGTGTGTGTGTGTGTGTGTGTGTATGCATCCAACCCTCCTGCTCTCCTGATAGACACACTTGAGGGGTGTCATAGAGCAAACTCTCAGATGAACCCATCTGTGCCCAGCCTTGACTTGGGTGACAACACTGAGTTATAATGGATTGAGGTTTACAGTGATGTCATAAGGGTTGTGTATGTTTTGCATGTAGAAGGGATGTAAAGATAAGCGCCTAGAAGGCAGACTGGGGTGGCCAACAAGATGACCTCTTAGATTTTCGCTCTTCTCTGTCCCCACTCCCTGACTGACCACACTGGAGGGAGCAGTGAGTGCACCACAAGCCACCCTGTGCTGCGTCACTGAGCCAGGAGGTGGGTCCTCTTGTCAGACTGAGTTCTCACACAACCGCAAGTCCACCAGACATCTTAGCCGAAACTACCCATGAGACGCTGAGCCAAAACCACCCAGCCAAGGTACTCTTGAATCCTTTCCCCTCATGGAGCACATGATAATACATACTTGTCTGCTAAGATGGTGAGGCTTAAGGAGACTTGTTACTAGCAACGCAGATGCATAACCAGTATAGACAGCTCATACTGAATAACGTGTGTGTGCATGTGCCTATGTGTGTGCGTGCGTGCGTGCGTGTGTGTGTGTGTGTGTGTGTCTACATATGTACTTGTGTTAGAGGTGTGCAAATGCACATGAGTACATGCATGTGAAAGCTGAAGGTTGATGTCGGGTGTCTTTTTTATTTACTTATCACCTTCTTTTTGAGGCAGGGTCTCTCACTGCCCCTGAAGCTTCCTGATTTGACTAGAATCACCAATGAGAACGCTCCGGTGATTCACGGGTCTCTGCCTCCTCAGCTATGGATTATAGGTAGTGCAGCTGAACCCAGCTTTTTATGTGGATGCTAGGATCCAAACTCAGGCCTGTGTGCTTACAGAGCAAACGGTTGGCCAACTGCATCATTTCCCCAGCCCCATAAACATTCGCTATGGTATTGCAACAGTGTGACAAAAAATAACAGCTCTCTATGCTGGTAAAGTACAATCAGTTATTGCTTAGGGCTATGCGGTGGTTTGAAAGAAAATGACTCCCAAAGGGAGTGACACTATTAGGTGGTGTGACTTTGTTGGAGTAGTTGTGGTCTTGTTGGAAGAAGTGTGTCACTGTGAGGGCAGGCTTTGAGGTCTCATATATGCTCAAGCCACACCCAATGTCTCAGACCACTTCCTGTTGCCAATAAATCAAGATGCAGAATTCTCAACTCCTTCTCCAGCACCATGACTGCCGCATGCCACCACGTCCCGCCATGATGACAATGGACTAAACCTCTGAAACTGTAAGCCACCTGAATTCAGTGTTTTCCTTTATAAGAGTTGCCATGGCTATGGTGTCTTCTCATAGCGATAGGAACCTAAGACATTATATAATGAAATAAAGTATAATCATCAAGAGTTGGCCACTGTGAGCCACTCAGTCTGTCTGTAAGAGACGTAAACACCAGAAAATGCTTTCTAGACTCAAACTGTTGTCCCTGGAAAGAAGACAGAAGTTTGTGACCTGTTGGCTGTCAAGGAAGTGCTTTAACACCATACAAAGAGAAAACTCTTACTGATACATATTTGGTGCCAAAACAGCTCTGCAACTGAGCAGGGAGAGGAGCTGGTGGTGTCCCTAGTCAAGGTGACAGCATGTCTAACACGGGCAACTTCAGGGAGGATGGGTTTATCCGGACTCATATCCAGGGGATTGTCCATCAAGCCCATCGTGGTGGCCTGTGTACAGGAACAGGTCAGCCCCTCACATCTTCGTGGAATGGGAAGCAGGAACCAAGAGTGGAGTGGACAGGCTCTGAGATGCCAAGGACTGTCTGCACAACCTCCCGGAGCAGCGACACCAGCTGAGGGCCAAGGTTCAAGCACGTGAACTTGGGGACATTCACACTCACACCACCAAGAGCAGGGAGGTGTTCATGATCCCTAGAACCAGAGTTCAGGAGGAATCGGGTTTAGTCATTTCACAAGAGCCTCAGAAAACAGAGGAACAAAACTGGGCTGGGCATTTGGGTTACAGTAGTTTGAACAGTGGGTCCCCAAACTGGAGACGGGGTTTTCAAACCTAGTAAGACAGGAAGTCGAGTGGAGCCAGGAAGAGGAGGTGGGGAGCTGCAAGAGCCTAAAAAGAGCAAAACTCTGAGTCACAGTTTCCACCATAGTGAGGATAGAGGAGGCATCTCCTTAGCGTCTGTCTGACAAGACGCTGGAACTGGCTGGGACTAAATAAAGCACCAGGAAAGGGGGGCCTTGTCAGCGGCCCTCGGCTTCAGCGCTGTGTTTTGACTACAGCTCCCGGAGCACTCATCGCTGGGAACAGACAAGAGCTGATGTACACAGTCCAAACACATCCTCCACGGGGATTTTTTTTTTCCTTTTCATTTCAGAAAACTCCATCTCCTGCCTCATTCTGACCACATTAGAACCTGGCATCGTGGGACCAAGCTTGTTTTTGACCCCGTCCCTGGAACAGCTGAGATGTCTCTCCTTTTCATTTTTCTCCTTCTCTCTCTTGCTTCTGAGTGTAGAGCCAGTGAGAGGAGCCAGCTGGAAACCAGGACTCTCTGTTTACGACTGAACAGGTACACCACAAACAGCAATGTCAATGTTCCGCCCATGGCCTCCCACATACCCAGACTGTCCCAAGCCCCACCTGGAAGAACCAGTCCTGAGTAGCCAGGGTGATGGTCCCATGTCTGGATTTATTGAGCCCAGGCATATTTGCTTAAGAACAACATTCGAATAGAGGTCCCTCAGAAAACTCACATTTCCATACTGACTGGGGGGTTTTTGTTTATTACAAATGAGGTTAAAAAACCATTCTGTATAGAGGCTAAATGAAAAGGCAACATGTTCTCAGAGAGCCCGGCAGCAACCATGATGATAATAACCACATTTTAGCATTTATTGTGCGGCAGGACCTCCCTTGAAGGCATGTGAGGGGTGATCCCCATCTCTCGGGTAAGAGACTGAGGTACAGAGGAGAGAGAAGCAGCTTAATGACAGGTGGCCACTTTGGGGCATTGTGTAGGGTGGCAGCAGAGGGCCTTAAACCTGTGCATATATTATTGCAATGTATCTGACAGGAGGCAGCAGAAAAGCTACTCTATTTTTTGGCATTTTTATTGTGTGGGGGAGGCACGTGTGCATGTTGGTCAGAAGACAATTTGGGGGGCTGTTTCTCTCTCCACCGTGTGGGTCCCTTGTCAGGTTTGGTGGGAAAGACTCCTGCAAAACCATCTCACTACCCCTAGGATTTTGCTGTTTTTGAAATGGGATCTTATTTAGCCCAGGCTAACCTCCAACTCACTACGCATAAGCAAGGATGGCCTTAAGCTTCTGATTTTCTTGCCTCCACCTCCCAAGTGCTAGGATTGCCAGCCTGCTCCACCAAGCTGGGTTTATCCAGAGATTGAAACTAGGGCCTCAAGCAAGCCAGGCAAGCTCTCCTCCAACTGTGTTCCAGTTCCAACCACAGTTACGTTGGGAAAGAGGCACAGATGCACACATGGGCATGTGCCACAGCCGCATCTTTAGAAGATGTTTCCGTAAAAGTGTATGGCTATTCTAGCGAGGCCCAGCCATTCTCTGAACCTGGTTGATAGTTCTCTGCAGCACAGGCTTCTCACTGCTCTGCTTTGACCCTGCCGTGAGGAGGACTCCATAGCCACTGGCTGCTGTGTGCAAGGTGGACCACTGTGGGCAGGGTGGCCCACTGGCCGCTGTGTGCAGGGTGGCTCACTGGCCACTGTGTGCAGGGTGGCTCACTGGCCGCTGTGTGCAGGGTGGACCACTGTGGGCAGGGTGGGTGACCCACTGGCTGCTGTGTGCAGGGTGGGTTGCTGTGTGCAGGGTGGGCTGCTGTGTGCAGGGTGGGTCGCTGTGTGCAGGGTGGACCACTGTGGGCAGGGTGGCCCACTGGCTGCTGTGTGCAGTGTGGGCTGATGTGTACAAGGTGGGCCGCTGTGTGCAGGTGGCTGTCTCCTGGAGGCAGGGGTATGGACATCCCAAGGATAGAATATCCATGTATTGTACCATCCATGAAGGGACACTGCTGAGTATGACGGGGAATGAGGAAGCCTACTTGTATGAAATAGGGTTTTCACCACCGTACACTCAGCCCTCTGCATCTGAAGGTCCCACATATACCCATCACTACAGATCAAAAGAACCTGAATAAAAACAACCATCTCCACAGAGCACTCGTCCGTGTGTTCATCCTGCCCTCACCATATCCTAACAACTGTGTGTTTGTCTCCATCCTTCTTTGAGGGCATCACCAGCATCTAGAGATGGTGTGAAGAATCCAGAAAGATGTGCACAGGTTATAAGCCGATGTTCTGCCATTTTACACACAAGCCCAAGAGTCTGAGTGTTGCCCCGGGCGGGGGGGATACCAGAAGATAACATAGAATCCAACATCCTGCCTGAGAAAGACGCACGACACTCCCATATGGGCAAGCAAGAATTTAAGAACAAATGAAAACGTTGAGAGTAGCAAATGATTTCAAAAGAAGGATAAGGTACTGGGGAGGGGGGAGATGGGGGAGGGGAGGGGGGGAGTTGGCATGACAAAGCCCATGAGCTTACATGGAAACATCACAGTGAGACCCATTGATATGCACAAGTAATAACTATAAATTCAAAATTTTGTGTGTTGAGAGAACAAGATAGTACTTCTAATTTGTGAGTTTTCATCCTTATTCAAACTATAAGTCACATTTACGTAATTGAAATCCTTTACCAGCATAGTCAACACAGCACTGGTGGCCATGGCTGTGGCTGCCACCATGCCTAATGTTTAGAAAGGGTGCTTTGGGACCTGCTAACGTTGCTCTTGATGGCCACAGGTGAGAAGTCCTGACCTACGGCCTCTCTCGCACTCAGCGGCAAGGGCAGAACACACCAAAAGCTACTGGCCTCTGGCCCTCCGAGCTGAAAGGCAGTTTTCAGGCCTCTGTGGCTATTCCCAAGCCTCAGAAGAGCGTTACCTTAGCCACACCACAGGCCCATACACAAACACCACAAATCTAGGGAGGATTATCAGTCAACAGCGCAGCTTGACTCCGAGCAAAGCGCGATCAGCCCCCAGCTGGGCGGCCTTGTCTGGACCTGGGCAGATGACTAAGGGGCCCAGGAAGGTGAGTCAGACAGAGGTTCCTATGCTCTGACTCAAGGCTGAGCTCATCCACCTAGGTGGTGTTGGGAACACAAGCTCGCGAGGTATCGAGTGCCCCCAAACAGAGAAACCAAGGAAACACCACCACCCCACCTCCGCTCCAAAGTCCCACTGGGACCCACCATCCTGCTGATCCATGTGTGCTATTCTGGATTTTAAGAGAAGAGAGACTGAGGCTGGGAGAGCCTGTCAGTGTCCACAGCCAAGTTCATGCGTGACCAGAGCAATCTCTAGAATCTCACACCATCTCTTGGGCAGAAGCTATAGACAGGCATGTACACAGCCTGAAGCGGGCAGTTGGGCCTTCATGCACGACTTCTCTGTGGTCGCTGATCATCGGCATACATACTGGTGGTAACGGAACTTCCCAGCGTTTCGCTTCCTCTGTCTATCACGGCTAATTTTTATGTCAGCTCAAGCAAACTAAAAGATAACTAGGACATCAATGATACATACTGTGAGGACATTCGAGAGAGGATTAACTGAGAAGACCCTCCTTCCTGTAACACAGGTGACATTATCCACATTATCCTGGGCTAAATAAACAGAGACAGAGCCTGGAAGGAGCTTCTCGCTCCTGCGGCTGTGATAGACTGTATCCTCCCTCAGACCAGAAGCCACAATATAGCCTTAAATTGCTCTTTGAAGTATTTTAACAGAGACACCAAATATATATACATCCTATTCACAAACTTGACAGCATCCTGAGTGCAGTTTTATAGAGCACATAGAGCTCTGAAAGGAGTGAGCCGCGCTCGCCCCAGCCACAGAGGCCGTCATAAGTAGCCGAGCTTCACTGGGTCTCCCAAACCCCCCAGAGGAATGACTGAGCCGCAGTAGACCACACATAGCCGCTGTGGCTACAGAGGTTGGAATTTGCTGGCCAGCTCCTCAAGCGTGGTTTAGAATCAGCGGCTCAACGCGGGCGTGATGCCTGCAGTTCAGATTTTTACCGCTAGGTGGCCGAGAGCGCTGGCGGTGGTTTAAAGGCCTTCCCCAGAGCTGATCACTTCAAAGTTTTATGAAATTAGGTTAGGTAGGAGCTGTGAGCTTCACAGAAACGGACTTTGCTATTTAAGCAGAGCGTGAGAATATGAAGTCAACGTAGTAAAAGAAAAGTCTATAACATAAATTCTCACTCAATTATGACATTTTGTAAACGATAACTCCTTTTTTAAAAAAAAGTTGTCTGATCTGGAGCAGAGTTTTCAGTTGGTTCAGCGTCTTCCTCACTAGGTTTAGTGTCTGCTAACTGCTACCAAGTTCAATCTCCCGTTCACTTTTTCTAATGTTTAAGAAGGAAACTTTGTAGGGTGGTAGAACATGCCTTAAATCCCAGCACTCTGGAGGCAGAGGTGGGTAGATCTCTGTGAGTTTGAGGTCAGCCTGGTCTACAAGAGCTAGTTCCAGGACAGACTCAGGCTCAAAAAAAAAATCACATGTTTGTTAATTGTGTATATGTGTGAAGGTGTGACCATGCACACACAAAAGTCAGACTACAACTTGGGGGAGCTGGGTTCTCTCCTTCCACCCTGTGGGCCCCAGAGACTGAGCTCGGGTGGTCTGGTTTGGCAACATCAGCCTTTACTGGCTGAGCCACATCTCCCAGTTCCTTGGCAAAACTTTGAATGCAACAAAGTACAAACTTCTGATATATTCCTGGAAAGACCATGTGCAATTACACCATCGTAGAAATAATAGCAATCCTTGGGACCGTTAGATTGTTGTAGCAGTGGTTTGGGGTTTTCTGAGAAGGGTCTCACTGTGTAGCCTAGGCTGTCCTGGAACTAACTATGTAGACCAGGCTGACCTAGAACTCACAGAGATCCACCAGGTTCTGTCTCCACAAGCCACCAAAGCCTGCTGATACTTACTTCTTAAAAAGATGTAGATACTGATTCAAGCCACTAATCCAGGACTAGAGAGGATGAGGCAGGAGGTTCACAAGCTTGAAGTCAGCCTGGGCCACAGGACATCGTGTGTGTGTGTGTGTGTGTGTGTGTGTGTGTGTGTGTGTGAGAGAGAGAGAGAGAGAGAGAGAGAGAGAGAGAGAGAGAGAGAGAGTCTCATTTCTTTACATTTTAAAGCAGAGAATCACGAAAGGATCACCTTCAGGATGAGGTAATCAAGACAAACTGTCTTAACCTCCTAGGAAGGGGTTGAAAATCACTCCAGAGTTGCCTTACCCTTCTTACTGAATTCTCTACTCTTTCAAAGTTCAAAACAGCCCACCCCAACTCAACAGCAACTTTTAAAAAGGGGGGTTGCAGGTTCAAGCACTTAAAAATCACCTCTTTGAGAAGCACTCTCTCCTCACACCCACAGAAGAAACTCTCTCTCTCTCCTCACAATCACAGGAGAAGCACTCTCTCCTCACACCCACAAGAGAAGCTCTCTGTCCTCACACTCACAGGAGAAGCACTCTCTCCTCACACTCACAGGAGAAGCACTCTCTCCTCACACTCACAGGAGAAGCACTCTCTCCTCACACTCACAGGAGAAGCACTCTCTCCTCACACTCACAGGAGAAACTCTCTCTCCTCACACTCACAGGAGAAGCACTCTCTCCTCACACTCACAGGAGAAACTCTCTCTCCTCACACTCACAGGAGAAGCACTCTCTCCTCACACTCACAGGAGAAGTACTCTCTCCTCACACTCACAGGAGAAACTCTCTCTCCTCACACTCACAGGAGAAGTACTCTCTGTTCACACTCACCCACGTGAGAAGCACTCTCTCCTCACACTCACCCACGTGAGAAGCACTCTCTTCTCAGGACCTCAGGTCAGGTAGAAACCCCTGATGACAGAGGGAGCACCAATTCAGCTTTGTGGAAAAGGCCAGTAATAAGTGTACCTTTAGAAGATTCACGTTCTCCTTTACATAGTGAATAGGAGCAGGTCACTGGGGATAAAGTTAATCTCCCACTCTTGTGTGCAGGGAATGTGTGACTGTAATATCTGGAAACAGCAGGCATTATCCTCAGATCTCAAGAACACTCTGAAAAGGTTAGCTCCCTCTCAGTGTGGTACAAAGGACCCGCACAGTCTGCCTTGTTCTTTGTCCAGCTTCTAATCAGAGCCCTGCTTTTCCCCCACTCTGCCCTCATTCACCAGCCCTGCCTTCCACATGCTCTTCCTGCTGCCACTATCTGAGTTTCCCGGGTGCTTTCCTTCCTCCTCATCCTCCAACCTCAGCCTCGCCATTTCTCTTAGCAAGGTTGATTTTCCTTCCTAGAACATACTCTTATTTCAGGGCATCTACCAAGATCTACCCCATGGAGACTTACTTTCTCCTGCTAGACCCTGCCCCCTCTCAAAGGTTCTAGAACCTCCTGATTCAGCACTACTAGTCTGGGAACCAAACCTGCAAACACATGAGACCATAGGGGACATTTCCCTTCCAAACCGTAACACTTAACCCGCCTGGTCCCACAGATGTTCAGTCCCAAAGAAACTCATAGAGGTTTATATTAATTCTAAACTGTTTGGCCTGTTGCTCAGGCTTATTACTAACTAGCTCTTACAACTTAACTTATAATTCTTGTTTATGTTTAGCCATGTGGCTTGGTACCTTTTCTCAGTGAGGCATTCTCGTCTTGCTTCCTCTGCATCTGGCTGGTGATTACACCTCTGCCTTTCCTCTTCCCAGAATTCTCCTAGTCTGGTTGCCCTGCTTATACTTCCTGCCTGGCTTCTGGCCAATCAGCATTTTGTTAAACTAATATGAGTGACAAATCTTTACAGTGAACAAGAGGATTATCCCACAGCACTTAACTAAGACATCAAGGATGTTGCTGATGTCAGTAAAGCAAGAGCAGCAAACCACACACACACACACACACATGCTCATGCACACACACTCACATGCACACTCACATGCACATACATTTGCACGTACTCAAACACTCACATGCACACACACTTGCATGCACTCACACACTCACATGCACACTCAAGCACACACACTCACATGCACACACATTTGCATTCTCTCACATGCACACACACTCATATGCACAATGTACTCACATGCACTCACACACTCACATGCACATGCACATTCACATGCACAATGTACTCACATGCACTCACACACTCACACGCACATGCACACTCACATGCACACACATGCCCATGCACACACACTCACATGCACACATGCACTCACATGGGCACACACATTCGCATACACTCACATGCACTCATGAACATGCTTCAGTCGCCTTGTGTGAGGAAAATCACCTCCAGTCACAGCAGCTTATGTTCAGAGCCCATGCAAGGCTCTCACCTCAGATTTCCCATCTTCCCACCCAGCAGCACCTGGAAATCAACAGGAACAGAGGTGACTTGAGAAGGATCAGTCTTCCCAGAATGACCACTCTGCCACATTTCATGATGCTCCCTGAAATGACACAACTGTAAGCTTCCTCTGGCATTTGAGTTCTGCTATCTTTGAATTTGTGGCACTTGATTCTGATAGGGGTGGGGGGCCTGTAAGTGGTAACATCAGCCCTCAAGCCTGAACATGTGTTCCAATGACCAGGTGAAATGTGGGCCCCAGCATTAATGACCCTGCTGTCTATGGGAGAGGTCCCTTCATGCCACAGCCACAAGTTGAGATTTCTCCCCATGCTTGATGGGTTACATATATCAGCAGAAAAGTGGTATACATAATCCTAGCACTCAGGAAACAGAAACAGGCAGGATCTGAGCTTAAGGCCAGTTTGGTCTGCAGAGCAAGTTTCAGAACAGCCAGGGCTACACAGAGAAATCATGTCTCAAAAAGAAAGAAAAAAGAGGAGGAGGAGGAGAAGGAGGAGAAGGAGGAAGAGGAAGAGGAAGAAGAAGAAGAAGAAGAAGAGGAGGAGGAGGAGGAGGAGGAGGAGGATGGAGAAAGGGAGGGAGGAAGAAAGGAGGAAGGAAGGAAGGAAGGAAGGGAGGAAGGAAGGAAGGAAGGAAGGAAGGAAGGAAGGAAGGAAAGAAAGAAATTACTATATTAGGGAAGCTGGCTCAGCAGTTAAGAGCATGTTCCCAGCACCCACGTCACATGGCTCACAACTGCCTGCAACTTCAGATCCAAAGATCTAATACCCTCTTTTGGACTTTGAGGGAACTGCACTCATGTGCACGTAAGCACACAGACAAATATCAGAAAAAGAAAACACTAAAATTTTCTATAATAAAAAGTTAGGGCTTTTTTTCTTTCCTTGTTTGTTTGCTTGTTCTCTGTGAAGCCCTAGCTGTCCTGGAACTGGCTCTGTAGACCAGATTGGCCTCAAACTCAGAGATCCACCTGCCTCTGCTTCCAGAGTGCTGGGATTAAAGGCATGCACCCACCATCACCCAGCTGGGCTTATTTCTTATAATAAAATTTTAAGACTAGATAAACCAAATACTTGTATTTCTTTTTATAAAATTCAAAGAAACTTCAAAAACCCTTCCATACTCAACAATTAAGGGATTAAAAGTACAGTATTTGTTTAGCAAGTTTGAGACTCTGAACTCAGACCCCAGCACCAGAAAGATAGCTACAGACCAACAAATTCAATAAGAACATTACAAATCAGCCAAACTGCAATAGGTAGATTGTGTGAGGGTCATACTGTAATGCCAGCAGAAGGTTCATGAGAGGCTGGGAGGCTAAAGAGATTTCCAGGAGAAAGGGCAGATAGAACAGGCTTTACTCCCCACACACGGGCAGCTCCTGGCAGGCACACACGGGCCACACATGGGCAGACAGACACACACGGGCCACACAAAGACAGGCTCACATGGGCCACACACCGGCAGGCACACACGGGCCACACACGGGCATGCACACATGGGCCACACATGGGCAGGCACACACAGGCCACTCACAGGCACACACAGGCCACACACATGGCCACAGGCAGGTACACATGGGCCACACATGGGCACAAATGGGTCACACATGGGCAGGCACACATGGGCCATACATGGGCAGGCACACACGGGCCACCCACAGGCAGCTGCTGGCAAGCACGCACAGTCCACACACAGGCAAACACAGGTACACACACCGTGGGCTGGCTGTTGACTGCAGCTCAAACCTCTGACCTCAAGGCCATGTTTATCCAGGATCCCACGAATGACGCTCTGCCAAAAAAAGCTCTATAACAGATCACATCACTGTTTGCTTTTGGGGTCACAGAGATCCAGTGTCAGCCATTTGTGCCGATTCATAGCTCCCCTGGATATACAGGGTAAGCCATGTTTTAGCTGACATGTGCCTGCTGCCCACCAACCCAGAAGTGGAACTCTTGGCTTCTTCTACAACACCATGTCTGACTGCACCACCACACTTCTCACCATGACAATAATGTGCTGCGTGAGTACCTTCCGCTCCTTCAGCCAATAGTCGCTGAAGTACGAGCCCACAATGCTGCGGGAGCGCCTTCCGCTGAAATATCAGCCCACTAGGCGTGGTATATATCTCTTTTAAAAAGAGCCGCAAGTCTCGGCTCGGGCTCTCTTGGTTCCAGCGCTTGGTTCCGGCTCCTGCTCCAGCGACTAGGCTCCTTTCCTGACGGTTTGTGTGTATGTAAGTTTTACCCCCAAAAAATAAATACCCCTTTAAAGCCTAACTGGTGTGGGATTGATTCGCCATTATCTGGTGCCCAACATGTGGGTTTTCCCCCCTCGTGGCGTGGGCCAAACAACCAGAGCCACACACCGATACTGACTCCCGACTGACCCCAACCTCGGGCAGGTTGGGGAGGGGACTTTTTGGCTTCTGCTACCCCTATTGGGCACTGTCTTCCCCGCCGCCCGACTGAGTCCAGCGTTCGACCTGCGCCAGAGCACACGATCTGTGAATTTAACCTCTGGATTTGAGTATATATATTCTAGAGTTTACTTCCTGGATTGACTCCATTGCCACATGGATTCAGGTGCGCCCCCGCCACCTACTGGCAGGTGACAGTCATTACAGGTAAGATTTTTCTTTTCAGTTGAAAATACATACATACATACATACATACATACAAGTACGATTTCTTTTGATTGAAAATGTCAGAAAATATTACTATCCAAAAGTTCAATGGCTTTTTAATTGTGCTATGGAGGATATTCTGAAGGATGTCTCTGATATTCCTCTTACTTGGTTATTTCTGGAATCTGCTGCTTTTCTGGTGTTTGGCTATTTTATAAGGATGATACAGTCCTTACAGATTGAATCCACAATGCTGAGGGCAGAGATTAAAACCTTAAGGGCAATTCAGACTGACACCAACCTCCTCAAAAAAGAGTTTGGAGTTTTCAAGGAGGAGACTAAATCAGAGTTTGGAGTTTTCAAGGAGGAGACTAGATTAGAGTTTGGAGTTCTCAAGGAGGAGACTAGATCTTTGTCTGATATGACTCGGTCGACTGACCAAAATATCAAGAAGGTACGGTCTGATATTGCTTCTTTAGAAGGGAGCTTCACTGCTCTGGAGGAGGGGACAACCAAAATGACTCGTAACCTCCAGTCCATGACTGTAAGTGCTGAAACATTAGCTGAGAGGATTAAAACCATTGAATGTGAAAATCAGACTTTATCAAAAGGGTATGATAGATTAATTGACAGGATTTCCATACAAGAAGGCACAGTACATGCCATGAGGATTATGTCCAAGGAGGATATGGTATCTCTAACGGACAAGCTCCATGCCTTAGAATTATCAATGAAGGCGATTGTGTCCAAGGAGGAAATGGTGTCTCTGACGGACAAGCTCCATGCCTTAGAATCGTTAATGAAGGCTTTGGAGCATAATACTGGACAGGAGATTCAGGACTTACAGAAGACAATGGTGAGCAGATTTAATAAGATTGAGGAAATCATAGACTCTGATGAACAGGAGCAAAAGGTAGAAAGGCATCATTTACCTCCGAAAACTCTCAGTTTACACAGTTATACCTGCCTTTCCAGTAATAACATCAGAAAAAATAACTGATTCCAAAAACCCTAAGGTCATTAAAGAACATACATGGGAGCCTATACGTATGAGTGATCTGAAAGAATTTAAACAAGCAATTGTGAATTATGGACTACATTCATCCTTTGTTAGAGAGATGTTAAAATCCTGGGCTCTGAGCAGCAGGGCCATCCCTCAAGATTGGAATCAATTAACGTCAGCTGTCCTGGAGAACGGACCTTTATGGCATTTCAAATGCCTATTCAAAGAAGAGGCCAGACTTTTACAACAACAAGAATCAGCGAAAGGAATTGAGGTTTCTCTAGATCAAATTCTAGGGGAAGGACTTTACTCTGATCCTCAGGAACAAGCTCTTTATGATGAAAACATTTTATCCATATGTGCCACAGCAGCTCTAAGGGCCTGGGACAGGGTTTAAGACTCAGGTCAGAGAGTAGAATCGTATATCAGGGTCAAACAGGGTCAGGTCAGAGAGTAGAATCATATATCAGGGTCAAACAGGGTCAGAGAAAACCCTTTAGTGACTTCTTACAAAGACTAACTAAGGCTGTACAAATAGGGATACCTGATCCAGAAGCAAGAAATATAGTAATTGAGTCTTTGGCTTATGAGAATGCCAATGTAGAATGCAAAAGGATCCTGGGGCCTTTAAAGATCAGATCAGCGTCTTTGGATGAATGGGTATTACACACAATGAATGTTGATACATTTGATTATGGCAATGAAACATGTGTACAAGAAGCAATTTCTAAAGGTAAAATGAGACATCAGATTACAAAATGCTTTCATTGTGGCAAAATGGGACACATGAAAAGGGACTGCAGACAATGGAATTCCAGGAATAATGCCTCTTCTAGGAATAACAGGAATAGGGGGACTCAGTCTTCAGGTTTATACAGGAGATGTGGAAAGGGCAGGCATTGGACGAATGAGTATAGGTCGACAAGAGATAAACAAGGCAACTCATTGCCATCGGGAAACACAATGAGGCACCTCTCGCAGGCCCCCATGGCGAATGTGGTCCAGTCATTTCCGGTCACTGCAGAGAACATGCCTCTTCAGGGAAATTAGAATGCCCCATGCCTGCTGTTAAAAGCAATAACGGTCTGAAGGATGAGTTAAATGTGGTGAATGAATCAAGAAATCTAAGAGGACAAAGTAAACGAATATTCTGGCAGACTTCTGTAAATGAACAAAGACCACAGCTAAGAGTGTGTGTAAATGGCAAATTTATTACTGGCTTACTGGACACAGGTGCTGATGTAAGTATCATTACACCAGAGTCTTGGCATCCGCATTGGCCTCTTCAGGAGGTAGATATTCAGTTCTTAGGAATTGGAACCCTATCTTGAGTAAGACAAAGCACGAGATGGGTCAATTGTATAGGTCCAGATGGACAAATAGGAAAACTAAGGCCATATGTAGCCAATATTGCAGTGAATTTATGGGGCCGTGACCTATTGCAGCAATGGAATACCCAAATTAACACTCCTGCTGCTTCTAGAGCCTATATTTCTGAGGAAAATATTACAAGATATTACAGGTGGCGGAAACCGGCTCTGACCTCAAGGTCATGTTTATCCAGGATCCCACGAGTGACGCTCTGCCAAAAAAAAACTCTATAACAGATCACATCACTGTTTGATTTTGGGGTCACAGAGATCCAGTGTCAGCCATTTGTGCCGATTCATAGCTCCCCTGGATGTACAGGGTAAGCCATGTTTTAGCTGACATGTGCCTGCTGTCCACCAACCCAGAAGTGGAACTCTTGGCTTCTTCTACAACACCATGTCTGACTGCACCACCACACTTCTCACCATGACAATAATGGACTAAATCTCTGAACCTGTAAGCTAGTCCCAATTAAATGTTTTCCTTTATAAGAGTTGCTGTGTTCATGATGTCTATGCATAGCAACAGAACACTAAGACATCCATAAAAGTAATGCAATGTTGTCTAAACATAGACTGACCCTACAGCCTTCTGTTCCAGATAAATAGATGATTGACTGATTTATTGAGAGATAGATGATAAATAAATGGATAGAGATAATAGATACTAGAAAGACAAATGATAGATGATAGATAGGTAAAGATAGATATATAGATGATTGATAGATAGATAGATAGATAGATAGATAGATAGATGGATGGATGGATGGATGGATGGATGGATGGATGGATGGATGGGTAGGTAGGTAGATAGATAGATAGATAGATAGATAGATAGATAGATAGATAGATAGATAGATAGATAGATAGATAGATAGATAGATGATCGATAGATAGACAGATGATAGATAGACAGATGATAGCCTGACCAGTGTGCTGTGTCATCATGGTGCCTCCCTGTCCCCTGGCATTCTTCCTTCTCTCCAGGAAAGTGGAAATACACAACTCTTTGCTTATATGTTGATTTTGTGTTGTTCCACCAGGCTGGGACAAGGTGTTGAAGGCAATGGGATGTCACTAGATGCCACTCCACAGTCCATTTCCCAGCAGCCTCGACTTGCTCCATGTGCAAGAAACTCAACATGCACTCTTACCCTTCTTACGTGTATATTTGAAAAACAGCACTTGACTTGCCCACCCTTCTTCCTAGGTGTGGGGCAGGGGGAGCATTTGCAGAAGTTACTATGTGAAAAGGCTGTGCATGACTCACAGACACTCAAGCCCAGGGATGTTAGGGATATCAGCTCCTCATAGGTGGCCACTAGACTCTGGCAATCTGTGAATGGATCATGAACCATGTTCCACACACCCAGAACGCAGTGGTGGAAGAGAAGGCTGGGGATACAAAGCACCTACTTCTTCACCAGGAACTCTCAACCACCAGAATTAACCTCATCTTCCCAAATTTGACACACAAGAAAAGAACAGGGTTTAGGAGGCTCCTCTGCCCGCTCCCACCCAGTGACAAAGGTGGCAAATAATTACCAGGAGAGGAGGCCCTTTAGGAGAGCTGCCTACAAATTGACTCAGCTTTCGAGAGTCATCCCTTAGGCTAAGTTGGGGGGCTGTTTGGTGCAGCTGTCTTTGGAGTCACCCACAACCCTGTAATCAACTTCAATAAACTCACTAGTTCACCAAATTTGGGTGGGGTCGTTTCTTGGTGTATCTGTGGGGCCCTATCTAGGCTAAACAGATCTTTGCTGTCATCTATGTAATAGGTAAGTATCAATATAATTTTTCCCTCATGGAAAGTAGTCGGCCAGCCTGGAAACCCATGGCTCTGTTTTGTAGCAATGTGTCCTGTGGCCATGACTTAGTGACATGTGCCCACATGGCATTTTGAATCACTTTTATGATTTCTCTTTACAAAGACTTCCTGGTCGCCCCCTCCCTGCTGCTCACACACACACACACACACACACACACACACACACACACACACACACACACAGTTTGACAGCTCTAGACTTTCAATCAGCTTTAGGGAAACGTGAAACAATTGGGTTCTTGGCAGATCATATCCTGGGGCAAGCTGCTGCAGTGGAAACAATTCCCCATATGTGGCTCGAGGGCCTAGAGGAAGGAAATCTCACTCCTTCTTCCTTTGCTTCCTCAGAAGGGGTAGATCTACAGTTTCCATGACTGTTCTTGTACCTTCAGATTCAGGTAAAGTCAAGAATTTGGCCCCCATCATTCTGAAGGTCACTGAGACCAGCTCTTTGCTGGTTCATAACATTAAGCCTGGCCTTGGTGGGGGAGCTTCTCATTCTGTTGGTTCCCGGATATGCAGTGGGGGTTGGGTACCCACTTTCTCTGGGACTCAGTTTATACTTGTGAAGCAGGGACAAGTATATCCACTCGTTTATGGAAACATAGAGAGAACTGGGCAGAAGTGCATGAGAAGTGCTCAAAATGGCCCTGACTGGTCATAGAACTACAGCCAACACAGGCTACCACATACAAAGTAAGGTGCCAGCTGTTCCAGGTCTCATGTGTGCTAGCTTGACTGGGAACATGTGTCTTCATGGAGACACCATGAGGTTACTGATAAAGAGGCAGAAAGATGCTCAGTGGTTATGAGCAAGTGCTGTTTTTGCTGAAGACACATCCCTGTTCCCAGCATCCACTACAGGGAGTCTGCAGCCACCTGCAACTCCAGCTCCAGGGGATTGGTGCCCTCTTCTGGTCTCCATGGGCACTGTACTCATACTGTACCCCTCCCTGATGTGGGATTCCCCTCTGTATGTTGTGAATACCATTAGTGAATAGAGAAACTGCCTTGGCCTGTTGATAGGGCAGAACTTAGGTAGGCAGGGAAAACTAAACTGAATGCTGGGAGAAAGGAGGCAGAGTCAGAGAAAAGACATGTAGCCCCACAGGAGTCAACAGAACTTTACCTGGTAAGCCACAGCCATGTGGCGATACACAGATTATTAGAAATGGGTTAAATTAAGATGTAAGAGTTAGCCAATAAGAAGCTAGAGCTAATGAGCCAAGCAATGATTTAATTAAAATAGTCTCTGTGTGATTATTTCATAGCTGAGCAGCTGGGAACCAACAAGTAGCCTCCTTACAACAAACTGGCACCCAACATGGATCCAAACTTCACAAAAAGGAATCCTAGACACAAAAGAACAGAGTTAAGCATGGTTTGATAATGGCATTTTTCTTGTGTGGGCTCTGTTTGCTGGAAGCAAGCAGAGGCATGGCTCCTTTAAGAGAGGTTTTCCTGACTCAGTGGTAGCATAAAAAAAGCCACACTGCTTTGAAATGCCGGCTTTCTGGGCCATGCTGCCAGTGCTACCTCTTGCTCTCTCAGGAGGCAGAGCATTTAAATGGGGTTTGTAAGCAGTGTGTTACTATTTGTTTAATGGCTCAACATAGACCCACTGCAGACTTGTAACTGGGGCTGTGTGTGTGGCTCAGAGGCAGTGAATGGACCTCCTCTGCCATGTCTGACTGGTGGGCCAAGCAGGCAGTGCCATATTTCCCCTAGCAATGGCGCCTCTTAATTTCATAAGAAGGGCTTAGCATTTTAAGAAGCACTCTGGTCAGAAAATAATTACAGATATACAATAAAGACAAATTCAGGTGGAAAAGACCTCTAAATGGGTCACAGTGTTAGATAAATGTACATAGGCTTGGGAGAGAGAAGAAAAAGAATATAGACAGTTATAAAAAGAAGTAAATGGTTTTTAGGGGGAAAAAAGGTAAAGTCTTTAAAGAGACAGAGTACAGATAGTCATAGATTAAAGGAGTAAATAAATATTAAAAAGTAATAGAGTAAGAAAAGCCATGTAAAGATCTAGTATACACAGAAAGTCTGGATTATGTATACTATTGTGTTTTCTTTGAATTTTTTTGACTGCAGAGAGACATTTGATTTTGGGGATGCTAAGCTAAACCAACATATATATTTTAAAGGTTTCTTGATTTTAGAATCTGAGTCTAAAGATATGTTGCTTTGGAACAGAAGTTCTTCTTTTGTTTCCACAGAGAGTGAAAACCTGTAGATTAATTCCAGACTAATGTAGTTTGATGGACCAAGACCCTCTGAAAGGTTGCCTTGAACATCCCTCAAAATATACTTCACTCAACTGCTGACTGAGATGAACCTAGCACATAGGATATACCATGAAAGATCTAATTAACAGCACCCCCAATCAGCAGGAAGTAGTCTGGAGAACTATGCCCATATTCCCAAATATTGTCTATAAATGTTTGCTTATATTTAAAGAGGAACATGCTATAGATATGGATACTTTGCACTGGTATGGATCTTGGTTTATTGATACAAATTTATGGTCAATTTTGTTATAGTGTTTATTTCTGCTCTTGATTAAGGTATTGTGTTTATGCAGCTCATTTAAAAATATAATGTTTAATTAGGAAATATGCTAATAGATAATCATCTATAATAGCCAAGCTTGTAGTCATGTTAGGTTTTCTATATATTGAGAGATATATTTCAGTTAGGTATTGATGTGGGATTTTTCTCTGTATGCTGTGGTTACCATTAATGAATAAAGAAACTGCTTGGGACCTATAGCAGGGCAGAACTTAGGTATCCAGGGAAAACTAAACTGGATGCTGCAAAAAAGGAGGTGGAGTCGAGGAGAAGCCATGGAGTCGTTGTCAAGAGGAAGATGGGCATCGAAGAGGCTCCTTATGGAGCTGGTTAGCCAATGGGCAAAAAACTGCTCTTGCCTGGACTGCTTGATGAACTGGACACACAGGCTGAACTTGCCTGAAGGTGAGATGATCCTTTAGGGTTCCTGCTTCATAAAAGAATCTGAAAGACATTCTGCAGGACACAGGAGAAAGCAACTGATGGCTTTTGCCAATACAAGGCAGAACAGATCTTCATACTTCCTGCTTCATGGAAAAGTCTGCTGGATACTATGGGCCTGTAGGCTGAAGATTGGATGCCCCATATTTACAGAAGACCTTTGGGTGACTGTCCAGGCAGGAAGATGTCTCTGTCAATTCTAGAGATTTGGAAATTGTTTATAATGCAATTCTTGCTTACTTAGGTAATATTATATCCTTTTAGAGTCTTTGACAGAGTTGAAGAATTTATAGTTATAGTTTTCCTTAGATATAAGTAGATATAAAAATTGTAACTGTAATTCTTGCTTGATAACTATTTTATGTAATTTTACTATGTTAAAGTTAAACCTTCCTTTTTATTACAGAAAAGGGGAGGTGATATGGGATTCTACTCTGTATGCTGTGAATACCATTGGTGAATAAAGAAACTGCCTTGGCCTGTTTATAGGGCAGAACTTAGGTAGGCGGGGGAAACTAAACTGAATGCTGGGAGAAAGGAAGCAGAGTCAGAGAGAAGACATGTAGCCCCACAGGAGCCGAACAGAACTTTACTTGGTATGCCACAGCCATGTGGTGATATATAGATTACTAGAAAAGGGTTAAATTAAGATGTAAGAGTTAGCCAATAAGAAGCCAGAGCTAATGGGCCAAGCAATGATTTAATTAATATAGTTTCTATGTGATTATTTTGAGGATGGGCAGCCAGGAACCAACAAGCAGCCTCCTTACAACACCTCCCCACATACACACATAATTAAAAATAAAATCTTTTCTAAAAACAGTTACTAATAAGCCAGGGCTGGTTGCACAACTCTCATCCCTCTGATTCCCCCACTGCCCAGCGTGGTTCTCCTTCCTGCTGCGTTCACTCCACTAACTGAGCATGCCAGCCAGGACTCCACAAACCTCCCAGTTTATTCAGGACTCCGCTCTCCAGCTCTGCGCAGCACTGGATACACACAGCTGAAAACAGAATCTACCACACATCAAAAGCTGATTGAGAACTATTTTATTTTGAAACATTTCCTTCCATAGTCCAAAGAAAGAAAATGAACGCAGAGTTGTGGTTCACAGGTGTGAGACACACAATTATTGTGGTTTTGTGACAATGTTGACGTGTGTGTTTATTCCACACTCCAAACTATGGACTCAGTATAACCTTTCAAACAAAGAAAGTGTCGGTCATAACATAACTTGAAGATTATCCTTTTCCGTTAAAAAAGAAAAAAAAACAACCAGGGAAGAAAACACTGGAGGGGGCAGTGAACTGCCCACCAGGTAGTGACACAGAACGCGAGTCACATTTTCCTTCGCTCTGCCAGTGACAGACAGACTACGGAAGCACCAACCAGCCCTACGGAAACACTAAGCTCTTTGGAATGAATCCTCTTGGACAGTTCACGAGCTTCCTGTAGGAATGGGTGAACATGGCTGTGTCAAGCTGGCAGTGGCTATGTATCTCCTGTTGTGTTCCCAAACTAACAGAAGAAAGTGAGGAGCAAAGGCCTACAAGGAGACCGGGTGGGAGAACCCTGGGCGATCAGGGCAAGACAAACTCAACCAATCAGTGCCCAGCGAGTCTGAGGGGGTGTGGCTGAGGCCTTCCAGGGGAATGTTTTAAAGGCGTGGGCCCAAAGGCACCAGCGCTGAGCTTGCTCACACCAAACCCTTATCAGCTGCTTCTCTTCCCCTTCTTTAGAACCATCTGCGGGGCTTCAGTGCAGAGTGAACTCTAAACAAACAGGTTCCACGTCACTCTTGTGTTATCGCAAACTGTGAAGTGCAAGGATTATAAAAAGTAGTTAACTTTTTAAAAAAGCATATAGTAAAAAACCAAAACAGGGGACATGTTCAGATTTATGAACAAACGAGCTCCCGGGATTATTACTAAATCATGAGGCAGTGGGAAGATTGGGCCAAGATGTGAGAGGCTGCCAGACAGGGCCCGGTGTGCCTGACTAAAGCGGGCATCTTTAACAACACCCTAGTTGAAATGAGAATGACGGCGACGGCTCGGCCGGTGTCCCGGGCTCAGCACTGTCTTGCACTGACATTCAAGTGTTTCTGGTCACCAGGGAATGGAGTTGACGCAGCTCACTGTTTCCAGAAATCACGGCTCCCTTCATGCCCACCCACTGTCTCTGATGCAGGGGTGGGAACTGGTACTCACTCCACTCTGGCGGGCTGGCAGGGATGTCTGGTAGCACTGACCATCAGGTCTTCTGAGAGCAAACAGTGGCAGAGAGGGAGAGGCACACACCTCATACTCCCCACTCCTGGTCTAAGAACAGCCCTTAGCAGACCCTAGGACCAGCAGCGTTAAGCCATACTCACTAAACACCGGTTGACAAAGACATCAGAGCCCTGCCTCTGTTTACCTCTTTGACCAAACAGGCTTGAATGTTAGCCGGGAATCTGAAGATGGCACCCCTAAACAACTTTAGCACAAGGACACATTTCCCTCTACCTGCAGTACGCTCTCGCTCCCTCAACTTGAATGAAAACCTAAGGCCTTTGGAATTTCTCGGGTTCTTGGTTTTAGAAACAAAACAAAACAAAACAGAAAACACCATAGTCAAAGTCTTCTTTGGTTTCATGCTTCATCTTAAGCCTTTTGTTTCTGGCCGGCATCCCCAGCCTTCCAGAATCTTTGATGTTACATTTTAGCGCGGACTGAAGAAGTTACCGGTTCTCACACTATCATCTCAGAACCTTTCCAAGGTACCGAGGTGAGAAGCCTCTTGAGTCGGAACACTGAGGTCGGGGCAAAAAAAAAAAAAAAACCCCTTCCACCAACCAACGCACTAGACTCTTCTGGCAGGCAGCTCCCACGGGGTGTCCTCCCAGACACTTTCTGCCACACAGTGGGAGTCAGAATCCCTCAGAAACATCTGGGAGTGGGTAAGGCACTAGGGAATGGGAAGAAAATAAAGACAGTACCATCTAAGGAGCTGCCTGAAGGCGGGAAGGGTTTCAAAGACACAGTCATTTGGCTGAAGTCTCCAACTGGTACCAGCAGAAGGAAGCTCTAGCTCTCAAAACGTCCACACGGGTGAAGGGCGCAGGCAGACGGATGCCATGAAAGCTGCCCAGTCTTTCCCCAAGCACGGCTGGCAGCAAGAACAACAGAATTCTGTTGGGAGTCTGTGCATCTAGATCCTCTTCCCCACCAACAGTACAAGGGCAACCTAGCAAGCCGGGTTGTTAGGAGCTTGGCGGATGACAGTGGTTACCTCCATTTGGTCCAAGTTGAGCATTAGGAAATACGCCCAAGAGACGGTGCTCAGGAAGAGACGTGGCTGACTGGCAGACACAATGATGTACCTTTAACCGCCCATCTTTGCTCAACGCTAACTCAACACCCATCATCTCTGAATATGGGGTTAGGCTGCATACGGTGAAGAGTCACAGTGGTGAACATAAATTAGATTCTAAGGTGCAGTAGTGAAATTATAGACTCCCCAAAACTCCGTTCTACAGCGAAATATAAATTAAATCTATTCTATAAGTACCACTTTTTGGTGAGGATTTCAGTTTTTGTTTTTTTGAAAAGAACCCAACATAAACAATTTAAAAAATAATGGAAAAAGAAAGAAGGACAGGGTTGCACAAGGCCTACAGTCCCAGCAGTGGGGAGGCCAAGCTGAGAATCCCAACTTTGGGGTTATCCTGGGCTATAAGGCAATGGCCTGCAAGCTTCCAACAGCATTATAAGCAGGTTACAGACTGGAAAGCTACTGGTAGATTTGGTGACAAGACCCTGAGATCTGTCACCAAGTCCCAAATAAACACTAACAGAATTTTTTTGTTTTGTTTTTTGAGATGGGGTTTCTTTGTCTAGTTTTGGCTATCCTAGAATTCTGCACACCAGGCTGCCCTCGAACACAGAATTTTTAAATAGCTGTGCAAATAGAAGTTTTATAAGTAGACTCTCTGGGTATATTAGAGGCATGGCTGTAAAAAAAACCCTGAAGATACTGGGGAGAGGGGATACCATCCCCCCTCTGCGTGACCAGCCACTGGGAGAGCAGCCAAGAGCAATGAATCTGCCTGTAGTTTTGGCTTTTCTACAGAGCTTTCTTAACTGTGTAAGGTGGCTGTCACTGACCGGGCACTGCCCGCCGCCCACTGCTGGGGCAGAGACAGAGTCTGGCTTGGTTAACCGACTCCACTACAAGAGAGCAGCTGGTCATAGCAAATGCTCTTCAATCAAAATTCCTGTAAGTGAGGGCCTTGTTGCTGTTAAGTGCTGGAGATTAAACCCGGGGCCTCTCGTGCATGCTAAGTGGGCTCTTAAGTTTGTTAAGAAACACGGACCCGTGATTGGCAGATCCCTTTATCCGTCGTGAACCGACTCAGTGAACTCTCTAGAGCTGTTGCTCACTGCTGTTGGCATGAGAGCCATGAGCCAGCACCTCAATTCCGACATGCCAGCAGAGGTCATTCGTGTCTGTACGGAATCTCACCCCCGCTTTCTAACGTAAACGAGCTACAGCCACCTTGCCTTTAAAGGCAGCCCGTGACCGCACACCTGCCCCTGCGCAGGAATCCTCATCTAGATGTGCAAAACTTGTTTGTTTATTTTAAAATTTTAAATCTTGAAACAAGATCTAAGTCAATACATTCAATAAGAACAACGCACAAAGGCATGTTTTCCTTATGTGGTACTCCCTCATCTAAGACTCCATTTATAAAATGTTAAGAGCAATCTTCTAAACATAAAGACCTCACAACGCAGGGTCCATGACCCACACAGGCCTGCATTTGCCACACGCAGCCTAAGAGGCTGGCCAGCCTGCTTGCGCAGCCTTCTCAACCGCAGACAGGCTGGAGAAGTAGCTGGCATGCGCTCATCCAAGTGTGTGGAGGGACCAGCTGCGTGTGCAGATTCCCTGTCTGGCTCGACCATTATAGTGGACAAGGCAGTCACAACTGTGGGCCCCTGCAGACAGCTCTAACTCCAGCTAACTCAACATCAGGACCTTACTTAAAACATTGAAAAAAATTTTTTAAAGGTAACTTAACTGTGCACGAACTTGGTAAATGGTAATGCAGTTCCTAAATGTCAAAAGGCTGGACACACCTGTCGGGTCCCTGAAACACATATACAATAAGGCGCCTTACCAGAGAATCTGGGTGACAACAGAGACCAGAGGAGTGAGGAGGTGGTTCCTAACGCTTGTCAAAAAAAAAACCTGAACATGAAAGAGGAAAATCCCCTACTCATGACATCTCAGGTGACCAAAGGAAATAGCATTTTTTTAAAGTCATCTTTACGGGACTAGCATGAGGCCCTAGGTTCTACCCCCAGAGGGGAGAACACAGAAAAAAAGCCATCCAAATACTCCATTGTGCCAGATGCTGACCTCGGCCCTTATGGGGCAGACCCTGGCTGTCTACTTTCTAATGCTGAGTTTTAGTTGTTGGCCCAAGATGGTTAGGTTTGGAAGAATACTTATGGCATTTGTTCCCATGATGTGTAAAACAGCCTAGAAGGGATAATGTTGGTGTCCTTCCCCCAAGTCTTCAAGTAATTAGTTCAAGAAAGCTTATTTACAGCCAAGCCTCCGACACACACGGCCTAAGTTAGTCTACTGTGCCCTTCGGGAATCGGAATGTCAGAGGGTTGCCTTCCTCCCCTCTCGAACCAGATTGTTCTTCTAAACACTGTTAAATCATTCAGGTCTCTGCTTTGTTGGGTAGATAGAGAGAGGAAATCAACAAGTTATGCCCGAAGGCTGGGAACCGCCGGAAGGCTTCCCAGCTGTCGGCGAAGATGTTGTACTTGAGAAACACTCGGTGCTCCAAGCTGGTGGACAGGGTGACGTCCCTGCTCATGATGTAGATGCCATCGTTGTGCAGGGCACAGGTCAAGTTCAGACCCGACTTGGACGTGTTCTCTTTCAGGTAGAGCCACTGCCGGGTGACCGTGTTGTAGCACTGCACGGTGAGCATGTCCTCGCTCTGGCTGCTCCTGCGGTTGGGCCCCAGTTCGTGGAGACACCCACCCACCATGTAGATGGTCTCCTCCACGGACACCATCTGCTGCTTGCGGATGTGGACGTCACAGGTCTCAAAGAGCGTCCAGAGGTCAGAGGAGGGACAGTACTGCAGGATGTTCATGTTGCGATCTGAAACACAGAAGGAGGCCAGATGACAAACGCCCGAGACATGCCATGCATCACCCAGGCAGGGGGGACCCAGCTTCGCCACACATACCATGTGGCCATAGGCAGTCGAAGCTCCGTCAGAAAGGTAGGGGCTAGAGAAGTGGGTTTTCAAGCAGAAGGGGAAGGGGCCATCTGGAGTCTCCCTTCTTAGGAGGCCCTCAGAACCACAAAGCCAGAAGCCAGACATGGGGGCTCATTGCCTACAATCCCAGCACTAGGAAGAGCTAGACAGGAGGACCATGAGTTTGAGGGCAGCCTGGAAAGAGTAGTTTTGACTTAAAGGCAACTTGTGGATGCTGTTGTAGACAGATGGCTACAGGGAGATGCTGTAGGACTCAGAGCTGGGCCACGGCTCCTCCGAGGGAAGAGTTAACCTCAGCAAGCCCTGGTTGCGGCCTATCTCAGGGCACCTTCTCACCACTGTAGCTCATTCTATGCTTTAACGAGCAGCCCAGGCCACCAGAACTCTAGAGATCTATGCTGCCTTACACAAAATAGAAAGTCCACATTGTAAAACTGAGTCCTTGGCAGAATGATGGTATGTCTACCCAGACATGCAGTTAGCCCTAGACAGGTGTCAACAAATAGGATTCACAGCACTGCAAACACTGCCTGCCTCGGGAGAAAGCGCTGGAAATCCTAGAATAATGCCTCGTAGAGCGCCGTTCTCCGCCCTCTGGCCTGTGCAGCCTGACCGGCATGGCAACCTGCTGAACCACATGGTCAGCATAGAGTTCAACAGTCTCAGATTCTCATGTGGTATGCCTGACTACACAGGAGGCAGGCCCAGCCGCAACAGGGTCTGTCCTTGACAAACTCTAAACACCGTGCCAGAAGCCAACAGAACAGGCTTTCCTGTCAGGAGACACAGAAGCTTCAGCGCCTGCTCGTCACAGCGGCAGACTGACTCGCAGACCTGCTTCCCAGTGCAGCCCCAGAGACACGCCAACGGCCTCGTCTCCTGCCTGTTTGTGGCCATGTGGCTAGAAGCCAGGGAAAAGGCCTTCTTTTTCATTGCTTTTAACTAATAGCTAACTTCTTGGAGAATAAATATAGTCTCTTTCTTTTTGAGAAAAAAATGCCTGTCATACTAGCTACTTAGGAGGCTGAGGCAAGAGGATTTCAAGTTCAAGGCTAGCCTGTGCTACAGAGTGAGTTCAAGGCTAGCCCTGGCAACTTGGTGAGTAAATGTAAAAAGAAAGTCAAGAACACAGAGTGGTCGCTAGGGTGCATGCAGTTCCCAACCCTTGCGATGTCCCCAACACTGCAAAATAAGAAAAACAGAAAATCACGCTGTGAGATTCAAAATATAGGGCTTTGCTTTGCTCTTTTTAAACTTATTTTTTAAAATATTTTCTTCTCTAGGAAAGCATAAACGGCCTTAGCTAAAGCAAGGAAAGGAAAGTATTAACAATTTTAAAAAATGAAGTCTTTTTTTCTGTTCATTTTTGTTTCGTTGCTATTGTTTTTTGAGACAGGGTTTCTCTGCGCAACCGCCCTGGCTGTCCTGGAACTAGGCTGACCTCAAACTCAGAGAGATCCACCTGTTTCTGCCTCTGAGTGCTGGGATTAAACCCAGAAAAGAAAGTTACTGTTAAACAACAAAAACTATCAGTGGTGAAAACAGCTCAGATTGGGAGCCACCCCAGCACAAGCACCCAGCAATGGACCAGCACATAACTGTATCAATGTATCTTCCCATAGCAACTGACCCTCCCACAGCAATGGACCCACCCATAGCAACTGGCCTGCCTACAGCAAAGGTGAACACCACCCATCCCATCCCACCCCCACCTCACCTGCAGCTCCCAGTAAAGAGCTCCACAGTCAGATCTGGCATGATGGTGCACATCTGTAACCATGCCACTCAGAGGCTGAGGCAGGAGGTCTGCAAACTTGAGGCCAGCCTTGGCTGCACAATGAGACCTTATCTCAGAAAGACAGAGGGGGCAGAGAGGGCACAGACAGACAGGAAAGCTCCAGAGCCAAATCTGGTTCCAAGCAAGTAGGGCACAGAGAAACCAGGTCCTTAGTGAACGTGGGTCCCCATGCTCACAGGCTCTCCACCCCTAGGAAACTGCCTTTCTGGTCCTCACACAGGTCCACACGTCCCTACAGACCAGGCAACAAGACTCTAGGGGCCAGATAAGGAACTCTTGTTAGTCTACCAAGGACACCTGCCTGGGTCACCTGGAAGTTTCTCCTCACTCCAACAGACAGCCTGCAGGCCTTCCTGGGCGTTCTGCAAGCTCCCTCCACTCAGCGCTGGCTCGGGCCACTGCAACGCGGTCTGACTTGGTGGTCAGCACTGGCTCGGGCCACTGCAATGCGGTCTGACTTGGTGGTCAGCACTGGCTCGGGCCACTGCAATGCGGTCTGACTTGGTGGTCAGCACTGGCTCGGGCCACTGCAATGCGGTCTGACTTGGTGGTCAGTGCCGGCTCGGGCCACTGCAACGCACTCTGACTGGTGTCAGCACTGGTCCGGGCCACTGCAATGCGGTCTGACTTGGTGGTCAGCGCTGGCTCAGGCCACTGCAATGCGGTCTGACTTGGTGGTCAGCACTGGCTCGGGCCACTGCAATGCGGTCTGACTTGGTGGTCAGTGCCGGCTCGGGCCACTGCAACGCACTCTGACTGGTGTCAGCACTGGTCCGGGCCACTACAAAGCGGTTTGACTTGGCGGGATAATCTTTTGGTCTTTACATTTAGCATGGATCCCTCTGCCCTTTAAGGTTGCGACGACTTCCTACTGCTTTCTTTTGACAAGAGGCCTCATTCTCCAGTCTGTGCTCAGCAGACTTGGAACTCACTATGTACCGCAGGATGGTCTCAAAGTTGTAGCAATCCTCCTGCCTCAGTCTCCCGAGTGACAGGATGACAGGGATGAGGGTCCACACCTTGCACCTCCATTTCTCTACTGCCTGGTAAGAACCAAAATAATCGACTCCACTATAAAAGCCAAGAAAGAGCCAGGTGTGGCGGTACACACCCAGAGCGGGTCTGGATGAGCTCACGACCAGACTAGGCTATCTATCCAGTTCCAGGGCAGCCAGAGCTACATAACAGAGAAACCCTGTCTCAAAAACAAACAAAAAATCATGACCCATTATTTACTGAATTTTAAGTCTCTTTTAAGAAGTCAACAGGATGAGATTCCAACTCAAGTACTGGTTCTTATTTCTTCTTGGTTGTTCTGTTTCGTTGGGTCTTTTTCTTAACAATTAGGCAGACCTGGTTAAAACGGGAACCACCAGGAAGTGCTGGAAAAGCCGGACAGCAGTGCCCAGCCCTCTCGCTTAGAACACAAACACCCATCCAGCCTCACCGCCTGACCGCCCATCATGGTCTCTGGCACAGGGAATCCAGGACGGACATCATCCTGGGTGGCCCAAGGGAGGAAGGCACACTAGTGGTGGTTTCTGAAGCTCAAAACACACAAGAAGGGTTTTCCAGGTCGAATCTACAGCCCATTTGCTCAGCCAAGGTCATGGAAAAGCCAGGAAATCTACCAGAAGAACGGTGTTCCCAGTAGGACACGGCAGCTTCTGTGTGGGGGAGAAGTGAGGGCACACGGGTTCCATGTCAGACACCATGCATTCTGTCTCCACCTGAAGGAGTCAGAGGCTCATGCATGTAACCTAGCACACGAGGCTCAGACAGAAGGATTGATCTACAACGCTCTACATCAACACAAACCACACCACCTAAAAGAAAGGAGAAATGTCTGTAGGTAGCTAGCTACTTCACTAGAAAAGTAGAGACAGATGAAGCATTCAGGCATGGCGGAGGCTAGGGCTGTGCCCTGAGCCCCAGCGGAAGACTACTAGCAAAGGCAAATTCTCTTTTCTCCACTGAGAAAACGCTGATAAGACTCTTATCTTCATGGCGGTCACCGGAAAATGGCAGCATCTGAGGAAGAACTCAGGGCTTCCAGCACACCCATCCCTCTGCTGCTGCCTCTTCTCAGATGCACATATATACAGGTCACCTACAGAGGGGAGTGGGGGATCCCCCAAAGGCAGGCCCACCTCCTCAACCTCAGCACCAACCAGCGAGAAAAAAAAATTTGAAAAACAGATCTGTAGTCATATAAGTAAAGCTATTAAACAGAGATGGTTCTGGACTACTAACCCAGGTGCAAGTATCCTTATTAGAGACAGAGACTCTTGGAGAAGTCACATGAAGACACGTGGTGAAGCCACCAGACAGGGAGTTAGAGAGGTGCGGGATGTTCTCTCTCCTCCCCAAAAGACAAGGTCTACTCTCTCCCACAATCACCTTAAAGCCTGGATCCCCCTGCCTCTGCCTCCCCAGTGCTAGGATTACAGGGCTGTACCATCATGCCCAGTTCTGGGGCACCTATTTAAACACTAGACCAGTGTCTGTCATTTACAAAGGTCCATGTGGTCACTTCCAGCCCCCGAGTCTCATCGGCCAGGGCTGGAAAGCTCCGTCTGCCCCATCACACCATAAAGGACTGTGCCCTGGCCAGCACACATCACATGCCAGTGACTCATGAGCCGACCATGACACCAGCAACTCCATGAGTCCAGGGACACCTCTCCTTCAGCCGTGGGGGCTGCATGTCGGGTACACCCAACAGAGAAGAAATCCCCAAGGCCAAGAGACCTCCGAGGAGGCAAAGAGGAAGAGGGGTGCAGTTCTCTTTCCTTTCTTCCACAGCCATGATGCCTGGGATCTCCTGGCTACACACAGTAGCACTAAACCTGGGGGGTTTTCCTATTTCCACTCTGCTCCTATAAAGTACCTACCATAGAGAGAAATGCACACAAGGTCACGGAACGCGCCACACGGGCACTGCCATCTTGTCTAGCGAGCTCTCTGTGTTCACGTCCCCCACTCAGTGACAAAAGAACAGGGCCTGTCTGGTAACGCAAAGCCTCGACTCAGCTCTGGCATGGCACCGGTGGGTGGGCCCAACTCTGAGGGGAGAAGGGTACTTCGTTTATGCTTCTCTCCCAAGCAAAGCTGTGACCCGAACATCCAACATCAGGTTCCAGGTGCTGACCACAAGGCTGGGTTTCCAGCAGCACAAAGAATATTCACAATCCTTCATACTTCCTCTTTCTATTGGAGCGATGACCACGCTCACAGAAGGCCCCTGAAGGTCCTTGCTCGCTAGCTCATGCTGTCAAAAGGACTGGCTTCCTTAGGAATGGTGAGTATATTGCATTTGGTGCACAAAGTCAAACTCAGATACACAGCTTCTTCTGGCCAGGCTTGCCCTGCCTGGGCTACAGCAATCTTGCCTTTCCCCGGGGCTGCGGTAGTCTTGCCCTGCCCGGGGCCGCCTTAGTTTAAGCAAAAGCAGTTGATCCCCCCCACACACACACACATCACCACCACCACTGCTCACCTCGGGTGGTGTAGCCGCCAATGACATAAATCTTCCCCTTGCACTCGCAGGCAGAGAACTCAGCCAGAGGATTTGGCAGGGGAGCCACAAAATTCCATGCATCCTGCTCAGGATTATAGCACTCCACGTTGGACACCGCCTGCCCACCGATGGCATAGAGCTTCGAACTGGCGGCCACGAGTTTGAAGTTAGAGCTGAAAGAAAGAAGCAAGCCCACAAGGTCAGTCCTGGTCGAGATGTGGGGAGAGGAAGCTCTCCAGCAGATGGTAGAGTCATTCTGCCTGAGGGTTGCAGAGGGAACCTCTCAGTGGCCGGTACCCTGGTACCCACAGCTCCAGGTTCTGCTGAACAGAAATAGCGGATGCACAGGCATAAGCAACTGCAGACAAGCAGCCCCTGGTGACAAGGACCAATCTTGCCTGTGGGCCTGAGGCCAAGAACCAGGGCCTCTGTTGCACACTTAACTCAGTTTGCCTCCTCTGAAGACATCACATCTGGATCCAGAAGGCAGCTAGACCCAGATGTGTGAATAGCATATTGCATCTGTACTGGACACGTACAGACAACTCCCCCATAGATTACACAGCAGAACAACTACCTAAAGAACACATTCATTGATTAGATGTTGCTTGAAGTCCAGAGATTAATTCAAGGGCAGGAGGCCGTCTGAGAGCTGTGCAGGGCATGCTATTTTAAATAGGGACCCGGAACTAGGCCCCTGCCATATTCACAGCTTTGTGTAACTGTGATCCCACAACTGACAGAAACAACTACAGAAGGCTCCCAGTTTCTGAGGGTTTCAGCCTATCATGGCAGGGAGAGTGTGGAGAACAGTCCACAGGAACAGCAGCATGGGGCTGTCACATCACAGTGAAGACTCGGGCAGAGAGGGGAAGGGAACCAGGCAGCAGCTTGGTGTGGCCTTCAAATCCCACCCTTGGTGGAGAGACCTACATTCTAAACATCCCACAATCTCACCAAACAGCACCACCAGCTGGGGAAGAAATACCCAAGACCAGCCTAAAGGTGGAGGAGAAGGGAAAAAGTGAACGGAGCAGAGACAATGAAGATCACTACCTACAGATGCTAGGAGATGATATTCCAGGGGGACCAGCAGGAGAGAAAGCACAGGCTGGAGCGAGGACTCGGGGGTAAGACCATTGGCTGCTCTAGCAGAGGACCCAGGTTCAGTTTCTAGCACCCATATGGCAGCTCACAACCTCCTGTAACTCCAGCTCCAGGGATCTGATGCCCTCTTCTGGCCTCCTCAGGCACTGCACACAAGTGGCATATATTCATACAGACATACACTTGAATATTTTTAAAATACGTCTTTAAGAATAAGAGAGAGAGAGAGAGAGAGAGAGAGAGACAGAGAGAGACAGAGAGAGAGAGAGAGAGAGAGAGAGAGAGAGAGAGAGAGAGAGAGAGAGAGCAGACTCACCCCTAGGCTTTCTCCTTCCAGAATGGCTCGTTCATTTTTCCTCAGAGAGGAGGTTCCATCCAAGTACAACAGAGGCATAGAGGCATTAATGGATGGCCAAGAAGACCCATTAGCCACCAGTAGGGACCCATCCCCTCACCAGAAGGCAGCTCATATACCACCCAACTGCTATATATAAATGGAAGGGCTAAGCTGAACTAATTAAAATCCTCTGGTCCAGTAGTTTACTTACAGATGTTAACAAACACGCGTATCTCGACAAAAGTGTTGTCGTCAGCTTCAAATATTAGCTGTGTAAAACAAGGTCAGTTTGTTCTGAGGGAGTCCCCACCTCTCTGCAGAGACACACAACAGGCATGTCCACAAGCCTGCAGTGAGCTACAGTGCAAAGGCTGGGCAGCCCATCCATTTCAGGTCCTCACCTCTAATGTGCGGGCAAGGTGGGGGGAATCTCACCCCAGGGACTAAACATGCAAGCAAGAGATGCTCTCGGCACAACCTTGAGGCTTTCAGCTGTGTGAAATGAGGGTGCTGGACACGGCCCTTGTGTCTAACTCCACCAAGGACTGCTCCAGGAAGAAGGACACTGGAGGAAAGATGGAAGGCAAAGCAACAACCCAGGCTGTGTGCATGGGAAGATCGAGTCCAGGGCCACAGCAAGGTACAGCATCCGCCAACAAGAGCGCGAAGAAAGTAGAGAGCTTTACCGGTGTCTGGACACACAAGAACCGGTTCCATTTTGTTTTCCAAACAAGAGGGCGAACCCAGCGTTCTTCACCGAGAGCCTCAGAGCCATTAAACCCAGCCAGCCATGCAGATAGACTTCACCCTGGTGGCAGCAACTGGGGGGTCCTGGATTCATGTTGCTTACTCTCCCCACTGCCAATGGTCCTTAACGTCCAACCATGATGGCCTCCCTGTGTGTGCAGATCTGGTGAACCAGAGGAAATAACGTTTGTAAATAGGCACTAAATTCTGACCGGCTCAGGCTGGTTTCACTTCCAACAGGTACACAGATAGTAAATTCTGTAATATCAAAACACCGTGTGCAATTCATCCAGCACGGTCCTCTGTCTTAAGCAAACAGGTAAGGGGCTTTTTTTCTGAGACCAATCGGACAGGCAGCTAAGTAAACAACTCCATCCCTCCAAACCCCGTACGTGTGAGCTCTCGTCAAGAGAAACGTTTATTAATGTTGGGTTTGCTTGCAGATGGGCTGGCCACCTGAAAACAAACCAACTGCTAAATTTAGAGGCAAATTGCTAAGGGCTCCAACTCCAGGCTTGCACAAGGAAATCTACAGTCCACCGCTGAACAGCTGTGTCACCTGGGGCACGGACTGAAGCTCAGTGGATCTGTGCCTCGGTTTCCCCATCTCTGAAGTAGAGTCAAGCACACAGGCCGCTCTGTGGGGCATGGGGAGGGTGATTTTCCTCATGTCTTAAGCCTTGGGTTTTCTTTTAAGACTTGGGTTTTTTTTGTTTTTAATTGCATACACATGAGGCAGGGTGTGTGCGAGGGCAGATGAATGCAGGTGCCCACAGTGACTGTGAGCCACCCGACGAGGATGCTGGGAACTGAGCTCAGGTCCTCTGGAACAGCAGTGTGTGCCCTTAACTGTGAAACCATTGCTTCAGCGCCTCTTTGTTTTTAATTGATTACATTTCTTTATTGTGTAAGTGTGTGTGTGTGTGTGTGTGTGTGTGTGTGTGAGAGAGAGAGAGAGAGAGAGAGAGAGTGCACCTGCATGCGTGTGGGAGTGTGGGAGTGTGCCTGCCACAGTGCACATATGGAGGTCAGAGGAAAACTTGCTTGCAGGCGTTGGTTCTCTCCTTCCACCACATGCATCCCAGGGGTGGACACGGGCCATCAGGCTCAGCAGCAGCCTCCGTACCCACTGGACCTTCTCTCCAGCCTGGAGCCCCAGCTTCTTAACTCCAGGGGAGAGGGCTGGCCTCTCATTGCGGCACAGACGGCTTCCAGAGCTCTGCAGTCTGTGATTCCCCTCTGCACACCCCGACGCCGCATTTCCAGTGTCTGCAAGAGGCTCACACTGGTCACCTCAGGAGCGGGACAGCGCAGTGCATCTGAGCCACCGATTACCTCACAACTACCTCTTCTCCCTTCATAGTGACCCCTGACACACTATGTTCAGGAAGAAACATGCTACCTGTCAGACCAAATGAGCCTCCATTTTGTAGCTGTATATGACCCATTTGCAATAAATAAAAAGCAAGTGAGGAAAATCAGACAAGGCTGCAATTTAATTTTCATTTCACTGAGAAGCAATAAAAAGCCCTCTAGGACTGCAGCCACAGCCTGATGACAGTGGAGCTTGGCTTAGCACGCCTGAGGCCCTGGGTTCAATTTCCAAAGCAGATGTTGGGGGAGGGGGAGTGAAGGAGAGCTATGATTCCATAGGGGCTGACACAGGATAATCTTAAGAGTTCAAAGCCAGCCTGGGCTACATAGTGAGAGACCAAGCTGAGCTATACAGCAGGACCCTGACTCAAACACACACTTAAAACCTAAGCGATGAGAACTTTGCTAAACACCTGGCCACCGACCAACAGCCATGAAAACCATAATGAGGAGAACGACGACCCAGGGTGGAGTCTAGTCCTGTGACCATGTGAAAGCAAGTTAGACTCCCTGGAGAAATGGGGCCAATAACAAAACCAGCCTCACAGAGTTACTGGGGTTAATGATGAAGTGAGGACAACGCTTGACCCAGAAACAGAGTTCTGGAAACAAAACGCCACCGTGGCTTGGTACAGACAATTCTGCGACTGTGAAACTCGACATTCCTCCCTGGCCTGGACCTCTGTGGCTCCTGCGCCTGCCTCTGCTGTAGTGACCTCTGCTGGGGACCAGGATGGAGATGGGAGAAGGTGGGAAACACAAGCTCATTGTGGTTCCAACCACCTGTGGGAAACTCAGAAAGCAAAAATCAAAAAGCAGTTTCAACTGTTGGCCAGAACTTGGCTGCGGAGGTAACAGGCCTGCCACTTTCTCTCCGCCCCTGGTGTCCAGCTGTGTGGGCTCTCCAGCAGGACAGTCTCTCCAGGGTTCCCCCCTCGGGTTCCTCTGCCAGCAGCCGGCTGGCTGCCAGTGAGGCCTCGCAACCTTGCTGCATTCACACAAACAGGACCCACCTGGTTCCACCTTCGGAGCAGAAGCCAGAGCTGAGGGAGACCCTAGGAACAATCTTAGACATTTAAAGACGTTTCCAAAGGACAGCTGCAGCTAGTGGCCAGTTCCTGCAAGCCGCCCCTAATTAAGGGAGGGAGGAAAGGCAATTCTGTGGTCATACAAGTTTCTACATGTCAAGAGTCAAATCTGTGTTCAGACAATGAACCGGTGTTGCGTGCCTGAAAAAGACTTCAAAAAAAATAAAATAAAATAAGAAGCTGGGACTTGTACAGTTATTTTCTTTTTAAAAAATTACATCTGTGTATAGTGTGTGTGTGTGTGTGTGTGTGTGTGTGTGTGTGTTTGTGAACATGTACAAAGGCCATGGCATACATGGGAAGGTCAAAGAACAGCTTGTAGGAATCAATCCTCTCCCTCTCCGACGAGAGTCCCGGGGCTCGAACTCCTCTCATCAGGTTTGCCTGTAGGTGCCTTTAACAACTGCGATCCATCTTACTGGCCGATACGGTCATTTTCAAGTCTGTAACTTTACACCGTACCTTAAAAAGAAATGTCAGAGATTCACATCTCAACACAAAAAGGCAAAGTCGTACGACAGAATGTGGTACCGAGGAGTATGCCCACATTCTCATCTGGAGGAAACTTCCATGGACAGGATATAAAAGAGTCATACACAGCAAATCCAGGTGAAAAGATAAACCTGCTTCTTGCATGAAGCCACTCAAACCCAAGCCTAGGAACCGGGGCTTGCGTGTTTGCACGGCCAGCACTACACTGCATTCTGCTTGCTGCGCCAGGTTCAGTTGTTGGTGATGCCAACATTTAGACACTCGGTTCCCTCACGTCTGGTCACCCTGACTCCTCACTTCCACTAGGGAATAACCAGGATGGTCCAGGGTGAGGAGGCCCGTGGGTGACACACTGACACCAGGTCCCCCAGAACTGCCACTTTAGGACTCCGGTGTTGAATCACACTAAGACAACAACCCAGGGTGCTGGTGTGTGCGGCTCATCCCAGCATCATGGGGTGGAGCAGGAAGTGAAGAAGTGCAAGGCCATGCTTAGATACAGAGTTCAAGGCCCACTTGGATACGTGAGATCCTGCCTCAAAAAAAAACTAATAAAATAACAAAGAAAACCAAACCAAAAACTATATCAATAGATACGCATCTGTGAACACACACAAAAAATTGTGGGATATTTCGATCACACTCTGACACCCGCAACTGACAATAAAATTTACCTTGAATTAGAGAGCAGAGCCAGCTGCAAGCTGACCGGAATCAGTCATAGAGGTTTTGGAGGACCCAGGACATATAGAGAGACACAGGAAGTAGTAGAGAGGAGTTAGAAAGATTTGTGGCCAGTTTGGATCAAGGATGGAGAGAGAGAGGACCTCACTTCTCTGATCAGTCAGGTTTTAAACTCATATCTGACTCCCAAGCTTCTATTAGTAATAGAAGAGTTTAGATAATCGTTAAAAATACATATACAATAACCATTAATTAGAAGAAACATTAAGTACTCTAATAGTTTTAGAGTAAAAATGTGCGGATACATGCCCCACTCACTCAGGAATACACATACACACACAGCTCCCAAATGATAACGCTGGCCACGCCTATATTTATGTAAGCATCCACGCATTTATAATACCTAACTATGACATGCATGTATAGACACTATTGTGGTTTGGGTACCTAGTGGGTAAAAGGCTCATGTGTTGAAGGGTTGGTCTCCTTGCGTTGTTCACAAGTAGTTTAGGGAGGGCTGAGTCAGGAGCCTCTGACCTCATCAGTGCATCAGCCATGGATGGAGTCACGTGACACTGTGACTAGACTGGACACACACACACACACACACACACATCTCTGCCATGAGCTAAGCCACTCTGTTTCACTGTGTGTTCTTGGCCGTCATTCTTGGCCCCTGGTAATACCCCCTCCCCACACAGCCGCTTTCCCTTGTCTCAGAATGAAATATAACTTCTCACAATGAAATAATCAGGGGACACGTGGCAATGGCTAACACTGTCAGCGCGACGGGATCTAGAACTACAGAGACAAGCTCTGGCCGGGCGGTCCATGAAGAATGTTCTAGATTAACTGAGAAGGTAGGTCCAGGGAAGACCTACCCTGGAAGTGGGCGGCACTATTCTACCATCAGGACCATAAAAAGTAGAGCAAGCTGGACACCAGCATCCATCACTCCTGACTGCTCCCTCAGGCTCTCGCCACCACTCCTTCTCCGCCCCCAACCATGTGCCAAAACAAACCCTCCCTTCCTGGAGCTGCTTCAGGTGCCTGGCACCGCACTGAAGGCGGAGGAACTCACTTTAGCTTCCCTGTGAGGCAGGAGTGTAACACAGCTTGACCATGTTTAAAGAGAACGGAAAGAACACTTTGAGGCAAACGGACCAAGGATCTCGGGCTAAAAAGAGAAGACAGGTGAGGGGTCAGGACTGTGGAGTTAAGGTTACCATCCTGAGTTCAAGTGGATGGAGCTGGAGACAGACACACAGGGAAGAGGTAAGACAGAACCTAGAACCTTCCACCTGATCTCAGATACACGAGGGAGAGGTAAGGCAGAACCTAGAACCTTCCACCTGATCTCAGACACATGAGGGAGAGGTAAGAGAGAACCTAGAACCTTCCACCTGATCTCAGACACACAGGGGAGAGATAAGACAGAATCTAGAACCTTCCACCTGATCTCAGACACACAGGGGAGAGGTAAGACAGGACCTAGAACCTTCCACCCAACTGCAGACACACAGGGGAGGAGTAAGACAGGACCTAGAACCTTCCATCCAACCTCAAACACACAGGGAAGAGGTAAAACAGGATCTAGAACCTTCCACCCGACCTCAGACACACAGGGGAGAGGTAAGACAGAACCTAGAACCTTCCACCCAATCTCAGAGCACCACCTTTGCTGATTAATTAGAGCACTTAAAAAGTGCTCTAATTAAAGTTTGAAATAACATTTTTGATGCTAACTTTATTATTTTGTTTTTGTTTGTTTTCAGAAAGGGTCTCTGTAGCTCAGGCTAGACAACAGACCTTCCTGCCTCAGCCTCTTAAGCCAGAATGATGTGATGTAAGTATTATATTACAGGAGGTTGGACAACTCCCCTCCAACCTTAGCTAGTGCCTCTGGCAGGGAACAGGAGTGACACATTCATCTCTACTCCTTATGCTTCAGCCTGCCAGAATTTTTAGGATTTATTTGTTATTTTTATTTGTGTGCCTGTATGTATGTGTCCACATGCATGTGAGTGCCTGTTAGCCCCAGATGCCCTGCAGCTGCAGTTACAGCACCCAGTGTGGGCGCTGGGAACTGAACACCAGTCTGACGCAAGAGCAGCAAGTGCTCTGCACCTCTGAGCCCGCAGAACAAGATATGTTTCTGCAAATAACCTCTGACCTAAGAGCCCCTTGTCCTGAGATGGACCCAGGTGGTTCCAGTTCAGGGCGGAGACCACAGTGGGACTTGGATGGCAGCAGGCGGTGGCCTGATAGAGAGAGGCCTGGTCCACTCCTGGTCATTTTTCTCTCCACTTCTGGGACGCTGGTGATTGGATCCAGGCCTCATGAGTGCTTGTCAAACGCTCCAACACACACTGAGATACCGTTTCCCCACTCTTCTGAGTTTTGTTTCATTATTCGGGTCCTTAACGTGGAACCTACCTGCTTCAGCCTTCTAAGCAGCCGGGGGAACAAGACTGTAGCACAAGATTCCACTTCCCAGGCAACTTGGGTCCTGCAGTCTCTTCCTTTATCTGCTTCTCTCTCACATTCTTCCTGACTCCTCTCTTTACTTCTCCTCCCACCCTGGCCCCAAGCTGCACTTCTTCTCCAAGTCACCCAGGGTCAAGGCAAGAGGGCTCCACAGGAAAAGAAAGGGGAGGGAGGGAGGAAGAAATGCCTCTGGCCCTATGAGTCCACAGCTTCATAGACTCAACCAATGAGGGCAAAGTGTGTATACTGAACACGTACAGGCTGGTTTTTGTCATTCCCTAAATGATAGTCTGACAACCACTGGAATGGTAGAGGCATTACATTTGAAGTTACAGATAACATAGAGATTATTTATTGTAGAAAGCCGGTTGCAGTAGTGCAAACCTTTACTCTGAAGGCTAGAAGGCAGCAAGGTAACTTGGGCCTAGCGAGCCCAGGAGCTCAAGACCCAGCCAGAGGAACGCACCAAGATAAAGGAAAATCACCGAACATAAGCAGGAGGGTAGTATGTAGGCTTTCTGCTAATGGTACCACCACCGCAAGGGACTCAACACAGGGACCAGGGCACGCCCGATCTGTAGGTGACCACTCCGGGCTCAAGTTTTGGGTCAAAGATGATTGCTGTCTAGGGAGGAACTAAAAGAGGGGAGAATGAAAGGGAAAAAGAAGAGAAACCCTATGTGGCGCGTATTAATGTCATCCTAGGGACAGCGGATTCCGACCCAAGTGCAGAAGGATGCAAAGTCACTGACAGCAACAACAAAAGTTCCCCAAAGCCAGCATTAGCTACTGCCCAAGCCGCATTATAATTCGGATCAGGCCAGGAAAGAAAAGAGACTGAAAAAACAGTTATCGTTTGCAGTTGTCGTTTGCAATATCCTCTGCGAGCACATTGCGACAGAGAAGCACAAGGCTCGCACCGGTAAGAAGGCCGGTGACTGGGCTAGGTGACTTCTTCCTGGCGAGCCCTGGGCTCTCTGGGAACTTCGCCAGGCGCGACGGAGCCAGCAGCACTCAGCGAGATGCCACCGCCTCTGGCCAACAAACAGCTGGGCAATGAATGAAGCTGTCACTTACCGCTTCTGGTTCATGGAGGCCACCTGCAGCCACTCGTTGGTGGTGGGGTTGTAGGAGTGTGCGGCCGAGATCTCCTGGCTGGTGATCCTGTACCCGCCCACGATGAAGAGGTAGTTGTCCAAGATGGCTGAGCCATAGCCCCTGACGTTCACCAGATCAGGGGGCAGGTTGTTAGCCAGCGGGAACCAGCGTTCCGTGGACTCTTCGTACCTAAGCATGGACGGTGGCTCCCCCTGATACGGATGCGGGGCCAAGGGTCCCCCGAGGAAGTCCCCCAGGGCCACCAGGACCGGGGTCCCGCGCATGCGGTCCTCCCTCAGCCTCTGCTTCAGGCTGCAGTCCCCGGGACCGGGCGGTGGCGACAGCAGCAGCGGGAAGTGCGGCTGGCACAGCACCTGGTGGAAGCGTAGGGCCATGAAGCGCAGGCAGGCGTCCTGCAGGTCGGGCAGCCCGTACACCTGAGCCAGGCGGTACAGCTCCAAGCAGTTGCCCAGACGCACGTGCGACAGCAGCAGGCGCAGTAGCGCCGTGACCTGCAGGAAGGACGCGGCCTCCACCAGCTCGGCCAGCACGCTGGCCTCGGCCAGCTCGTCCTCGGCCAGGCCCCAGCCCTCGCGCGCGCCGCCCGCGTTGATGAAGTCCAGCACCAGCCGCAGGCCCGGTGCGCTCAGGCCGCGCAGCTGCTGCACCTCGGGGCCGGCCTCGGGCCGCACGGCCTCGCGCATGCCGGAGCGGTAGAGCGCGCGGAAGTAGTCGCTCTGTTCGATCAGCTTGCTCTTGCTCACCGGGTAGCAACGGCCTTCCAGGCGGATCTGCACCACCTCCTCGGCGGACATGGCTGGGCCGCTGCGCCCAGCCGCCCGGCCGCGCAGGCTCCTCCCCCGGGCTCACACCCTCCGCCGAGCCGGGCCAGCGCTTCCTTCCGCCGCCGCGGCCCCGGGCTCGGCCCCGCCGGCACGTCAGGCGCCCTCCGTGTAAATGGCCTCTCTGTGTCTTTTATCGACGTGTCTGTGTGGGTTCGTGCGCGTGAGCGCAGGCGACGGGAAGCCAAAGGTGGCAGATGACCCTGCAAGCCCGAGGGACGAGCGGTTGTGAGCCGCCCTGCACGGGAACTGAACTCCCGACCTCCGCAGCAGCACTGTGCGTTCCTCCAGCACGGCCTTTAAACTTTTTGTTAAATTGATTAGAAAACAAACAAACAAAGACGAGAGGGGGTTCGCGGTGCCCTCTCCCTAAGCACATGTCATTTGTACAGGTTTCCCGCTGCAAATTCAGTGGTCCCTGTGTGAGATTTCTGGGATCAATCAGTACTGTTGGAATTTGGACTGTGACCAGTCTGGTGGTTCAAGAGTACACTGAAGGATTACTGGAGCTAAGGAGTTTTAGAAGAGTTATTAACTCCATGGACAAGGCAGGCAGGCAGACAGACAGACAGACAGACAGACAGGAGGGCATTGGCACAATAGTGGCTCCAGCACCGGAGACAGCAGAACAGGATCTCTGGAGAGCCAGTGGCCCAGAGTGAGCACCGGAAGGAGCTAGTGAATAGAGAGGACACTGAGAGGCATTCCACCTGTCACCTCTGCGCAGAAGTCTGACCCCGGTTAGCACCTGCCCAGCCACCCTCATCACCCCAACCATAGCTGTTAGAACGCTGATCCCATCTCCCCTGGGAGGCTGCTTGGTTAGAAGGCTGAGCCCTACGGGCTGGCTGTAGTGAAGAGGTAAGTGCTTGCAGGCTCGGGCCCCTAAGTTGCATTCCCCCCTGCATTACTGCGCCAGTCCGCTGCTTCACAGAGAGGGGCTTTCGGCCATTGCATTCTGCAGATTACAAGCTAGAGGAGCGAGAAAGAACATTCTAGCGGAGTCCAGCCTTGCTAGGGGGAAGAGGCACAAACGCACGAACCTGGGGCTTGTTGTATATACTCTGTTCCTTTCTCAGATTCTCTGAGAAACTTAGGACACTGCGCTGTGATTGACAGGCCTTGAACCTTTCCTGGATGGCTTCCACTCCGTACCTGTCACTCTCAGGGTTTGGGGGGTGAGGAGGGTGCAGGTGAGGGGCCAAGGATTTAGCTGTCTCTGTGGCAAGGCAAAGTGCCACATCGACCATTAGACATTAGGCTGGGGGCTGCCAGGAACTACAACTTCAAAGAGGTTGGACCTGGATCTGTCTGTGCCTCCATTAGCAACGAGGCAGGATTCATTGGGTCACCAGAAGGACAGGCTCTTAGAGAAAGGAGAGCATGCTGGTTCTTTAGAACCTTTACCAATGGGAGCTTTTGTTTCCAGATCACAGATCGGCCTCCAACCGGTATTCTCTTGCCTTTTAAAAACAAACCAAAAAGCCGACCTTTGAGAATGATTCTCATTAGAGAGGCAATTCAACCACAGTCACTTTAGCAGGGTGAGATCAGCTGGGACTGGAATATGGAGTGTTCCCTGACAATGCCGGGCACTGGCCCAGCAAGGTTTCTGGCTCCAGACAACACAATGACATTATTAGAAACCGGGGCATCTTTTAAAAATCTAATAATTTTAGTAAACCACACAGTGAGTGTTCTAGAAAGCTGGCCATAAAGACAAACACATATAAACGCCTTCGTTACAAAGTAGCTAAACTACGATTTCAAGGCCTTGTGAATGCACGGCTTCACGTTAGCCCACCCACCAGACAGACCTGACACTGATCAGTAAACAGCTCACACGGGGGCAGCTTCTGCTCAGAGGCCTACAGCTCTTCAGGTCACAGCCCCAGGGGAGTCCGCTCCTGCTGCTTTGCTCAATGGCTATGTTGTCAAATCACCTTTAAATACTATGTTCATATCCACAGATCAGCGCTGCTCTCGGCATTGGCCAAAGAAGTCTCTTTCTGCAGTGGGCAGCGGGGCCGAGACAGACAGCTAGTCAAAATGCGGAGACGCGACTGAAGATTCAGCCCTAAACTGGAATCTATGCAACCCCTCCCCCAATGCTTGGGAAACAACGTGGAAGAGAGCTGAGAGAATACAAGTGGGAGGGTGGGGAGGGGCTCTGAGCTGCTGTCTTCTGCATGTGACATGACTCAGGCATTCATGAGCTCACAGATGCTACGGGTCCCTGCATGAGATCATGCCAACAAGAGCAGCCGACATTCCAGCAGGCAGTATTCAGTGGGCTGCGAAAAGTGGGGAGACCTGAAAGTGGTGGAGGGATGTGTGCTGGGATATGTTTGGTGGGGAAATTAATAGGGGGAGAATATGCTCAAGATAAATTATATACATGTATGAAATCGTCAAATTCTGAAAATATTTTATGCAAAATAAACCTACCCATATCATCAGCATGCAAGTTTACTCTTAGTAAGTGGTAAAATTAAATGCAAAGCTATAAACTGTTAATTAAAATTCTTCACGGTTTACTCTCAGTAAATATTTGATTTGTGTATCTATTTTAAATACTATATACCTGGAGTTAAGAAAAACATTTCTCCAGCAAAGGGAGTCATGTGGTACATACCTTTAATTCCAGAATTTAGGAGAAAGAGGCAGTCAGATCTGAGTTGAAGACTGGCCAGCCTGGTCTACATAACAAGTTCCAGGCTAGCCAGCTTTGTACAGGGACTTCCTGTCTCAAAAGTATGAGGGTTGAAAGTGGACAAGTTCAAAAAGTCTCTCAAGGGCAGCGTTCCCAAAATTTTTAGAATGTCAGCTGGGACATTGGTAAAACTAACGGTTCTGATCCCCACAGCAGACCTCCTGAATTAGGCTTTTGGCAGGGGGTGGGGGGTTGGGTGGGTGTAAGGTTTTTGTCTAGATCTACATCTCACTTTTGAACTCTCTCCAGAACATCCTAGGGATGGCATGCGGCTCAGCAATAGAATATTAGCCAGCACGCACAAGGTCCCAAGGCTGCACACAAAAGCCTGTTATTATAAAGAACTCTGAGGTGTGGCTGGCTGGGCAAAGAGCTTGCTGAGGAAGTCTAATGTCCTGAGTTTGAGCCTCAGGGTCACAGGGTAGTAGAAAGCTCTGGAAAGTTGTCTCTGACATGGGCACCATGGTGTGTGAGAACGTGCGTGTGTGCACGTGTGTGTACATGTGTGGGGGGTGAGCATGCACACATTTGTGCGTAGGTATGTATGAATGCACATGTGAGCATGAATCATGCATGTGTGATGTGCAGTGGGGAGACAAGCACATGTGTACAGGTTAGAAAACAACTCTGTGGGGTCCAGTCTCCTGCCTTTACAGGGGCTACTGGAGATGGAACTCGGGTCACCAGGCCTGAGGAGCTACAACTCTTTAATGGCTGTTGTATTTCACCTACATTACAAGCATTTGGAGTGCAGGGGTAGGGGGTTGAATCTTTAGTTTCTATTAGAAAGAAACTGGCTTGCATGAAAACCGCTGGCCCTAACAAGTTAATAAGTATGCAATCAGTTTGCAGTTATCGAGACATTAAACATTTTAAATATTTTTTTTCTTTCAAGTTTTGAAAAGTCAAATAAGTAAGTACATGAACTGGTTTTCTTGGGAGCCTGAACAATATAGAACTTTAAAAAAATGAAGTCTTGCCACCTAGTGATAGTGGCTCACGCCTTTAATCCCAGCACTCGGGAGGCAGAGGCAGATGTATCTCTCTGAGTTCAAGGCCAGCCTGGTCTACTGAATCAGTTCCAGGACAGGCTCCAAGCAACAGAGAAACCCTGTCTGGGGGTGGGGGGATGAAGCCACCAGTTCCTCAGCCTATACTGAACACCTCACAAAACAAAGTGTTGTTTCTGGAAACAGAGCCTCCCTTAATCTGATGTCAAGAGACAAGGTGATTGTTTTTCTCAGCAGGACTCTGGGCTAGGGTTTCTCCTGGCCTCCATATCTATGAAGGAAAAGGCGTCTATGACGCTTCACTCCCAGAGAAAGAAGAAAAGCCAAGGGTAGCATCCCCGTCTTCAGGAGAGGAAGGGTCAAAACCTGCTGGAGAGGGTTCAGAGACGATGCCGCAGGACGGGCGCTCTCCAGGGGCCCAGCTGCGGAGGAACAAAGACGGTGCAGAGCCGTCTCTGCAGAAGGAAGCACTGGACGCAGCCCATGGTCAGCTCCAGCTGCCTCCGTTTAGCGCCCAGAGATGCAGGCGGCGGGGCTGCTGCTGCTGGGGCTGGCTTGCAGCGTACATGGGCTCTGCTCGCCCTCGGTATTCTACAGAGACTGCTGGATCCGCCGCTTCCCAGGGCTGCTCCTGAACCTAGAGGAGTCTCAGAGGCTGGGGGCCCAGTTCCTCAAGTACTACTCGGAGAACACCGGTCAGAAGTGCAGCCGGAGCTGCTGCCTCAGGAAGGATGGTGAGCTCAGGGCTGACTGAGCCCACCCACCGGGGCGATGTCAGAGCACTAGGGGCAGGCAGAGGGAGGACCAGGGAGGATCCTGAAGTGGAAGCACTAGGCCCAGGTAGAGGGGGAGGTCCAGGAATCAGAGCCCAGGGCCCTGGCAGAAGGGGAGGACCCAGGAGGACCCCAGAATGAGGGAAGCATTCTAGCAGGTGGTTTTGAATGAGATCTTTGTGACTCTGTAGAACCCAGGGCATCCTGCTGTCTTCGATACAGTGCTAAACAGATATATATTTCTTCCAGGGGTAACTAACCTGATTATTTTCATAAATCAGCATTTCCACCAGGCTGGGTGCTGTGGCCTACATCTACAATCCCAGCATTTAGGAGCTCAAGAGTTCCAGGTGAACCTCAGCAACACTGCTGAGACCAGTCTGGACTATCTGAGACTGTGTCTCAAAACCAAAACAACAAGCAAATGAGCAAAAGGGATATGCATTAATTTACTTTTTTAAAATATTTATTTATTTGTTTATTATGTATACAGTATTCTGTCTGCAGGCCAGAAGAGGACACCAGGCTTCATTACAGATGGTTATGAGCCACCATGTGGTTGCTGGGAATTGAACTCAGGACCTTTGGAAGAGCAGGCAATGCTCTTAACCGCTGAGCCATCTCTCCAGCCCCCGCATTAATTTACTTTTAAAACTGGTATTATTTGTTAGTTTCTTTTAAGACTATCTTTTGAGAATTTCAATGTTTTGATCATAATCTCATCCCCACTCCTCCCTCAATTTCCCCAAATCTCCCACCACCACCACCCAACTTCACATTTTCTTTTATTAAAAAATAATCTAGAGTCCAATTTATGCTGCCACCATGGGCCACTCCCTTAAAGAATGCAGACCCTCCCACCCACAAGACATCAACTGTCAATCACTCCTCAGTTAGGGGTAGGGGCTCATGAACTCCTTCCAGCTCCGTGCTGGATGTCGACTGGCTTGATCCTGGGTCGGTCTCTTACAGTTGTAAGTCATGAAGTGTTTCTCCTTGTTTGTTTGTTTGTTTGTGTTTGAGACGAGCTTTCATGTAGCCCACTTTAAACTCACTGTCGGTGGAGGCTGACCTTGAACTCTTGGTCCTCTGCCTCCAAATCCCAAGTGCTGGAATTATAGACACACACTGCCACATCTAGCTTAATAATTTCTTCTAACTATAACTTTGAGGGTTTCAGTGTCATGCCTGTTTTATAAGATCTGTCTCTTGGTTCCATATGAAATATGGGGTGTACTGGACAGGAAGATAGAATGTGGGTCATTCTATCTTCAAATTTCCCTAATAGATTCTTCTTTATAATAAGTGGCATTTAGATGTAAATATCAGCCATATACTCATATCAAAGCCTTCAAGGTCACAGCCACCTGAAGACACGAAGACACTCTCATTTCTTTTTCAGTTTTCCCTAGTTTTAAAGCTACCTGGAAAGACACAGGAGCAAAGGTGGAAGAGGGGACCAACACCCAAGGTTGTCATTTGACTCATGGACACTCACACACATGCACACACACATGCACACTCACACACATGCACACTTACACATGCACTCACATACATGCATGCTCACACATGCACACACACACACACACACACACACACACAATCCAGACCTGTAAGCACGACACACCTCAGCAGCCTGTGAGTCAGGGCAGGAAGGCAGGGCCCAGGTTGTCACCCCTGTCCACAGCTGGAGACCGGATACACATGGAATCTAAGGTTTCTTTCTTCTCCCCCCTCCCCTCCTCTCCCTTTCTTGAAGAGCCCAAGCTTCCCTAAACTCACAGTCCTGATCCTCCCACCTCCGCCTGCAGAAAGCTGAGACTGTAGGTGGGCACCATGGTCCTGGTTCTGCAGAAACCACGGGAAAGGGCTGGAGAGACATCTCTGTATTGTTCTTTAAAAAGATAATAGGTTGGGATGCCCCGAGCAGCCTGCGAGCCAGGCAGAGGCTGCCGCCAGAGCAGTGCAAGTTCCCCGGGCAAGCGGCAGAGTCAGGCGGCTGGATGCGGTGGACGGCAGAGTAAATGGACATAAGGCTATACATAAAGCTAAACATTTATTACTTAGAGAAGAGGGAGACAGAGAGACATGGAGAAAAACATAGGGAGAGAGAGAGACACGTGTGTACACACCAAGAGACGGGGGACAGAGAGAGAGTGTTAAGATGGCGACCAGGAGGTCAGGTGTAACTACCAGAAATGGTAGTTACACCTATGTCACCTATGTCACATGCCTCCCCTCTCACAAACACACAAATGCATGTGATTAAAAAGTCAAAACAAATTTCTCATAAAAAGAATTATTTCTGATAAAAATAGCTTTCTATAAGCCTGATGTGGTGGGTGATGCCTGCAATTCCAACCCTTGGGAGGCTGAGGCAGGGGGATTGTGAAATTGTGGTTATATATAGGCTATATAGTAAGCTCTTACCTCAAAGAAAACACTATTGTTCTCTACCACATCAATGACTTCATCACAAATCTAAATATTAAATAAGAACTTTTTCAGTTTCTTTCTTTTAGAACATCCTAGAACCATCCTCAGGGACTGTTTTTGCCACCCAGTATATTAACAAAACATTAGTTGTCAACTGTGTCAGATTATTTCTCCTCTGGAAAAAATAAGGAATGCAGAACCCAAGGCTGTCTCAGAAGTGAGAGCTGAGCTGTGGTTCCCTGTGGCTGGCCCTCCTGAGAGGCAGATCAGGGCTTTACCACAGCGCTCTCCCTATCTCAGCCCAAGCCCTGGCTTGCTTCAGTGTCTCTGTTATCTCCCTTTATTAAGAGTGTGATGCCTCTGAGCCAGCAGACACATCCCATGGTCCTGACTGCTCCGCAGTGCAGGTTGGGGAGGCTGCATTCCAAGCTGTGCACTAGCACCTGACTCTGGGTTTCCAGAGACCACACAGTGTTTTAAGGAGCAAGTCTGGAAAAGGGGGCTGACATGAGTATGTGATATGCAGATAGGCCCTGATAATCCCAGAGGCCAGCATCCCTCTCTTTAGAACACCAGTTAGGCTCTGGGGGTCAAGGTTTACAGCCAGGTCCACACCCTCCGGTGTCACATGATCCTCTCGCTCTCTAATGAGCTCCATCTCCACCACTCCGTCCTTCCCTTGTCAGAGGTTACAGCTTTCTTTTTATCTTCTTGCTTCCTCTCCTGGCCTCAGGACCTTAGCATTCAGAGAGCACGTTATGCCTGGAAACCAGATGGGTGCTTTCCAACACTTTGTGTAGACAACTGATGTTCTCATGCACAAAAAAATAGTAAGACTAAAATATAATGGTTCTTTGGGGATATGGTGGTGTGTGTCTTTAATTCCAGTAAGTAGAGGCAGGCAGATCTCTGAGTTAGGACCAGCCAGTGTTACACAGTGAGTACCTATCTATAAATAAATAATAAATAAATAATCAATCAGCCAGTCAATCTAAGGCTAGCTATGGTGGCCCACATTTACAGTCCCAGCACTCAATTCAGGCAGGAGACCGTAAGACCTGGATTCAGACTGGTTTACATAACAAGTTTCAGGGCAGTCAGAGTTACTTAATGAGATCCTATCTCAAAAAACCAAACACAAAGTTGGGCAGTGTGCTCCCATCACTTGGGAGGTAGATCTCTTTGAAAAACCCTGTCCTGACAAACCAACCAAACAAACAAACAAACAAAAACATTTCAGAGATCCTCTGTGGAAGGGAATGTATCAGAGAGAGCTTTAAAGTAAAGACTCTTTTCAAATAGGTTATTATATAGTTTCACTTTTGCTTGTTTTTCAAGATAGGGTTTCTCTGTATAATAGCCCTGGCTGTCCTGGAACTCTCTTTGTAGACCAGGCTGGCCTCAAATTCACAGAGATCCACCTGCCTCTGCCTCCTGAGTGCTAGGATTAAAGATGTGTGTCGCCACTGCCCGGCCCAGTTACAATAGTTTTAAGCACAGCACAAGATTGGGCTAATTCAGTGTTCCAGAAAGAAACAGAAGTTCCTCAGAGCCCATCTGTCTAGCAGCAAAGCCAGGTGTGGTGTGTATGTCTGGGTATGTCCTTGTGATCCCAGCACTAGCTGGCTAAGGCAGGCCCATGACAGGTTGGTGGCCAACCTGGGCTACAAAGCAAGGCTCTCTCTCACACACACACCTACTGATGGCGCCAGGACCCTATGCAGATGCCCTTGTCCTTTTCAGTTTCCTGTAACGTGGCTGTCTTCTTCCATGATCCCATCCATGACAATGTCAACTGCCTCCACGTCCACTGCCCAACTTTGGAGAGTTGCATCCTGGAGCCGGGAACCAGTGCCATTCTGTACAACATAACAGCAGGTAAGGACGCTGCCTAGACGGGCTCGCAGCCTCGACACTGGCTGGCAGCACCAGGCTTAAGTCCCCAGACTGCAGTGTTCCAGCAACCCCTCTCATCTCTGCATGTGCTCCTGCACACATCAGTGTACACACACACACACACACAAGCTCACAGAGACACACACGCAGGTACTAGCATGCATGCACGGTGCTGCCTCAGCTCAAAGGTCATTAAGAGGAACTGTAAAATGCAAAAGAGCAAGGCAGAGGTAGGCAAGGAACCCTGAGCCAACATCAGGACAGTGGGAAAACCTGGACTGGCCACAGGGGTGGGGACGCCAGGAGCCACAGTGGAAATATGGCTCCAAGAGGACAGAGTGGTGTCTTCAGGTTGACTTTACCCCAGACAGAGGGAGCGTGGCATGGTGGTGTGCTGGGGTCCCAGCACTCTGGCTACAGACCAAGACAGAAGCATCCCAAGTTTAAGGCCCGCCTGGGCTACATAGGCCCTGCCTCAACAAATAAGGAATCGACAAAATCAGATTGAGAAAACACCACAATTGAGATATGGATGATTGCCTTGGTCTAGGTGGATAATATTCAGGGTACAGGTAAGACACCTAGTCAGGGAAGCACCTGAACTGACAGGTAATGGTAACTGTCATGAAGGAAGTTACCTGAACACTGGAAAGAAGGATCCATTTGCAGTGTGTGTGTGTGTGTGTGTGTAGTGCTGGGGCTTGAACCTGGGGCTCCCCGCTGAGACACATCCTTAGTTATCTTTTAAATGAAGGAAACGTGAGGAGGAAGAGTCAACCCCTGCTGAGCATAGCCCAGGATGAGTGGTGGGGGTGGGGAAGCAAGGAGCCGAAATCAGGGTTTGGGTTCTGAGCATGCTCAGAGATGATGCCAGGTGTCCCAGGTGAAGTGTCTGACAGGACACTGGATAAACAAGTTCCGTGCATGAAAGAGGAAGACATGGCAACATGTGTTCAGTGTCATTGGCACAGTGGGGACAGGTGTAGAATCTCTGGGGTGACGACAGTGAAGGGAACACGTCACTGAAGATGAAGGATGGTGTCCGAGCTTGCTTCTGTTGCAGTGATAAACACATCAAAGGTTTGTAGAGTATTTGAGTGACGGGTCCTGCACAGGCTTGGGTATTTGAATGCTAAGTTCCCAGTTGATGGTGCTCCTGGGAGGTGCAAATGGTACAGCCATGCTGGAAGCATGTGGCTGGGTGCAGGCTATGAGATCAGATGGCCTGGCCTTACTTCCAGTGCTCTCTGCTCCACGCTTGCATCTGCAGATGTGAGCTCTGTTTCCTCTGACCACCCATGCCTGATGGCCATGATGCACTCTTTTTTAATTTTTTTTTTATCCTTATATGCATTGGTGTTTTGCCTGCATGCATGTCTGTGTGATGATGTTGGATCTCCTGGAACTGGAGTTATAGACAGTTGTGAGCTGCCACTTGGGTGCTGGGAATGGAACTTGGGTCCTCTAAAAGAACAGCCAGTGCTGGTAACCAGCGAGTCATTGCTCCAGCCCCCATGGTGCACACTTACTTCCGGAACCACAAACTAAGATAAACTCCTTCTGGAAGTCACTTTGTTGTGTTCTCGCATCAACAGGAAAGCAGCTAAGTATTGTATGTGTTGGGGGGAGGAGGGCCGTTTCATCTTACAACACTCAGTGTGTGTAGGCCTGCCTCTGCCTCCCAAGTGCTGGGATGAAAGGTGTGTGCCACCACCACCACCATTTTACAACCCTATGACTCCCAGCTCACAACCCATCACCAAGGGAAGCGGGGCGGGGGGACTGGAGGCAGGAGCACTTAGCAGCCTCCTCTCTTGCTTGTTCCCAGGCTTGAGCTCAGCTAGCTTTTTATAGAGCCTGGCTCCACAGTAGCTGACCCTTTTACATCAACTGCCAATCAAACATCCCACAGACACACCCACATGCCAATCTGACAGAGGCTAGTTCCTAAATGGAATTAGACACTGCTGAGAGGTTCCCTCTTCCCAGGATATTGGCATCAGAAACTAGCCAAGAAGATGGGGACTGTGGCACCTACAAACCGGCCAAGATAAAGGGAGGCAGGCAGTCTGGGTGAGTCCCGCAGTGCTAAGGACAAGTGACCAGGAAGTCAGAAGTCACCGCCATATGTTTTATAAAACGATGGGGGTGAAACTTCAGAGGCCAGAGTTGGAGAGGGAGGGGAGTGAGGGACCCGGACCACAGTACTCCCGGGCAGGGGTGCTGGAAAAGCTGCAGACTTTTATTTTCCTTTCCCCCTGAAGACAGGTGTTTGGGCATTCCTAACAGAGAAAAGTGAGGAGATACAAAACCCAAACAACGAGGGTGTAGCTGCTGGCTTTGTTCCCAGTTTCAAAGGGCCCCCTCCCCGGCTCTGTTCTGCCAGCTGAAACTGGCATATGGTATTCCCCATGGCTGCTGGCAGCAAGAGGACCCTGGCACAAAGCCTTCTTTGTACACAAAGCCTTCTCGGCAAAGCCATATTTGTCCACAGCAGAGTGTGTCCCTCAGCCTGCTCTGAACCTCAGCGGTGTGTGGAGCTAGAACTGGAATTTGACTCCCTTCAGGGACCCAGTGAGGTAAAGACTCAGGGCTTCCAGACTCTGCCCAAGGCCGCCTCACTGAAACTAAACGTAACATACTGTGTTAACTGAAAATTTCTGCAATTTTCAAGTAAATAAAAAGTAGCCTTTTAAAAAAAATTAAGTGATCTCATTTATCTTTCAGGCATAGACCCAGACTTGCTGGTTTTTGAGCACCCATCCCCCACACACCTGGACTCCCGCTCCTTGTCTGAATGGTGGGAGAGACTGCGGGTTCTAAAAACTCTGGACGTAGTTGATGCAGGGCTTCGCACGGATGGAGCAACGGGCGTGCTGCCGCCCACGGAGGTCACTGTGTCAGCCACACATCAAGATCAAAGTGCACACACAGGGATCAGCTATTCCAGAAAGCTGACCACAGATCTGGGGATAAGACTCATTTCTGCGAACACGTCCACCGCTACCGAGGTCAGCAAGGCGTCACCGAGCACAGACTTCACCCACAGTCCAGACAACCTGACCCTTTCTCCTTTCTTGGGACCCACAGACACAAAAGCCTCCCAGGCGCCCAGTCAATCCCGACTCAACGTCAGCAAGCAATCACTGAACCAAACCAAGGGGTCCCACAGTGGCAATCTCACGGCTGAGGACGAAGCACCCCAGGGTGGAGCTCCAGAGACTGCAGGGGCCTGGCTGGCTTCTGTGACCCTGGGTGCTGCCATCGCCTGCCTCTGCTGCTGTGTGGTCATGGGGGCATCGAGGTACTGCCGAGAGCAGCAGGGCTGGCATCGCCTGGGGCAGCAGAGGTCAGGATAACACACGGAAGTTCCTCAAGGCCGGAGCCAGGTGCTGTCAGAAAACAGCATTTTCATTAAAAAATAAAGCTGTCCCAGAAAACTGAGTCCCACCCACCAAGTGGCCAAGGCTTGGTAAAATTGTCTACTTTCCTGGTGATTTCCACTTCCTGAATTGACAGAGAGGAGGGGAGGGGAGGGGAGGGGAGGAGAGGGGTGGGGAAGGGAGGAAAGGGGAAGGGAGGGGAGGGGAAGGGAGGGGAGGGGAGGGGAGAGGAGGGGAGGGGATCAAAAGTTGGATGAGATGGCACATATGATCCCAGCACTCTGAAGATGAGGCAGGATCAGAAGTGACTTTAAGGCCAGCTGGGCGTAAATGAGACCCTGTCTTTAAGAGATGGGATGGGAGAGGGGAAAGGGAGGGAAAAAGAGGGCACACAGATGCCCTGGCTCAGAAGTCAGTGCTCAGTAACTACAACATGGTGACAAAACTGGATGCGGTCGGGAAAGATGAGCTCGGGCATCAACTTCGCTGCAAGCAAAAGCTTTCTGCTTTCCAGGGTCAACTGATCAGGGCTTCAACCCTGGGACCCACAGGGGAAAGGAGAGCAAACTCCACAAGAGTACTGTAGCATGCATGCCACACGTACGCGCGCGCGCACACACACACACACACACACACAAATAATGAATGTAACAAAATAGCTACCATATGAGAACTCCACAAGAGTACTGTGGCATGTACACACCACAATAATAAATGTACACATACAATGAATAAATGTATGCACACACAATAATAAATGTAATAGAACATCCACCATATGATTAAAAATTAAACTTAATGAAAGAAAAATTAAAGTGTCTAAAAGAACAATGTTACCTCAGCCATAAAAACAAACTGTTCAGTGGCTTAAAAGATGTCTTTCTCTTTCCCGAGTGCTGACACTGGATAGGAAGCAATTTCTTTTTATATATATTAAATATTCATATATTTAATGTGTATTAATATTATTAATAAATACATATTTAATATATATAAAGAAAGGGCCAGAGAGATGGTTCAGTGGGTCTAAATGTTTGCCTGACCTCCACCCAGACATTAGCAAGCCCCTGCTACACACACATGCATGCACACTCACACACACAGGCATGTGCACACACACATTCACAAATGTATATAAAAAAATCTCTACCAGTGGAGTATCAAGCAAAAAGAAAAATATGACTTAAACTTATCTTGACTCGTTAATGTCTCAAAACATCAGGCTTCTAAAGCCCATCGATTTCCTTGCTAATGTATTATAAAGTTCTACGTAATTTGCGGGAAGAAGATCCAGATTTAAATTATCATAAGCTTTGTTCAAGTATATGTGTGGTAGCACTGCTGGGATTCTCGCCCCCGAAAATTGTATTTAAAGAAGTAATTCAGGAAACTGTGTCTAGAGATCACCAGAATTCTCTCTTTTAAAGTCATTCACACTTTTTGCTTTGTAAGTTTTCTGAGACAGGGTTTCTCTCTGAAGCCCTGGCTGTCCTGGAACTCACTCTAGACCAGGCTGGCCTTGAACTCAGAGACCACCCCACCCCCCGCCCCACTGCCTCTGCCTCCTGAGTGCTGGGATTAAAGTTGTGCATCACCCCGGCCTGGCCCCATTTTTGCTGTTTTGAGAGGGTCTTGATGTGTTGCAGAGAATGACCTTGGACTCCTGGTTACCAAGTGCTGAGACTAAGGCCTGTGTGAGCACGCCCAGCTTCAAACTGACTTTGAATTCGTATGAACTGCTTAGGGATTTTCCAACACAGTAGAGGTACAAAGGATGTTCCTCCTGGGGCTTCTTGCAACATGAATCATTTCTTGAAGAATCTCAGAAATGACTAAAATTTGAAAAAAAAAAAAAACCAACCCTATTTACCTTTAAAAGGAAACAAATACACCCAACCCTGCTCCCTGGAGAGGCGGTGCAGACCAGAGACAGGTAAGGTTTCAGCATTCCACAATCCTGACTCCTCAGTTAAAGCAAGAGCTCCAAGACTGCCCTCACTTCTGACCCAAAAGCAAGTTCTGGTGTTTACAAAACCACCCCCAGGCTAAACAGTCCTCAGAGCTCAGTGTCAGCCTTACCCTTCGGGGAAAGGATGCAGTTAACACGGCCCAGGGGAAGGGCAGAGTCCAGGAAGTTCTGAGAGCCTCAAATCCCATCTCTGCGGTCAGGCCACACCACTCTTCCCGTGTGACAGCTGCACAGAAAATCACAGCCAGGACACCCCTACTTCCCTCAGCACCGCACCAGCGGTCGGCACTACGGACGTCCCCTCACCTGTGCCCCTCCTGGAAGCCGGAAAGCCCCAACCGCACTGCAGTGCACAGAAGTCTGACACACACAACAGTCTTAAATATTTCCCCGTTTATATCAAACCAGCGACTAAATACATCATAAGATTGATACAGCGACTTTAGTGCAGACTTCATGCCAGATTTAACAGTCTCTTCACGGACTCTTTGTACTGAGTGAGGTTTGCCTCATTCTCGCCCTCGTTCTTCAGCCGAATAACGGACTTCCGGTAGTCCTCAACCTCTCTGGTCCCCAGCAGCTGGTCCCTGCTCGGCGCCGCGGCGCTCTCCGCAGCTCTGATCTGCATCAGGGTTCGCACGGCGTTGTTCTCTGAGGAGCTATTTTCCCACACGTACTCTTCCATGTCTTCCTCCGTCTTAGTTTTTTCCCATTCTTCAGTTTTCTGAAAAAGAAAGAAAGAAAGAAAAAAGTTGAGAACTCCAGGAAATGCTATCAAATGATAAAGCTCCCCTGCTTGTTGTTCCCAGTTTCACATATGCACCGCTCTGCCCACAGACGCCACTTGTCAGACAGGAAGCTCTCTGGCAGGCGGCCATCCCTAAGTTACCAGAAGTTCCTGAACCACAGCCCATCAACACTTTACACCAGGCTCAAACTCCCCACACACCACAGGTGGCCTTGAACTTCTGATTTCCTGCTGCTGCCTCCCAGAGTTGGGACTGCGGATGTCTGATGCCAGGCCACTTCTATCTCACCTTACCAGTGCATTATCTTTCTGATGTGGGACTGATGGGGAAGATAAAGCCCATGACAGTTAAATCAGGATGTGGGGACACATCTGGATGCACACACAGCTGTGCCGTGATAGAGGAAATCATCAGGACGTGGGGACACATCTGGATGCACACACAGCTGTGCCATGATAGAGGAAATCATCAGGACGTGGGGACACATCTGGACGCATACACACGAAAGCTTCACATCGCCCAGAACTGCTCTGCTGTTGTTCTATGTTCTGGTCTTGTATGGCACTGGTGTGGTGTTGCCCTGTCACCTAAGGCACAGGGCAGTACAGACACAGTCAACTGGAAGCACCAAGAAGCTACAGCAGGCCAGGTGTGCTTATGTGCTATGTTCCCACACTCAGGAGGTGAAACAGGCCAGCCAGGGCTACATGGTGAAACCATTCCATAAAAATAACAGAAACTGCTTCACCCCCTCCAGGCCTTGTCCTATTTTTTAGGAAGCTCGTCTCTTTGAAATATTCTCTATTTAAGAAGCAAAATACAAAATCTTACAAAAGCTACTTTTTTTCAAAAAAGCAAATTTCATTGTCTCTTCCTTCCTTTCTCTCTGGCCTTGAACTTGCAAACTTGTCTCAGGTGTCCAGATGCTGGGATATGAGTGTGTGAGGTCCGACCTAGCTCCAACTGCTACTTTAAAACAAGAGCAGCAGGTCACAGCAGGTGCAACTGAAGAAAACCAGTTGTGCAGCCAGCCCAGCAGCTACATTGCAGATCAGATTCCAAGGACTACACGGCTGTCAACTATTGACTGTGGATTACAGACTAAACAAGGACTACACGGGTGTCAACTCCTGACTGTGGATTACAGACTCCACGAGGACTACACGGGTGTCAACTCCTGACTGTGGATTACAGACTCCACAAGGACTACACGGGTGTCAACTCCTAGCTGCGGATTACAGACCCCACGAGGGCTACACGGGTATGAACTCCTGGCTGCGGATAACAGACTCCACGGATGTGAATTCCTGACTGCAAGAACATGGAAGGGGCCTTCTATAAACTCAGCGGCCACTTCCTTCCTCAGAACACTTCCAATTCTGCACATTAAGAGTGGAGTTCGCTTTATTCAAAGGGACCCTGACGCTGAGGTATGAACCAGGGCTTGCAAGCCAGACCAGAATTTGGGGAGCTACATGAACAACTGGCTTTAGTTCTGGGCTGCTTATAGGATGCTGCAAGTCAGGACCAGGCTCCTAACAAGCACAGTGAAATCTCCTGTAATCTCACAGTGCTGGGGAACTAAAGTCCTGAGAGGAGAACAGCTTTCCTGCCTGCTGGGTCATGAAGCTGTTAGGAGAAGGCCAAGGCCAGCTGGGCTCACAGTCAGATAGCAGAACAATGGACTGAAGCGGTGGCTCGGTGGTTAAAGACACACAAAGCTCTTCTAGAGGGCCTGAGTCTGGTTCTCAGCACCGAAACACAGGAGCTCACAAGAGTCTGAAACGCAACTCCCGAGAATGACACCCATTTCTGAGATCTGAGGACACTGCATTTATGTGCACATCCACACACACCCACACACAGACACACCCATATACAGATACACCCATACACACCCATATATACACACCCATGAGACACACCCAAACACACAGACATACCCACAGACAAACCCACACAGACACACCCATATGCATAACACACACTCACGCACAGACATACACAGACACAATTAAAGATAAAATAAAGCCTTTTTAAAATATGAAAGAAAAGGACAGCATTTGGCACACAATAAACAAACAACAGAAGGAAAATGTAGTTAATAATCACAGGACAATCACAGAATGGCCTCAAACTCATGGCAATCCACCTGGCTCTGTCTCCCAAGTTACAGATACAACTGGGACCTTCAACTCACTCTCATTCTGATGGAAATCCTAGATAGTACATCATGTCATTGGCAGTAGCGCAGTATTTTTCTTAACCCCACGACAAAGGCTATTTTAAGAGTTATAAGGTCAACGCCATTATTACCATGGTCTAGGTTCACAATAGCCTGACCTAAGCCAGCCTTCACTCAATCCACCAGCAGCAGTGTGCTGTGCACAGATCCTGGTTCACAGGTGGGCATCCTCCTGCCTGCGTAGCCAGAGTGGCAGGAAAAGTCAGGTTGAAGTAGCACACAGTGTCTGGAGCTGAAGGCAAGCAGAGATTTGACCTTACAATTTTAGCTTTCCTCTCTCCTCTGAAGATGAACAGAGTGGACTTCACAGTTTTAGCTTCCCCTCTCTCCTTCACAACAGTCAAGGCCACGCTGTCCGCCCTGTCGGTCCAGAAAGAAGATGAACACAGCTGCCCCGGAGCAGCCAGGGCTTCCAAGAGCACGGCTGCAGCTCTGCTCCTGTCCATTCCAGTGTCCTGGGCACCCTTGTCTCTGTTTGTCTGTTCAACACCTTGAAGAGCAGGAGGAGGAGGGAGAGAAGAGGACAGACCCTGGACAACGGTCTACCTGATGTGAGTGCCCTAGACGGAAGCAGACACACATGACAGGCTCCACCCACACATGCCTGCACCCTTCCAAACAATTCTGAAGTAAGATTTCCTAATTTATGTACCTTAACAGGACCTCTGAATCATAATTTTCTTTTTAAAGATTTTTGCTTAACTTCAATGTCTTTTCAAAAATGTTTACTATCCCACCAATAAACTTTAAATATAGGAGTTAAGAAGAAAGGGCCAGGGTCAGGGGCCAGCTCAGTAGCTAACTGCATTTGCAAGCATGGGAACTCAAGTTCAAACTTCTAACACCATGTAAAAGCCAAGCATAGCTACCCAAGCCTTAACCCCAGTAGTGGAGGACAGGGACAGGAGCTCACTGGCCAGTCAGTCTGTCTAAACAGCAAGCTTCCTGTTCAGTGAGAATCCAAGTTTCAAGAAAGCAAGACTGATGTGGGATTCCTTTCTGTATATTATGTTTTATTACCTTTGGTTAATAAAGAAGCTGCTCTGGACTATGGCAGGGCAGAACAGAGTCAGGCTGGAAGAAATAGAGAAAGAGTAGGTGGAGTCAAGGTAGACACTGAAGGAAAAAGACACCGGGAACCTTTCTAGTAACTCACAGCCTCATGGTGGTACACAGATTAATAGAAATGGGTTAAAGATATAAGAGCTAGCTAGGAATGGGCCTAAGTCACTGGTCAAGCAGTGTTGTAATTAATATAGTTTCTGTGTGATTTTCTGGATCAGGGAGGCCAGGAAACTAACACGCAGACTCCGTTTACACAGGATAGAGCATAACGGACTAGGTCACGGGATAATGCCTTCCTCTGACTCAGAGGATGTGTGGGTGCATAGACCCGTGTGCACACACATGTACACGTGACAGTGGAAGGACAGCAATCCAGAGTGACTTCTGACACAGCATCTGCAGGTCATAACTCATATACATTCTCACAGACAAGAAGTTACTAAAAAGAAAATGGGAGAGAATCGGCTACAATTGCACTGGAGAGATGGTTCAGGGTTAAAAGAGCTTGCTACTTTAGAGGACCCATGTTCAATGGCCAGCACCTTATCAGCTAGCTCAAAAGCACCTGTAACTCCAGGGGATCCAATTCCTTCCTCCTGGTCTCCATGGGCACCTGCAATCATGTACACATGCATGCACACAGGCACCTTAAAACAAACAAAAACCAAACACTATGAAGGCAGGTGTGATGCCAAAGGCCTGCAGTCCAGCAGTGGAGAAGTTTGTACGCACGTCTAGGCTGGGCTGCTGAGTGAATCCGATCTCAAAAACACAAAATCAACAACCCACCGACCACTGTTACAGCCCTGCACCAGCACTGGGGTAGTCAGTTGTCTGAGCTTCTTTCTCGGACGCACTGCTGGAATGTACTGAATTTAAAGCATAAGTAGCATTCATATAAAATTCTACATATCTTACCACACAATCCCATACCACATAATACCATACCACACATATCACATACATCCCATACCACACAATCCCATACCACCTATATCACATAAAACCCACACCACATAATACCATAGTACCCATATCACATACATACCATACCACACAATACCATACCACCCATATCACATAAAACCCATACCTGTTGCACAAGTTCTACTTGGTCTTAATAATAAACACCAGGAGCCAAATATCAGCGTAAATGCTGAAAGATCAGAGAGATCAAGGAACCAGCCAGAGCCAACTCTTACCTTGCCAACTCCTCACTGAAAAAAAGGAGCTCCAGATACTGGTGTTCTCGTTACAATTTGAGGAAGGATTCAGGTAGTTCGCTTTATAAATTGAATTCTTTTGCTTTTTAGGGTATTTGTTGTCAATCTCAAAATTACCACAAGTTTTTTGCAAGGTTCACTTTCTGCTCATAAGTTGTCAATTTCATCATTAGTAAAAGGTCCTATGATTTCTACTGGGTCCATTTGGTGTGGGATTCCCCTCTGTATGCTGTGAATATGTTTTATTACCATTGGTTAATAAAGAAGCTACTTTGGCCGATGGCAGGGCAGAATAGAGCTACACAGGAAAACTAAACTGAAGGCAGGGAAAAAGAAAGTGGAGGCAAAGAGACGCCATGTAGCTGCTGAAGGAGAAGGACGCCGGAACCTTCCCAGTAAACCATGAACCCTGTGGTAAAATATAAAATAATAGAAATGGGTTAAGATGTAAGAGCTAGCTAGAAATACGCCTGAATCATTGGCTAAGCAGAGTTTTAATTAATATCGTTTCTGTGTGATTATTTGGGTATAGGCAGCTGGGGAATGTGAGAACATCTACTCCTGCTAACTGATGGAGTGTAGCAGAGGCAACAAGAGTCTGCTAAGGGTTCTCGGGCATGTTTAGGTATAAAATAGGGGCAAACATTGGCTGATACAGAACGGTTTAGAAGCCACCACGGAACCAGCTGCCTTTGTCCAGTCCTTCTGTCCAGGGGTAAAGAGCAAGCCACCTGCCCAGCTCTGTCCACCCAAGAGACTGCAGGAGCAAGAGAGGGCAAAACCCTCTCCCTAAGCTTATAAGCTGTCATGTACACAGTCAAGACCGTGCCCTAGGATTCAAAGTCCCCCCAAAAGCAATTGGCTTAAGGGATCACAATCCTACAACAACAAAGTCTCAATTTTCCTTTTAGAATCAACTCAGAGACCTTTTCCACATAAGTTTTTAATTTTTACTCTGTTTACTGATATAAAGTTCCATTCTAAGATAAGATCTTCCCTCTGCATTAGTACTCAGAGGTATCAGTAGGAGAACACTTACAGGGGAAAATAACCAAAATACAATCAAGCTTTGGATCCAAACGAGCCGTATGTGCATCCGTAATTTCTTTTTCACCAAAACCAATTCTCATTCAGTTTCAGCTGATAATTTCCTGGGACTATGTAAGTCCTTATCACCACCTAAGGCTTTGAACATTACTCAGTTCATCACTTTTCACCCCAACAGTGTGCCAGAGATGGGAAGTGTCTCCTAGCCATCTTTAGAAGTCAATAAGAATCTGCAATCGATCTCTCCTAATTTGCACCTTTTGGTGGCCATTTGAAATTTTTCTGTTGAGAATTCTCTGTTTAGTTCAATGCCCCATTTTTTAATTAGGTTATTTAGAATTTTAATATCTAGTTTCTTGAGTTCTTTATATTGTTTGGAGATCAGACTTTTGTCTGATGTGGGGTTGGTGAAGATCTTCTCCCATTCAGTTGGTTGCCTTTTTGTCTTAATGACTGTGTCCTTTGCTTTACAGAACCATATCAGTTTCAGGAAGTCCCATTTATTCATTGTTGCTCTTACTGTCTGTGCTACTGGGGTTATACGTAGGAAGTGGTCTCCTGTGCCAATGCATTGCAGGCTACTTCCCACTTTCTCTTCTATCAAATTTAGTGTGGTCAGATTTATATTGAGGTTCGGACTTGAGTTTTGTGAATGGTGTTAGATGTGGACCTACTTTCATTCTTCTACAGGTTGACATTCAGTTATGCAAGCACCATTTGCTAAAGATGCTTTCTTTCTTCCATTGTATAATTTAGCTTCTGTCAAATATCAGGTGTTCATAGGTGTGTGGATTAATATTCGGGTCTTCAATTCGATTCCATTGTCAACGTCTGTTTTTATGCCAATACCAAGCTCTTTTCATTATTGTATCTCTGTAACAGAGTTTGATGTCAGGGATGGTAATGCCTCCAGAAGTTCCTTTACTGTATAGGATTATTTTGGCTGTCCTGGGTTTTTTGTTTTTCCATATAAAGTTGATTAGCGTTCTCAAGGTCTGTGAAGAATTTTGTTGGGATTTTGATGGGGATTGCATTGAATCTAAAGATTGCCTTTGGTAGGATTGCTATTTTTTACTATGTTGATCCTACCAATCCAAGAGCTTGGGAGAGCTTTCCATTTTCTGGTATCCTCTTCAATTTCTTTCTTAAAGACTTAAAGTTCTTGTCAAATAGGTCTTTCAACTCCTTGGTTAGTGTTACCCCAAGATACTTTATGCTATTTGTGGCTACTGTAAAAGGTGATGTTTCTCTGATTTTCCTCTCAGCTTCTCTATCCTTTGTGTATAGGAGGGTTACTAATTTTTTTGAGTTGATCTTGTATCCTGCCATATCACTGAAGGTATTTATCAGCTGTAAGAATCCTCTGGTAGAGTTTTTGGGGTCACTTATATACAATATCATATCATCTGCAAATAACGAAAGTTTGACTTCTTCCTTTCCAATTTGAATTCCCTTGATCTTTTATGCTGTCTTATTGCTACTGCTAGAATTTAAGCACTGTTGAAGAAATATGGAGTAGACAGCCTTGTCTTGTTCCTGATTTTAGTAGAATCGCTTTGAGTTTCTCTCCATTTAATTTGATATTAGCTGTCGGCTTGCTGTATACTGCTTTTATTATATTTAGTTATGATCCTTGCATCCCTAATCTCTCCAATACCTTTATCATAAAAGAATGTTGAATTTTGTCAAAGGCCTTTTCAGCATCTAATGAGATGATCACATGGTATTTTTCTTTCAGTTTATTTATATGATGGATTACATTGATAGATTTTCGTATGTTGAACCAGCCCTTCATCTCTGGGATGAGGCCTACTTGGTTATTATGGATGACTTTCTTTGATGTGTTCTTGGATTTGGTGTGCCAGTATTTTATTGAGAATTTTTGCATCGATGTTCATGAGTGAGATTGGTCTGTAATTCTCTTTCTTGGTTGAGTCACTGTACTGTTTTGGTACCAGAGTAACTGTAGCTTCATAAAAAGAGTTTGGCAATGACCCTTCTGTTTCTATATGTGTGACACATTTTAGAGTATAGGTATTAGCTCTTTTTGGAAATTCTGATAGAATTCTGTACTAAAACCACCTGGCCCTGGGTTTTTTTTTTTGGTTCGGAGGTTTTTGATGACAGCTTCTATTTCTTCGCGACTTATAGGTCTATTTAAATTGTCACCTGGTCTGAATTTAATTTTGGTATATATCTATCTAAAAAATTGTCCATTTCTTTTACATTTTCCAATTTTGTGAAGTATAGGCTTTTGTAGTAAGGTCTAATGATTTTCTAAATTTCCACTGTGTCTGTTGTTATGTCTCCCTTTTCATTTCTGATTTTGTTAATTTGGGTGTTCTCTCTCCACCTTTTGATTAGTTTGTATAGGGGTTTGCCAATCTTGTTGATTTTCTCAAAGAACCACCTCTTTGTTTCACTGATTCTTTTAATTGTTTTCTGTGCTTCTATTTTGTTGATTTCAGCCCTCAGTTTGATTATTTCCAGTCTTCTACTCCTCCTGGGTGAGTCTGCTTCTCTTTTTTCTAGAGCTTTCAAGTGTGCTGTTAAGTCTCCAATGTGTGCTTTCTCCACTTTCTTTATGTGGCCACTTAGTGCTATGAACTTTCCTCTTAGCACTGCTTTCATAGTGTCCCATAGGTTTGGTATGTTGTGTCTTTGTTTTCGTTGAATTCAAAGAAGACTTTAATTTCTTTCCTTATTTCTTCCTTGACACAGGAGTGACTCAGTAGTTGACTGTTCAGTTTCCATGAATTTGTAGGCTATCTGGGGGTAGTATTGTTGTTAAATTCTAGCTTTACTCCATGGTGGTCCGATAAAACACAGGTGGTTACTCCAATTTTTTTTGTATCTGTGGATGTTTGCTTTGTTACTGAGTATGTGATCAATTTTCAAGGTTCCATGAGGTGCTGAGAAGGTATATTCTTTCCTGTTTGGGTGACATCCTATAGATGTCTGTTAAGTACATTTGATTTATTTTATCTGTTAGTTCTCTTATTTCTCTGTTAAGTTTCTGTCTGGCTGACCTGTCCATTGGCAAGAAAGGAGTGTTGAAATCTCCTACTATCAGTGTGTAGGGTTTGATGTGTGATTTGAGTTCTAGTAAAGTTTCTTTTACATATGTGGGTACTTTTATATTAGGGGCATAGATATTCAGGATTGAGACTTCATCTTGATGAGTTGTTCCTGTTATGAGTATAAAAGTGTCCTTCTCCATCTCTTCTGACTTAGTTTGAAATCAATTTTGTTAGATATTGGGATAGCCACATATGCTTGTTTCTCAGGTCTGTATGATTGGAAAACCTTTTCCCAACCCTTTATTCTGAGGCAGTGTCTGTCTTTGAGGTTGAAGTGTGTTTCTTGTAAACAGCAGAATGCTGGATCCTGTTTTGTATCCATTCTCTTAACCTGTGCCTTTTATAGGTGAATTGAGTCCACTGATATTAAGTAATATTAATGACCAATGGTTGTTAACTCCAGTTATTTTTTGGTGGTAGTGTTTGTGTGTTTCCTTTCTTTGAGATGTGCTGGTGGAGGGTTATCAGATGTCTGTGCTATTGTGGGTGTTGTCAGCTTCCTTGGGTTGAGGTTTTCCTTCTAGTACTTTCTGTAAGGCTGGGTTTGTGGATATGTATTGTTTAAATCTGTTTTTGTCATGGAATATCTTGTTTTCTCAATCAATGGTGAAAGAAAGCTTTGCTGGGTATAGTAGTCTGGGCTTGCATCCATGGTCTCTTAGTGTCTGAAGCACATCTATCTAAGACCTTCTGGCTTTCATGGTTTCCACTGAGAAGTCAGGTGTAATTCTGATAGGTTTACCTTTATATGTTATTTGACCTTTTTCCTTTGCAGCTATTAAAATTCTTTCTTTATTCTGTATATTTTGTGTTTTGATTATATGGCGAGGGGATATATATATATATGATCCATTCTATTGGGTATTCTGTAAGCTTCTTGTACCTCCATAAGGATTTCCTTCTTTAGGTTGGGGAAGTTTTCTTGTATAATTTTGTTGAAAATATTTTCTGTGCCTTTGAGCTGGAGTTCTCCTTTTTCTACTCCTACTATTCTTAGGTTTAGTCTTTTCATGGTGTCCCAGATTTCCTGGATGTTTTGTGTTAAGAATTTGTTGGATTTGATGTTTTCTTTGATCAATGAGTCTATTTCCTCTATAGTGTTTTCAGCATCTGAGATTCTTTCTTCTATCCTTTGTATTTTGTTGGTTGTACTTGTCTCTGTAGTTCCTGTTCGTTTACCCAGATTTTCCATATCCAACCTTCCCTCGGTTTGTGTTTTCTTTATTACCTCCATTTTGGTCTTCAAGTCTTGAACTGTTTCCTTTACCTGTTTGATTACTTTTTCTTGGTTTTCTTGGGTATCTTTGAGGGATTTATTAATTTCTTCTAACTTTTTGTCTTCTCTTCCATTTCTTTAAGGGAGTTTTTCACTTCCTGTTTAAAGGTCTCTATCATTTTCACAGGCTGTTGGAGGAATTCTTGTATTGGCGCCTGCCCATCTCTTCCTTCAAATGAGGCCAGCAGAGTCTTGGTGTCTTGGTCCAATCTTTGCTGTGGCTGACTGAGTACTTGGGAGTTTTTCTTGGTCTGCCCTCTCTTAGGTCCCCTCAGCACTGAAGCAGGCTGTGTTTGAGGATTCCAAGGACCTTACAGGCGAGAGGCGGGCTTGGGGGCAGGCTGGGTTGGGGGAAAGCCCAGCAGCAGGGACACTCCCAGCTGGTTGGCCAGAAAAGCTAGGGAATTGTGGAGTGGCCCGTATGTTCTGGCTCACTGGTAAGGTCCTGGAGAGTGGGGTATCTGGCTGTCCAGGCTTGTGGGTGCTGACTCAGATCCCCTCAGCACTGACGCAGGCTGTGTTGCAGGGTTCCAAGAATGTCGCAGGCAAAAAGGTAGGCTTGGGGGTAAGGTAGGATGGGGTTAAGAAAACCAGCAGCAGGAACACACCCTGCTGGATGGCCAGAAAAGCTTAGGGAATTGGGGGTGGGGGGCTGGATTCTGTCCCCCTGGGAAGGTCCCAGAGAGTGGGACTTCCGGCTGTCCGGCCATGTGGCCACAGACTGACTCACCACTCTGGCCCCTCCTATGGTCTGTTTTAATACGTTTTTCTAAAACTTGTATCTTAGCACTCAGATTAGCCAACTTTTTTAGTAGTACAACAAAAATGATAAAACTGATAGTCTACAATTGACATTACATAAATCCCATCTAAATTAGTTATCCCCTCATGTAATTGTTCCATTTTCACACCATCCAGTGTATTATCATACAGAGACCTAACTCTCTCTATTGTAATAGTGTTTCCCAATTTTTAATGTGGGAAAAACTCTCTGTTTTAACTGACTCCCCCTTTAAGACTCCCCACTTGTCTCACCAAACCTGCTGACAGTGACGCTGACATGTGAGGCGCATCCCACCTGAGAGGAGAACACAGGCGGTGTACAGTCTGGCGGAAACAGCAGAGTGGCAGCCCAGGGAGCGAGGGTCTAGGGGAAGCTCGCGACCCACGGGAGAGAGGGAGCCTGAAAAACGCACACGGGGTTGTGCAGAAGAAGCACGTGTGGCAAGAGCCACCTGACGGCGGCGGTTTAGGTGGGTGAAGTCCTGTGGTGTTTGAAGCCCAGGTGCTCTTGAAGTTTGGGTGGTAGCTGGGGCTGCTGCAGAGCAGCTCCAACAGGAAAATCCCGAGCTCACTCTGACGCTTGGAGAAAAAAGAAAAAACAAACCCAGCTGGTGGGCGGTGACTCCAGCGGGAGCCCCTGCAGGTGCCAGAGGCTGCGAGACCACAGGTAAGCAGTTTCTTCACAAATTTGTGCTCTAATGTTGGGCACCAATTGTTGTATGAATTCTAATTGGTCTTGATAATAAAAGCCTGGAGTCAGCCATCAGGATAAATGCTGAAAGACAGAGAGACAAAAGAGCCAGCCACAGCCAACTCTTACCTTGTTAACTCCTCAGCCAAAAAAGGGCCAAACTCCTGTCTCCTCCCTCCTTATAGTCCTCTCTCCACTCAGCTTGTACAGAGCTCCAGACCTCAATGGTTAGCTAGTGTGGCTAGCTCTGCCCTCAGATCTTCAGGCAAGCTTTGTTAGAGCACCAACAAAATATCACCAATCATACCACTCCATACCATAGCACACCACACTAGTCATATCACATCATAAATCCCACAGTACACCACACTAGCCGCACCACATGAATTCCTCGGGGTGATCAAGAATCCCACTATAAGCTAAACTTCATCCCCAGTGGCTGGAGAGGTGGCTCATTCAAGTTAAAAGCACTTTAACTGCCCTGCAGAGGACCCAAGTTTGTTTCCCAAAAAATCACATGGCAGTTCACAACTCTGCGTAATTCCAGTTCTAGGGGACCTGATACCCTCTCCTGACCTCCATGGACACCATGCACGCATGTGGTGCTCATACATAGATGCAGGCAAACACTCATGCACATAAAATAAAATAATTTTAAAAAAAGTAAAATTGGTGATTTAGGCAGAGCTAGGGCACATTATAGACACTTATTTTAATGCCTTATCCATTTATATTCAATGTAACATCTGTGTATAACACACACACACACACACACACACACACACACACAAAACCTACCTCCTTTTTTCTCCCTGCCTGACCACAACCTCAGAAGCAGCAACTTTCCATTCCATGTGACCCTATTTACCTTCCCAAGTGGCTCCATCATCCACTTACTAATTCACTCAATAAATTTTACGAGCTTCTGCTGCGCCAGGCACTGTGTTATCCTGGAGCCTCGTCCAATGGGAGGCCTGATGGTGAGCAGAGAGGACCAGAACCCCAGCAGGGAGAGGGACTCATACCAGGCAGGGCAGAGCAGCATGGCCGCGGCCATGGCTACCAGGAGACTCGCTCCACACCGTGCGCTGTTTCAGGGTTCACCACTGTTAACTCACTGACCTCTCACACAGCACTGTGAGTTACAACTATTATCATCATCTGTTTTACAGACCAGGAAACTCAAGCCCAGAGCAATTAAATATTTCCCCCAAAACCACAATGGGCCTCTGTGGTGGAACAGCATGTTCTAAGGAACACAGAGACCTGGTGGGAAAAATCTCAGACCACAAGGATAACTTGACTTGAACCTAATATCTGTCTCCTTTGTAAGCACAAATCCAACACAGAGAACATGCTATCTAGTGAACGCAAGGTCAGCACACTCTGCAGTAACAGAAGTAGCTGCTGCCTACACACAGATCTGCACCTCCTGCTGCTGTGTTCACAATTCTCTGTGACGAGGACATGAATCACAGTAATACTCCACTATTGATATTACAAGGACACTGTGGTCCTACACGAGGGAAAACAGTTTAACCATTAAGAAAACCTCAGCTGTCAAGGTGGCTCAGTAGGTCAAGGTCTTTGCTGCCAAGTCAAGTCTGATGACCTGAGTTCAATCCCTGGGTCCATGTGAAAGGAAAGAACTGACTCCTACAGGTTATCCTTTGACTTCTACGGGGCACACGGATGGCCACATGTGCGCCCCTCCTCTCAAACACACACAAAGTAAACATTGTAATTTATAGCTATAAAACAGGGAATTTGAAAAAACTTCTTAAGAGATAAGAAGTAAAAAAATATTAAAAATCCTATCAATTAGTTCAGCTGCCAAGGCTAAATTTTAACTGTGTGCACCAGACACTGTACTAGATGCTGGGAAACAGGGGCGAAACTATCCTCGCCCACTGTAGCTGGACCTTTCTGTCAGGACAGCAGCTCCCCAGTAACGACATGGAGATTTACCATTAGTTACAAAAGCTCGGCCAGAGCGTAGGCTTGTCACTAACAAGCTCTTACAACTCACCAACCCATTTCTAATAATCTCCACACTGCCACATGGCTCGTGGCTTTACTTGTCCTCCAGCATGTCGTCCTCCTCCTTCCCAGCATCCTCTGTGTCTGGATGTCTCCCCTCTTCCTCCTGCCTAGCTAAGGGCCATTTAGCTTTCTTTACAATATTCCCAGTGCCCACACTGCTGACAAGGATACACTACAGAGTTAGACTTGACATGAGGCCACAGGAAACCTATCATGAAGGGGCACGAGACAAAGACAAAATGGAAGGCAACGGCAGGACCAGTCAGGAGGCTGCGGCAGCGGTTCAGGTGAAGGACAAGAAGACCCATGGGGGCAGCAGCAGCAGAAATGAAGGAGGGAAAAACAGCTCAACAGAAGAGGAAAGACCTAGCAGTGCACTAGACACAGGAAGAAGAGAGGAGATTAACTCTCAAATGGTATTTCAGCTCTTGGAGGGAAAGAAAAGCAGGGCTTAGCTCAGTGAGCAGTGGCGGAAAGACCTTGCCTCTAAGCAACACTGATGCTTCCACCTGATGTCCAAACTCCTGTCTGACAAAATCTCCATCCTCCTGCCCACACTTCTGACCATGCTCTCAGCCCTGACACTCGTCAAGTACAAAAGCTCTCTTCGGAGAGGCTAGCCTTCTAACCGGTTTCCTTATTCAATTATGTGATAATGAACAGCCAGGGTTGCCATCAAAGGGCTGCAGAGCCTCTGAATCTGTGCTACGGAGTCAGAAGCTGCAGGACCGCACAGGTGAGGCTGACACGGACTCAGCTGGCAGCGGGTTATGGGCACAGGTGACAGACTCTGCGGAGACGGGCAAGGAGCAGCGCACGCCAGGTCGTATTTCAGCTCTGATTACTGAGGATGCTGGGAGTCAAAGAACAAACTCAGCTGCAGTTCAGGGCTGGGTTCCTCTGCTCTAGGTCTAAATTTCTCAGCCTAAAAAACAAGCAGTTGTAATAAAACAGCTTCTAGCCCTGTCTTTCAGGTCAGCACCAGTGTAAAGGGTGGCCCATATTAAATGTTCTGTGCTAAAACAGAAACAAAAAATTCTGCTTTGAAACACTTTCAAAACAGGGAACTGTTCCTCTGCCACTTCCTGGGTTACAGGGCTTACTAGAAACAGTGGGGGTTGATGGTGGGAGGGACAAGGGGAGGGGAAGAAGGAGAGGTCTTGGGTATTAAGACCACATACCCCCACACACACTTTTTTTGGTTTTTCAAGACAGGGTTTCTCTGTAGTTTGGGACCTGCCCTGGAACTAGCTCTTGTAGACAAGGCTGGTCTCGAACTCACAGAGATCCACCTGCCTCTGTCTCCGAGTGCTGGGATTAAAGGCGTGCGCCACTGACCACGGAGCTACATCCCCTTTTCTAACCAACAGTGGAACTGGTTGGGAAGATGTTGATGGTGAGACCAACACCTAGGAGAGTAAGCAACAGCTGAGCACCAGGCCTGGCATCAGACCTGGCTCTGCTCTCAGAAACGGCATGAAAGCACCCCAGCCTCTAGGGCTTTTGTCACAGGATCAACTTCCCATTGGATTTTCATTCCAAGTCAAGGGATGCACTGGGGCCAAAGTAATCAACAGGTCTGCAGAGACGCCAGCCCTAAGAGAGGAAGGACGGCAGGAACTGGACCAGTCCAGACCTCCTTTGTCGGCATGCCTCTAGTTCAACGCAGACTTCCCTCTTCCTGCAAGTATTTACAGTAAGGTCCCCTTTCCAGTGAACTCTCTGATGAGGATAAAGCACTCTAACTTAGGGGTGGGGTTGTAGTTCAGGTAGCAGAAGGGCTGCGCTTGCTCCCAACACTCACACAAACACCAGCTTACAGACACCATGATTTTTAAAGTTAGTGGTGTTTTGGCAATAGACCGTCGTGACGCCTGGTGACGAAAGAGCCTGGCAGCAGAGCACTTGCCTAGCTTTCTGGAAGCCCACGCTCAATGCCCAGTGTTAAAACACAGCCTGTATAGTAAGGTGAGATCAAACAAGACCCACGTTCAACCTGTTTCAAAGGAGCCTTCGCAGCAGCTCAGGGTCAGCTCCCGGCCTCCAGGCCTCCCCTGGCCCTGCGCTGACACTCAGCCTTCCTCCCCGTGTGGAGAGCTAACACACATCACACTGTTCAGGGGAACAGCAGGTTCTGCAGTCAGTCAGCGAGCAGTTCAGATCGCATGTTCTAGCTTAACTTCAGGGTACAGAACTCTGTCAAGTTAAATGTAGGCTGCTCACAGGAATTCGTAATAAAGGGACTTGAAATTCTAGGAAAAAAAATTTTCAATTTAGTATTTTTAACTAATTATTACAGTTACTGAGAGTTCATAATTTGCCAGATATTACAAAAAATTCTCTCCATTTAGGAGGAAAGCTAGTGCCCATGGAGGAAGTCACAGGACCAAGGCTAGACCCCAAGTCTGCATGGCTGCACATGCTTAAAGCTGAATCCACAGCACTTCAGACTGAAACACCAACACAAGGCCAGCGTGTCTGAGAACACTGAGTCCAGCAATTATCTCTCTCATCACCGCCAGCACTCAAAGAATGTTCTGTGAAGCAACGGCCTCCAGCCCCGAAGCCATGCTTTGTGATGTCTCCACTGACAGAAGATGACTGGGCACCACTATTGCTAACTTGTCTGACTGTACACAGCAAACATCCTGATCCTAAAGTCTAGATGAGCACATTCCAGAAGCAGTCTCCAAAGAACTCTAAAAAGCCGAGGGATGTCTGCGCACCAAGAGTCCAGAGGCCAGGCTACTGAGAACACAGCCCTGGACTGGACAGGGGCTCTAAACGCTGGATCAAATACCAGGTGGCAACATCAGCTTCAAGTATGAATTCAATTCAGTAAAACCTTCCCAGAGCCCGGCACAGCTCCACAGCGCCTCAGCATGGCTTCCCTGATGCGGCCTGTCAGGAAGGACTAAGTGTCAATTTTAATATTGGAATTCTTTAATTACAGCTGTTTAAGACAGTTATACACGGCTAGGTACTCTGGCACCAAAGCACTTAGTATGAAAGATGAAAGGCTTCTTGCATGAGTCCAGAGTACAGCCTTGCTGATCGTATGTCACAGAACCACAGGAAGAAGCCGGCATGTCAACTTTCACTGGATTTATGGGCGCCTGTCATTTCCTCTGGCGAATTCACTTCACAAGCAGCTGGCAGAGTAAGTGACTCTAAACTGGCCGGCTTTGTTGTTTGTTATTAACTCTTTCAACAGCAGCTATGGACCTGCAGCTAACTCAAACATGTTCTCGGTTCAAAGGGAACTTAATTATCTCAAGCCAACGGCAGTTCTCCATCAATTGACAGGAAAGACATTAACTGCTACCATAATGATATTCCCAAAGCTAGGATATAAGCACAGAGGAATCACGGCAGAGAATCCTGCAGGAGGAAAGAGCCAGAGGCTGTGATTTGTTACCAATCTTGCAACAAAGCTTTGTTTCCCTTCCACTTGCCACTCACTCCTGTTAAACCTGACCACGGTCAGCAGCAATGAAAATGTAATGAGCAGTCTGGAAACGGTGGCTTGGACTCATCCATCATCCCCGAGGGCTGCCACTAACAAGCCGGGAGATGCCCCTCCCCTGGTCCCCACTCAGAAGCCACCACACCTCTCATTCAGCGAACTGATGGCTTTTCTCCCACTGCGTCCACTCTGCTCATCTCTAAGAGCAGCGCATGACGGCACAGGCCTGTAACACCAGCACCAAGGAGCCCGAGGCAGGAACACCGTCCCGAGACTTCACACACATTTCCTACACACCTGCAGTACGGCACACATGTCCTTGTCACACATATGTATGCATGTGCGTGTGCATGCACACACACACTTACCCAAGACTCGTGATACAGGACAGTGAGGAGATACAGCGCGTAGTCATAGTTCTGTCTCTTCAGAGGGCATCTTTAAGGAGGGAAGAGGTCAAAGTTTTAGCATACAGATAATTCACAAGACATTCTAAAGTCGATAGGTAGAATTCTTTGAATTTTATCTGCCTGAGAATATTCAGGATGGCTGGACTTGGTGACACACCTGGGAGGGAGAGGCAGGTTGATCTCTGTGATTTTGAGTCATCCTGATCTACAGAGAGAGAGAGTGCTAGGCTAGTCAGGATGACATAGTGAGACACTGTCTTCAGAGAGAGAGACTATTCAGGATATTAAATATTATCGTTATTTCTATCTGGGCTCTCATCATTACTGGGGTTATTTGAACATCGTTAGGTTTAAGCTACTTTAAATACGGTACGCCTAAGAAGTTCTCTTTACCATCTCGGAGCTCAGAGCCAGGGAACAGCACCTGATCTAACGAGTCCAGAGCAGGACAGACAAGGCTGGGGAGACAGATCTGCTGCGAAGAGCATCGGCTGCTCGTGCCTGGGGAGACAGATCTGCTGCGAAGAGCATCGGCTGCTCGTGCCTGGGGAGACAGATCTGCTGCGAAGAGCATCGGCTGCTCATGCCTGGGGAGACAGATCTGCTGTGAAGAGCATCGGCTGCTCGTGCCGAGGACCCGAGTTCAGGTCCCAACACTCAGATGGCAGTTCACAAAGCCATCTGTAATTTTAGTTCCAGGGGATCTGATGTTCTCTTCTGGCCTCCATGGCCACTGCATACATGCAGACAAACATTCATATAAATAAAATAGAAATAAATCTTTAAAAAAAAAAAGCAGATGCTGATTCTTTCAAAAATGAGCTGTACTACATGTCTATTGCTGCTAACATTCCAATATTAAGTAAAGCTTCCTATGAGAATGGCATGTGGCACTTTTAGGACAATAGGACAGAAAGATTAACAACGGTTCCAACCTCTTTAAAGTATAAAATAAAAGCCTCATGTGGCTTCTTTAAAAGTCTTTTAACTTTACATAGCTGCCAGCTTAAACCAAATAACTAGATAAACGACAGATACTATCATCAATAGAAAAAGGAGCATTATCAGATGGTGTAAATGTACACACAACTGCACACAGAGGCGCAAGTGCGCGCACACACACACAGAACGCTAGGCTGCGAGGCTCTACCCACCTGTCTGTGGTGATAGTGAGCACGTCAGTGGTCTTGCAATACCGCTCTCCTACAAGTTTTATAAGTTTCTTCTTTGCATGGTTGTCTAAATTCAAACTGGAAAGTTTAACCTTAAAAATACAAGAAAAGAATATGTAAAAAAAAACATATAATTTGCTTAATGAAGAAAGGCAGCACTGCCATTTAAATCAACATTAAGCTCAAAAAAAACAAAACTTGCCCAACTTCTCTGTATGCAGCTAGCAGCCAGCAAAGCACAGAACCCAGCGTTACTCTCGGAAAGGGGAACGGCAAAGCGGACACGGTATGGACACTGCCGCGGTGCTGGCGCTGAAGCACTAACAGAAGAAACCCAATCGCTGTCAGTGCGCTGGACACTCGGACAGCACAGACCTAAGCACTCCCAACCCCTCCGCCGTGAGAGCAGGTTACTGCGTGGCAGAAACTGGTCCAGGAACGGAGATGGCACCCCAACCTGTAGACGCTCCAGGGAAGAGTCAGCTGTCCTCAGAAGCTAATATTGGCTCCACAGCTGTGAGGAGCTTGTCTGGCAGGCTGGCAAAGTGCTTACTGGCATAAAGCCCTGACCACCAAGCCTGGTGACCTGAGCTCCATCATACCCCACACGGTAGAATGAGAAAACAGACTCCTGCAAGTTGCCCTCTGACCACCACAGAAGGACGGACACACACACAGAAGGACGGACACACACACACAGATAGATACACACACAGAGAGAGAGAAAGGACAGACACACACAGACACACACACAGACACACACACACACACACACACACATATGAATACAATTTTTTTGTTTGTTTTTTAAGACAGGGACTCTCAGTAGCTATGGAACCAGTACTGGAAGTTGCTTGAACTCAGAGACCCACCCACCTGTCTCTGCCTCCCAAGTGCTGGGATTAAAGGTGTGCGCCACCACCACCTGGCTCGAATACAATTTTTTTAAGGCTGTGGAGGCTCCCTAGAAAAAACATTTTCTCTCCCTCATCCCCGTTCTGCCTTTTGGCAAACTGGGGATTAAATCACTCTCTGGCACACATTAGGCAAGCACTCTGCCATGTAGCTATAGTCCTAGCTTAGAGTCTTTTCTCTAAAGGGCGACTCTGTGGCTCAGTGGGGAGTGTTGCCGTGCATATCTGCAGGATCTCAGGTACAATCCCCGGCAAGGCCAGGAGAGAAACGCTGTTTCTAGTTCTACTGGAACATGTAGGAGACAGAACCTAGGTAAATGGTACTCATTATGTAGCCCAAGTACCTCAGGCGTGAGACTGTCACCCTAGCCTCTTCACTGCGAGGATCACAGGCCTGTGCCACCAGGCCACCTCTAAACTGGATTATTTACAGGTATGTCTCAGAGCATCTGGAGTTTCAAGATGCACTGGTACCGGAGTGGTTCTCAGTGTACTGGCCTCCAGCTCCACTTCCCATGGAGTTAGTCTTCCTGAAGACACACTGGGAACACAGGACTGAATGAGAACTCTTTAGTGCGCAGAGAACTGTGTCAAGGGTTAAGGTATTAACCAGAGATAGATAAGTGATGTAGGAGGGTCTTCTGTCTATGTGTTACTTTCATTGGTTAACAAAGAAACTGCCTTGGCTTTTTGACAAGGCAGAATTTAGATAGGTGGAGTAGACTGAACAGAATGCTGGGAGAAAGAAAGCAGAGGCAGGCAGACACTATGAAGCTCCGGCCTGAGACGGACGTAGGTTAGAATCTTCCCAGTAAGCCACAACCACGTGGTGACACACAGATTATTAAAAATGGGTTAAAAGAATATGTAAGAGTTAGCCAAGAAGAGGCTAGAAATAATGGGCCAGGCAGTGTTTAAAAGAATACAGTTTCCATGTAATTATTTTGGGTAAAGCTAGCCAGGCAGCCGGGAGCAGGAACGTATCCGCGCTCCTATCACTACAGATAAGTCTGACATTAGAATATAGTTCAATAAAATACTATTAACCTATTTTTTGTTATTATAATAAAATTTCTAAAGTTGATTGATGTGGGATTCCCCTCTGTATGCTGTGAATACCATTGGTTAATAAAGAAACTGCTTAGGCCTGCAGAGGGAATAAAGGTAGGCAGGAAAAACTTAGCTGAATGCTGGGAGAAAGGAGGTGGAGTTAGAGAGAAGCCACCCACGTAGCCCCGCTGGAGACAGACACTGGAACTTTATCCAGTAAGCCATTGCTACGTGGCGATACACAGATTAATAGAAATGGGTTAAATTAAGATGTAAGAATTAGCCAATAAAAAGCTAGAGCTAATGGGCCAAGCAGTGATTGAAATAATACAGTTTCTGTGTGGTTATTTCAGGGCTGAGCAGCTGAGAACCAACATGCAGCCTCCCATCAACAGTTGATCAACTTTATAAAGAAACAGGCTTATTCATCTGCAGTTCTGGGGGTACAAGAACATGCCACTGGCCCTGTAGGAAGGAACAACCACATCACAAGACAGGGAGCCAAGACGGCATCTCAGGCTTAGCTTCTCCACTAGCAGCTTGCTCTGTGAAGAACTCCCCAGGTTTCACAAGCACTGCCAGTCCCTCCCTCCCCAGGAGGGTACTCCATGACTTAAGAACCTCCACAGGTCCCAGTTCATCATTGCCACATTGAACACCAAGCTCCCAAAACCTAAGTCTTCAGGGACAGGTGGCAACCATATCCCTGTCACAGCAAGCACAGTTTCTTCTCTGGAAGGCATCAGGAGTAAGAAGGAGCTGAAACCTCAGGAAGAAGAAAAGAGGCTAGGCAGGACTCTCAGATTCTACCGTCTTCATCTCTTAGTTCAGTATCCCTGGCCTTCTGTCATGACACCACTGCACGGCAGCCTATTCCATTTCTCCACTGAATTCCAACCTCTGAGGGGAGAACAGTGAATACTCTGTTCTTGGCAATAGTGAAGGTTAAGTGTTTGGTAAATTAACATACAAAGTTTAAAAAGAAAGGAACTGAGTCATGGTGCATGCCCACCACCCCAGCAGTTAGGAGGATCTCAAATTCAAGACAGCTGGGGTTCCACAGTGAGACCCTGTCTCTGCAACACTGCCCTCTGCAGGCGAGGAGAGCCATTGCTGTCTTCTGGAGAGAACGTGCATCAACAAGCAGGTTATTAACCTGATAAACAAGCAACTCACTGTGCTGACTGACAGGTAATATGGAGTGCCAATGTATGTGTGTGTATCCACACGCAGCGACAACATGCAGTGAGAGGAGCACCTTTCACAGTAGGTAGCACGGGAATACACCTGGTAGGGTATATTAGGTATACCCTAATGAGAATATAGTGATTTTTCTTTTAAACATCTATGAAATTATAACATTAAACAATAACATTTTAAATTCCAATTTTTAATGCCAGTGTTCAAAAAAGTGGCAGCAATGTTGATTATTACTGCAATCACTGTTTTAAAACTCATATTTACATAAGCATCCTAGATAAAAAAGATTCTAGCCAGACTCTGAAGCTCCTCAGAAGTGGCTCTGTGGCACATTCACTCTGGCTTCAAGGCCAAATGACACTCACAGCCTCACTTCACAAGCTGTGCATTCCACACAGTCCTGAGCTAGGAACACTATCCCCAAACAACGCTGCCACTTCCGGCCACAGGCGGCTGTAGTGAGACGTGCGATCCTCCAATGGCTACGAATTAACTCAAGAACTACACACACTGAAGAGCACCCAAGGACATAAAATGTCTCCCACATACACAAGCAAATGTGACAGAGCTGTGACAGCCACATAAGAGCCGAGCCAGGCTTCCAGTGTGCCTTGCTCTGTAGCTTCAGGTCCCTTTATCTCCCACAAAGACTGCTTTCTCAGGACGACTAAGTTCACAGGGTTTTTGCAGAAATATATGAGAGTAACAGGAGAAAGCACTTTTGTTTGTTTTTTGAGACAGGGTTTCTCTGTAGCTTTAGAGAATGTCCTGGAACTAGCTCTGTGCACTAGGCTGGTCTTGAACTCACAGAGATCACCTCTGCCACTCACAGAGATCACCTCTGCCTCCAAGTGCTGGGATTAAAGGTGTGCACCACCACCGCCCAGCTGAGGAAAGCACTTTTAAAGTAAAGTCTTACACAAACATAAAGCGTCTCTAATTCTGAGCAACTTTTCTGACTATGGAGAAATTCTGTAGATGTGCACGGTGGGGCCTGGAGAAGCGGCTGCACAAGTATACCGTCTTTCATTCGGATCCCAGCTCCCACGGAAACATCAGGACTGCCTGTAACTGCAGCTCAGGAGACGGAGGAGGAGACGGGGTCTCCTGAGCAGGCTGGCTAGCCAGATCCACAAGCTCTGGGTTCACAGGACAGGTCCTGCCTTAACCAGTTAATAAGATGATTCCTGACTCCAGCCCAGGACCTCCATACATGTTTACATAGACAAGCACTCACACATACACATGAGCCCACAAACACACAAACAAGCATGCCCACATGCACATACATACGGAAACAAGCAAGCACACAAACACAAAAACAAGCATATATGCATGCACACACATGTACAAACACATATGTATATACACAGAAAGCATGCACACACATATATACACAACACATTCACAGGAAAACAGGCATACATAAATGTTCACAGGCCACACAATAAAGTGATCCCTCTAAATACTATTGCTGTGGTTTGGACGAGAATGTCCCCACAGGCTCATGTGTCTGAACACTTTATCTGTAGGTGGTGGTGCTGTACTGAGACATTACAGAACCTCTGGGAAGCAGGGTCTGGCTGGAGGAATCAGCAAGCTGGGAGGACAGCCTCCATGTTACGGTGTGGCTCCACATCCCGGCCAAGCTTACTGCTTACAGATGCAGAGGCATGAGCGAGCTGCCCCCACGCTCCTGTTGCTATGTTTTCCCCACTGTGAAAGGGTAGGGTAGCAAGGCTGTCCTGAACTGCTTCTGTTAGGTGCTCTGTCTCAGTAATAGGAAGTCATGAATGCAACTATATGACAGAATTTGTTTTCCTTCTCCACCCTGACATAGTTTAGTCCCCAGAATTCATGTAAAGGTGGAAGGAGAGCACCAACTCCACAGAACAAAACTAATGACTGTTTTAATAATCGCTAGCCATGTTTATTCCTAGAAGATACAATGATCATATTACAATGCCCACACAATACCATCCCATTAAACACAAAGCATGACTGAGCAGTAAAACACGCGTTCCTTTTATAATGGCATACGAAATGCACTCAGAATCCATCTAACAACGGCCACGGTGTGAGTGCTCCTCTCACCCTCAGCGTCACCACCCGTGCTTTGGGGTTCCGAACAGATGGTCCTGAGGACACGTAGTCAGCTGTGTCGATCTCGACTGGAAAATGCTTCTCACATTTCTCATCACTGTCCAGTGCAGCTGGCCACTCCGTGCAGAAATCTGAGAAGATGAAAAGCCATCTCATTCACAGCTCTGTAAATAATCGCCACGTGACACGGGCCAGAGACAGGACAGCCACGGGTAGACTCCGGAGCCACAGAAGCACACAGCTGTCCTCTGACTGGACCTTTCCTCTGCGGTCCACCCTACCCTGATAATGTTCAGTTTAGTGGGGAGCAGGGATGCTGGGGTATGGCTGGAGAGTTTACCGTGCCCACAGCCCAGTCCAACACTGAAACCGAGAACACTCCGTGATGGACGTGCCAGGCTCTGTGAGAAGCTACTGTTTAACCCCTCTTTCCCAACAACAAGCAGACAGCTTGGTGCCCAGAGTCTACTGCTTGTGAACAACAAGAAGGAATGATAATCATTCCCAAATCAACAACACTACAAAGATCAACCGACAAAAACTGGAACCCTGGAAGGAGCTAAGTCCTGTCAGCGTCCTTCCTGAATCTGACGTATACCATCACCAGAGGGTCCAAACACTAACTCTTGTTCTTTCATGTGACCCCGGTGAGCAGTGGGGTGACCCTATACAGAAGGTAGTCCCAGGTCTCAGACCCAGACCACAGTAATTTTTCAAGTGCTTATGGACAGGGTTCTCACTCCCCAAGCTGAGGTATAAACTCAGTTCCCAGTTTGTTGATGGGGAGAAGCTGCCAGCTTCCTAGTTACTGGTATCTGACTTCACAGCACCCTACGTGGTCAAGTCTGCATGGAAGAGGTGTTAGCTGAGGATGAAGACTTCTCACACCAGGGCTCTTCTCAGTCCTTGAAGAGCCCCACTCTAAGAGCAAATGAAAGCAACCGGCTCCTCAGGCTGTGAACAGAGGACCTCACAGACTCAGGCTTCCCCTGCAAAGCACACTGTGAGAAAAGCTGGCCATCTCTGTGACACATAACCAGGGACACGGAGAGGCCTTCGCCTGTGACACTGCCCCAAGCTAACAATTTCCCAACTGTAGTACTTTGTTCACCTTCCTTTAGGCTTCATCAGAGTCAGTAAAATGTCACTCTGACGTCAGTGGCTTGTGCTGATGCAGCAGGACGTCATGAGTTCAAAGCCACCTGGGCTACACAGGGGTGCCAGCCAGACCGAGCCACATTGTGAGCCACAAAACAAAACCCCACAAAACAACAAACCCCTAAAGCCTGTATGTGAGGGAAGGAAGGCATCACTGAAATGGAGAATATTTTGATATGAAGAAAAGACGAGAGGGCAGAGCTGACCGTCATTTCCACCGTGGACTCAGGCAGCACCCTACGCCAGGACGCAGGCCACCAGCCACTCGTAGAGACAATCTGATCAGTTCACAGACTTTTGGTTTTGTACAGAATAGTTTTTTCTTTTAAACTGCAAATAAGTTATTTCAATCACCAGATGATAATTACAGTTTTTACATTAAATTACCTAAATTATGTGCCCCCAAAAACCACAGCCAAGTGGGAAGCACATAATAGCCCATTAGCGTCTGATAGGTGCAGCATGGCCGACTCTGAAGAGCCTCGGCGTCTATGGAACTTCTCCACTGCCTGTTCAGCCTTGGGAAATTACTCAACTTTCCTACATCTCACATTTTCCACTTGCAAGTTAGATATAAAATCTGAAGTGACCTATTTTGAAAGGAAACTGAGAAGAAATGCTGAAGAACCTTGAGTCTTTTGGAAGCTGCACTCTCAAGCCAGAGACGGCAGAGGTGTAATTAGGAAATGTGAAAGTGCTCATTTATGCTCTGCAGAAACATGAATGTGCTATACAGAAGCCTTCGTTTCAGTCTAGGAACTAGAGAACTCCTTCATCAAAACAATCAGTTGCTAGAATACAAGCACATTTAAAAATAATGTTTAAAAGAGAAAAATGGGATTGGCAAATTGGCTCAGAGAGTAGAGGCTTGCTGCCAAGGCTGACCATCTGAGCTTGATCCCAGGGACCCACATGGAGGAAGGAGAACTGAGTCTCATAAGATGTCCCTGACCTCCATATGCACACCATGGCCAGCACATGCCCTAACATGCATATATGCACATACAGAATAAATGTAATTTTAAAATTACTTTTTTAAAAATTAAAAAGATTTAAAAAATGTAATTTATCACAGTATATAGGAATGCATTTGTTCATTGGCTTTTATAAGATAAAAAAATGGAATTCAATCTGTGGAACATCAGAAGTGGGACATCAATTTGGAACAGTTGTCACTTTTAGATATGTCCTAGGTTTTGATCTTTTCCTAAAAAGTCAGAACAAGTCCTCTACACACAGACAGAGCCTCTGATGGGATAACCAGGGACACTAGGATGCCACCTGAAGGTGCTTACTCTTCAACTACAGAATATCCAACAGCTGCAGATAGGAACACAAAGGCGCTTATCCTGTATGTGAGTACACACACACACACACACACACACACACACACACACACACAACACACAAGAGAACTACACGAAAATGTTTGCTTTCAAGTCATTGCTGCCGGTGGGAGTGGCGTTCCTCCACAGCTCACTTGTGTGAGCTGGTGACATTGCTTTGGGAGTCTGTCGAACCTTTAGGAGGTAGGGACGAGCTGGAGGAAACTGGTGTGGGGTTACTGTTCTGCTTCCTGATCTGCCAAGACAGTAAGTCAGTAAGCCACTTTACACTCCACCTGTGTCAGTCAGGAGCCCATAGCCACACCTTCCCTGCCATGACAGGTTAGAATCCCTCCAATTATGAACCCAAACAAATCTCCCACAAGTTGTTTCAGTTGGGTAGTGGGTCATAGTACAAGAAAAGTACTAATAATTCACTGGGCGGTGGTGGCGCATGCTTTTAATTCCAGCGCTTGGGAGGCAGAGGCAGGCGGATCTCTGTGAGTTTGAGGCCAGCCTGGTCTACAAGAGCTAGTTCCAGGACAGGGTCCAAAGCTACAGAGAAACCCTATCTCAAAAAACAAAACAAAACAAGTTCTACTAATCCATGTGAGAAGGAGAAGGCCACGATGCAGGTGGATGACAGACACGCCAACGCCCAGGGAGCAACAGATCTGGAGTCAGCCGCTCTGGAGCTGCAGTGGCCGTGTCCCTGCAGTTCCCGCTGCTCTGCATTCGCAAGGCACACAAAGCACACACTGTGAGTACAAACAAACTCGGTTCTCTGGAAGGGGTTACAAGAACTAAGTGATGACTGAGATTGTTCTGGGATGAGAGGCAGGGATGGAATAGCAGGAGGCTTCAACTATTTGATTGGCCACATGTACGAATCACTTTTAAGTTGTCAGTGTTAAAAATTAAGCAGGCCAAATCTGAATCATGAGACAGAGGCAGGAAGATCACTGCAAGGTGGAGGCCAGTTTTCTAAAGAGCATGTTTCAGATTAACCTGGGCTACACAGCAAGATCCTGCCTCAGAGAGAGAGAGAGAGAGAGAGAGAGAGAGAAAGAGAGAGGGGGGGGCAAGCAGGCAGAAATTTTAGAAACAACTCAAGGCTAACGGCTGTGTGGTGTCCCACTGCTGACCCTCCGGCGGTTCGGCTACTCAGCACCATCCTGCACTCTTAAGCCCGAGTTTCGCTCATCTGAATATGTTAGTAAAGCTGCAGCGCTCTGTCCAGTCCACACAAGCGCGTTCTCTACCTCAACAGCAAGTGCTGAGCCCACCAACAAGCGAGAATCACAGCAGGTGGATCTAGTCCAGTGTAGGGGGGAAGCCAGCTTAGGGTTGTGGGGTGTCCTGGAGACCTCCAAAACAGGACAAATGGTAGCCCCTGCTCTTGGCTATCCAGCAGCACTTCACAGGAGACCCTATTGCTGAACAGAGCGGTGAGCCGGTACTGACCGAGCTTCCATCACACTGGCTAGCTGACACAGTTCCAGAAGTGACTACGCAAGCTGCCAGGGTAAAAATCATTAGCGGTTTCACGGAGCTATGTTACAATAACAAATCATAAGGCATGATACGCCCATGTGTGACAGTGACACATACATCATGAGGCCGCCAGCCACTTAAGGATGGGATGTAATCCCCTCCAAGCAGACACATGCCCAATATGGTAAATCTGGTCGAGAGTCCACAAGTGGGGAGCACGCAGGCCCCGGGGTGAACATACTATTATCTGGCTCACGGACACAGCAAGAAACTGTCCTCTAAATTCACATCTCTATACAACAGATTAGGGCAGCTCTGGGACCACATCAAAGCAGGGGACAGTGCAGGAGACAGTGGTTAGTTTTGATTTCACTACTGGCTAAGTGTCTGGAAGGCTCAACAAGCACTGGGACGTCTCATTACTCCACCCCAAGGCTTAGGGACCGTCACAGAAGAGAGGGCGGAGAAACTGCAGCTGTGGTTACCCACACAAGAGCACTCCAGTCAACAGAGGGGCGGGGGGGGGGGGGGGCTCTGAGTCCCTGTCCCCAGATGAGGAGCCAATGATGGCCAATGTCTTCTTGGAGAGGGAGATTCAGACTTCCTTATTCCAAGCAGGTCAACCCCTGCTGCCATGGATGGCCCATGAACTTAGGAGTGGGAGGTGTTATTAAGGTGTGGTTAAGGTGAATATGATAAAAATATACTGCATGCATGGACGGGAATTTCATACTTTCACACTTGAACTCATTCACTTTATGGAATGAACCATATGTAGGATGACCAACAATATGGAAAATGCAGCAATTCACCTCTTGGATAAATGTACTGCCCTGAAGGACAGTATTTCAGGAAAGACTCACGGTGGCTTCTTACGATCAACTGCAACTCTACAGACATGACCCCACTCCAGTGGAGAGGGCAGGACACATAGCCAGACGAGCAACTCTGTGCTCACACTCTTACAGTGACGCCGGCCATCTGCTGTTGTGGATGAAGACGTATGGCTGTGATTGGTGTGCTAAGGAGCTGAACAGCCAATAGCTAGGCAGGAGAGATAGGCAGGACTTCGGGCACACAGAGAGCCTGGAAAGAAGAAAGGCGGAGTCGCCGGCCAGACATGGAAGAAGCAGGAGGGTAGGACAGAGTAAAGGTAACCTGATGTAGGTGGGCCTTCTGTTATGTGTTATTTTCATTGGTTAATAAAGAGACTGCCTTGGCCCTCTGATAGGACAGAAAATTTGGTAGGCAGAGTAAACAGAACAGAATGCTGGGAAGAGGGCAATGAGGCAGACGCCATGGAGGCAGCCACCAGGTCAGACATGCTGAATCTTTCCCGGTAAGCCACCACCTCGTGGTGCTACACAGATTATTAGAAATGGGTTAATCAAGATGTGAGAGTTAGCCAGTAACTAACTCTCTAGAGATAATGGGCCAGGCAGTGTTTAAATGAATACAATTTGTGTGTTGTTATTTCCGGGGCTAAGCTAGCCATGCGGGAGCCGGGCAGGATGAAAAGCAGGCCTGCCCGCAGCTCCTTCTACAATAACCAAGTCACATAGAAAAATAGAGGTTAAAAGATACGGGTTAATTTAAGTTATAAGAACTAGTTAGGAACAAGCCTAAGCTAAGGCTGCCCTTTCATAATTAGTAAGTCTCATGTCATTATTTGTGAGCAGGAAGCCTAAAGACAAATCAGTCTACAATCTGCTTCTGCTACTGTCCATCTATCAAATATTCTAATTTTTAAATATAAAACGGAACTAGGGTAACACAGACTACCTTCTGGTGAGTAAATACAACGTGCATAGCCATGCCTTAGTTTCAACCTCTATTTGTTTTTGATGAGTTTACAGTGCTCAGCAATAATTATTTATAAAAGGGCTGAGAGGTGGCTCTGCAGTTAAGAGCTGCTCTTCCAGAGAGGGATCTAGGTTTGAGTTCCAGGACTCAGTGGCTGATAACCATGTTTAACTCCAGTTCCAGGGGACCTGACACCCTTTCCCAGCCTCCTTGGGTACTAGGCATGCATGCACATGGCAGACACATATGCATGCAGCTAAAACGCCCACATGCAAGACACACATAATAATAACAAACATGAACTGCTGCTTATACACTGACCATCTTAAACTATTTACAAACTGCTGTTAACAGAGAAAGAGGCAGAAGGGTGGTGCCCTCTGGGAGCACTACCACATTACAGGATTTGGTGGGAATACATAAATCTCAGGCTAGCTTGGGCTACACAGCAATATCCAGGCCATCCTGGGCTCTCTAGTAAAGAAGAACAAAACCCTCTCAACAAAACAAAAATTAAAGGAAAGAGACAGTGACTCAGAATGTGAGGCTCTGTCTCATCAGACTCAAGTCTTTCTGCATGTTAAACCAGCCCCAGGCTCCCAGAGGAAAGCATACCTTTTAGAGCTGCACAGTGCCTCCTAATCGCCACAGGAGTCAGATGCAGGAAATTTGGGATCTAAAACAGAGCGGTTTTAAAAGTATAAGTTACAGTCAAATCTCCCCCAGCCACCCCTTTTTGTGAGCTGGAGTCTCAACATACTTCCTAGATATTCTCAAACTCACAGGCTCTAGTGACCTTCCTGCTCAAGTCTCCTGAGCAGCTGGGCTACAACCATGCATCACATGCACTATGTCACAAATGCACGAGAAGGATCACATTCCTATAGCCTGAACCAGGACCAATAAATCACATAATAAAAGGTGACAGCTCTTCCGCAGCATCAGCTCCAAGCCCCGAGACTCTCTATGATTCATTTCCGATACACCAGCATCAGGCAGCACTCACCCTTCATTTTACATGTCTTACAAGACAGCAATCATGTTAAAACATAAACACTTCCATAGCATTCTTTATGCCATGTATCTACAGCATTCGTGTGCTAGTCCATTATAAAACCAAAGGCATTCAGGGTGTGTTAGCTCACACTGGTAATTCCAGCACTCAGGGAAACTGAGGCAGGGAGACTGTGAAGGCAAGGTCACCCCAGACTGCACAACAAGACAGTCTCATAAATCCAGAAAACGACAACAATAATAATTCTGAAAGCATGTAACACCACCAATCTGTCAATCACCCAATTCTCCAAGAAACCAGGCACATTATTTCTGCTCACACACAATAAGCACTTCACAAACTGAATGAACAAAGCTAGCAAATCTCCACTAGACAGATGACTGTATTTATGTATTAACTAAGTTTCTGAGTAAGAGTTTCTTGCAGCCCAGGCCAGCCCGACACTTGCTGTGGACTCCTGATGCCCCTGCCTCCCAAGCACTGGAACTGCGAGCATGCCCATCACACCAGCTCTTATCTGACCAGTCTAATGACATCAAGAACACATTCACACTGACACAGCACAGCATAGAGTCAAAATTGAGAAAGATCAAGAGTTGATTCCTTTCAAACAAGTAACTCTTACCAGCATAACTTTTTAAATGGAATCTAAGTGTTACTGTTTTAAAAAAGTTATTCATGTTCTTTTTTATGCATGAGGGTTCTACCTGCATGTATGTATGTACGCCCTGCATGCCTAGAACTGGAGTCAGTCAGACCGTGCTGACCCCAGGGATTGGAGTTAGATGGTTGTGAGTTACCATGTGCATGTATGTACGTACACTCTGCATGCCTGGAGCTGGAGTCAGTCAGACCAGGGAAATAAAGAGAACTACACGCCAGGATTATGGAATGGGTGGCTTTTTTGTTGCTACTCTCTCTTTTTTATTTTATATTTATTTACTTTTATTTGGAGACAGGGTTTCTCTGTAGCTTTGGAGTCTGTCCTGAAACTAGCGCTTGTAGACCAGGCTGGTATCGATCTCAGAGATCCGCCTGCCTCTGCCTCCCGAGTGCTGGGATAAAGGCACATGCCACCTGTTCTTTTATTTTTGAAACATAAAAATGTAAATCCTAGGATCACAAAAGAAAAGTAGATGATGCAGATCAGGCAGGGAGCATGCTCAGTGACCCAGCTCAGGAACAGATGTCAGCACCGATAGGGATGTGACAGTCTTCTGTCTGCACCAAGTTCCCTTCATCTGAAGGTCTGTCTGTCTCCTGTCTGCCTGGAAATGCTCTCCTGGGCAAGTCTCACTAAGCCACTACTGGCTGCAGCGCCCCATGTCCTTCCTGTCCTGCCCCCTCTTCTCTTTAACAAAGTGTCAGAACTCTAGCACATGGACGTGGAAACAGGGGGAGCAGACACAGTGAGTGTGAGGCCACTCTGGCTGTGACTTCCCTCAGAGCAATCATCAGTACGCCATCCGCATGCTGGTCCTCAGCATCAGGTTGTTCTGCCCTCCTTGGTTCTACTTGAAGGACACAACAGCAAGGCCCTAACACAAAGGGCAGGGAGGGGATGAGCACCCACCTGGGCTGGGAGAGTCCTTTGCACACTGTGAAGATGCTTTACTCTCATTGGTTTAATAGAGCCAACTGGCCAACAGCTAGACAGAAAGAAGTCAGGCGGGAGAGCCAGACTGAGAGAACACTGGGAAGAAGGAGAGCGGAGTCACCAGCCAGATGCAGAGGAAGTAGAAAATGAATGGGCTGTACTGAAAAAAGGCACAGCTCGTGGTAGGGCATAGATAAGAAATACGGTTGGGTTGAAAGAGTTAGTAACAAGCCTAAGCTCTTGGACGAACATTTTATTAATGAGTCTCTGTGTGGTTATTTGGGAGTGGGCTGGTAGTACAGAAAAGTCCACCTCCGCCCACCGCAGAGCTGTCTGAGCCCTGACCCAGCTCCTCACCTTCAACAGCTCCAGATTTCCCTCCTTTGCCAAGGGCACACCCTTCTTTACTGGGTACCCCATTCGGACAGGCAGAGGAACAGCAGAGGGTTTAAATGGCGCTGCAACAGGGTAGACACTGGGCCAGTCCTGGTCAACATCCATCTTCTCCGTCCTCGGAGGCAGCGCCTAAGAAACAGAAAAGACTTAAAATTTTAAAATATAAACATATTCTTTAATTTTAAGACAAAAGCTATAACTAAGATACCTAAAAGTTGCAAAACCTGAATTCCAGGACTGAGAGAGACAGAGAAAGGCTATGCACACCTGAATTTGACCCTGGGAATCCGAGGTGGAAGGAAAGAACCAACTCAACAGAGCTGTCCTCCAAACTCCACCCTGCATCTGAGGCACCCACACAATAAACACACATAACGACAAATAAAATAGATGTATTCCCAAAAAAGTCGTTGCTTAACTAACTCAGCATCAATACCTCTGCAAAGCTGCTACAAATTATGACAAGCTCCCCTTAATATCACGTTTCCTTCACAAGAATTAAACAATCTGTTTATGCAGTTTATGAAATGTTTATGAAGTTTATAAAAACCTCAATGACATAAGTCAACACAAGATGATGCTAAGAACTTGGAGACTGCTGGGCGGAACCCCAACAACTGGGTATGGTGCTCCATTCCCATAAGCAGTGCTCAGAAGCTCTAGGCCAGGGTCTGGAGAGATGGCTCAGCAGTTAAGAGCACTGGCTGCTTTGGCAGGAGACCCAGGTTCAGTTCCCAGCACCCACATGGTGGCTCATAACTGTCTGTAACTCCAGGTCTAGACCTTCTGACACTTCCTATGGCCTCTTTGGCCCACACATGGTACACATATACATATACAGGCTAAACGCTCATACACACAAAATAGATATTTTAACATTTTTTAGAAAAAAATTCTAGGTCATACTTCTTCTTACAAAGCAAGTTAAAGGCTACAGGAGACCCTGCCTCAAAAGAGGAGGAAATAGTATGGGTGGGTGGGGGAATAGTAAAGGTGGGTGGGGCAGTGGGGAGGGAACAGTACAGGAGGGTGGGCAGTGGGAGGAACTTGGGAATAAGGGAGATAAGGAGTGTAAATATTTAGGGGCCAGAGAGATGGCCCAGCAAGTAAAGGTGCTGCCACCAAGGCTGACAACCTGAATTCAAAACCTGGGACCCAGACAGTAGAGAAAACTGTCTCCAATAGTTGTCCTCTGACCTTCATATATATGTACAACACTCACACATACAGACAGATACATTCACAGTTAAGAGGAAGCACTTTGAGATAAATTTCAAAGTTAAATAGAGATAGTGACTTGAAAGCTTAGTCAGTCACGTTAACACACTTGTATGCACGCAAAAGTGTACACAGAAGGGATAGCCTCCGTGCAAAAAGAGGGTTTGGGATTAAAGGCACGACTCAGTGGTTGAGAGCATTTACTGTTTGTCCCCAGCACCCACATCAGGTGGCTCACAATCACCCGAAACTCCAGTTCCAGGGAGCTGATGTCTTCTGACATGCACGTGACAAGCTCTATGCTCATCAGCTGACCTTAACCCCTGAAGATGCCCTGAGAGGAACCGATGGGGTGATTGCTGACTGCTGAAGGTGTCACCAGTTTGTACTCTGGCTCACACCTGTGCTCTGGGCACGCATGAGAGAGTCTACCCTAAAGCTGTCGTGTTCTTACACTAACCATTATTAACAGGGCTATGGTAGGCCCAGAGCCCTGAGAAGTGAGTCTACCCCTAAAGCTGCTGCATTCTTACACCAACTATTAACAGGCTACGGCAGCTCCAAAGCCCTGAGAAGCATCCTCTGGCAGCATCCTCGGCCTCACTTTAGGACTCAGAAATCAAGACAGAGACAAGTAAATATGTGTGTACCTTTCTTTTCATTGACCTTTCACTTCTGGATGCTGGACCTGAAAGACAAGAATTCATAATGCAGCATTGTTCGAAATCACTGGCTGCAGTTCTAATATAACTTAAGGCATTCAGGAACAATAAAATGACAACCAATTTTCTTCACATTCAAAATGGAAAGCGGGAACAAAGAAATTCCATGGCAAAAGCAAGTGCATTCTTAGTTCAAGACGGAAGAGCCAGGGCACAGTCACAACCTGAACAAATCTCCAAAAATATAAACAACTCAATGTTCAATTATGTGGGGTTCACTCATGAGCTGGACTCCTCGAAGGGCTTGGGTCACTTCTGGCTCTGACCTCTACAGCACGCAAAGGTATCTGCTCAGCTCAGGGTCAGCTCCACCCACACCGGCTGCTGCTCCTGGTGGCTATCCCAAGGTACCAGCATCTCCAAATGCTAGGGTCTTCTGTGAAACTCGGCTACACTCACCCACGCCTCTTCTGAGCTATCTTCATGGGGTCAAGCCTCGACTTTTCTCCACAGCCCCTTCAATCCTGGGGCTTTCACAGCTACTGCAGCAGCACCTTCAGTGGCCTCTCGTGGCTCCCACACTACCAAGCTTCATCTGCTTTTCAAGACCCCTTCATGCCTTCAAAACTAGCACCACCATTACCAAGCTGGGCTGCCTGAGGGAGGTACAACCTTGGTCACCTCTGGAACACCTCTGTGTGCTGACTCTTGGAAAACACTTCCCAGATATCACCTCAATGATGCCAGGCTCTTTCTCAGCTCCAGATAATTATCAGCCCCGATTCAGTGCTGATTTCAGTGAAACAAAGGTTTTAACTTCAGTTGTTCTGGACTCTTGGTTGCTGTTTTTGTTTGGTTTTTTGCTTTGTTTGTTTTTGTGGGGTTTTTTTGGGTTTTGTTTGTTTGTTTGTTTTTTGAGATGGAGTTTCTCTGTGCAACAGTCCTGGCTGTCACAGTATCTGCTTTGTAAGCAAGGTTCTCGACCTCACAGAGATCCCCTGCCTCTGACTCCCAAGTGCTGGGATTAAAAGAGTGTAGGCATGCGCCACTACTGTCTAGCATTCTGGTCAACTCTGGCTAACCAGACACCACAGATTCTTGACACAAACAGCCCAGCAGAGTCTTTGCTTCCTCTGAAACTTCAAAGCCAGGGCTCCATCCTCTACACTGCTCTCAACATTCTTATCTTCAAGGCTCTAACCGCACCGACCACTGAGCTCCGAATGCTCCAACGCTCTTCTAACCCAAAGTTCCAAAGTTCTTCCCAATCCTCCCTAAAACACGGTCAAGACTGTCACAGCAATACCCACAGGTTCTTCTCTCTGGAGAATAAAGTGGGCAATAACTCCAGAGGACACAAACTTGAAGCTAAGGCTGGAGGGCTAGTGGGAGGCAGCCATGAAAGCAGGCGGGCGAGACGTCTCAGGCCAGCGGAGCATGCTTCAGCAGCCCAGACAGCAAGGCTGGATCCACGCAGAGATTAGCACGGCCCTGTATCAGAACGACAGGCGTCCATAGTCTTACAGCCTTGCAACATTTCATTCTTGGGTTTTAGAAAAATAAACTTTTCAGGCAGTACTTGCCCCTGAACTAGACTATACGGCATCGATTATACATTTTATTCTCCTTGCTGAGAATCTAAGGCTTGTCGGATGTTTTCATGCAGAAAAACTCTAAACCAGGTCAAGGCGATGGAAGGATTCTAGGAACCCCAGATCCCTGGTACCAGAGTTCTGACTGGGCACAGCCCACGGTCCTGCAGTGGACTGGGGGCACTGCTTGCTTGAAGTTCTCAGAGAATTCCTCTTGCAATGATGGAACTATGGGACTCCGAGGTATTCTGAAGAGATACCCCTTGGTCAGAAGGTAAGGAGCTGTGGAAGAACACTAAAGAAAGCAGGAACTCGATGGGGTAACTCTCAGTCACTGCTATGACGGGCACTCTAGAGTCCTTCTACAGTACTATTCGTATTAAGACTGAATCCACAAAGAAACGAGCACCATCCCTTGTCAGTGATGCAGATTGGGGACACCTGCAGCCTCACACTTGCTACTGAGAAGCAGGAATAATGCTCACTCAGCACCTGGACACATCTGCACAGCACCAAATGCCCCTCTTTGTCTGACCCTGTGCTGTATAGACTAGCTTCCCAGCTAGGAAGAGATAGTAGAGAATGTGGAAACAAACTCAAACTCAGTGTGGCCGATAATGAAGAAAGACTGACAACGAAAAAGAGGACCAAGATATTTCATGTGCTTCACCGACAAGGCAGGCGGCAAAGGCCCTGCTTTCCTCCTTTCCAGTCCCTGCAGGTGGTACTGCCACTCATCCGATAGCTCAGGAAAAGACCTGCCTGGCTTCCTTGAGACATATCCTCAAGGCTCACATCAAACCCACCAATAAATCCTCTGGGTTTTACCTTCAAAACACATCCTACAAATCAAATCACCTTCTGCAGGGTCACCATCACCTTACTTGGAATAGCAAGGCCTCCAATCTGGTCTTGCAGCCTTCCCCTGCTGCGCTGCCAGCGACTTTTTACAAGCAGAAATCTTATATCCGACTCCTAACAAAACCCAATGCCTGCAAGCCCTTAAAGTTCAGACCATCACTCTAATTCTGATATCTTGGGCTGCCGCTCGCCCGCTGACCACACAGCCGGTCGGGTTGGCCGTCCTTCATCATTGCTCTCTCTCAAATCTTCAAGGCTGTGGGACGCGCCTTGTCTTTTGAGGTCTCCCCTCCCTGTCTTACCCTGCCCGGTCAGCCACTTCTTCAACAGCACGTCATTCTCCACACTCTCCACGACAATAAAGTCTACTTTAACTGTCCACTCGTGTGCACGCTAGCTATGAACTGCACCAGCCCGCCAGCCTCCGCAATTCCGCCTAGGACACTTCTACCTAGAACAAAAGAATGAAAACCTGGGGGCGGACACACCGGAAGACCACGACGCGCCACTAGGACGTATGAAGGGATCTATAATTTATCCAGGAACCACGTGCGGGCGGATTTCAGCAAAGGAGGTTTGTCATGAGAGGAGAGCAAGAGCGGAAGGATGAGGCCGCGGTCAGGCCCTGCAGGAGAGGGAGCTGGGGAAGGGGAGCTGAAGGCGTCCTCCGCAGGGTGAGCCTGCCTGGTGGCCCACCCGTGCACGCAGCCCCTCGTCTGCACGGCCTCTCTCTCACCCTACGGGGGGTCCTCCCCGCCACCCCCAGCCCGCGGCGGCGCACCCGCACTCACGCGGGCCGGCTGTGGGCCTGACGGCTAAGGAGAAGGAGCGCAAGCCGCGCGCCCCCGGGCACAGGATCAGCCTTAGTTGCAGCGCCGCGACCGCCATGGTGGAGAAGGGCGAACCGGAGCGGAAGCGCGCTGCCCGGAGGGGGCGGGGACAGGAAGTGCGCAGACGTGGGAACGGAAGTACGCTGGGCAGAGGGATGGCGGAGCAGGGCTCCCACAGGGCTGGTGTGGAGTGGTTGTCGGGGGGGGGGGGGGGGGGGGTCTCTGACCCGGAAGTCTCGCGATCGCCGTCCACTGCTCTAGTTTGGTTTGGTTTGTTTTTGAACAATGGCGGCTCCAAGACATTTCCCTCCTTCCCTTTTTATTTATGTATTTTACGTATATTGGTGTGTGCCTGATAGCTCAGCATCGTGTGTCTTCATTGCCCACAGCGGCCAGCAGAGGGCAGGGAACTGGAGCGGTTGTGAGCTTTTTTTTTTTCTTTGTGGGTGCTGGAAATTGAACCTGGTCACCTCTGCTTAATATATGGGCCACCCACCTCTCCAGCCCCATTTTTTAATTTCGTCCATTTCCTTACTTTCTTCTACTTTAGTCTGTACAATCATCCTGCCCCAGTCTCTCAAGTATAAGGGCCATAACACCTTGTGGGGGGGGGGCAGGGGTATCGCTGCATCCTCCAGCAGTTTAAAGAAATGCCCTTCTGAACTAGATTGTTTGAGTTTAAATTTTGTCAGAGCTGGATTCCTAATACCCATGTAGAAAAGCTCACAACCTCAAGTAACTCCAGCTTCAGGGGATCTGGCTTAAATGGACACTTGGAACTATGTACACACGTGCATGCACTCGCGCGCGCGCGCGCGCGCGCGCGCGCACACACACACACACCACAATTAAAAATAATCTTTACAAGAAATAACTCCTTTAGAACATCATCAGTAGGCAAAGACGTTTCACAGTGTAAAGCTTTGTATAGCTTGGCAATAGATGTTTCTAAACTCTATGTAATTATTTTTTTAACGTGGAAAGGACTTTGGAGATACAATCACTCATCCATAATAAAAATACTTTTTCAACCTCTTAAATAAAATAGTTTGAAATGTTACAAAGGCCAGGAAAAGGCCTCTGGGGCACATGACTTGCATTTAAGAGAGGTCCTGCACTTAGTTTAAGGCCCCTCTCCTGCTGACTTAAAGTTCTTAGCAAGTTCTGGAAGGAGGCTCCACATTTTCAGTTCTCATTGATCCCTACAGATTATGTAGGTAATTCTGGGTAAAATGGTTTTAACTATTAAGCCTTCATTTTAAGTGGTCTTTTATTACATTTAAAGCCTAGGTGATATAAGAGATAACTTGAACAAAAAACTAAGTTCTTCATCGAAAGTATGTGGAGAAAGTGCATCTGTTTCCAAGTATCCAGGCAAGAATAGAACATGCAGCCTCTTCAACCACCAGCACAACACTGGTTACCTCATATAATAGAGGGAGCTGCTTATAAGACATGGATGGTGATGGGGGACACGTGCACGCACACATGAGGGGTGGCTCAGCAGTTAGGAGCAGCGCCTGCTTCCAGAGGGCCCTATTTCGATTCCCAGCATCCCTATGGTGGCCACAGTATTCTGTAATTCATTACAGTGCCCTCTTCTGGTTTCCACAGGTCCCAGGCATGCATGGGGTGCATAGACAGACATGCAAGCAAAACAGCCACACATATAAAATAAACACACAAATAAATAAATAAACAAGAAAAAAGTGGGTCTCTACTGGGTATGGTGATGCACACCTTTAACCCCAGCACTCAGCTGAGGCAGGTGGATCTCTGTGTGTTGGAGGCTAGCCTGAAGGTCTGCATAGTGAGTTCCAAGTCAGCCAGTGACACAAAGTGAGTCCATGTCTCAAAAGGAAAAAACAAAACATGGGTCTCCATCTTGGTTGAATAGTAAGTCTATCTTTAGATATTTTTAAAAATATACCCCAGTTTCCCTCTTCTATGTTGGTTAATTAGTCTAGGCGTCTTTTGAGCATTATTTTTAGCCTTGTTTTTTAATTCAAATAGCTTGTGTGTGTGCATGCACGCCCGTGTACACATCTGCACATCATGAGGTCAGAACCAGTTCTCTCTCTCCACCCTTTGAGTTGCAGGTATCGAATTCAGGTTGGAATTCAGGCATGGAAGCAAGGGCCTTTACCACTGATCCACCTTGCTAGCCCAATTTCTGTTGTTGGGTTTTTTTGGGGGGGGGCACCCAGAATTTCAGAGGCAGAAGGATTGCAAGCTCAAGGACAGACGAGGCTACACAGCATGTACTTAGATCCTACCTCAAAAAGAATCGAGTACCAACTGAGCCATCTCACTGGCCCTCATGCCCTTTTTTAGCAAGGTCCTTGGTAGTCTCTAAAGACACACTGGAAATAAACATACATACATTTAGTGTGCCATTCACCATAAAATAGAAAACCCCCAAGAATGGGAACTTCATTCTTTCCATACTTGGATTGACAGGGTGTAAAACAGGCCTTTGTCCAATGGACACTAAGTGATAGATAACCTGTGAATAAACCTGTTCATTCATACTAAACCTTTGCTTTAAGGAACGTGCTCATTGGATACAAGGCAAAGGCAGCAGTATACTCCACACTGTGGAGTGCAGGGTCAGCTTCTCTTCTCAGTGCTGTGACAGGATGCCTGACTGAAGCAGCTTAAGGAAGAAGGGGAAATTCAGTCACAGGCTGAGGGAACAGTGCATCATGGCAGCCGGATCTCGAGGCTGGTGATGAACAGCCTCCCCAGTCAGAAAGCAGATTCATGAATGCTGGCGCTCTACTCTCCTCCTTTCTACTCAAAGGCCCCGAGCTCATGGGATAGTGCTGCTCACACTCACAGGCCTTCCAAACTTCCGGCCACATTCAGAGCTGTTTTTCCTTGGCCATTCTAGCAATTCTAAATCCAGCTAAGTTAGCGATCTGTGATTGACCACTGTCACAAATACCATGCCACCAGAGAGGAAAAGGATCTATCAGCAGTTCACATTCCTTAATATTCTTTTGTTTTGTTTTTGTTGTTTTTTGTTTTTTGTTTTTTTTCGGTCCTGGGAGTTGGACTGACAGCACATAAGACAGGCCTTTGTCCAATAGACATTAAACGATAGATAATCTGTGAATGTGTTCACAGATTTCATACATTAGGCAAGCACTCTACCACCGGGCTCTATCCTTAGCCCTATCTTACTTTGTTTAAAGTGAAATAGATAAGTAATCACATGTGCTGGTACCCGCTTACTGCGATATTAAACATGACATCACATGCCCACTTCCAGAACAGGACTGACTTCTGGTTGTTCTTCATTCTAAGTTCCTCAAGGAAAGGGCTTGGGCTGAATCCATGTGTCAAGGATGGAAAAGAAAGGCGGAAGAGACTGTGTACTCATTTCTCTCCTGAAGTTATGAGGCGCCACAGAGATTACAAAAATTCTTCCCTTGCTTTCACCAGGATTTGTCTGAGTGACCACTCCTAACAGGAAGGATTTTAGGGGCTGCTGTTTCTTAAACTTGCAAGGTATATTCACATTTGAATATAAGGCTCAGTGGACAGAAGGCTTTGCCCATACTGAAAGAACATTTTTCTATCTGTGTTCTCTGCACATCCTGTGCGCTGGTCAGGAAAGGGACTCAGTGGGCTTGGATTTCACCAAAGACTGTTGTACTCTAAGGTGAGTTTTGGGCTACAAATTGCTCAAGATGATTCCAACTTGGCTAGTGGAGATGGTGCACCTTCTTACAACGTTCTGGCCAGAACTTCAAATAAGAACTTCAGAAAAGCCCTACCAACTATTCAGAGACTATCTGCAATTCTGCCAGACAGTAATCTTGAAATTTAACCATCATTTTAGTTTTTACAGGATCCCATAGAAATAACATCATCCCCATGCCAGCTGGAAGTAATTCTAGAAAACAGCATCCCTTCTTGTAATCAGAGACTGCTTGCTTGTTCCCAGCCGCCCTTACCCAAATAATCACACAGAAACCATATTAATTACAACACTGTTTGACCAATGGCTCATGTGTATTCTTAACTAGTTCTTACATATTAAATTAACCCATTGCTATCATTTTATATTTTACCACAAGGCTGTGGCCTACCAGTAAGGTTCTGATGGCCTCTCCTTCGGCAGCTACGTCATCTCCCTGACTCCACCTACTCTCTCCTGCCTGGCTTGACTCTGCTAAGCCATTGACCAAAACAGCTTCTTTATTAACCCATGGTAATAAAACATATTCATAGCATACAGAGGGGAATCCCACATCACCCTCTCCCAACAAAGTTTGTCCTCAGGGTTAGAGACAATAGTCATCTGTTAGGGGTTGGTTATAAGTGGCATAGGGTTGAGGGTGGAAATGAGGTAGGCTCAGGGATCTCTTCTGAAAAAAAAAAGGGATGGGATGATAGGTAGCTTAGTGTATTTATTTGAGCTATTAGCTATACACAATTTACATTGGTATAAATTCTTCTATATTAATATAAATTCAAATTGTATTTGTTATATTGAATATGCTATTTATGTTTACAGTATTTTTGCACCTATGCAAACATATTTTCTCATATTGTTTGATTGCATGTTTCTATCTCTGCTTAAGGTATTCTTTATATTGATGCAATTTTAGGATATACTTATCATATTGCACTATACATTTCTACCTCTGATCAAGATACTTAATATTGTTTATATTTTGAGGTCACTGTCCTCATTTGCTACATATTTGTTTAAAGATTGTTTAATTTTTTTAATGTGAAGCCTTAGTCTTTAAGCTATATAGGTATTAAGAATTACAGGTCAATAGTCACCCACGTTTGTCATACTTATAGTTAGACTAGTCAAGCTCTTTAGATACACAGAGATTGTATTTCACATAGAAGGGTAATCTTCAAACACTTCAAAGAGCTGCAGAATGTGGCATTTAAATAACCCAGGATTCTGTTACCTTGAGACATGATTGCTCCTGGCAGCACCAATCTATTCCCAAGAGAATGTTGGGCACCGAGACACTCCACTTGGAGCTTGTTTTCTTCTTGGCAAAACTGGCCTTTGGGCAAAGAACTGCCCTTGCCTTGACCACTGACAAAATACATGGTGTCCAGACTGGACAAGCAGGATACAAGCAAAATGACTGTTGAATCTTGCCAAGACAGGGTAAAACAGTCTTTCCAATATTCTAGCCTCTGAATATGATCTGTCAGATACTCCAGGCTTTAGTCAAAGTTGGCTTCCCCAACACAGCAAATGAGACTTCGGGTGATTACCCAGGTAGCTGGTTATCTCTGTCATATTTTGCCCCTTTTGGAAGTTGCTTAACTGCACTTCCTGTTTACTCAAGTAATATAATTTCCATTCTTATGTCTTTGATGGGGTTGAAGACTAGATAGTTGTAGTTACTTTCCTCTCATGACTTAGTGAAGATATTTTTATTGTAAGACTTAGACTCCTAGGATAGGATAACTATTGAAACATTTAACATTTGTTTCTTTCTTCATTTTGTTCATGCTGGTTGTAACTCTAATTTTTATGTATGTTTTTGCCTCTCCTTTTCCCTGGACAATACTAGGTATTTATTCTTATTGTATATAGTTTTGTCTTAGACTTAGAACCCTCTTATTTAGACAAAAGAAGGAGGTATTGTGAGAACTTCAGCCAATAACTTTTAGATACTGCTCATTTTGAGCACTGTCTCAGGTACTGTAAGTGCAGACAGGAAGCATGTGTGGTCCCTTTTTTTCTGCTGGATTCAGTTCCCAGTTTCCAGCACACACAGAGGACTGTGAGTTTATCCCCAAATAAATAAACCTTTGTTATACTCCATTCCCGGCTATTGTGGAATTCTTTGATTCACCTACAGAAGACTCTGGATTTTAGATCATCAATAGCAGCACTAGAAAACAGGTATTGCCATCTTTGTTTTGTTCTTGAAAGTGTACATAGGCTGGATATGAACTTGTGAGAATTCTCCTGCCTCAGCCTCCAGAGTGCAGGTATGGGTCACACCCTTCCCACTCCTGTCATCCTCAACCTTTGAATGGAAAAACCAGGAGGCATTAGGATGCTAGAAGAAATCAAATGGCACATCCCAGAAGTTTAATAGAAGAAACGATATTTATACAGTGGAATGGAGGCAGGAGAGGGACAAAGCAAAAAAGATTACTGAAGTACCCTGGGAAGTGACAGTGGCCTGTTGAGAAGGGTGGAGTCAATTAGGTAAGCGCTGCTGGCAACGCGCTGGATATTGATAACTAGATGCCCGAGCCCCAGAATTGGTACCAAAGACTGGAGTCAGTGGAGGGAGAAACTTGCAACCTGAGAAAACCCAGCTCAGGGATTGAGTAGACAGAATGAGAGAACACAGGGTTCATGTCTGACCTTCTCCTTATTCAACAACTTTGCCTGGTTAGCAGTCCTGGAACAGACTCCATAGAACAGACATGTCCCAGTGACACAGATCCTAACATCACATGCACTTCTTACTTAGATGGCAGCCTGGTATGTTCCCTGCTACCATCTTGCTCACAGTGATGTCATCTAGCTTTGCAGGCGCTCTAGGTTTCCAAACACAGTCAGGACCAGGTCCATGGGAAGCCCTGTCAGAATGAAAAAATGTTTTTGGAGGGTGAGTGTGGAGATACTTGGTTCGCATTGTTTGGACACAGGTTCCGCTGCATAAGCTTTGCTGACCTGGAGCTCACCATGTACCCCAGGCTGGGCCTCAAACTCACAGCGATCCTATCTCAGCCTCCCCAGTGCTGGGATAATGTGCTGTAGCACCACACCACTTCAGACCATGTTTGACAAGGGTTGCACTCTAGGGCACAAGCTAAGATGTGCAGTGGTGGTGCGCACGCCTTTAATCCCAGTAATTGAGATGCAGAAGCAGGAGGATCTCTGTGAGTTTGAGGCCAGTCTGGTCCACAAGGTGAGTTCCAGGACCGGTAGACTGTTACACAGAAAAAACTTGTCTCAAAAATAAAAACAAACAAACAAACAAACAAACAAATAAGGGACAGTGCAGAATATGAGGAGTGAGGAAGAGGCAGACAACCACCAGCTTCCTTGCAGGGGACACAACGTCTGTGATCACAGCACTTGCAGCTGCTAAGAGGCAAATCTACTTCATGCATTGCTAGACAAGTTGGAGCCTTGGGTGGAAACTGACTTTCTGTTAACAACTCATGACTTGGGAATACCACACATCTTTGATTTGACTAATAGAAACAAATACCTAGTTCTTATTAGAGCCTTAAATGTACGTTATAAGATATGCAAATCACTAGGCCCAACACGAGCTCAATAAATAATGGCCATTACTCCTTGTATTGTTAAGCCTACAAAGACTCTTCAGCATAAATGACTGTTCTGTTTAAAGACATATTTGTTACTGCAAACACAGACATTGTAACAGGGAATTCTTTCACAGGTGACTTAGTAAATCACGGGTAAAGGTAACATCCAACTTAATCCTAAATTTAATCTTTTCAAAGTCCTGTATGTAGAGTTACTGGGAAGGAGCCTAAGTGGAGGCTCAGCTCGGGGGACCAGCGTGGGAAGACTGGCACCCTAGCTGTCCTTACACTTGCTCAGTAGTTGCTCCTCAGACAACAGCAATAACGTTTTAGGCTTATGGCTATGAGACAAGTTCAAACAAAGACAACTTTTGTTTTGCAATTCAAAATTTATGCATAACCTTATCATTTTCTCCCCAAGTTTTCATTTTGGAATAAACAAAGACTAAATTAAAATTTCCCCAAGATATATCTAGCGTTTTCTTTTTCTTTTTCCTTTCCAGAATTGTGACATGAACAAGGTTTGCCCGAGGTAATCACTTTCAGTCACTCTGGGGGGGATAGTCCCACTCTGCAGATTCCTTTTCTGTTTTATCTTACGGACAGTCACAGCAGCATGCCCCCTTTAGAGAATGCTAATATAAACCTTGCCCATGTCACACGGTCCATCGCTCTTACTCAGACAGTTTCCCAGCAGCTCCTTGATGGAGACACAATCCTCCGTCTCTAGCACGAACTGTTCCACAGCCTTGCGCCCCGGCAGCTGATTCCCCACCATGACACTTCTGACGCTCTCCAGGACAACGCCCCTGATGGCTTTAGGCCTCCCAGGGACACCGAAGGCGATAAACAGGCCCAGACAGTCCTCTCCCACCAAGGTACAGAACTCTTCCAGCTTCTCAAATCTGCCTTTCTTCCAACACTCCTCTCCCTTTGACTCACAGGATTTGGGGTCCCACAGAGGAGGAGGGGCAGTCATCCTCAGGGCCTGCACTGCCACCTGAAGCCGTATCTGCTTATCAGGTCCCCAGAAGGTCCAAATCCAGTCTGCTCCGAACAGCAAGGCCTGGTGCTTGGTCATCCTGGTGGTGGTGAGCCACTCATCGGCCCCCCTCTCCTGGCAGAAAGTGATGAAGTGGACGAGGAAGAGCTCACTCAGCGTACTCGCTGCAAGGCCGAGACTGCTCAGTGGATACTCAAACCCGAGGTACTCCTTCAGCTTCTGCGCTGCGTGGGCGACGGCTGCGCTGACCACCTCGCACATGGCGAGAACCTCCTGGCTGTCCTTTGGAGCCAGGCTTCTCCGAGCCTGCTGGGAGGCCTTTTGTCCCATTTTACCTCTGCCCCAGGAGATGCTCCTCTCAGCTACCAGACATGGGAATGTCACCAGGAACCGCTTCTTTTTTAGAGAACAGTTTCTTCGTCAAACCAAGTCTGTTGAGACTGTCCCCAGCTTCCTAATGCCACAGCTTTTGTTGGTGTGGCTAGCCATACAGACCCGAGGTTGGCAAACATGTGAGGGTTTCCTGTTTGACAACTGGGTGTGTTGTGCTCACAGATTCCTGCCGCCTGCCAAGTGACAAATGACAATTTCACACACACACACACACACACACACACACACACACAAAAACAAAACAAAACAAAAAAAACACCTGTTCTTCTCCAGGTTTTGTAGATCTTTGGTAAACTCTGCCTAAGTGTGGTTCCTATTTCCAAAAAGACCAGTCAAATAAAAACAAGTACGCGAGCGTACAGGCTGGAGTCATGCATCCTTTCTCTCCAGCCAATACCTCCAAGTTTGCAAGTCACCTCTGCCCTGACCCTTCGTTCCCCAAGTACGCTGTTCATCTTTCCTTTTATATACGCTTCTTAAGTAGAGGTCTCAGTTCGTCTGTGAGTCGTGCTGTGAACCTGAACAAACAAACATAGGCAAGCTGATATATAATAGCCTGTTTTGCTACCAGGAACAAGACCCTGTTATTTTGAACAAAGGAACAGTAAATAATGACAATTAAAAACACAAGGCAGTTATCAACTGACTTTATTTCTTTTCATAAGGAAATGCCAACAGTGCATAATACTTTCGTAAATAAAATATATAATCAAAAGTTTTTACCTTTATCACATATCATCGGTTGTTACACTGTCCTTACTAAAGAGTATTTGGCATCTGTAACAGTCTGCTGGCACTTTCACCCAGGGTCTAATAACAAACTGAGCTTTTCAAATGGTGATATTTATTCATGTTAAACTAAAATCCCAGTACAGGAAGAAGCCAATAACGTCATCAATCATGAACGGGAGCATTCAAAGGAAATCAGGGTTAGCATCAGATAATTTCAGTCAGAAATAAAGAGTGGTGTTACAACCTTCACAATGAACAGCTTCATGATCTGCTGAGCATTTATAGAAGGAATACCGCTCACATTCAGAAATGGTTATCACCAAATCTATTACCATACACTGAACTGCCCCCCTGCACCCCAGTGTGTAAGCTCCTGTCTGCACACAGTTGGTCTCGTTGTGTGCAGTCCTGGATGAAAAACAGATTGTCCCCAACCCCGCTGAACACACACACACACACACACATACACACACACACACACGCACGCACGCGCACACACACGCACACACACACACACGCCACAGGAACAGCTGCTCTCAGTTTTCCATTTTCTTTAAAAAGAGCTTTAGGGTCGTGTGTTACAGAGACCATGAGCAATGTGCCACTGGACAGGAAAACATGCTGCAGCTTCAGAGCACTGGATCCTGACTGAAACCACATGCAGCCCCCTAAGCTGACAATGTGAGTGTAAGGTACAGTCGGCATGGCGTCGTGGTGCATTCGGCAAAGAAGAAATCATATGCAAAGGCTCTGTTTTGGTTTGGGTTTTTCCAAAGTCGCTCTAACAGAACCTTTCCTGAGGGGCAAGGGCAGCCAAGGATCCATTATGAAGCAAACGGGGTCAACATGAAAGTTGAAGTTTCGAAACTGCTCTGTGAGTTTGTGGGGATTACCGAAGTGTATGTCACGTAAAAATGTATCAACGGAGGGAGAATCTCAGAAGTATACGTCATGTGAAAATGTATCAGTGGAGGGGGAATCACCGAAGTGCATGTCACGTGAAAAATCTATCAACGGAGGGAAAAAAGACTGAGATCTTCAGGAATCTGCTGGTATATAAAAAATTGAGAACACTGGGGTTTCTTCGTTTTTAATATGATCTTTGGATCCCGTGTCACAAAATAAAAGTTCTGTTTTCTATATACTGTATATATACACACATATTTAGAAAAATATATAAAAATAAGACAGTCAGAGGCCAGTGGAGGTGCGTGGCATTTAGCGGCACCAAATGTGATGAGCACTTGGATCTGGAGAGCAGCACGTTCAGCTTAGACGGCTGCAAAGAACACTGATGTGGCCAAACCTCCGTCCTGGGGATGTGAATGAAGCACTCTGGCAAAACACCCAACCTTATATGCAACACGTTAAATAGAATATATCACAGACTTTACATTAAATAGAGGCAGAGCGAGCAGACTTCCGTTCACCAGCGTCTCGTGTTTCTTCAGAATTGGCACCGTTCCCCTGCGTGACAGTCCCACTTCTGAGTGAGCAGAAGTCGGAACAATTAACAATGCACAACCTGCCACCTGTTGCACATGCTATCTGAAAGACAGAGTTGGAAAACGACATCTGTGTGGCTGATCCTGCCCGGGTGCTCCGGTCAAACGTTGGAGTCTTCATCTGTGATGCTGGCACTGGGGGAGCGGGCAGCAAAATCTTTAAACATGTCGTCTTCCTTTAACATGTGCTGAAAAATAAGGGGCAGAGCTCAGCACCTGTCGACACGCAAGTGAGTGTTTGTGGCTTTGGATACTTTTAGAGTAACATTTTCAGCTCCCGGTCCACACTTACTGTGAGATTGTTGATGCCTTCGGAGAACGCACCGATCTGCCTCACCGTCCCTTCTGAATCCTCCATCTGCCAAGAACAAGCCACAATGTGACAAACTCACTCACACAGTTTCAGAAGGGCAGATAAATCCACGAAAGTAAAGTGGGAAGAATGTAAGTGGCACAGAATGCAGCAGGGGCCACAGGGATCCTGTGCCTCTGTGTCCCCTCTGAAGACACTTCCCAGGTACTGAGGATAAAGTACACAAAGTGCTGAGGACAGCACCGGGAAGCAGGCTGCAACCTGCGGGTATTTCAATACGTCACGATTTTTCTTTTCAGGCATGTGAAGACGGCACACTTCATGAGTGAGTGTGCAAAGCTTCCACGGTGCATCCAAGTGCCTGTGGGTACAGGGTGCAGGGCTTACCTGCTCTAACCGGTCCAAATCATCCTCTTCATAAAGGCGCATGTCCAAGCCAGTTCTAAATCCCTTCTGGGAGCTACTCCCCGAAGTGTGGCCCAGTTCCATGGGACAAACATATTCCTCTCCGTCTTCTTGCTTCTTCTTCCTCAGGTTCCCAAAGTTGCTAAAGGTCAGTTTCTTGGGCTTTAAAGCAAACAAAAAGGCACCCAGGAGTTTGATAAAACTCTCATGACAAAGGACTAATAACAAGTCTAAGTTATTTATTCACTTCATCACACAAAGCAAGCAACCTGGATGATCAAACTATCACAAGAAAGCCAGAAGAATCCTGGACATACAAGCCATGCACCATGGCCTTGGTGTAACTCTCAAAGGGTGAATCTCACTGTGAGGACACAGACGGAACATGCCGAGATCCTTTGTTTGCATTAGATAGAATTTAACACAATAGATCACTTCTCAGAGATGAGTCAAATTGTGCAAAACGAGTCAATCTAAGATCAGTAAAAGACGGTGATTCTAACTGGTCTAGCGGCGCAGACCTGCCCGCAGTCACAGCTACTTGGAAAGTGAGGCAGGAGAATCACAAGCTTAAGGCCTGCCTGAGTCACTTAACAAGAGCCTGGCTTGAAATAAAATATTAAAAAAAAAAAAAAGCCCGGCGGTGGTGGCCCACGCCTTTAATCCCAGCACTCAGAAGGTAGAGGCAGGTGGATCTCTGTGAGTTTTAGGCCAGCCTGGTCTACAAGAGCTAGTTCCAGGACAGGCTCAAAAAGCCACAAAGAAATGCTGTCTCCAAAAACCCAAAATCGAAAAAAAAAAAAAATTTAAAGGAAAGGACAGACTGGGGTACATAGGTCAACGGTAGAGCATTTGCCTAATATGGTTAAGACCCTAGGTTGAAACCCAAGCTGGATGGAAAAGAGGGAGGGAGGGAGGGAAGGGACGTCGGACAATAAAGCTGTGGTTACTTTGTTTGTCTAGTCTGCCTCACAGGAGGCCTGGTGAGTGGTCAAAGACTCCACACTCTTGGAGAGAATGTGTCTACTGATCTTTAGGAGAGAAACTTCATCTTAGTCTATACAACCCCCAAGGAGGAAGGAATTCAAAGTCAGACAGGGTAAGAACAAAGAGAGCTTGGCATATATTTCTAGGAGAACTCCTAAGCTGCCTTCACATTAAGGATGTGGAAATAACACATACAAACAAGTTGACACAGGAATAACTCAAAAGAAAAAGTAATCTTCTACAACCCTCAAACCCTGGCAAGTAAAAAACACCCCACGGTCTTTATGTGTAGCTCAGATCAACCCTGAGTTTGCAATCCTCCTGCCTTAGCCACTTGCATGCTGGGATTACAGGCAGGTTTAACAACCCCTGATTTTGACGCTCTCCTTAAGAAGACTTTTTTGACTTATAACCCAAACAAGCTGAATATATGCAAGGAGAAACCCTTAATATGTGCAAGGAGAAACTTGCTGGTTCATTTACTAATCAGCAGCACTGAGGTCAAACCCAGGCCTCATGCTTGCCAGGCATGTGTTCACCACTCGGTTACTCCCAACCCAAGTCTTCCTCTTACACCATTCACCAACAGGAAAGCAAAACCACTGCAATGGTAAATTGGGCCCCAGACATAGCCCTCAGCATTGGCAATGCGCTGAGGACAGAAGCCAGTGTCACCTCTAACTCTACTATGACAAATGACTTCAACAGGAACTTTCAAACAGGCAGGCCCTTAATTGCTCCTGAAAGTCATAAATATGTCTGTGTAGACTTTCTATCTCATCAGTAAAACTGAGCAACCCTCAAAAGATGGAAGGATGGGGCCTCTGCACTCACTACACAACGATCAAATGAACCAACCTTCACTTTGGCAGTAGCTGTTAACAGTACATAATCTGGTAACTCCATGGCATCCCGCTTCTGGTGCTGGGCCTCAGCACCGATCAGAAGGTTGAAATGGGTGGCCAAATGTCTGCGCAGCAAGGTCTTATTTGGTGGAATGTTCAACAACTGAGCCATGGTTTCCACATTAAAACGAGGCTCAAGGACCTGTAAGAAAAATTGAGATTGGTAAAAGGTGCCATGGGTCATACACGGTTGTAGCGGAAGCACTTTACAATTTGCAAGCAGCCTTTCCTCTGGGTCATCCCCAACAGCCCTATCAACAGCAGAGGGCACAGACTTTGATTGCTTTCTTTTCTAGATTTTTTTTATGTGTAAAAGTGTTTGCCTACATGTATGTATGTATACCACATGTGTACAGTGTCCACTGAGGAAAGAGAGTCCAGACCCCCTGGAACGGGGGTTACACATGGTCAGTGGCCACCATATGGGTGCTGGCCAACTAAAGCCAGGTCCTCTGCGAGAGCAGTCTCTCCAGCCTGGACTCATCACCGCGCCTGAGTGAGGGGGTGAACTGGCTGTGTAACCCAGGGGATTACAGGGGATGCAGAAGCAGTACGTCCTTCTATTTGGAACACTGGCTCTGAAAGCAACGCTCGTGGAACACGGATGTGCAGAGATCCTACGGCTGCTGGATGTCAGTCAACACTGACGGGCAATGAGAAAAAACAGGCTTAAACCTAACTCAGAGAAAGATGCTAGAGATACTCTGCGAGAGAAATCCAGCGTAAATGCAAGAGGGCGGGGATGAAGTATCTCCAGATCATTAAAAACAACCGATGCAGGATGAGTGTCCCATCTACAATGCTTGGAACCAGAGTTTAGATTTGGGGGATCAGCACGAAGTCATTTCTCTTGGGGGGAGGATCGAGTTGCAACCCAGATTCACTTGTGCTTCAGATACAGACAGCCTTCTGGTGACAGGATGCAGTCCTTCTAGCTCCCAAGAGCTATTCTACCATATAGAATTTTCCACTTGTGAGGTCGAAACACAGAAGTGACAGATTTCAGATCAAGACTGCTCACCCTTGGGACTAAGGGGAACCAAGCAAGCAGTCAGTTTCAGACTGAAAGAGCTTTACCATGAGGCCTCCGTGGACTCCACTGCCTCTGAGATTGGGGGCGTATTCTGCCAAGTCCACAGAGCGTAGCCACTCCATCACACGGTGGTTGGTCCACTGCTGGACCTCAGATGGGGTGATGCCATTCTGTGGAAACAAACACACGTTATACCTCCAGTGCTAAAGGCAGGGCCTGCGACACTGAACCCACATGTGTGATCTAACAGGTCTGGCCTAGAAAGCAATACTATCTGGTCTCCATGAGCTATCAAAGAGAAGGGAAAACAAGTGTTTGCTAATTTGACTGCTCTCTGAAAGAACTTATACCACAGGCTCAAGCTTCTTTATGTAGTATTAAGAGAGGCTGAAGGAAATATTTACAGTGACATTTTACTCCGTGAATTGGGGGTGGCAGTAAAAAGCATAGCCCACGAACAGGAGGACGCAGAAAAACACCCTTTGGCTTCAGTGACAGTGGAACCTTTACAGAAATAAAAGGGAGGGAGAGGAAAGCAAAGCCCACGAAGTCAGTAGCCAGCTTTCTCCGCAGGTTCCAGGAGAAAAAGGCTCTGAGTTTTTACACACGGGCCGCCAAGCTCATGTGTGCAAGCGTCTTGTCTGAAATGTTACCTCGTCGGACGGCCGCCTCCGCAGGCAGTTTGGCTCGAAGTTATTGATCCTCAGGACTTGGATGGCCCTTTTGATACTGAGGTGATGCAGCACGCTCACGACCTTCAGGGACAGCAGGTCATCCTACAGGGGAGAAACAAGGAGTTCACTGTGTAGGTCACAACAGGGGGCAGGGGGCTTCCGGGGGAATCCCAGAACTCTGTTTGTGATTTCAGGCTTCATACAGTAACAGAACCCCTGTCCTGTTCTCAACAAATCCCTTTCTAGAATCTCAAATTCCTATTGTGCACCCCTCTCTCACTCCTCCAGATGCTCTGAGAGGATACAGCACACAGGGCGCTGGAAAGGACAACCTGCTGCTTATTAGGGGGAGAGAGACAGTCTCTTGGCATCCGGGCTAGCCTCAACTCAAGATCCTCCTGCCTCTGCCTCCAGAGCTGCTGAGACTGAGAACTGTGGCGCTGGGCCTTGAGGGGTTCCTGTTTCCTCTGCAGTCCCCAGAACTTGATCTGCAGGCAGCGTAGACACTCAGGCACCCAAAGATGGGCAGCCACACTGCCCTCCCTCTCTCTCGGCAGATAGGTGGGCCAGAATGTTCCCTTATGATCAAGCTTCTTGGCCTGCCAAGTTCCCAGTCTGGGTTATTTGCACCACCTAGCAGACATGGTGACCAATACTGGAAAAAGTATGTCCCCCAGTGTAAGGGTTTGGATGACAGCAAAGGAGAAAAGACACGAAGTCTTGTAAGTTTCAACATATCGCCAATCAGCTTCTTCAAGGAAACACTCTGGGCAGGCTGCGGCCATGGAGAGCAAGTTCAAACATGCCCAACACACTTAAACAAATAATTTCGGCAATAGGTGATTTCAGGGCAGTGCCGAGATAAATCTTGTAAACACACCCAGAGAATAAGCAGAGGGCTGTCCATGTCGGCACACAGCACACCTTACTGACTGCACGTTACTTGTGGAAAAGAAAGTCCAAGAAAGGAACTTGCTATAAAAATGTTTCTAAGAGCAAAAATAAAGAGTTGGCAATTTATCCTTGAAGCTACTGAGCAAAAATTATTTCCTAATTTTTTGTAGGATTACTTCATTAAAATCAGTGTTTTAGGATAAATGAGAAAAGGCTTTTTAACATATTTACTCTGAAACCGAGACGCTCATTTCTGAACATTTCGGTGTAGGCTACTTTCCTTTCGCTGAAGTCTATCAGGTTAAGAAATATCTAACTTATACTTCTGAAAATATATTTGAAGAGTTTCTACAAGGATTGCTTTCATTTAAAACCCTTTTTAAGCTTGGGCATTGTGGTGCACACCTGCAATCCCAGGACTCAGAAGGCAGAGGCAGGCGGATCTCTGTGAGTTCCAGTCAGAGCTACACAGTGAGATCCCATTCAAACAAACAAACAAACAAACAAATAAAGTACAGCAAATAAATAAATAAATATTTTAAAATAGTTTTAGACTAAAACAAGGGTTCCTAGGTAGTATAGAGGTCTCCATGCATTTTATAGCTTCTCTTAATATTCACACCTTATGAGACTATGGCACATGTCAGAATTAAGAAACTAATACAGATAGTAAAATAAAGCACAGGCTTTATTCATCTTTTGCTAATTTTAGAACTTATCTGTTATTATCATTAGTGCATGTGTACGGCATCTATGGAGGGACGCACTCACACACATGGAGGGACGTGAACATACACATGACGGGACGCGAGTACACGCATGGAGAGCAGAGGACAGCTTTGTCATCATTAGTGCGTGTGTACGGCATCTATTGAGGGACGCGCACACGCATAGAGGGACGTGAGCATACACACGAAGAGACACGAGCACATGCATGGAGAGCAGAGGACAGCATTAGTGCGTGTGGACAGCATCTATTGAGGGACGCGCGCACATGCATAGAGGGACGTGAGCATACACATGGAGGGGCGCGCACACACGCATAGAGGGACGTGAGCATACACATGGAGGGACGCGAGCACACACGTCGAGGTCAGAGGACAACTCTGCAGAGTCAGCCCCCGCCTTCCACCTTCACATGGGTCACAGGTCATCGGTCATAGGTCATTGGGCTCGCTTAGTAAGCACTTACACCTGCTTAGCCATCTCATCGGCTCCCAGATTGGCTTTTTACTTCCTGGTTCCTACAAATTTCCCACTCAGATCCTTGTTCTGTTCCTGGAGCCAAGCCAGGGAACCACATTTTAACGGGGACTTTTGACTTGGGACTCATAGGTCACACCTTCCTGGGTCAGTCTATGTCTTTCAGGCATGAAGATCTTGCATGTGCTTCCTGTACTTTTGAGTCTTAAGTTGCTCACCTTCTCGTGGGACAACTGACCCATCACATCCCATGGCATGGACAGAGGGCGGTCAAATGCCACTAGACTGTCCCAGGTGGAATAGTGAGCTATTCCAAGAGAAGGACCCTTAAACCATTCTGGGTTTAAATTCTCTATGATACCCTATCACTTAGTATCCATAGAAACCTGATTAACATTACCTAGCCTCTCAATCCCTTGTTTCCTCATCTTAGGATGGAGATGATATTGACGCTGAGGGTTACTGGGAATCGCGCATCCAGGAATGTGCGCTTAGAAAAGACAGTGGCTATAAAGCATGGCGAATGCATTAGGTCATGCAAGCTTACACGGAATTAGCAGGTTAATTTCCACTTATTTCACAAAGGTAATACTTATGGGGCTGCCTAGTTTACAAATAAAAGCATCTCATATAAAACATTAATCATACAATGGAATCTAGAACAAGGTTCTGGAATCCATCCCTCTGCTGCTGTAAGTAGGGAATGGTCTCTCTATCATTGGCTGGAAGACTAGAAATCCCCAAGAAAGAAGGAAGCAGTGCCAGTCCGGCCCCACTTCCTCTCTCTGCCCCGTAACTGCTGCCCTCATGGGACGGATCTGTACAAAGGAAGGCAAGGGAGGAGGCCAGCCCTTGCGGATGCCAGGCGAAAGGTAACACAGAAACACCCAGGGCTGCAGTCATCTTTATGAGATCTAAGTCACATACCACAGAATGCAAACATGCACAATGCACACTTCAGAGTTTACCGTACTGACTGTATCAATACTGTAGATAAGCTTGGGCTAAGTTTAGTTTTGCTTGGCTTAAACTGGGTTTCAAATTACCCAAAGCTGTGCCAATTGCCAGATCCTACCACATCAACTTCTCAGGAAACACCCAACAGAGAGCCACTTACCACTGTCATGTAATGCAGCATCCGACCATCCACCCGCCCTTCATCGAACTGAGTCTTATACTGAGGGAGGCCAATGTCATCCAGCCATCCTACAGGAGGAAAGCCAGAGTCAGCCTATTCCTGGGATCAGGGGGGAAATGTGGCAATACTGATTCTTTGTCGCCCGGAAAGGCCTCTTACTAGTGACCCAGTTGAAGTCCAGCTTCCCATAGTTGGTCTCTTCTTCAGACCCCAGGGCCTGCAGGGCCAGCTGGAGCTTCTTGCGATGCAAGGAATGCTTGATGCCAAGTTCCTAAAACAATAAACAGAACCTCAGAATCCTACCCATCCAGCCAAGCATGCAGAATCCTCGACAATGATGCTGCCCTTAAAGATCAGCTCTGTATTACGTTAAAATACTGCCTCAGGCTAACAAACCCATTCTACATTAAATTATTGTATGAACCTCAGGCCAAGACAATATTGCCGAAGAAGAGGCCCAAGTGTACCATGGTGGGCTGAGCAGAATGTCAGATGTTGCCTAGGGATTCATTTCACTTGTGAGTAAGAAAATGTTGAATGTGTGATGGGGATTTTACTCCTATATTGTGGACAAATGTCCAATAATTACAACATAAAATATAGAATATTTTTTGTGAAGTAAAATAGAATTGCACAGATTACACTGAAAAGATAAATCAATGAAAGTTTCCGAATGACTGAGACGTATAAGTTCTATTCGTTATATAAGGTCTATCCATTATGTAATAGCTATATAATTACAGAAGCTAATACCTTTTCAAAATTGGTAATACAGGTTCTACTCACACTGCTTTGCTTTAGAATAACTAATTCATACTCTACGCCACATTATTAGAATAACTAATAATTCATATTAAGACAGGGGGAGGGTAGGTGTTGCTGGGATTGAACCCTGGGCCTCCCACAGGCCAGACAAGCACTGTACCACAGAGTACATTCCCAACTACACATGGACAAACAAGGCAGGAGTAGCTACCTTCTCTAGGTCTTGCTGAGAAGCCTGCAGAAGTGTCTGGCCAGATATAATCCAGTGCTTGCCAGAATTCAGGTAGGACCCCAAGCCTTGCTCTGCTAGCCAACTGCACACTTGTTCCTTTGTCCATTTGGCAAATGGCATATCCAGGTCACTGTGGGAAAATAAGCAACAACCTTAAGCCAGTCCTGCAGCTTAACAGTCCACAGTGAGCATCTGTGCGTAGAACGGTATAGAAGTTACCTGGCGACACACAACTAACCAAGAAAAACCTAGTTTTCTGTACAGGACTGGTAAATTACCTTCTAAAATCCCGGTTTTCAATTCAAAAGAAACTGCAAAAGGATCGGTGAGAGCTACCAAAAACTCACGCTTCAGAAAAACACCAAGAAGAGCCAGCCATGTAAGTCAGATTCAAACGATGCTATGCTCTCCAAAGAGCACACTCTCAAATAAAAACACTCTACTTGGCTGAAGGAAATTAGAGTCTCATATGAATTCACTTTGGCAGAATTATGGTTTCTCTCTGGCAGAGATCACTGAGAAGATAATATTCTCTTGCTAAGTACAGGAAGGGACTCTCCAGCAAAGTTTGTATTTTCTTTACTTACAGTCTTGAAAAAAAGAATATGAGGGTGCCTGGCTAGATTTAAGAAAAAGCTATTTACAGTGAGTGGTGTGTGTGTCTGTGTGCGTGCGTGGAATGTGCACACATCCCAGTATGCACATGACAAAATATTTTTTTAATAGCACAAGGGAGTTCTTCATTATGCTTGAGGGGGACATATGGCAAGTGAGAACATCTGTTATCCGAAGGCCAAAGGGAACTTCTGCGTCCAGGGCCCCACCTGTGTGGGAGCATCTGTTTCCAGCTAATTATTCTTTTAAAAGGGCTCAGTATCAAGACCTTGATGTTTGCCAACCCCGCCCTTTTATGCTCAGAAGGTCAGTGAAGTTGGCTCCAAACTGGTTCTAGCTTTGGAGGAAGCACAGGGAGGGCTCTTGGAGGGAAACATTGTATAGTCTTTCCCCAGCTAGTGTAAGGAGGCATTTACTCCTTCTACTCACTCGGGGGAACAACCTATGGTCTTGATAAACTCAGGGATTGTGACAGAATGTGTCTTTAAATACTTTCAAAGACAGCAACAATAGCTAATGTCTATTGATCAATTGGTATCTGACAGAGACATGCCGCCAATCAACTCAATCCTCTCCTTTTGGGGTAGGTGCTAAGTCGTACTGTGGAGCTGAGTGTGGAGACCACAGCTCAAAGTCACCTGGCTGGTGGTCAATGAGGCCAGAGACTAAATCCAAGAGGCTGGACTCTAAAACACAATATTTACCTCCCTCCACTCCCACCCAGGTCCCCATGTATGCTGACAAGGTCTCTGCCAGTGAGCAACAAGCCTAGCCCTTAGACCCATCTCCCAAGCACTAGGCTGCTCCATCTTCACAAGACTGCTTCCAGAGACTCTCCACATCAAAACTTAAGCCCCAGCACCCCTGAATCATAAATGTTCCTGACACCTCACACGCTCACACAGCCCTTACCAGCACAGCCGACACAACCACTGGCAAACAGGACCACCCTACCCAACACAGCAGTAAGCCAGGTCTCCAGCCACTGTGTTCTTACCTATTGGACTGCCCTAAGTCTCGAGACCAGCCGAGCCTGGGGCCTGCGGTTGCCCTCGTCCCTCCTCTTTTGAATTCAGGCTCGGACATGTCATCTGGGTTGAATGTAGTTGACTGGCTTCTCCTGAGTCTGAAGACACAATGAACATGCTTATGCTACACCTGCAGAGGCCTCTGCTTTGATGATGAATCATAATATTTTGTATGTCTGAATTTAAATGTTAACCGAGGTCCAATGAGTTAATGAAGCCCAAATGAGTCTTCCTTCCACGAAGCCCTGGGATTTGGTGTCCATTGCCAGGCACTCTTCCCATCACCCCCTGCACTGTGCAACACAGGAGACAAGCAGCCCACCTCCCCTTTCTTCCACTTACTTCCCAAAGAGTCTCATGATTCCTCTGGACTTCTTTTTGGAATCTGGAGATGGTGGAGACACCTGGAAAGGACCGGTCCCCTGTGAACCTTTAGGACGAGATGTACCAGCCAAATCTAGGTGCTCAGTTGTCTCCTTTTCTGTCTCAGCTGTCCCAAGAATAGAATAAAGACCATGTGAACACAAGGAGACCTTAACCTTCTTGGTTTTAACCCCTTAAGAATTCTTCTTTGGGTCTAAAAACCAGTGATTTACACAGAGCACCCTTAACGTATGAAACATGTATGTAAGCGTATGTTCTCTACAACTTACTCTCCTCCACAAAGTAAATTATCTCAAAATCATCCCTTTGAGATAAAGAGTGTGTGGCAGAGCTGGGTGTGGTAGTGCACACATGTAAATCCACCACCCTGGAGGCCGACACAGGAGGACTGATTCTGAGACACTTGGGCTACAATGTGTGTCTCTCTTCAAAATAAAAAGTGTCTCAGAATTGTGACATTCTTGAGTGATATAAACTTGCGATGAGGTTATGCCTAAACTAGTGCATGGCACAGCTAGGCTCCCACAGCCTCTGACATCTGCACTAATCTAGTGCGTGACACAGCTAGGCTCCACAGCCTCTGACACCTCCGCTCCCTCTCCTGCCGTGACTCTCTCCCGGATCTGTGGTCTGGTCCTTCCTTCTTGGCTGTAACACCCATTTTCTATCCTTCCTACATTTTAGTTCCCACTCTCAGCAAGCTCACCTGCTCTAAGCCCAGCACTGAAGGATGGCTTTATTTCCATAGGCAGACGGCACCAAAACCTCTGAGCCTGACCTCACTTGTCATCCCTGTACCTGAAGGAAGACTAAGCCGAGTCCCAATTTACTGTGCCAAGAACACACGGGACTTATCAAACCCATCAGTCTCCCTGAAAGTCTTCTCTCAAATTTTGACACTGAATTCAAATTCTGTGTCATTTCTTCTTAACACGCCTTCTCCTTTGCATTTAGAGGACTATCAACTCTTTAACAAGAAATGAATCAACAGTATGTGGTGCACACCCATTAAATCCCAGCCTTCAGGAGGCCAAGGCAAAAAGATCGCAAGCCCAAGGCCAGATCAGGCTGTAGTTGAGATCCTGTCTCAAGGGGGAAAAAACCCCTAGCTTATTATATATTGCATACTGAGAGAACAATGTAACTCGGTATGTGTGAGGTTTTCTTGAGGGGTAAAATCTGGATTTGGCTTTGAAAGAACAGCATCCACACTTGCCACATGCAGGGCAGAAGTTCTTTCAACTGTCCATTCCTGAAAGAACAGCCACAAGCAAAGACAGGGCTGTTGTTTTCCAGAATGTGAGCCTTTACATTTTATAAAGGGAAATAAAGACATTTGTTCAAGGAGGAAAATCAGGGAAAGGGTCTCAGAAGGATTTGCAGAAGCTGCAGAGATTGAATTTTCTATGAAGCAGAGCTGTGACTATAGGCTACAATAAGCAGCGCTGGTCTGCGGGCGCCGACTGCCGTCCGAGAAGACACAGGAGCAGCTGAAAGCGGTTGTCCAGCTGCAGAGTTCAGCTTGTGCAGCCAGCGCTCCCTGTAAACACATCAGGCTCCCAAGACAATGCCACTTTGCTAGGGCACGTGCACGGATACTTGCGTATCTATACAAGGTGACAGCCTCAGGGAGCCCCAGGAGGAATCCATCCACTCCCACTGCACAGCCACAATGGGTATGGGTACCATAAAAATGTTCCTGGTCCAACTCACTTAAAATTCATCATACTTCATTTATTTATTTTGGGGGACTTTTTTCACACTACTCCCCATGGGGAGACAGAACGAATGTCTTTTAAAAAAGCACTCTCATGGAGACTCCTCAGACACCATGGGAAATCACTAAATATCCCCAAGGTCAAAGCAATACAACATCCAGAATGTTGCTTCAAGAGCAGTAAGTCTGTTCCAGCCTGGCAATAGACATTCTTGGGGGGACGTTGGGAAAATGGACACATGGAGGAGGGACGAGAGTTGGTGGGTGATGGTTCAGTCACGGGTGAGGGGAGCTGGGGTGTATGATGCCAGTTCACTCCAGGCCCGCCCTCTGCAGGCTGCTGGGCATTCCTGGGCTCTCAGAGCTGCCCCAGATGGTGTCAGAGCACTGGTTAGAATAGCATGTAGGCTCAGAAGCCAAGGCGCTACGGAGTCTGCTTTAGCCAAAGATGAAGGAATATTCTGGAAGAGACTACATTCTCTGATTGCGGCCAGCTTGCTTGATAGAGATCGCAGAGGCCAAGAGTGGGGATTAGACAGTTTGGGGTGTAGTACTGGTGAGGCTGGCATGCAGGGGTACGGTACCTAAGGTGGGTGCACTGGCACTTCGTTTACGGTCTTCAGGTATCCCAACAACGCACACAACACACGCAGCCAATGGAGAGAACACAGGATGACAAAAATGGAACAGATCAGACTCCGCCCTCCAAGGCAACGCCCGTAGGAGGAATGTACGCACACACTAAGACTATAAAAACCACACAAGTCTGTCACTGGGCACTCATTCATCCCACCACCAGAGTGGAGACTGTCCAAACAAAGTCACAGACCACCAAAGGGGTAGGACGATTCGTTCTGTTGTTTATGCCACTGGACACAGAGTGGGGTAAGAGCTGACTTATCGTCACACGCAAATTAAATCCACTGAAGCATTTTTGCCGACATCCCCCCTCCAAGGCATTCCCCTTCACTTCTGAGAAAGAGAGATGTACCCACAGAGGGACAAAGGATGGGTGGGACACCAAGCCTTTCTCTCCGTCCGGAAGGTCAGGCCCTGGGTTGCCCGTGCCACACATACCAAGGTTTGGTGCACTTGCTGTCCTCTTGTTACTTTTGATTTTAAAAAAGCCTCGGCCAAAGGAGGACCTGGCTTTTCGAGTGCCAAAGGGGTTGTCATCCACGGAGGCATCATGTCCTGGAGCCTTGGGAGGCAGGGTCCCAAATGTGCGGCTGTCAGCTGGAGCTTTATCCTAAGGGGTGATGAGGAGGGAGCTGAGGGTCAGGGTGCAAATCCTGAGGACAGGTGCTGGACTCAATGTCACATCCCTGGGCAGACAACTGCAGTAGCGCCAATGGCCAATGCCAGTGACATACTTGTTAACGAAGCCTACGCAGTGAACAGCAACACAATGAACACGGCTAACTCTGTCTACAAGCAATACATTTATCACTTTAAATCTTTAAGACAGCTTTCAAAACAGTTAAGTTCTATCTGCCTCTTTCCTTCAAGACATGGAGTGAAGACACTCCACACCCAAGATAGTACGTATGTATACATAATGTATGTATGTCAGGAACACATGTTCACGTATACACGTGGAGGCTCCAGGCTGGGTGTCTTCTATTTTATTTTTCTAGTAATAATGATGCAGAGCTATAAATGAGTTTACATCCTTAAATCACCAGCACAGCAATAGATGCCGAAAGCAGGTCTACAAAGCAGGCAGTGCACACGCCTTCCTCCCAGCTATTTCACATTCTAAGAAGGTGAAGGCACACCCAGCAGCCGTTTGCTCGAGCTTTCCGACTCTGAGTCGGCCACTAAGCTCACGAGGAATGTCTCTCTGCTCTGGTACCACTGGGAGAGGCTTCTGGTTGGATTTCTTCTCTAACACCTCCTGCGTTCTGCTCTCCTTTTGCAGAGTGGGTGAAAGGGTCAAAGGGATGGCTGACTACATTAGCTGAACACCCGTGTGCACAATACAGTCACTATCTACACCCCAACACCAACACAGCCTCTGACCATGGATTGATCCTGTATTGAAGAGAACCTGAGGAACAGCTGTCTCCACTGAGAGTTTTCCAGCCCCATCTCTAAGGACTCAGGCACTCGGAGCTGACAGCCAGGACGGGAACTGGTCATGCACCCTGTTGCGGTCCTTGATATGGTTCATGATGAGAACCCAGGGGAGCCCTGAAACACATGCTGCCAGCCTGTGTAGAGCGCCAAGCTTGCCCCCGTGGACGAGGGCTATATGAAACAAATGGGCGGCTCTTTGCAGGGCCTGGGGAAGGCAGCTGGTCACAAAGATGATCAAAGCACACAACTCTAACATCACAGGTTGGTTTTCAAATAACAGAGAGAGATTAACTTTTAAAAATATTTATTTATTTACTTATGTGTATGCATGCCTACGTGCATGTGTGGGGACACATGTGCCACAACACGTTTATGTAAAGGTCAGCACACAATTTGTGGGAGTTATTCTTGCCTTCCACCATGAACACCCTGGGGATTAACCTAGGTCATGGGGCTTCACCTCTAGAGCCATCTCAGTTCCTCCGAATTAACTTTCTCTCTCTCTCTTTCTCTCTCTCTCTCTCTCTCTCTCTCTCTCTCTCTCTCTCTCTCTCTTTTACTGAAATGTTCATTTTATGTCTAAGCAATACTTAACCCTGGTCAGGGCTGCCTGGGTCTAGTCTGAGACCACAGCATACTGGCCTGCACTTGCTCTATATGCAGGTGTTGCATGTCCATTTGTGAAGGATAATGTATGTATGTTGGGTACACATGTTCACGTGTACATGTGGAGGCTCCAGGCTGGGTGTCTTCTATTTCTCGTCACCATATGTTCCAAGACAGAGTCTCTCGCTGAACCTGGAGCTCCCTGGATGACCAGACAAAGTGGCAAGTCCCAGGGATTCTCTTGTCCCCAGCATCTCGCAGCACTGGGAAGATGGTGGCATACAAGGCATGTGCTTCCGTGCCCAGCTTTGTATGTTGTTGCTGGGGTCTAAACTCTGCGGGGTCCTCAGGCTTGCAGAGGACTACACACACACTTTACCTGAGCCATCTCTCCAGTCCCTGAGAATAACTTTTCTTCAGACACAGTCTCACTCTGTACACCAGGCTGGCTTCAAACTCACAGAGATCCACCTGCCTCTGCTTCCAGGGTGCTCAGAGTATAAGTGTGTGCATCATACCTAGCTCAAACTTAATTTTAAAGAGGGCACTGAATCCCATGGGACTACAGTTATAAAAGGCCATGTGGGTACCGTTGTAAACAGTCATGTGGGTACCGTGAACTGAACTCAGGAACTCTGCAGAAGCAGCCAGTTGGTGCGGGAGAATTGTCTGTATTCTGTCAATCATGTATTTTAATAAAACGCTGATTGGCCAGACAGGAAATATAGGCAGGTCAACCAGACAGGAAGTAGAGGCGGGGCAATGAGAATAGGAGAAGGCTAGGGAGGAGGAAGCTCCCTCCGCCATTACTGCCCAGACCACTGAAGAAGCAACATGTAAGCTGACAGCTGAAAAAGGTACCAAGCCATATGGCTAACATAGATAAGAATAATGGGTTAAGATAAGTCATAAGAACTAATAAGTAGCCTGACCTAATGGGCCAATCAGCTTTATAACTTATAGAGATCTCTGTGTGATTGATTTTCTCTGGGATTTGCCGGCTGTGGGGTACCGGGCGGGACAGATACCTGAACAAGCCGGCCCTCATGTTACAGCCAGTGCTCTTAACCACTGAGCATCTCTCCAGCCTTCAAAATTAACTTTTTTCTTATTGTTGTTATTATTTGCTTATGAAGACAGGGTTTCTGTGCAGCCCTGGCTCTCCTGGAAACTAGCTCTGTAGACCAGGCTGCCTCAAACTCAGAGGTCCCCTTGCCTCTGCCTCCTAAATGCTGGGGATTAAAGGCGTGCGCCACCATCTGGCTAAAATTAACTTTTAAAAGTAAATAACTCTGTGGCATTTAGCCCTTCTCTGAGTCATAACCACACCCATCTAGCTCTGAAGCACTGCCACCATCCTCAAGCCAATGGCCCTCCGCTTCTCCTTATTCTACCCCTTTCCCCATTACAACCAGCGCCCTGCGGCCTTCTCTGCAGACACACGCACGCTGCTCTACACTTCATAGAAATCCAGGCACATGCATGCACATGACCTCCCTCGCTGGCGTCTGCACCTAGCATGATGCTCTGGAGGTGCTAACAGACTCGATCTCCTGGAGTGGGGACATTTAACTTAACATGCCATAAAATTTAATAGATTTTTTTTTATACTTGAACTCAGATATAAAAATTACCTCTGAAGGCTTCTGGATAGACTCCTTTTCCTGTTCAAAAACAATGACATTTAAGAAGGCTCCTGTAAAATCCTTTATACATTCAATTGTTATTACACTTCCATAAATAGGAAACCACAAAATCTTAGTTGTATTTATTTCCTACAATGTTTTATTTTCTCAACCTTTCATCTGTGTACTTTCAATCTTCTCACTTCACCCTTGAAATATGTCATCAACTGTACCATGGCAGTAATTTCCCATCAGAGAAAACAAGGGCTCTTCCTAAAATGAAATTTTCCCAGCACAAATAAAGATCCATCCCTCAGTATTTTCTTCTCAGGTTAACAAGGGAAAGGGGGCAGGAAAAAAAAAAGAAAAGAAAAAGAAAACTCACCAAGACATCTGATGTCTCTCCCTTAAGGTTTCCCAGGCTGCTGGATTTTTGCAGACTTGAAGTTCTAACAACAGAAACAATGAGAATCAGAATTACTAGTAAGTTGACTCTGGTGCCTGTGTCGAAGCAGACCATCCCAGAAGGAACTAAAAACTGTCTGGGAGTTGAATCTTGGTAATAAAAGAGAATCTGGATCCAAGCAAACACTTATGTACTTAAGTCAATTGCAGCATTTAGTTCCTCTAAAAGCAGGGTGGTTAACTGTCTTGCCAGTAACACAAACTGTGCCACACATGTCCCGGGAGCTGCAAAAGCACTTAAGACGGCCCTGGCAATATCAGTGTTTTCCATGGACTGGTGGCACTTACGCATTTACACCAGGAACTTCTCAGAAGCTTGTGCACCGTTAGATCTAATCCTTCCACTTGAAGAACGAAAGTCTACTTTTCTTTCAAAGAGGAATAACTTTCCTGGGTCTGGAAAGCTTACTAAAACCAGGATTTGTGGGGCACGGCTGGAATTCCAGTACTCAAGAGGCTGGGGCAGGATTGGTGGATGTGTGAAACAGCCTGGGCTATCAAGACAAAGCCTGTCTCCAAGAATGAGAATAAAGAAGGAAGGAAGGAAAAATAAAGAGAGGACGAGAGGGGGAGGGAGAAGCAAGGGAAAAAGGAAGGAAAATGCCCTAGACCAGTGGTTCTCAACCTTCCTATCGCTGCAACCCTTTCATACAGTTCCTCAGGCTGTGGTGACCCCAACCATAAAGTTATTTTTGTTGCTACTTCATAACTGTAATTTTGTTACAGTTATGAATCATAATGTAAGTATTTGTGTTTTCTGGTAGTCTTAGGTGATCTCTGACCCGTGGGGGTTGCAACCCACAGGTGGAGAACCACTGCACTAGGGAAATTGTTGTTATTGCCCACAGTGATGCATTTGCTAGCCGAGGAAGGCAGCAGGAGTCTGTAAGTCAGAGACTTCCTCTTCACATAATCAGTGCCCAGTTACGCACAGCCAGAGAAGGTCTGACTCAAGCCTAAATGTACAAATATGGAGTCAGTTTTCAAAGATGAGGGACTAGGGGTGTTCCTCAGTGTCAGTGTGTGCTGGGCACGTGAGAGGTCCGGGGCCTGATCCCGAGCAACACAAGATAAAAAGCAAGGCAGAGCAGAGAAAGAGACTGAAGAAGGAATGTGTTTACTCCAAGAAACTGGAACAACTGTGCGGCCTAACTTTTAAAAGGCATTTCTGTTTTTATGAAAGTTGTCAAGAGTGCTCGCCGCCAAAGCACGTGAAAGATGGCAGAGAAACAGAAAGATCTCTTTCGAGCTCTGCCCTGAAAATAGGCTTTCCGGGTTGTTTGGGGCTTTCCTAAGCTGACCCAGGCTTTCACTGGATAAACACGCACAGCGGGCCAGATTATGAAACTCTGAGTGCAGACAGCAGCTCCGCCAGCTGTCACATTCTCTGGGAGCCTTTTCTATTAGGAGTAAAAATATACAAATCAGCACAAAAATAAATGAAAAGTCCTGAACCTCAAAGGAAAACTGATGAGGAAAGACGAAAGATCTGCAAAGGCCGGGCACGAGATGCCAGGAAAAGGGCATTTCTCTGTAGCACCAGCTCTCCAGCCCTGCCTCTCATGACACACGCAGACTTGGACTCATGAGTGTGGCAGCCTCGGCGGATCATTGCTAGTAACGGTCGACAACACGCAACTTACGAAAGACTGTCGCACGGCGTGGCTTCCGCGGCTGTACCCAGGATCAGTTTTCCATCACTACAATACATTTTTAAAAAAGGCATTTGTTAATGTCATGAATCGAAAACCACACGGACATCCCTGGGCTTACAATGGTGAAGTTCCAAAGGGCCCATCGGAGGCTGAACTCACTGTTAGGTCAAAAGTGCCTAAAAGTTACCAAAAACACAGCATAGCCTCTCCTACCTCGGTCATACTTACAGGGCCCCACTGGCCTATGGCTGGGCAAAATCTCTCTCACAACGTCTACTTTAGAAGGGTGAGCTGACTACCTCCTACCTATCATAAACTATAGCAAAACTAAAACACAGCAACACTATAAAGTCAAAGAAAAATCACAGGTCATGCCATCACAGGAGGGACCTGTATGGACCTCTTCTAAGTGAACAGAGATGTAAAAATAACAATAAATAATAGTGAAAAAAAGCTATTTCTCATTTTTAAACATTTTCTTAAACCTAAGTCAAATTTAGGCAACCAGTTTGAGAATTTTCTGGTAAAATTATCTATTTGTCTACTGAAACATCGTTATAGCTGCGCTTCAAACAGCCTCATGGCACCTACGGCACCAATGGCACCTACGGCACCTGCTCTGCAAGCCCAAGTTCCAGCCTCATTCCCTCAACCTCCCGCCGCTTCCTGACTCACGCATTTTATCTCAATATTACAAAACCGATGATGAAAACAGAGCCTGAAGTGAGTGTGAGATGCTCTCATGTCTGGTTACTCTACTTATGTGAACATTTATATCACAGTGTTAGTCCATACGTTGCATACTTCTCTTCAAGTGAAGTCTCAGGCTTCACAGGCAACTTGGACTTTTCAGAGGTTTCCACACCCAGGGACGGTGGCAGCAGTGGAGGGATGGAAGCTTGCAAGACACTGGTGTGAAACTGGAAGATTGTAAGGAAAAGGGGAATCAACCCAACAAGACAACACAAGCCACGGAGTAACGAAACGTAACAGAGCCGGTCTGTCCAAATCATATGCACCCCTGCTTACAACTGCAGCCTTATAGTCATGATTATTTCAGAATACAAACATGGGTACAAATGAGGAGTCACTGAGGAAACACTGTGGAGAAAGGGGTTTCATTTGGTTCCAGGACAGTGAATATCCTGAGTAAGAAATTATCTTAAAACACAAAAAGTCCTGAGTTCCAACCCCAGTGAAAGTCCAGGAAAGCCAGCCCCAAGGCGCTGACTCTTCTCAGCGTGAACACACTGTAAACAAAACACTATTTCCATATTTATTTCTGCTAGCAGCCTGACACATAACATGCATTATGCTGGTTAATTACTCTTTCCTATGTGATCAAGCTGACTAAGCTCAACTATCATAACTGATGGAAAAAACATAAAATCCCCTGGAATATACTCCTGTGCTTACCAGTTAAAATGTAGTAACATCAACATTGTGCAAATAATAAAATGTGGAGCCTGTTTTCTCAAACACCTCTGGGTCCTAGGGCTGCAGACTTCGGTAAAGTCCGAGAACTGGAGATCAGACGCGGTGGGCATCAGGAGCTCACAAGGAGTCAGCCAATCTGTGGTCTCCTCCTTTAACTGTAATGCTGGCCTACCACATGCCCAGTGTTTCTTCACCGAGCTATATGCCCAGCAGAGTTCTTAACGTCTTTCCTCTCTCTTTAATTTTTATTAATAATTTTGTAAAATTAAAATATTATATTTATTAGTAATTTTGTAAAATTAAAATAATAGATTGTAAAATCATAATATTTCCCCCTTCCCTTTCCTACCAACTCCCATGTACTTTCCTTTATTCCCATTCTCTCCCTCCCTCTCTATCTCTCTCTCTCCATGACCTCTTTGTCTAACTCTATTTTTGATCAGGGTCTTCTGATTGCCTGGCCATGAGCTCAGCCCCATAAACTACAGGTGTGCATTGTGCACGCCGGACAAACATCTACAGCAACCACTCAGCAAGTTTCACCCGAGTCACACACTCCCACAGGCAACCACGCCTGCCTCTGAGCCCAAGGGAGGTAAGATGGACTTGCGTATGCTTAGCCAGCAAAGCTCAGCTTCATGAAGAAGCAGTGAACTCTGCCCTGTGAGTTTTGTCTAGTACTGCGTGATGGCGTCATGAAAGTTCAGAAAACATCCAGTCAGATTACTGTAAAGTAGGGCTCTTTTCTATTTTGTTTTATTTTCCCAGTTTGGTTTTGGTTTCAATCTTTACAGTCGATGCTGGGTAATCTCTTTAGCACTCATCCCTGCTTCCTGAAGTTCAGCTATTGCCCTGGACTCCTGATCATGGGAAAATACACTAACACACTGGCCTCTTCCCTTGATTCCTTTTTCAAACTTCAAGGTTTCAATTCCAACTTAAACTTTCCCTCCTGGCTTTTCTTTGAAAATAAGGTTGAATTCTATCAATTCTCACCACATCACTTTTGTTCAGTTTGGAGCAATCGTCTAAAACAAACGAAACATCCTTAACCTGAGATTTGCGAGGGCTGGAGAGATGGCTCAATAGCATTGGCTGCTCTTCCAGGGAGCCCAGCCTGTTAACTCCAGGGGATCTGGTGCCCTCTTCTGACCACTTTGGAAACTGTATGCATGCAGTGTGCATACATGTATATTCGAGCAAAACATACATACAAAGTAAACAGAAGCAAACCTTTAAGCTGAGGCTTATGTGGCAAATCATCTATAGAATAATCTGGCATATGCTACATATATGAGCAATCCCTCAGTAAATGCACCACATCACTGGCTAGCAATGGTTTTTTGGCTTTTGGAAAGCTGAGGCAGGAGGATCACTATTGCTGGCCTGGGCAACGAAGTGAACCTGTTTCAGAATAAAACACAGAGGTTTTTTGTTTGTTTGTTTGTTTTTTGTTTTGTTTCCCCCCTCTAAATATAAACACAGTTAACAAGCAGGGAGTTTCTTCCCGCATCTTATTTCATAACTAAAATCTTGGTTGATGAAGAGCTGCTTCGGTGCTCGCTAACATCTGAGTGTGCAACGTTAGCTGTTTTCTCTTTGAATTAATTTTCATCCAATTCAGTTTTTACTTTCTCAGGACCAGTGGTGTAGAACTCAGGGCAGAGCAGTGGCCAAGCACACACAAGACCTCAGGCTCCAGGCCAGAGCTACAGTGTGTGTGTGTGTGACCAGGAAGAGAGATCCACTGCTGAAGAACACTACCTTTTCATTATGGGATCGTCAATGACAGATTTGAGAGAAGGAAGCAAGAGAGGAGAGCTGGTGAACAGAAGGAACCGTGGCATGCTTGAGGTGAATGAGATGGTCCCAGAGTGTGACGTGACCTCAGGACAAAGGTCACCTGCACTGGGGAATCCTGGGACAGGCGTTGGTCCTCCCAGACTCTATGGAGGAGCAGCATGCCCAGTGGCCCTGCAGGGAGCCTGGGCCCTGAGGGGCAGTACGGGATGCTCAGACAAGCCTCTAAGGTAGTGGTCTGGAGGGCTCTGAGCAGATTCTGATTGTTGGAGTCATGAAGCAAATCAGGCTCAAATGGGCAAGCACAGCAGGAATGAAGATGGCATTGGACCACAGTGGCACTTTACGAAGCTGAGACAACTTCGAGGTAACAAATTCGAGGTAACGAAACTGTCACCGGGAAAGCAGAAAAGACACAGCCCCCTCGATACAAACAAAGTCAGAATCCCGACGGTACCTCTTCTGGAGCGCTCGTGTTGAACAGGTCCCTGCTGGGAGACCCCATTCCCGGCGTAGAAGAGGTACTTCTCTCCAAGTCACTGAAGCCCTGAGCATCCAACAGGGTGGAGATGGAGCTGGAGTGGAACAGACCGTCACACTCACCGTCCTGGCCTGGAAAAGACGAAGCAGACGATGCTCACGTCCCCTGTGGAGGAAGAACTGTGACTACGCATTCCTTCTCTCTCTTTATCTTGAACACGCGCTGTCTCAGTCCAAACCGTAAACAAAGAGTCACGGGTCCTGGCATCGTATGAAGATCAGCGTAACAGAACCTAGGATACAGCATCTTAAACTATACACAGCTAAGGCAGTGCCAGGCCACACTGAGCACCCAGCGATGACATTAATAAAAGAAGTCAGGTTTGATACAATATTGACACAAAAGATGTTTTAAAAAAAAAATCTAAGTTTATTCCAAAAACTCACTGTAATTTTGTTTTAAGATTTCGAGGCTTTATAAACATTAGTTTAGCCTGCTTTGGTTACTTGTACTTTTAATCTTGGCATTCAGAACCAAAAATGAAGATCATCCTTGAATACATAACAAGTTCAAGGCCAGTCTGAGCTACAAGAGACCCTACCTCAAAAAATGTCAAATAGATCAATAGATCTATTTACCTACCCACCTACCTACCCATCATCTACCTACTAACCTGTCTACTCTACGTACCTACCTACCTATGATCTACCTACTAACCTGTCTACTCTATCTACCTACTCACCTACCGATCATCTATCTACTTACCTGTCTACTCTGTGTACCTACTCACCCACCTACATTTCTTTCTACCCCAGCATGGCCATCTGATTCTGGGCTACAACAGAGCCACCATTTAAATGCATTCCTTCTCAACACTGCTGTACTCTGAAAAATACACGAAGAAGAGAAAGGATAGAAGAAAAAGAAAAATGACAGCTGATCCTTCAAAAGGATCTTTTTATGCCATTTTAAAGTAGGAAGAGTCTAACAGAAGAAAGAAACCACATATCCATCAAAGAACTAAGTTTGAAAAATTTTTACCATCAGTCAAGATGTAAAGGATTAACTAACTATACAACACAATAGTAGATGGTCACTTTCTTAAAAAACAGTATGATATTAAAGCTCTAACTTCTAATGGCAAATGGCAAACTCTATACTTATCTAAACACGCTGTAACTTCTCTTTTCTTATTTTTTATAAGAGTTTGTTTTGGTATAACATAGTCCAGGCTAGCATCAAGGACAAGGTCATCTTGATTCAGCCTCTCAAGTGCTTAGACTACAGGCATGCCCAACTAAGATTTATTTTATTTTTATTTATGAGTATGTGTGTATGTATGCCATGTGTGTGCATGTGTCCACAGAGGCCAGAAGAGGGTGTTGGATGCTTTGGGACTGGAGTTGGAGGTGGTCATGGGCTGCCAGAGTGGACGCTGAGAGCCAAACTCCACTCCCCTGCAAGAGCAACAAATGCTCTTAATCACTGAACAATCTTTCCAGCCCCACCAAAACTTTTAAATCGGGGTTTTACTATAATTTTACCTTAACTTTACTAGATTTTAAATGCTCTTTAGAGTTTTGTGAGGAGTAACTAAATAAATACGTCTTAGGGAGGAATCGCTTTTATGTTCTTCTTCACCATACCAGGGAATGATTTTTATGACTTGTGAAAACCTATCCTGTTATATCTGATTTCAAACTACTACATGAGGCTGGAAAGGCTCAGTCAGTCAACTGCCTGCCACATGAGCCGGAGGACCCAAGTTCAGATTGCCAGCGCCCACACAAACACCAGGCATGACCTGGAGAGGCGGCCCAGAGGTCAAGAGCTCATGGTGATCATGAAGAAGACCAGGATTTGGTTTCCAGGCCCTACACTGGGCAGTCACAACTGCCTGTAACTCCAGCTCCAGGGATCTGATGTCTTCTTCTGACCTCCCCAGGCACTGGCACGCAGGTGGCATGAACACACCCACACATATACACATAAATAAATAAGTCTTTAAAAGCCAGGTGTGTGGTCTGCAGCCTTAGAGACAAATGTGGCATACACCATCCACACACATACACATAAATAAAAACAAAATAGGTCTTTACAAACCAGGCATGGTGGTCTTCAGCCTTAGAAGTAGGGATGTAGAAAGGCGATCTCTGGAGCTCACTGACCAACCAAGCTAGTCTGTCCATGAACTCCGGTGTCAACGAGAAACCCTGTCTCAGGGAGGGGCTAGGGATACAGTTGAGTGGGAGCTGGGACTTGCTGCTGTACCGGAGGACCTGCTTTCGGTCATGGTGTTTGGCAGAGCAAAAGAAAACTTACCTAAAATATCTCTCAAGAGATATGTTCTCAGTGCTTGTCACCTTTAGGGTGACAACTGCCCACATGTTCACAGTAAACAAACACTAACATTCTGTTTGTGTCAAACGACCCTCAGTCTTTCCACGAGGTAAGGCAACAGAACTCCTGTGTCCAAAGAGGAACTCACATCCCTTGGCCTGCGTAAATAGCACCACCACTTACCTGGTGCCTTTAGCCACAAGTGTCTGCCTCTGCTGACTTATTTTCCTTAGCTTCATGTCCATCACCTAACTCAATGGATCAGGTCAATTCAGAGCCACTAGGTCTCCGCAGTTACAAGAACTGCGAGCGTCTTTTGATTGACTTCCCCTGCTTGCAGTAGTGGCATTCCTCTTAACTCTTTCTGGCGAAGGCCACGTTGCAAACTTTTTATTCAGCCCCTTGTCCCAGGCTGGGAGTGTAGCTCAGTGGTAAAACACTTGCCTAGCGTGTGCTAGGCCCTACGTTCAAGCTCTTGGAGCAACAAAACAAAACAAACCCTACTGGATTCTCTGCACTTGTTTAAGAACAGATGTCCAGCCCAGCCCCACTGAGATCCTTCTCACGTCATAACCACACCCTCCTCCACTCAGAACTTTCCAGATATAACCCAAGGCTCTTTGCGCATACTACAGATCTTTGATAGAGATAATCTCACGGACACACAAATCTGCAAAATACTCATCGGCCTGAGTGTTTCTCAGCATTACTGTCCATAAATAGATGAGCCACCCAATCTGGGAAAATGCATGCGAACTATATAAGAAACTGAGCCCAAATATGTAAGCTCATGGCTGGTTAAGTTTAAGTGGAATAAGAAGGTTTCCAGAGATGCATTTTAGTTTCTTACCTTGGGCCAGAACTGCTGGGTCCTGCATTTTCTTGTACCTGTTCAGGCACTGCCGGAGATCCTCTATTCTCCGATCCTGTGGAGAACGTAAGCCATCACCACCACTACAGTTTCAAACAGTAACGGTAAGCGCTGTGAATTGTTTACATTATTTGAACATTTCCTAAGCTATAGTAAAAGTGGCAATATCTGTATTTTTCCTATGTGTATCAAAGACATCGAAACAGCACCTCTGATCTTATAGATCCAATGTGCCAACATTAAAAACAAAACTGATGTAGCAGCATTTAACAACAACAACAACACCAAGGACCAGTGAGATGGTTCAGTGTGGGAAGACCCAACACGGGGCCCAATGGCTTGTGTTTGATCCCAGTGGATAAAATTCCAGAGTTCAGATCCCCAGCATCCACGTAAAGCCAGGTATGGCAACTGTTACCCCAGCAATTCAGGGAGAAAGACAGTTAGAACTGGGTTCCCAGAGCCTGCTGCCAGCCAGTCTAGCTCAGTCAGCAAGCTACGGGGTCGCCGACTGTCTCAAAAAGTAAAATAAAGAGCAAATAAGAAGACACTTTAAGTTGGCCTGACATTGACTTTTGTATGCACGTGCGTGCGCAAGTGCACACACACCCAGACACAGGGACAGAGAGACAGAGAGAGAGGGTGGGAGAAGGGGAGAGAGAGAGAGAGAGAGAGAGAGAGAGAGAGAGAGAGAGAGAGAATGAAGATGAGAGGAAGCAGCAAAGACGTGAAGGAGTAACAGGCATTGGAGAAAGTTGTGATGAGAAAGAACCATCTCTTGGGCATTTTGTAATTCTGTACTCCTTGGAATTAGTCCTTTCTGGGAAATGTCCCTTTGTTCCAGTCACTAAGTGACACAGGAAAGAGTGGTCCTGATGTTATAAGCTGAATCCAGTGGTTGCTAAGCAGCCAAGATCTGCCAGGTCAGGTCTGTGTTGTGGCAGACACCACAAGTCAAACCTGTGTGAGGCAAACAGACCACAGCAAAGAGCCCTAGTGACAAGGGCAGGGACCAAGGATGCTCCACAGGCCTGGCCCGTGTCCTGTTGGTTCACCTCTCGGGAAAGCAAGGCCATTCCTGGGGTGAGAGGTGGGGAATGACATAAGTCCACTTTCACGGCAGTGCTAACATCGTCTCTCTCCGGGGCTGTGTGAGCCTCGGGTGAAGCTGAAGCTCCATCCTTCAGAGGTCACGCTAGCCCGGAATTTTCAGAACATTCTCTGGGATGTACTCCTCTCATCTGAATAGAAAGAACTCTGACGGTCTCGATAGTTTCTAAAGCCAAACAGGGAAGGAGGGGATCTAGATCTCTTTGGAGCCCAGGCTGCTGGCCTCTCTCTATTCTGTACACAGACACATCACAAGTGACACAGCTGAAACAGTACACAAGCAGGGGGAGACAAAGAAGGTCCCTTAACGTCAGCGGAACCGTGTGTCCTGTCCAGCTGGAGTGGCTAAGGAACTGTGTGGAACAGTCAAAGCGGTGCCGCAGCGCACACACGAACAAGCGCACACACGAACAAGCACACACACGAACAGTGATACTTAGGTTCACTCGGTACCTTTTCCTCATTTGCTGCCATCAGGGACTCCACTGCCTTTTTCATTTTTTGTACTTCAATATCTGAAAATGACGTAACATTGTTAGGAGGCATTTCAGCTAACCTGTGAGGGAAGTCACGTGCTCTTCTGTCTGAACGTCTCAAGGTAAGCATGGCAATGATTCTCTCTTAGGGGTGATAAAGGGGGAGCACTTTTGACCTCACCCCACAGCTGTCACCCCAGAAAAACAGCAATGTGGGCCGGGGACAGGGAGACGCCCTCTCTTGGAGAAAGAACACAGCCTCCCTTTACACCCTGAGGATGGAATGTGGGAGCGGCAGCAATGACAGCGACAAGTTCTCGAAAACGTTAGCCATGGGTGGGCAGTGAGTGAGAGTGGATGGATTTCATAATGACCAGGGCGGAGGAACGGGGCTCGGTCACGACCAAGCTGGAGACGCCACGGTAAGAGCCTGAGCGGTGTGTTTACGTGAGCGGTCATGCTGAGAAGCCAGCTGCGGTTCCACAGAAGGAAGAGTGACTTGCTTCATCTACTAGCCCCATTTCTAACGCTGTTCTAAAACAGAGAGCAAGACCCAACAGCCACGGTGTGCAGAAAGTGACTTTCCTGAAAATATGATTGCCAAACACAAGTGTTGCTTGAAAAACGAAAACTTAAAAGTACTTTTAATAAAAATGGACATTTAACCCCAAAGTGAACCTACAATTAAAATACAGAAACGGGAAAACATTCGGCTAAACATTCTTCTCATGGGGGAGAGGAGAGTCTAGTCTGTACCAATACATCTTCAGTTAGGAATGGCTGCGGTTTGTTTTCCATTTGTTGTTTGTTTTAAAGCAGGTTCCCTTAATCTATTAATTCACTCCCTGTGGCCAACTTAAGGATTTATCTTTTTTTTTTTTAATGTGTCACTAGATAGCCCAGGCGCCACAAAGCTCCGGTGTGGGCCTCAGCTAAACCACGAGCTTCCAAACAGACAAAGCAAAGCTCACCACAAGCCCGTGCTGTGGTGACAGAGCTGAGTCTCCCCTGGTGTGTGCTGTCTTGTCTTCTGCACCTCTGTCACACACACCACAGAGAGAACACTTCCTGAGCTCACTCCTCTGTGCGTCCTGTTGCACTCTGGGAAGCGAACGGGCTGCAGGGAAAACCCATGACGTGACCTGCCCTCCTTATTTTACGGTCTATCTGTCTAGCCTCTACTTTGCACACCGTAAAGAAATGGGGGCTCGTTGATGAAGCAGCTGCAGATGTTTACGGACAGAAATGTTCTCAACATGCAAAGAATGGGTGGCGCTGCTGGCTAACGATAGGCTGATGGAGAGACACCGAAAACCTTACTTTTCTCCTTGAGCTTCCTTTTAACATTTTCATCTGCACAGGGAAAACCCATTGGATTCGAAGTTAGCACACATTGCAACAAAAACTCTACCTTAAAGTCCTATCATTTGGCTTCCTTTTACCTAAATGCTGGAACTCTAACCTGCAAAGGAACCCAGGGTATGAGGCACTACCGCATGACTTGGGGACTGGCAGCGCGGACCACGCAGGAGGCGCAGTGCTGGGCCTCAGGAGGAACGGCTGTGAGGTCAGTTAAGTTGCTGTCTCTGAGCTTCAGCTTTCTGTGTGAAAGTCAGGCCCACAGGGCCAGCCAACCGTGGTGTGGACTGGCCAGTGCCATTCTGGTAGATCTTCCCAAATGCCAGTCTGACACCTGACTCTGCAGCAGCCAACGGAGCATTCAAGTCCCCTGCCAGGAGACAGCCCCACTGACGTCATGGTGTCTGTCAGGAGGTTTCCAGACCCTGAACTTAGCTGGTCCTGAAGTGGCAGACAGCAGGCAGTTCAGACCAGTTCCAACCCCCATTTCTATGTGGACAGCGCTCTCCAAACATATCCCCAGTCCACATGCACTCACTCAGGGTCCATTCTAGTCAGAAACGCTACATGCGGGACTACCACCATGGGTCAGTGGTACAGCATGGGATTAGCAGATCCAATCCTAAAATCGGGGTCTATTTCTGAATGTCCTATAAGATGATTTTACTTACGTTGAAACCCGGGAAGGAAAACCCACGTCTAAGGCTTGAGAAATTGAGTTTCTGATGGCTAAGGAAATGGATATAAAATGCTACTGATTTCTACAGCATCCACCAGCTGGGGTCTGGCTGTCCAAGTGAGTGGAAACCGCTCTCCTGTCCAGCATCATGGCTGTCACTGGACATATTTATGTATGCGTACATGTATCAAAGGGAAAGTAACATCTAATCTAGTATTCCAGATATTATACATATTTCAAGACCACAAATCGGGGTCTCCCTGTGTCATGCAGGCTGGTGCCCAACTATGATCCTTCTGCTTCAGTACCCACGAGCTGGGGCAGCAGCTGTGTGCCACTCCACTGGACCCAAAATGTAAGTTTTTGAAAACACATGTCGCTGGGGCTGTTTTTCTGTTGTCCACCGCCAGCTCCTCTCCTGTAGCTCACAGGACCTTAACAGAGCAAGGAATCAAGCGCTAGACCGCCAGTCTCACCTCGATCGAGGACGTCCACCCCTTCTCCTTTGGTCTTGCACACCAGTCTCTCCTGCAGTCTTTTGACTTCACAATCCTTATCTTCCAGTTGCTCTTTTAAAGAGGTCAGCTCATCCTGCAAAGTTACAGACTCATTTTAATACAGTAGACTGTGGCGGCGGAGGAGTGTCTATAGAGCATACTGGCCCTTAGAGTCAACTCAACTCTGCAAGACTTACACGTGGACACAAATCAGACAGAGGCAATGACAAGCACTATTAATATCACTAATCTGTAATCATGACGGTGTCATTGTTTCAGGTTTGTGAGCAAGTGTAAGAAGAAACGGAAGCATAGTCAGGACAGGGTAGTCCCTAAAGTTGGCCTACATTAAATCAGAAAGTCTCGCCAAGTTAGTCAAAGGAGATGGCCAATGTTAGTCACTTATCATAAAAGCAAAATAAAATACAAATTCAAAAAAGCTTGCTTGGCTTCTTCAAGCATTTCAAGGTGACTCATGATTCTGGGATAACCAGTGGGCTTTTCAGTAGCCAAGGGGAAGCAATTCGGGGGTGGCTGTGGCCAAACCGTGGACTAGGTCACTGAGAAAGACAGACTCCTGCAGCAACGGGAAAGGGAAATCTAGAAAAAGAAGACTGGGGTCTTCCTTCTGAAATGGGGGACCTGCAAAAGCTTCTGAGGCCACTGATGTATTCGTTAACATTTTAAATTTCAGCTTTGCTTTAGAAAGTTCTAGCCGTAGCAAATTTGTACTTTGCAGGCTGCATCTGAGGCGGAAACTAGCTGTGCCATGACAGCATGCCCGCCTCTTGTTCAGTGTGGTGTCTGCCCTCAGACTCTTCCTTCAGCTATCTGGACACGCAGTGTTGAAAATCCACTCAGAAGGCCAACGTGGCCCTGACTTATGGCAAGGATGGAGTCAAGTTTAGAAACCTTCAGAGCCCTGCAGAAGGTGCCGATCCCTCTCCCTGCAAGACTTCTCTTCCCCTTCACAATGAGGACCTCATACACACTGACCTTCCAGAAAACCCTAACAGAGGAGAGCAGGCTCCAGTTATTGAAATGAATTCTTCCCTAGGTTAACTTCTAACAACTGTTTAATTATGCTTAGGGCCCAGACAGTCTAAGAAATAAGCTTATACGCTAATACTGTTATTTTTTTATCTGCTCACTACTGACATTAGCGATCTCGTTGTCCTTTTAGTCAGGGTGTATACAGTCTCAAAAAACAGGTGACACGCACACATATGCACACACACACGCACACGCACATACACACACATATGCAAACACACACACACACACACACACACACACACACACACAATGAATGTGCATGCTGCTAAAAACACCACCACGGCAAAACGACACAAGCCAAGGGGCACAGCCACGGCTCCCAGCGTCTACTCCACCTTCAGGGACTCCCACTTCTGCTCCATCCGCTGCTTTTCATACTGCATCTGACCCACCTTGATTTTCATGCTAGAGAGTTTGGCCATTAAAGACTGGTAGAGAGACAGAGGAGAGAAAGCAAGGCAGAAAAAGACAGGCTAAATAACCGAGAAAACAGCAGCGGTTCATAAAGAAGGTTAGCTACAGAGACAGTAGGCCACGTCCCGTCCGGCTAATCAAGCCTTGTTTGGGTTTTACTGAGAACGCTAGCGTGTGACCTCGGTGTCTCCGGCCTCGGGGAAACGCTGCGTACTTGTATGATGTGTTTGTTACCGTGTACTAGTTGGAAAATACTTTTTTATAATATTGTTCACAGAATGGTAGACCATGCTTAAAACTTATTTTTCCCCCGAGAGAACTTACTTTAGTTGACTTGAGTTTTTTCTCAGACTGAAGTCTTTCACTGTCCAGTTCACTGACTTTTAACCTCAAATCATTGATCTCTTGGATTAGCCCCTGTCCGAAAAGAAAAAATAACAATATAATTAGAAAAGGGTAAAGCACCGATAGCAAAGGAGTCGCCAGGAGGCCTTAACCAGCAGCAGCTCCTCGAGGACAAGCTGTGAGAACCAGTCCTAACGAGGGGGCATCCCGCGAAATTTACCCAACTGCCAAACCACGCATCCGCTAAAACACTAACCTAAGCTTCCAGGACCTCTGCCCCTAGTGCTGGGCCGATGGAAACTAAATGCAGCCACGATTCTGACTAGGAAAACGCTGGGGCTGGAATCCCTGGACCAGGTGCCCAGCGCGGTGCTGGAAGGTACGGACTGCAGGGTAAAGGGTAAGGGGATTGTGGGACCCTGGCGCCTTCCCCTTTTCTGCTTCCTGGTCATGAGGTAAGTGGTTTTCCCTGCCATGCACTCCATGACAATGTGCTGCTTTAACATTGTCTCACAAGTAACGGGGCCCACTTGTCGTGGACTAAATGCTCCAAAACTGCAGGCTAAAACAGACTCTTTATAACCTGTCGTGAGTATCTGTCACAGGGACGTGCCTGAGTTTCCGTTCTGCTGCTATGAGAAAATGCTCTGACCAAGAGGGTTTCTTGGGCTTACACTTCCAGGTCACAGTTCACCACTGGGGAAACTGCGGGTGGGAAGTCAAGTCTGGGACCTGGAGGCAGGAGCCAGATGAATGCTGCTTGCTGGCTCCTTCACTGGCCCGCTCGCCTATCTTCCTTATACAGCCCAGGAGATGGAGGCCCCACAGTGGGCAGAGCCTGTCTAAACCAATTAAGTCAAGCAAGACAATTCCTCACGGCACATCCGCAGAACAACATGACAGAGACAAATGGCTGACTGGGGCTGTGACTAGTGATTCTAGTTGGTGCTGACTAGGACATGATGGAAATGGGACCAACTCACAAGGACAGTCTAACATCCGACCCAAAGCCACTCAGCGCCCATTCTATATTCAGACTATCTATGGACCCCACCCTGCCACATGAACTAGAGGTGTTCTCTGGCACAGCCATTTAACCCTTTTCTGTGACACATTGGTAGTTACTTGAAGATTTCTTCTAATTGTCTGCCTAGTCTACAAAAATAAAGTCTCAAATTTCTTTAAACTAAGAATCTCAACCTGAAGGTGTATGAAAGCCTTGTGTGCGTGTGTATGTGTGTGTGTACACGTGTGTGCTCATATATTCATATATCCAATACAATACAATTTTATATGTGCAAAACTTTAAAAATCCAAATGTTTCTTAACAATATATTTAACACCATTTCTACTGTCACTTTAAAAATGTGCTTTCAAAATTTGCCCAAATAATCTGAATTTGGATTTAAAAATAGTCAGTTTCCCTTATTTGCTCGTCTTCCCCGCACAGAATTCAGGAGTGGCCCTCCTCCCCTTGTTCTTTAGACTCAGTCACTGTCAGCAGGCACTGCTGGGAACACTGCTGTGAGCACTGCTGGGAGCACTGCTGCTTTCTTCTGTGCTGGCTGCAAAGACGAAGCAACAACTACAGAAACTGAACTATACATGGGGGTCATTTTCCCCCCAACATAAATAAACTAACTAAACCAGGCAATGGTGGTGCATGCCTTTAATTCTACCACACTAGGGAGCCAGAGGCCAGCCTGGTCTACAGAGTGAGGTCCAGGATTCTAGGACAGATAGAGCTACAAAGAGGAACCCTGTCTCAAAAAAAAAAAACCAACCAAACAAACAAACAAAAAACCTCAAAGGAAGGACGGGGAGGGAGGGAGGAAGGAAGATGGGGAGGGAGGAAGGGAGGGAGGGAGGGAGGGAGGGAGGGAGGGAGGGAGGGAGGGAGGGAGGGAGGCATGCAAGAAAGAGGGAAGGAGGGAGGGAAGAAGGCAGACAGGCAGGAGAGAGGGAGGGTGGAGGGAAGAGGAAGATAAGGTTATCCAGTTGTTTTTAGTAGTGATGCATTAAATATGACTCTAAAGTTCCAAAATGGAAGAAGTCAGATATGCCCATAACAAGTCTGACTGAAAACATGGCACTATATAACATCTATTAAATGTGATATAAACTACCTCAATTAGCTTCAGTTCAGACTTCTTTCAGAGCTCTGCATTTCAGTCATCTATGCTCATACCAGAAGGGGGCGCTGTTGAATGAGCCAACCAATTCCCAGTACCAAGTTCCAGGACAGGCAAGTCCTAAATCTTCAAGGCTTAAAGATTTTAATGCATTATTCTTTTGGAAATGCCTATAAGTGTTCCTTATTTCAACATTTTCTTAGAAACTAATATCCAAACTCTCTAAAATTCTCAAATACTGTTACGAGATTTGGGATTACAGAAATATCTAGGTAAATGTTTTATTTTTAAGGAAATACTGAGCCAGACCATTTACATATTTCCTTCTATTTCAACATTTGAAGGTTATTTTGATTATTTTAATATAAAATCACAATTATAAAATATTCTGTAATCTGCCCTGTGAATATGTGCACTCCATTTTATCAGTAGCATGGATTCATAGGAAATGACCAGGGATTGTGTTTCCCGGAAGTGTGCTCACAGTGTGTCTTGGCATCTGAATGAGAACACACACGTGAGGAGAACGGAAACGGGAGAAACAAGGCACGGCACAAAACGCGGGCAGACTCAAGCGATGTAGGTGCAGCCCTGGGATCCTACCAAAAAGGCCAAAAACACCGGCTGCAGTTAGCTCCCCTGACCTCACACCCAGACTAAACTAAGCAGCGTACAGGGGAAGACTTCACTAAACTTTGCCTACGTGGTGTGGGCAGCCTCCTCCCAGCTCCACCCATGGCAGAGTCCTTCGTAGCCCCAGTCGGTGCTTAAGTGTGCAGTCAGAGATGACAGGGTGAGGGAAAGGAAAACATCTTAGCAGATTCCTGTAGCAAGTATTGAAATGAAGGCAGGCTCCGGTGCACACCTTTAATCCCAGCACTCAGGAGGCAGAGGCAGATGGACATCCGAAGTCGAGTCCAGCCTGGTCGACAGAGCGAGTTCCAAGACAGGCAGGGCTACACAGAGAAGCCTTGTCTTGAAAAAGACAACAACAAAAAGGATTAAAATAAGACTTCCAAGAGACTGGGTCATGCATCTTGATGAGTGTGGGGTGAGCTCTTAAAAGGGACTGACAAGGAATGTCAAGGTTAGAATGTGAATCAAGACGGTTTATTTCCTTTTGCCACAAAGGACGTAAACAACCAAGGCTTTCCACTGTAATCAATCCTGGATGGGAAATTTGACTTTGGAAATTACAGTGGGATAAGTTGTAACATCTCAAGCTTGACGTCACATGGTATTGATAACACAGTCAATATGCAAACATTTGACATGAAGGGAGAGAAAAGGAAACAACCCTTCTCCCTCTCCTTCCTGACCGAGGACACTGTCCTATACCCTTAACCAAGAAAGAAAACAGAAAGGCAGAGGTGGTGCCCCCGAGAAGGGATTTCTGCAGCTCCTTCAGTCACTCCCCCCTCCCCTTCCCTTCCCACTGTGGTGCCTGGGACTGAGCTCAGTGCCTTGCATGTGATGGAAAAGGGTCCTGCTGCTTAGCTGCACCCTCAGCCCTAGGCTTCATCCTAAACCAAGACTTGAAACGAACAGATGTCCTCCGTCTCTCCCCAACGCACAGACTAACAATACGATGAGAGAAGAAACAGTGAAGTTTCTTTGGATACAAGTACTTTAAAGACTTTCTTCGTGTGTGTCTGTGTATCCGTGTGTGTGTGTCCCCGTGTCCCCCGTCCAAAGACATCCTCTGTGTGTGTGTGTCCGTCTACAGAGAGAGTGATTTTGAGCCCCCCGTTTTGGGTGCTGAGAACCAAATCCCAGCCCTCTGCACGAGCAGCAAGCTAACTGCTAGGCTGCTGTGCCGGTCCCCCACAGGTACTTCTCATTGCAGAATTCCCCCTAAATTTCATAAAATACAGAGAAGTTTAGTTAACTGGATGACTTACATGTGGAACGTACTAAAAGTTAAGAGCCAAATAAAATGGCCTGCGAATGCTGGGATTCTGTGAATGTTTAACATGAGGTTTCTATACATGAACAAATCCCCTTAAGACACAGTAAATGACCAGTGGGCCCAACTAAGGACAACAGGTAAAACATGTACCTAACTACATTATTTCAAATGTAGAATTTGTCAGCCAGGCGCCACAAATATTTTAAAGTAAAAACTAGTTCTACAGAGTATTTCAAACAAACAAAATCTCTTAAAAAAAAACAAACAAACACTGGAACTAGCAATTCCTGAAGAAATTATGACGTGATTAAGGTTTATTCTAGTTCTTTTTATTTATTATTTTTTTGAGTCAAGGGTTTCAGGGTGCCTAGTCTACCCTCATACTCTCTGTTATGGAGGCTGGCTCTGAACCCCCGATTCTCACCCTCCATCTCTCAAGTGTGGGGATCACAGGCACATGCCACCACGTCTGGCTTATTCTGTCTTTGGAGTGGTGCTGAGGATAAAACCCAGGGTTTAGTGAGCCGTGATCATGAGATCTATCACTGAGTTACACCCCAAAACTGAAAACGTCTTACAAGGAAACAGGATGAGAGCATACTGTGATTAGCACCGTCCCTCACACCTCTGGGAACTTCAAACTGTCTTGGGAATGTGTGCGTGCGGGCTGGGGGGAGGGGGAACCAGCACACCACTCACCTCCGTGTCTCTGAACCTGTCTTCATAATCCAGTCTGTCCTTCTCCACAGCTGTCAGCTTTAACTTCAAGTTAGAGACCTCGGCCATGAGCTCCAGCTTCTGTGTTTCTAACGAGGTCCGACTCAGGAGTTCCTGTTAGAATTTCAGAACAATAGTCACAAGTCATTTTATTATAAATTTCTGTCATGACTGCAAAGCAGCAATGATTAGGTGTGGTCTGTGGGTGAAGAATAATGGCCGTGTGCCACACTGCTGAGGACCACGGACTCTGGTGACCTTCTTCTAAGGACCTTCTAAACGCAGCATCAGGCTGTCGAGCAGATGTAGCTTTTCCTTACATTGATAAGCCTGAAGCCAACACTGCTGCACACGGTGCTTGCTATGTGCCAGGACTAGGAGACAATCCCTGCAACAATCTCAGGAGGTAGAAAAGCTTATCAGCCTCATTGATCAGGGTTTCTAGGGACCTGGAAATGGAGGGACTGAGAGGTCGCGAGCCTGTGGAGTCAGGCAGGCAGGCAACAGCAGCAGACATGCAACAGAAGCGGTTTTGTTCCCATGTGTTCCATGTGTACTTCGTCCACTGCATCACCACGCTTCTCAGTCTAAAAGCCCTGTGTGTGCACATGAACGCACGCATGTGTGAAAAACCAAGTCGCATGTGGTTTTTATCATCTCATGGTTGGGAGTTGGAAATAATATGAACACAAAAGATCAATTTACAATTCCTGTAACATTGTATTCTATTCTAGATGTCTAACTTTGTATGTCTCTGTTTTTAGACTGTAACACTGTATCTGTTCTAATTGTCTAACTTCATAAATATGTGCTTTTAGACTCTGCTCCTCCTAGACTCTAAATATACCAGTTCGTGGGATTCTGGAATTTACTGCTGTAGAAACCAGACAGGAATGTCACACCTCTGATAAAACAGTTCGGCAGGCCCCTCCCCCACCAGCTCCAGCCCATACCTGCTGCAGCATCTCCTCAGTGGCATTCAGCTTCTCTCTGTGCTCTTCAAGACAAAACTCCAAATCTCGAATCTTCTCTCCCTGAGCCTCCACTTGGTCGGTCAACACACTCACCTGTTAATTTAAAACAAAGGGCGGCAATGAGTTTGAAAGACTCTGGGTCCCAAAGCATGCTTCATTCCCTAACTGGAACAGTAAGACCCACCACTCACTGATGTGAGGCGTCCTTTGGGAAATGTGCTGCTTTTATTGGTTGCAGACACCATGAAGCTGCTGAAGGAGAAAAATGCTGGAACCCTACCAGTAGGCCACAGCCTTGTGGTGATACACAGATTAATAGAAGTGGGTTAATTTAAGATGTAAGAGCTTGCTAGAAATATGCCTGAACCATGGACCAAATGTTCTAATTATAGTTTCTGTGTGATAATTTGGATCTGGGCAGCCGGGAAACGAACGTGCATTCTCTGCTTACAACATGGTGGTTTAAGACATTCCAGATTTAACAAGATGACAGTGGTCTTTCACTTTCTATATTTATATTTTGTTTTGTGTGGATCAAACCCAGGGCCTTGTGCACGCTAGGGAGGAACTGCACCACTAAGTGATGTCTGCAGCCCAATGTTGCCTCGCGACTTAAAAGATTCCTATTCAATTTAGAAGAAACTTCGTATGGATCAGAAATATGCAATATTTTACATATTAAAATCATTTCAGTTATAAGAGTCTATAAAAAATTGTTGATTCTGAGGTGATGGTAAAGAACTAAGGTTAGAGGGCAACAGAAGGAATGAAAACCACATTTGAAATAGACATTAAGGACCATGCAGATCTCACGCTTCAATAATAAAGGGAGCAAAAACGAGTAAGGAACTCAGATTCTATAAGCTCTTTCAACATCAACGTGGTCCCAGATTTGCTCAGAGCCAGGGCGGGGTGAAGAGCGGTACTGTTGTCAGTGCATAGGATCCTGAGTTCAGCTCCCAGAACCACAAAGGAAAAATAAGAAGCCGGAGTGCACACTACACACTCAAATGTCCCAGCAACAGTGGGGTTTATCTTCCGTCCTCAGGGTCCCATGCAGAGCTGCAGGGCTCTCCTCAGGAATGACCAGCTGAGTAAACACACTTTGATCTGGTTAGTTCAAAGCATAGAAATGAAGGCATTTGCTCTGTGCTGAGAAACACCACGAGCAAGCAAACAAACAGCCCACAGCAGTTCCCCACAGCAGGCTCCACCCGGGCTGCTCTGTTTGGTTCATGTATCATTTTCAAAGCTGGAAGGTTAATATATATTCGCGCTGAGATTTTTACTCTACAGGTATTCATAGATCTGAGTTTCTAGTTCAAATGTATGTAAAGTCAGATCCGATGGCACGTTTACTACAGGTGCAATGCATTCAACACATATGTGATTCTAAGTTGCAAGGACACTACATGTCCTGAGAAGGGAAAGGCCTTAAGGAGCACTTGCCTGAAGAACGAGGGATTCCTTGTCATTTTCTAGACGTGCCAGCCTTTCTTGATAGACGTCTCCATTCCCAGGCAGATGTCCGTTTGTCTGAGTGAGAAAATAACATAGATAAGGTCGAAGGTCGACTCTTTTTTAGAATTGACACATTACGAATCACAAGACTGATATATTTTAAATTGAAAGGGCCTGAAATAAACCAGCACAGCTGTCACTTCCATGAATGGAAGATGCGAGGATTAATAATCCAGATAAGTATGAGAGGGAAAGTGAGCACGTACAAACAGGGAAGCATCTAGTCACAACTGCCTGACCTACGCCTGTAACCAGAGACTGCTCATCTGCTTACCAGTCACCCAGACCCGAATAACCACACAGAAACTATATTAATTCCAACACTGTTTGGCCAATGATTCAAGGATATTCTAGCTAGCTCTTACATCTTAAATTAACCCATTTCTATTAATCTATGTATCACCGCAGTAGGGGTTCTGGCATCTTACTCCTTTGGCAGCTACGTGGCAACTCTTTGACTCCGCCTACTCTCTCTCCATATCTCTGTTCAGATTTCCTGCCTGGCTTTACTCTGCTAAGCCATTGGCCAAAACGGTTTTATTCATCATCCAATAAAAGCAACACAGATACAGAAGGACATCCCACATCATACACCAATTCTGAGCAAACAGAAAACAAGTACCCTGTCTCAGTTCTAAGTGCACCGCTATGATAAAACGCTGACCACAGACGACCTGGGGAGGAAAGTACTTCTCTTACCTTATAGTACGCCATAATGGAAGTCAGGACAAGAACGGAACGTTAGAGGAATGTTGCCTACTGGTTTGCTCCTCATGGCCCACTGAGCCTGCTTTCTTATACGACACAAGACCAACTGCCCAGGAATGCCCTCACCCACAGTGGGATGAACCTTCCACATCAGTCATTAATTAGGAATACGGCCCACGGGCCTGTCTACAAGCTGATATGATAACGGGGACCTTTTCTCAGTTGAAGTTCCTCTTCCAAATGTCTTTAGATTGTGCCAAGCTCACAAAAAGCTAGCTAGCGCACACTCTAAAAGTGACTGTCAGGAATGAGTCAGGGGCCACAGGCACAGCCCTAGGGCATGCAAAATTCTGAGCGGCCTGCAGAAGACAAGACTCCTCCGTCTGTCCCCAAAGGACTCCAGTCACAAATTCTGGGTGTAAAACAGTGACTATGACCTGTGATGTCCTCCCATTCCTCCACTCCATCCCCGGGTTCCACACAGGACTGTCAATGCCTGCCGATGGAGCAGTGGGCAGGGGTGATGTCTGCCAGGATTCTCCTGCCCACTCAGCTCTCCACTCACCAGATGGAGGCTCCCACCTAGGAAGCCTTCAGAAGCACCCCTACCCTGCCCAGCTTAAACACTCTGTCCAAAATCATTTTCCCTGATGGCACTGACGAGCTAGGCTCCCAGCTTTATAACCATTTTCTATCTTGGTTAAACTAACAACTTATGCTTACACAACAAACATTATGACAAGCTACTAGGCAAACCTGGGCATCAGCTTGTACTGTGCTGGCACTGGGCTCAATGTTCCTCCCTGCTCACTTCCTCACGCTTCTCCTTCCTGCCTGCTTTTTTTTTTTTTAAATCCTATTTGGTATTGTAACACATAGCACAAGTTTCCAAGGAAATACAGACATTTTTCCCACCGTTTTTATTTTTTGAGACACAGCCTTCCTATGAAGCCCTGACTGTCCTGGAACTCATCATATAGATCAGGCTGGCCTTGAACTTGTGGAGATTCACCTGCCTGTGCATCTCGAGAGCTGGGATGAAAAGTGTGTGTCACTGTGCCTGGCATTTTCTTCCATTTTTTTCATACCAAGTCATGAAAGAGCAAGACACATAAAGCTGTCACTCTGAAACACAGTAGTGGTGTGGGAGTTTGAATGTAATTGGCCTCCGTGCTCACAGGGAGTGGCACTATCAGGAGATGTGGCCTTGTTGGAGGAAGCGTGTCACTGTGAGGGTGGCTTTGAAGTCTCATATGTGCTCAAGTCCATCCAGTGTCTCAGACCACTTCCTGTTGCCTGTGTGCTCAAGTCCATCCAGTGTCTCAGACCACTTCCTGTTGCCTGTGTGATCAAGCCCATCCAGTGTCTCAGACCACTTCCTGTTGCCTGTGTGCTCAAGTCCATCCAGTGTCTCAGACCACTTCCTGTTGCCTATGGGATCAAGAAGTTGCTCCTTTTCCACTCTCAGCTCCTCCTCCAGCACCACGCCTGCCTACACACCTCCCGCTATGACAAGAGGCTAAACCTCTGAAACCGCTAGGTCCCCCATGGTGTCTCTCCAGAGCAACAGAACCCTAAGACAGAGTATGAGACACCCCTTTCACTCTCCCTCCTTCTCTGTCCTCCCTTCTCTAGGATGTCACTCTGTTGTCCAGAAATACCCTCCTGCTTTAGCCTCCTGGGATCACAGACATGAGACTCTATGCCCAGCTCGGCATGTGTTCCTTATAATTTTATTTAAATGGTTTATAGTCATGTTATATATTTTATCCAGAGGATTCCCTGAATGTTCCTATAAATACAACAGAGATAAAAGCCAAATGGAGTCCAATATAGACAGGTGGGGCACCCAGAATCCAACTGAAAAGGCGACCCCTTCAGAGTTAGAATCGGAAAAAACACCAACTGTGCTCCCTTCTTCCCCAGGCACATCCGATGTGACATCCATTCTTTCTCCAGAATTAACCTGCATCTATTCTACCTCTCCAGTTTCCTATTTCAGTTCTGGGACTGACAGACGTCATGTATTGAAAGTAAGCCAAAATGGAAAAAGGAAGAGGAAGAAAGAGAGGAAGAAGGGGAGGAAGAGAAAGGGAAAAGGGGAGAGGAAGGGGAAAGAAAGACGAAAAGATTAAATCTGGGGCATTCTTTTTGAAGATGTAGACATGCTGGATTATGTTTCCCAAGATGCCACAAAAAATTTAAAAGCTAATTTATCAAGTGTGCAATGCACATTTAGAGTGGGTATAATGCTAAAACCAGCTGTCTACCACACACCTGCACACTACTGCCGCACAACCCTGTTCACACTGCTAACTCAAGTGCCCAGAATGTGGGTGTAATGTTAACACCAGCTGTCCACCACACACCTGCACACTACCACCGCACAACCCTGCTCACACTGCTAACTCAAGTGCCCAGAATTAACTTACAAGAGTCTGATGGAGTAGTCAGAACGACTAACAGCCCCTGGGGACCATGAAAATGAAATGTTCCTAAGTCCTTGAGGACAGTCTTCTGGAAAGCAGCCAGAAACATGACGTATGATCTTAATCTACGAAGGTGCAGAGGTCAAGTCCTCGTTTTGATTATGCACATTAGGAAGCATCTGTTTTTAAAATCCTATGCAAGTAACGTCTATAATCACGTTTCATTAGATTAAAAAATGCTTTATGTACGATGAGGTAGGAGGTAGAATTTTCTAGTTTTGTCTCTTTTTAACAGACAGGGTACGGCTCCTTATGTTGGCCAGGCTGGCCTCAGACATCTGAGCTCAGGCAAATCTCCTGCCTTGGCACCCTGAGTAGCTCTGACAATAGTCACGTGCCACCGAGTCAAAACAAAATGCACCCATTCATTTTTCCTCCTGGGGTTTTGGCTGGTGTTTGAACCCAGGGTCTCACATGAACGCTCATCAGAGAGAGGCACTCACATGCTCCACGGCTGAACTCCATCCTGTTCCTTTATTCTGCGAGCAAGAAACTCTAGCCAGATTGGCAGCATTCTTTCAGGTCAAATGGTCAAATATTATATAGAAATGAAGTATTTCAAAACCAGTTCTCCAAAGTGAAATGCCGGAACTGACTCAAAATGAGCAAATGAATCAGAAATGTCCTGATATGGATAAGTGCTTATAATACTCAAAATCAGCTGGTATTTCTGAGACATTAATAGTCCTCACAGGAGCCAGAAGTAGAAAGTCTCAGGAATTGCTACATAGAGTGGTAATGTATTTAAGTAGATAAGGAGCTGCTCTGAGGACATGCCCTCTTCCTTCCTGCTACTTCTGTTTAAGAATACTGGAGCTGAGCCCACGAGGTACCTGTCACCTCTGTCCTTCCTTCAACAATGGTCCACCTTCCTCCAAGTGGCACGCCCTGCGCTCACACATGCATCCCTTTTACCCGGGTATCTCTCTTTCCCTCTCTTATTCTTTTCTTCAGTCTTCCCTACCTACCTGCATTTGGGTCTGGTCTGTAAAGGTTTCCTAGAATGAACGGTTCATTCATAAACTCTGCTGCAGATGCACCCTGCTCAGGGGACAACCCCACCACACACAGAGATGCCACACTGCGAGCGATTCTCTGTGTCTCACGGGAGCGCTTAGCTAAACGACGGGTGAATGATGGAACAGTGAGCAAGAAGGGCCCAGTACCCGTGGGGAGAGCACAAGGTGAGTACCTGGACTCACTCTAGTTACACTTCTTTCCCGTTCAGCACTTCTTACTTCAGGGGCTATGCTGCATGAGTTCACCTCCTCCTTCAGAAAATCCCCCAACATCCGTCTTTCCTGCTTTCCTCCCGGCCAGAGCTGAGCTTTCCCTGGCAAAGCTCACTCCCCTACATCCTCCCTGGAACCTTGGTCTCCTGCTTCCCTTAGCCCTGCAACTGTGGGTTCTGTGCCCACTCCTGCTCGCCTCCCGATCCCCTTGCCTGTGTCAACCCATCTTTCAGGACCGGCTCTACTTCTTCCTGATACCCTGTCAATCTCTTCTCCTCATCTAATGATCCCCCTGGTACCCTGTCAATCTCTTCTCCTCATCTAATGCTCCCCCCTTTCACGTCCTGTCCCCAACCTCATACATCAGCTTTTTAATCACATTCTGCCACTGATGACCAATCACCAAATTTATGTGAACTGATCGCTGTTGCTAAGTTCTGTGTCAACTTCACACATTTAGGAAGACAGTACCTTAATCAATGAACTGCCTACATAAGACTGGCCTGTGGGGCATTTTCCTTTTCGCTCTTTGGTGTAAAAGGGCCCGGTCCACTGTGGGTGTTACCAACCCTAGGCAGGGAATGGCTGGCAGCATAAAAAAAGGGAGCTGAGTATCAACCAGAGAGTAAGCTACTAAGCAACGGCCCTCTAGGCTTCCTGACCTGACTTCCTTGGTGGATTGGGATTTGAAAGTACAAACCAAATAAACTCTTTCCTTCCAAAGATGCTGTTTATATTAGCATCAGAAAGCAAACTAGAACAAACATTTATTCTTCCTAATAATCTTTTAGTGCAAAATCCTCCTGTATTTCTTTTCATCCTTCCAGAAGGTTTCTAAAATACGATGTGCATCATTAAAAACTGTACCCACTGCAAGTTCCTTACAGATTCCTGCGTCCAAAGCATCAAAGTCCACCCCAAGTCACGATATTTAAGTCTTCTGAAACGCATTTGAGATAGCCCTTTATACTTCAGTGTGGGACAAGTCTCACTGACAACTTCAATCCCGCTGCATGAGTCAACAACAGGATGGACAGTATCCTCCACTGTCACACAGATTCACTCATGGAACTTAGTCAGGTCTTCCTGGCACCTAACAAGTAATGTCTCTTTCACAGAGTTAGAGACTCCTGGAGCTAACCAATCGTCTGATCTGGGAATGTGACTTCTCTGTGCGCAATGCAGATACACACAAGATGAGGGCATGCCCCCCTTCATTTCTGTGCCAGTAATTTCATTGTGTTACTGGCACAGCAAGCCTAACATGTGGGAGCTGCTGGCTCCTGTCACATGACCACTTTGCCATGTCCTTGGTTACAGGTCATTTCAGACACACGTAAGAGTTAGAGGGAATAGCTACCTCTGTATGCCATTTGGTCTCCACAGTTCTCAGCTCACTGGAAGGGGAGCCTTTGCCTGCTTTGTGGCTGTGTTTCCCCTCTGTCTTGCTCTGTTCTCTTTATTAAATCCCAGACCAGCTAAGACCGGTGGCACACACCTGTCATCACAATTCTGGAGCCCAGCCAGTCCGGTTCTGAGCCAATGCTCATTGTCACCAGCCAATTTACATTGGTTTTTTTAAGTACTTTATTAGCATATACTAATTACACATAATAATTGGCTCTGTATGTGTGTGCATGTTTGTGTGTGTGTGTGTGTACATGTGACATCCTTCGAGCATATTTACCTTTATATTTACATTGGGGAGTATTCACCCTGTCTCCACTCACTGAGCTCCTTCTGCTCAGGTACCCCCAGTTTTACCTTCATTTATTCTTCTGTCTTTTTAATGAGTCTAACTAGTTTCTTACAGGAACACGGGCAGCTCACCAGAGGCTACACACTGAAGAAAACGGCTCTCCCTCCCCCAGCAACCGCTAACTGCCGCAGCTCCTCTGGAAGAGGCACCCCTCCCCTCTGCACGAGGGCGTGCTGACATGCCCAATCTTGTGCAGCAATCACAGCTGCTGAGTTCAAGAGTGCCATGGCCACGCCGGCCCTGAAGACACACTCTACACCACTCCACCCTTCTCCGGCTCTTACTTTTTGTTCCGCCCTCTTCCAAAATGCCCCCTGAGCCTTGCAGGGTATTTGGATTTTTGAGTGCAGACAGTATGACTCATCTTTCAGTAGTGGTGCGGTTAGGACAACTCCAGCAATCGGAGGTGCTCTGCCTGTGAAACAGATGGTGTCTGTTTGTGAGACTTGACATTTGTTCTAGGGGTGTCTTCCTCAGAGACTTAAGGGTCCAGGTGTGCTGGGGGCGGGGGGTACCTTAGTGCTCTGAAACTCACTGCTCAGTCCATTCCTACTTCCTGTGTCTTTCCGTTCAGCACACACCGAGGAAGGAATTTATTACTGACAAAGGATTTTCTCCTCACTCACACTCAAAGGCCACCAGTGGCAGCCATGGCTAGAGAGGACCCGTCAATAACTGACTTGTGCCCAGAACACTTTCTTTAACGTGTGCTTAATCTAATCGATTAAAGTGTTTCTGAAGAATGAGGGCGCAGCTTAGAGATAGAGAACGTGCCAAGTGTACATGGCTCTGGATTCCATCGCCAGAAATACAAACAAAATTGCTGATGGCTCAGCAGGTACAGTGGCAGCCACACAAGCACGAGGCCGGCAGTCAGATCCCCCAGCACCTCTACAAAAGCTGGGTGAGCACAGCAGCATGCCAGTCATTCCAGGGCTGGAAGGTAGGCTGTGAGACAGAGGATCCCCAGGGCAAGTTGGCTGGTAAGACTGGGTTCAAGTGGGAGACCCTGACTCAATGTAGCAGGCAGAAAGTGATCAAAACAGATACTGAATATCAAACTCAGGCCTCCATACATACACACAAGCAACCGTGTGCACACCCATACTCTGGTTTTTACAGACACACAGAATGTTTTCTGCACAATGATAAACGCAGTAGTGATAATGGAGATGCCTAAATTTAGGTTACAAGTTAGAGCATGGCTCTCTGGGAAACAGCCAGGGGTGGAGTCACTGACCACCAAGCCTGACGGTTAGGAATGTGCCGGCTGCTCACACCAGCTGGAAAACTCTTTCTCTGGCCACCAACTGTCTTAGTCCCTTCATATTCTGGGGCTCATCCAGAAGCTGTGTTCTGAGCGACGCTTTTGCCACCTCGTCTTTTCTCCCTGCTGGGGTATGTCCCCACACCCACCACGTTCTTAGTTCCTACCCACTGACCATGCTTATGCACGAGTTTCCAGTCTTCTCAAAGGGATGTCAGCACCAGGAATCAGGGAAATTGGTCTCCACTGTGCTCCCCACGCCCCAAGCAGCGCCGAGTGCAGCGGGCACTGGATAACTAACTGTAATGAGAGCTGCTCCACAAACAACAGAGCGTGCGGTGCATTTATAAGACGGGAAGGGGCTCAGGGTGTCCTGCCGGGCGGACGGCTGCCTGTGGTTTTTGGTTTAAGTTATATTCTGTCCTCGTATTTGACATTTTAAGCTGAAGAATCCAGAAAATGACAAATACTTTACAGAACTAACCAGGATTCCATTGCGTCAATAACATTCCAACAGTAAACAAAATACAGTACTCGTGGATCGAGAGAGCATAGAGCTTTCATTTTCAACTTATTCAGGCCTAACTCACCCTGTCTGTTCCTTCTTCCATCCCAAACCTTCCAAACCAAGTCAATGTTTTCTCTCATTGAGAAGAAGGAAGGGAAGGAGGGAGGGAGGGAGGGAGGGAGGGAGGGAGGGAGGGAGGGAGGGAGGGGAGAAGAAGGGAAAGAGGGGGGAGGGAAGAAGGGAGAGAGAGAAAGGGAGGGAGGGAGGGAGGGAGGGAGGAGGAGGAGAAGAAGAGGATGAGGAGGGGAGGAGGAGGAAGAGGGGGAGGAGGTAGGGGAGGAGGAGGGAGGAGGTAAAGATGGCAAAGGACAAGGTATGAAGAAGTGGGTGTGGGAGGAACAGAGTGTGGACCCTGAAGAAGCCCCCACCTCCCTGTCACAGTGCACTTGGTCCAGCACTGAGAGTCCAACAGGAAGACAGTCTGACGCTTATAATTTCATGACTTCTCCATTGAGTATTTCAGAAGTCAGGGTGTATGTCAACATATTAAAATGGGGGTGTACATATATACATAGTTTAGCTGGGATTCACTCTTCCCTTTTCACTCTTTATTAGTGGGTGTCTAGAACGGTTAAACCCTCAGACACAGAAAGACAAAAGAGTGCATGGGACGGCATCTAACAGCACAGACGTGGAGATTTCAAGGTGGAAAGACCTGTTCAGGTCGAGGAAGGATGCAGTCTGCGCCAGTGTGGACATGCTTAGCCTTTCTGCACTGTACACTTCAAACAGCTAAAACGGTGATTCTGTAACTAAATAAAACCACCCTTGAGAGAAAAGTCAGTGTCCCGGGGCTGAAGAACACAATGCCACGGCGTCAGTTTCAAGCGTCCCCACCTCCAGGCTCCCAGCTGGTGGTGCTATCCAGAAGTCAGTGTCACGGGGCTGAAGAACACAGTGCCACAGCGTCAGTTTCAAGTGTCCCCACCTCCAGGCTCCCAGCTGGTGGTGCTATCCAGAAGGCTGTGGAATTTTTTAGGCTTGGAACCTCACTGGAAGAAGTGGGACCCTGGAGGAGGGCCTGGAGTCCTCTGCTTCCTAGCTGCCGACCATGTGACCGGCAGCCTCACACTCCCATTGCCACGGGTTTCACACCAGTGCACTGGATCCCTACGTAAATCCCGAGCTAAAATAAACCCTCCATCTTTAAGTTGTTACTGTGAAGTAGTCTGTTACAGCAAGAGAGGTATCTGAGACACACAGAATCCTGGCAAATCCCCAACTGCAAAGGAGAAATGGGCCCAGTAACAAGTAAAGGAAGTTGCTACCTATGGGAGGAGGGCAGCGATGGGTGAACCTGAAAACTAAGGAGTGTTTAACTCCTAGATGGGTGTCTTAAGATGTGTCTCCACGCGTGGGTAAAGGGAACCGTGAGGGGCCTGAGCTAACACGGGCGGGGCACTCCTCCCTGAGCCTGGGAAGCAGCAGCAATTCTCATAGACTGAGAATCCCATAGGCTGCCTTTCCACAGAAGGAGAGGACCTGGCCCCACCACAAGGAACCATTACTGATCATCCTTGCCGTTCAGTTCTGGTGGAGACCAGAAGCTTCTGAGTCTGCAAAGGTTCCCATGACACTTTACAGTCACTTGTTAATGACGCCAATTAAGCAATTACTGTCTTCTTCACGCCCAGCAGTGACCAGCTTGGGAGTCCACGTCCTCTAAGAGACGCTAATCTTCTCATTAGTGCGGTGGGCATCTGCACTTGTAATTATCACTCTGCCAGGTCTGGAGCACCTTTGCTTTCCCAAAGGATCCAGGTTACTCCTTTACTAATTGCTGAAGCCTCCCTAATTATTTCACATAATTGGTAGCTGGATACCTGCCTGTCAAGTCAGCTCTCAGGATGGGGAATGAGAACTTGAGGCCTGCCTAGGACACCCAGGCTCAAGCACACAAAGGGAGCCGGATGACAGAAAACGTGTGCCAATAGCTCAGCACACTGAAGGGACACAGAATGTGAGCACGGACCTGTCTTGACAGTGTTTCTCTAACTCTATGCTCCTCAAGAATAAAGACGTGTATGATCCAGCACTCAGTCTCCTGTAGCTGGGGTGGGGTGGGGGAATCTATCCAATAAGAAACTTGCTCAGTTACTGTGGCAGAATAGAATCCCATTATAACATGAAACGTTACAGTGTGCTACACAACCATTACTAATGGAGGATTGTGTGTCTATCGAGCCCTAGATTTTTATTCTCAAGACATGGTCTCTCTGCACAGCCCTGGCTGTCCTGGGACTTGATCTGTAGACCAGCCGGCTGGCCTCAAACTCAGAGACCCGCCTGCCTTTGGCTCCCTAGTGCTGCAGTCAAAGGTGTACGCCACCCCTGACCAGCCAAGCCCTAGATTTAAGGCAGCAAATAGAAGCATGTATCTGAGCCAAGCACATCGTTTCTCTTTACCTTAGGTCTAACTTGCCCTGGAATATTCTCACAATGCTTTTCCTAACCCAAGCATCTGAGGATCAGGACCCGGCGCGGAACAGCAGATACAGTGGTGGACTGGTGGGAGAGAGGGTCTCATGTTTTTGCTGTTTCGACTGAGGCAATCTCACAGTCAGTAGAAGTTACAAAAATTCCGTTTTCAAGGAAATAAGTGAAATACTAATTTAATGTCTGCAAATCAAGGATTCTAACCTGTGAGGTAGAACATAGGAATGAGGCATTACTGGCCAGCTTCTGAAACGTTAAGCAATCATCATATAGACCTATCTTATTTCTACATTTCAAAAATAAAAATAGCAATCCCAAGTCACATTTTTTAAAGGGTAAAATGCAAATGTGTACAACTGAGACTTCATCTGTGAGATGTGCACTCTCTGGACCGGCGGGCTAGCCTTGCTGACTGGTCTCAGAGTCGCAGGATTCCAGCGGCCAGCCTCCCGCAGGGCTGCTCGGCTGCTCTCTGCAAGGCCCCTCTTTTCATGTGGGCCTGGGGTGTTCTCAGACCTTGGCAAACAAGGCCCATCTTAAGCCTGTGTCCTGTAAGTGATCTTAGTTACATGAGTTACACAGCAGCACACTGAGACACCCCAGCTAACATTAAAGCAACTGTCCTGGGCTTCTGGGAAACCCCAAGAGCACTGCCCACGATCACATTAACCATGTCAGCAGACTCTTCAAGACGGGGTGGCCAGTGCAGAGCAGAGGCGGGAGGGGCACCTTCATGGCACCCCAGGGTGGCCAGTGCAGAGCGGAGGTGGGAGGGGCACCTCCACTGCACCCCAGGGTGGCCAATGCAGAGCAGAGGCGGGAGGGGCACCTCCACTGCACCCCAGGCAGAGTATTGTTAAGACTGCCTGCAGGTCTTAACAATACCATTGAGGACCAACCTCTCTCCCTCCTCAGATCTCAGGAACACTCAACAAACCAACAGGCATGTGTGAAGAGAAGTGCTTTGAGCACAAGTCAATTATCCACAAGTCTTCTTAGCCATGGCTGCCACTGATGGCCTCCAGGTGTGAGTGAGGAGAAAATCCTGTGCCAGTGATAAATTCCTTTCTCACTGTGTGCTGAATGTAAAGACACAGGAAGTAGGAATGGACTGAGCAGTGAGTCAGGGAGCAGAGAGTTTCAGGGCACGAGGCGACTCCCAAAGAAAGCAGCAAACCTGAACTCATCCCTGCGCGGTCTCTCCCAGGGCAAGTGTCAAGTCCCATGCAGGGCGCATCTGTTTCTAAAAGTGAACCATCTCAGATCCTCTCCTCCTGAAAGATGGTTTCACTGGTACACACTGGGCGGAACCAAGACTACCAGGCTCAGGTCTGGACTGGCTAGGGCCCCAGAATCTGTGCAACGTTTCAGCAATAGGTGCATTCAGACTCTCAGACCTGGCAGCTCTGTCCTCCAGTTTGCCAAACAGACCTTAGTCTTTACATGCAGTCTTCATTAGTCCATATGAAAATGTGACCAAGTCACATGCTTGTGCACATAACAATGCAACCAAGTCACAAGCATGTGCATATAACAATGCAACCAAGTCACAAGCGTGTGCACGTAACAATGCGACCAAGTCACAAGCATGTGCACATAACAATGCAACCAAGTCACAAGCGTGTGCACGTAACAATGCAACCAAGTCACATGCTTGTGCACGTAACAATGCAACAACGTCACAAGCGTGTGCACGCAACTTAACCATCATGTCACCCTCCTTATCTTCTCATGGGCATCTGTCTTTGTGTTGTTCTTTAGATTTCCTGTGCTCAGCATGTACCAGACGTGATATTTACCACGGTGTCTAGAAAGAGAACTCACCTTTCACATAGGACTACCATTCCAAGTCAGTGTTAGAGTCAACAGAAGCGGAGGTGACATATGGTCACGACCCACTAGATGGCACTTTTCCTCAAATATAGCTACAAACTACTTCTTTCTGAAGAGTTCACTAACCGTACTTCCTGTTTGGAATAGCCACTGAGCTCTTCACAGGTGGCCCCACCTTACTGTTACTGAGAGAGCACCTGCTCCTGCAAGGTTCTTTTCCTCAGAGAAACATTAGCTTTAAGGCATTACCAGGTCATCTGAATAGCCTAAAAGCCAGTCCACCTTCAGACGTGGACTTGGGCAACTGTTGGCACCCATACAATACAGTGTCTTTCCAAAACCCATCTTTAGGGGCTGGAGAGATGGGGAGGTTAAGAGTTACATGACCTGTGTTCTCAGAAGATGGTTCGATTTTCAGCACCCACAAGGTGACTCACAACTATCTGTTGTAAGACACACACACACACACACACACACACACACACACACAAAATCTGATACCTTTTTCTGGGCTTACAGGCAACTGCATGTACTTAGTACACAGACATATATACAGCAAAATATTCATACCCATAAAATGAAATAGGGGAAATTTGTAAGCTATCTTTAGAGATAAGAGGCACTTGGTCTTACATTCTGCCTTGCAAGGTTTATTATTATTTTGCTTTGTTTTCTCTTGTTTGATCTGCTAGCCCACATCTCGGGTTTGCAATCCACAACAGAAGACTGGCAGCTGAGGGACAGAGCGTGCAGAAGCCTACCATCTGACTCTGAAGCCACTCAACCAGCGTCTCTGCCGTTGAGTCTGGGATCTGGCATCTCAGCCCTTCCTTCTCGTCCGTTTCCATCATCTCCAACAATCCACGCAGGTCTTCCACGAGGTGTAAGGCTCGCAAGCTGCCCATGAACGGAGAGGTGGGAGACTGGCAATCAAAAATCCCATTGGAATATTCCAAGGCTTTGGAACCTGGTTTTGGAAAAACCAGAAAGAGCAATTGGATTTATGTTAGGTAAAATATGACACCGAGAAAGATAAACCAATCAAGTCACCAGCAATGGTCACAAAGAACTGGGAAAGGACAAAATCATTCAATCGTGTAAATCTCTCCAAATATTACATAGTTGAAAAAATTTTAAAAATGTCATTGACAGTAAATATGAATGGTGTGATGCCTAAGAAGAAAGCCAGCTGCGGGGACAGAAGAAGAAGGAACACAGGCTCAGGAGGAGGTAAGAACGAGGTGCACGACCGGTTCAGGTGGACTCATGACTCCCAGAGCATGAATTTGAGACACGAAGTCTTCAAATTCCCTGAAATTGAGTATGTGCGTAAGTGGTAATGCTCAATGAACTGCATGTAGCTCCGTGTATGTGAGCGTTTGTGTATAAGCATCTCCTCAGTCATTCTGTTTATAGCCCTAGCATCAAACTTCTAGTTAACATTAGTTAAAAATCACTGTTCTGAGCCACATGTGGTGGTGCGCACCTTTAATCCCAGTTCTAGGGAAGCAGAGGCAGACAGAGCTCTGTGATTAAGAAGCCACCCTGGTCTACATACGAGTTCCAGGTCAGCCAGACTACACAGAAAGACCCTGTCTCGGAAAAAAAGCACAGTGGTCTATAATTCCAGTACTTGGGAGGCAGAGACAAGATTCCTGGGACAAGCTAGAGTAGCCAGATATGGTGAGCTCTGGGTTCCACAAGAGCCTTTACTGCAAAGAATCAGGTGGAAAGTCAAGGAAGACCTCACATCAACTTCTGCTGTGGGAGAATGCTCTTGTACCCTGTAAAGATTCGTCACTCATACTGGCTTAATAAAGCGATGAGTGGTCAAAAGCCAGGCAGGAAGTATAGGCAGGATGACTGGACAAGGAGAATTCTAGGAAGAGGAAGGCAGAGATGCAGTCACCTGCCAGATGCAGAGAAAGTAAGATGAGAATGCCTCACTGAGAAAAGGTTCCAAGCCATGCAGCTAAACGTAGACAAGAATTACGGGTTGATTTAAGTTGTAAGAGCTAGTTAATAATAAGCCTGAGCTAAGAGGTCAAACAGTTTACAATTAATAGAAGCCTCTGTGTGTTTCTTTGGGACTGAACAGCTGAGGGATTGGGTGGAACAGAAACTTCCGTCTATAGACTTCAGACCTCCACAAGCACCCCCAGACACACAAACATGCATATCACACAAACACACACACACACAAGCCTGAAGAATGCAGGGCTCTGTTCCAGCACTTAGAAGCATTAAGATCACCTGATATTATTCCCATCACAACCTTCTACTCTTCTGTATCTTGCTACAGAACAAAATGATATATATATGTATGTATACACATACATATATATGTATACATATATGTGTGTGTGTGTGTGTAGTTAAGAAAAAAAACCTTAAGCATATATAATCATTTCTCTGCCTCCTACTTTAGTTGGAGAATCATTGCTGCTAACTGGAAAAAGCCCAGGTCCTACTTATCCACAAAAACATCTGACTTAGTTTGGTATGGGTTCTGGAAAAATCTTTTTCTTTTTTTTATTATTTTCTATAAAAGTTTTATAGATGTTTATTTATTTGTCTGTGTGCATGTGACCACACATTTTCCAATGTGAATTTATGAGTGCCACGTGCATGGAGGTGCCTGTGGAGGCAGGAGGGGTACACCTGATTCCTTGAGAACTGGAGCTATAGGAATTTGCCATTTGACCAACGTGGGTGCTGGGAATGTAACCCAGATCTTGTACAAAAGCGCTAAGTTCTCTTTATTACTGCGCCATTTCTCCAGTCCTTATTTTCACTTTAATTAACAGTTACTACATTTGTGTGTTGTTTTCTCGTGCATATGCACACATGCCACTGAGGGTTGTGCATGTATGGAGGTCAAAGGTCAAACTGAAGAGTTGGCTCTCTCTTCCCACCATGTGTATCCCAGGGAATGCGCTCAGGTCATCAGGCTTGGCGGCAGGAACCCTCACCTACGGAGTCATCTTGCTGGCCCTCGCTCTTAGCGACTCTAACACTGGTCCTGAAGTCCTTTGAGGGTTAGGAAGCTACACCCTAATCTAGTAGAATGTATACCGTGTACAGCCTCCAAATGCTATTCCGGACGTATTGCTTCTCCAGTATTTGAGTATGAGGTTAGCCTGGTAACAGACCAGCTTTGCTTTCTGAAATCATAACAGAACGAACCTGACCTCTTCTGTGGACGCAAAGCTGTTTGAAAGCACACATCATACCAAGGACAAGAGACTCTTTCTAGATTACAGTTAGCCGGCTCTTTGTTAGAGTTGGTTACTGAACTCTTCACTGTCAAGTTCATCCCTCTACAGAGGTCACTTACAAAGACCCCTTGAAAAAGATATTCCCAGAAAGAGTAGAGCTCTCTAAACAGAGGTGGTAAAATGGGGTTGCATCTCCAGGGCATGCAGGTACAACGCGAAGGCATGCTACCTCTCTCGGGACAAAGAGCTTCTGAGAGAGCCACCTCAGGTCTCGGGGCCCAAACAGTCAGGGAAACTGACGGTCAGAAGGAAAGAGCTGGGGCTAGTAGGATATACAATGCACGTACGTACGCATACACGTATATACACACATATATGTATATACACCTGTCATAACTATAACTGTGACTGGCTACTGGATGGTAACAAGGCCACCCTCTCATTATTGTCACAGGCTTGCAGCACAGACAAGCCTTCTCTTGAGACACATTACTGTAACGTGACGTGAGGACTTGTGTGACCATCCACCGCAGCACAGTACAGGGGCTTGTCTCCACATCAGCCGCCCTGCTAGTGAACAGTCAGGGCCCACGCTCTGCTTCCACCATGGAAAGTGACGGAAGGGTCTAGGTAAGGGAAGCTATGCTGAGATCTGTGTCTGGAGAGAAGATTCTGGGGTTCAGAGATGGGGGGACGAGAGCAGGGTGCCCCATCTCAGCGACATGGGAGGAAGGGTATTAGGTCAAAGCAAGAAATGAGCAGCAAGACAGGAAGGCCTCTCGACAAGACGAAATGAAAAGGTGAAACCTGGAGAGGGAAAGACTGAACTCACTGACCAGGGACAGAACGGCCAGGACAACTAAGGCCAACAGAGGCAATTCCAACGGAAAGATAATGCACTTGATTGATGTTTCCGTCTGTCCCTCAGCTGGGTGTGACCCTCATGTGCTTGCTGGGCATTTCACAGGGAAGATCTAGTTGGCAGAGGTAGGGACTTGAGTCTTAGTGAGGAGCCAAGTCACCTGCGGCCTGAATGCTGCCTTCTAGGAACAGCTCAGCCACAAACCGACGGGACAGAACACACTCGTGCAGTGTGGTCCATGGGCCACCCGTATCTGACAACCTGGGGCTCAGACAAGCCTGGGGGTGGAAGGGGAGATTTTAACATTTTGCTGTAAAATGTCAGAATTAACCGTCAGAGTTGGAGAAGCAGGACAAAGGGGAAAAGCAGGGTGGGGGGTGTCGGAGGAGCAGAGAGGGCGCAGGGGACGGTGAGCTGAGCGCCGGTCGGGCTGCACCGCGGGCGTTACCTGCTATGATCCCGTCCATCTGCTCCAGCGCCGCGGCCAGCATGTCACTAGCGTCGGTCATCATCCTCCTGGGTGTCAGGGGCCAACTCCAGCCTTATCTGGGGAGGAGCAGAAGACCATGATGTGATCGCTGCACACTGTGAGTGACGCACGCCAGGGTTATTAATTCTACTTCGGACGATAACTCCACTCAGCAATCACAGAATGTCAGAAGCAGCACGGAGCTGAATGAACTGGATCCCTTCATCACCCGCCATGGGGTAGCTGTACACGGGCACCTGTGTCTCTACCAGTTACTAAGAGAGGATTGAGATCGTCCATTCAAGGCTGTTCAGAGTCCAGCAGAGAGGTGGGAGCAAGCGTTTGCCCAATGTGCAAGGCTTTGGGTTCAAAGCCTTGTTTTGCCCTGACCGCAAAACATAGTCTGGTAGGATGGTATCCACACCACCCTTCAGAGCTGCAGGTCCCTGTAAAGGACACAGGGTACTACAGAAGGCTGCTGAGGCCAGGAGGGTGCAGACTCCCCTGGGTATTCAGGTTCCTTATATAAAACTGCACAGTGTGTGCACAGAGGACTTTGAAGTCCCTCAAGATTACTTAACAGTATTTAACCCAATAAAAGTACCCTGTAACTAGATGGTACCCTGCATTCTTTGTGGGGTAAATGATAAGAAAATAAGTCCTCACATCATCAGTAGGAATGTGTCTTTTCCAAACACTTCTGATCTGCAGTGAATCAGCTGTACTGCAACACACACACACACACACACACACACACACACACACACACACACACTTATTAATATGCCAAGAGGTACTACGTATTGAGTGGGTGTAGCAGCTCCCAACTGTGTACATAAATCATCCACAAACCTTGGATTTTGTTTCTGTTTCATGGTCCTAGGGCTCAAACCCAGCACTGTGTGTGCCAGGGCAAACACTCTTGACTGAGCTACAGCCCGATTAGCCGTAACTTTTAATCACCAGAACCACTCAGTAAAATGAGTTAGCTTTTCCATTTTATAAACGAGGACTGACAGTGTTTGATTCTTTTGTAGAAAACAAACACAGCAGTTTTGAACAAAGATCTGTGGTGTCCACCGCACACTGCATTTCTGTCTGTCTGGTTGCACCTCGACGGGAAACTTACTCTGAAGTGGCCCTGCCACCACCACGGTCTTACTGGTCGGTTATTTACTGGGTCAGAGTCTCACTATGAAGCCCTACCTGGCCTGGAACTGGCAATGCCTGGCCTCTAACTCAGAGATCCTCCCACCTCTGTCTCTCAAGCACTGGGATCAAGGTGCATGCACATGGTTTCACGGGCTAGAAGATCAAGAGAAACTGCATTTATCAGAGCACTGGCCAGCAACAGAATGGTCACTACACGTGATTTTCACATTCTTTGCGGCATTTTTGGTGCCAGCACCCACACAGACCCTCCCAGCAGGCCGAGATGAAGCTGACATCACGCTGTAGACACTGTGGTGGGGTAAACACTGAAGTGAAGGGCATGTTGCTCAAGGGAAACCTTTGCCCTCTGTTTCCAAGCACCCAGACCTCATGCACCACTCTGTTTTCATAACGATATTTATAGGTCTGCTATCAGCTTCAGAATCAGCTCTCTACGATCCTCTTTTTCTAACAAAATTCCACATCACTCTGAAATGCTATGTTTTGCTTTGTTTTATTACTACCTTACAATAAAAACAAGTATTTATTTGATACGTAAAATACTTCAAAATTCTGACATACCATATTCAGACTTATAATTTTAAGAAGGCTACAATCTTGCTCACTTCAGAAGGAATAAAACTTCACTATCATTTTATGTGAAAATAATTAGCACAGTAATACATGCATACAGCCAAGGAGAAAGCAAGGCATAAATAAATAAGCTACACTATAAAAATAAAGGTTTTAAGAATTTACTCATGTGGCCAGGTGTGGTGGCATATGTCTTTAATCCCAAAGGCAGGCAATCTCTGAGATCAAGGCCAGCCTGGAAACCCTGTCTCAAAAACAAACAAACACACAAATAAATACATACATACATAAAAATTTATTCATAGCCTTGGGTGGGCACAGTCCACAGAGGTGGTGTACAAGTGTAACAATGACACCAGCTAGAAAACTCAAAATGTTAGAACTAGGAGCAGAAAGGATTAAGCAGAAGGGTGTGTGCAAGCCCTAAGTTTTACAATTAAGTGGGCTGTGTTCCTTTTAAAATTAGAACACACACACACACACACACACACACACACACACACACGGCCATCTTTTAAATTGAAAGTCCCTCCAAACTTCGAACCCCTTTGTCCTACTCCATCTTCTCCCTCCCTCCCTCCCGCCCTCCCTTCCTCCCTCTTCAAATGTGCACATATAAGACAGAAACAACGAGGCTCCCCTATAAATGTGGGAATATCAGTACAACAACCCCTCCAAAAAAACAAAAAACCTAAAATTAATGTCTACATAAGAAAAACATGCTCACCAAAATCAATCAAAAAATAAAGAAAAGAAAAAGGAAAATGGTCACTGTCTCACTGAGCCAGAAGGACACTCATCTTTGAGAGCAGTTCTATTTGTGTAGAACATAGCAGCGTTTGGGGCTGGGAACCGCAGCTCCGTGCTGGGTGCTGTCTAACAAGCATGAGGCCTGAGTTTGATCGGCAGCAACACAAGAACAAAGCTAAGCAACAGCAACAACCCAGTGCTTTCCCAGTGGGGTCGGCAAGGGCATCCGGCCTGCATCAGTGTCAGGAGCCCACTGAGTACTACGGCATGGAGGGCCGAGAACCCCTGGACCACAGTTGTCAAGATGGTGAAGGGTCAGCTTTTTACAAGTTTCCAATTCACTAAACATATCCCTTTGTTAATAATAATGTGGCATAGTAAATATCTATACAAGTCTATTCTTTACAGGAACAAAGGAACAACCCAGCATTCCTCACAATGAGGAGGGATAAACTGTTACACATGAACAGGACAGTGTGATGTGAGGGTGTGAACAGTCTGACAGCAGTGTGTGTACAGCCGAGGAGCAAACACAAAGGTTCCCAAACTCTCAGCAAAGTATTTTACAAAGTTTAAGGCAATTAAACAGACCTACGTAATTATGTGTGTGTTAACTAATATATATATTATAAATATGTATCAATTATATATATATATATACATACATGCATACATATATTAGAAATAAATACACAGCCAATTTAACTACGCAAAAGGGAAAAGGGGGCTAAGGTTACTGAATAGCAAAATGACTATTATATTGCTAAAATTATCAATGGGGAATTACAGTTCTGGTCATTGGCAAGCTGACTATGTTGAGTGAACTGGATGCTAAGTGAAATATAGAGACAGCTCTGAAGAAAGTAAAGAGAGACTAAAAGTAGGCTGGACTGGGCAAAAGGAGCTCCTACCACAAGTAAGATTCCTAAGCTCCCTGTGGGCATGCCCAGCCATACTCCATCCCCCAATCCCAACTGCAGTAAAAATACAGTGGGAAATGTAGGGCAGTGGGAGAGGAGGGCGGGGGGAGACAGAAAGACCGGTATGCAGAGGTTGGGGTGGGGAGTGAGGGGTAAGGGGAGCAAGCTGGCCTCAAACTGGTCCTCCTGACTTTGCCTCCGGGGTAGCTGGGACTACAGACGTGAGCCACTATGCCTGCCAGGTAGAGTTAACAGTGCTAAGAGTTAATTTGCCAAGAAGTCATAGTGAGTAGAGACGTTTCTACAATGTGGTATGAAAGCTTCAAAATACACAAAGCAAAAACTGGCAGAATTAAGGAAGAACCACACAAATTAAGCTCATTTATATTTAAGGTGACTACTGATAGGACTGAATGTAACATTATACCAATTTTTTTTTTTTATCCCAGGTCTCCCTTTTTCTCCTTTCTGTTGGGATGTCAGGCGGGGTGGATAGACCCTAATACAGAAGGTTTGAGAAATTCCATCAATTACCTTGGACTAATTCAAGTTATAGAACCAAATGCCCAAATGCAGATCATACACTGCTGCTCTTGTACTCTGTAAGGATTTGTCATCCATATTGGTTTCATAAAATGCTGATTGGCCAGTAGCCAGGCAAGAAGTATAGGTGGGGAGACCAAGCTAAGAGAATTCTGGGAAGAGGAAAGACTCAGTCAGCGGTCACCACCTAGACGCAGATATGAGAATGCCTCACTGAGTGAGGTACCAAGCCATGTGGCTAACATAGACAAGAATTATGGGTTAATTTAAGTTGTAAGAGCTAGTTAATAAGAAGCCTGAGCTAACAGGTCAAACGGGGTTTTGTGTCTGGGTCGCTGGAAAATGAATGTGCAGTCTCTGTTTACAACACATTCTTCTCAAGTCTGTGTGCTACATTCATCACCCTGAGGCACAGATGCATCGTTCTAACATATACTTACCTACTGACAAAATCTCAGGTCTACAGAGGAGGGCTCATCTGGATCTGGGATTTGAGTCAAGGATCTCTCACCCGCTAAACAAGAATCATACCCTCAAACCAAGGAGCCATCATGAAAGCACAGACGCACAACCACAAAATATACCTCTAAATCTCAAATGTGCTTTAGAGGACTGCGGGAAAGCTCAGAAAGGACAGCTAGATGCTATCAAGTACATCTATTAAGATGCTTCCTTGCCCACGGATGAGTTATTTAAGATGCAGCCTGGTTTAGACAGCATGTGTTGATAAAGCTATGCTAATTTTCAAGGCTCAGCTGGAGAATTTTTAAAAGTGGAAATGCTAAATAAAAATATTTTAGAAAGCTCTATGCTCTGAAAAATATTTTATGTACTCAAAAAAAGTTTTTAGAGGAAGATTTCCGGAGCTCCCTCCGGAACTAATTAATACAATGGGATATTATTCTGACACAATGAAAATTATAACCTGACAATCTTTCCTAAGATTACTTTCTAAATAAGTGTCTGTTGTAAGGAAGTTGCTTGTTCATTTCAGTCGCCCAGACTCCCAAAATAATCACACAGAAACTATATTATTTAAATCACTGCTTGGCCCATTAGCTCTAGCTTCTTATTAGCTAACTCTTATATATTAATTTAACCCATCTCCATAAAGGTAGTGCTCTACCAGCAAAGTTCCAGTCTGTCAGTCTCCCGCGGTAGCTCCATGATTCCTCCCTGACTCCGCCTCCTTTCTCCCAGCATTTAGTTTAGTTTCCCCACCTATCTAAGTCCTGCCCTGCTACAGGTTCAAAGCAGTTCCGTTATTAGCCAGTGGTATTCACAGCATACAGAGGGGAATCCGACATCAAGTGTCCTACTTTAAATGTGTGTGTATGTAAACATACACACACATTTATATGCAAATTTCACTCTAATTCTAAAGATCTGAGGGTGGGAGAGACAGTTCAGCAATAAAAAGCACATACTCTTGCAGAAGACCAGGGTTAGGTCCCAGTTCCCACATCAGATGCCTCACAACCAGGGGAGATCTGTCGCCCTCTTCTGGTCTCCAAGGGCACCTGCACCCAACAGGTGCACACAGCCCCACATAAAACAAACACTCATAAAAAATTTTTTTTTTTTACTTTTAAAAAATTCATAATGAGGGGCTGGAGAAATGGCTCAGCAGTTAAGAGCACTGATTGCTCTTCCAGAGGACCCGGGTTCAATTCCCAGCACCCACATGGCAGCTCACAACTGTCTGAAAATCCAGTTCCAGGGTATCTGACACCTTCACACCAATGAACATAAAATAAAGATAAATAAAGCATTAAAAATTTAAAAAAAAATTCATAATGAAAATGATTCCTAGAGACTAGAAATAAAATCACTTTTTGTTTTTGTTTTTCAAGACAGGGTTTCTCTGTATAGTTTGGCTGTCCTCGAATTCACTCTGTAGACCAGGCTGGCCTGGAACTCACAGAGATCCACCTGGCTCTGCCTCCCGAGTGCTGGAATTAAAGGTGTGTGCCACCACCACCTGGCTAAAATCACATTTTTAAATGAACTTAATAGATAAATGGATAAATAAAAGCAGCACCTACATGGACCCACATTAACACCCCGGAATCATCCAACCCTACACGCCTGAGGCCCAGAGTGAAAGGCCATGGCTCATTCTTTGCTTACCTGCAAAGTGAGGTCTCACTCTGCAGCCCAGATGGGCCTCAGGATTTCAATTTCCCTGCCTCAGTTTCCCCAAGCTGGGATTACAAGCACACACCATCATTTTCTTCTGAGCTGACAAAGTCACTTAGACAATAAGACGTCACCATCACAACCCTGATAAGGTAGCAAATTTACCTCTAAGCTACAAGTGGCTACAGTACGCTCCTTTAAGCACTTGCTGAAGGGAAAGGCACCAGGAAACACATTTACACAGCAAAGAAGCACTTGTGTTCAAAGTCACAGTTCACAGGGAGACGCTCCTTCCATGCCAGGTAAAGTAGGCAGCAGGGCATGACAGTTCACAAGTCCAAAAGGTGGTGGTTTCCTAACACAACGGAGCTATATTAGTAAGTATGAATTTAGAAAAATCTTAGAAGTAATTTCTAAGAACAACATTTATATATTATAACATGGGACCTCCCACCACCACCACACACACACACATACACACAAGAGATCCAACAGAAATACACTTTTTAAAAGTCTAATTTTAGGCCCGGTCAGTGACACATTTAGGACAGACTCCAACCGGATAAAATATCAGGAAAGTTCCAGCAATGGGTGTGGTGGCTCAAGGCCTCGCAGAAAAACCACAATATTTTCTGTTTGTTTTTTGTTTTTGTTTGTTTTTGTGGGGTTGCTGCCTGGCTGATGTTTTAGGTCAGGCCAGGAGTCCCAGTGTTTATGTGAAGAAAAGAAAGGTTAAATAAAATTACCAAGCCTGTGTTGAAGCTTTGATAAGAACTCTCAGCTGACTTTATCCAAAACATCTGCAGTGAAAGTGACCTTGGAATTCTTGCCAGAGACAGACACAACTCGTGGAGATTAAGACTTAAAGGAGAAAAGAAATCCCCTGAAGGAAGGAGAAATCCTGAAGGGGATGGTGGAACACCACAGCACGCGACTGTCATGCAAACAGAACACACTTTTCCATCAATTACCACACACTTCTTAACAGATGCTCCTCTCAGGATGCTCCCAGCGGGGGATGACCAATGGGAGGCTGAGCTCAGCCAGGCGTCTACAGCAACTGGAGCTCAGCAAAGATAACCCATCTTCAAAGCAGAAGGACCAAGGGGAAGAGGGAAGGACTGACTACCTGATCTGTGGTTTGTGGGCAGCAGCAGCAAGAAGCTTCCTAGAAATGCAAATCCTCCCTCAGCTCCAGCAGAAGGCCAGGGGCAGCCCCAAGCTTCCCAGCTGGCTACAGAGGTGGTACTAACAGGAGGGACAAGATGGGAACTGGCCACCAAGGTAAATAGAGCAGAATTCCCCTTTCCACATGCTACTGACTTCCAATCCAAAAATAACCGTTTTGAAGAAGAAACTAAGGTTTCGGCTTGAAAATTCTTTCCCTAAGTCTTCATGTCTAAAACATATAACTGCCCCCTCCACTTTGATTTTGAAACAGGATCTGGTTAGGGAGTCTAGGCTACCCTGGAACAAAGCCCAGGCTGGCCTTAAACTCACAATCCTCCTGCCTCAGCCTCCCAAGTGCTGGGATTGCAGGCATACGCCACCGTATCAGGCTTGCAGCTTGTTTCCTGATTCTCTGTGTGTATCTGGCACCACAGATTCTCTCTACCAACTCGAACTCTTTCCATCTCCAGCATGTTTCAATGGACCTAGATAACGTCAAAAGTCCTGGAACGGAATGACAGGGGGGAGTGGGAGATGCAGGCGGAAGGCTGTGAGGAGTAGCAGAGGTGGAGAAAACAGAAAGGTTGGGGTCTTCATGGCAGGGGTGATGTTTAATGCCCTGGGCTTAAACTTGGTCAAACTGCAAAAGTGGTGTAATACTGCTGACCTTAAAAGTTTGGAACAGTACATTTGCATTAAAGAATTATTAGAAAGTTATCAACAACTCTACTTCAGTTCATTTCTGAATCCTAATTTCTCAGAAAGGAGCAGCAAAACATTCATGGGTGACGTGGTACAACATCTGGAATTCCTACATTAAAGCAGATGGGGGATGAAATACATGAACCAAAGTCAGGCTTGACTATAGTTACTGAGAAGTGTATGTACACCCTCCTGTTCTGGCTACACGTCTGTCTGCATGCTGGCGTGTAGTAGTACAGTATATCCCACTGTTCTGGCTACACGTCTGACTGCATGCTGGAGATTTCTGTAACGAAAGCACTTCACTGTTACTCAGATCTCCAAGCTCCAGGATTTGCAAGCACTTTCAGCCACGACAGGTTGTTTCCCCGTCATAAACACAAGCACACCAAGAGCTCCCCGAATATTTACAAACCAGATCGTGAAATACCTGTGATTTTAACCACCCATATAAGCACACACGCACACACGCATGCTCGGAAAATAGAACAGTCTCCTGCAGGTGGAGAACGGGAGAGGAGAGGAAAGGACGCACTGGCAATGGCGCCTCCACACGCACCACTGCTGGTGATGGCTAAGATGAGATGCCACAAAGGATGGGGGGCCAAACTGGGACACGCTGGGATGACGGCAGCAGCGAGGGGAAACAGGCCAGTGGAAAAAAACTGAGAAGTCCTGTCCTGGCTCTGGCTATTAATATTTAGGGGTGGCAGCCAGGATGGAATTAATGGAAAGATCTATGCAGTAAGACAAGCTCTTTCTCTTCCTGAATAGAAGAGCTCTGCTGTCATTGAGAGCAGACGTGGAGTAGGCGGGACAAACGGTGAGCCTGGGGTAGGAACGCTCACTTCTACTGATCAGTACTCAGGTTTGCATCTCCCTGAAGGAACAAGAACTTGTCCACTGCAGCGCCCTGACTAGGGCCACTCACCTGTATTCTAACCCAAACTGTACGGTATGCATGGGGCATCACCCCTGCCCTTCCCCACACAGCTGAACGACCTGCCCTCTGCACACACCCTGTCCTTTGATCTTTGTGCTGACCCACACACTATTCTCTCCCTGCGGGGACCAGGCTCTGCGTCAGGGGAAAACCCCACCCCACCCCCATCCCCGCAGCTGCTTGAGTCCCCGTAGAAGGTGATGGGGTGTTTGAATATAACCTATGCAGTTCTGTCACATGCTTTAAACCATCTCTAGATTACCTGCTCACCAGGTCCGGTATCTACAGTGAGCTTCCTAGGGACTCTGACATCACTTCCAGTAGTTTGTACTAGGCTTCCTGTGTCGATCCCTAATGAGGATAAATTAGTAAGAGCTGTCTATTCATCAAAATACAGTTATTCATTAGTCACGCCAGGAGTCATACACATGAAAGGATGGTAAATGTACCATTCGACTTGGATCCTTTTAGGTCTTAAGTCTTTGACCTAGATATTTTTTTTCAGCAAAGGTTTTGGAAACAGCATTCTGGAGAAGGAAAGAGGTGGAAAAAAAGAGAATAAAAATTCTGAAATGCCCTGATGAGAGTTTGAAGATTCACTTTTACGGTAGGTGTGTGCTGGATGGCTTTGGCAGAGCTAGACACCACCAGGCTTTTCCATACCGACCAGGGCCGCAATCCGGGCTGGATGGCGCGGTTCGTTTCCTCACACACATACATCTGGAGTCAATGATGTTTCTCACCGAGCTCCTGAGTGCCGGGATCAGATACACGCTCTGGGAACTTTCACTTTGCTCAGTATCCTCCATTTCAGCACCGTTTTCCAGTCAAGTCCACCTCAAGAGCAGTTTCCGCAGACAGACCTCTGCTCTAGCTAAGTGTGTATTCTTACGTGGCATCCCAAGCTTGGGTTCTCTGAGTCATCAGAGAATATGTTTCACTTAATGTGGCATTCTCATGAGTGTTTTTTTTTAAATAAGGGCAGGAAATGACATACTGGGATTTTAATTTCTGATGTGTTAAAAATACCTTGGAATTCTCTTCATCTCAAAACACTTGGGTCAGTCTTGCATGAAGGAGTAGCGGTGCGAATGCTGATTCCCGCCATGGGGCTCCCAGCTATAGCACTCAACCTGCATGTGATGCTAAGCAGGAACCATGCCTGATCCCAGTTCCCTCCCTGCAACATTCCACCGTCTCTAACAATTCCTGGTAACCTCCCCCCACCTGCCCCTGCCCACTCTTCCTTATCTACCCCGTGGGGAGATACCACATCCACCCCGGGGGTCTGTCTAATGTTCTTGGAGTATTTATTTACCAGACTGTTCTTTCATTTTTGTGTGTGAAAGGCAGGGGCCTGGGGACCAAATCCAGGCCTTTACTCGCCGGCAGGATTTTCAGTGTTGATTATAAAGCTGTGAAAAGCTGAACAAAGCATGGGTGTAATTAGATTTGTTTGGCTTTGCATTTTCTGTTTTAAGACAGAGTCTCGTTATTGTTGTTGCCAATGACAGGTCTCACCTCAAAGAGAGCAAGAGGTAAGTCTGGCCAAATCCGAGATGCCACAGCTTCAGAACATGTAGTTCACACGGCCCCAAGTAACTGGACTGCGCTACAGGCGGCTTGTGAGCCTTTACAGGAGCAGAACAAAACTGAATGAGGCCAGCTCACTATGCCCGTGCGATGGTGAACTTCTGGGGTCCAGAGGATGTCTGATGACTCGGGGATTTGGGTTAGTGGTCTGCTAAGTCAGCAAGTCCTACCTGACAGCCACGAGGATGGTAGGCCAGGAACTAAAGACAGTCTAGGGTTACAGCTCTGGAACCGCAACATTCCAACTGTCTATAATCACAAAGTCAATCTTTAACGCAGGTTTTTGTTTGGGGTTTTCTTTCGGGGGAGGGAGGTCTGGGTACTTCAGTTATACATTCCATAGCTCAGGCTGGCATTGAACTTTCAATGTTCTTGCTTCAGCCGCCCAAATGCTGGATTACAGGTGTGAGCCACCACATCTAGTGATGTAGGTGGGTCTTCTGTCTATGTGTTGGTTCCTCTGCAAAAGCAGTGCAGACTCTCAACCGCTGAGCCATCTCTGGTAGTCTCTGGACTTAGCTTTTTATAGATTGTGGTGTTGTCTTCACGTGTCTGCACCAAGCTTACTCTAGTGGTCTCTAAAGGGTATGAGTGAGTAAGAGCTGCTTTTATCCATCAACACACAATTAGTTGCCACCAATACTCCTAGGAATACTAGCTAGATTGTTGCAAAAGGAGTGGCAGGCTGCGTTCCCGCCGGAATCCCATCTCCCTGGCTAGTTCACACCCGAAATAATTACACAGAAACTGTATTCATTTAAACACTGCCTGGCCCATTAGTTCTAGCCTCTCATTGGCTAACTCTCACATCTTGACTAACCCATATCTAATAATCTGTATGCCACCATGAGGTCGTGGCTTACCACCATGAGTCTAGCCAGCGTCTGTCTTGGGAAGGGGAATCATGGCACCTGTCTCATTGCCTTCTTCCCAGCATTCTATTCTGTCTGCTCCGCCCACCTAATTTTCTGCCCTATTAAAAAGCCAAGGCAGTTTCTTTATTAACCAATGGAAGTAACACATAGACAGATGACCTTCCTCTATCAGACCACATCACTTGTCATTATTTTAGAAGTCTCCGTAAGCTAGTACATCTTGATGGTCTTCAACAGTTCAAGATGTGATACCGAGAGTGTCTGGGGTCACTGAACTAATGACTGCAGAGTCAGGATTTGATTTGAGGTGTGACAAGGCTGAGGCTTTTCCATAAGGCAGCAGAGACCAGGATGTGGACAGCCTCTAGCCCTGGAGGTGGGCATTCACTTCCTTCCCCCTTGCGGAAGACAACAAAGCTGGGCACTGTGAGACGTGACGGGGAACATTGCACGGGCTTACTTTCCAGGACATGTTCTCCTATTTTGCGACATGAGATTAAGCCAAATAAATTTAATCTTTCTTCATATCTGGACCTGACTGTTACTTAAAGTTGGAGCTGAACAAGCCATCACCTGTCACTATCAAGACACAAAAAAAATGACAATGGTTGAGTAGATGTTTGGGCAACAGCTCTATAATGTTAAGGACTATAAATCCTTTCCTTGTGGAAACAGACATATCCACTTATTCTTTTTGTTCTGAAATCTGACACAACTGGTCTTCAAGTTCCACCCCACCCCTCTGCTGGGTGTGGACATGCTCACTGCATGCATGATCACGGCCTCTTTAATGTTATCCTGTCTTTGCGCTTCCAAAGGCAATAAAACACAAAATCAGAATGCCATTTCCCACTCTCAAGATCTTCCTCTGAGCACAGAATTCCAAGAACTTGTAAAACAGCTTAATTTCCTGAGTTTAGGAAAATGAGCTGAACAATGGGATCTTCAGAGACATAACACTGTTGAGACCTCAGCGGTCAAAAGGACGGGAAGAGGTGCTGAGTGTGGCCGAGACTGGGGAGGAGGGCATCACGCCCCCAGGCTCCTTTCCAGGAACTCCTTTCCCCGATAGTCTCCCTGTCATGATTCATTCCTTGGGTTTATAAATCAAATCAACACGAGTTTATGGGATAGCCAATTCACACAGACTTATTTTTAAAATCTGTGCTTTAACTTGGGGCTAGACAGGTGGGTCAGCGTTATGTTTCTTGAAAAGAGCCCAAGTTGAGTTCCCAGTACCCGCATCCAGCAGCTCATCATCCCCTGAGGCTCCAGTCACAGGGTGGCTCCAGTCACAAGGTTTCCTTCTGGGCTCTACAGGCCCCTGCATGCAGCTGTGCACACACCCACACAGACACATAGACCCACACTGTTTAAAGATAAAAATAAATCTTTAAAAGTCTCTCTATTAACCAATTCCTCCACCAAATCAGTACATGGATGTTTTGTTTCTCAAGCAAAATAAACCATCACTTTGGATTACTAAATATAATCTTCAAAGCTGCTACTTCAAATTAAGTATAAAAAAATATGTATGAACCTGAACACATGGCCACTGTTTGTTTAAGTGAAACTTGTCATAGCTGTTTGCTGTTGTTGTTTCAATTTCCCCCAGGGAAAGATCTTTCAAATTTCAGGTTGAACTTTCCTACTGGCTGAGAGTGAACGAGAAAGTCTGAAGGCAGAGTCTTGCTTTCGCCCACCTCTTACAACTGTGTCATCTGGACAAGCAAATGGGTCTGCTGAGAACTCAGGAGCAGTTTAGAACCAGAGTGCCCCCAGGTGCTCGCCTGCAGGGAGACCTTAGAACCTGAGTGCCCCAGGCGCTCACCTGCAGGGAGACCTTAGAACCAGAGTACCCAAGGTGCTCGCCTGCAGGGACACAGCCAAGCTCGGCTTCCGGCCCAGCTCACCGCATTTCCTCACCTTGTTGTAGGCCCCAGTGTAGAGTGTTAGAGAAGCCTGAGGTTCAGGCAGTGCTGAGAGGGAAACTAAGGCTGACCAGTACAAATCGGTGCTGAGACAGTCGAGGACAGGAAGGAAGACTGGACAGAGACCAGACACCTCAAAGACAAAGACCTCGGGCACGGTGCAGGGAACAGAGTCGTATGAAAGGCATGGGGACGGTAAGGGAGACGCCAGCCTGCAGGGAGGAGCTGGGTACCAGTCTGTTTACACTATACTCCAAAAAGAAAGAGTCAGAGGCAGGCAGGACCATGTCGGAGAACATCCTACACGTCCTGAAAAGCCAGCTTGAGAGACTAATGCACATAGCCAAAGAATATACTAGGCCTGATACTTCAACTTCCGGGTAGCATTTTAAAGATGTCCTCCCATCTAAGCTCTGATAGGAGATCCGGCCCTGGATAGAGTGTTTTAGAAAACTGAGAAACTGGAACGCAAGACGGAATCCTGTGAGCTTTGTTTATTCAGAAGTCAAAACGCCAGGACCACTAAGTCACCCCGTGGAGACTGAACTCTCCACCCCTCCTAACAGCCCAGCATATTGGAAACCCGAGCTGCTCTCAGATGTCCTCAGATTAGTAAAGTTCAGTGCAATTTACTGCAGGTTTAGTCCTGGGCATTAGACGTCCATGACTTAGCAACAAGGCTTCCCCAGTACCTGACTTCCTCAGGAGAGCAGGGTCCCAGGCCTGCCTCTTAGATACAAGCACAGGCTCACCGCCTAAATAACCTCATGAGAGGCACAGCCCAAGGGAGGAAACCTACATGTGAAAGCCAGCTGTGACAGCTGATCCTACTGCATATCAGTTCTGCTAAAAGGCACGGCTTGCTTCTTTGGGGTTGGCTAGTGTGTGACGGTAGAGTCCATTTTAATCAAGCAAGCTGCCTCTGGTTAAAGTGGTGGAGAAAATGACTGTCACCAATGTATTAGGCTTCATTTTAGCAGCAAATGAACCAGTAGGGGAAAGGTCATGCATGCTAACTCCAGTTCTAGGGGAGAGACTGAGAGACGCAGAGTGAAAACCCAAGTTAACCAAAGATCCTCAACTGTGGAGAACACCTTGTTTAGAAAGTACTCAGCATGGGTGGAAAACGAGGGGCTGCCAACCAAGCAACCGAGACATACCGCTGTCCGGGGAAATGCTTATATTCCCTATTTCGTAGAAAGGATTCGATATTCGACTTCACCGTAACAGTAATGGTCACTGCAGCCTTTGATACACGCAGACAGGGCTCTTGGCTGCCTTCCCCTCCTCACTGCCACAGGCCTGCTGTGGTCCAGATGACAAGTAATGTTAACAGGGAGGAACGTCATCCATTCCTCCTGAACTCAACTTCTGGCGGGCATGGCAGTCTTATCAGAAGACAGTGGTATTTCAGACTCTTTGTCAGGGAAGACAAAACCTTAGAGTGATGTTTTAAAGTTTATCTGAAGATCAGCAAGTAAAATAGACAGACAGTGGCAATACACACCTTTGATCCCAGTAGACACGCCAGTTGCCACAGAAACCAGGCAGGGCATGCCTTTAATCCCAGGGATGAAGGCTCTTACTCCCAGAACTAGAAAGGATTATAAAATGGGAGGAAGCAGCTCTCAGGCTCAGTCTCATTCTGAGATTCCTGGAGGCAGGATAGTCATTTTCAGACTGAAGTTGAGGTAAGACCCAGTGGCTGGCTGTTTTGCTTTTCGGGTTGAACCCCAATATCAGTCTCTGAGTTTTTATTAATCGTGTTTCAAAACCTAACTAATGTAAAAAGGGGGGGGAGCTTTAATTTCCCCGGTCTCTGGACGGGCAAACAAAACCTGGCCTTTGTCTCAGCGTATAGGACTGAAAAGGCACGCACTAATGACACCAACACCCACACACTTAGCGACGCGGAATGAGGTACATTTAAAAGTTCAGCTGAGGTGTAGGGTATGACAGATGCCAAGAGATGCAGAAAGAGGAACTTGGCAGACACCCTGAACTTCCAGAGGCAAGGAGGAGTGTGGAGGAGATAAGGACATCCCACGTCTCTGACGGAGTCCTGGACAACATCCCGACAGCTGAATACCCGCCAGGAAAGGCAGCCGAGAACTCTTGGAACAAACAGTCCATCCAGAACACTGGGAAGCTGGAAGTGGCAAAAGTGCACAGCCAAACGAGGTTTCCGTGGACGACGGGGACCATGTAAGCAGGGTGCGGCCAAAGCAAGACGACTGTGATGAGCTCCACTCTAAACCCTGAGTTTAGGCTGTTAGGACAGTCACCAAACACAGACCAAGAGGGTGCCGACTGCGGGAATCAGCACCAGGACATTCTGTGGGGTCCAGAAAGGGAGCAAAATTCAATCAACTTATAATTGTTTTTCTGGCTTAGGAAAGACTCCAAATCAAGCCCAGCTGTCTCTGTGAGGCTAGCTGGATCAAGGCTCACATAAAGGCCAACACATAATAGCACTCTATCAACATCGAAACTGATGAAGAAAACATCCACTTTACATGTTCATGGGATGACTCACGACCAGCAAGAACTGAGCCACCTCCCCCTTCTACTGCTGCCAGGTCTCGGATACCTCCAGCCATCTGCACAAGAGCAAACACGCCAGATCAAAGAATGCTGTTTCTGTTTCTGGTATGCTGGAGGCCCTCCTCGTAGTAAGTCACGGCTGAGGACTGCCGGTGCCAGCAGCTAGGGACCTTCCAGACTGTACAGCACACCTGATCTTCAACCACAGCCCACAGCTGCTAGTGAGCAGCCAAGTCACAACCACACTGGCTACAAAGACAGCTACGATGTCGCACTGGTCACAGGGAGAACCACTCTACTACTAGCGGCAAAAGTTATATTATTATTATTATTATTATTATTATTATTGTAGTTGTAGTAGTAGTAGAATTACCACCACCACATAGCTGGGCTCCCAGGGATTTCCAGACACTACTCTTGGTTCTTCCACTATGAGACAGGTCAAACAGACTTATTTTAATTGAAGGCAAACTGACACTGGCGTCAGGCCACTGTCCATATGGACCAGTGGTTACATTTTCTTGATATCATAGTTCAGCTTTAACCTGAAGAAAGATGTCATTTCAGAGGGTCACAGCCACTCCACCCCCATGGATGTTACTGATATGATACCCTGTGTTACCGACCTAAGATTACCATTGCGAAGATTGTAAATACATTTGGTTCAGGAAATGAAATAATCAGCATAACTGGAGGGTAAAGAAATAGGCTGGGGATAGGTGCAGAAGAAACAGGCAGTGCTGAGCGCCAGGCCGTGAAGGGCCATCCTGAGACTACGAAGCCCACCTTATAAAAGCAGAGGAATATAAGTAAAAAGTCTCGAGCACAGAGATGACCTGACATGACTTGTGTGTCTAAAAACTCTCCTTGCTTTCCTGCGGGAGCCCAGAGAAGAAGTAGGGAAGCAACGTTCAGGGTGTTTTAGGAGGCAGGATCCGTGGGGCTTCTTGAGGGACAGGGCAGGCGCAGAAGCGCGAGAGAGGGGTGTCACCAAGACGATGCCCCGCCGGGGGCAGGAAAGAACTGCAGACACTGTGGCTGCTCGTGAAGGACACTTGTAAGAAGCACAAATTTGACAGCGAAGGTCATGAATTCGGTATTAATGTGCTAAAACACTCTTCAGCACATGTGGGAACTAAAATATAACAAGCTAGATTTACATTCTCAAAAATAAAACTGGAAAATGCAGTGACGATGAGGGGTTCAGAAGCACAGGGCCTACAAGCTGTTTCTAAAACCGAGAGTCTTTAAACTGCTCCACGACCGCATTCCTGTCCCACCCCCAGAATAGCTCTGATGAGGCCAGTTGCTCTGAGAGAAAAGGAGGTTCACAGGAAAGAAAAAAGGGTATGTAGTCAAGATCACATGACAGACTAAGCATCATCCCTTCCCTGTATTGCTACTTTAATTTGTTCCCTTCATAATCTGTGGATTTTTTCATAAAACACCCAGTCCATTAAGACCAAAGACTCTCAGACTCCACCCAGACCTACTGAACTAGAAACTCTAAGGGTGGAGCGGGAAAACTGTGTGGTGACAAGGACAACCACGACCCAGGGCGACAAGTAAATGTACTCCAGTTGAAACCTCTGACAATTCCCAGAAAGTCTCCTTCTGCCTGCTCCCATCTACCTGCTGTACTTGACTCTCCACTAAGAGTCCTCAACCTTAAAAGCTGCATTCAACATCTATGGAACCGCCCTTCCCCAGCAATGCCACCCTTCCTGTGAGAGCTCAGGTCTGTCTCTCCAAAACTCGAATCTTAGCCCTATCCTGAGCCAAGTGCTGGTGGCACCGCTCACCTGACCTGAGCTTCTTTGGTTCCTACTGAGCTGTACCACTCTGAGCACACAGACCTAATTCCACATTCACCACAGAGACCCTGCTTTTCACAGGAATTCACCACAACATCTGCTTATGCTGGGCCAGCTGTTTCTCAAGGTGATGCCAACAAGCAGAAGAATCACCTGGAAGGTAACCATAGAACACTTGGGAGGCCAAAAGGGAGAATCATGACTCCCAGGCCAGCCTGGGCTACAGAGGAAGACCCTGTGAGGTTCATGAATCCTGGGTCAGCCTGGGCTACAGAGGAAGACCCCCATCTCAGCATACACAATTACCCGGAAGGTCCTGTTCCTTGTCTATCTAAGCAGAAGTCCCTAGGAGTAGAGCATTAGAATTTTAAGACACATCAGAATTTAATTTTTATGGCTGTAGAGGAAATTCATCTTGACAATTAACCTTGGATCAGCTGCCTCCGGGTTTAAGAGAACAATGGGATGGACGCTACACTAAACCAAACGGGTAATTTAGCACGTGGTGCACTTCTTAAATGCAGTCTCTGGGTTGTGAGTCTTAAAACAACCACCAGGTAGATCCTGTGTTCACTGTGGACTTATCTGTGAATACTGTGGGCTAATTTTCCTATCACATAACTTACAGAATTACATCTCAAGGTTACCGAACTTCATTTTCAGCCCAGATATCATAATTCCACACTGAATGTATTTTCTGGTCTACTCTCCTTAAGTCATCTGTCAATTGCCAGAGTTTATATAAGCTTCAACAAAATGCAAATGTGGAATTTCAAGACACAAGGGAAGACATCCAGATAGCTATCAAATTGCAGACAATATGACTTACAAGTAGAGTAAACATGTCCCACCCCAAAACCATCCCAGCCTTAGCCATGAAGGTTAAACTTGTTCTGAACCAACGTGTTCCATGCCCAGGAGCTCCACCTTCCTCCACCCCCAGGTACCTGCTGGCAGCCAGTCAAAACAATCACCCAAAAATGTACATAAGAGACGCAGAAAAAGGTCAGAGACAAGTGATTTTTAACACTACTGAAAAAAAAAATAATCGTCCGTAAAACCAAAAGAGAAGGTGACAGTCTGTTTACGAAAATACCACTGTGTCTTCTTGAAGCAACTTGTGCCTGTCTTTATCTTGCCAAACCCACGCCAATCCTTCTCCTAAAAACCGCACTGTCTAATTAAATGTCCACCAGTCCTTTGTAAGCTAAGATGCACATAAGTCACGGGGGACAGAAACACGCGAGCAAGTGAACACGCACGCTCTCACTCCCCCACACACATTCCCCAAGTCCATGGAAACACGAGCTTCTGGGTGACTTTTCCTTGTTTGAATCTGACAACAGGCTTGTCAAATTCCACGTCCAGGACAGCACTGATACATATTCATGGGAGGAACATACATTGGCTAGTGTAGGCTTGCAAGAATACTTCTAATTGAAACATAATCTATAGCTGGGTGGTCGTGGTGCAGGTCTTTAATCCCAGCACTCAGGAGGCAGTGGCAGGTGGATCTCTGTGAGTTCAGGGCCAGTCTGGTCTACAGAGCGAGTTCCAGGACAGCCATGGCTGTTACACAGAGAAATCCTGTCTCAAAAATTCCTTAAAAAAAAAAAAACTAAAAAAAAAAAAGGAAAAAAGAAATGCAATCTATATAACAAAAGCTTCCCCTTTAAGGTGTACAGTCCAATAAACCCTGACAACGTTTACAGTCACGTGACCGCTACTGCCACTGTCGAGACTTGCTGCTTGGTGGAGGCACCATGTATATGAGCATCGAGGCTGAGGACTGTGCAGACCAAACCAGGTAGGATCTGAACGTAAACAAATCTTACCAGACATCAAAGATTTGGTTGAGAAAATGCAAAAGAGCTTAATACTTTTACATTTATCTTATGTGAAATTACAATACTATATATGAATTACCTGAAGTACAGCAAAAATAACTGGACCCAAGTCTTTCCTCTTTTTATGTACCTATTAGAAATTAAAAGTTAATGATCACACTTGTGCCTCAAACTGCCTTCTCCTAACAGATGGTTTGTCGCCGTATCCATCTGCAGGGACACCATACCTGGCCCCAGCTCCAGCCAACTACCAATTACCTTGATTCCGGGAGATCTGATTTAAAGAGGATTTAAAATACTTCCCTTAAAACGCTTATCCTGATGCTTCTGATTTTTCTTAAGTATTTTGTGGAGGCTTTTAAAACATAATTTTTAGTATTCATTTTCAACTTTCAGATTTTTAAAAGACTCATCTGTAGTATTTGTCAATCAATATCATTTTTATTAACCAGCCTCAAATGCACTTGCAGGAATAGGCTGTCGTCCAAGGGATGTGCACAGCGGTCCTCAAATGAATGGAGGCCATTGTGCACGCACACAACAGCATCTACTCACAGATGCTGCGGGAGATCTGAGCCAGAGGTGGGGAGCCTCCCAGAGCTTAATTTTTCTTAGCCTCGGGAAATGTAGGCTGGGGTAGTGCTAATGGGCTGGGGAGAAACACGCAGCAGCGAGCTGGCAGACGTGGGAGGGGAGCAGAGGGGTGTTACGGCTGGAGCGGGCCTGTGAGGGAGGACTTTGTGGTACTCAATGACAACAGTCAGAGACAGACAGAGCCAGTCAACTGCATCCTGCCTCACTCACCCCAGCCCTGCCTGCTCCCTGTCTGCTTTACTCCGGATCCCTTCTAACAAAACTGAAAGTAATTATTATTTATAACAGGCACTCATTCTGCCCGATGCTATTCACAGCCATTTCCACTGATTTTTCGGATACTGTTTACCATGTGTCTGATTTCCCGAAATATAAGAGGCACTGTAGGCGGGCAGGCTCTCCCCTTCCTGACGCTGTACTTCTGAGACTGAATAGAGGGCCCCACATAGGCCAGGCAAGTGTTCTACCACTGAGCTACACCCTGGCCCCGCGCTCCACTTTCTATAAGGTTAACTTGGGAACTAGGTGCCAGCGCCTCGGCCTCTAGTTAGGTTCCTTCATAATACTCAACCTTGGACCTTTCTGCCCTTCCCCCCACTTCACACCCATTTCCCTCACAGCGCCCTGAGGACTAGATAGGAGGAAGAGCTTCCGCATTTTAAGCATTTCGCTACAATCTCTTAAGGAAATTCTACTCTTTGGCTTCTGGTTTACCAGGGAGCCTACATCCCTCCAGTGGTGCCCTTCAAACATTTCTGGTATTGGTAGAAACACTGCCCAAATTAGAGTGTTGTCAACGGGAGACCTGTCAGCCAGCACTCAGTCCATGTGTCCAGAGTAGGTAACACTCTTTGTACTCTCCCAACCAAAAGATTCCTCCTGGTTCTTTCCTCTGATGGCAGAAAGCACTCAAAACGGAAGTCTCCACAGTGGCTCCCACAGTGGCAGTAGACTGGGTGAGGACACTAACTCTGAGAGTCCTTTACTGTGAGTCCCGTAGTCTCAGGCTTGTGCTGGCTGGTGCCATGCTGGCAGGAGCAGAGACACAGAATAATGCTAATCACGTATCTAGAAACCCCATGGCATGGTCAAATTGACACAAAAATTATCATCATCAAATCAGAAGCTTCTTCTCTACAAATTTAGGTTTCCAGTCCCATCAAGTCAATGGACCTTAGGAAGTGTTCCAGTTTTCAGGCACTATTACTGCTGGCTTGCTGTCCAAAATACTTAAAAGTTCACAGCCCACTATCACTGTTAAAATCTCAAGATTTATTATGGGTGGTCTTGCTTCAAGAGACATTAAAATGGTAGCACAAGAGAAGCCAGACCAGCAAGTCCAACTAAGAAACTAACATAGGCCAGACAGTGGTGGCACACACCTTTAATCCCAGCAGTAGGGAGGCAGAAGCAGGCAGATCTCTATGAGTTCGAGGCCAGCCTGGTCTACAGAGTGAGTTCCACAACAGGCTCCAATGCTACAGAGAAACCCTATCTCAAAAAAAAAAAAAAAAAAAAAGGAAATAGGTATTGTTGCTGAAGACCCCAAACCCCTGATTGACAGGAGACAAAAGCTGGGGTGTCATGTAGAACTCACAGAATGCCATTCTAAGGGAGATATGATGATGGCTTTTCCAAACTCTGAAAAAATTATGTATATGTTATTATGTATATTATATTAATATATATTAAATTAATATATATAAAACTATTAGCAGTGACTATTTTTTTTTCGGAGGCTAGAGACACAGTAAGTTTCAGGGACTTTCACAACCTGAACTGTGCATTTAAAATGAGGTGTGTGTGTGTGTGTGTAAATGTGTGTGCACACGCGCATGTGTGTGTAGAAAGAGAAGCAGAGTGGAGCCCCAGAGGGGAGGAAAGAAGAAGGAAGGACACAAAGGAGCAAGGGAGGGTAAAAACGGAAAGTGCAGATTTCTCTGGGCTCTCTCTCTGAAGCCCTTCTTCTCTGTTGGCAGAGCCACGTTCTCCTCTGTGCTGTTCATATTTGGTGAACAGTGCCCTGTGTCCACGGGAAGCAGGCAGCACAGCCTCACCTCATCCCCTCTTCGGGTTCACACAAGGAGAGCCTCCTGAGGAATACTCTTCTAGGCCCTAGCATTCTGGAATGCAAAAGTCAAAGCAGCACATCCCAGCCCGCATGACACTGAGGAGGAAGCTGGGCGCTTAGGCACTTACTTTACGCCTTTCCCTGCACCCCAGTGGTCCTCGTGTAGGGCACCTGCAGAGCTAACGTGTCTCCTAGAGCGTGCTGCTCACTGAGGAACCAGGATGTGGTTTCACTTGTGGACTTTATCATTTTCCCCAGATGTAAGGAGGAGGTGCACGGAGACCCTCCCCAGGGACAGGATGTGCACGGCCTGTCTGGATCCAGGTTCCTGAGGATATGGTCTAGGAAGGTGACCGTGCGGAGAAGCACTTGCACCTCAGCTCCTTCCTCAGAAAACCAGCGATGGCTACAGTCGGGGTCCCTTCCAGGAGAACTCAGAACTAGGTAAAGGGTTCATCACTAGACCCAGCACACACTGACGAGGCCTGGGGCAGTCTGAGGGCCGTGCTGACCTGTACCTACTGCACAGCAGAAAGTGCGTCTCTGGCCTTCAGCGAAGACAGCCTTGCATCATGCCATCAACACCCACAACCACCTAATTTAACAGACCTAGAGATGGAGGCCAGCGCGGCGGTGAAAACCAAAGCGTGACACGTGGTGAGCCTTAACTGTGACCTCGGGGGAGGGAAACCTTTGGGAAGATCCTAGTGAGTCCAGCCTACTGTGGGACGTACAAAGAATACTCTAGATAGATCCTGTCCTTTACACATTTCTGACCCGTCAGCTTGGTTCTCTGTTGCTGTGGTAACCAACAGCCTTGGAACCCAAACTTCTCAGAAGCGGTTGGGCTTAAATCACTAAGCCGTGGGATCTGAAGGGTTTCCGATGCCCTCAGGTATGTCTCCTGTGGGCAGGCCTCCTCGGGGGATGACAGAGGCATGTGCAAGGGGTCTGTGTGTGTGTGTGGGGTGTCTTCCAGCGCAATTTACAGGGGGATCATGGAAAATGTAGAATAAAGATGTTATTAGACAGTGTGAGGATAGGTGCTTGGGTGGCAGTCACCTTTCCAGAACGCAATCTGGTATCACCATTATAAGAATACACATTTGTGATCCCTCGTTCACTTAACCCCACGTACCATTTAAAGAGATTTACATAACCTAGAGGTCATTAATAATCTAAGCTAAGGATTATTGATACACTACTTAGTAAGAAATTAATACTAATAGGCTGTTTAATTAAAATTAAATATTAATAGGCTATTTAATATGAAAAACAGTTAAGAATACAGAGTTGTCATATATTATTATAAATTTAATAGTAAATTTCTGTTGATGTGAGAAACATATGTATATATGTGCATATATACACATATGTGCACAGATAATAGGTATTTATTAAGAAACTGGTTACCTTGATCTCAGGATTGGGAACCAAAAGCACACTGAACTCCACCACACCTTCCTGGCTTCTTCAATCTTCCCTCTTATCTTATGACACAGTTCTAGCAAATACTGTCAGGCAAACAAGAGGCTCCAAGAAGAGATACCCAGAGGGTGTCTGTCACACTGGGAGATGTTTTTACAGAGTCAGAAAATACACACAGATGGACTAGACTGGACGGGGTGGGATAGTTCCATACAGAAAAAGGGATGGCTCACATGACTCTCTTTCCTCTCCAACATCACATATTGATTTTTTTCTTCCTAAGCTCCCTGAGTCAAGGAAGACATGATAAGTTCACCCTCCAGCAGCGACTACAGTGGCACAGAGGACTCTGTGTCTGAATGCAAATCCAACCAGAGCCTCTCGACTGGCTACTATCCCACCCAGAACACATTTTCCTACAGAGAGATGGCCCCCTGTGAAGAGATGGCCTCCTGTGAAGAGAAGGCCTCCATGGATTCTTCCCTGCACCTCCTCCCTCCTATCCAGAGTTCCTGGGGACCAGGGAGTGTAACGAGACTCTTCCGGAAACAGGATCAGATGGAGGAGGACCAGGAGCAGTACTGCAAGCTAAGCATCTCGCTGGCCTGGGATATTGATGGGAGCTCTGACCAAGCAGACTCTCTAGCTAATCGGGATCTAAACAGCCACTGCCAGTGGATGGAGAGGTGGCCAGAAGACAGGACGAAACTGACTCTCTGCAAACTGGATAACCTAGTACAGAAACTCGAGACATTTCTAGAAAAAGAAAAAGGTAGCCAACATGACAGCCCTCTGCGCCCTGAATCTACTCAGAAGGAAGACGTCCACCTGATCAGTGTGCCCCCTCCACATACAGCTTGGGTTAGGCATGAAAAACATGACATTTGTCAAGACTTGCCCAAGCATAAAACGTCAAAAAATAAAGATACCTGTCAGGCCCCAGAGAATCCTCCAGGGCTACAGGAGGATGAAGTTACGGTGAGCACAGAGATGCCTCCCAGGAGAGCGGGGGGGGGGGGGGGATTGGCAGGGGAGCCTCACTATCTGTCCTGGGGCAACGGGAGCCCCAGGAGACTAGGACAGGAACGAAGGTGATGGCCACATGGCCAGACGGTCAGATGGCCAGGAATAGAGAGAGGGTGGGGCTGCAAGAAAGATACCAAGGACTATGGGGGGAGGGATGCGGGTAGGGACAGCAAGTAGAACCAACAGCCACGACAATACGGTTGTGTTGTGTTTATGTCAATGGGTCTAGCGCTCTGCTGTAGCTGGGCTATTTGGGGCATGTGAGCTTAGGTTCTTTGGGAGTCAATAGCAAGCCCACTGATGTTGATGCTACATGCACCTAACTCACTCTGTTTTCTCAGCAGGAGATAGGTCAGGCAGCCAAGAGCTCCCTGGAGACCTCCTCAGCAGCGCCCATCTACCACCAGGAGGATGGTTCTCACTCATATAGCACATCCTGCCTGAACTTCCGGTGTGTCTTCCACTGGCTGAGGACACAAGTCTTCTCCCGACTGAGGAGAGAACGCTCTACCCAAGACACCTCCAGCTGGCACCAGAAGGCAGCAAGAAAGATACATTCTCTCAGAGGCAACAGAATCCAACCCCAAGAATGACTCATTGCCTGACAGCCCCGGATTTTTAAACTTTGGAAGCCCCTTGTTCGACGATCCCTCAGAGGTATGTGTTGTCCTCTCCTCCACCTCACAAATGAGGAAATCAAGTCTGGGAGCACATAACGGGAGTTTCCAAACTTCACACTCCTTCTGGACCAGCCACTTACTACAACAAGCATGCCAGGGCACCTGAGAACAACATGCATGCGACGTTGGAACCATGACCATGAGTGGCAGTTCTAAACCTGCTCAATTCCTGCTGGAAGTGCAACCCAAACCATCCCACCACGGTGGGAGGCTGGAGGATACAGCCGCCTTCTGCTGGAAAGACAACCCAAACCATCCCGCCACGGTGGGAGGCTGGAGGATACAGCCGCCTTCTGCTGGAAATACAACCCAAACCATCCCACCACGGTGGGAGGCTGGAAGATACAGCCGCTTTCTGGAAATGGGGTTTGAGTTAATGAAGAATGAGTAAAACACACATAAAATAGACAAAATGGAGGAAAATACAGTACAAAGAGATGTGGGGGGAAGGAATACTATCGAGGAAGCAAAATACTACCTAAGTTTTCTAAGAATTCAGCCTTCTGAAGTCAACAAGTATATTTTCAACCCAAGTCAAAGTAATTCGCTGGGAGAAGACTCAGATAACAGAGATCTATGGTTATTGGGAGGGGGGGTGGAGACAGGAATTGTTGAGCAGAGGCTACCATTTTCATCAGGTCCATGCCTCCCCTGTACAGAAGAACAAACCCACCTCTTTAGTAATATGTCTGGCTTCTGCATACTCCTTCTAACCTCTGGAATTACATGGCATGCCAAACACCAGAAACAAGACAATGAATTTAGCAATAGGAAATATTCCAGCACACCTCATCCATTTTAGTCCAATATGTTATGGGTCCAAATGAAGCAGGTCCTCCAAGGCTATGTATGTGGGGAAGGGAAGGGGGGCTGGTCACTGCCTGTACCAAAAGGAGTTAAGCGTGAACTGCAAGAGGCCACCAGAAGAAAAGAGTTTGGCTGAGCCCTCGAGTCTCCTATAGAATTACTATCATTTTCAAGAACATGCTAATCTCTCATTAATCAATAAATTTTGTGATCTATTACCTTATGACTAAAAATTAAAACCATTCTTTCAAGTGCCTCAACCTAGAAATGAAGGCTGAGCTGCGCAAGAAAGCTAGGTATAACTTACGCAATCATATTCTAGAATTCATAATACTATAATATAATCTTGAATACAGTAGAAAAAGTGATAAAACTTAAGCCATTCAGCTCCATGCAAACACAAGTATGCCATGTTAATGTGACTATGTTACAGATCACCTATGAAAAGAACCCCAGTAAGGTGTGTGGGGCGATCTACCAGTAAACAAGGGCTAAAACTTTTTCTCAAGACTTTAAGAATAGAACGCAAACTCATGATTCAGAAGCAGGCGTGAGTTAAAGCTATCTAGACACAAGAACATCATCTTCCAGGCATGTTGGCGACACCTTTAGTCCCAGCATTTGGGAGGCAGTGGCAGGGAGATCTGTGAGTTTGAGGCCAACCCGGTCTACATATTCAGATCCAGGATAGCCAAAGCTACATAGAGAAACTCTGTTTCAAACTCCCCCCAAATATAAAAGATTAAGAACGATGCCAATGCTAACTGAATACCTGGAGAATGCTAAGACTCTAACTTCAATATTAAAGAAGGGTGTAGTTAGGAAGGATAGCCGATTTGTTCAAAAGCACACTGTTTCATTATGAACTGCAAGTGAAGAATGTACATGGCACACACGGTATCTAATGTCAGGATGACAGGTGGGTTTTATGTTGCACTGCTTGCCAGGAGTCTTTTCCTGCTACCCCCTAAGTCCCAGGCAAAGAGAACAATGGTCAGCTTTCAGAAGAAACAAAATCCCCATCAGATAACAGTGCTGAATGTCTTCAGCGAGGGGGTGCAAAGGCCCCTGGATAAATCCCCTGGAAGATGATTAGCCTAGATCAAGAAGTCCCCTTGCTAAACAATTTCCAGCTTATCCCATCTTTCAAACGAACCTCGTGGACTTAATGCCATTTTATTTCAGTACAATGCACTTGATAAAGAAACTACTTCCGAGGCACTGGGGGCATCTCTCCGGTTTGTGGCTTTGGAAAGGAAACTAATCTCATTGTCACAGCATTCTCTGTTAAGAAGGGAACCTGAATGGTGATTGACTTGCAGTCTCCTTGTCTACCTCAATGTTCATTACTTTAAGCTTTAAAAAATCCTCTAAAATAAAGAGCTCTCACCCCATGCACATACACACCTCTGTAAAGCTTTCCTGGAAGCCCACTCTCACAGAAGAAGAGACGGCATGCCAGATGTCCCCATGGTTAGTACCATTCACTCAGTCTTTGGGGCCTTCAGTTTTCCCAAATACAGAATGGGGTGAGAAACACGTTTATCAATAAAGAGGCATCAGAACTTTCCTTGGTACCATACTGCAACACAGCAATTCCTCTCACATAGGGACCAGGAACAGACATTGAAGCCACCAGGCAAAGGGCTGTCAGAGAAGAGGGTAAGCAGGTGGAGAACTGCCTAGCTAATACCGCACACGTTCAAGAGAAGCAGAATCTCTTAGACCTGAATCTCTCCACAAGGACAGCAACAGCCAGATGAATCTTAGGTTACAGAACATTCTACTAGACAACTTTCTGGAAGTAAACATGTTAGCATCACAAAATGGTGTGTGTGTGTGTGTGTGTGTGTGTGTGTGTGTGTGTGTGTACACATATTAATTTAAAAAGGCAGAGAGTCATGACAGGTCAAAACGGTGACTACAGAGACATGAAGGCCAACTGCAATTCATGGTCTCTGATCAAATCCACAAAGCTAAGCAAAACTTAGGTAAAGGGTATTTTCATAACATATAGGAAAAATCCTGAATATGGACAGTAAATAATGACTGAGTGGTTGCAATAATCAGTGCTCTTTAGAGGAACAGAACACACAGAATGAATTGTATTTATGCACACACACAATGTGGTCCAGCTAGTCCAACAATGGCTGTCTACCAATGAACAGCCACCAGCAGCTGCTCCGCCCACAAGACTGGATGTCCCAGCTGGTCTTCAGTATGTGCCAGAGTCCTAAAGAAGTAGCCTCGAATGCTAGTGAAGGAATGGACGTGGCCAGCAAGAGTGAGAGAAGCAGGCAATGAGCAAGCCACCTCAAAAAAAGATCTGTATTAAAAGTGGTTCTTCCTACCTCAAAAGATCCAGATTAGAAGAGGCTCTTCCCACTATAGATGATTTAGTTTAAAAAAAAAAAATCCCTCACAGGTGTAGTGAGCTGCATGAGTTTTAGTTAATTCCAGATGTAGTCAAGTTGACAGCCAAACATAGCCATCGTAGTAGCTACAAAAAAGATGAATATTTATTGTATAACAACATTAAGGCTGCATAAGAGAATACCTTTAATTCTTTAAAAATAAGAAAGCAAAGACCAAGAAATCATTGAGGAAAAAAACAAACTATAGGAAGCAGGGAGTCCAGCTCTCAACTTCTAACATTTTCATGGCACAGTATCTTAGCCCCATACACATTTTAAAAAACGAATACTTAAAGTGTACTGGAACGAGATATTAACTTGCAGAGGTTATACAAATGGGGCAGCTCTTTAGACACCTTCATCCATTCTGGGACCTGTCTTGGATTCCTTGGCTCCAAGGGATTCCCAGTCTCGTGCACAGTATGGGAAGACCCAGTTGGCAACTGTAGCACACAAGCTGGTCTAGCTGAGAGCAGAGGAGCATCAATCAGAGCATTTTTCTAAGGCAAGATCTCGGCATACTTACCTCTTCTGAGATTAGGGGAATAACTGCTGCTCATTAGAGGCAAGCCCCCTCGTCTTCCAGTGACCTCAAGTTTCAAGGACTTTCCATCTGGTCTACCTTGGGAAGTATTCATTGAATGTATACCTGTCCCTCACCACGCTGGTCCAGGTCTAAGAGTTCCTACAGATTGTTCTGACATTTCCTTTCCTTCTGGGCAGTACGACATCAAAAGCAGATGCCAAGTCCTTAGATGGAGAACCGTACACACCAGGGACTGCATGGCTAATGTGTAGGCCCCCGTCTTAAACAAATGTACACACCAACACACATGGTATTCTGCCAGCAGCTTAAAACACCCAGAAACTAATCCCAGGTTAAAAAAACAGAGTTAGTAATACTTCCTGGCTTTAGCCCTAGGTACTCTTAACTTGCTGTGAATTCTGAGAAAGTTACTTAACATCTCTGTTCTTTCTGTTTCCTTGTCTATAAGTTGTAATCCTAAAAGCACTGACCTTAAAAAAAAGTTGTAATGAGTGCTTAGTCTAAGTGCTAACGGCACGTACGTTCACAGAGTTTAGAAGCTGCTAACTGCTGTCACGTAACACCCTTATTCTAAGAAATCTGCTGGTAGCCAGAGAAGAAAGCTCAAGTAAAACGGCACAGTGTTTCTCTACAGTTCCTAATAATAATAATATAATGATGATAATAATAATAATAATAATATATTATATATTAATAATATTATGGTCTCAGACCTGCGGCCTGGCCCCCTCAACACTTGTTTCTGTGAGCTCCTGCCTCAGGGCCTTGGCTCATGCTACTTCCTCCTTCAGGAACTGCCCTTAACTCTGCCTAATCTCCAGCCCCCTCTGCTGCTCTCATCTCCAAATGTGTCCTTCAAGGCTCAGGCTAAATTTAAGTTTCGCTACAGAACAGCAGGTTCAGGTCAGGGGTCGGTTTTAGTCCTCTGGATGCCCACATTACTCTGACTTGTAGAAATCAGAGCAGAAACCCATGCCTGTCTCTCTCTCCAGGGGACAAAGGCTCTGATGTTCTGCTTATCTCTGCATGCTCCAAAGCTCCTGACCCAGTTTCTCACACAGAGGCTCCATGATAAACCTTTGGTGAAATGAATGGTTAATCTGCAGGAAACAATTTAGGCAGATAAGATCTGGGATGGAATGTCATTTCCTTTCACAACCTTTAGTTTCTGTGGGGAACTGCGTCTGGACCACGTGACCTGTATAGCTGGACTGCTGGGGGAGGGGATCCAGGCCCAGCAACTGGGGTCCCTTTACTCACAGGTCTTCACAGTCTTGCTTATGAACCTGCCCCAGTGCTAACATTTTGCAACCCCAAACTACTACTCTAGATACCTTCAGGATGGTTCCAGTCGGGAGAGGCGGCGAGTATGGGCATCGGCGATCGCCCTCAAGCATGTTCCAGGCAATGGAGGCTCTGCCTCTTGGTTCAGCTTTGCCCTCATACTGTGTGAAATGCCCTTCCCAAGGCGTATCCTGAAGGTTTTCCCTTTGGTGTGCTTGTCACTGAGGATTTTACTGTTTCAAAGTGCCCCCCAAGCTTGGTGCCGAAAGGTTGCCTGATAGCCTAAGCCAAGAAAGTTGAGTAACCGAGGGGACAAACGGTATGTGTTTTAGCCAAGTTTTGTACAGGCATGGGTCAGAATGCACTTGGCCGTGTGCTCACTGTTAATGAGTCAGCTATTAAACAGTGCCTAAACAGAGACACATAAAGCAAGGTTAAGTATGAACTGACTGACAAAAATGCCGTGACTAGAGGCTGGCAGGAAATTAACTCTGCATTTCCTATGAGAAAAACACTCATTTATTTCAGGTTCATGCCAGCTTCATAGACCTTAGCTTCCGTGAGGTGACAACAGACAAGAATCACTCATTCCATCAGGTCAGTAGAGCAGAACCTCACAGTTATCTCCTAAGACTAGGCCTGGCCACAGACTGAGAAACCACAACACGCAGCCCCAGGGCCTGCGCCACTTTGGTAGGGTGGTTAGAGTCACTCCCGGCCTGTAAGGACAGCTTGCTGTTTCCCTGGTCCCGTGGCCAGGGTGATGTGGGCTGGGGTGTGCTGCTCTGTCTTGTGAGAAGGCCCTTGATTGGAGGCCTGCCACGGCTATCATTTCCTGCTTGTTGGTCGGGTGTCAACTTTTCCCAACCATGGGGAGGTAAGGCTCACTGTGAGTGAAAACCTCTGGTAAAACCAACACAGAACATAGCAAGGGCTCAGTGTGCCACGAATGCACCAACCTAGCAGTGCCTGCCACTCTGACTCCAAGAGACCCTGGCATACATCCTAAGCTCCACAGAATAAACAACGTCACAGAGATAATTGGCCGAGGAGCCAGAGAGGGCACAGGTTCAGTTCCCAGCACCTGTGAGGGGGGGCTCACAACCATCTGTAACATCCAGTTCCAGGAGATCCAAAGCACCCACAGGGTGGCTCACCCACAGGGTGGCTTACAACCATCTGTAACTCCAGTTCCCGGGGATCCAAAACCTTCATCTGACCTCCATGGGTACCAGGCATACATATGGTATGCATACTTAAATGTACACAGGCAAAACACACACACTCATGAAATAAAAATAAATTTAAAGAAAATTAAAAGATAATCAGCCAAGCCGGCAACATGGCAGAAACGTGTGATACCAGGAAAACAGGAAGCTGAGGATGGAAATTTGTGAGTTTGAGGCCAGCTGGGCATACAGTGAGTCCCTGTCTCAAAAATCCAAAAGACAAAAGACCTCAGCTGAGGTTTCTGTGCCAGTCATTGACACATATGCCACTTCTTAGGTGACATTATTACTAATAGTTTCATTATATATACATACTACAAGTATTTATACATGTGCGCGCACGCACACACACACACACACACACATGTTTTAATATATATCTTTTTCCCTTTGCTTCCGGGGACTAAACTGAGGGCCTTGAGCATGCCAGGTACATATTCCACATCTGGGCTGCACACATTGCCCCGTACCAGGGTGGTGATACTGTCATTTTGAGACAGGGCCTTACTACGTATACATAAGTCAGTGTGGCCCCACACTCACTATCCTCCTGCCTCAGCCTTCCAAGTGCTATGATTACAGGTGCCTACTACCACACCTCGCTCCTCTATTACTGTTTTTAGCTCATTGAGAAAGTCCAGGTGCATTCCCGTTGCCCGTGGCTACCTCTGCCTTACTCAGAGGATGAGGATGTGCCTGTCTTGGGCTCAAGGCTCACCTCCACCATGAGTCACTTCTGCACAGTCCTGGACCTGAGTCTTTGTCGAATCCTGTGTCATCTCTGCCTTCAGCAGCCAGTTCACACACAATGGATTTTTCTAGGATAATCTAAAGTCTCACCTGTCTAAGCAAATAATACAAGGTACAATTTCCAAAACTAGAGAAGAAGAAGGCAATTCAAATTCCACCAAGTTATCTAAAACCTTCGTGAATGCCTCACGAGCCACACGTCCCAGGGTCAGAGCTAACTCCTCTAACAACTTAAACGCAAGGCACCAGGAGCCTTCAGGAATCCTGAACTAGAGGCATCAGTGGGGGGTTCTGCTCCCTGTCCTTGCCCTTCTCAAAGTCTATGCCTTATTTGTAGGACAAAGCTGGCATCCACGTGCAGAACTGTTGAAAAGCTTCCAAGCAAGCCGAGAGGCTTAGGCAAAGAGGAGGAACAGCTAATCAAAGAACAAGGGCAAGAGAAGTTGGGTCCAAAGTAAATATAGTACAAAATGCCCAGAATAGCCCAGAAAGACAGCTGATGGCCTTCTCTCTAAAATCTAAATATCACAGTGTCAAAGGCCCAACTCTCTATGGCCGAGCCAGACAAAGGGAGGAGTAAAGCAAAAAACACACAGATAAGAAAACCGGACGGTGCTGTGACAACTTGTGCTTTGGTACAAATGCTAACGGGGAGGACCTTATTGTACTATAGTTAGCCAGGAATTACACACCGCCACCTCAAAGATGCCATAATTTCTACAGCGATGCCTCCTATGACTTGTCGCTCGAGCCTCCATGGTGCTGTGACAGTGGCTCTGAACTACTTACTACATAGATACTCGGAACTGAAGCTCTGGGGATTTGTCAGGTGCCGGGGATTTGTCAGAGAACGGTGACACCCAGGGGCAGAGTCTCGATCCTTTGAACATAATGCACAGACCCCCGAACTGCTGCATTTGGGGGATCTATCCCCCCCCGCCCCGTTTCCTACGTCTGAAGCAACAGAACACCTTAGCTCATTGAAATCACGGTGTGGGAATCACCAGCCCCCAAAGGAAGGAAGAAACGAAGTAAGGAGACAGAGGGAGAGAGCAAATTTATAAATTATAAATTTATAAAGGGAATTTATAGCTAGTAGTCATCACACACAAAGTACGGTCTTCTAATTAAATACATAAATGCATGGAGACCTGAAAGGAAAACTCTCTCCCTCCCTCCCTCTCTCTCTCTCCCTCCCTCCCTCTCCTTCTCTCTGTCTGTTAAACACTCCAGCTGTTTCTTTCTGTGTCTGCAGCAATACGCCAGCACACTTGTCTTACACAGACAACAAAGGGATTTCCTCACCGCTGGTTGAAAACGTCCTAAGAAACTGAAGATCTGGAAGAGACTCCTACGGCTTTGGCAAGACAAGCAATAGCACTTGAATTTCTCAAACTCTTCTCACACCCACAAGTGTTTACTTGAAGAGGTAAAAAGACCAAACAAATTTCCACTTGATTATAAAGAGAAGCCTAGGTGTCTGGTAGGCAAGACCTTAGGTATGGAAAAGCCTGAGTCACACCATGAGACATTTTCCATTCTGACCAGGAAAACACCCGGCAGAGCACTGTGACCAGTGTCCAGGAGACACTGACACCCCAGCAGCACAAGTGGCATCTCCCCATACGGGCCCTCAACTGGCTCTACTTCTAGATCAATGGATTATCCCCAATCCAAAAATCCATGATCCTAAAAGTTCCAAAATCCAAAATTCAGTCCCTCTCAAGGAGTTTTAGGTATTGGAACACTTGAGATTTAAGATTAAGGATGCTCAATCTTTACTTTTGCTGTTGTTGTTTTTTAAGCTTTTGTTCTTTTGGTAAAATTTATTTGCATTAAGTATGATTGGTCCCCACAAAGCAGCCATGAGATAAGAACTCCGGTTCCACGGAATGAAATGATAAAGATTGCAAGGGGGTCGGGAAACCCGCACAAAGACAGAGTCATGGGTGTGCTTTCCTCAGGGAATGACACTATTTCAGAGGCTACAAACTGCCTGCTTACAGGAAAATGAGACAGGGAGACGCAGGTAGGTATGTGTGGGGAGAGACCATCCAATCCTGCGACCTTTCTTACACCACTGAAGAGAATGCCAAAGCATAGGTAGATAGGGTGGCCTACCTCACCCACTCTCACACACGGGTCCAGTCATCCCCAAAAGTGGTATAACCTGGCACAACAGGCCATCCTGTCCAAGAAAGCAAGAGTCAGTGTCGTGAAGAGACCAAGGCATTAATCAGGCTCTCAGGCAAACAAATGACACGATCTCAATATCCAGGCTGCAAGAACACCTCCCAGGCCAAACGGACAAACGCTACATGGTTTCAGGGCTTTCCTGTGCTGTTCTGGCTGTTAGGCCCAAGATAGCCATGATGATTAAGATAAAACACAATCTAATACAGCTATTTATTTCAATTTAATTTTTTCTGGAAATGGGGCCCAGCTATGTAGCTCAATGCAGCCTCAAAAATAGAATCCTCCTGTCTCGACTTCCCAAGAGCTAGGATGACAGACATGCCACATTCACCTTAATGCTAATTTAATCTTATTTTGGGGACTGGTCGTTGTCTGAGACGGAGTGGCTCTAAGCAGCCCTGGCTATTCTGGAACGTGTTACATAGATCAGGCTAAGTAACTCACAGAGATTCACCTACCTCTGCCTCCCAAGTGCTAGGATTAAGACATGCACCAGGTAATGTTAGTATTTTAAATGATGCTCTAAAACACTCACTTCTTCAATATCTAAACAAAACCAGCATTTACATGGAGCATTAACTGTGTGACTACAATGTAGGAACTGAAAATTTAAAGGCAAACATTAGCCTTCCAGCCATGACAACCCCCAGAAAAGAAGCCTCTCACCAAGGACCTCCTTCATCCCTCAACACAAGAGGAAAGGAAACACATGAACCCAGATTCTTTCCTCACGGATGTGAAATCCCAACATGCAAATTGTACAAATACAAATTGTAGCCCTGTGTGTTAACTGTTCCACTGTCTTCTGTCAGCCTACAGAAAGATAGTCCTTCAGGAGGAAGCATACTAAAAGTACCCTGAATCAAGAGTGGAAACTACCCCAATAAACACATTCTGGGCATTAAATAAATAAGTACATAAATATATAAACTTAAGTATAATTTCCATAATCTAACCACATCATGCATGGCTATGCAATGACTTTTACACCCATTATTTAGTTCGGACAAAAATATACACACCCTCTAAAGAACAAAGCACACCTGTTGGAGCTGGCTGAAGTAATATTAGTGTGAAATGGATTTACACACTCAGAGCTGTGCATCTCCTACAGTCTGGCCACTTATTTTCTACTCGCAAACACAAGTTTCAACATAAGACTACTCTCTCCCTTATCACACGGACTTCTGATGCTGAACAGATATGGGAGAGAAGCTACCACCAAGAAAAAGAAGTGTTCACAAAGCTCAATATTACATTTAGTGGGGTCATATACTCTGCCTCTGCTTCTGTCTCAACCCAAACCTAATTCCTGGCCCCTACACAGGAGGAAATGGAAGCCACACACTGGAGACGTGAGAGCTGGGGTTGGAAGCTCACAATCACGCTCTTTCTGACTCAGCACCTCAACAGGCTCCCTTCTCAAATGAGGCTGGCTTGTTAGATCATGAACTCAACACTCTGACAGAGGAGGACACCCCTTGACTATGGCTGGCTGGAAAGACACCTCAGACTGGCTGTGGTCTACGGAGTCAGTCACTCTCTGAGACCCTGGGAAAAACCCTGACCCATCAAGACACTACAAAATGTCCAGCAAGAGTTAAGAGTGTGATGCCTTAAATCACAATGTGCAAAATGATCTTCCTACCCACTCTGAATTCAGCTCCACTGGTCTCTGGAGCTGACACGCGCAAACAACTAAAGCTTCCGACGATGGGACCTGCTGGGTGACACCAAGGACACGGGGACAATTGCTTCTGTACATCTCTCTGCAGCTTGAGGTTTTGGTTAGCATTCTACACGCTTAGTCTTGTAACTTGCTTGCTTGTTTGAGACAGGGTTTCTCTGCAGCTCTGGAACCTGTCCTAGACCTCACTCTGTCTGTAGCCCTGGCTGTCCTGGAACTTTGGAGACCTAGTTGTCCTCAAACTCTCCCAGAGATCCGCCTGCCTCTGCCCGAGCGCTGGCATTAAAGGTGTGCGCCACAATCGGTGGCTCGTAATTTTTTTTAAAGATGAAAGTGATTATGTTGGTCAGACAGTCAGCAGCTGATATTAGTAACCAGAGTGGGAGCGCACCAAGGATAATGACACGGTGGCAGTGCTCGCCCTGAGAACACTTCTGCACTAAACTGAACAGCTAATTTATGGGCCATGATAATGTTCCCATTTTACAGTTGAGAAGCCAACTGAGGGGTCATGGGGCAGGAAGGAAGTGGAGCTGTGACCCGAAGACAGAACCCCTCAGGGCAAAGGTGTAGCTCACGCTGGTTATGAAAACTCCCTTCCCTAGTTCAGTAATTTCATTCAATTTCTTCCTGGCTTACGATTCACACTTTAGACTGTGTTTTGAAGCTTTCTCAACCTTGTGGACTGATTTAGACTGTATGTTCCTTCTGAGATCCAGTCAGCTAGACCACATCCGTTCTCATCTGCCCACCTCCCTCGACTCCCTGGGTCTTACACACCGAGTCCCTTCGGGATGTCACTTTCCCAGGCTCTTGATCTGGTGTGCAAAGCGGTGGGACAGTTTCTAGGGCAGCCCAGGCGCACCTCTCTCTGGAATCTCTTTTCTCCTCTGCAATCCCTTTCTGTACCATGCGAACAAAATGAGACTGAGCTGAGGGACCAGCCTTCCCACAGCACATGCACACCAGAGAGGACTCCTGCCTGGCTATGCCCAAGGGACCCAGGCAAACATCTGTTCCTGCCGAGTACGATCACAGGGAAGTATGCATATCACTAGGCCTTCAAAAAAAAAAAAAAAAACGAACACCCCTGCTTCCAAAGAAGTCTCGTCTGTTCTGCATCACGCCACAGAACCTAAATTGCTGGGTGATCCCTGAAGGAACAAAATAACACAGCCTATGCCAAAAGACAGGCACAGAAACTATTAGAAGGTCAAAAGTGAATGTGGGGCCTAGAACGACCATGTTAGAGAGAGTTAAGAGATGACTGCCCATGGATCACTGCAGCCTCGTGAGGGTTTGAAGTGAGCACACAGCCTCACTAGAGAGCTTAGCAGTTTGCAGAAGACGTGAGTTGGGGACCCAGGACCCCTGTCACGAGACTCACAACATCTTGTACCTCTAGCTCCAGAGGATCCAACAACCGCTTCTGACCACCACAGGCAGTGGACACACACACGCACATACTTCTCCTTGCGCACACACACACGCACACACAAACTCAAAATGAAAACTAAGGGGCTGGAGAGACGGTTCAGCAGTTAAGAGCACTGACTGCTTTTTCAGAGGACCCAGGCTTGATTCCCAGTACCCGCAGGTTGGTTTACAACTATCTGTATGTCCAGGTGCAAGGATTCAATGTTCTCTTCTGGCCTCCTCAGGCACCAGGGTCTCAAGTTGTGGACAGACATACATGCAGGAAAAAGCATTCACATACACAAAATTCAATGTTTTTAAAAAGTCCCACGTATACACAGCACACAGCATTAAAGACGAACTGAAGACTACCTAAGTGCCCTGCAGCTACACAATTAGATACCACCAGGGCAAGGAATGAAGAACGTAAACCACACTGAATAACAGACTTTCACGTACATACCGAGCCAAGTGAGCCACACATAGAGGAATATAAACTGCAGCAGTCTGGTCATGATTTTAAAGACAAGTAAAACTTGGCAAAGACACCAGCGGTCAGGACACAGCTATTCTTGGGAGCGCAAGGGCAGGAGAGCTGCGGCACCAGCGGCTGTTAGTGGAGATGCAGCTCACTCAGAGGGATTCACCTGTGACCCTGGTTCCCTGAAGCCACCTAGTGAGGACACGCTTGGTCACTCTGGGTGTCAAACTTCGAGCCCTCGGGAGGTCAGCTTCTCAAGGCCACAGAGACACAGGGACAGTCACTTCTTAACTCTAACACGGAATAATGTTTCTCCTTCCTTCCTCCCTCCCTCCCTCTCTTCCTTCCTGTCAGGGTTGAGAAGGATCAGAATCACATTTCTGTCAGGATTACAATGCAGGAGGCGCCAGTATACTGGCACACCAACATGCTGGCACACCAGTGTCCTGCCACCACCATGACAGGAATGGCACTCAAACGCTACTGAGGATACGGCAGTCCAAGCCAGACCATGCTGTGTTCACACTCACCATCGGGATGACTGACAGTGTGCTCTCACCCTCAGCAGCCCCCTTCTCTCAGCCGCTGAAGTATCTACTACTCACTGCCTACCTGGTGATGAGGTAGCAGGGTCAGTGCTTGGCATAAAGTAAGAACACAGGAGAACTCACGGAATAAGCTGAACAAGGCAATCAAATGCTGACCACCCCGCTGAAGTTCAGCTACTGTACCACCACCACTTGGCAAGAGGCACGGGGAGAAAGGAGGCCAGTGAGCCCATGAAAACAATTCCTCAGCCTGTGGGGTCACCGAGGGGTCAAGCAGCCTCACTCCTGGGGACAGGCCAACACAGGGTGTGAAGGCAAAGGAAGAAGGAAGAAGGTGGTGCCTTTGATGGGCTACCAGGCCTGTGGTTTCCTGCTCAGTACCAGATGGAGACCAGCTCATGGACAGCCACGGAGACATGTCTAAGCCTGCACACGCCCGTGTCTGCCAGGCTGCTCTCAGCAGTTAGAAGCATGTAAGGAGAGGGTGTGCTGGGAGTTCTCGAATGGGATGTGTAGATCGCTAACTACAGGGATAAGGATGTCAGAAATGAATGACTATGGGGTAAGCCTACTCACTTACAAAAAAACGAGTTCAACGCTGATTTTTCTCAGCTCGTCCAATCTTGCACGCCCTTGGCAAACTGATCCACAGAAGATCTGCACTGAGAAGAAATAAAATTCATGTTAAAACAAATTTCAGATCATAGCCCAGTGGGAAAGGGGGCTGCGGTGGAAAACTGCTATATACCCAAAGCACATAAAGCAATATGACAGGAGTTATGAAAAATAAAAAATCTATGAAGGACTGCCTTCCACCTGATCCCTTTCGCACACCCAGCACCTCCTTGTCTGTCCCTGTGGCTCCTTGCTACTCTGTGCACTCCAGCTACAAACAGCCCCAAATAATCCTTAAAGATGGATGCTCTGCTAAAACCATCACGATTAACTGTCATCACCAAAGTAGTCAACACATGGGGGGTGCTCCATGAGCAGTTGTTGGGCAAATACATGAATCATAGTTTTAGAATACATTTGTTAGTCTATATCTGCTCAGCTATTGGTTCTAGGACCCCCTGCTAGAGACCAGAATCTCAGGATGCTCGAGGTCCTTATATAAAAGGGCCCAGAACTTGTGCATGGCGCACACTTGCCGTTCTCTATACGCCAAATCATGTCTAGGTGCCTGGAATGCTTATTACTGTGCAAATATTGCGTAAATTGTCACTGCGCTGTTTAGAACACACCCCATGTGGGGCCACATAACTGAGCGCAGAGTCATGAAAACTCTGGCAGCAATAAAAGGTTTCAGAATGTACGATGACCAAAATCCAATTCAAATTCAAACACATAACAAATCTGAATGTTTCTGGCAGTTCAGGGTGTTATATGACTCCAGTCTTGACAACGAATACATTGCTCATTCTTAGTGCCAAACACGGCCTCACAGGAAGGAGTGCCTGTAAGCACGGACTGAGACACCTCAGCTCGGGTTCAAGATTGTCTTTAATAAAATCAACTTCTTCTAATTATCACACACACACACACACACACACACACACACACACACACACACACAGCTTGTTTAAGGAACTTCCTCAAACACATGCCCACCTCCAAACTCTGCATGTATGAACGTCTACAGAGGCAGAACAGTCACTCTAAAGCCGTGCAGTTCGGGGGTTTTACACTTCCACCATTAATCACATGCTTATTTATTTAATAAAAATTAAGAATAAATTTTAGGCCAAGAAAGCAGTTTGGAAACATAAGCACCTTGGTGTAATTATCTTTTCTGGTTTTCTCTGTGTAATGTTTTGCTGCTGTAGTTCAACTGTCTTTCACATTAAAAAGTTTCCTTTCAAAGATTAAAGTTTAAAAGGACTATTGTATGTTATGAACTGCAGAGTTTTTAACCGTTCATACAAAGGCTTCTGTTCTTGTAGAAGTATAATGGCTCAATTATAAAAACAAAGACTTTTAATATATTCTTCCTACCATTCCACAGCACAGAAGTAACAAATTAGTATTTCTAGATCGTACTGTGTTAGAATGTTGATTTTTTTTAAATTTCTGTTTGAATTGCTTGCTTTTCATTTTTTGACTGTTAAAATAAATTTTGACAGGATTAGAACACAATTTTCAAGTTTTTCATAAAAAGTCCTAAACACATTTCCACTGTTTCATTTCATATATTTATGCAAAGTAGCATTCTCAACACTGAAGATTATAAAGTCATAACATTTTTGAGTAGTAGAAGCAGGAGGGTTACAAGTTCAACACCAGCCTATACTACTTCACAAATTCAGGCACCCTGGGCTGTGTGAGAACCTGTCTGAAAATAAAACACTAACCAACTGAAAACGTTAACATGCTCAATGTCCTGCAATGTCATATTAGTGTGTATAGGGAATAGCACACCCCCAACAAGACACACACTGACACAGTAATCTCAGGAGCCAAGACCAGCCCCAGCTGAAGGTATCTATTTATTTCTCTCCTCCTCTCTAAGAGCTCCAGAGGAACAGGGATCTAACACTGACACAGAACGCTTCACCGGCAAGGACATTTTAGGCATGAATGGAGGTGTAGAACGATCTTTAAGGAGTTTCTCACACCCCACAAAGTCACATCAAGAAAGCATCTGTCCGTTTTGCTTTTCCTAAAGACAGTTTCATAGGCATACTTCAGCAACTGGTGGTGTTCATACAGACAAGCCTTGCTTTCAGATCGAGCTGCACTCCAAAATGAAAATTGAACTGACAATCAATTTTCTCTTTCTAAAATATTTCGATCCCCTGCAGCTGGAGTTCTAAGAGGCTGTGTGGGCTGTGGGAACCTAAGGAGTCCTCTGCAACCATAGGATGAACTTTCCCCACTGGGACCTCTCTCCAGCCCCATAAGCCATTCTCAGAGTCACCTTCTAGGGAGCACAGCTGGAAGGTGATTCTGAGAACAGAGGCAGGAGTCAGTGGATGTGTGACAGTGGGCAGTATGTAAAACTGTGTTAGATAGAAGGTGATAGAGAGATAGACAGACAGACAGACAGACAGAGATCCCCTTCCACAACTTGGTTAAAAGTGACTCATTGAGTTGCTTATGAAAAGACTGAGATAATCAATACAAGTAATCACAATAAATGTTAAGTGCAATGAAAGTGAACAACAATGAGCATTTCAACCAGCGTGAAAAATCCAATGAGCCAACACACACAGTGAACTGAAACACGAAACCCAATCTCCCCATCCTCCCTCTCCTTTCTAAAACATGGTACTGGGGAAGGGATCCAGGCTCGTGCCAGGCAAACCCTCTGCACTGAGCTACAGCCACAGCCCCATCTCTAACGGATCCTTTCTGGGAAAATAGGAGTTCCAGCCTAGGAAGACTTCTCCTTTATATCCTACCCGGTCTCAAGCATTTCATCAACACTGCAGAACTGCAGGATGGGAAAGGCAGCTGTGACAAAGAGTAAGACATAATGATTCCCCTACATCAGTGACTGCTGGGTCCCACCGCCACACCAATGACCTCTCTGCTCAACACACAGTAAGGGTTCTGGTAAGAGAAGAAAAATATACTTATGTTCTCTAACACCCACTTTAAAATATCCAAAATGCAAATGGGGTCACAAGGAAGTTAGGCGCTGCCTGAACCCACTCCAGAGGAATTCTCTCTGGATGGAGGGGTGGCAAGGGATCCAATCTGGCCCTCAGCACAAAGCTCTGATTATCTGGCCCAGGCAGGACTGAATCCATAGAAACATTGATAAACACTAATCATTAGGTTTTTGGGTTTCCCTGGGTCAAAGATGGTCTTTGTTGTACAGGCTCAACAGAATGCAGTGGACCTTGGTCACTTCCTCCGACACAGACCCAACCCCTCACAGAAAGGCCCCCTGGCAACTACAATTTAAAAACAAGAGCTCGTTATTAAACTAAAAAATAAGAAATAAAAGATCCACACCCATACACACAGCCTGGGAGAAAAACCCTCAGTGTACCGACAAGCACAATCACAGACCGTTTTCTGTTTGCCCCACAAACCCTCTCTCTATATATAGAGATGATAGAAGGAACACTGTACATCTGTGTCCACTGAATAAAATAAACCCTGATCCTTTCCACAACCCAGGTTCAAATTCTAAGAAAATGCTCCAAGCCTTTAAATAAGAGACTTCTGTGTTGCCTTCAAGGGACACATTCATGACTGTTCTAAAGCCTGCCCTCCCAGGGTCGATGGAAGCAGACACCATTAAAGGATCCACGGCAAGGGTCTGTACATAACCAAACACGGCTTGCCACCTATTTGGAACAATAAAATTTTGCCTGAAATACAATTGTGTCCACGTGTCTATATGCCGTCCATAGCTGCTGCCTGCAAGATGCAATGAAGAACTTACTAGAGCAACAGGGACTGTAAGATCCACAGGGCATGAGCTGTTTAGGGTCTACCCCTTTAAGAAAAATCTTGCTCCTCCTCAGATAGGGAACACCAATCCTTGCCCAGTGACACTGCCCGATATCTACCAAACCTGCTCAAACTTTGGCTGCTCTGTTGACATCATTTATGACACACTAATGTTTACTGGGAAAATACCAGATACTGAGAGCTTTATCTTTAGTAAATAAACAAAAAAAAATTAGTCAAGTTAATTGAGACAAAAACTTCAAGCGGGAAATAAACCGGACAAAGAACTGAGGCAGAGAAATTAAGTAACCTGCCCGAGATGGAGTGGTGAATGGGTCAGGATCAGAACCCAGGTGACCCAGCAGTCCAGTTCATATTCTCAATCTCTGCACTAAAATGGCATTGATCTAATGCTAGACAAGCCATAGAAAATGCAATCAAACCTCAAAAGGCTTACTAGTTCTCAGTGTTTTAGCAATACAATAAAACGTCCCTCTTAATTGGATAAGACATCGAAAATAATATAAATGGGACTTCCCTGCAGGTCTGAGTCCTTTCTGATGCCATGGTTAGGCCTAATCTTAGGGTACTAAGGAAATAAAAGTTATCATGTTCTTTACTGTCATAAGTAGTCAAAGAATCAAGCTAATTGCCCAACATCAATCCTAGCATGCGCACTCTCCAGCAAGCCTAGACGGTTCCCAGATTTGTACCCACCTGGTCCCATCATTCCCACAGGACTTCCACCTGGGAGAGGTGGCACAGACACTGGAGAAATTATCAAATACCGCTCTTCATGGCCTAGCAATAGGGGCTCGATGCAGCCACAGCCGCAGCCGCAGCCGCCCATCCATGCACAGGAAGATGACCCCGTCCTGAATCATCCCCACACTTCCTGCCTTCGCTGGGACTTCTGGAGGAAATGTGTCACCTCCGTGTAACCCACTGCCCTTTTGTACTGAAGAGGGGCTGATGACTGAAGGGCATTTGAGAGGCTCCTCCCCTGCCCTCCACTCCCTACCCCACCTCCTTCCCTGGTCCCTATGCAGGCAGAGCTGTTCAAGGTTTCACAGACAACTGACTAGCAGAAAGAGCTACCTGGACTGGACCTTAAAGAAATGGGGTGGGGGCTGAATGGTTGCTTCGAAAGGTAGAAGAAAGGTAACACACAGGGTCACGGATTCCAGGGCAAGACAGCCTTGAGTCCAAAATCCTAGAAACCTGTGGCTGTAACAGTGTGTGGAGGAGTTCAGATCAAATACACTAGGCCGGTGTCTAACACGGTTCAAACCACACTGAGAGTGGGCTCTGAAGTCTTATGTAATCACAAACAAAAGGCTGATGTAGTTATCACATGCTCAGAAAGAGTATTCTACAAAGACCGTGAAATACACCGACTCCCTACTGAAACAAGGAAGAGGTACTTGTCACCCCAAGACACCACCACCTACACCCAAGGCATTCTGCAGAAGTAAGCTCTTCCACCAAACCATTAGCTAAAACATGCTTCTGCAAACATGCCTCTCAAAACATGAAGTTAAAACACTCAGGTTCCTATGAAAAGCACATACCCGATTGCATTAGTAAAGTCAGTGACTTCAGCTCACTACTACATAACACTCAGCATGTCAAGAGAACGCCACAAACCAGCAGACCAACCCCAGCGAGGTCCCCACAGAGCTGGAAAAGCTCTGTTCTGAATGCTTTTGCGGCTGACCCAATACAGTCCAGACTCCTCCCCTAAATCCTGCTTCCATGAAAGAAGGAAGCATGTAAATTTTGCAAACCCAAGAGACTCCATCACAATTCTAAGGAGGATATAGGCTAAAACATTTCCTATTCAGGTGCCCTAATCACTGATTAAGGAAATAACAAAACGCTGCAAGCCAACACTACACGAAAGCCTTTACCACCAAAAAAGGCTAGCCCACACTTTTTAAAACCTTATCAATCAAAGCCAACACCAAAGCTTTTCCACCTCCATCTCCTTAAGAAATTTTTACATTCTCTCCTTCTCTTCCTCTCTCTTCTTCCCTCCCTTCCTTCTTCTCTCCCTCCCTCCCTCTTCACTTTAGCACAGGACAAACTGTTAAACACTTGTACAGCAGAGTAAATAGGAAACTGGCAAAGGTGACCAAAAGTCTTAAATGTGTAATAGCCTTCAACCAGTTTTTACGTTAAGCTTATAGCTGGACAGTGATACAGACAGGCGTGTGTACTTCTCACAACGATGTTACTTCTATGAAAAGACGGAGAGGGTTTATATGTCAAACTTACTCACTAATTTTGGTTTGGTTTGGTTTTTTAACTTAAAGTCTCACGTAGGCCAGGCTAGCCTCAAACTCACCATCTACTGGCAGCTGGCCTTGAGCTCTTGATCCTTGCTTCCCCTTCATCCTCCCACATGCTGGGATTACGGGTATAAACCCTAGGCCTCACTGTGGTTCACTTCTTGGAACATTCGGTAAGACAGGCCCAGGGGAATTACCAATGGTTTAGGACATGGAAGGTGGACTGGCTAAGTATGTCTTCTTGTCACATGAACAAGGGAGGATCATGTGCTCTGCTCACAGGAACAGGGGAGGATCGTGTGCTCTGCTCACAGGAACAGGGGAGGATCGTGTGCTCTGCTCACAGGAACAGGGAAGGATCGTGTGCTCTGCTCACAGGAACAGGGGAGGATCATGTGCTCTGCTCACAGGAACAGGGAAGGATCGTGTGCTCTGCTCACAGGAACAGAGGAGGATCGTGTGCTCTGCTCACAGGAACAGGGGAGGATCGTGTGCTCTGCTCACAGGAACAGGGAAGGATCGTGTGCTCTGCTCACAGGAACAGAGGAGGATCATGTGCTCTGCTCACAGGAACAGAGGAGGATCATGTGCTCTGCTCACAGGAACAGAGGAGGATCATGTGCTCTGCTCAGAGGAACAGAGGAGGATCATGTGCTCTGCTCACAGTTTCAGTCCATCATCTCGGGGAAGGGTGCAGTTCTTTCCATGGTGGCCAGGAAGGAGCCCCCGGGGCAGGAGAGAACCCAAGGGACATATTCCTTGTGATCTGTTCCTCCAGCTACTATCCACAGAGCAGCCACCCTCCTGCAGCCACCCTCCCGATGGTCTTTATCCAATTATGCGTGCCCAGGCGCGGGAGCAGATGCGCTGTTATTGAGGCGGTTCCACTAATCTGACTCCACAAAGCGGAAACGTGACTTCCAGGAACCAGGAACAGGAGCATATAGGACCATAGGAAACTTCACAAAACTGTGACTCCCATACATCTCACATTTTCTTATACGTGAGAATAAGAAAAAAGCAATATAAATTGACTTTCTCCGTGATGAACAGTGTCAAATATAAGTATATAAATAACTGACTTTTTAAAATTACTGTATTATCATGTGAAAATAGGGCTGGAGAGAAAACTCAACACCTGTCATAAGAGTCTGGACCTCTAGGACCCAGAGACACTGTCAGGCGAATGGAGTGGATTCATGTAATTCTAGCCTTGAAAAGGGAGAGGTAAGATCCACAGAGCAAGCTGTCTAGGATGACCGGCCATATTGGGGACCTCTGGGTTTGATTGTGAGGTCCTGCCTCGGGAAATAAAGTAGAAAAGTAATGGAGAATGGTTCTTGTTATCAACTTCAGGTTCCTAATGTGTGCACACACACACATGCACACACAGACTGATACAATGTGTATCTGCACACACATGCAAGCATGCACACACATATGTATATGTATCCATACATACATACAAGCAAGCATACACACCACACATGCAAGCATGCACACATACACAAGCATACATGAAAACGGAAAAAAATAAAGAAATGAAAATAGAATTCTAAAAACAAGAAAGCACACAATTATATAATCCTAACTAGAACTTTTATCAAATGACAGAAAAAGCAAAGCCAAAAATATTAAAAGCTGAAGACATTAATTTTTTTGTTCTATTACTGAATCCAATTTCTGTCCGACATGGCACTTCTGAACAAAAACAGCCTGGCTATAGGATAACGTCATCATACATGGTTTGCAGACAGCTGTCCCTGGGGACAATTATGGAGCTGATCTTTAGCAAATAAGAAGCATTCAAGATGGAGACAAGGAAGGTTTTTTTCTTTGACCAAGTGCTTGCCATGTGCCAAGTATGGCATTCGGAAGAAGGAAACCTTCATGAATTCTAACTTGTCGAGTTGGAAGAAGAAGAAAAATTCAATGGTCTTATGCTTTAATTATTAGTTTCGTGAATTTTCAATTACAACCTGCATCCGGTACCTACCACTTCATTATCCTCTCTACTGGGCATAAAATTATAAAAAGCACAGAATCTTTCCAAGGAAGAGACTGAGAGGTTTATAAATGTTCTGCAAAATGAACTAATGGCAGATGGAATGGGAGACACAGAGAAGAAAAGCTGAGAAAGCCAGTATGGGACAGCAGCTCACAACTAAAGGTAGCTACAGGGCCTGCAAAGGAAGGGATGACAGGTTAGATGGACATGTAGGTAATGCAGGGTTTCATGTAGCTAAGGGAGCATGGAAAGAAGAAAAAGGAAAAGCAGCCAAGAAGCACAGGGCCCACGCAGAGTGTTCAGCAACAGCCATGGTGCCCGTGGCTGGAGCTTAGAGTATGCGGAGGGGCAGGGAGAGAAGGGTGCGGAAAGACAGCTGACAGCAGCGGCAAGCAAGGCAGTGAGCTTTGCTATCTCGTGGTTCTAGAGCTTTCTAGGCCAAGGAGTAGCCTGGCTAGAGCTGGGCTTTCCACAGGGTAACACGGGTAGATGAGAAAGTAGAGGAAGTGTTGTAATAAGGAACGGCGGGCTATGTTCCCACCCGGATCCCAGCTAGCTTACCCCGAAATAATTACACGGAAACTGTATTTATTTAAAACACTGTTTGGCCCATTAGTTTCAGCCTCTTATTGGCTAACTCTCACATCTTGATTAACCCATTTCTAATAATCTGTGTAGCACCACGAGGTGGTGGCTTACCGGGAAGGATCTTAACCTGTGTCCATCTTGGAGAGGAGAGCTATAGCGTCTGCCTCATTGCCTTCTTCCCAGCATCCTGTTCTGTCTACTCCATCCACCTATGTTCTGATCTATCAGGCCAAGTAGTTTCTTTATTAATTAACCAATGAAAGCAACAGATAGATAGATAGAATACTCTCCTACATCAAGGAAGACAAGGAGAAGCCACCTATTTCTAAGTGAAAGTCTTCAAAGGAAGATATAAATAGCAGCTAAGTTAGAGGAAAATGCCACTCTGAAATAGTGGAAGAGGCACTGAGGAGCTGGATGGGCGAGAGGGCCGTGGAGTAAGCCCCATTCCCAGAGGTGGAGTAGGGCCAGGGGCAACAGCACTGTATAATGAACAGTGATAAAAATCTCTGAGATAAAGTATTTGGGATATGGCAACATGAACAAGTAAAAACAGGTGGTAAAATTACGTTCAAAGACGAAAATTCAAGTTAGTACAATCTCAGAACCTCAAGAATGAGTGTGAAGGCAGCAGCTTGCCTTAGAGTAAGGGATAAAGGAATGAGGAGATCCTGGGCTGCAGGGGGAACAAGGAAAAGGTCAGGGGTGGGGTTGAGAGGGGGAAATGGACAGGGTAAGTATAAAGAACACTACAGGAGTCATGGAAATTCACAAGGAAACACACTGGCTTGTACAATGAACATAGGCAAAGCGTGTCAAGAGGTAAAGGCAATAGCTGGCGTGGTGGTGAATGGGCACAGCACTTGGAGTCAAGAGACGAAGGACCAGGAGTTGAAGGGATAGAGGCGTTCAAAGCCTGTCTGGTTACATGAGACCCTGTCTTAATCATCCATCCGATGCAAACCCATAAACTCAGTTGGCCATGACAGAGAAAAGATGGGGTCCTGAGGGCACAGGTAAGCAGCTGGCGCTGGGAAAGGAGCGATGGAGAGACTCCCATTCCAACAAGCTGAGTTCGGTCACCAGGACCAACGCAAAAGCACAAAGAGTGTTAAGGACTAGCTTAAGAGTTCTTATGCAGGGAAAAGAAAATGTTGCCAGCCAAGGAGGAAACCTCTGAGACAGGAAAGAAAACACAGAACCCCTTGAAGACAGAGCTGGGTACGAAATGAGAGACGCATGCTGACGTGGCAAAGGGAAGTGAAGCTAGGTGTTGACTATCTGCCTGTCTGTTGGTGGCCTACACAGGATGATCACAACATGATCAGAGTTCACACAGAAAAACAGACACCTGAGTTTTCTAGAGAGAACAGAAGAGGGAGCCACACTACGCCCAAGCTCCTCCCAGGGGGCAAAGGTCACCATACCCTCCCTCGGCTTAGACATTGCTATAGTCCCTGCCTCTCATCTCAACACCTCCTGCTGACATTTGAATTTGTGATCCCTGGCCTGGATTTTTTCAATAAATAAAGGAGATGACATCATTCCCAAGAGAGTAAGTGGGGACTGTAGAAAGAGACTTGAAAATTATGGGGAAGAAATCATGGCAGCTTCAAGAGAGTGGGTAGGAAGTCAACAGATGAGAAAAAAAATCAAAAGATTGCTGTCTGTCCCTCTGCCAAAGAGCCGACAGTGATTCATCACTGGTTCTGGAAGCAGAGATCACAGGGTAGTCTTGACGTTAAACAAGACAAAAGGGTCTAGGACCTAGTCAGGACCTTGGTGAGAACAATGGCCATTACCGACACCTAGAGAAGATGGTCAAGGGGCTGGTGGCCTGAGAGAAGGAAGAGGGGACTCCCTGAGAGAAAGATAAGCAGGAGGGACCTGGAAAGCAGGAACACTCCCACAGGCTGCGGAGGGGATGAAGCGGAGGCTCTGAAGGAGAACACGAAAGGGAAGAACGGAGCGTGCAAACTCACCTTCCATCACTTTTACTTCTCTGAGCTTGGTAAATAGCGCTGAAATAAGTTCACAGAACTGTACTTGCAAAGTGAATCAAATGGGTGTGCTCTGCTCTGTCTGTGTTGAGGCCAGGGATTAAAACCCCTGGTCTTGCACATGACACAATGCTCCACACACCCCCGTGCCACACCTACCAGCCCCGAGGCCAATGCTTAAAAAGACTGTTTTCTGTTTATATTTTTATTTTTTATTTTATGTGCATCCGTGTTTTCGCCTGCACGTATAGCTGTGTGAGGGTGTCAGATCACTCGGAGCTGGATCACGGACAACTGTCAACTGCAGTGTGGGTAATGGGAATTGAACATGGGTCCTCTGGGAGAGCAGGAAGCGTTCTTAACTCCAGAGTCATCTCTCCAGGCTCAAGAAGACTGTTTTTAAACAATACTATTGATTGACTCTTAAATATTCATAAAACGTACATTGATTCTTCTTATATGCAGAATACTGAGTACACCATCTCCAGCTGAGAAAAGAGGACCAGGTTCCAAGCTTGCCAAGCTTTCAGCATCTCAAACACATCACATGCATGTAGAATGCATGTAGAACAGAAGGAAACCGTGTTTACAACTGGCTCACACAGTCTGAACCTTTGAGGGCTCCACAGCCCATAAGTCGGCTCATGTCTTTAAAGCACATACCCCAAAACGATAAATTAAACATAGAGACTTCTCCAAAGTTACACCAGCAGGCAGTCTGGCAGTGCTGGGCTGAGGCAAGAATGAAGGTGACGGCACCGGGTGCTACGACGGCACCTTGAGACCTAGCTTCCAGGATCTGCAGTTTGCTCTAATCATGAGAATGGACCCAGAATCTGTTCTTTCATCTTCAAATTAAGCTCTTTAAAAATGAAGGCCTTTAGAGGCTCGGTGGGTTAAGGAACTTGACAAGCTCATTACTTGAGTTCAATCCCAAGAACCTACATGGAAGTAGAGAATCAACTTCTACAAGCTATCCTCTGACCTCTACACATGTACTGTGATACACGCGTGTGCGCATGTATGCATACACACAGACACACAAAAACACACACATTAAATTTTAATGTACTTTTATTAAAAAAAGAAAACTCCCAAATTGTGTGTTGTTTCTTTTTTTTAATGAGAGTAAAGTAATCTTTTAAATTATCTAAGAACTATGAGTTAACATAAGACTTTTTTTCAGTACTAAAAACTGTGGTATGAATTGACCAGACCAGCCCAAATCTAAAATATCATGAAAAAGCTGGAGAATTTTTGAAGCTCAGTCCAAAATTCTACACAAACATTTCAAAAATCTGAAAGTCGTCTGATTCCAAGCATTTTAACAAGGGATCCTTCCTGGAACACCCATTCGGAAATGTTCGGGAAAACGAGAAGTTATTGGTGGTTCTGCTGCTTATACATCCTCACTATGCCTGACCCTGCCCTTAGATAACACCCATTAAGAGTCCTGGGTGTCCTTCCAGCGTACACCAGACCATTGGCACAACACAGATCAAGAGACTTCTGTAGCGGCGTTTCACTTGTGTTTAATAAATAAAGCTTGCCTGAGGGTCAGAAAAGTAAAACAGCCCCACGGGCCAGCCTTACAGACCAGGCAGCCAGGACACACCCCTTTAAACCCAGTAGCCACATTAGTTGCCACAGAAATCAGGTGGTAGCAGTGCCCACCTTTAATCCAAGAACGAGAGAAGATTATAAGACAGGAGGAGACAGCTCTCAGACACAGACTCATTCTGAGATTCCTGGAGGCAGGATCGCCATTTTTGGACTGAGGTCGAGGTTAAGAGCCAGTGGCTGGCTATTTTGCTTTTCTGACCTTCAAGTTGAACCCCGATTTCTCTGAGTTTTTATTAATCATGCTTCAGACTCCACTGGAAGGCAGGACAGCAGCATGTGACAACATTGAAAATACATGGAAGCTGTGACCTACAAACACGACTTCCAGGAATCCACAAAAACAAGCTGTGTACCAAGCTAATCGCTGAATAACTAGGGTCAACCTAACATCAAAGAACAGAGTCTAGCCCAAGAGAGCATGGTAGAGTCATTTAAAGACTGAGCTGAGGGAGTGGAGAGATGACTCAGTGGTTGAGAGCAGTGCTGCTCTTACAGAGGACCTGGGTTCAATTCCCAGTAACCACACGGCAGCTCACAACTGTCTGTGACTACAGTTCCAGGGGATCTGGCACCTGCACACAGACATACATGCAGGCAAAACACTAACACACATAAAATAAAAATGAATAAATCTCTCTAAAGACTTGAGCTGTACATAAACTATAGAAAGGCATTTTTCACACACTGGGAGCTGCAGGGAGAAATCTGTTAAAGTAACTATGCGACAGCCAACAAAAATATCCAGGCACGCGTGTGAATCTGAACACTGTATGCCTGGGAAAGCACAGAACTAACATGCAAAGTGTGTTCATGCTACACAGGGTGAGAGGAGGGGCAGAATGCAAAAGAACTAAACACCAAGAAAACAACCCAATGAAACAACGATGGCACGCAACAGAGAGTGCTCAGAAGAAGGAATGCAACGGCTGAGAGACACTCTCTGAGTGTTCGCCAAACTCAGCCACCAGGGAAATGTGCTTGGTGAGGTCACTATGGAGATAGGGGTGGTGGCTCCTCAGGAAACTAGAAACAGATATCTACCATATGACCCAACCATACCTGGGCATAGGCCCAGGACACTCTCCATCCTAACGGAGAGACAAGTGCTCATCCATGTTCACTGCTGTTCGACTCACAACAGCCAGGATGTGAAAGCAGCCCAGATGTTCATCTGCTGGTGAAGGCATAAGGAAAATGTGGTACCTAGTCACAACGGAACTCTATTCAGCGGTGAGGAGAAATGAAATCTGCAGGTAAATGGAGGGAACCGGAAAGGGAAACAACCCAGCCCAGAATGTCGGACGCCACATGTTCTTACACACGCACAGCTCTTATTTTGCATGACTCTTCAGACCTGTGTGTTTAATTTGAAGTGCCTGTTGACTCTAGGAAACTGTAAAAGGGCCACTGAAATGAAGAGGAAAGGTAGATCTTTTAGGAGGGGTGTGGAACACAGACAACATGGAAAGGAAAGGGGGAAATGGGGAGGGTTTAAGTGGGGAGAGAGACGGGAGGGTAAGACAGAGAAGGAAGTAGACGGGAAGGAAAACAAACATTAAGGATGTTTGGAAAAGTCATACGGAAACCTATTTTATAACACACACACACGTGCACACACACACACACACACACATACATACATACACGGCGCACACTTCAGATTAAAGAGTTTAACTGGAGCTACCTACAGAGCAGGTAATGTTCCTACCAGAATCCATAGGTGGCCAAATAAAAGGTCCCGGTTATGGGATATATCCCTGCCAGTTGGTCACAGACATCCCAGAGATTCGTCAAATATTATGGAATATTGCCATTGCTTCCTTATTAACCAGAAAGTTTCCTCCCTGATGGCTAGCTGTCATGGGTATTACAGAAAGTACTAGGCAGGCTACAGAGTGTATGTATCAAAAACAGTCTGGGCCAGCTGTGACCCTTGTAAACGGCAATAATGACCAGCATGGCAAGATAAGTCCAAGGGTGCAATGGTAGGATGGATATTGTGGGTAACCAACTGCTTGCCTTCTGGGTGGATTTGAGGGGGGGAATGCATCCCTGGTACTGTAAAGCTGACCAAATTCCACAGTTGGGGATCCCCTAGGCCCTAGAGGTAAATGGACTACTATTATTTTGCTAAGTAGAAATAATATCAAACTACCCCCAAAGCTGTACCTCTATATCTATACATTAGTACATATCTCTGGCCTTATCAGGGAAGTTTCTTTGTACAGTGTATGATACTTAACATAGAAATTCACACTAGATCAGAGCACAGAGAACACATTATGGAACAACCAGCCCCAAATGGGACATCTCTATCATACTCCTAAGACTCAAGAAGCAATTCAAAAGAGGGGGAAGAAAGATTTGCTTTGTTTTGTTTTGAGACAGAGTTTCTCTATGTAGCCTCGGCTGCCCTGAAACTTGCTTTGTAGATCAGGCTGGCCTGAACTCACAGAGATCCGCCTTCCTCCGCCTCCCAAGCCACCACTGCCCTGCAGGAAGAAAACATCTTAAAGGCAGAGATCAGGGCAGGCTAGAGAAACGGTGTCTCTGGACTTGACAAAACCACTGCACCTCACAAGCTCACTGCAACTGTGGCTGCCGCCCAAGAACAAGCCAGTCCACATCCCATCAGGAAAACAGAAAGGGCTTCTGAATCCTGACCCCCTAGCTGAGCAGCTACCAACACTTCTGGAGGAGGTAGAGTAAGGTCTTCTCCAGTGGATGACCCCACACCTGAGTATATGGGCATCGCATACTGAATTCAATGGTTAAAAAAGAAGGAGGTGGTGCGGGGAGGGCTAGGGAGGTGGCTTAGCAACTGCGAGAGCAGACTGCTCTTCTAGAGGACCTGAGTTTGATTCCCAATGCCCCATCAGGCAGCTCACAAACACCTGTAACTCTGACTCCAGGGGATCCAATGCCTTTAGCCTTCAGTGGTGCCCACACATATGTAGCATGCACTCATGGACACAGAATCGTACACATGATTTAAAGTAACATAATGCTTTTAAAAAAATAAACAAAGTTGGGAGGCAAAGCTGGGGAGTGACCCAGGAGTACTTAGGAAGAGGAGTAAGGGGTTAATGTTATATATATGATTATATACACGTATGAAATTTTCCAAGAATTAATAAATATGTATATTTTTAAAATTCCCTCCGTGACTTTTACTACCGGAAAGCAGACCAAAGATGAGCATAACACAAAGCGTTAGGGAAACTCCGTGGAGTTTGAAGGCCATGAGGCAGGAATGCTAAGCCCTGATGGGACATGTCACCACCCAAGGTTCAGGGGACACCACAGCAGAGGAGAGGGGCGTAAGAGCCGGAAGACGGAAGGGGTGCAGTGCGGAGCTGACATGGCACGGATGTTCCACACAGGAACACACAGCAACTGTGGCTACTGCACAAGATCGAGACAAGGGCATCGGTTCCATCAGATGGCACTAACTCGATTCCACAGGCTAAAAAATATATAAAATGAAGGTGAGGGGGAATGTGGGGAGTGGGAGAAGTGGGAATAGGATTCAATCAAAGAATAAATAAAACCTACTGGAAAATAAAAATTAAAAAAGACTTCAAGGCAGGTAAAAGACCCAGCTCCACTGCCAGAAAAATTACCTCAAGCTTTGTTTCCTCTAGAAACCCTTTTACCATTCCTAGAGACACGTGGGTTCTCATCCCAGAATCCTTTTCTTCTCTTCCCTATTCCCTACTAGATTAGTAAACTAACCATGTTGCCAGCCACTTGCACAAACACACAATCCCTTTGCTTGTTAGTCTTTTTTTCAGCTCTTCTCTTTTTAGTCACAGACCTTGAAATTGAAAGTTAACGGAAAAGGAAAGCCTTCAGCGAACGTTCTGACAAGTCTCTCTTCCTGGAGGCAGAATAACTCAGGACAACTCCACCCCGTCCAGGTTTGCTCGAGCATCGTTTGAAGAGTTCAGTGTCACAGGACAGCACAGAGAAGCACAGAGGGCCCCAGGAGCAGAACCTGAAGGGTCATTCAGGCCAGATTTAGATCCCAGCTCCACCCAAGTTACCAACCTCTCACCACCTCAATTTACTCATCCTAAAATAGAATGCTGAGAGCCACCTTAACTGGTCATTCTGTGACAGAGAGCTCCCAAGGAGACCACACAAAGTGATATCTATTACAAAAGCCCCCACAGACCGCCAGTCCTTCTTTAAGGACATGTGTTGGACACTGGCAACATGTGTGAGATTCAGATCACACCCTCTCCGCTCATCTTTGTCCCTTCCATCTGTGCTCAGCAAGTCTACCTCAGGACATGGTAATTAATGCCCGTACTCCCACAACTGGGGAGGCTGAAGCAGGAGGATTGCCAGGAGTTCCAGGCCAGCAATGGATGAATCGTCAATAGACCTTGCCTCAAAAGAAACAAAAACAAAAATGGACAGAATTCCCGAAAGCATCAAAATAAAACAAATAGGCTTAGTTTATGTCTCCATCCAGGGCAGATTCATCTGTCCTCAGGCAAACCCTCCTGCAAGGCTCCAGCTGGGTCCTCACAAGCTAGCCAATCACTTATTTATTTATTTATTTAGGCATCTACATGGTGTAGGAGGTCCTTTTGTTTGTGTGTTGCTTTTATTGGTTAATGAATAAAGAAACTGACTTGGCCTGTGATAGGGTAGAACTTAGGTAGGCAGAGAGAACTGGACTGAATGCTGAGAGAAAGAAGGAGGAGTTTGGGGATGCCATGTATCCACCACTGGAGACAGATGGGCTGAAACTTTGCTGGTAGACCACGAACTGGTGGTGATATACAGATTAATAGGAATAGGTTAAATTAAGATATAAGAGTTAGCCAATAAGAAGCTAGAGCTAATGGGTCAAGCAGTGTTTTAATGAATACAGTTTCTGTGTGGTTATTTCGGGGCTAAGCAGCCGGGCAGCCGGGATGGACAAGCAGCCCATCTCCTTGCAACACCTATATCTATTTATCTATCTATTTATTTATTTGTGAATGAATGATTTGGTTCTTTGAGGCAGGACCTTGCCTTAGTAGCTGAGGCTGGCTTTAAATTCACAATGTAATTGAGGATGACCCTGGACTCCCGGTCTTCTGGTCTCTACCTTCTGAGCACAGGTCAAAGCTACTATACCTGGCAATCATTTGACTCTAAAACAAAAGATTATCAACTATTTGAAAATAAAGAAAAAACCTTGGTCTCGATAGAAATGTAATATATTTCACAGGAGGACAGAGTTTCAAATGCTGTGACACCCTCAAGCATGTGATGTCCCCAACAGCACATCTCTGTACAAAGACCACGGCACAGACTCTGTCTGTGACACCCTCGAGCGTGTGACGTCCCCACCAGCACATCTCTGTACAAAGACCACGGCACAGACTCTGTCTGTTTTGTCCTTAGGGGAAGCCACGGCCACTGGCATTTGGGGCTCCACTGTACATCAGTATGGTCTTCTGGGTTCTGAGGAGGAGGAAGAAACAACTTCTCCTCCTCCCAGTCTGTGTCCTCCTCGCTGGAGAATGTCAACTTAGCCCACTTACACTTATTTTTTTATGTTAGGAAATAGCAGGGTTCGTTCCCACTGGTGCTACGTATATGCATAGAAACTTCACTATTTAATTTTCGTGTCTGGAAGGAGAAGCTTGTAATTATGCCATGAAGCATAACTATAATTAGGTCTTCTAATACCATAGGTATCCCTATGATCCAATTGTGAAATAGCAGAGGGTTCTGGTACTGTGTGACTCAGTTAACTTTTCTCTCTCCGGGGCCATCACACTCCTCGGGCCTCAGGAAACATGAGGGAATCTTAGTGAAAATGTGTTTGTGTGTTTAATAAAGAAATTAAGCTATTATAATTGTCATCAGAATTTGCCATGGATGAGATTTGCATACAGATTTGGTAATACTTTATTATGAGCAGAGCTGCAGAGATGGCTGAAAGTGCCGACTGTGTCAGCCATAAGGACCTGAATTCAGATCCCCTGCACCTACAAGGATGCCCAGGACAGCATCGTGCACCTGGAATCGCAGCCAACCAACTAATGAGGCCCAGGTTTAATGAGAGACCTCATATCAAGAAAGTAAGGTGGAGAGTGACAGGGAAGACACACAATACCAGCCTCCGGCCTCACACAGTTAAGCGTGCACACACACACAAACGCACACATCTATAACTTACCCAGTATAAACAGATGTGTGTGTTGGGGCAGCGAGGGGAGGGAATTACCTATTAAAATCATTTTCCCCAACAAGTACCCCCACAAGAGTAAGGTACTTCTTGACCTGTACAGGATATCGTGTGTGACTCTACACATACAAGCACACTAAAGCACAATCACGTCCGCTTTCCTGTACCGCCATTCCCCCGGGGAGGAGGAAGATGACGAGCAACTCTTCCCATTTTTTATTATAGGATCTGACTGCAAGTAGCCTTGTTCATTCAAACACGAGTTACATATTCCAAGGACCAAACGGTTTCTGGAAAAGCCCAGGTCTCAGGAGAAGGGAAAGGTGTGAGAAATGGCGCACACGCACACGGGCACGCTCACAAAGTGCTCACAAGAGATATGGCACCAACGCAATTCAGCCGCTCACACTCCAACACACCCCATCAAAGGCTCCATTTAGAATTCTCAAACAGTGGGAATTCTCCCGAGTCGATGGAATTGCAGAAGGCAGCTCCTGCTCCAATAATTGTAAGCTTGTCCCTAACAAATCTGAATCACTCGTTTCTAGTATAGAATCTCCAGGGAACAGTTTAGCACTTAAACAGACAAAACGTACATGCCTACAAGGCTGGACACCGTCCAACCTGGCTGAAAAGTAAAAATAGCACTGATAGCGGACACTGAATACAAAAGCGGAGCTTTACAGCAGGAGATGTGCCTGGTAAACACCCCCAGTCCTGTCTCTTCACTTTCCCAATCACTCCCTTTCCTCGTGTAAAAGCAAACACTGTTAATATGAAGCTACTCCCAAAACTTCCAGTTTGTTACAAAAAAAAATAAGGTCTATAGGAGAAAAGTTTGTCATTCACTAATTTAAAAATGAATCAAACATTGGGTGTGATGCACAGCTTTGATCCCTTGGGAGGCACTTGGGAGGCAGAGGCAGGCGGATCTCTGACTTTGAGACAGCCTGGTCTACAGAGCGAGTTCCAGGACAGCCATGGCTACACACAAAAACCTTGTTCAAAAAAATCAAAATAAATAAATAATCAGGAAATGAGGAGATTCATTTTTCCTAAAGTGCCTATGAAGTCAGTCATAAGGGATTTCCTCATAAGAGGATTCAATACAATATGAGATTCTCAAATTAAAGAAATAAAATCCAAGTCATTGAGGTATATTGTAAACACCATTACAGGGCATGGGTTGGGTTGGGTCTTCACTGAGTTCTTAAGATTCCCAGTCCTTCCCTCGCCCTTCAAACACATATGCCCTAGCAAATGTATTCGCTCCAGACCATTCTAAGGCATCTTGTCTGAAAACTAAAGCATAAGGTGAGATGGTCCATTAGGTCATCATCGGTCCTTCCAACACCTCTCCTCGTCGAGGATTAGAACTCAGAACTACACTGGATTTCCTGCCCTCAAGAAGAAAGGACAATGTCGTACAGAACAAGAAACAGTAATAAAACTCCATTTGGAATTTTCAGTTCCCGTAACCAAACCTCCTATGGAGGCTCTACCATGAAATCTGCACAGCTGGGAACCTGGTCTTTCACAGCTCTCTGGCTATTACGGTGGCTGTGCGGTGACACTGCAAACCCAGCTCTCCATCTGTGACAGCAAATACCATCACACAGAGAACAGCAACAAGGCTCAAAGCTCCACACTAGACAGCTTGCTCTGTAAAATATCTACATGTTTCATTAGCATACTGAAATGAACACTGATGACCTTTGCTACTCGGGGTGGAAAAAGGAAATCGTATTAGCCATTTACATGCGAGTCAGAAATTAATTTAAAGTTCGACCGTGAGAAATTAAAAGCCTACACCGACGGATTTTGTTTCTCCAGAAGATCTTAAAATTAGCCTATCAACCGCAAAAAGATTACTCAAAATCAGCATTTTATGCCAAGAAACTGCTTTATCCCAATAGCAACAGATGTCTTCAGGAAGCAGCTTGAGTCACTAAGCAAGCTGCTAATCCCAAAATATTCTGTCTTCATTATTCATAATTCAACTTAAGCTTCACAATTAAGTTCCAAACACCGGCTAAGTTTAACTCTGACAAGTAACTGCTTTCCCTACAGTCGTTTCAACCCTAAGCACACACCTACATACGTGCATTTTCATAAACATAAAATATAATACCTGAGGCAAAAAATGAACTACAATTTTACGTAAATGGTGGCCTTAAAACAAACATATGCTTGCCTTATTTTTTGATCAAACGAATGAGCATAAAGCGGGAGCTCCTATGCCTCAAAATACTTTTTAATAGACTTTGAGACCATGGTAATGCAAGTTCACTAACAAAAAGTTTAATTCTGGATCATCAATCCCAAGCTGTTTCAGACCCAAGCAATTGTTCCTCTGCAGAGAAAGAGGAAAGAGTTGAGTCTAAAGACCCTTTACCTCCAATCCTGATTTATGTTTTCCTCCAAAGAAAAAGCACAGTATCTGCCAAGCAAGGCTCAGTTTTCACATCAGGGGGAAAAAAACTGCAGTCATATTTTTTGCATACAATAATCACCGCTATTTCATCCACTCAAGTAAAACCAAAGCAAACAAAGGAATGAAAACTCCAGGGTTCTGGCAGGAATAGGACAAACCACCTCCAGAATAGTTCCAAAGCCTCTTCAGCAGCCCTCAGGCACAAACCGCTGCACTTTTTTCCTATGACGTGTGAGACACTAGAGTCTATGGGCCACTTCTCTTCCAGACGTAAATGATGCTCGGCAAGGCCAGTGGGGCAGGAATAGTTACAAGACCATAGAACCTCGAGACCAGAGCCAGTGGCTAGGATCACGATCTAAGTATTTTTCAGGATGGCTAGTGGTTGATTTGACTTGGCTTACATAGGGTCTTGTTCTACAGACTGCCCCTGAACTCATCTCTACCTCCTGAGTGCTGAGTAACACATGTCAAAGGCATGCTCCACTCATCGGCCTTGGCCAATGTATGTTCTGAGACGCTAGGCTGTCATAGGCTGCCGTCCTGGGCTCAGGCCTGACTCCACCCCGTGCTCTTATTAAGACTGTTCTCAGGATCAAAGATGCTAAAGCCGATTCCTTCTGCTTGGCACACAGACTGGTGTGTGATACCAACAGCCCTGATTTAACCTCCACGGGCTCCAGAGCTCCAGCTCTTCCGACCACACCCATGAGAGCACAACTCGCAGTCCTCGGGTCAGCATCATGTCCACTCCAGCACTGGAAACACCCCAACTGGGCAGCATTCCTCTTCAAACAGATGCAGCAGCGTCTCCAGCCGGGAGCACAAAGAGCCATTAACTACAGACTCAAACACTAACTTGCATTGATCTGTTAACCCCGGCTGGGTTAACTCCCCTTAGCACAGACACTGCACATTTGGTTTGTGCTGAACCACGTTGGAAGCAAACCAAATCACCCCCGCTTTAGATACTTTCAAAAGTGTAAATTTCTATGACGTAGCTGTTAAAGTTTTATCAACTTTCAGGCTGTTTTGTGAATTTTGACAACCACCAGTTGTCTCTCCCAGACATGTCTCAGCCACAGCTTCCAGCCAGTCACCGATACAAACGCTGACTAAGAACCGTGTGGCAAGTGCTACCGAGTTCCAAATTATCTCTGAATGTGCATCTCTCTACCAAAAACATTGACGAAACTTCAGAAAGCAACTTGCTCTAAGTGGAGTGAACCGCTTCACCGGGACAAGAAGGCTGGGGAAAGCAGGTGTAAGGAAGACACTGCTGGGGGAAATGCCACCCCCGCACTCCCTGCCGCCACTCCGCTCTTTCAGATGACTCTGTGCATTGTCTGCAGGACCTGGGAACTCCAGCAGGACCAGCAGTCGATGCTGCTGCTGAGCTCCCAGTCGAAGCCACTCTCCTTACAGCTACGCACCTTGGGCAAACCAGATGGGAACTGTGTAGAAATACTAGCACTCCTGCAAGATGCGTTTTCTGCCCTTCTCAGTTAGTTCTGTGAGACGGCAGGTTTTATCCAAAATACTCAGCAAGAATTACTGATCCACTGCCTCTTGAAACGGGTTTTAAATAATGCACAATTCTTAAAGCATTTAGTTATTCAATCTGGAATGTCTAGGGGGACAGAAAAATTTAAAGAAAGAAAGAAAAGAAATCACACCTGTCTGTTCACAAAGAGGGTCACTGAAAATGTACTAAAATGGATGAAGAACTGCTGAAAGGACCAAATTCAGGTGACGCGAGTGGTGCTCCTTCCATTCCTGTCCCTGTCCCCCCGAGAATAAGGCTTTGTGTAATCAGTGCCCTTTATCAGTGGCCTTTCCCTGTCACTGCAGGTAAGATCTGCAGACCAGAATTACTTTCTCTATAACTCCTAGGTCACCAAACCACAGGAAGTCCATCACGGGGTTGCTAGGAACTCGAGTTCCGGGGACTTGTCTCACACACGTCAAGGAGCACAGCAATTCCACCCACAGAGAACTCTGCAAAGGGTACTCATGATGTCACTGCACATGACGTACACAGGGTATCCAGCCCAGCAGCCACGGCCTTCAGGCTCGAGGCTGACAGACTACAGCGGCAGCCAGTAAATCAGGGAAGGTTGTAGCAGAACCAACAGAGGCCGACACAGGCGGCTTTCATCGGGGTGCGAGTGCGCTGTGCCAGCCCGGGGTGAACAATTACAGCCGCAGCACCGCTGAGGGCCAGCAGGAAGGATCACCTGGCCTTCCACCATCCTCCGTATCATGTTCGCTGTGCTCCTCTAGACTTCCTATCCACCACTGCTCCACCACAGCCAAGGACCAGACTGCAGTTAGGTTCAGTTGTATTCAGATTAATTGGGCAGCAAAGATTCTCTGCTTGGTCAACCTTTAGCGAGACTCCTGAAGCTTCTCCTAGACACTGCCGTGCAATTCCTTAATTGTTCTAGGACATGGAAAGATCTAAATTATAAATAAAGCCAGTTCCTTCACGCTAAGCCAGTGTAAGAGACCTAGAACCAGAGGAGGTCTGTACCACAGGACGAGTGTGACTATTTTTGGCAGAACGGTTACTAGGATGAACAGACAAACATTCCCATCTTAGTTAAGGCAGTATCACCACCCTTGGGTCATCCTGCCTGACCCCTACAGAACTCTTGATTATGTGTCCACAGGGAACTCTGACTATCCTCACCAGAACACACACTTGTGGAACCCAAACCAGGTTCTGTCACGATTAAAAATAAATCTGACAATTGTGGTACAGGACTCACACTTAGTACTAGCTAACATGGCCTTGTCCCAAGGTTAATTACGCTGATAGTCTGTGCATCTGTTTCTCATGTGAAAATGGGACTAAGTACCTGTCTAGGGGCATGACTCAGCAGCTGAGAACGCCAGCCGCTTTTCCGGGGAACCCAAGCTTGCTTCCCAGCACCCACATCATGTGGTTCTTGACAGCCACCTTTAACTCCAGCTCCCAGGGATTTTCTGGCCTCCATGGGCACCTGTACTCTTGGGCACATAAACCCAGACACAGATATACATGCATATACATAATTTAAAATAAAGTAAGTTTTTCAAAAAATGGAGAGAGAGCCTATCCCCACTGCCTACAGAAGAGCGAGTCCATCTCAGACCGTTATAAAGATCAGAAATGTTCCTAGGGATCTAAGCAAAGGAAAGCTTTGCCACAATAGCCAATAAATGTCAACTTATTATCATTATTGCCAGTCTTTTAAGACTTACACGTGGCAACTGTCTATTCTTTGTGCTTGTCTTAATTTGCTTTACAAATCAGAGGTGTAAAGTACTTGTGTGCTACAGTGTTGGGGGTACCCACAGGATCTAAAACAGGCAGGTGTCGCTGGGCTGGAGCAGAATCGAGGCTCTGCTGCTTACAGAGTCATTAATTACAAAGGTTATCTTTTCACATTTTACTCTCTGACAAATTAGAAAGTATCTTATCATCAGTGGTGCCTTCCATTCAGTGTTCATCTTAGACAAGCTACTTTATATCTATAAAATTATAAGTTAATCATAAAATTAATACTGCCCACATCTCTTAGAGTTACAGAAAAAATAAATAACCCTAACCCCTAGCACACGCTTGTATAACAAACCACGAATAACCACACAGACGGCCAGCAGCTTTACACACCCAGGATCTCCTACACAGGAGATGTATCCCATGTATTTTATCTAACAACCCTTATTATTATTATTTCCACTTGCCCTGGAAATGCTTGGCTAACATGCTTGAGTGTGCAGAAATCCTGGTTGGCCTCATTTTTTGCAAAGATCAGGAACAAAACACAGAAACCCTCCAAAAGAGCAATATGCTCACACTCAACACACGTTGTGAGGATCTGCCCCACCCAAAGCCCAAGGTTACTAACCAGGCCACACTGGTGAATCCCAGCTCTTGGCAGTGGCTGAACTCTGGCTCAAAGTCTAGACACTGGGACCTGGGAAGACAGGAAAGAGCTCTTTACAAATTCAGCTAAAACTCTTAGAGTGTAATAACAAGAATCTTGAGTGTTTTCTCGTTATGATCAGCTAATTCTTTCATAATAACCTAATTTCCTGAGGCCCAAGTGTCTAAGAAGGCCGGGTTACAAGTCTGCCCTTCAGTACTATGTCCTACCTCCTGGGGACATTACGCAATTTATCAGCTTAAAGGAAGCAAATCTCCCCCACACTTCAAGGTCCCACCCTCCAAACAGCCAAGAGCATCCTCTCTGGGTGATGTGTCAGGCCTTCCCAGAGCAGAAGGAGGAGGCCAAGGTGGGGTAAGAGGGTGTTGTGCTGTGGTACCGCATGAGTGAGAGTTTCCGATGGTTTCTAAGCCCAACCGGCTCTGCCTCTTTCCTAAGTCTGCAGCCAGTCAGCCCTCAGTGACAGGGTTTTTCATTTGACCTTTCTCCATTTCTTGTCCTGATTTATTTCCCAGATGTCTATGAAATGCTCTGCAGATCACTTCTGGTCCAGCTCTTCTTGATAGACTTTGTAAAATTCTGGTTCTTCCAAAGTTTCTCTCCTAACAATAGTCCTTTCTCTCTGCACAGCACCTCGCTTCCTGCCAGGAAACTCTTTTTCATCTTCTGTGGGGACGTGAGTCACAATGACAAGCCACAGCTGGGGATCCCTCGAGAGGTGGTCCTCAAACTCCAGCCAGTGAGTAGGTGCATGGGTACAGGCATGTTCAAAAGACCAAGTGAGAACGGCAAAGACTGTGACAAAGAGTACCCACGTCTCCCGGGGCAGCACACTCCAGAGAGGCATCTTCTCTACCGCGGTGCTACAAATCCTCACCTGGGGAGACCTGAGCTTCTAATTCTGTGCTCTCTTATTCCTAGCTAATACAGTAAACCACCTGGCAGATCAGCCACTTCACATCCCAACAATCAAACTGCCGACATCCCTTTAAGGGGTTCAAAGAAGGGTGTTTTTTACAAAACCTGTCTCCATGGCAACCTGAGTCTGCTTGTCTTCTGAAGAGAGAACAGCGAACTATTTATCTTCCCATTACAAACATCATGGAAACAGGTTGGTAACACCTTCTTCCACCTGGTCACAGAGAGTTCCCGCCTGATAACACAGATCAAAGCCCAGATTACACAAGCTGTCCAGGGGTTGAGGGAGGCTTCCTGGGAAGCCAGCACATGCCCATGTGTACGTACACACACACACACACACACACACACACACACACAAACACACACACACATATCACATAGACACAGACGTCAACACACCAGCATACCACCCGCTTTGGCTGTGTGTCAAGGCCAAACCACAGGGATCCTCATCACTAGGTCCTGCAGGACACCCAGCCTAGTGACACATTGGGTGAACGGAACCGACGATTCTTGCACACTTATTAAGACAGAGAAAAGCAGATCTGTGCTCACTTCTGCCGCTATGACTCACTCTGGGCTTGTGCACGACGAAGTGTGTGTTCCTTTGGCCTTACTCACTCACACCACAAACCATGACAGTTTCGGAAATTTGCTGAGCACAATTGGCTTCTGGAAATGCCAGAAAGTAGACAGACTTGGTCTCTTGGCAAGGGAACTCTGCTATGGTTTGAATCTGGACTGTCCCTAACAGGCTCATGCTTTAAAGACTTAGTCTCCTGCCAGTTTGACTACTTGGGGGACGCTGTAGAACTTTTGGGGTGTGGGTCATTAGAATAAGCCTTGGAAGGAAGGTTCTCTCTGGACTCGGGCCTAGCTCTCTAGTTCCTGGCCTGACCACTATTGTGAGGAGCTGGACCACAGACACGGAACTTCTCGGCCATGCCTTTCCTGCCATCAAGGACTGAACCCCAAAACCATGAGCCACAAATCTCTTCCCTTCAATGGCTTCTGCCAGGTGGTTGTCACAGTGACAGGAAGAGTAACCGAAACAGACACATAAATCTCAGCCCTCAGCAAGGACTGAAACATCCCAGCAGGAGACACCATCTCCTCCGTTTGCCCTCCACTCCCGTTTCCTGGAAGGTTCTGGGCTGCAATTTCTGTGCCTTTCCTGCTTGTTTGTCTTTTGTGATGACGGCCATCAGTCTGTAAGAGCAACAGAAACCAAGTGCTTCAGAAACCAAGGCGTTTATATACTTATAGGGTTAATATTCTGATCGTGCAGCAATTCAGGCCGGGAAAATTACTCCACTTGGGGATCAGCCATTTCACGAATACAGAAGTGAGGCCCTACGACACCACAATGAAGCAAAACTATCACCAAGTAGTGTGTGAACTCCTAAGAAGCCGTAGGCCTGCTGTTTAATAATTAACAAAGGGGTTATGATCTCTTCCCCCTCCATTCAGCCACAGGGTCCAAATTTTCTGACTTGCAGACTAAAGTAAAGTGTCTTGCCAAATCCACGACTGTGTTTGTTTCCCTTCCTACTGGTGAGACCCTCGGGATGGTCTCACAGACAGGGCAGCTCCACTGGACACCACTTTAGGGCTTCCAGTGACCCCAGTGCAGGACATGTGCTGGCCACCTAGGGTCAGAGAGCTGTGCCGAGGACACCACAGGTCCCCTCTGAAGTCTCATGAAGGCTGAAATTCGAAAAAGACTCGTCAGATGGCCATTCCATTAAAAACTACAAATACTTGACAATCAGCTAGGGTCCCTTTCTGAACAGCAGTGCAAGCTAGTCAGCAGCCACGGGAGCACACCACGGTCACAAGGCAGTACAGCGAGACCTAACGAAACTAACAACTTGCACACTGTAACATCACATGGCACCATGAACTGCCGCTACTACAAGGGGTGCCAAAGCTGGCACTGCCGAGTTCACCCTCAAACCCCAGCGGACTCCCTCTGCGAAGCTACCTGTCAAGAACAGATCTATCTCAAGTGCACACTGAGCTCTGAACGACAAGACGACCTTTAGTAACAGGCCCAATGCTTGGGCTGAGACTGATACATGGTCATCATGCTTGCATCCCCAAGAGAGCGGACAGAAGGAGGAGGGACCACAGCAGGGCCAGGGAGGGATCCATACAGGCTCTAGTCCGGGTAAGGACATGGGACGAAAGGAGACCTGCCACAGCACCAGGAGTAGGAAAAGCAGTGTCTGCTCTCATCACCAGAGGACTGGAGTCAGGAGATTTACAGGGGAGAAGTGGACTTCTCCTTGCATTCCTAACCTTACATTTCTGCCTAACGATTTCCTGCATCTTACATTTCATCTCATCTTTGAGCCTGACAGCCTTCCCTGTGAAAGTTGGCCTGGTATAATTACGCTCACTCTACAACTGGCCGTGTGACTTGTCCAAGACCACACAACTTACCAACATTGGGGTCAGACTGCCAGGCTCTTGGTTTGGAGTCTTTCATTATTATTGTTGTTGACATTATAATATAATTACATCATTTTCCCCCTTCCTTTTACTCCCTCCGAACACTCAGGATTATTATTATAAAACTCTGCTCATTTCCAATTTGTCTATGTACTTCTTCAAACTTGTATAAAAGTCCCTGAAAGCTTGGTTGTAACAAGATGAATAAAAACCCAGAGACAGAAACTAGAGTTCAAGTTGAAGGTCAGAAAAGCAAAGCAGCCAGCCACTGGTTCTTACCTCTACCTCAGTCCGAAAATGGGAGATCCTGCCTCCAGGAATCTCAGAATGAGACTGTGTGTGAGAGCTGTCTCCTCCCGGCTCTAGGGCTGGGATTAAAGGTGTGCACCACTACTGTCTGGCTTCTACGGCCACTAGTGTGGCTACTGGGATTAAAGGTGTGTGTTACCACTACCTGGTCTGTAAGGCTGATCAGTGGGGCTGTTTTACTCTCTGTATCTTCAGATAAGCTTTATTTATTAAAATACAAATGAAATATCACTAAACCTGGTTCCTTCTTACTTTCCCACTTCCCACGTTCATGCTACAGATCAATAAATATTTCATAAGCCCAAGGACCGTTAATGGCTCAAAATTCTGGGGAGGAATCAAACAGCATCAAAGGACTCAATCTCTCTCTCTCTCTCTCTCTCTCTCTCTCTCTCTCTCACACACACACACACACACACACACACACACACACACACACACATCATCATCATCAACATCATCATCATCAGAATCTCTCCCTCCCTCCCTCCCTCCCTCACACTCCCTCCCTATCTATCTCGATCTCTGGGTGTGTGTGTGTCTCTCTCCCCCCTGCCTATCTCCCTATCTATCTCTGTGTCTCTCTCTGACTGACTCTGAACAACCTAGACCTTCTGTTGCTGATACAGCCCACAACAGCACGGCTGTTTCAAAAGCACGGCTGACGGAGGCTGAAAGCATTAAATTCACCAGCACTGAACTTCGCTCGCTCATCGACTTCTTGTCAAATGCATCTGTGCGGAAGGGAGTAGAAAGAGCTTTAGACAGCTCAGACTTCTTAGTCACCATAGCTGCCCCTAGAAAAGACTGTCCCTGGTCACCGGGTGCTGCTGCTGTTATTTGAGGCGCTTGCAGGATTTCACTCACGCCAAGCTGGCATTCTGTTCCTGCAGTGAGAGGTGCGGGACAGAAGTCAGAAGGGATCTTCACGCTGTCGACAGAGAGCCTCGTGTAGGTCTTACCACACAGCTCAGGCAGACACGAATCACTCCAGCGGCCAACCAGCCAACAAGACACCTGGCAAATCCCACCCCTGCCTTGGCTCAATGGGCTGGTGCCATGACTTCACGCGACCAGCACAGAGCTGCCTGCTGGCTTCCCACCTCAGGATCATGAAGCATCTCTCCAGTCCTCGAACCCACCAATTAGTCGTCAAATCAGTACCGGTTTTTTCTTCTATTCTCTCCTCACCATATCAACTTTCCCCACTGTTACGTCCAACCTCTCCACCTCTGTCCCCAAACGTCCACTTAGACGTCCAATCAAGAAACCATATAGCAAGCCTGGAATTTTAGGAAAATAATTCCTACTGATCATTAACCTGAACATAGCATTTTACAATGTCCCAGACTCAGTCTGCATCATCACAAGATTTGGCCAACGAATGTACATTGTTCCCTGAACACTAGACATGTAAGGGAACACAGAAATCACATCAATCTACATAATCATTGATGCTTATTGTATCCATGTCTTACATAAGGAGCATACACATCCAAAGTTATATTAAAATTATAATTTATGGATGTATATAAATAACATAAAGGAAAATTGCCCATCTTTTCTCCATTCCTACCAAGATACAGGAAAGGAGGTGAAACACCACAGGAACTTATCCAAGTTGGCAGAACAAAGCCTCGGATGCCAGTCATCGGCCCAGGAAGCATCCGTGAGGACATTCCTCCATGAGGGCAGCCCATCTACTCTTAGAATACTGAGCTGATTTACTGTTACAACCACAAGGCTGGAGAGATGGCTCTTTCAGAGGACCCAGATTTGACTCCCAGCACACACGTGGCAGCTCACAACTGTCTGTAACTCCAGTTTCAAGGGATCCAATGCCCTCTTCTGAACTCTTTGGACACTAAGATACATGTGCACAGACATGCAGGCAGGTAAAACATCCATACACATAAAACAACAAATCTCTTAAAAATATTAAATGCAACCATGACGTCAGGGACCAAAAATAAACAAATAGAACATGAAGTTAAAAAACACTATTTTAAAGGAGATTCCCAACAAGTATCTTTAACTCTGTAGAATAAAGACTATATTGGACTAGAATTCTGAAAGCATTTAACTACTTGGCCTAACTTATTTAATGGCAAAGCCTGAATAAACACACAGTTTAACAGAAGTTAACTGGCAAGACAACCTTGTGCTGAACTCAGGCAGAAAAGCCTCTCTATCAGTGACGGCCTCATCACGTCACGAGGGCTTAGCGTAAGCGCCAATCAAACCTGACTTTTAAACAGCATGAAAATTGAAGTTTATTGTTCTCTGAAGCTTAGCAACTTTATCTTTTCTCATTATTCTATTTATAAAACATGGACAAGTCACAACTCTTTCAAGAATGCCAAAAATCTTTGTTATGTGCAAAGGAATAACCGAGCTATTGCCCTTCACGAGAGCTGTGTTCCTCCAGGAACAGACAAAACACACTCTGCTTTGGCTGCGGGCACAGTCCTAAGCTGGTGACTCATCATCAAACTCTTGAAGCAAAAAGACCTGAAAGACGCAGGTGACTTATCCAAAACAGAAAAGAAAACACACTGAACAAGAAAACTTCCTCACATCAAAATACAAGCAATATTTGTATTTTTTTCAATTTGAAAAAATTCAAAGTAAGTTTACCAGTTATTTTAAAACTTTTGAACAACAACAATAACAACAAAAAGGCTGCAATTTTGGTTTTCAGCTAGGACAGAATCATTACTGAACTCCTAAGCAAATGAGCTGGATATCATGCCAGACATTTCAGTTTAATCCAACAGTCCTACGAGGTAAAGATATTTCACCCTACTGATGAGAAGCCAGAGCTCAAGGTAAGTACGGAACAGAGCCACAATCCTAAAACAAGAGTATGTTGGGATTCTATCCAAGGGACATCTGATTCCAAAACCTGAAATATTTGATGCTACATGCTCTACCTACTCGCTCCACCAGGAACTTACAAGTCCACATTACAATGATGGGATTGTCCCCACGTGGAGCAGATCAGCCCTGGAACCAGAAGCTGTGTTAAGGATGCCTCCACTGAGTGGTGGTTTCCTCCCAAATTAATGGAGATGAAAATGGTATTTAACCTCATAACGTTGAGGTGAGAAGCAACTATAAAAGCCACAGTGAAAGGCCTTGCCAAAACTGCCAAGTGTTTCATGAGCGTTGCTTTCCTCTCTGAGTCTGGGTTGGTACAGCTGCTGAGCAACTGAGTGAAGGTCCAAGGCCTGGTAAGACTAGACAGCAAAGCCGGAAGGGGCAGGGCCCAGGCACAGATGGGACCTGTCCCAGTCCCTGCTTTCTCTACCTTCCCATAGACAAAACACATAAAAATGATTGTGGACGCACTCTGTATCATAGGAGGTCACAGGCTGCCGGTCATAGTTAATTAGCCGGTAAACTCCCTTCCACCCAGAGGCAAGAGAAATTAGAAGCAAAACCAATCAAGCTAAGCCTGGCCCGGAAGAGCATCATCTTTTCTTGCCAATATCCCTTGTGTATTCTCCAGGTGTCCATGAAGGCTTTTACCCCAGGACACGGCAGGCACACAGGCCTGAGGTCAAGTCTCCCCAGGAAACAGTGGTCATCTACTCTGAGATAAAATTCTAAACGCTGGTTATACCAAACGGCAACTTGCAGAGAAAAACGAGTTCACTTTAACAGTGACGGAGGCAAACTGAAGATCTTAGGTGGCCAACAATGGATAAATGAAGGGACAGGAGAGACGGCTCAGCAGTTAAGAAGCACATGTGGCCTTGCAGAGGTCCACAGCTCAGTTTCCACACCTCACACCTGTAACTGCAGCTCCAGGGCATCCAACAGCCCCTTGTCAGACTCCTCAGGCACCTGCGTGCCTGCATGTGCCTGCCTGCATGTGCCTGAAACCACACACAGATATAAACAAATAAAATATAAATAAAGTTGTTTTAAAATAAAAATTAGACAAGAAAACTAGGTTAAAATATGTGCAACAATTGATAGAGGGCAAATAAGCAAAAACTAAGAATTAGAGTTCATGAAAAATAAAAAAAATGATAATTCCCAATAGACAAAATGGGTGAAAAGCATCATGCCATTAGTCATAGACCCACATTTGATCTCATTAACAGCAAACGCATAGAAAAGATAAAGTATATCTTTTCTCTTTTAAAATCCCCCAAATATTATGAAAGCGAAACTGAAAGAAAGATTAATTAATTCTGGCTAATTACAGCACTGCTACCTAGGACTTCCATCCAACCAAACCCTCTAACGCAGCTTCCGTCTCACAAACACGGCACAGACATCAAACTCAGAAGGCTGCCGACAGCACGAATGTTCACCAAAGCAGAAAAACACGCAACACGTCCCACAATCTAGAGCACCTGAGAACAGTGCTCACAGATGCTCAGAGGTGCAAATCAAACAATGCTTTGGAGGATTCGGAGTTTCTCTGTGTAACAGCCCTGGCTGTCCTGGAACTCATTTTGTTGACCAGGCTGACCTTGAACTCAAAGATCCACCTGCCTCCACCTCCTGAGTGCTGGAATTAAAGGCGTCTGCCATTGCCACCCTGCAACGTTAAATTTTTAAGAGGGAAGCAAAATTATATACTCAGAATACATGAATAGAAAAACTGAAAGGAAACATGCCCCACAGCAAAGAAACATACCCCTATGTGGCAGGACTGCTGACGGCTCCGGCTTTTTGTTTTGTTTTGTTTTTAATTTCCCTTCCTGGATTTGTTCAGGGATTTTTTTTTAAATTTTGAATGCACATGTTGGGGTAGGGGTTAATTTAAGTATGTGTGCCACATATGTACAGGGCAGGACCCAGATGCGAGAAGAGGGTACCGGATTCCCTGGAACTGGAGCTACAGACATTTATGAACTGTCCAGTGCGGGTGCTGGAAACCAAACTCAGGTCCTCTGAAAGAACAGGAAGTGCCCTAAACTACTGAGCCATCTCTCCAGGACCTGGTGACATTTTTAAAATTAGATCGTCATTATGTTTTTCCTGTACTATTTAAATCTATAAGGTACATTACTTCTGTGATTACAAAAATAAATAAATGACAATTTCAAGTGTAACTACACAATGAGCGATACATACGTAGAAACCTGAAGGCTCTCACACTTCACACAGTGAGTCAGCTGCAGCCAAGGCCACCATCAGGAAAAAAGCGCCTCTGTACTGAACTGGGCCTAGCACAACATTAGGCTTGTTGAGTCAGAACAAAAGATGCATGTCCCAAACATCAAAACATATTTTGGAAATTCATAAACTGAAACCTTTTCGACCAGGGAACTTACGCCAACACACCAAAATTATCTCCACAAAACAAACTAGCTGAGCAGGAAGTTTACTAGGAACACCCTGAAAACTAATAATTGTTTTTAGAGCTCTGAATAACACAGCCAGTTCATGTTGGTACACAGTGTGATATAAACAAACCATCTCCAGTGAGTCCGTCTGCTTCTGAACAGGACAGCATGAAGCTTCACACCACATGGCTTTGCCTCAGCAACACTCACAAAATTAACTCTTCGGGGCTTCGCCCTCTCAAAGGTTGGTCTTCTCATAGCGACTGCTAACTTCAGCAAACCTTTGTGCTCCATAGAGTTTCAGCTTCGTGCTTCTACGACAGACATCTGGGACCAGGCAAGGCTGTCAGGACAGCTTTCCTCAGTGGGATACTTAGGCACATACATCTCTGGATCCTGTCACAAGATACAAAGGCACTCCCTTCCACCCCCAGGTTGTGACATGGAAAACGTCTCCTAACATCATCAAATGTCTCTTTTAGTCGGGTGGTGGCGGTGCTCGCCTTTAATCCCAGCACTCGAGAGGCAGAGACAGGCAAGGATCTCTATGAGTTTAAAGCGAGTCTGGTGTACAAGAGCGAGTTCCAGGACAGGCCAAAAAGCTACAGAGAAAAACCAAAGAACCACAAAAACAGTCTCCTGTGAGTCAAAATCAGCTTCACTGCAAGCCACTGCTACAGAAACAGACTACTACTGTCCTCACTTGACAAACAGACGAAGAAAGTGATGAGGCCTCCAGAGCCCAAGATCCACAATTCTGTACTCCATGCTTCTCCATGGGACGCCTATCTTACACATCTTGCCTACTGATCACCTTTCTCCCAGCCACGGAGTCAACAAAGGACCTCAGCACACGCTGGCCCAAGAAGCCTTATCCTCGTCACGTGTTCATTTACTGCCTACTAGGGTCTCAGCAAAAATGGCAAGGTGTTCAACTAGCACAGAATCTGTTTGAAAAAGTAAGACACATCTAGACATAAACCATTTGGATCCCTCATCTGTAAAGCAAGCAATGCTTCTATGGCCTTCAGAATTACTTGAGATAGCACAACCGAAGTTCTTACTCTAACGTACAGTTTGAGAAACAACTACACGCCAAATGAACGGCAATAAACATGCCTAGCGCTAGAAGACTCAAAGTACCGAATGAGTTAGGCTGGACCAACCTAAACTCATCCCCTACAAAGTAGCTGCATTTAAAATCTACAACACAGGTTACCCGATTCCAGAGTTCTCTGGCTGAGTTCCAAAGGGAAGGGCGATTTCAGCAGGGAAACCATTAAGGAAGAGGACTCATGTCTGTCAAGCATGCCAGAGGTCAGTCCCTCTGCACAGGGTCAGGAAACACAAGCTCGGAAAGAGATCACGATCAGGTGAGGGGACATGGTGTCACATGGTGACACCAGCCTTTTTCCTAAAAAGGTAAATGAGGATTGCTACAAAGCGCAGCTCCAACTTCCATAATGAATCTCTCAGAAGAAAAGATGTGCATTCCGACTGTCAGGCAAGCGTTCAGTGAACACAGACAGCTGTGTGTGCACAGCTACGACTGGACCAGAACAGAAGGTCACCCGCTGTGAATACAGACTCAGCCTCTGCACCTCCGGGTCCAGTCTGCTTGCTCTCCACTCATCTTCCGCCACAGGAAAAGCCCAAAGGAGCCAGATCTTTTTTTTTTGTTGATTTTATTGAGCTCTACATTTTTCTCTGCTCCCCTCCCTTTCTCTCCCCTCCCCTTCTATCCTCCCACAAGGTTCCCATGCTCCCAAGGTACTCAGGAGATCTTGTCTTTTTCTATTTTCTACTTCCCATGTAGAATAGATCTATGTAAGTCTCTCTTAGGGTCCTCATTGTTGTCTAAGTTCTCTGGGGTTCTGATTTGTGGGCTGGCTTTCTTTGCTTTATGTCTAAAAGCCACTTATGAGTGAGTACATATGATATTTATCTTTCTGGGTCCGGGTTACCTCATTCAAATTCTAGCTCCATCCATTTGCCTGCAAATTTCAAGATGTCATTATTATTTTTCTGCTGTGTAGTACTCCATTGTGTAAATGTACCACATTTTCCTTATTCATTTTCAGTCGAGGGGCATTTAGGTTGTTTCCATGTTCTGACTATGACAAACAATGCTCCTATGAACATAGTTGAGCACACGTCCTTGTGGTACAATTGAGCATCCTTTGGATATATACCCAAAAGTGGTTATTGCTGGATCTTGAGGAAGGTTGTTTCCTAATTTTCTGAGAAATCACCACACTGACATCCAAAGGGTTTGTACCAGCTTGCATTCCCACGAGCAATGCAGGAGTGTTCCCTTTACCCCACAACCTCTCCAGCATAAGTTCGGTGTTCTTGAGCCAGATCTTTTCTAAATCTTAATTTCACTAAGTAAAAATTCCTAGACAAAATGCTGACTAAAATTTCTTCAAGACTGTGTAGGCCACATCACAGCGATCTCCAGGTAGTCAGTCCCTGCCTCAGGTTTACCTGCATGAGAACTCAGGGAAGCCAGAGCCAAGACTGGCAGGTAGCATTTGCAGCATGAAAACTCTGGGCAAAAAGACGATTCCCACCCCGGGCAAACGGAGAATGGACTGAGATTTCATCATGCTACTAAGAATGGCACATGATTTAAAACTGAAAATCTGTTTATTTCTGGAATCTTTGATTTAGTATAGCTGGACCTTGGCTGACTGCTGATCACAGAAACAGCAAAATGCAAAACCAGTCATAACGGGACATCACTGCGCCACACTCTTAATTACTGGATTGCTTTAGTCTTATGCTCCGTCCTGATGTCTTTTCAGCAGAGGCTCTGACTGGAAATAACACGTTAAAATAAAAATAACAGCAACCTTATCAAAACTCCTATCTAGTGCAATGGCCTCTGTTTCACAACCCCTTCCCATAGAGCACTTCCTGGTGCATTGATAGCTTCAGCCAGTGACTCAGTGTGGCTAAAGTCAGCTGCTTCTCACCCCTAAGAATGTTCACGTCTCCCTAAGAAGCTAGCCTGGGAACCATTACGCCATTAAGCCTGGCTGTCTAAAAAATCTCTTCTTTAAACAAACCAAGTTTTCCATTGTCTGACTTTTTTTCTTGCCACAACTTTCCACTTCAATAAATTAACCGACTGCCCCGAGACACATCCTGGTAAATATGTCACTTTGTATTGTGTGGATGAGAGACTTCTGTCATTATTTCAAGCTTTCCCTCTTGGCCAATAATCCCCAGAGCCAGCTCCTCTGGAGTCAGAGCAACTTGTCTGCGAAGTTCCTTTCACTGCTTCCTACTCTACCGAAGACGGCCTACAGGGAATTGACTCAAAACTCAACCCTTCCCATAAGAGCTATTTCCACTTCCCTGAGTGTTTTCTGCCACCCCACCGAAAGCAGAGTTTTCTAGAATTCACGATTAACCCACCGGCCTCCACCCAACCTTGTCTCTCGCTGTCCTCCCCCTCGCCTTGCACTCACTGCCTCATCACAACTTTCTCCGGCCGCACCTGTGCCATGCCTTCCCCATCAATTCCCTGAGGGAACAGGCAGTGTGGCCATGGTCACCAGCAGCTCATCCCTTTCCCTGTCATCCTCGACGCTCTACCCTCTGGATCCCTTCTCTCTTCTGCTGCTCTAACTGCTCTCGGGGTTCACAGAAAGCCCTGGCAGACTCCCCAGCCGACCCGTGCAACCCTGCTGCCCGAGATGGGACGAACAACCCCAACACAGGGTCACCCTTCCTATGGCCACCTTTGTCCTTTTTTATGGTTCCTGCTCTACGTCAGCTTTTCTTTTGCCTGGCCTCTCCTAAATGTCACACGTTCCAAGCGTTGGGTATCTGTGGGAGTTCATCTACTCTTAGCTCTTCTGTGACAGCTCTATGGAGGAGGCCATCAACCTAGGAATCTGCAAACTTAAATATCTAATTTTTGCTTAAAATCATGTGGATAGTATGAACTCACAATTCTTTTTCAAAAGATGCATTTGTTTGTATGTCTGTGTATGTGCATATATGGACATGTTTATGTGGGTGTGTACACAAGCAGGGACCAGAAGGGGGCACTGAATATTCGCTGTGTCCATCACTTTCCACCAACGCCATCTCCCTGAAATTCTTGGCTGGACTGGAAGCCTGAAAGCCGCAGTAATCCTCCTGTCTCAGCTTCTCTCAGAGCTGGGGATACTGGCATTTTCAGAGATGCCTGGCCTATGGAGTGGATGTCAGCATTCGAACTCCGATCTTTGTGGTTTGAGAACAGCACTCTTAACCGCTGAGCCATCTCCCCAGCCCCCACCTAACAATGCTTAAAAGCCTTTAGCATACCACTTACAAAGTCAAACCAGAGGCAGGAATATGGCCTGGAATGCTACCTACCTTACCTGGTGTCTAATGACCAGTCTGATTTATAGCATGCTCCCCCATCCCCACCCAAGCCCAGCTCACACATTCTGCACAGCCTTGACAACGTTGCTGAACCTCTCTCTCTTCCTGCCTTTGAGCCCTTGTATGTAAGGGACACATACAATAGCAATACCTCCTTCTAGAGCGAATGCAGGAATTAAGTTAAAACATGTAGGATGCTTACAAGTGCTTACTGCATAGCCAGAGCTAGGAAGGCATTGGCTCCTCTCACTGACAATACTGTTCACCTAAAAACCGAGCGAGAGGGTTATTTTATTAAGTTATACAGTGCGAACACAGGCAGATGATGACGTATGAATCACAGTGTGATCGCGAATCCTAAGAGATCAAACTTAACTCATATTTCCCACTAAAACTCCATTTCTCCTTATGTGCTCTTCTGGGTTAAGGGTCATCTATGCTCTCTAGACCCATTTTTTACTTATACACCTAGTGATACCCAGCACAGTATTCCAAAACCTTCTTTATAACTGCCCTCTTCCACACCTTTAAAAAAATTCCCAAGTAGGAGTGGCTTGTCAGATATTCAGTGAAATGATAACAATACCTGTCATCAGCCCAGGGCAGGTTGTTTGTCAAGAAAAAAGCTATTAGTACTTCACAGACATCATCAGACTAATCCTCATACCCACCCAACTACTCCCAGTTCACAGCAACTTAATTAACCAAAATCACACAGCTAGTAAAGACAGGAGATGCGAATCTACAATCATCTGGCTCCAGCGCCCACACCCTTCATTCCTGTAGGGCGTGGTTAATAAAATTCTCATAAGCACAACCTTTACCTTCTCAGCACTGGAGAGCAGACTTCTGGGTGTTCTGGTTTAGGAAGCGGAACTGAGGTCAGAGCTAAGGAACAGTAAGTGGACAGACACAAGACACTGTAGTTCTGAGGCTGACCCACCACCCTACCCACCTAGGTTAACTGAGACCGCGCTCGGAGAAAAATCATTGAGCTACTAATCAACCTTCTGCAGGGTCCCCACACGTGTTCCTTCCTTAGTAGCTGACATCTTCATTATGGCTAAAATCCTTTCTTAGAAATCTATATGCCAAATAGGCCAGCGGCAGTGAAGAGATGGGCAGATGAAATTTCGTATAACAGATTCAGAATATCATCTACTTCTTGGCCTCTAATTAACTTCCCAACCTGCCTTTCCAAACTCACAAGTCTTTCTACCTCCACTGCCATTTTTATTCTGAGTCATTACTTCCAATGATTTCGGATCCTTGCAAAAAATTTTCAACACAAGCATCAATGCTACCACTTTACAGATAGGAAAACTAAAGCAGAGAGCTCTTAATGACTTGCCAATAGTAACCTGTTACAAACAGCAAGGCGAGACTTCTAACTGAGCCTGTGGGCCTCACACCTGAGTTGTTTGTTTTTTAAATCTAAACTCAGTTAAAACCACAGGCGACTTCAAGTCACTGACCCCTACATGGTGATGTGAAGAGCAGAGAAAATGTCAAGAACCTTAATTCTTGTACCAGGTGGTGGTGGTGCATGCCTTTAATCCCAGCCCTCAGGGAGGCAGAGGCAGGTGGATCTCTGAGTTCGAAGCCAGCCTGGTCTACAGAGTGAGTTCCAGGACAGGCTCCAAAGCTACAGGGTTTTGTTTAGACGCTTTCTCGGTTATGCAGTTAAACTCTGATGAAGGAGGAGGGGTGGAGAGTGTGAGCATCTGACAAAACCATCCAAGCAGCTGACCCAAAGGAAACATGGAGGCCAGAGCAACTTCACATCTACGTCCCTCAGACTCTCAGGTCCAACCAGTTCAAAAGCAACTTCACACCTATGGCCCAGCAGACTCTCAGGTCCAACCAGATAGTTTCCTGATTCATCACGGTTTCCCTTTCTCTCCTTCTCCCTCTCCACCTCTGCCCACAGGGCCACAGGCTCCTCATCACCCAGAAGGAAAAGTAGAGCGTCTTCAAATTCCTCTTTAAACAAGACAAAATCGTCTACTGTGAACAGTTCTAAGAGTCGGTCTTAGAAAAAGGTAATAACTTTGTTCAACTCCACCGACGCTGCGGAGTTATTACATGATCGAAAACAACAACAAGAACAGGCCAGCAAGCTCTTCCTGTTTTCACGCTCTTCTACATAAAGTCAATTCAATAAAATTTCCCTCCTAAAAACCCATGCAACTGTGTGACAGTGAGACAGCATTCATGCGAAGTTCTACAGCTGGAGACAGGAGTGGCCGTAGAAGCAACCTAGTAAGTTTTCCTAGAACCACCTTGTGTCCTGTTTGCCCTTTAGGATTTGACCGTTCTCTGTGCACAAAATCTGGCCACTGAAAATAATATCTTTTTCTTTAATATTTTTATTTAATGCTTTGACAATTTCATACACGTATACAATATACTTTGGTCATATCCACCATCACACCACCCCCCTTTCCCTCTTCCCTGGGTTACCCTCCATACACACACCCTTCTCTCACTTTCACAGGGTGTGTGTGTGTGTGTGTGTGTGTGTGTGTGTGTGTGCGGCGAGCATAGGGCTGTCCACTGCAGCAACCTCCCAGAGGCTACACCCCCAAAGAAAACTGACTCTCTCGTGAGCCCTTCCTCCCTGAAAGCACCATCGTGAGCCTCATTTTCATCGACTCAAGCTTACCCCGTTATCAAAAACACACGCGCTATGAACAGCATACCTGCTTTCCTGATGACATGTGCTCTACATCAAAGGCTTGGTGAACTAGAGAACAGGTAAAACTACCCCCAATCACACTCAAGCTAATGGGGTGTCCATGAAATTTACAGCAAACCCCAAACATTACCTCGTCTGATCTTCCCCCTCGGTGCTCCATACCTGAGCTATGAGTCTTGGCCGTAATGACTGGCACTCTATACCCCTCGAGTCCACACAATCCCCGCATTCATAGCCACGTTCAGGTGCCGTGTGTTACAGAAAGCGCTAAATGGTCTGTCTATTCTCAACTCCTTAAACTTGCCAACAAAAACAGACATGTGTTTGGGCTGATCGAGACGTGAGTCATGACACGTTCCAGGGAGACACATAAGCCCAGCGCAGTCACAACCTGTGACAGCAATCCCACCTGGCCCACTCAGAGTCCAGACCCACAGATCAGAAACAGGAAGTGCCCGATGCACACAGACCGCTCCGCATTTAACTCAGACCTTCCCTTCTCCTGAAACTGCGTAACAAGCATGGAAACATAAATCTTTTCAGAGAGGCCGATTTTTAATCTAAAAATCCAACTGTTTGGTATTTCGGTTCCTTAAAGCAGAAGATGAAACAGAAAAGGAACCCTCCCCACTTTGCTTTCTAATAACAATATGATTACTGCATACCAAAGAATGCAAAAAAGAGAAGTCTTTGAATTCTGTGCGGTGGGTTAATCGAGTTTAGGGTTTGTTTGTTTTTTTTTTTTAAGCCATGAGCTTTATTTAATGAGGTATTAATCTCTGTGATATATGTGGCAAAAGCTGCAGGGGTGAGCAGGCAATAGGTTCTGACATGCACTGCAGTAAATCTGAGCAGTAAGTAATACAACAGATGAGGGAACCATAAAAGCCCACACAAGTTTTTGGACAGTTTGATAATTGATTTAATTGTAATTTTATGAACTTTTGGTTGCTGCAAAATGCTGGCCAGGAGACACTTTGTTCAGTAAACACCACTCATCACCAAAATGGAGCTCTAACTTAGTAACTTCACATCTCTTGTTTAAACTCGACATTAGAACTGTGGGGAATGACAGAGAACTCAGCTTGATTTCCTGTAGCCAAATGAGAGCTCACAAACTTCTGGAACTCCGGTTCTAGGTGCTCCAATGCCTTCTTTGGGCCTTCAAGGGCTCTAGGTGTGCATGTGGCGCACAGACATACGTGTAGGCAAAACATCTGTGCATGTTAAACGGAAATAAATTGTCTTTATTTGGGGAGGGGATGGGAATCTGAAGATGACACCTAACATCTACCCCTGGCCTTCCACACATACATGCACACATGCGCACATACATGCAGGCACACATACACAAAAGAAAAGGAAATCAAGACACAGACCCAAGTATGAATGGATATGCAGTCCATATAAATTAACCAACTCATTTAAAGTCACTGTCTTTAAAGGTAATTCAAACCAGGACAGAGACATGAAATATCTCTGAAAAGACAGAACGTTGAATAAGGTTTTCCTTCAGTTAAGTGTGAAAATTGAGTTGTTTAGAATAGAGATACCTTAAAAATTGGATGAAAACCTCAAAAACTCAATTTTAATATAACAAATTATCGGAATAATTAACTATAAAATATAAATAGTCCAAGGATATAAAAAGGGTTTTAGGGACCAAAGAGAAAGCTCAGTGGTCAAGAGCACTGGCTGCTCTTCCAGAGGACTGGGGTTCAGATCCCAGCACATGCAGGGTAGCTAACAACTGCCTGTAATACGTTTCCAAGTGATCTGACACCTCACAAAGATAGACATGCAGGCAAAACGCCACTGTGTATAAAATAAAAATAGATAAATTATTTCAAGTCTCTTGCCCAGTAATGCCAACTGCCTCTCATTTCAATGTTAAAACAGTAATAGTTGTTTATCAAAAGGAATTGAGCCAAAACCTATTTCACCTTTCTTAATTAACCTATATATCTTTTAACAACTTTAATTTTCTGTGTACGTGTATTTATTGTGTATATATTCTAAGGAGCTGAGACTGGAAGACAGCTTGGGGCACTCAGTCCTTTCCTACTATTCTGGGTCCCAGAGACCAGATCTGGCAGCGAGTGCCTTTACCCACTGAGCTATCTCTGGCCCAAGACTCTTTAACAGTGCCACGCTGGGGCTGGAGCGATGGCTCAGCAGTGAAGAATCCTCACGATCCCTACACAGAACCAGGGTTCTGTCCCCAGCACCCATGTGGGGCTTTGCAGCTCTCTATAATTCCAGTTCTAGGGATTCTGACACCCTCTTCCAGGCTCCTTGGGTACTGTGCAGCATGGGGTACACACACACACACACACACACACACACACACACACACACAGAGGCAATTAAGCGCAAACACATGAAATAAAAAATAAAAGTACCACGTCTTACTATATACCCCATCTGCCCTCATAAACATGTACTGAAAAAGAGAAATAGTATTTCAAATTAAGGATGTACAGTTAAATTGTTATTACTCAAAAAAGCTGTTTTAAAACTCTTCAAGAAACATATATTATACAAACACACACACACACACACCCTAAAGATAGTTTTCACTTGATTTGCATGGTTTTGGGGTTCAATCTTGTAGCTGAGAGTTGCGTCTAGATACTGTTATTAGCCAGTGCTACACAGTGCTCAACTAAGCGCCCACAGGAAACTCCACATCTCTTTCCTGATATAAAGAAAAGTGCACGAGAAAATACAGCATGTTGTATATACTTTCACTGAACATAAAGACCAAAATTTTCTTCAATATTATTGCTGCACCATTAGCTATTTTTTGGCTTAGTCCAAAAACACACACCAAACTTAAAAGTGTTCTATTCCTATAAAACGCATGTTCCCTTTTCAGAAAGTCTGTGTGTATGATGGCACACACACGTGATGACAGAGCGGGCAAGGAGACCAAAAGCTCAAGGCCAGCCTGGGCTACACGGTGAGAGCCTGTCTCAAAGGAGAGGGGAGTGGGGAAATCCTGGTTGCCTACCCTGTGCTATTTCATTATTTCAGGAACTGAGAACAATACTGGACCAAGGTGTTTTGGAAACAAAGCAAAGCAAACACAAATGTCACTTCCAGGATTGACGATGGAGACATTTTGGCTGTGTGGCTATGGAGACATCTTTTAAATTCTACCTTTAAAGTCCTCCATCCCCACACTTCCTGACTTGGGCTTACTAGACATAATATAAGGACTTTCTTTCCCCAGCTCCTGGAAGTGCCCTTCAGGTCAGAGTCTGGGATGCAGCTTTTGACTAACAATGAAGTCCATTCCTCCTTCCTCCAGACCTGGCAACCAGAGAATCCTCACAGCTGAGGAACCGCTGCCCTGAAAGGGGAAGGAGAATTCACCAGAATTCTCGCTCTAAAGGAAAGAGCCGTGAAACACTGATAGAGCCAGGGTTAGGGTCGGTGCGTTCAGAGATGATCTTCCCCCAGAAAGAAAATCTCCAAGCAAGAGAAAAGGGTTTGAAACAAGAAATAAAAATCAGAATCCTACCAAGACAACTGCTTTCTCCAGTTAACAGACTTTTTGGGTTCCCTTTGCACTGTTCTCAGGTCTTACCGAAGCAAGGGCTTGTGTCTGTCCCCCATATCAGAAAAGGTCATAATCTTATTACAAAGAGTTTGTACACCAAGCCTTCTTCCTGACCAGGGTGCTGGCACAGACTCTTACCCAGCACTCGGAAAGCAGAGACAGGCAGATTTCTGTGAGTCTGAGGCCAGCCTGGTCTACACAGTGAGTTTCAGGCCAGCCAGAGCCATAGTGAACTCCTGTTTTAAAAGGAATAAAATTTAAGCTCCTTTCTCTCAAAATGAACCCCGAAAACACACCTCACAGCCTTCATCCGACCTTCCTCAAGAAGCCCCAGGCAAGACCTTAGTGGTGTTTAAACAGCAATAGACTGAGAACTGTGCCCTCAAGAAACCAGTTTTCCCACAAAGGTGAATCTGCCTCAAGCGAATTTCTCGGCCCCTGGCTGGGCTGTGTAAGAATCTGGCTGATACTCTTTCCCTTAAACACAGAGTGCCCTGTAAAGGAACGGAGAAGATGGAGCTGTTTTCTCTTTATTTTCTTGGGATGATTAACAAAAATATGTGTGGCGTTTTGAAATAGTCTTTCCACCTATCCCACCCACACATGCACTTCCCTGCTGGGTCTGTAAGTGTGGGATCCAGGGTTCGAGCATCCATCCCTAATGGGCACTCTGTAATATTACGGGAAAACTGAGCTTCAGGGTCTTAGCACGCTTTCCAAGACTGGAGCTCTGTGGTATTATACAGGCAGTCGGGGCTCCACTCCAGTTCCCTGATTGGAGTGCGGTGTGGTGGAGACTCTGGGGTATGGGGTTCCACACTTCCCTGGCTGGAGTTCTGTGGTGTCAGAGTCTGTGATGTGGTAGGGAGGGGAGTCTGGGGTGTGAGCTGGGCGCACACTTCCCTGGCTGAGTCTGTGGCATGGTAGGGTCATGGTGTAAGACTGTGCACACATCTCTGACTAGAGTTCTGGGGTGTTCGGGTCCCAGCACACTGCCCTGACTGGAGTCTGTGGTGGGGAAGGTAGACCGGGTGTGAGCTAGGAGCAAACTTCCGTGATTGGAGTCTGTGATGGGGAGTCCCGGGGTAGGAGCTCGCATCGGATCACACTTTCCTGACTGAAGTCTGAGGGGTGTGAAAGGGAGTCCTGTGTGTACGCTGGGGGCACATTTTCCCTGACTGGAGACTGGTGTGCAGGGGGAGCCCGGGTGTGAGCACATTCTCCCGACTGGAGTCTGTGGATGAGAATCTGGGTGTGAGCTGGGAGCACCCTACCCTGACTGGAGTCTGTGGATCAGAGTCTGGGTGTGCGCTGGGAGCACGCTGCTCGGACTGGAGTCTGTGGTGTGCAGGGGGAGCCCGGGTGTGAGCACATTTTCCCAACTGGAGTCTGTGGATCAGAGTCTGGGTGTGCGCTGGGAGCACACTGCCCTGACCGGAGACTGTGGTGTGCAGGGGGAGCCCGAGTGTGAGCACATTTTCCCGATTGGAGTCTGTGGTGGGGAGTCCCGGAGTGTGAGCTTGAAGCGCACCGCCCTAACCAGAGTTCTGTGCTGTGAGGGGGCCCCGAAGCCCCAGACGAGCCCCTTCCAGTCACCCCGAGGCTGCCCCCCACTCCCCGAAGCGGGGATCCCCGGGTCGCAAGAGGGACCGCCCGCCGGCTTACCTGCGGCGGAGGGCCACCGAGCTCCACAAGTTGCAGTCCCGCCTCCCGGCGCCGGCCCGGCTGCCAGATCGCTGCTCCCGCGGCGGTCGCCCCGCGACCTAGGCGGCGACAGGAGCCCGGGACAGAGCACAGCGCCGGGTTGACATCACCGCCTCCCAGGTACCGCCTCCCCTCGGTCCTCCGCGGCTCGCCCCACCGCGCTCCGCCCCGTCCCCGGCGGGAACCCGCCCCAGGGGCGGAGGGGGCGTGGCCTCGCGCCCGCGGCCCGCTGATTGGTCCGGCGCGCGGTCACTCCGAGGCGCCGCCGGGTTCTCCCGCATTCCTGGCGGAGCCCGGCGGAGCTGGAAGTGGGCGTCGGTGGGAAGCGCGGCCGTGCGGGCTGCGGTCAGCCGGGCGGGGAGAGAGGTGGGAGGAGGAGAGCGGTAGGGTCGGGTCGCGTCGCGGCTCCTCCCGGGTCGGAAGCGCCGCTCACCCGAGGGCCTCCCTTTTTAAGGCAGAGCCGCCTCTGTGTCCCGGACGGGGCGGACGCGACCGGCGGGAAGGGGAAAGCAAAGGCCCTGAAGGCCTCGGACCCAGCAGCGAGGGCCCCTGGGGGAAACTGAGGACTTGGCAGAGACTGGGAGGACTCGGGGATCTCAGACGCGGTCACCCTAGCTCTGGTGGCGCTCAACCACGTGGTTGCTTATTCACATAGCCACAAAAATAAGTAAAACCTCACATACCACGCAAGCTTTCAGGCAAATAAAATGGACTCTCCAGGCAGAGCGGAAATTTTACTGTTTACATTTTGTTTTTGTTTTGAGACAGGATCTCAGTATATCCGCAAAGCTGATCTTAAAATTGTTATCCTCCGGCTTTGGCCTTCCTAGTGGCTGGGATTGCAGGCCCACACTACCAAACCCAGCACTAATCTGTTTTTTACAAGATTATTATTTTTGTTTATTTTTTCAGAAGGGATTCTCTGTGTTTTCCTGGCTGTCCTGAAACTGGCTCTGTACACCAGGAACAGAGATCTGCCTGTCTCGGCCACCTGAGTGCTGGAATTAAAGACGTGCGCCATCACGCCTGGCTATTTTATTATTATTTTTAATTATGTGTATGTATGTGTGTGCACGCGCATGGAGGCGAGAAGCACTGGGTTTCACTTGCAGCTATTGGCATTGGAGTTAGTGGCAGCTGTGAGGTAGGAGCTGGAAACTGAACTCAGTGTTCCTACAAAAAAGCAGCAGAGGAGCTTAACTGTTTGGCCATCTCTCCAGTCCCTGCCCTAAACTTTCTAAGTACCATAAGGTTTTGTTTGGGTGAACAACTGGAAAGGGAGAACCCTCACAACTGACTTCAAACCTCATGATAATAATTACTGTTGAACCAATTGCAGTTACTGAGCTAACAATTAAGAATTAACTACTATTTACTCTCGGGTGGATATCAGCGGTATATAATCCTCTTGGCTGCCAAGTCAGGAAGGTTCTCAGGAACCCATCTTTCAATTCCCCCGTCAGACCCAGGACAGAACGGAATAATGAAAAGTGGCTTTTCATTAAGGTGTCAAACTATAGCCATCATCATCTAGAGGTACAATTAATTTCTGTTAGCTTTTTGTGGGCTTTAGGGCTTTTCTGGGGAACGGAAAATGTTGGGTGTGTGTGTGTGTGTGTGTGTGTGTGTGTGTGTGTGTGTGTGTTGTCTGGTTAATTTGATTTTTGTGGGGTTTTTTTGTGGGTTTTTTGTTGTTGTTGTTTGTTTGTTTGTTGAGGCAGAGTCTTAGGTAGCTGAAGCTCTCCTGAACTCACTATGTAGCAAGTACTAGCCTGGAACTCAGGAGCCTCTGGCCTCCATTCCACAAATGCTGGAATTAAGGTGTGTGACATGTGACTCTATTGTCTGTTCTTTGATTGATGGTAGTCCTACATTCACCATTCCACCAAAATGCGGGATGAATTCACAATGTGTCCCATCATTGTGTCCCATGTAATCTTCCCAGCCCAACTGTCCACGGGAAGTAAACTGATTTTAGCATAAGGCCTCAGTCTCTGCAAGGTTCCCAGTTTCCTGTAACTGATCCAGGGGGTCTGACGCCCTCTTCAGTCCTCCAAGGGTACTACACTGTCGAATTATCTCGGGTCAAGAAAAAACCAGGCTAGCTAAAAGTTGGACCAATTATATTTTTCTTTATTATAAGGAGCAAACTCACGAAACAGGAACGAGAAGTCCAAGCTCAGCTGTGTAGCACGGGAACCAGAGAGAGAAAGAAAAAAAAAAAAAAAAACCTTAATTGGGCCGCCCCAGGTACCCAAAGGTCATGCCTTAACCTGATCCCACCCTTAAAGGTCATTGGCTGGTGCACACACACATGACGTGCGCACACATAACTGGGGGGCAAGACACATTTTTTAAAAATTAGCTTGATTGTTCACATTCCACACAATTTTAGGCAGCCTGAAGCTGCAGAAATAATCTAGACTTGAGCCTGGGTGCAACACTTGCTATCTACGAAACTTAAGTAACTTCCACTCCAAGTGGGGCTGACAGTGCGTACCCAAGATTATCCTACAGGGTATTTTATAGTAAGATGTGGTTGTGCATACCCAGCTAGAGACATGTCCTGCCTCTCTAACGTTAATAGTTAATAACGTTAATACTCTGTAATAGGGGTGGGGTTGTTTGTTTTGGGACAGGCTCTCACCGTGTAACCTAGGAGCTTGGGAACAGGCTGGCCAGGAACCTAGAGTTCTGTATGTTTCTGTGTCCAGAATGCTGAGATTAAATGCATATGTCATTACACCCAGCAGGTGGATATCTGAGATGGTCTCATTATGTAGTCCAGGCTGGCCTGGAACCCACTCTGCAGCCATGCTGGCTTCAGACTTGGAGCCAGTGCCTCGGCCTCCAGAGCGGCGGGACTGCAGGCACCACACACTCAGCATTAAATTGAAAACGTCTGAAGAGCAAGCTTCATGCTCAATCCCTCTGTGAGCTCAGCAAATAAAAGAGCGATACAGGGCTGGAGGATGGATCATGTCACTTCTTCCCCTCTTTACATACAGTCTACTCCCAGATTATTTCTAGCCAGAAACATCAGCCATCTCCTAGTGGGTTTCCTCCTCTCCCTCCCTCTTAGCCACAACCTTCCCTCCCCCTCCTCCACCTGTTAGTCACTCATTCAACCCCTAGCTCCCTCCCGCGTCTTCTACACTTACTGTTCCACCTCCCTTGGCCACCCCAGTCCCCTCTTCACGCGGTTGGTGCCTGTACCCTGCCTCGCTCCCTCCCAGGTGCCCTCCCAGAAGCTTCCAGACACTCCAGCCCTAGACATGGGATGGCTGCCTCCGGACTCGGGAGGGGGAGGGAATGTCCGCCCCCACAGAGATGGCAGGATAGAATAACAGGAAGTTGCCTCCCGTTCCCTCTACAGCTGGAATGGTAACAGCTGCTACCAAAGTCCAGAAAACAAAAGGCTCAGAAGGAAAACTGGAAACAGAGAGAATCTGGAGCGACCATGCTCAAACCAGGGGTTACACAGGAAGGCGGGGAGGGGCAGGGGTGTGGATTTCAGCCTATGTCTCCCCCTCCTTTCTACCAGAGCCCCACCTCTTAACTGTTCTACACTTGCATGTCACTCTAACGCTGAATTTTTGCAAACTAGCCTCAGGGGCTGGAGAAACAGCTCAGGGTTAAGAGCACCGAATGCTCTTCCAGAGAACCAGGGTTCAATCTCCAGAACCATCTGTGGGCGCACGACCTTCTGTAACTCCAGTCCAAGGGGGTCCAACACCCTCTTCTAGCCTCTGCAGCCACTACACACACGGTGCACAGAGACATGCACCCAGGCAAAACCACCATACACGTAGAATAAAAATAATAAAAAGTTGGCCTGCTAATTAACATGGAAGCCACTGGCCTCTGTGTATGCTGGGAAAACACCAATCAGGACACTGCCACAGAAGAAAACAGGATGGTGAGGGACTCATCGCTGGCTTATGGGAATATCCCTGCGTGACATCATCTCTGGCACGGGAGCGCCCCCGTATGATGCCTGTGGATCCACACTAACTCTGTAGGTCACATGACTATCTCCTACCTAGTCACTCCAACGCTGAGCCTCACGAACTTTGCCAGGTACTGTCATTATGTTGGGGATACTACCAGAAGAGACTCTAGGGAAGGCAAAAGAAAGGGTAAAGTCGGATCCTACGGGAACTTCCTGTTGGAAGAAGCCCTTCTACGGCAGGCAGCGGCATTGCCCACAGGGGGAGGAACACAGAAGCCAGGAAAGCGACCACTGTGAGGATCTTCATCCGCTGCACCAGAACCTCATTTTCACACTTTCCTCCCCAAAAGCCCCTGCCGTGTGACCTCCAGTAACCCGAAACTGTCCATGAGATGAGTGTTCTGGTTTTTTGTAAAGATTTATTTTATGTAGGCTTGCACCTGCTGAAGTTAGAGTGCCCTCAGAGGCCAGGAGAGGGGATGGGATCTCTGAACTGGAGTTCCGGGTGATCCTGAGTCTCCTTGTAAGTTCCAGGAACCAAACCCAGGTCCTCTGTGTTCAGGTGGAAGTTCCATCCTGCTCTGCAGGAGTAGCAAGCGCTCTTACCCAGAGCCTCAGGCCGTCAGTGCTGGGCTGACATACAGAACAACAAGGCTTAAGCAGGATTTGAAGTGTAGGTTACTACAACACCCAGACCAACCTAGAACCCCACTGAGACTTCTCTCCAGCCACCTAGAACGAAGTCATTCAAAAAAACCACTGAATAAATGCCTCTTCTTCCTATCCTGCTGTGGACAAGGTCTTAGAAGTTCAGTAACAACCTGACCAAACTGTCCCCAGAGGGTTTTGGATCCCCAGCTGTTTTCAATCACATAGCCAACCTGCAGTACACCAGACAGGCAGTGAAAAACCATGAGTCAAAACCAAATAAAGCAAGTTTGGTTTTAGAATTCCAAACAAGTGCCGTTGTTCCATCTGCCCATTAGTATGGCATTTGGTGACAGCACATGGAGTAGGAGGGCCTTCTGTCTATGTGTTACTTTCATTGGTCAAATACAGAAACTGCCTTGGCTTTTGATAGGGCAGCAGCTTAGATAGGCGGAGTAGACAGAACAGAATGCTGGGAGAAGGAAGGCGGAGGTGGAACCACCATGAAGCTGCCAGGTCAGACATGCTGAATCTTTCCTGATAAGCCACGATATTGTGGTGACATACAGATTGTTAGAAATGGGTTGAATCAATATGTAAGAGTTAGCCAGTAAGAAGCTAGAACTAATGGGCCAGGCAGTGTTTAAATGAATACAGTTTCTGTGTAATTATTTTGGGTAAAGCTAGCCAGGAGCCAGCCCGTGGCCCACTGCTCCTTTTACTACAAACACAGACACCATCTTAATTGAGACGCTATTTAGCTCGCACTGTGAACATAGCTTGTGAATCCAGCCCCTGTTTCCCATAGAATCAGGTCAGTGATACTAAAATAATTTTATTATTTCTTAGCAGCCTACGGCTATTCTCTAGTCATCCATCTGCCAGATAAATCTGAAAACCTAGGCACATTCAATTTAACCGTTATTCATTCGCTTCTAAGTTGAAGGAGGCATTCTTAATTAAAAATAAGAATCACCTCCTTTCACAGCCTTTGATTAATGATAAGATTCAGCAAATCCCATTAAGTCATCCTACTACAAACTTAATTAAATTACTTTTAATTAAATAGTAGATACTGTGTGCATCTATAATCTCAACCACTCCAGAGACTGAGGCAGGAGGATTGCTAAAGTCCTGGAACCTGAGTCCAACTTGGGCAACACAACAAAACCCTCTCTGAAAGTGCTGGCTAACTGGGTTATTCTGAGGAGACCCCCTGGATAGACCAGGATAGATCCCCCTGGATAAACCCCCCAGCTTTTCAATACCTAGGTGGATTCCTGTTTCTCATCTATAGGAGCGATCTCACAGCCTTCATCCCCAGCAGGCCAAGCCTTTCCCAAGCCATCAGGCCTTTGTAGGGATCACAGGTCATGCTCATCTTTCCGCTTAACACATCCTATGCAGAGACCTCTACAGATCTCAGGAACAACGGACAGCATTCAACAATGACAGAGCGTTCTCACGACTGCCCTTAGATTTTTCACTCACCATAGAATTAAGTGAAGCTCCTTGTATTTCATGGTTCACTGCTAATCAAAATGTCTCCCGCCTGACACTCCAGGACACCTCATTTCCTGGCCCAGGGCCACCTGGGATTCCCACCATGCTCACCTGTGATCCTGGACAATCATTAATCCACTGGCCCTTATTTAGTCTCTCTGAGGATTTAATCAGAATTTGTCTACTAAATCAGAATCTACACTTCTGAACGACCTGTTAACTTCAATTCAGAAACGGCTAAGAAGACGGAGGGGAAAGAATTTTTGTGAAAAGCAGATGTAGGAGGAGAGCGGCCACCCCTGGTTTGAAAAATTGCTTTCATGGATGGGATCTTCCCAGCAAGTTGAGACTGTTACTGATCAAAAAGGAATCTCAGGCTGGAGAGCGAATCTCTCAGATCCTGTAACTTGCCAGCCATGTTTGCTGTCTCCTCCAGATACTGCTTTTGGAAAAGTCTTTCCTTGGAGGGATGTGGATTCCGCAGCATCCGCTGCCAGGTAATTAGTGTTGTGGTCTGTTAAACTCGCCAGGGGACTAAGGGAGCCGGGAGGGAGTGTCACAGCTGCTACTTAAGTGTGCCTCTCTTTTCCACGCTTTAAGGCGCCGTGCTTCTCATTCACCTTGGGTCATTCCCATGTACCCCTCTGTTGCTTGAACACACACTGAGATATAATGTAATAACCACAGACATGCCTTTCATATTATAAGTCACCATTTCTGGAGAGGCAGAAAAAAAAATCATCACCCATTCCTGAATTTTAACCAAGTGTAAAAGTCAGCACTTGTCCTTTGGTAAAGCTCAAGTGTGCAGCCTGAGCTGTGAGGCCTACATCACTCAAAACCTTGGACCTCGGCTTCTCCATCTGTAAATGAGATGTCAGGTGTGAGCAAGGTAGCATACACTAAAGGCGTATGAGCTGATGGGAGCTGTGACCCCACCTTCCTTCTAGCAGTCTGAAGTGGGTCGTTATAAAGGATCCCTCGGGAGACATGCAAACAATATCTTACAGACGTACCTGAAAATATAATGACAGTAAAAATGATAATGGTGGTTTTTATTTTTGAGAGAGAGATAGGGTCTCACTGGGCTGCCCTCGCTGACCTGGTGTAGACTAGGCTGACCTTGAACTCAGAGAGACCTACCTGCCTCTGACTCCGGAATAGGAGTTAGGCACCACCACACCTGCCCCTGTCATGTTTTCCTTACCCTACCACCCTTTTAAGAAATTATTTTCACATGTATTTATTTGTGTGTGGCGGTCAGAGAACAACCTGTGGGCGTCAGTTCTTTCCTTCCACCATGTTGGTTCTGGAGATGAAACTTGGGTCGCTGAGCTTGGCAGCAAGCGCCCTTACCCAGCGAGCCATCTTCCTGTCAGGCCGCATGTGATTCTCATCTGACTCAGACAGCTGATCTATCAGAAAAGCGGGAGAGCAAGCAGGGGGTCTCAGAAGTCCAGACTGGATCCTCACTAACTGGCCCAATCAAGTTTTCTCAGTGGCAGTGGGTGTGAGATCCAGACACTCGAGTAGCAGAGCGGCAGAGGCAGAGACACCAAAACAAGCATCGGACTGGCCCACAAGTAGGCAGGAGTAGGCAGAGATAGAAAAGGAGATCAAAATAGAGTGGTCAGTGACTGAAAGGAGGTCTGCGATCCCACATAGAATACAGGGGTGACCATAAGCCACGAGGCAACAGATACCACGGAAGTGACAATACAGGGGTGGTGGTTGTAAGCCACGAGGCAACAGATGCCACGGGAGTGACAATGCAGGGGTGGTGGTCGTAAGCCACGAGGCAACAGATGCCACGGGAGTGACAATGCAGGGGTGGTGGTCGTAAGCCACGAGGCAACAGATGCCACGGGAGTGATAGTAGCACCTGTAGAAACAGCTGCAATTATAACAACATTAACAACAGGCATAATGGTAAAAGTAAATTACCATTGCTGCAGTAAAAATACGCAGCAATTTTCAATCTCTTCACATAGTAACATGATTTCTGCAATGCCTGTCCTATTTCCTAAACAGGTAAAGTAAGCTGCAGACAACTCACGTGTTTTCCTGAGGTACAAAATGACACCTGATTGCACCTAGTTTTGTGCTGGTGCCCGCAAAGAGAAAGGCTGTGACGTAGACAATGAGTACACAGAGGGGCTGGGGAAGCTTGCACTGTGCTCCAGTTCCCGTGAGCCTCGGAGGCTCAGCACCTTCCTACGGTTCTCTCACCCCTCCAGTTGTCTCCTCCCTGGGGCTCTATCAGCTGGGATAATCTGAAGTCCTTGAAAGAGCGTCTCTGACCCACGTCTCTAACGAGGCGAACATGTGGGAGTGTTTCACGTCTCCCAAGAGCCACAGACTGGACAGAGCCCAGGATTTCTATTCTGAACTGATGAGAAAATTCTTAAGACACTGGTGACCAAGGCCTTTGGTTTCTAATCTTGTGTCCTGGTGACATTGTTTTGGATCCGTCTTATTCTGTTTTGGGGTCTGTTTTGTTGGACACTATAGGAGTTCAGAGTGTGAACCACAACAAGTGATTATCACTGCATATTAATTAACTGCCATTATATTAATTACATGGCCCTGCTCTACCTCAGTCTTTCCCTCGGCGGCTGGAGCAAAGGAACTGTGATTACAGGCCTAGCGAACAAAGACCGAGGGAAAAGGAGCCTAGATGTCATTTTATCTTTTCCCATAACCTCCCACACCAGCAGCCGGGGCACTAGGGTCTCGAGGGCGTTGAGATTAGAGTGAGAACAAACTCCCGGCTTATCTTACTACCGTTTATCTCACTATAATAAAACTCTCTCCAACAACCTTGCTTTGCTTTTATGAAGTACATTTAGGAAAGGGACCACCGAGAAAATGCTGCTTTCTTAGAAAGCTATTTACAATGTTCTGTGCTTTTCTGTCAATCAAAGGATGTAAGTCCTTCCTCCTGTGAGGTAGGAAAGGACTTGACAGTAGCTTAGCCCATCCTGAGAGAGTCTGAATTGCTAGTGGGTTGCAAGGAACCTCCATGAAATCGGCTAAGATGCCGGGGAAGGTTTAGTTAAGCCTTTATGTCTTACACTAAAAATTATTTCTATGTCATATTACCCTCTAGAAAGAATTTGTGTTGGTGATCTTATTCTAATATCCAACCCACTAGCTTCTAAACAAGTTTAGAAAGCAATAAATATTAATTTTCCTTGTCCAAAATGCCACTCAGAGCCCCCCCCATCTCTTCACCTCCTTAGGCGTAGTCGTTTCCCGAGCCTAATATAGTTGTCCTGCCCTATTTTAAGCCCCAGGGCTGTGTTTGGTTCTCTTCTAAAGCTTTATTTATTTATAGAATAAAGGAGTCATATGTGTGGAAATAATAACACCTTTGTCAGAAAGCGCCAGATCCAAAGCCCACTTTAACTGGAGCATACTTCCTGTGTGGTAGGCAAAAGTCAGAGAGGAGGAGGAAAAATCGCTGCTTCTCCTGCAGCACAGACCCCCAGACAAGAAGTGAGCACTTCAGGAAGCATTGGCTCTGTTTGACCCAGCAGAATCATCGGCCCCACCTTTCCTTACCCTTGGACCCCATCTCACCCACCCTTCCACATCCTGCTAACCAAGGGCTCCCTGTCCATTCTTCCTTGGGATCCTGGGACTTGACCCAGGTAAGACAATTCATGAGAAACTTTGAATAGCCTGCTTGGTCACCTTTTCATGTTCTCTGGTGGCTTATCTACAATCTCATTTAATCAACCCTGAAAGTAAGTGGCATCATTACCACCACTTTCGGGATGCTGCAACTGAGGCCTCGGAGCAGAACCAGCTTTGTGAGCAGGTGAAGTGTGCCGCCAGCTGGGAACACCACCACCCAGCAGCTTAGAGGGCTTCCCACATGGGGTGATATTCTGCAATTCTGTCTTAACATTTGTGTGCTGACCTGGAACGTACGATGTAGCCTAAGTCGGCCTCAAACTCTAAGCAATTCTTGGACTTAGAGTTCTGCAATGCTGGAATTATGATTATAAGCCACCGCACCTGCTTGTCTTGAAACTCCTAATAGCTTTTTAACAAGACACGTCACACTGGAGCCTGCAAGCCATGCCACTTGTCCTGCCTAGAAGGGTTGGGTAACTTTCCCCAGGTCGGCCAACCACATACTCTGCCCGGCCCCAGTAAACTTCACTGAGTGGATGTTGCGCAACGGAATCCGTCTCTCACCTATCTAGGGACTTGAAACCCAAGGTCAAGGAGGTTTGATGTCTTCAGACACCTCCCTGACCGACCTGTGGTCGGCTGCCCTATCTATGTGTCTTCACATATTCTTTGGGATTGGGCCCGCAATAATGTCCTCTGTTTAGCACAATTACCCCCTTTACAATAGCCCATCTCCAAAAACAGTCACGTTCCAGACACTAGGGTGAGGGTTTCTAGGGCTGCCTGTAGCAGCCAGTAAGCAAGGAGCCTCTAGATTGTCCCGGTGTTTGTTCGCAGTAAACCCCGTGTGAGGAGAAAGCTTTTATTTCCAGAGTAGAAAGGAAGGTACACAGAGATCTGCTCTTGCCGTCTTGATACAAGATACAGGCAAAGCTTGGGTCTAACCATGAGGTGATGGAGACCCCAGTGCCGAATCTACCCTGGGGCATCTACAGCACAACCCGCCTGCAAGGATGCGGAGGACGCTGCTCTGCAATTACAGGTTCGTTGTCTGCCTCTGGAAAACACTGATTCGAGCAGGGGGGCGGGGGTCGGGGGAGGGAACGACGCTATTACATTTTTACTCACGAGCTACAAAAGGACACCTCTGTGGACCGAATCCCACAAGCTGTGGTCTAGTGTCTTTGTCTCTCGTTCAGCTGGCTCCAAGGCTGCAAGCAGGGAACAGCGAGGAGTTTGCTGAGGCAGCCGAGGATTAAGGCGGCTCTTGGAAATGATAAGACGGGAAATGCATTCTCAGTCTGGACGTGGACAGTGCTTTAATGCGGAGAGATCTGACGTCTGGACTGCAATCTGGGAATGTTCCTGTTCGGAGAGGCAAGGAGGGAAGGGAGGGATATGGCTTCTTCTTTGGAAGTGTCCTTGAGTGACAGGTGCTTTTCCCACACATGCAGGGAACTGAACGAGTGACAAAGAGATGCGGAACACACTGGCCTACCTGACTGTGACATTTTGGGCAAATTACTTCAGTTCTTCAGACCTCCATTTCTTTTTAGCACCCTATGCTTCCTAGTTCTGCCCTGCCATTCAAATTCAGGATCAGGGACGGTAATAGATGTTCTTCCTTAAAATATTTATTTATTTATTTATTTAATTTATTTATTTATTATGTATACAGTATTCTGTCTGCATGTATGCCCATAGGTCGGAAGAGGGCATTAGATCTTATTACAGATAGCTGTGATCCACCATGTGGTTGCTGGGAATTGAACTTAGGACCAGTGCCCTTAGCCACTGAGCCATCTCCCCAGCCCGTAAGTGTTCTTTATACACAAAGACATGGCATAGAATTTTCATTTATGCTTGCTTCTTAATTGTTGTAATGTGCTCTTTTGTAATTTACCATTGCGAAAATTTTTTCCTGGGAGCTAGAAGGTTGGCTCAGCATTTCAAAGTACATACTGCTCTTGAGGGAATCTTGGGTTAAGTTCCCAGAACCCACAAGGAGGCTCACAAACACCGTTAACTCTGGTTCTGTGAATTTGTTTCCCTCTTCTGGCCTCCATGGGTACTGCATGCATGAGGTGCATATACATACACGCAGGCAATCACTCAAACATGTAATTTTTAAAATTTCTTTTACAATTAAAAAAATCATGCTTTAGTGGGGGAAACCAGACTACCTATTCTTTGATTGATCCATAAATGTCACCAATGAGGAATAGGTGGGGTTTGTCCACTTCAAGAGATAATGCCCTGAAAAGGATCCAATACCATTTAGCTAAATATATAAATATATATACCATCTTAGTGTAGCCAAAGCCGCATAATCTGAATCCAATCATGCAGAAACACCAAGCAAGCTCACATGGAAGGGCATTGTAAATAACTAGGTCACTCTTAAAATGTCAGGTGCAGGCACAACAAGGACTGAGGAAGTTAGACACACACACCCAGATGAAAAGAGCATTGCAGCTACATTCAGTCTGTGCGGACTGGAAAAAACTTCAAAGACAGGACAAGGCTATAGCACATGGGAATGTGATACTGAACTTGCTCCTATATGGAAGAAAATTCTATACAGGGCAGACAAATGATCAAGCGATCCAGATAGTAGAGTAATATGTCAACATCAAATTTCTCCTGTTTCATAATTATACTGTTGATCTATACAAAATATCTTTGTTCCTGGGGTGTGCATATTTCAACTATAATGGGAAGAAAGGTGGGGCATATACTTTCAAATGAAGAAAGTAAGTCTACTGAGAAGCACAAATGAAGAGATAAACTGTGGCAGAGTGTATATGTGAATTCCTCATTTTATTTTTTGCGAATTTTCTGTTCAATATTTACTTAAAAAGAAACAAAAGTGTGCATGTGAGCGCAGTGGCCGCAGAGAGGAGACGAGGGCAGCAGATTCTCCTGGAGAGGGAGTTCCAGATGGATGTGAGCTGCCTGGTGGGTGATGGGCACCAAGCCCACGCCCTTGACCAGATCAGCAAGTGCTGTGAACCGCTAAGCTTTGAGAAATAACACGTCTCATTGCATACAGTTTTCCTATGGAGAAAGAAATCAGTTGGAGTACCACCACGTGGGGCTACTGTAAACTGTCCCTGTCTCCTCTGCCTCTCTTTATGTCTCTGTGAAAAGAAAAAGAAACAGAAAACTGGACACTAACGACTGACTTCCTTGACATAACTGGCCATTTATTTTCCCAGGGGTCTTAGAGTGCCTGGGAAATAGGACTTCCCTGTGGGTGTGTGGGTGGTACTCAGAAGGGAGCGATAAAGAGGATGTTGGGAATGGGGTTCAGACAATGGACACCTTAAGGCATGATGTCAACAGCAGTGCAGGCGTCAGGTGATCTCACAGTTGTTGCTGGTGCCTGGGTGACCCTTCAGAAACATGCCCTGCCTTGGTCACGCAGACAATTCCCACAGAAGGGGACCGTATCAGCTATTTTTCTCATAGCTGTAACCAAATACCCAAGGGGAAAGGGAGGGAGGATTTGTTTTGGCTTACAGTTTGAGGGGATACAGTCCATCAAGGTGCGGAAGGCGTGGCAGCCGGAACAGAAAGCAACTGGCTGGTCACATTGCCTCTACAGCCAGGAAACAGAAGAGGGTAAATACTGGTGCTCAGCTCACTTCACGCCCCCTCCTTTATTCCATTTAGGTTGCAGTCCCTTGGATGGTGCCACCTGCATTTGTGATGGTTCTTTTCCTCATCTTCCCCTCTGCAACACTCCCTCAGACACACCCAGAGGTGCACTCAGTCTCCTCGTCAGGTTGACACTGGTGATCCATCTCAGAGGGACCCAGGGTGAGGCAGCCCCTCGACCAAGAGCAAGGAGGGGACAAGCCTAACTCTGCAGTCAACACGCTTGGCAACCGGGCAGGGCACTGCCAGGACCTTCCTCCACAGGTAGAGATGAGAGGACTCCACCCCACACACAGCTGGAGGCAGAGCATGACCATCACCTAATTTTGCATCCAAGTTCAAAGCTCTTAACACTACAGCACACTTCCACCACTCAGAAAGCATGACACACAGAGATTGTGAAGACTCATCTCTCCTCATATTCATACAGTGACTCAGACATTGTTTGCTAACAGCGTAGAGCATTTCTGGCCTCAGCAGACCATGGCATTAAAGGTTCTGAAATAAGACCCAACCCAACCAACTGAGACCAGCCAACTGCCCTGCCCCCATGCCCCAGTCACTCTCGATGTTCCCACGCTTCCGTTTTCCTCTCTCCACATAAATGAATGTTCTGGCAGCCAGCTGTCCAGGGTGAAACTCATGCAGACAAACTGAAAGTAAAGGATAGCATTTGCATTTCTCAAGGAACAAAATTCTCAGCTTTGTCAAAACCCCAAGAAAAAGCTCATCATAGAAGTTACTGAGATGCTAACTTATCCTTTAAGACAATCTTCTTAAAACTGTACTTTGTTATTTATTCTATATGGTCATCACAAGACTGTGAGCTACTTAACCTCAAAACGTCCCTTTAGGACTTACAAGAGAATCATCTGGTATAGTATCCAGTCGTAAGAATGGACCTGAGAATTATAAAATACTACACCAGTTTCTGTCTACAATCTGGTCTGAACAGGCCCTTTATCTGCAAACAAGCTTTTACCCATGACTTTAAAAAAAAATACATCACAACACCCTGTGAGTGCTCACTGTCCCCAGAGGTCGTGACACTTGGTGTGTGTCCTGGGAATTCCCTCTAGTTCCCAGCAGGCCCTCCCAGCCTCTCTAAGAAGTTAGTTGCCTCCTGATTCGTTTTGTGAGCCTCATGACTAATCTGTAATCCAGTTAGCTTTTGTCTGTAACAGCATGGTAGCAATTTAAACCCTGGATCATAAGAGTTGTCTGGGGGAATTTGTTAAAATAGGGACTTTGAAGGTTCAAGACTTTTGGAGGCAGAGCTAAGTAAATGTGTAACCAAATGCTTCTATCTGCAATTCTGTTGATAGCTAGTTCCAGAACAAACCAACTGCATTTCCAACAACCAACGGGTTTATGGCCATAGAATACCAGCATAAGAGTGATAGTTGGAGCTTTGAGACGGTTCAGGTGGTAAAAGCATCTGCCACACCACATGCCTGATAACCTGGATGAGAGATGTGACCCAGCACTCCTTCATCAAGATGGGTAACGGAGGCAGGGGAGTGGTCAGAGGCTTGCAGGCCAGCTACTAGCTACTTTCAGTACACACAGCAGCAGAAACCATGAGAAATACTGCAACAACAAGGTGGAAGAGAAACAACTCCCAGTCACCCTCTGCCCTTTACATGCATGCTGCAGCATGTGCATGCTCACACATTCACACATACACACACCTGCACACATACACACATGCACACACAATATATACTCTCATACACTCATATACACATACACACACTCACATATATACACACATACACATGCACACATACACACACCTACCTGCACACACACCTGCACACACACTCACATATACACAAACACACATATACACACTTGCATACACACACACACAAAAAAAAAACAATTGTTGGAGTTTTCCAAGACTGTGTGCACATTGTAAACCCATGCAAGTAGAAACAGACTGGATTTTGCAGCAGGGATCCAAATGTACATGCGTACCTTCATACGTACATGTATGTACCTTCATACATCCATACATATGTACACGTCCATGTGAATGGTGACAGCACAGATATAAGGAACAGTAGCTCAGTTGGGGGAATTTGTATGATCCTGGGATTGCTGCAATGTGAAGTCAAAAATTTACAGATGGGATTGCAAGTTATGCCAAAGATAACAGACCAAGCATGGTAATACACATCTGTGATCCCTGTGCAGGAGGTTCAGAGGCAGGAGGATTGCTGCAAGTTTAACACCAACCTGATCTACCAGGGCTGCATAGTGAAATCTTGTTTCAAAATACAACAACAAACAAATAACTTCAAACAAACGCACCAGAGAAGCAATTTCCAACTTGAATTACGTTTCTTTTTTCCAGGATGACTTCCTCTTCCCTGTCGTAAAAACGCCCATGGCTCAGCTCAGGTGTCAGGACGGGGCCCACACTGCACAGCCCTCTCTGCCCGTCCCTCTTCATCTGTCATACAACCAAACACACGCCATCTGTCCCACCATGTCTACCTCGCCATCACTGGGTCCCAGGCTGGGCTCTGACTTTGTATGAAGTTGAGAGTGCGTCTCATCTTCTGGTTCTCCTGCCCCACCTCCGAAGTGCTAGGATCACAGACACACCACCACATGTGGTTTAACGTGGTGCTAAAGACTAAAGTCAGGGCTTTACCCACTGAGCCAATTCCCTGCCCTTTAACCAGCCCACTCCAGGTACAGTTCCACCAGGCTTGCACAGCTCAGTTAAAACTGCTTCTCATGGTAAGAACAAAGCAGTTCCACATTACCTGTGATTGGGGATAAAACATCTAACTTCCCTACTTCCCTACCTCACTGAGAATTCTTTTGATTGTAAACAACAGAACTAGATCTGGCTGGTTTAAGCAGAAAAATAAAATGGATTTGCACGTGCGTGCACACACACACACACAAATTCCAAACATCTCAATTCTTTGCATAAATTTTCTTAAAATTCTCAGAGATATCTGATATAACACACTGACACCTTGCGTGTGTGTATGTATATGTGCGTATGTGTGCATATGTGTGTATGTGTGTGTGACTGAGCATGTCTGCATGCAAGTATGTATATATGTGTTCATGATTACGCTCATGGGTGTGCGTGCCTGCGCATGCTGCCTCACAGAAAGGCAGGAGCAGTGTCGGAGGGCCTTAGTATCTGTCTTTGTAAGAAAAGATAGATCTTTCAAAGGTTGTCAAGGGGAAGGATGAACATTGAGAAAAATCAAGATATGCTCACTACTGCTCTGGAGCCCCAATCCACAGAAGGAATTCTTCCTTCTTGCATACCTCAGAAGTCAAAACAGGGACAGGAGGAGCAATGGGGAGCTAGTACGTTCGTGATTGTCCCTAAGTGCTCAAGATGGGAAGTGATTAAAGCCATCACTGTGAGAGCTGGGCCTCCCGGCACACATAGGGTCCCAGGAACTGGGAGACTGTGGCAAGTGATGGTGAATTTGAGACTAGCCTCTACTACAGAGCCAGGGAGGTTGTGTTTAACTAGTGAAATCCTTTTCACTTTTTCTGCGATCAACTGAATATTATATAATAACAAAATCCTTTAAAAATACTGGATGGCGTCTTTTGAAAAATAAGCCAACCACTACAGCATAAGAACATGTAAAATTTATTGGAGAGGAAGAGAGCCGGCATCAGTAACTTCGGGTCTTTAGGATGGTAACAAGGCCTCCGCTTCCAAATTCAGGAAAGGTGCCATCATCTCCCGGAGCTCCCACATGGTGCGGTGTCCCAGCACACTGGGCAGCACCCTTTCGAAGAGAAATGTGGCGTCCACGAACAGTATGTAACACGACAGGCCAGTGATGGTGACCACATAGACCATGACGAAGAGCTTCAGAGCCTGCTTCCTAAGGCAAAGCAGACACATGTGTTTAGACGCATTGAAGGTGCGGACCTGCCGTTCCCTCCGCTTCGCCCCGCCCCGGGGCAGGGATGGCGGGGTGGGGGGTTGGGGGGGGTCTCTGACCGATGACCACAGTCTGTAAAAGGAGGAAACCGCGCATGAGCCCACACGACCTCATTTGGTCGCTTTTGCTTTTTGTGTTAATGTACCCTTTATGGATACAGTTGGAGCCACATTCGTCTGTTTGATACCATAGGAGGGCTGCTTTTGACTGACTTTTAAAGATGTATTAATTTTCTGTCAACTGCAGTATTTCTTTTCAATGGTGCATGATCACCAAGCACATGACATCATACACAGTGGCATATAAAATTATACTGCACATTGCACGCTAGAGTGGATATAAAACAGCTTCTTACTGTGTTCACTGTGTCCCAATTGGCATTCCTCTAATGGACAATATCATTGCATGTGCTTTCATGTGGTCAGTGGCCATCTGTGCACCTTCTCTGGCTGTATTTTTTTCCTGGCATTATAAAAGTTCTTTATATGTCATAGAGACTAAATCCTTAATTCTCATAATTCTGGAAACGTTTTCTATATATATAAACACACACACACACAAACACACAAACACATATATATGTAGATATGTATGATGTGGGATTCCCCTCTATATGCTATGAATACTCTTGGTTAATAAAGAAAAGTGCTTTGGGCCTATAGCAGGGCAGAATAGAGGTAGGCAGGAAAAAATAAACTGAATGCTGGGAGAAGGAAGGCAGAGTTAGAGAGAAGCCATGTAGCCCCACTGGAGACAGACCCAGTAAGCCACAGTCTCGTGGAAATACACAGATTAATGGAGATGGGTTAAATTAAGATGTGAGAGCTAGCCAATAAGAAGCTAGAGCTAATAGCCCAAGCAGTGATTTAATTAATACAGTTTCTGTGTGGTTATTTTGGGTCTGAGGTACCAGGCGGTCAGGAAACAAACAAGCAACCTTCTACAACAAATTGGCGTGCCAACGTGCTCAACTAAATCCATTTAAAACCTGAGAAAGTTTAAAAAGGAATTCTAGACACAAAAGAAAACAAAGTTAATTATTTTCTCCAATGAGCTCTGTTTGCTAGAGAAGGTTTCCTGACTTCTCTAGCAAAAAAAAAAAAAAAAGAAAGAAAGAAACAAACAAACAAAAAACTGTGCAGTTTCAAAATGGCAGCTTCGTGGTTCACAAACACAAATGGCTCTGACTCTTTCAGGTGGTCTGGGTATGGAGCATTTAAATGGGGTTTGTGAGCAGAGTGTTACAACTTGCTTAATGGTGACATAGACCTGCTGCAACCTGACCCTGGATCTGGGGCAGAGAGAATGGCTCTCAGAGGTAGTGACCAGACTTCCTCCAACATGTTGGGCTGGACAGAGCCAAAAGGCAAAGCAACCTTAGTCATAGTAATGTCATTTAGCTTTTTAAGAAGCACTTCTGGTCAGAAAAGGATTACAGATATGCAATAAAGACAGATTCAGACATAAAATACCTCTAAATGAGACACACTGTATTTTAAAAAATGTATGTAGGCTTGGGAGAGAGAGGGAAAAAAAGTATAGACAGTTATAAAAGAAAGTAAATGGTTTTTAAAAAAACAAAACAAAGTCTTTAAAGAGACAGAGGACAGACAGTCATAGATTAAAGGAGTAAAGATAATAAAATAAATATTAAACTTGTAGAAAAAGTAATAAAGTAAAGAAAAATAAGCCACACAAAGATGGAATATACACAGAGAGTCTGGATTATGCATATTATTGTGTTTTCTTTGAATTTTTTGACTGTTAAAGAGCTACACAATGAGAGACATGTCACTGTAATTGCTGAGTTCAACCAACATAAAGTTATCTTGATTCCAAAACTTATTGGTTTGGAAAAGAAGTTCTTCTTTTGTTTCCACAGAAGATGAGAACCTGTGAATTAATTCCAGACTAATGTGGTTTGATGGACCAAGATCCCCTGAAAAGTTACCTTGAACACCCCTCAAAAAATTACTTCACCCAATAAATAGCAGGAAGAAGCTTGAACAGAACTACACCCATATTCCCAAATGTTGTCTATAAATGTTAGTTTACTTTTAAAGAGGAGTATGCTATAGAGGTTTGCATTGGAATGGATCTTGGTTTATTGATACAAATTTAAGGTCAATTTTGTTATATGTATATTTCTGCTCTTGTTTAAGGTATTGTGTTTGTGCAGCTCATTTAAAATGTAATGTATAATTAAGAAATACAGGTTAATAGACAGTCATCTATAATAGTCAAGCTTGTAGTCATGTTAGTTAGGTTTTCCAGATGTACGGAGATGTACTTCAGCTACATAGGTATTCTTCAAATCTTTCAAAGACTACAGAATATGGCATTTAAAATGTTTTAAGAAACTAAGACTTTTCATGACAATGAGACACAGCTGCTCCTGGCAGTACCAATTACTTCAAGAGGATGATGGGCATTGAAGAGGCTCCTTATGAAGTTTGTTAGCCATTTGGACAAGAACTGTTTTTGCCTGGACTGCTTGATGTTATGCTGTATAAACTGGACATGCAGGACCCACAGAGAGATGACTGCTGAACTTGCTTGAAGGTGAGATGATCCTTTAGGGGTTCCTGCTTCATGAAAGAGTCTGCCAGACATTCTGCAGGACACAGAGGGAAGTGGCCACAAAATGACAGTATAGGTGGAACCAGGCTTCTTTACAACAGCTCTGCATTGTATCAGCCCTAACGCCAACCTCTACACACACCAGCAGCTTCGGTGGTATCTTTTCCTCTTCCAGCCCTCAACCACAGCCTTCATGGCCACGGTTGAGCTCTTTGCTAACATTCATCTCTGGTTGCTTTCCATAGCCAAAAACTTGACCGTTTGGTCCTCCCATGCTAGAGCTGCACAAGCTGTGTGGTGCATTTGATTTGGGGCCCAGGGTCCTTTGGATTTTTCTTTCTTCTTTCTCTTTTCTTTTGGACCACTTATGAGTGACCACTCAGAGTGACCTCTAGCCTCTGGCTTCTGAGTCACCTAAACCAGAGCCAGTGAGGCTTTAACACCCTGCCTGCAGAGAAGAGATGTCTTCCTATAGGCTTTGCAGTGTTTGCTACCGTTTCACACCCAGCCTATAGAGAGAAGATGCTCTTCTACAGGCCCTGTAGTGTTTTTGCAGGTTTTCATGTTTTCAGCTATGATATATACCCTCAAACTATCAGTCACCCGTCTGTAAATGCTACACTGGTGTCCCACCGGATCTGCTTTTCCTCAAACTGTCCCTGCCACCACTACTGCAGCCAACAAGATCGGTCGGATCCACGAGGCAGCTGTTTTCAATTCTAGCCTTTGCTCCCTGCCGTGGCTTGTGGTGCAGCAGCTCAGGAACAGGGTGGATCACACCTCTAGGTTTCTTTTGTTAAAATTCCCATGGCTCAAAAAATAGTGACTTTTTCATTCAACATGTGACTGCTGCCATTTTGACTGGGGTCAGGTGACCTCACCACCATCTTAACTGATGACCAGATTGGGTGACCAAGTCCTACCATCTTTACTGAGGTATTCCTTTCCTGGTCCCCCTGTGCTGACTCTGTTGTATGTGTGCTTTGTGCAGTGGCATGCCTTTGGTAGGGTCCACCAAAGCATCCACTTCACCCAATTCCTGTTCACTCTGTGTGTGTGTATACATACATGTAACTTAAATGCACCTATGTTTACTGTTAAATGCTATAATTGTTTGTTCATTGTATCTCGTTCCAGACTACAAAGTAATATGTCTCATGTTTTAAACTGGTATGTACTTTTAAGTTTCTTACAAAAATACTTTATATTTAATCCAACACTGCTTTACCTGTTGAGAGCCAGTACAGTCAAGCTTGGAACCAGTTCTCCAGGCAGATTCTGTGCTGTAGTTATAACTCATCTATACCTGATAAACAGCCCTCAACTGCTCAGATATCTGGAGAATATGGCATTTAAATATTTAATTATTAGAAACTTTTCATAACAAAAGGAGACAGGTTGGCTCCTAGCAGCAGCACTCTACTTCCTCCAAAGACAGAAGACAAATGGGCACAGAACAATGTCCATCTGCAATTCGCTTCAGCTGCCAAGCGCTGACCACTGGGGAAAACTGCCTTTCATCTAAACTAAAGACTTCCAGATGTGGACAGAATCGTTGGAATTGACAGCCTAGCTACTCAGGTCAAGGTAGGTTTGTCTTCCTACAGATTTCTTAGTTCACAGGATCTTTTAGAGCCTGGCAGGACCTATGCTAAACAGCAAACGGCAAATACAACCTTCAGCTACCATGGAGGACCAAAGAGTAGCTCTAGATGCCAACCAAGTAAGTTCTCTGTCGTTTTTTAAGCAGTAACTCAAGTAAAATTTTATCCTTCTCAAAGATCTCTGATGCAGTTTGACAGCTGAGAGGTTTTGTCAGTTTAAGAGGACAACCTTACTAAACAAATTTTAGTAAAATACAAATACAAGTTGTTAAGGTGTCCACCTGCAAGTTATAAAGGTGTGAGGACAAGTGCACACTATCAGATTTCTCTTTCACGCTGCCTTCCATAGTCTTAAAGATACTTTTCATTATGCAAAAAAATCTGTCACAGTCATTCTGATATAAATGTATGTTTTCACAAACCCAAAAAGATTCTTGTAAGTACCAGGGAGCCGAATTAAAGGATCCACCTTAAACAGGTGAGATATACCCTTCTCAATTCCCTGGTCCTAATTTTTTTTCCTAAACTTAACTTTGTCCTCTGTTCTGCCAATACCCTTAACAGGTGTAAGAGACACCAGACATTTCCATACCACAAACACCAGACAGGAGCAAAGAGATCAGCTACCCCAGGATGTGACCAGCACCCAGCCTTCTCAGGTTCCTCTCACAAGACTATGCCAACAAATAAGCAGGAAGCAGTCTTGAGAATCTGTCGTGCCAATTCCTTTAACCTGTTATGCCTAACTTCCCACCTTTTCATTATAAAACAGAGATGGGAGTGTAATGGTCCCTTTAAGAGACAAGCCCCGCCCACTTTCTCCCCTGTCCACTGAGGCAAGCAGACCTTCCTTTGGCTTCTGGCCTGAGTCCTTTCCTTTCCCCCCTCTCTCCCTTCTCCCCACTTCCCCCCCCCCTTTGCTCTGTTTCTCTTTCTCTCTCTGCCTTTCTCTCTGCTCTTCCCCCTTCTCCCTTCCCTCCTTTCCCTTTCCCCTCCATAACCCACTAAATAAATACCCATTTTCTCTGCATGGCATGCCTCTGTCTCTCGCCTGCTACAGCTGAGGGTCCTCGTGGGACTCGCTGCCCTGTCACTCCCTGCCTGGGACCAGTGCCTTCGTGGTCCACATGGTCTCCTGCCCGCTGCTACCACTCGGAGACCTGCAGCATTTAACTTTTACCATAACAGGTATCACACACATCTATACCCTCCAGAGAGGGAACCCACAACAGACCATGTCCAACTTCGTGAACGAGTGAGGTTTTTGGGGGGGTATTTACAGGATTATGGGTGAGGAGTTACCTGCAGGAGCAGAAAGGACTCAAGACAGCTGCATCAACCAATGCCCACCCCAGCACAGGGGACAACTCACAACGCTGGGAGCCTGAAGCCCACTTCGCAGCCTTGCAGGCAGCTCAATAAGTTAGAGAGTGAGCTTTTTAGGTGCCTCCATTGTTCGAAATCTCTTGCTAGCTCCTGGCTAGTTTCTGCCTCCTCCAGACAACTGCTCTGGTCTGAGTCTTTCTTGCAGCCGGACTTCTTTCCATATGAGGGCTGGAGAGGGGGGGGATCTCTGAGTTTTTATTGTTTACCCTGGCAAAAAGGGGCCTGGTGAATCTCGTCAGTTTCAGGGACTTCCTGAAACTATTTTGAGTTGTTCACCTTCTTGCAGAAGGAGCTTCCTGCAGGATGGAATGTTTTCTTCTTGGAGGAAACTGTTACACCATTCCTCAGTGCGGAAATTCCAGACTAGGTGGCCCTGAGCTTCAGGGACAGTCTCCTGTCCTCACCTCCCATCTTTCTGTGGGAATGCTGGTTGCAGATGCATGCCCTGAAACTGGCTTGTTCTGTGGGTTCTGAAGTCCTCACGCTTCAGTGACAAGCACTTCTACCCTCCCGTCTCCTTGGCCCCGGTTCTTGACAATTTTCCCACCTATTGACTCTGTGGAGGAGAATGTTTTCTGAGGTCATTACCATTTTCGCTGTCATCACTCCTTATTTGGCATTTCCTGGGTGTGGTGTGTGTCCCAGAATGACAAAGACAAGATCCCGGTTTCATAGTTCACAGAGTGTTAAGAAGAAACAGAACTGAAACAATTGAGCTGCAGTATGATGTTGGAGCCGTGACCCAATGATGTGCAAGGACAGAGGCTGTCACAACCAGACAACAAAAAGATGACTCAGAACTGAAGGGACACTGGCCCACTCAAGCATGTGGCTCTGGCAGACCTTGCCCTTCTCCCAGTTCCTTCTGCCTTGCTAAAAACCACTAGCTTACATTCCTAAAGCTAACCACCAAAGTCTATTCCCTTGTTTGGCCACTTCCTCCTCCTGAGGCTGACTACCAAAGTCCAGCAATCAAAAGCCCCCTTTGGTTCACCTAACGAACATGCCCAATTAAAACTAAACACCTCATGCTAACCCAGGGTTTTCCCCGTTTGCCTTTATAAACTGCCATTTGTCTGTGTATCATATCTGTCCCCCTCTATCCAGAGGCGGGACAAATAAACACCCCTTCCTCTTTCCCTTCTCCCTCATCCTCTGTCTCCTGTACCACTGCATCCTAGCCCATTCTAACACAGACCTCCCCTTTCCGCCTCTTAAAAATGACAGTCATTTGCTGCTGTTTTTCTGCCTGAGTCTGAAAGCAGTCACTTTTTTTTTTTTTCAGTTTTTTCCCCACTTAAAAAAGGATCTCTGTGAAAACGGGTGTTTGGGTGTGGTTTGTGCCTAATCTGGGGTCTGGGAGGAAGCCCCCACCGTGCAGGGATCGCTTTCAAAAACAACAACTGGAAATCGCTCCAGAAGGCAGGGTGCTGAGGGCTCTGTCTGAGTGGGTGGCTGGAAATGAAGGGCGGGAGGTCTTTTCTGGAAGAAAGGACTATTTCTCCAAGATGTTGTGTCGGCGCTGTAGAAGGAGCGCTGTAGAAGGATTCAGGACTCAGGAACTGGGCGAGGATGGTGGTCCACACCCCTAATCCCAGCACTGAGCCCCAGACAATCTTGTCAAGGCCATCCTGAGCTACACGGGGAGCCCCTGTCTCAAAAGAGAAGTTTCGACCTTTTCCATGAGCATGTCTCCAGTACTGCATAAGGAAGAGGCTCCCCAGCATATACCCAGAGAACTCCATCTCCCACCCCGGAGCTACATGCATATCCATGTTCGTTGTTATGCTATTTACAGTCCAGGGAAATTGAGCCAACCAAGATGTCCATCGACAGATAAATGGGTAATGAAAACATGATGCATATATACACTATGGAATACTGTTCAGCTCTCAAGGAGAAAGAAATCACAAAGTTTGCAGGAAAGTGGATGAACTGAGAATATATGCTATCATCACGGTCAAGCGATCTTACAAAGAAAGGAAATATTTTCTCTCGTCTGCACATCCCAGCCTGAAATGCATACATGTTTATATGTAAACATCAGTAAGTGCGGGGACTGTGTGGTATTCCGAAAGGATCCTGGAGAAGGGTGGTGCCGGGTGGAGGGAAGGAAGATATGACTCGTGAGAGAAGCTACCAAGTTCATTTCTTTTCTGGTTTCGGTTCGGTCATAGTGTTTTGATTTTTCTTTTTTGTGGTAAGTGAATAAAAATCCAGCTGATGTGAAGTGTGAAACCCTAAGCCCCCCAGCTTCAGAGCCACCACTTCAGAGAGCCCTCCCAACTGCACAGGAACGCACCGAGACAAGGTCTGGGGCTGGGCAACTGTTTGAATGGCTACCTTAATCTGGCTGTGTGCAAGTTTTAGCTGTGAGTTCTTATCAATACAGTGATTTTATTTTTTCAAAGGAAGGTGAAGGGGAGCGATCTTGTCAAGCAACGCTGTCAAGTCTGCTTCATAAGTAGCTTCCTTTGGTGGAGATGGTGACCAGAGCCTGTGAATTCCATTCTTTAACCTGTAGACAGCAGAGCTGGAGACATGGCACGGTGGACCTAGGTCCAGTCCCCAGCACCCACAGGATGGTTCGCAACATCTGCAACTCCAGTCCTAGGGATCCAGGACCATTCTGACCTCCCTAGGTGCCAGGCATGTGTATGGTGTATGCACACACATGCAAGCAAACACCCAAACATGCAAAATAAAGTAAATAAACCAAAAAACTTTTACTTTTTAAAAAAAAATAATGTAGATAGATGTACTGGGGTGTTTCTCGGTGGTAGAACACTTGCCTAGCCTACGTGAGGTCCTAAGTTCCGTCACCTGCACTGCACACATCTAAAAAGATTTGGAAAGGTATTGTATACAGGTGAAACATAGGTAGTACGTATAGACAGGGTTATCTAAAGTAATCAGAAAGCTATCTCTGCCCATACACTTTTCTTTTCGTTTTGGTTTTTCAAGACAGGGTTACTCTGTGTTAATAGTTCTAGCTGTCCTGGAACTCGCTCTGTAGACCAGGCTGGCCTCAAACTCTCAGAGATCTGCCAGCCTCTGCCTCCCAAGTGCTGGGATTAAAGGTGTGCGCCACCACTGCATGGCTTGCCTGTATACTTCTTAATACAGTAGATGTATAGCTGAAACAAAACAGTCTATGACTTCAATTAACACACAAAATTTACAAAAGAAAATAGCATGAATTATTCAACACTTGAAGATGTGCAGTGGGCCTTAGAATAGTTAATATGTTGAGAAGCTAGACACACGTGCACATATGCACGCACACGCACATGCAGGTACACAAACATGGAAGGCACACACGCGTGCACCTGGTCTCACTATGTAAACCAGTCTGCCCTAGAACTCAGAGGTCTCCCTGCCTCTGCCCCCGAAGTGCTGTGATTATAACACCTGATGACGTTGGATAAGTTCATCCAGCCCATGCCAGCCCCTGGTCTTACTCACCACACCGCACTGTAGGGAGCAGACTGTGGCCCTGAAGGGGTCGGAGAAGCCTCAGGAAGCAGGGTCTCTGATTGCTCCATATTCAAGTCTTCAGAGCTTTGGGAGTCTGTCTCCCTTCTCTGCATGTGGTACACCTCCAGCTTAGTGTTCAGGATGTTTATTTCCTTATAAAAGCTCTGGGGGGGGATTTAAAGAGCAATCAACTATCTTTCCTTAATAAAAGAAAATTCTCATTGTCTCCCAGTCTCATCCAGTTGTCATCCAGCAACAGAGGACGTCTTTCCCTCCATGACACTCCAGGTGGCCAATAGCAAGGCACACTCAGTGACTCACACACAGTTGGGGGAGAGAGGGGAAACCCACGTGCTAACTTTTAACTACTGGAATGACACCCTGTGCTGGATCTGTGTATTCAGGCTGGCCATCCATGCCACACCTACAGTGGGCGCCCACCGGGACTCTATTAGGACACAGACTAGATAGGAGTGTGCAGCCAACTACAGGAGCATGTACAAGGCTTGTGAAACATAACACACGACTAAACGCCCATGTGCATTAGTGTGAGAGGCATGCTCAGGGGTGCGGCTGAGGCTGAGTGGGGTCAGGACCGTGTACCCAGTGATGCTGATGAACCAGCACCTCTGAGTGGGAGGGTGGTAGCCCATCTGTCTGCTATTGTTCTACATGTTCAAGTCCCAAGCGCCCCCCCCCCCAACTCCGTGTCTAAGGTGTCAGAGAAGAAACTCAAAGATGAACTTATGTCTCTGGATGTGAGAGACAGGAGAGGTCTGGGGAAGAGATGTCTTGCAGAATGAAGGTGTGGACGTAGAGAAAAGCTCCAGATGACTAAGGCACGGGAAACACCAGACACCGGCAGGGTTCTTTTGGCCCAAGGCAGAGCCTGAGGGATGGAAACGAAGACGTGTGACCAGAGACCAGAATAAGGTGTAGTTTAGCCTCCTGGGAAAGAACCGCCAGGTTTAGCCGGAACGCATCTGAGCTGCTTGGATGGGTGGACTCGGGGCATCTCACCTCTATCCGTTCAATTAGTTTCTCCTTTAACTCGCGAGCTTCGTTGCAAGCGTCAACCTAAAACGATATCCACGGGTCTGAGAACACTGGCAAACGCGCCTTCCTGGTTTAGATAATTCAATCTCTAGCTTTGTACTACAATCAAAGTGACCGTGCTGAGATATTCACGTTTGCTCTGTGACACAGTGGATTTCTGGGTCGAGGATGCAGAGCAGGCCTACCGCGACCTGGACCCTGCACTGGGTACTCAGGTCTGAGGATGCAGCGGAGTGGTGGGGCACTCGCCTACCACGACCTGGACGCTGCACTCGGTACTCAGCACCACAGAAGCGAATGAAAACGGAACTTAGCAGAGTAAAGCTAGGCAGGAAATCTGAAGAGAGAGAGAGAGAGAGAGAGAGAGAGAGAGAGAGAGAGAAGGAGTCAGAGAGATGCTATGTAGCTGCCAATGGAGATAGACGCCGCCACAACCTTTACCTGTAAGCCACAGTCTCAGTGGTGATACATAGATGAATAGAAATGGGTTAATTTAAGATGTAAGAGCTAGTTAGAAATATGCCTGAGTCATTGGCCAAACACTGTTGTAATTAATATAGTTTCTGTGTGATTATTCGGATCTGAGCAGTTGGGAGATGGACGAGCAGTCTCCTGTTACACAGGGCTGTGTAGTGAGACTCTGTTTCCAAAAAAAAAAAAAGAAAGAAAGAAAGAAAGGAAGGAAGGAAGGAAGGAAGGAAGGAAGGAAGAAAGAAAGAAAGAAAGAAAGAAAGAAAGAAGGAAAGAAAGAAAGAAAGAATTAACTTAGGGGCTGAGAATTTGGCTTAGTTGAAGCATTTGCCTTGCAAGCATGAGGGTAAAAGTTCAGATGCCTGGAACCCACATGGGAGCTGTGACAGGCATGGGAGCTGCCTGAGAGGCAGAGACAGGAGCATCTCAGAGCAAACTGGTTAGCTAGACTAGCCAGAACTAGAGCACCCTGGACCAGCGAGAGACCCTGTCTCAAAATAAAATGAAGAGCAACTGAGAAAAATGCCTGATATCAACTTCAACTTCACACCTCTTGCATACGCATATACACACACACTGGTACCAGCACACACACCTGTGTCCACACAAATATATATGCACACAGCACACACATACACATCTAAATAAAAGTATAAGTTTATACAACAGCCTCTAGTCAGCTGTTCTTTCAGTTTGTTGCACTTTTTATTCCTCTTAAAGATCTAGTACTGGAGATAGGGCTCAGCAGTGAAGGACACTGGCTGCTCTTGCAGAGGAGCCGGGTTCAGTTCTCGGCACCCTCATGGTGGCTCACAACCACCTGTAACTCCAGTTCCAGAAAATCCAATGAACTCTTCTGACCTCCATGGATACTGCATGTATGTGGTACATACACAGACATACATGCTGACAAAAAAATCCATACATGTAATATTAAAAACAAAAACCCTGCACCAATATAGAAGCTGATGAAAGACTAGGTAGGTTGCTGAGGAGATAAGGAAGTAATTTTGTAACGTAGGTAAACCTTCCTAAGGTATAAATGTAAGAGTTCATCATATTAGCTTGAATATCTGGGCTCTGGCTCAGCAGGAGTGATTGACAGAGGGAAGCTCTCTCCTGTAGACTTCCTGCATCTCCGGCAGGTTGTCTGGGAGAGACAGTGCACAGTCTGGTCTTGATTCTTCAAGGTGCACTGAGAGGAGCAGACAGAGGTTTTCTGTTCTTTCTTTCCTTAATTTTTCTCAGACAGGGTCCCACATATTCCAGGCTGGTCTTCAATTTGCTGTGCAGTCAAGCATGAACTTGAATTCAAATCTTCTTGCCTTCGCCTCCCAAGCTGAGATTGCAGGTGTGTGCCATCAGGCCTGGTTTATGAGGGGCTGGTGATTGAACCCTGGGCCCTATTTGTGCCAATCACCGAGTCTCGGTCCTAGTCCCAGGACGGGTTTCTTGAGGTTCGGTTTCTCGTGGCAAACACTCACGCACAGCTCAGTTTCTCGTGGCAAACACTCACACACAGCTCGGTTTCTCGTTGTAAACACTCACACACAGAATCCCAACCATCCAAGGAAACAAAACTAATAAACTCAGACATCAGTCTCAAGCTACAGCAGTAACCAAAATGACATCTCAACGGCACAGAAAATCCTAGAGAAAAGTGACCTGTGAAAAAGCAAGTTCTAGACAGGTGTATCTGATGACAACATTATTCAGTGTAAATAAATGTGACGTTTAGAAGAACACAGACACACAAAAGGTGTTTGTAGTGATTGTCTTTGAAGGGGCCAGGTTCTTGTTTTTTGTTTTGTCTGTTTATTTGAGACAAGGTCTCTTTACCTAGCCCTGGCTATCTTGTGACTCACTCTGTAGACCAGGCTGGCCATGAGCTCATAGAGATCCGCCTGCCTCTGTCCCCCCCCCACACACACACAAGTGCTGGGATTACAGGTGTGTGCACTACACCCAGCTGATTTTCACTGTCATCTGGCTTACTTTCATATTGCTGTAGTTGCTAGAATAAGTATGTATTACTCTTGTTAGAAGAGAAAGCATTTACGTATGTTAGGTGATACTTCTGTGATGTTGGTATAAATGGGAACGGGAGAGCAAAAGTGGATTTTTACATTTTTTTTCACTTTTTACCACATTTTCTCATTTTTAACAGGTGGTACACATGCCGTGGAACATGTCTTGGGGTCATATGTAGCAGTCTCTTCTCTCCTTTCACCATGTGGATTCTAGGGTCAAACTCAAGTCGTCAGGTTTGGCGGCAAGTTGCTCAACCCACTGGGTTCTCTCTCTGGCCTGAGAGATGCTTTTTATCTGGAATTGTGGGTGAGTCACTTTGTCTGTGTGTGTGTGTGTGTGTGTGTATGTGTATATCTGTGTCTGTGTGTCTGTGTACATGTCTGTGTGTATCTGTGTGTCTGTGTACATGTCTGTGTGTATCTGTGTGTCTGCGTGTATCTGTGTGTGTATGCTTATATGTGCCTGTGTATATGTGTCTGTGTGTATATGCATGTGTGTGTGTCTATATGTGTATTTGTATCTGTGTGTTTACATCAGTTTGTGTGTGCCTGGTGTGTCTGTGTATTTGTATGTATGTGTGTATGTCTCTGTGTGTATATCTGTGTCTGTGTCTATATCTGTGAGCCTGTGTATGTGTGTGTATGTGTCTCTGTGTTTATGTATGTGTGTGTATCTATATGTGTATTCATGTGTGTGTATCTGTCTCTGTGTTTATGTATGTGTGTATCTATGTGTGTATGCATGTGTGTATCTGTGTATGTATACACATGTGTGTCTGTCTGTTTATACATGTATGTGTGTCTGTGTGTGTGTACCTGTGTCTATATCTGTGTATCTGTGTATGTGTGATGCATGTGTATCTGTGTATGTATACATGTGTGTGTCTGTGTATATACATGTATTGTGTCGGTGTGTATACATGTATCTGTGTATGTGTGTGTATCTCTCTCTCTCTCTCTGTGTCTATGTCTGAGTGTGCCTCTGTGTGTTTGTCTGTATATGTGTGTATGTGTATCTGTGTCTGTGTCTATGCCTGTGTATCTGTGTATGTGCGTGTCTCTATGTGTGTACAGTTACATATTGGACCTAGATCGCTCACACATGTCTCACAGAAGTTCTCCTACTGAGCTACTTCAACTTGGAATCCCAGGGCTTTTCTTCTGAAAACGAGCATGTGGCATGGTCTGAGGACCCTTCCTTTGGAGTTTAAATTCTATGCTTTCAAGGGTGTTTTTCCTCCTCGTTTATAAAGACATCTCATTACCTGGGCCAGTTTGATGTTCACTTCTTTTAACTGCTTTCTAATTTCTATGATCTTCTCCTGTAACACAAGGTAGACAGCACGCGTTAGAAGGAATGACATGTGGAATTGGAGTAAGACAATTAATTCTTAGGAGAAACACACGCACGGTCAACAGCTTCCGATTTCATAGCTGTTTTATAAATCGCAATACGCTGACTTATAAAAGCCAGCATCGAGTCATGTCAGTAAGGCACAATTGGTGACTCTGGAGAGAGGACCCAGTGGTTAAAACCCAGCTGCTCTTTATTCCCGGCACCTGCACGGTGGCTCACACCTGCACAGCGGCTCACACCTGCATGGCGGCTCACACCTGCATGGTGGCTCACACCTGCCTGTAACTGCGGCTCCAGGGGATCTGATGCCCTCTTTGGGCCTCTGTGAGCGCCTAGGACACACATGCAGACAAACAGACACATACATATAAAACTTGTTTAAAAGTTATGATTGACCACACCCTCTGCAGGTGACCCCTCGCCAGGCATTGGGCTGATCCAATACAAGTAGCAGGAGCACTGGTCATCCTGAGCCGCAGCAACTTCAGCAGTGCGTGGTCACATTTGGGGGTGTATGTTCACCCTCCTTTGGTACCACATTTGCTCATCACCAGCCCCTGAATCACATGGTCTATTAAGGAGTTGCACTATCAAGTAGGTGAGGTTGGACTCCCCATCCTCTGCCAGGGCCATTTCTTTACTGCCCCTTCCCTTCCCCTTCAACTCCAACAACTGCCTGCCTATCTTCCGTCCCCATGGCTTTGCCTTTTTGTTAATAAATGGATTGTGAAGTCTGTGCCTCGTTGAGCTGGCATCTTTCAAACAGCTCACTGTGTCTGAAGCCACTCATGCTGTTAAGAGAATCAGGAATCTGTTCCTTTTTTATTTCAGGATGGTGTTCCCTGTGCACCCAAGATAATGGTTTATCTGTCAACTGGTGGGCATCTGACCTGCTTCTGGGTCTTACGCTCATATGTGGCATGTGGTGTGCCTTGCTTTTAGCATGCACACAAAAATGCGTAGCTCTGGCAAAGTTTTATATAAACGTGTAACACCTTATCCTTTTCTGTTATCTCAAGTGCCCCCTTAAAATACAAATCTCCCTGAATGTGGGGGCTCATGGCTGTAAACACAGCCCTGGGAAAACTGAAGCGGCTGGCTTGCTGAGAGTTCAAGGTCAGCACAAAAGGTCAAGGTGAGTGTGGAATATTCTTTTACACTGTGTGAGTATATGTCGCTGTGATTGGCTTAGTAAAGAAGCTGACTGGCCGATAGCTGGACAGGGTCAGGTTAGGCGGGAGAACCAGACTGAGGACACCAGGAAGAAGGGTGGAGTCAGTGGAGTCGGCAGCCAGACACTTTGAGGATACAGGAGGTGCAAGATGAAAGAGAGATAACGCCATGTGGCAGAATGTAGATTAATAGAAATGGGTTAATTTAAAATGTAAGAGTTAGCTAGTAACAAGCCTGAGCTACTGGTCAAGCATTTATAATTATTATTAAGTCTCTGTGCATTTATTTTGGAGCCAGTGGTCAGGACAGGTAGACTCTGCCTACAGGTTAGTCTACATAATGAGTCCCAGACCAATCCATGTTTAAGAGTCTTGTCTCAAAATGTGGCTCAGCAGGTGAAAGTATTTGCCATCAATCTGACTTAAATCCCTGGGCCCCACAAGGTAGAAAAAGAAAATGTGGCAGGTTGTCTCTGACCTCCATGTATGTGCACACGCATGCACACACCCACACATGCACAAACGTACAATAAATACATAAATACAATAAAAAATTTAAAAAATAACCATCAAACAATTTTTTTAAAAAAGCCTTTCTCTGAAAAGAATCCCTGAGAACACAGAGATAAGGAAATAGGATGCTTTGGAGGTTTGGAAATAACACAAGAACACATCAGGAAGTTAACAAAGGCCACACAGTTCACTCTTGACTTCTAAGGACACAGTTAGCAAATTCCCATTTCTTAGATGTTTTCTCAGAACTATCAGAGCTGGGATTCTGAGATTCCAACACGCAGGTCTCCTTAAGACCTGTGTTCTCATGAGGGCATCAAGACAGAAGCCTAGGAAGAGGAACACCGGGCAGAGTCCAGGATTCTGGGCATCCAACAAGGGAAGCTGTGTCCTGAGGGAGAGGCTTGGCAGCCTGGCGAGGCTCCTCTTGCCACAGAACCTTTTCCCTCTGGCTATGATCTGTTTGGTGCCCAAGGAGGGAGGTGGAGGCAGAAGTCCGAACCCAGCTTACCTCAATGTTTGCTTCCTGATCAGGGTCCTCCAGATATTCAGACTGGTTTTCCAGGGATATCACCTCATTTAGCAGGCTACAAACAGATGAAGAAATGGACTAAGTCCTGTGGATTGAGAAAACAATCATCCAACATGGGAGACACTTCTGATCTTTCCAAAATGAAGCGCTAGTCTACATAGAATGCATAGCAAAGAGATGCCAACCTCTGCTTCTCGAGAGATGGAAAGTAAAGGCACCAGATGGGAAAGAGGGCTGTTTCTCTCATGCTGGGATTGTGCCTGGGGACGTGTGGGGGGAGGCACCGAGCTCAAGCCACTGTCTGCACAGTGGGACAGCGACGTTTTTTAAACCCAAATACTGGGTATCTGGGCTTTATCCAGAGCCTTCAATTCAGTAACAAGTTGAGTGTGGTGGTGCACACCTAATACCTCTTGGGAGGTGGAGGTTGAAGGATCAGGAATACCAAGCTAGCTTAGGCTGCATGAGACACAAGGAAAGAAGAAAATAATGAATTTTGTGATGGATCAAGGAATGTCCTCGCCGTGCCGGTTTCATAATTATACGCATTTGTGAAACTCTCAGGACCTTACATTAAAAACATAATTGCCACGTAATATATAATTATACTTTCTAAAAGAGAAAATGCATAGTGTTGGGATCCGGATGCCCTTTAATGCTCTGGAGGATGAATGGTCCACCTGGATGGGGTGTGAATGAGCAGAGGACGGGTCCAGAGGAGAGAGCTAGGAACGCAGGACCTTTGTGCTAGGAAAGAGGTGGGACATGGTAGGGACACTCAAGGCTTCAGACACTGATTTCCAATAGGAGCTTCTGCTTGTCAACCATTGGTTATGTGCCAGCCTCACAACTGAACACTCATAATAAGCCAGTGATGAGGATAACTATTAGTAATTGTTTATACATGAGGAAAGGAAAGCCCTTAAAAAGGTTGATTATCTCACTCAATAAATGGGCCATCAGGAATCAAACCCAGGCTCTCTAATGCAGGGATAGCTCAGTTAGTAGAGTGCTTACCTAGCATTCATCAAGACCTGGGTTCAGATTCCAGCATGCTACAGGCTACGGTAGTACATTCCATGCTGTGGGACAATGGTCTTCTACTCTGTAAAGATTTTTCTCTTGTATTGTTTTAATAAAATGCTGATTGGCCAGTAGCCAGGCAGGAAGTATAGGTGGGGCAACCAGAACGGGAGAATTCTGGGAAAAGGAAAGGCTGAGTCTGTAGTCATAACCCAAACAACAGAGGAAGCAAGATGAGAATGCCTCGCCAATAAAGGTACCAAGCCATGTGGCTGACCCAGACAAGAATTATGGGCTAATTTAAGATGTAAAGAGTTAATAAGAAGCCTGAGTTACTGGACCAACCAGTTTATGATTAATGTAGACCTCTGTGTGTTTCTTTGGGGGCTGAACGGCTATGGGACTGGGTGGGAAAGAAACCTCTGTCAACAATTCCATATGAGGCAGAGTCAGGAGTATTAGTTCAAAATAATGCTCAGATACACAAAAAATTTGAGGTTAGCCTGGAATACTTGAGACCCTACAGGGTACAGGAGGGATAGCTCCGCAGTTAAAGCCCATACTGCTTTTGCAGGAGAACAACTTCATTTCTTGGCATCCACATGGCTGCTTCTAGATGCCTATACCTCAGACTCCAGGGGCTATGACGCTTCTGGCCTCCTGGGCACCTGTGCTTGTACTCAACTGCATGTACACATATAGGTAAAAATGATAAAATAAGTTGAGAGAGAGCACCCACTGGGTACCTGTGTGCATCCCTTTGGTAAATAACTCAGTTTTAAATTAAAAGTGTGTGTGAGAAATCATTGAGAGAGATTCAGAGAGCTCTGGTGTGAGCCTGCGATGTTTACTTCCAACCCTGAGGCTCTGCTTCTTGCCCCAGACCTCACCGAAACGCCCGCGACGTTCTGAGCTCTAAAGCCATGAGCCATCCCTCTGGCCTCCTGCCAATCCCAGTACCCAGCATTTACCTCTTCACTGTGCTTTCTGTGCTGTTTATCTTTTGTATGATGCCGTTGATCCTCTCCAGCCAGTCGACGTGGTCCGCTGCAAGTTCCTTCATTTCTACACCCATCTTGGCGTTCCAGCGGCTCAGCTTGAAGACCGAGCTCTCTGGGGTCCTGCGGAAACAGAACCTTCATCATCGGAAGCTAGCACGTGGGAAACACTTCACACAGCTCTAAACGCTCTTCCTTGGACTGACAGGTTGATCTGTGTATGTGCTTCCTAGCACCAAAATGGTGGCCATTTATTTATCTGTGTAAATAAATGATAAAGCAAAGTCTTGATAAAGCAAATAATCACGCAGACGTATATATGTGTGTTACTGAGAATCAAACCCAGGACCTCACACAAAGTAAGCACTCTGCCATGGAGCTACATGCCCAGCCCTTAAAAGTTTTATGTGGGGCTGAAGAATTGGCCCAGCTGGTTTCAAGGACTTGTTGCTCTTGTGTACAACCAGGGTTTGGTTCCCAGTGCACACGTATGGTGGTTCACAACCATCCATAATTTCAGGATCAGAGGATCCAACAACCTCTTCTGACTTCCTCAGGCACACATGCAGTGTACATACATGTGTGATGTGTGATGCAGGCAAAGCATTCACATGCAGACTTTTATTTGGTTTTGTGTTTTTTGAGACAAGGTTTCTATGTATAGCTTTGGAGCCTCTCTTGGAACTTGCTCTATAGACTAGGCTGGTCTAGAACTCACAGCGATCTGCCTGCCTCTGCCTCCCTAGTGCTAGGATTAAAGGTGTGCACCACCACCACCCAGCTCATATGTAACCTTTTTTTTTATAAAGCTTTTATGCATTTTTCTCAATACTAGGGGTTGAACCCAGGGCCTCACACAAGCTAAGAAAGGACTCTACCACTGAGCTATTGCTCCAGCCCTAAAAATAGATATATTTGAAGTCTCCTTGTATGTAATGAATGTTAGATGTTGGGTCAGGATAGTGGCAGGGAGGAGAGGGGACAGCAGGAGGTGACACACATGGCCCTAATGGCAGACTTGTAATTATGATTGAATGGTTTTTATATATAAGCAGTTATCTGAGACTTTTGTGATGTGTATCAAATCTAAGCTCCAAATCCGAGGACACTCAGAAGACAAGATGGCTGTGCCAGCATCTTCAGTCCAGGGCTGACTGACTCTTCGGTCTTACTGGTCAGGGTCAGCCAGTCCCCATGCACGTGGACATGGTTCAACAGGCTCTCTCTGAATTCCTTACTAAACTTCATTGTCCCTCCCCCGATCACTCACCCTACCGGGTTGTGTCAAAGCTTACGATGCAGGGGAGCTCTTCTCCAAACACTGCAACAGTGACCCTTGAGGATCTTCACAGGCAAGTGTGACTTCTTGCTCATCCTGATTGCTTGGTGGGTCCTGGCTGTGCTTAAACTCCTGCTCCAATCCCTCCTGCATGAGATGATGAGGTGAGAGATCCTGGCTCCTGCAGCCCTACCTGATATAGCCTGTCTGAAGCCCCGCCTTCCCGGGGGCGTGGATGAGATGGGGGCCCTGCCTTCCCGGGGGCATGGATGAGATAGCTAGACAAAGCCCTCTGGCTTGGTATAGGATTTGCAGTACCAGCCTCTCAGGAAAGGTTGTTTTCAGGGTGAAACAGTAGAAACACACCCAGTCGTGAACCCCGAAACTTGACTCAAACAACATAGCTCTTCAAAAACTCAACACCAGACAGGCAAGGGTGCACTTCTATACCCCTGGCCCTCAGGAGGCTGGGAGGCTGCCAGGAGTTATGAGGCCTGTCTGGCTTACACTGTAAGTCCTGGGCCAACCTAGGCCACATAGTGAGTTATAGCCAGCCTGGGCAACTTCACAAGAGCATAGCAAAACAAAGCAAACGGTGGAGCCTCAATATCACAAAAAGGCAAAGTACAAACGTTTCGGATTAAGACAGTCCACCGAGCTATGAAAACTGAGTACTTGGCAGGTAGATCTTGTTCCAATGGTAGTTAAATGAGAATACAGCTCTAGGACCAGGTTCAGTTCCCAGCTCACAACCACCTGTGACTCCAATCCCAGGGAGTGTGACACCCTCTACTGGCCTCTGAGGGCATCAGGAACATACATGGTGCACAGACACATGTGCAGGGAAAACACATGTACACATAAAACACAGAGATAAATCCTTGAAAATGACGGAGCTCTGAAAACATTTGAGGCATAGTCGAGAGCTGGAATATTGGGAGAATGAGAACATTAGACTCCTTTATGTGTTAAACTGCTGATTTCTCTGGATGTGATGACAGTATTTTGGAAACGTAGACGAAAATCTTTATTTTTAGAGAGGCTTTCTGAAGGCGACAGGGACAAACTGTTATGTTTGTCCTACTTTTAAATGTCTTAGTAAAGTGCATCTATTTATCCACACAAAGACAGAGGAGATGCCATGAAAGCCCAACTGTTTCAAGGAGCAACTGTAAGAACATGGCTGAGCAGTGTTCTGTGTGTCTACGATCTCCTGTTTATTTCATGACAAAGAGTTTGAGAGAAATAGCCCACTCTATTGTGTTTAGTCCTTCCTTTTTCTCTCTCTCTCTCTTTCTTCTTTTTTCCCTTTGTTTTAAAAAAATATATTAAAGTTATTCTCTGGCATTTCAACTCTATACATGCAAAAATGAACAAAAAATTATAATATCTTACCTTAGAATACCTCTCTTTAAAAATATACTATAAAACAGTTCTTTGAGGAAGTTTTAAGCTAAACTCCTCTGCTTCAATAAAACAAATTTTAAACTGAAAAGAGGGAAAGCTTGGGATGGGCAGAAGAGAGTTGTTTCTCCCCAAGATCCCTGCACAAACCCCAGCCGAGGCCACAGGCAAACACCTCAGCACTTGTCAAAAAGCGGAGTCTGAATCCTCAAGTAGGCTTGAGGGGACACGGGCAGGTTGGAAATGCTCTCGGCCTCCATGCAGGTGGCTCCTCAAAGTTCATGTACCACAAGTTAACTGCTGGCACCAAGAACATGTGGCCATTTCCCAACACTGCACATACCCCCTTATTAGGACAAACGTCTTTGTAGACTTGGTCACCGAGTTAAAAGAGCTTGCAATGAGGTCATCATAGATGATCTGGGCAGCTCCTAAACCCAGCGAGAAGGGGACAGCCACTTCAGAGAGGCAGCCACAGCCAGTGCAAGCCTGGAGACACCAGAGGTGGGAGCAGAGGGGATGCCCTGGAGACGGAACCAAGGCTGAGTGAACCAGAAGACATTCTATAAGCAGGAGATGATTTTTTACATCACATCCGCTCTAAGGTGATCTATGCCAGTCATAATTGATTCTCACAGACAAAAACGTGTGTGTGTGTGTGTGTGTGTGTGTGTGTGTGTGTGTAAGCTAGGAAGACATCCGTGTGTAGACGGCAGAGTGGGAAACAGTGCCATCCCCACCTCTTGGTTTCAGGGTCATGCGTGCTGGGAGGAAATGGGGAGAAAAACCTTGGGTGTGTTCTTCCTCCTGAGACACAGGTAAAGTCGTACCTTCCCCTGCTGTGACATTTGTGTCTCTCTTTCTCCTTTCTCTCTTCTGTCTGCTTGTGCTTTGGGTCTGTTGTACCCAAGGCTGACCTCTTCCTCCCATCTTTACCTCCCACAGGCCGGGATTACACGCATATATCGTCAGGCCCAGCTTGCTTACCCATGTTTTAAAGTCCGTCTTGTGAAGGGCACCAGGCTGTAGGTTTTCAGAAACTTTGTCTTTCGCTTCTAGTCTGTCCCAGGTGTTCTCCATGTTGATAATTTCCCTTAGCAAATGCAAACAACACAAAGCAGAGACAGGCTGTTACCGTACTGTAGGAGTTAGGCTGGTCCTCTGTTCTACAGGCTTTTAACCACGACCTGTGCGGCGCTCCAGTCCCGGGACCATCCGCTGCCCGCTGCCCTCGTACTGACTCGGTCCTGTGAGAATAGTTGCCATGTCCAGTGCATACAAAAGAGAAATAGAAGAGCTGCGTGCATGTTTGTTGGCTGAATCCATAAATTTTTTAACAATGAGATTCCAAATTCCAAATTGCTGCTATTTGTATTTCCGTGTATAAAAGTATGGGAAAGATAAACAGTAAACAAACCCAAAGAGTGGAGCCCCAAAATCACAGGTTCCAAAGGGCGTGTGGGCAGAGAGACCGGGTGTGAAGTGGCCTCTTGCACTGTGTGACAGTGTTGTTTAACACGACAGTCTAAAAACAGGAAAGGAAGGGGCTTCTGGGCAGCCGTGTGTGCGGGGGACCATCTTGACTGAGTTCATCGGGATGGGAAGACCCCACCCACTGTGGGCGGCGCCTCCCCCGTTGGGAAAGGAACTGAACAGAGACGTGCATTCATTGCTGTTTGTTTGTTGTTTGGTTGGTTTGTTTGATTGATTGATTTTTGCGTATGGGTGCAACGTGACAGCTGCCTTGATTTACCAATCAAGATGGACTGTGCCTTGATTGTAAGCCAAGATAAACCCTCTCTATCATGAATCGCTTTTGTTGTTGCTGTTGTTCTTATTTAACGGCAGCAATGAAAGAGGAAGCTAAGACATACTGGTTACCCTTCTCATTGCTAAAAACAGTTCCTGAGAAGGAAGAGTAAGGGGAACAGTCCACCGTGGTGAAGAAGAGATTGGTGTGTGTGTGTGTGTGTGTGTGTAGGGGGGGTGTGGCTTAAGGATGCCTGCTCACATCCACTCAGCAGGCAGGAGCAGAGAGAGAGACAGAGATCAGCAGGGAAAAGGACCGGCTCCAACCACTAAGGTTCACACCCCACAGCCTCCAGTGAGGTCTCACGAAGGTTCTGCAACCTCCTAAAACTGCACTGTCAGCTGGGACCAAGTGCTCAAACACACGGAGCCACATTTAAAACCACAACAGCTTAAATATTTAGTCCACCCACAATATTCTTTGTTCTTCCACAGAGGGTATGACAAGCATGCAAGTTTCTCCAGGTCTATTTATAAATAGGAGTATATTTATGTATTTTATTCTGAATTTTGAATTTCCTTTGTAATAATCTTTGATTGTTGCATTTCATATTAGTACATAAGGACTGCTTCATATACATGACTCTATGTTTGGGTAGTGTGAAAATTTTTGTCTTTTTTTGTGTGTGTGTGTTGTGTATGTGTATCCATGTCGTGTACATGTGTGTGCAAAGGTCCGAGATCCCCATAGATTCTTTCCTCTATTACTCTTTTTTATTTATTTGTTTGTTTATTTTTGAGTTGGGGTCTCTCGCTGAACCTGGAGCAAACTGTGTTGGCTATGCTGGCGAGCTAGGCAAGCTCCGGGTTCTTCCGGTTTCTGCCCCCCCACCCCACCCCGGCACTGGGGTTAGAGTTAAGACACACGCTTACATGGTGTAAAACTACACCGGTTCGGGGCTGGAGAGATGGCTCAGAGGTTAAGAGCACTGACTGCTCTTCCTGAGGTCCTGAGTTCAATTCCCAGCAACCACATGGTGGCTCACAACCATCTGTAATAAAATCTGGTACCCTCTTTGGGCCAGCAAACATACAGACAGACAGAACACTGTATACATAATAAATAAATAAATCTTAAAAAAAAACTACACCGATTCCATTCCATGCTCTACTCACTACGCGCTATGGGAACTAGGCTTAAAATTTAAAAACATATAGACACAGACAGAGAGAGAGAGACACAGACATGGGTCATCCTTGAGACAAGAATGCCCACTATTATGGTGCTCAAAGGCAGCTTATGTAGGGCTATGGGCACGTCCCAGCTCTCGGGATCTTTCAGCTGCAGACCCACCAGAACCCACTTCCCTGCCATCAGGGTCTCGTGCTCAGAGCAGCTGCAGGCTGTCTCAGAGCAGAGAAAAACAAGTTGTTTACAAGAAATTCAGGGCCTGTGATCTGCGGTCCCCAACCATGTGGGTCCTCATGTTTACATGACAAGCTCTTTACCAACTGAACAGTCCCAGGAGAGCCCCAGGAAAATCATGTTACAAACAGACATCTTCCTGTCTGTATGCTGCATGTATGTGCGGCACAGGTGCAGGTAGTTCCCGTGTCTGTATGCTCTGTGTGTATGCTCTGTGTGTATGCTCTGTGTGTATGCTCTGTGTGTATGCTCTGTGTGTATGCTCTGTGTGTGTGTGTGTGTGTGTGTGTGTGTGTGTGTGCTATCACAGTGACAGGCAGTTCCCGTGTCTGTATGCTGTGTGTGTGTGTGTGTGTGTGTGTGTGTGTGCGCTATCACAGTGACAGGCAGTTCCCGTGTCTGTATGGTGTGTGTGTGTGTTGTGTGTGTGCAGTCACAGTGACAGGAAGGTCCTGTGTCTGTATGTTGTGTATGTGTGTGCGTGCATGTGTGCTATAGCAGTGACAGGCAGTTCCCATGTCTGTATGCTCTCTGTGTGTGTGCAATCACAGTGACAGGCAGTTCCCGTGTCCATATGCTGTGTGTGTGTGTGTGTGTGCTATCACAGTGACAGGCAGGTCCCGTGTCTGTATGCTGTATATGTGTGTATGTGTGTGTGTGCGTGTGCTATCACAGTGACAGGCAGTTCCTATGTCTGTATGCTGTGTGTGTAGTGTGTGTGTACATGTGAGTGTGTGTGTATATGTGTGTATGCTATCACAGTGACAGGCAGGTCCCATGTCTGTATGCTGTGTGTGTAGTGTGTGTGTACATGTGAGTGTGTGTGTATATGTGTGTATGCTATCACAGTGACAGGCAGGTCCCATGTCTGTATGCTGTGTGTGTGGGTGCATATGTGTGTGTGTACGCACGCGCCAGCACAGTGACCAGCAGTTCCTGGCTGTGTGTTTACAGCCCAGTTATCTTCTCTCCTGTGTAACAAGTCTTAGAGCCCTTTGCCCATCTCCTATTAAGCTGTTATTAATTTACTAAGTTGCATATACGTGGCACATACACACATTTTTAAAAATGAACCACAACCACCTTGCAATGTCTGTCTTTAGAAGGTAACTCCATGACTGTGAACCCTGAGCCCAGGAGTGGGCCTAGGGACAATTCACAACCCTGCTCTGGTGGATTGACTGAGATGTCCCCGAAGTCTCAGACATCTGGCTAGTTGGGCCCTAACTGATGGTGCCATTTGGGAGATTTAGGAGCGTGAACTTGTTGGAGAAAGCATGTCGCTGGAGGCTGGCTTCGAGAGTTCACTACTCTTGCTGTTTCCTTTGTTCTGCTTTGTGCTCATGGTTTGAAACGTGTCTGCCACCTGCTGCCTCTGCTCCACCGTCATGGACCCACCCTCTGGGACTGTGAGCCCAATCAACTCCTTCTGTAAATGGCCTTGGCCATGGTGCTTCGTCACAGTGAGAGAAGAGTAAGGAACACTCACACATAAGAATCCAAAGCCAGCTTGGCCTCCTCAATGAATTCCAGACCAACCAGGGCTACACAGTGAGGCACTATCTCCAATACGATCAACAGCAACAAGAGTTTCCCACTGGCCTAGTTAAGGACCCAATTCCTTTGCCACTGATACACGCATGATTATGTAACTAATGTTCTGTAACTGTGCATTCTAAATGACTGTGTCTCTAGCAACTATCGACGAGGGAGCCATGAAGTAACCCATATGAAGCAACTGATTCCCCAAAGGGAAATCCAAGTCTTGTCAGTTCTGCCTGATGAGGCCTCATTCTGATCACAGGACAGCAGAAGTGCCCCATAAGAGAACTTCAGGAGATATTGATGAGTTAAAATTAGGTGAATTGGAGAAGAAAACATCCACCCTGACCCTGAACTTGAAACACCTCATTATCTGCCTCCTGCTGGCCTCAGGAAGTCTCTAGGCGGGTCCCCGGGGAGCACTCCTGAGAGATCCGCCCCTACTCCCACCACACCTTCAGTCACACCGACGTTTTGGAGAAAGTCGCTGCCCTTCTTGGTCCGTTGTTGTTCCTCCGCAACCGTCCTCATCTGCAGAGACTGCTTGTGACTGAGGGCTGCCGGTGCGAGAACCGTTACTTCAGCATGGCAGGGACAATGGCAGGAGGGCTGTCAACAGGATCAGCCATGACTCTCACATGGGGCTAATTCTTTTTCAGAGAATGTGGCCTGTTCTCCGCACTGCCAAGCTGGTCGTCCATTCTAAGAGACCCCAAGCAAGCTCTTGAGAGTCTGCTCAGGTAGACAGAGGAAGGATTTGTGTGTGATTATCCTCAGGGTGCAGCGCATGTCAAAGTCTGTAAATCACCCATGAATAGGGACATCAAAGAGAAATCTAGAACAGCCGTACTGGGGGCAGAACTCTATTCATAAGTGTGTCTCAAATTAAACAACCAACAATCAACAAAACAGACAGGCAGAGAAGGGTGAGACCGAACCACGTGTGAAAAGCTGTAGTGAGGTGATGTGGAGACGGTTCTGTTGGCATGGAGACCGGCAGATTTCTGGGTCTCATTGGCCAGTCAGCCTAGCCTCCTGCATCCAGAGCTCCAGATCAGTGAGAAACTCTGTCTCAAAAGAATAGTGGGGACCATCGTCTTAGTTAGGGGTTCAACAGCTGTGAAGAGACACCATGACCACGGCAGCTCTTGTAAAGGAAAACGGCTTACATTCTCAGAGGTTCAGTCCATTATCATCATGGTGGGACATGGTGGTGTGCAGACAGCCATGGAGCTGGAGAAGGAGCTGAAAGTCCCACATCTTGGCTTCCAGGCAACAGGAGGTGGGATCTACCTCACTGGGTGTGGCTTGAGCATATATGAGACCTCAAAACCCGCCTCCACAGTGGCACACTTCCTCTTCTCCAGCAAGGTCACACCTCCTGATAGGGTCACTCCCTTTGTGGGCCATTTTCTTTCAAACCACCCTGGCCATCAAGAGGACTCCACAGATAAAGGCGCTTGCTGCCCAGCCTGGTGATCTGTGTTTGATCCCCAGAACCCACATGGCTGAAGGAGAGGACCGATTCCCACTTGCCCTTTGACCTCCGCATGTACACGCATGTAAATATTAACTGATTGATTTTTAAAGAACCAAAAACAAAGTGGGTGGCAAACACGCATCTGCACACTCACGTGTGCACACGCAGAAAAGGAGAGGTGTCTTTAACTTCACATAGTACAGCAGTAGTGATAATAATGCTGATTATATGCTGGAAGCACTTTGGTTAGTATGGCTTGTTTGCTACATTGTTTCATCCAGCCCTTACCACCACCCTGTGGGCAGGCAGTTGCCAAGTCGGGTCCTCACATTTCTAGTTTTTAAATCAGGAAGCTGAGGGTGAGCAAGGACCCGTGATTTGTCCTGAGCCTCATTGCTAAGATGCAGCAGAAGCAGAATGTAAACTTTCATTTCATGGCTTCACCGATGTCTGTGAACAGAAACCTGGTACCCATTCTGCTTTCAAGGGCTTGACAACAGAGCTCCAAGGCAGCCCACTTTCTGAAGCTAACTTCGGAGTCTCGGTATACAGCAGGAAGACGCACACCACTCACGAGCTCCATGCTTATTGGACACACAGAACCTCCACCATCCCCAGCCTCACCGGATCAAGGCCTTCATTTCAGCAAGAACCAGGTGGTTCCTACAAGCAGAACACTTTGGAAGTGCTCATTCTTATTAAAAGCACCCCCTCTTCTCCTTGTACCCCATTCTTTGTTTTTACTTTTGATCTCCAGGGCTGTTTGGAATTAATCTTCCTTTCTCCACACCCCGTAAAAAAAAATTAGAATTATCACTTTGAAAAATAAATGTGCCTTAGTCCAAAGGAACTGATCAGCAACTTCAGAAGACAGTTGGCTCGTGGGGTGGATTCACTAGCCCGCTTCCTCCTAGCCCAAACTACCGTCCTCAAAGCCTGCTCGCTGGGTAATTTGGGATCTCAGAAATTCACCAAGCATGACCTGAATAACCAGGGATTTCCTGCACCAGCACAGCTACGAACCAGAACCAGCGCGCGGAGCGGTCCATAGCCTTGTCCTCCCCCATCTTGCCATGGTGTGTACCTCAGAGTCCTGGCAGGCAGCCCTCGCTTCCCTGAGCTGTTTGGTAGAGTCAGTGTTCCCTAGCACCTGAGTTAGGCAAGGCCTTGTGGCTTGTCCACTCTTGGGCAGGAAGGCTTGCAGTTGGGCCTGCTTCCTCTGACATTCTACTTGGAACCCCGCAGGCAAAGCTCCCAACTCCCTCTCCTGGGCAGGAAGACAGCAGTGTGCTGGCCTTTCTCTAACCGGTACCACCAGCTTACCTCTGAGCCTCTTGGATTCTCTTCTAGAGCTAGAGCTGGCTCCCATCCTGCCATCTCCTCCTCCGTCAGCTGACCTTAGACACTCAGTGACCTGGGATGCTCTCTGACCTCAGCTCCTCCTATCACACTCAGTTTTACTGGGGAACCTCTCTCTGACTTCCTCACAGGAGCTCAGACCACGGAGCTACAGCTCTCCGCTCAGCAGAAAGGTTGACGTTGCAAGCCATGGTTGCAAGCTATGGTTCTGTCCCCTCCGGTCCCTCAAAGCCTACTTCCTCGTACTACAAACAACACCCTTCCCTTTCCCAGGACCTCAGTGCCAAGTTTACATTCCCTTCTCTCACTTCCAGTATCATTTACGGGAAGCCGAGCATCCACGGAAAGACCTAACAGACTGACCTCACACCTTCACGCCTCTCAACTCCCAAGCCTTATCTCCCCCCTTACCCAAATCATCTAGCATGATGGAGATAAAGGTGGAATGGAAGGTGGACCGGTTTCTAAGCCTGACGTTTTGGTTCCCATCCAGGTTTGATGCCTGATTTTGTCACCTGTCTGCTCTTTTGTTTGGGGCCAGAGTTAATTACTTTGTCTGGAAGCAGGATTTGGTCATGGCTACCTGACTGACATATTAAGAGGAGTCGACGAGGATTAGGAAGGCACTGGAGGCTGGGCTGCTGGTAGAACCTGGAGCCCACGGGGGCAGAAGTAGTTAATGACTTTCTTGGCTTCCCCGGCTGGAGAAGGGGCCGGCTCTCTGCAGACACTCAGAAGTCTCGGCAAAGGAAACCGATGAATGCTTGATGAGGAGCCTGATGTTCACCGGGCGTTTTGAGGTTTGCGCTCATCACTTCCGCCACTGGAAGCTTCAGTCGGGCAACTCTTGCCCTGTAGGCTTTACTTTATCCTTCCTGGTTCAGAGGTCAGATCCTGTCCCCTGCCCCCGACAGTGCCTGCTGGGCCAAACTTCAGTCTTCAGGTTCCTATTTCACAGCTATGCGCTCGTCTTTGGTGGTCTCGGGACCGCTTGTTTCTCTAGGGGAAAAAGTCTTCTAATTCAATCGTCACTATAATAGCGAATACTTTTTGAATGTTCACTAATATGCCAGATATTCTTGTATGCATTTTATATCTATAAGTTAATTTTTAAAGACAATTAGCAGGAAAGAGATCTGTGATTCATATCCAAACCCAGAGAGTCTGACCTCAAGGCCCAGGCCCTTCAGCATCACTGAATTGTGGCCGCTCCACACAGATGGTGGTTGTGGTGGTGGTGGTGGTGGTGGTGGTGGTGGTGGTTGCAGACTTAGGTTTAGTTTTTTTTGGAAAGAGTTTCTCACGTAGCCCAGGTTGGCCTCTAATTCACTATTTGGCCAAGGCTGGCTTTGAATTCCTGATCCTCCTGCCTCTGCCTTTCAAGGTTACTACTATACATGTGTGCCACCACACCCAGCAAATATAATTCCCTTATTTGTGTTCTGTTTTTCTTAATAAAAGTGACCTTGAACTCATGGCAATTCTCCTGCCTCAACTTCTCAAGCACTGACTGAGGTTGCAGGCACGAGCCACCGCATCCAGTTTCTCACTGTTACTCGGCAAAACTTTTTGGCATCTCCTGTTGACTCCAAGACATGCAAGCCCCAGAAGCTGGCTTCTTTCCTGCTGGGCCTGGCTCCCTCTGTGATCCTCTGCTCAGCTACAGCACTGATCAGGGCCAGCTGAAGGGGCTCCCCACTACCCAGCAGCATCTTGGAATGTGAGTGTTTACCCTCTTCATTTCCCACCTCGGAGAACGAGGACTCCTTTAGACAGACCCTGGTGCTTTAATAATTAGGTCGCAACATTAGAAAGTCTGCTCTGACCTCCTACTGGAGGACGTGGATGGATGTGGACCACCACAGGCTCTGAGAAACGAGCACCTGACCCCCAGGGGGAGTGGGTTCTCCCTCCACATCTGGGAAGACACTGCCTTCCACATCTGGGAAGACCCTGCTTTCATCCCTTTGGTTAACAAGATCACTGTTTTTAAGGAAGCTGGTTTTGGAGAAAGGAATAACAGAGAATGGGGGAGACTGCCTCAGGAGTTTCCCCCATAGGAGAGAACCAAAATGCGCAAGTCCCTTTACAGAATCAGCTCTAAGAAGAGCCGTGTCAGGGTCAGAACTATGGACATTTTCAGCACAAAGAGAAAACCAGGGTAGATGGTGCCTACAGCATCGCGTATTGAGGAATGAGACCTCAGCTGAAGTTCCCTCAGTTGGTGGCCATCCACCCCCATCTCTGTTTTCAGATACTGTTGTGCTTCCTGGCTCTAAGGGCAGATGCTAAGTAAGGCAGGTGACAATCTGATGCCACAGCTCTGCCCACCGCTTAGAAAGACAGGACTGGGGTTGCAGAATGTGAGGGGTGGCCTTCAAATGCTGTAGGAATGGAGGGGGTGGTCAACTGCGCGGGACGGGTGGCAGACTGTGAAGACTTTCACGCGGTGAATGGGACTTAAGTCAGAAAATGGATCGAGTAAATGAATAATATGGAGGATACACCAAGGTCAGAAACTTAGGCAGGGTTTGATGAAGAGACGATAGAGTTTTGGGGGGATGGGTTTTTTGTTGGTGTTTTTCTGACAAATTCTGTGCCTTTTACTCATTTGTAAGTCAGTTATCACTTTAACTTAAACAGGAATGAAAGTCATGGGGGACAGAGCTACACAGCTATCGATTAACGCCCATATGTTTGTCTTTACATACAGAATTCGTAGCATGTTCTTGTATGTTCTTTTGAGATTAAAAGTGACCACTGTGGGCAGTGGCTCAGCGGTTAAGACCACTGCCTGCTCTTTCAGAGGACCTAGGTTCAATTCCCAGCACCCACATGGCAGCTCACAACTGTCTGTGACTCTATTTCCAGGGAATACAACATCCTCACACAGACACACGTGCAGACAAAACAACAATGCAATGAAATAAAAATAAATAAAATGTAAAAAGCGGCTATGGGGGGGGCAGCTGGGGAGATGGCTCAGTGGGTAAGGGCCCTTGCTGTCAAAGCACGAGGACCCAAGTTCAAATCCCCAGCACACATGTGAAAAGTTATTTGTAGTTTTGCATACCAGTAACCAATATTGTCAGGGGCAGAGCCAGGAAGGTCACTGGGGCTTCCTTCCCACCAGGCTCGCTCTAGGTTCAGTGAGAGACCCTGTCTCAGGGGATCAAGGCAGAAAACAGTAGAGCAGGAAACCCCAACATTTCCCTCTATGCACACATTTACACACCCCAATACACACACACTCATGCACACATACGCGCGTGTGTGCATAGAGGAGCTTTTTAGGGTGGTTGAAACTTTCACGATTTTCTCTATAGTCCAGATTTTAGAAGGGAAGGGTACAGGAAGACAGCTAAGATACCGTTGTGTAAGCAAAGGGTTCTGCACAAGGCAAGCTGCAGGACTTGGTGTAGACAAGGAAGCTGCTGGAAAAGGCCGCAGAAATCATTGGGGAAAACAGAGTCAGTTTTCCCAGACAAGCCCGTGAGACTCATTTTATTTTCTTTTGTGGTACTTTTTGATGTACCAGGGAGCTCTAGTGACAGCATGTATCAGGATCTCAAAGGCCATATGACAAGGTCTTATATGACCTCAGGGTCACCCTGGAGAAACACAAGCTTGCAGACAGAGGAATGCGTGAATGGATGTATAGCTCGCTCATATGCATAGCTGTGTTTCACCCATTCGGGTTTTTGTCTGGATGAACTGCCCATTGGTGAGAGTCAGGTATCAAAGTCTCACATTACTAATGTGTGAGGTTTGGTATGCAATTAAGCTTTACAAATGTGGGTGCTCTTGCATTTGGGGCATAGATGTTAAGAGCTGAAACATCATCTTGGTGGATTTTTCTTTTGATGAATATTAAATGTCTTTCTCTGTCACTTTTAATTAATTTTGGTTTGAAATCTATTTTGTTAGATATTAGGATAGTCATCCCAGATTACTGGATTCTTGGATCCTTTTGCTTGCAAAATCTTTTCCAACCCTTTACTCTGAGGTGCTATCCATCTTTGATATTGATGTGTTTCTTGTATGCAGCAGAATGATGGATCCTGATTTTGTATCTATTCTGTTAGCCCTTGTGTTTTTATTGGGGAATTGAGTTCACTGATATCAAGAGACATTAATGACCAATGATTGTTCATTCCTGTTATTTGGGTAGCTGGTGGTGGAGGAGAAGGAGGAGGTGGTGGTGGGTGTGTATTTCCCTATTTTGGGTTTTGCTGGGGTGAGATTATTTACTGCCTGTGTTTTTGTGGGTGTAGTTAACCTCCTTAGGTTAGAGTTTTCCTTCTAGTACCTTCTTTAGGTATGGATTTATGGATAGATATTGTTTAAATTTGATTGTCATGAAATACCTTGCTTTCTCCCTCTATGGTGATTGAAAGTTTTGCTGGTTATAGTAGTTTTGGCTGGTATCAGTGGCCTACAAGACACCCATCCAGGCCCTTCTGGCTTTTAGACTCTCCATTAAGAAGTCAAGTGTAATTCTGATAGGCCATATACTTTTTTTGTTCTATATGTTTAGTGTTTTGATTATTATGTGTTGAGGGAACTTCCTTTCTGGTCCAATCTAATTGGGGTTCTGTATGCTTCTTGTATCTTGATAGGCATATCCTTCTTTAGGTTGGAAAATTTTTCTTCTATGATTTTGTTGGAAATATTTTCTGGGTCTTTGAGTTGAGATTCTTCTCTCTTCTGTCTTTCTTTCTTTCTTTCTTTTTTCTTTTTGAGTTGGGGTTTCTCTGTGTATCTTTGCATGACCTGGGATTTGCTCTGTAGACTGAGCTGACCTCAAACTTACAGACATCCCCCTGACTCTGCCTCCAGATTGCTGGGATTAAAAGTGTGCACCACCACCACCTGTCTTTTCTTCTTCTATTTCTATTATTCTTAGGCTTGGTCCATTCATGGTGGCTCTGATTACCTGGATGTTTTATGTCAGGAACTTTTTAGATTTAATATTTTCTTTAACTAATGGATCTATTTCCTCTACCATATCTTCAGCATGATTCTCTCTTCCATCTCTTGTATTCTGTTGGTGATGCTTGTGTTCGTAGTTCCTGCTCTCTTGCCTAGATTTTCCATTTCCAGAATTTCCTCAGTTATATTTTCTTTGTTGCTTCTATCTTCATTTTCAGTAAATGGAAGTTCATTTCTTGAACAGTTTCCTTCACCTGTTTTTTGTTGTTGTTGTTGTTGTTTTGTTTTGTTTTTTTTTGTTTTTGTTTTATGGATTTCTTGGCATTCTTTAAGGGATTTATTGATTTTCTCCATGTAGTCAGAGCCTGCTTGTTTGTTCCAGGCTGCTCAGCCCTGAAATAATCACACAGAAAACATATTATTTGCAATACTGTTTGGCCAATCACTATAGCACATTCCTAGCAAACTCTTACATATTAAATTAACCCTTTTCTATTATTTTATATTTTACCAGAAGGTTCATGGCCTACTGGCAAGGTTCCAGCTGGCAGCTTGCATCTTTCTCCTCTGGTGGTTCCATAGCATCTCCCTGACTCTGCCTTCTTTATCCCAGCATTCCGTTTAGTTTTCCCCACCTAGCTTTATTCTGTTAAGCCACTGACCAAAACAGCTTCTTTATTCACTAACCAATAAAAGCAACACAAATACAGAAGGCCCTCCCACACCATTTCCCCTTTTTTGTCTAAATAAAAAGGAAGGTTTTAACTTTAACATAGTAAAATTACACATACAAAACAGGTATCTAGCAAGAATTAGTTACAATATTTATATCTACTTTATATTTTTATCACAACTAAGGAAAACAATATTATAACTATCAATTCTTCAACTCCATTAAAGACTCCAGAAGGATATAATATTACCTCAGTAAATAGGAAGTGCATTTTAAGCAACTTCTAAAACTCTAGAATTGACAGGGATGGTGCCAATTTGTTGAAGGAGGCCACTTATTTGTTCCCTGCTGCCCAGACTCCCAAAATAACCACACAGAAACTGTATTAATTAAATCACTGCTTGGCCCATTTGCTCTAGCTTCTTATTGGCTAACTCTTACATTTTAATTTTACCCGTTTCTATTAATCTGTGTAACACCATGAGGCTGTGGCTTACCACGTAAAGTTCCAGTGTCTGTCTCCAGCAGGGCTACATGACTTCTCCTGACTTTGCCTTCTTTTTCCCAGCATTCAGTTTAGTTTTTTCCACCTAGCTCTGTTCTACCCTATCAGACCAAGCCAGTTTCTTTATTCATTAACCAATAAAGGCAGCACATAGGCAGAAGGACATCCCCATCACCTCCAATTTTTTTGTCTTGTCCTCAATTTCTTTAAGGGATATTTTCATGTCCTCTTTAAGGGCCTCTATCATGGTCATAAAGTTGGTTTTAAGTTATTTTCTTGATCTCCAGATGTGTTGGAGTATTCTTGCTGTAGGAAGACAGATGGGCCCTGGTGGTGCCATATTGCCCTGACTGTGGTTGATAATGTTCTTACACTGGCATTTATGCGTTTGGGTTGGGATGATTAGGCCTAGGTGCTGATTTCTGAGTTTGCCTTTGTTGGATGGGTGTTTTGTTCTTGGTTTCTGTTTCCTCTTTGGTCTTCTGGTCTTTGTGGCCTGGATTTCTGGTGGCCAGAGTGACTTCTACTCCAATAGAGTCTCTGTCTGAAGTGGGGGCTATACTTCTGTTGGATAACTTGAGTGTAGCAGCAGGTCTCTGTCCAAGTTGGGGGGGTGGGATATGGTAATAAGGAAGGGAGCGGGGATGGGGAGCACTCAGTGAGTGGAGGAGGACAAGGTGGTAGATGATAATGAGGAAGGGAGCAGAGATGAGGAGCACTCAGAGAGTGGAGGAGGACCACTGGTGGGCTATGGTAATAAAGAAGGGAACAGGGAAGGAGATCACTCAGAGAGTGGAGGAGGACCACTGGTGGGCTATGGTAATGAGGGAGTGGGGATGGGGAGCACGTTTAGAAGTTCCTACTATTACAGTGTTGCCCCTGAGAGGCTATAATGTAACCACTTCTTCAAGGCTGAACACACCTACTGTCCTCTTAGATCAAAGCAGCTGTAAGCAAATGAGACCTTCAAGAGGTGGGGCCTTCTAACTCTCCTTCACAGAGCAGAGGAGGCTCTCTCACAAGGCCTCTCTCCCTGAGGTTATATAAAAGCCAGGCCAGTGTTTTTGATTTGCCTCTCAAGGTGCAGCTTTCCGTGAGCTGCATGTGAAGGGTACAGGACTTCTTGGTGGTATAGCCGCCTGAGAATTGCCCATGCTACCAAAGTGACATGAATGAGCTCGCTGGTTCACCAAAGCATACTTAGATGGGATCTCCTGGTCTGTTGGTGCCCTCTTTATCTCGGGTGACTAGACGTGGGTATTTTGATTCCCCTGGGAAGAAGTCACACAGCAAGTCTCCTGTGGTCTCCCGTTTCTTCCCTTCTCATTTGTCCCATGCTGTGCATGGTCCTGCTTCTAAGACCCAGACCTGCCCACACATCTCCTGCCTGGATTCACAGATAGACAGATAGCTAGGTTGATGGACATCTCACTTCATTGTCAACTTAATGAGGTTTAGCATCACCATGGAAACACAGGTCTGGGTGTGTCCCTGAGGCTGCTTCCAGAAGGGTTTAGCTAAAGAAGGAAGGCCCACCCTGTGTGTAGGCGGCCCTGTCCTACGGGCTAAGGACTGCATAAAAAGAAGCAAGCTAAGGACCACTCATCTCTTTCTGATTCCTGAATAAAGACGTAATATGGCCAGTGACCTCACCATCCTGCCATGCCTTCATCGTGGATGGCATTTCCTCAAACTGTAATTCAAAATAAGCCCAGTCATTCTGTTGTCTCCTGCCAGGTATTTGAACACAGCAATAAGTAATGAATTCAACACATAAGTGTAGGCAGATGACAGACAGACAATAGATAGATAGGCAGGTCTATGACAGATGGATAAGACATGCCATCTCTAGGTGTGGTGGCTCATATCACTTGAGAAGTTGAGGTGAGCTTAAAAGTTAGTCTGAACTATAGCTTGACTCTTTCTCAAAGTAAAAAAACACAACATAAATGTCCCAGCCCACCTCCATTCTCTGGGTGTGGACTACGAGACAGGATCACGACAGTGAAGAGGTATTCTTGGGAAGGCCTGCCAAAGGAGAAGAACCTAGTGAGGGTACCAGGAGCCACTGTGTCATGATGTTGACAGGGTACTGCACAGTGAACAGGGAGACTGAGAACAAAGAACTCTCGGAGGATGAATCTCATGTAGGGCACGGTCACCAGGCCCAGGTGTCCCTGCCTTGTCTGGAGGTTAGCCACTGCCAACCCACATTCCTCCAGGAAGGGTGTCCTCACGTGTGCCTACGGCTAAGACATGTTTCTTCCTGTTTTTCTTCACGAAGGCCCTGAACTCTCCATCCAGCCCTGTCTCCAGAAGCTCCCAAACATTTTCCCGTAGGAATCCCTCTGCATCTTCTTTGGGGCAACTCCAGCCTTGGTTGTGACAACTGGAACAGAATAGCCTACAGTAGATGTGGTTCAGAGAGGAACCGGCCACACAGACTTACCCTGGCTGAGCATGGGAGGACATGACCTCCTAGCGATCAGAGGACTGAAGGAGGGAGACCAAAAGTGAATCCAGCCTGGGCTCTACAGTGAGTTTGAGGTCACCCTGGGTCACAAGTCAAAACCATGCCTTAAAAAGACAAAAAAAAAAAAAAAACCTACCAAGCATTGTGGAATATTAATTTAAGATGTGTTGCAATTGCTTTTGCTGTGGAACATTTGTTTAATGATGCAAAGATGTACTGCATTCTTTTATGTTGCATTTGTTTAACTCTGTGAAGTTAACTCTGTGTTACTGTGCCTGTCTAAAACCCCGACCAATCTAATAAAGAGATGAACGGCCAATAGCAAGGCAGGAGCAAGGATAGGTGGGGTTGGCAGGCAAAGAGAATAAATAGGAGGAGAAATCTGGGGAGAGCAAGATCAAGTAACTAGAAAAGGAAGAGGGGGAGGAGTGAGAAAAGAAGGGACCAGCTATCCAGCCACGCAGCCACGCAGCCACGCAGCCACGCAGCCACACAGTCACCCAGACACCCAGTCAGACACCGAGTAAGAAGGAAAGAAAAGATATACAGAAATAGAGAAAAGTAAAAGCCCAAAAGCAAAGGTAGATGTGATAACTTAAGTTAAGAAAAGCTGGCTAGAAACAAGCCAAACTAAGACTGGGCTTTTATAAGAAGAATAACACTCCATGTATTTATTTGGGAGCTGGGTGGCAGGCCCCCAAAAGAGTAAAGAGCCACCAATTACAATCCAGAGCCAGCAAGTGGCTCAGTCAGATAAGGCACTTGCTGCCAAGACTGATGACCCGAATCCAATTTCCTGCACCCACGTGATGGAAGAAGAGAACCAACTCCTGCAGATTGTCCTCTGACCTACACACACATGCTGTGGATTGTGTGCTCACACATACACACACATGCTGTGGACTGTGTGCTCACACACACATGCTGTGGACTGTGTGCTCACACATACACACACATGCTATGGACTGTATGTGCACACACACATGCTGTGGACTGTGTGCTCACACACACATGCTGTGGCCTGTATGCACACACACACATGCTGTGGACTGTGTGCACACACACACATGCTGTGGACTGTATGCTCACACACACATGCTGTGGACTGTGTGCTCACACTCACATGCTGTAGACTGTGTGCTCACACATACACACACATGCTGTGGACTGTGTGCTCACACATACACACACATGCTGTGGACTGTATGCTCACACACACACATGCTGTGGCCTGTATGCACACACACACACACACACACACACATGCTGTGGCCTGTATGCACGCACACACACACACACACACACACATGCTGTGGCCTGTATGCACACACATACACACACATGCTGTGGACTGTATGCTCACACATGCACACACATGCTGTGGACTGTGTGCTCACACATACACACACATGCTGTGGACTGTGTGCTCACACACACACATGCTGTGGACTGTATGCTCACACACATGCTGTGGGCTGTATGCTCACACACACATGCTGTGGACTGTATGCTCACACACATGCTGTGGGCTGTATGCTCACACACCCACATGCTGTGGACTGTATGCTCACACACACATGCTGTGGACTGTATGCTCACACACACATGCTGTGGACTGTATGCTCACACACACACATGCTGTGGACTGTATGCTCACACATAAACACACATACTGTGGCCTGTGTGCTCATGCATACTCACCCATACAAAGTAAACACATATAATTTAAAACTTGAAAACAAAAAGGTGTGGGGAGAGCCAGAGGGACGGATTAGCAATTAAGCGTGCTTGTTGCTCTTCCCGGGGACCCAAGTTCTGTTTCCAGCCTGTGTTGGGCACCTCACAAGCATTCCACTCAGAGAACTCTGGCGTTCCCTCACAGCCTCCAAGGGCACTGGCGCATAGGAAACACACACACACACACACACACACACACACACACACACACACATTTTTTAACCCATTCACATGACACTCAAATTTTAATGGTAAAAGGATTGTTATAATCTTGGTGAAAGCATATATTACGCTAACTAGCATGGTTACTAAAGGCCTTGCGCAGGCACCGTGCCTTTGAGCCTTGAGTGCGCCTCTCGGAGGCCAGGGGTCTTCATAATGAGCTTATCAACTGCAGTAATTGGTGGAAACGGGGCTGAAAATAAACTAAAATGAACACTAAGTAACACAAGGCAAGCCTTTTCTGGTTCCCTACGACAGTTGCCACCCTCCCTTGGCTGCATCTCCCAGAAGGCATGGCCGACCCACAGGGCCTCTGCAGAGGGGAGGATGTGCAGCCAGCCTCACCCCGCTTCCTCTCACGCTCTCTGCTTGCGGCTGTTCAGACAGTTCATTTCCATGAGGCCGCAGGCAGGTTTTAAATTGTGTGTGTGTGTGTGTGTGTGTGTGTGTGTGTGTGTGTGTGCGCGCGCGCGCGCAGGGGGACTGGTGAAGTCAGCCTTTCTGTTCTTTGATGTTTGGATATTTGTGACTTTTTCAGAGGCTGTGTGTGAGCGAGTTCCATTCTCTAGCTGAGCTTCAATGTGGAGGGTTTGGAGCTCACATACAGCCACTGAAGCCCAGAGGGGGAGCAGCATTCACCTGGGCAGGATCTGGTTAGAACTCTCTTTTCAGAATGCTAAGTCTGTGACTAATATGAAAAGCAGATATCATGGTACAGAATCCTGGCCATGTCGAAAGAATGTCATGGGATACACTTCCCAGTCAGTTCCTAGAAGCTCTGCTCCGAGGCCCCGGGGTGGTATTGACACACTGGATTTCAGCTCCGGAACCTCACCTGCTCAAGAACCTGATCCAGACTCCAGTTCTCTCTTGGCATACTGAGGGATCTAGGAGTCTCCTTGGACATTGAGGTATCAGCCTGAAACGCCCAGGGACAGCAGGCTCTGAAGCCACTGACACCAAACTCCAGGACCAACCCAGTTCACAACCACAGGCCTAGGAAGAAAGTTTCAAATCTCAAACTGGGCCATCCCTTTTAGAGCATGGTGTGAGGAATAAGTTTATCACCAAGTCCCTCCTTGCCCTGCTGTGTCTTCTGCTAAACTGAGCCATTCCTTATAAACTACAGGCTCCACACCAGCGAGGACTTTTTTGTTTGTTTGTTTGGTTGGTTGGTTTTCAAGACAGGGTTTCTCTGTGTTGCTTTGGAACCTGTCCTGGAACTCACTCTGTAGACCAGGCTGGCCTCAAACTCACAGAGATCCTCCTGCCTCTGCCTCCCAAGTGCTGGGATTAAAGGCGTGCGCCACCACCGCCTGGCCTAGGACTTTTTTGTTAGGACTGCATTTACTGTATGAATCCATTTCCTCTTGGCTCACAAATATTTGTCAAGGAGAGGGCTAGATACTAACAGTGGGGAGGAAGAGGTTCCCATTAAGAACACACCAGCTCAAGAAGGTTCTAGAAGAGAAGGCTAAGAAAGAGCATTTAGCAGAGTATGGTTGGGCACAAGGACAAGGGTGTCCTGTTATACCTCATTGGCCCTCACTGCTCAGATTCTATATCTGCAAACTGACTCGCAGAAGAAAGAACCTGACTGCTTCAAGGAACAAACGGGGGCCACCTGCTGTACATCCCTGGCTGTGTGCAGCCTGGGGACGAGTTCTCTGTCTGCCTTCATCCTTCAGCTTTCCTGCCGGAAACCGCTTCTCTCCCCAGCCTGGCCAGTGCCGTGCATTCTTTGTTTTCTGTCGCTTTGTGTCTGGAAGCTCAACGTTGGGCTGCTGGCTAGTGTCCCTGGGGTGAAAAGGCAGAGATAAAGCGCCCAGCATTGTTGGCCAAGGCCAATGAATCCACAAAGGGTGAAGCTGGGCGTGGTGTTGCTGGCCTGTGCTCCCAGCATTTGGGCGGTGGAAATAGGGTAAGCAGAATTCAGAGTCATTTTGAGCTACGTGATGAGTTCAAGGACAGCCCTAGATACACATGTACTAACTGTACTAACTACGTCTTTGAATGAGAGCTCACATGAACCAAGGCTATGGGTTGATCTGTGGATGACAACGTGTGCAGTGGGACACAGGGGCCCTGACTCTGCGGCTCCTCAGGGAAGAACCCTTGGAGGTGGGAAGAACAGGTGAGTGAGAGCTGACTGCTCTCTGAACATCAGGAAGGACAAGTGGGATGCCGTCACACGTCAGAAGGCCAGGTCACGGGCTGCCCCTCGGTCAGCCCAGAGTAAAGAAGCTCTGGATGAGGGGTATTCAGAAACTGTAGTGTTTGCCTCAATCCCGAGGACAGGGTAAGAATGCTGGAGCAGGGGAGGACACCAGTTATGACCCTCAGCACAGGACAAACAGGCTGGCTTCCAGGGCAATGACCTTCGAGGACTTGTGAGACCCGACTTAACCCTGTGTTCCTTCTCGTGGTTCCCGGAGATAACAGCAACGCTTTCGGGAAGGTCAGCTGAGAGGAAGCTGTCCTGGTAGGTGTCAGGACGTGACCTAAAACTGGCCAACGAAGAGAGAGAGAGAGAGAGAGAGAGAGAGAGAGAGAGGAAGTGTGTGTGAGAGAAAGAGGGAGAGAGAGCGAAAGAGGGAGAAAAAGAGAGAGAGAAAGCGAAAGAGAGAGAGAAAGCGAGGGAGAGAGAGAAAGCGAGGGAGAGAGAAAGTGAGAGAGAAAGCGAGGGAGAGAGAAAGTGAAAGAGAGAGAAAGAGAGAGAGAAAGCGAGGGAGAGAGAAAGTGAAAGAGAGAGAGAAAGTGAGAGAGAAAGCGAAAGAGAGAGAGAAAGAGAGAGAAAGCAAAAGAGAGAGAGAAAGAGAGAGAAAGCAAAAGAGAGAGAAAGTGAAAGAGAGAGAGGCCTTTGCACCTTCTGTGTCACCGAGTTGTCTAGAACCTTCCACCAGCACTTCTGTCTGAGCACAACTGATTCCATAACTCACTGCTGGCTGGGAAGTTCTTTGTAACTGAGAGCTGCTGCCTCACCCCCTGCTTTGCTTTCTGGAAGTCCAGAGTGCAGGATGCCTGCTTATCCAAATGTTTATGCAGAGACTCAGGCGAAGCATTTGCTTTCATTGAAGTTACAAGAGCTATCTTTATGGCCATCGTGACTCACCCAGCAGCAGCCGCCGCCTTCGCTTCTGAGGGCCGAGTGTACGGACACGAATTATAGGAAAGTCCTCTGATTAACACGCTGCCTGAGGAGAATGTAACCAGATGGAGCCATGCAGCTGACTGACCCACACGCAGCTCGCAGGGACAGGTCTCAGGGCTTCAAGGTGAAGGGCCAGAAAGACTAGAGAACCCTTCTGCATGCAACTGGCCCTGCAGCTGGTCATGCAAAGCAGACTCTCCTGTTCAAAGCTTACCTGTCGGCCTGGGGCTGTAGCCCGGTCAGCCGGTGCTTGGCTTGCTAGCAAGCATGAAGCCCTGGGTTCCAACCCTGTCACCTCATAACCTGGCACAGCAGTGCACACTTAGGAGGTGGAGGAAAGATGACAGATCAGAAGTCTATGGTCATTCTTGGCTGCGTAGCCAGTTCCAGGTCAGTCCAGGCTGCATAAATGAAAACAGGTAAATGAAGAGTTTGTTTGTTTGCCAATCCACATCAATACAAAGGCTGAGGAGAAGATTAAAAATATGAATTCCAGAGACCCAGGGCGTAACAACTGGCAGACATGCCCTTAAAAGAGCACACCTGGAGTTTAAGCAGTCTTGTTATTCTGACACAAAGAGGAAGCATCAGGTTCCACTCTCCATTTTCTGTTTTTGCTTTGCTGCAGCAAGTGGGAAGCAGGGCGGGGAAGGGCAATCGATTCAACCCGACCATTTCTCACAAACAGCAGTGTCCGAGCTCCGAAGTCTCTCTGTCCTAGAGACCCGAGGGGGCAGACCCTCGTAGTCATGGTATACCTGCTCCTGTGTGTTGTTCCGAGTTCCTGCTGTTACGTCACTAACTCCAACACTGAGCTTGAGCACCACGTAAACCACGTGTTGGGGTCGAAAGACTCATTGTTCCTGCACGGCTCACAAGTGGGGACACCCGTGCACCCTGTTTACTGTTAGTGTTGTGGTTTCTAGTCTTTGGGCCCTTCACACTGCCTTTTTTGGGGGGCTTGCCAGCCAGCTCCCAAATAAATCACACACGGAAGCTTATTCTTACTTCTAAATGCCCAGCCTTAGCTTGGTTTTTTTTTCTAGCCAAAATTCTTATCTTAAATTATCCCATCTATATTTTGCCTCTGGGCTTGCTTTCATCTTTCTCCTCTGTAGTCTGTTGGGTGACTAGGTGGCTGGTCCCCAACATCCTCCTCTCCTTGTTCTCTTGCTCATTTCTCGTTTTTTCTTCTATTTCCCCTCTCTGCCTGCCAGCCCTGCCTATCCGTTATTGGCCATTCAGCTCTTTATTAGACCATCAGGTGTTTTAGACAGCCAAAAAAAATCACAGCTTCACAGAATTAAACAAATACAGTATAAAACAAAAGCAACACATCTTTACATCATTAAACAAATGTTCCAGAGCATAAAGAAATGTAGCACACCTTAAAATAATACTCTACAACACACAGTGAGTGTGTTGACCCTCCTGGGTGATGAGGGTTGGGTCAGGCATAGTTGACTTTGACTCTCTTGTTTCTGGGGTCTGGCCCTGATTGTAGCCGTGGTGTTGAGGGGCCTGAAGTACTTTGTTCTGTGACCAGTGTGTAGTCTCAGGTGCTTCACAGGGAGAGGGTAGGTGGGAGCCATGGCACCCACTCTGTGGGGCTCGCGAAAGGCCGTATTAACACTGTTGGTCAGGAGAGGTAAGGGGTAGGAGGAACCTCAAGGGAGCTGGGGCAGTGAGACCTGCGCTGTTCCTCACTGCTGTTGCTACCTAGGATCAGGACCTCAGGTGAATTCTGCACCATGATGGCTGGGACTTTTCTCAGCCCAGCTCTTAGCTGTAGCAGAGAGAGAGAGAGAGAGAGAGAGAGAGAGAGAGAGAGAGAGAGAGAGAGCTGGACAAAGTCTCACAAAGCTTCCCCTGGCTATGACTTCTCAGGGGTAAAGTGGCAGCCACAGCCTTGCTTCCTTCAGCTCCTTCAGGTGAAGAATCACAGTGTTGAAGAGTCAGAGTCACGGTGTTTAGGCGAAGAGTCACGGTGTTCAGGGAAGAGTCACGGTGGTGAAGGCGAAGAATCACAGTGTTCAGGGAAGAGTCACGGTGGTGATGGGTCACGGTGGTGACGGCTGTATTTACCAGTGGATTGATTGGCTTCTCTGAGACAATGTCTTGCTAAGTAGCCATGACTGGCCTGGAACTCACGCTATAGAACAGGTGACAATCCTTCGAGGCGAGGAAGTCAAGGCAGGAACATTGAACAGTCACAGCACATCGACAATCAAGAACAGAGAAAGATGAGTGTGTACATGCTGGCCTGTGCTCAGGGTGGATTTCTCCGCTCATACAGTTCATAACTCCCTGCTTTGGGAATGGGGCTACCCACATCCAGGATGAGCCCTCCTTCTCAGCTCACTAAGGAAATGCCCATTGGCCAACTCAATGAAGATAATCCTTCATGAAGCCCTTCTTCCCAGGCAGTGCTAGGCTGTCAGATGGACAAAGCTGCCCATCTAGAGAAAGGGGTGTGTGTGCTGGGCGAGAGGGCTCTACACCTGACCCACCGAGTCTCTAACCGCCATGCTGAGCTGTCCCTGGTGTGAGAAGTTTCCTGGCCTCCTTTCCTAGGACTTATTTCATCTATTTCATTCTTCCCCAGAGCAGGAGACTCATAACCCCAGGCGCCAGACCAATAGAAAAAGAAGTAAAGACTTTGATCCTAAGGAGTTAGCGCACAGGACTGGGGGGAGCCAGAGAGGCAGAGGTCTCGATAGAGGATGGAGGTGGGGGGTCAGTGTGCTTCTCCTCCCCCACTTCCTGGTTCCACAGAAGAAAGTAAAACCTTCACAGCTGTGGTTCTGGTGTGGAATATCAGCTGGAGATCTGTCACACTTGTTTATGCTGTGAAACATTTAATGATCCAAAGGTTGTGTTGGGTTCGCTTTGGATTTGTTTAACTCTGTGAAGCTGTGTTACTCTGCTGCCTAAAACACCTGATTGGAGCCAGGTGGTGGTGGCACACGCCTTTAATCCCAGTATTTGGGAGGCAGAGGCAGGAGGATCTCGGTGAGTTCGTAGGCCAACCTGGTCTATAGAATGAGTTCCTGGACAGGCCCCAAAGCTACACAGAGAAACTCTCTCAAAAAAACAAAAAAACCAAACCAAACCAACAACAACAAAAAACTCCTAATTGGTCTAATAAAGAGCTGACGGGGCAGAGGGTAGGTGGGGCTGACATGCAGAGAGAATAAATAGGAGGAGGAACACAGGTTTGCTAAAAGAGGAGGGAAAAGATAAAAATCCAGGGGCTAAAGCTAGACCTGATTTTAAAAAAAAAAAAAAAAAAAAAAAGCTGGTTAGAAACAAGCCAAGCTAAGGCCAGGCATTTATAATGTCTTCATGCATTTATTTGGGAACTGGGTGGTGACCCCCTAAAGAGTAAATAATAAACAAACAAAACAAAACAAAAAACCGTAACAGTTCTCAGTTTGGGAGTCCTCAGGGCTCCGGGCAGTGTATAGGACATTTTGGTCACCACACTGAGTTGCTAGTGGCACCTAGTGGCCAACGTCTCTGGTGCACAGGCCAGACTCCCACACCACACAGTAGGACTGTCTCAGATGCTCACAGTACAGACACAGAAACCCTAGACTGTCACGGGGACCTCAACACTGTGAAGGGTCCCCAAGTGGAAACCTTCCAAGGACTTTATGATCACGCTAGCCTGGTTCACACTAAACATGGAGGTTTGTGAACAGTGCAGCAGCTGGACTTTGGGAGCAGGTGCGGCGTGGTGACTGTGACTAATGTAAGCCACCCACTGATGGCGGGATGCCAGGCCCCACCTCCGTATGTCAGGCATCCTGCTACTGATGTCTGCCTCTGCTCCAGTGTGTAGGATACACCCAAAACAAGGACGTGCTCTTGTCTGGCTCCAGGCAGACCCCACTTCCGAGAAAGCCCTCCTTCTATTTTTCTAAGTTTGGACTGTTTCATAGCTGGGAATAGCTACATTGTTTTTCCCAGTCACTAGTCAGCTCTGTAGTCAAATTCCTAACCCTGCTGGTATTTTAGTGTTATTTATAGGCTAAACATCTAATTCTAGAGGTAAAAGAGAATGCAGTTTTAAGTTTGTTTTCCCAAAACGTCAGCCAGTTTTCTTTTCTTTCTTTCTTTCTTTCTTTCTTTCTTTCTTTCTTTCTTTCTTTCTTTCTTTCTTTCTTTTTTTTCGTCTGAAAATACAAAGACAATTTGTGCGCATTGGTAAAAGGGTCATCCATTGCCCGTTTAGTGTGTTGTTATTTGGAAAACTGTCACTATATTCTGACCCTCAAATTGTGAGGAATTTTATTGTTTTTAAAATTATTTGTCTATTTATTTACTGAGGCCGAGCCTTGCAGAGTAGCCCAGGCCAACCCTGACCCCACAGCCTCCTGTCTTTACCTCCCAGGCATGACAGGATTCCAGCACACACTCCCACATCCCGCTGAAGTCAGTCACTCCCAGGTCATGCCGAGGACCCTGGGAGGAGGAGCCTGGGAGCTGGATGAGCTGCACCAATCTCAGCACAGAGGTTCCCGTGGCCTGGGAGGCGGGGTTTGCTGGGCCCTGGGTTCTGCCTGTCAATCTGTGGAAGAGCCCCATGTGTGTGTTTCTGAAGCAGTGCCACCAGACACGGATGGCACAGCCATCCACTGTAGATATGACATCCCTCCCTCCTGACAGAGTCACACTGGAGCCCAGGTTGGTGTCAAATTCACCATCCTCCTACCTAAGTGTCTGAAGTATAGACACAGCCACCCTTGGCTTTACGTTTCCTTAGGATGAATTCCGTCTCATGCTACGTTCTGTTTACGATGGCTGTTGTGCTTCATCAGCACATAGCACACGCTAAAGGAACAGTCAGCCAGGTGTGGTGGCCCAGGTCTGTGACACCTACACCCAGAGATAAAGGCAGGAAGGTCAGTAGCTCAAGGTCATCCTCAGGAGTGGACTAAGCCAAAGGCTATCCTGAGCTATGTGGGAAAAGGCCATCCTGAGCTACGTGGGAAAAAGCAAACCAGTCAAAAAAGGCCACAGTAACTTTTTAAATGGTATTTCTGTAAACTTCGGTGAATGAAAAACCCTAAATCTGAAGATGTTTTCCTGCCTTGCTCGGTCACAGTAATACTGGTGTCATTTTTTAATGTTTTGTCTTCTCTAACCTCTTAAAAAGGACCAACCTACAAGATGTTAACCATGGCTGTGTGAACAAAGAAACATGGAGAACTAAAAGGATCGGCAGGCTTCTGTGGTACATGCCTCTGCGCCCGCAGCTCAAACATTTTAAAATAAAAAGAGGCTGTAGAGAAGGCTCAGCAGTTAGGAGCTCCGGCCGCTTTTCCAGAGAACTCAGGTTTGACCCCAGCACCCACATGGCAGCTCACAACTATCTATAACTCTAGGACCAGGTGATCTGATGCTCCCTTGTGACTTCCTTGAGTACCAGGCATGCATGCAGTACAAAGACACACATGCAGGCAAAACATAAAGTAAAAATAAAAATTTAGAAACATAGTGAACTCAAAATGTGGTCAGAGAACCTGAAAATGCCTCCCTCCAAAGATTATATACACATGACAACAAGCGTACAAAAGAGTCTCGTTAGATTTGCACAGATTGAAAACACAATGAAGTATTACCAAAGGCCCATCAGGATGAACACTGGTGGGGAAAGAAGCCAATAACTAGAGTTGGCAAGACTGTGGAGGATGGGCAACTTTACGTGCTACTGGTCAGAATATGGAAACTGTATGGAAAGTAGTGTGGTGGTGCCTCAAAACTGTTTATGATAGAATCCCACTTCATCTCTGTTTCTCTATAGATAGATAGATAGATAGATAGATAGATAGATAGATAGATAGATGATATATATAGATAGATAATATAAATAGATGATAGATAGATAGAAAATATAAATAGATAGATGATAGATAAATAGATGGTAGACAGATGATAGATACACATATAGATGAATAGATAGATGATAGGTAGATGCATAGATATTAAATAGATAGATAGATAGATAGATAGACAGACAGACAGATAGGTATGTAGATACGTACAGAGATAGATGATAGAGATATGCACATACTGAAAGCAGGATCTTGAAGAGACAGTTACACATCCATCTATATCATATTCATTATAGCTAAAGTAGAGAAGGCCCAAGCATCCAACTATCCTTCAGTGGATGAATGGGCATCATGGCATCTGCATATAGCAGAATTACACAATCTCAAAAAAAGAAGAAAACCTGGCCACCTGGAACAAGAAGAATAAACCTTGAGGCAGGAAAATTTTCAGAGCCATCTTACCCGGTCTTGGCAAGGTTTGGCAGTTTTTTTTTCTTATATCCTTCTTGTCCTGTCCGGACATTGTGCATCTTGTCAGTGGTTGAAGTATGGGCATTTCTTTACCCAAAAGCCAGTTCTACCAAGAAGAAAGGCTCCAGGTGGAGTGTCTTTGATGCTCAACATTTTCTCGGGTATAGATCGGTGTTGCCAGGAGTGAATGTGTCTCACTACCACGGAACTCTGAGTTAGATTAAAGGCCATTTTCCACAGCTCTTTGAAGTGGTTGAAGATTATCGATCTATGCGGAATACAATCTCTATGTATCTAAAGAACCTGATTAGTCTGAATATAAGTACAACAAACACGGATGACGATTGATCTATAATACCTGTACAACTTAAAGACTAAGTCTTTATATTAAAATATTAAACAATCTTTAAACAACTGTACAGCAAATTAGGATAATGACCTCAAAATGGAAACAATATATGAATATCTTGATCAGATAGTAATGTACTATTATATAGAAATGTACAGTGCAATATGATAAATATATGTCCTAAAATTGTATAAATATACAAAATGTCTTAAACAAAGGTAGAAACATGCATGCATACAATATGATAAATTAACTTTGTATAGGTGTACAAATATTGTAAACAGAAATAGGAACATATTCAATATAACAAATATAATTTGAATTTGTATCAATATAGAAGAATTTATATCAGTGTAAATTGTCTATAAATAATAGCTCACAAGTATTCACTCTATTACTCACTATTATTATTAGTGTGAGTAAGTTCACACTAATCTATCATCCCATTCAATTTCCCTTTTTTCCAAGTGAGATGCTTGAGCTTACAAAACTTCTACCCCAACACCCAAACCCTATACCAATTTTAATCAACCCCTAATTGATGTCCCTAACCCTGAGGAAAAACTTTGTTGGGAGAAGGGATGTCGTTTTCTAGAATTACTTCCAGCTGTCATAAGATGATGTTCTTTCTATGGGGTCCTGTGAAAGCAAAATGTTGATTAAGTTTCAAGATTACTCTCTGGTATAATTGCAAATAGTCTCTGAGTAGTCGATAGGGTATCTTTGAGGTTCCTGTTTGAAATTCTGGTCAGAACGTTGTAAGAAGGTGCACCATTTCAGCTAACCAAGTTGGAACCATCTTGAGCAGCTGGTACCCAAAACCGATCTTAAAGTAGTGGTATCAGCATCTTAACATCATATCAACCAGGTAAAGTTGTTGTTGTGGGGATCACATCTTTTTTCCTGGAAACTTTAAAGATTACTTCAGGAAAATTTATTGTTCATTGTGGAAAACTTAAATATTATATAGACATATACTTATATAGACATATATTCAATGGTCTTTATTACCATTTAAGGCTTTGTTTAAATAAATTATTAGATCAGGTGTTATCCCAACAGATGGTCGTAAACTGGAAATGTCTCCTAACAATCTTTGAAAGTCATTAAGAGCCCTCAATTGGCCTCTCCTAATTTGTGCCTTTTGTGTTCCAGTTTTCTGTAAACCTATTTTATAATCTAGGTAATTGACAGAATCTCCTCTTTATATTTTTTCAGGAGCAATTTGTAATTCCCATTTAGGCAAAACTTTCTTTACTTCTTAAAACATTCTTTCAAAAGTATCTACATTTGAATCAGATAACAAAATGTCATCCATGTAATGGTAAATTATAGATTTAGAAATTTGTTTACATATTATTACCAATGGATAACTTACAAAGTATTGACACAGGGTAGGGCTATTGAGCATTCTTTGTGGGAGGATGGTCCATCGATATCTTCTGGTAGGCTGAATTTTATTATAAGAAGGCACTGTGAAGGCATTTTTTTCCTCTGTCATTTTCTTGTAAAGATATAGTAAAGAAACAAAATTTTAAATCAATAACTATAAGAGGCCATCATGTGGGTAATAGTAAAGGCAAAGGGATTCCAGACTGTAGAGGGCCCATAGGTTGGATAACCTTGTTGTCAGCTCTTAGATCTGTCACTATTCTTCATTTGCCAGATTTCTTTTTAACAACAAACACCAGAGGATTCCAAGGGCTGGTTGGTTCTTCACTATGGCGAGCATCCAGTTGCTCCTGGACCAGCTGTTCTAACGCCTGCAGGGTGTCTCCTGTTAAGGCTCATTGTTTGACCCATATTGGTTTCTCAGTTGACCATATTAAAGGTAGGTTCATTGGTACCTCTAAAGGTTTACTAGTTGCTTTGTGTTCTTGTACAGCCTGAATGGTTGGTGACATTTGTTTATAGCACTTTATAATATCCTTCCCAGAAACTCATGCTTCTGGGACTGCAGGAGAGTTAATATGGGGTATCCCATTGCTGCAGCAGATCACGACCCCATAAGTTCAATGTGGTACTAGCCACATATGGCCTCAGCCTTCCTCTCTGTCCTTCTGGCAGTATGCATTCAACCCATTTCATGCTTTGTTTCACTTGAGATAGGGTTCCAATTCCTAGTAATTGAACATCTGCCTCTTGAAGTGGCTAATTTGGATGCCACGATTCTGGAGTAAAGATAGTCATATCTGCACCCATGTTCAGTAATCCCTCAATTACAGTGTTATTTATACAGACTCTTAGCTTTGGTCTTTGATCATTTCTAGAAGTTTGGCAAAATATATGTTTCCTATTTTTTACTGGAGCTTTTGATTCACCCTCCATTTCTATTCCATCACCCAAAACAGTATCTTTTTTTTACAGCAAGCACTGCATTTTTTAACTTTCCTGGTGAGACATGTTCTCCATAGTGATTGGGAATGACTAGACCATGTTTGACATGGGGGGGCCTGTGAGAGGTCCCCCAAGGAGTTTCCTGATAGTATCAGGTTGTCTTGTCTGTCTGCTGTTGATCTACTCATTGCTCCAATGTCAGCCTTTGCCACATCTTCTACATAGTCCACAGATTGAGACCTTCTAATTTTGCCATTCCAAGAGAAGACATTATTTCTAGGAATTCCTTGTCTAATATCCCTTCTCAAATGTCCTATTCTATCACAATTAAAACATTTGGCATTTTGGTGTCTCTTCATACTATTGGAAATTGCTTCTCCTACGCAAGCCTCAGTGTTATAGTCAAATGTCTCAACATTCATTGTCTGCAGAATCCATTCATCCATTGGTGCTGATCTGACCTTTAAAGGTCCAAGTATCTTTTTGCATTATAAGTTGGCATTTTCAAATGCCAGAGATTTAATAAGTACTCATCTAGCTTCTGGGTATGTTACTCTTATTTGTACAGCCTTAGTTAGTCTTTGTAAAAGCAAGTCACTAAAGGGTCCTCCTGGCCCTGTTTAACCCTGGTTTATGATTCAGTTTTTTCCCTAGTTCTTGAATCCTGTCCCAAACATTTAAGGTTGCTGTGTGGCATAGGGACAAGGTGTGTTTGTCATATATATCTTGATCCTGTGGATCCGCGTAATAGCCCTTGCCAAGAATTTGATCTTGGGAAGCCTTAAATTGTTTTGCTTTTCCCTATTCTTCTAAAATTTTTGCCTCTTCTCACTAATAGCATTTTCACAGCAGCTGAGGTCCATCTTCAAGGACCACTGAGACTAACTGAAGCCAATCGTTTGGGATAGTCTTATTGCTTAAAGCCCACCTTTTCACCATTTCCCTAACAAATTTTGAATGCAAGCCATAAGATACTATTGCTTGCTTAATTTCCTTTAAATTGTTCATACCTATAGGTTGTCTTTTACATTCTTTGAATCCTTTTGGGTATTTAGTACTGGGTGGTTTGTCAGAGGAGATTACAGATAAACAGGTTAAAAACCTGGATAAGTCATCTCTGACATGTACTGGTGAGGCTAAATCCTGTCCTTGTACCTTCCCTTCCTGCTCATCAGTTCCGATAATTTCCTCAATTGTTTCAAATCTTTTTACCACTGCCTTTTGTAAATCCTGAATCTCTTGACCTGTGCATAATTCTAGTGCTTTCCTTGAGTCATTTAGCCTCTGGTCCTTATTCTGCACATTTGATTCCAAGACATGAAAATTTTCCAGTAAAGATAACATCTCATTCTTGGACATTATTTGGACAGCATGCAGATTGCCTTCCTGTAGAGATACCCTATCTTATGTTAACCTATCTTAATTTTTTAACAGATTTTGATTGTTAACTTCAACAGTATGAATTCTTTCAGATGATTTCTCCGTACTCTTTGACATGAATTGAATTTTGTCTGTCAAATTAATGCTATCCTTTTCAATGGTATTAATTTTTTCAGCAAACTTTTGATTTTTGATGGTATTAATCCTGTCAGCTAGCTGTCCATTATCATTCTTGGCTCTGATATCAAACCATTTCCTTAAGGATATAACATGAAAAACAAAGCTAATTCCTAAAACCAAATAGATGGATGTATAAGAAAAAAATCACATAAGCCTTGCAGAATAGCATCCATAGTATAAGCAAAATGGTTATTAATTTCCTGGATGGTATAGTTGGTAGGAACCCAAAACTTGCCAGCAGTTGTGAGCCACAAAGGGACCTGTGCGCAACCAGCAGACATGACATGGCGGGGATCGTGGCAGGAATAAATCCCAGGAGGCTGGAGAGGCTGCAGCAGCGTCTGTGGGTGGGAGGCAATGGTGGGAAGTGGTGAACTCATCCTGGTAGTTGCAGGCTTGTACCCACATTGGGCAGCAGATGTAGGTGAACACTAATAAAATAATCCCACAGTGGCTCAGAATTGAGTATAATAAGGGGTTCTTTATTTAGGGGTACTCACAGATCACAGTTTATTGCATGAGTGGGGAACAGGAACTAAATCCAGCAGCCGGGCAAGGGAGGAGAGAGAGTGGGCATACAAGCCAAGGCCACGCTCACCTGGCCCAGCCTCCCAAAGGCCATTGGCTGAAGGAAGTTCCCCAGCACATTATTATCATGGTGCTTCATGGCGGCATGCAGGCAGACATGATGCTGGACCCAAGAGTCCTACATCTTGATATGTAGGCAACAGGAAGTGGCTTGAAACACTGGGTGTGGCTTGATATATGAGACCTCAAAGGCCACCCCTAAAGTGACACACTTCCTCCAACAAGACCACACCCACTCCAAGAAGGCCACACCTCCTAATAGCAATACTCCCTTTGTGAGCCATTTTCTTTCAAACCAATACACTTCTACTTCCTGTTTTCATGTTCCATAAATAAGTACATACAAAAAATTAAAAATTAAAAAAACTTTTCAGAAAGAAGAGATAAGAAAAAGGGACTCACTGTGGCCCAGTGGGAAATCCAGCACCAAATTCTAATCTAAGCAGTCAGGCAGTGATTAACACGTAAATATAGACAGCTACTGTGTGCTGCTCTGCCCAGAGATCTGAAAGCCAACCCTTTCCTTAATATGTGCTTCTACGTTAGGAACTAGTGCACAGCACCAAGGAGAGAAAGTTTATTAAGTTAGAAACACCACAAACTAGTTATTTATATAAAATATAATTTAATTTCACTCTTTTCATTATTTACCACAGAATTAAAAAAAACAGTAATATATACAGACAAGAACAAGAGAGTTAGAAAGAGTTGGACATGGGATAGAGATCGTCATTCAAGAAGTTGGGTGACAGCAGCTCCCCCAAGGTCAGAGGACACCCCAGCATTGACTGGCACCTCAGTCTCTACAACTTGAAAAGAACCTTTAAGACTCCTCTGGCCCACACATCTCACTCAACTGCCAAAGATCATTGCATTCCAGGCAGGGAGGCCAGATGTGCCTCTCCCAGGCCTGAGGGGTAGGAATTGTTCCAAAGAAAGCCCTCAGAGAAGGGAGAGAGTAGCTACATTGCCTCTGGAGGGTTCTAGCCCTCAACCCTGTTCTAGACTGGGCAAACCACTAGGCAGTCAGCTCTCTATGTGGCCTGACACAGCCCCAGGGACACAGGAGGTTCAGAACCCACTGCTGGGTCCAGAGATCCTGCAACCTGCAATACCAGTTATTATTTATTCTGATTTCAGCGAGGCACAGCATCATTACGTAACTCAGACTAGCCTCAAACTAACAGTGATTCTCCTGCCTCAACTTCATAAATACTGGGATTGCAGGTGCAACTTTTTCAGCGGGACACTACAAACAACCTCCTCCTCATTCCACCGGTTCCTGGTTCTTTTCGGCATTTCCTGTTGTCTTTGTCTCTCAATAAATTTATGTATTTGTTGACCATATGGTGTCAATATTGAACCCAAGTTTTATGTAGCTTCAGGCTATCTTCACGTAATAAAATGCATGGAACTTCAAATTCTCACTTTGTAGCCCAGGTTGGCCCAGAATTTTCAGCCATCTTCTTGACTTGGCTTCTAAGGACTGGGGTAACAAGAGTAAATAACCTCATCCCTCAACTCTTGGTCCATTTCCATAATATCCACCTAGCAAAACATCCTAGTGTTGTGCTGTCCAGAAGAAACGTACACTAGCCACATTAAAAAGATAAAATAGCAGGGATGTGGGTGCAATCCCAACACTTAGGAGACCAAGCTGGGACTGTGAGTTTCAGTCAACAATAACATAAAAGTAAAAAGATATAAGTACAATTAATTTTATTTTATTTTTTGCCTTAACCTCATATATTCCAAATAGTATTGAAATAGTGAGTGCAAGCTTGTCAGTGCCCAGCCTTGGAAGAGGTAAGATTTCTCTAGTGGCTTGGCTGCTTTGCTTTTCTGATTTCTGGGTTGAACCCCAGTATCTGTCTCTGGGTCTTTATTATTCGAGCTACAGCCTTATGGACCCCGTCACTTCAAAACAGCATACTAGGAACACTGGCATACTAGGAACACTGGCAAGCTGTTGACACTTGTCCCTTGCAGATTGGACGAAAGCTCTGCTCGGTCAGGTACAGCGTGAATAACTGGCACTGTGGATCACAAAAGGACACTAGGGCTCGGGGCTCGGTGTGCCGTTCTCCGAGAAGAAAAAACGGTGGGTCTGGGCCTGCATTAGAGCCTGAGGGCGTCCTGGCTCTTCCCAGCCTGTCTGGCTTGCCTCTGTAGAGCACAAAAGGGGTCTGAGTGAGCGCTCGGCAAAGACAGTCAAATACAAGGGGTTAAGAGCTTTCGCTTGTCTTCAGAGGACCCACATGGTAGCTCACAGATGTGCGCAATTCCAGTTCCAGGGGATCTAATGCCCTCTTCTGGCCTTCACAGGCACTGCTTGTAAGTGGTATACAGACCTACAAGCAGGCAAAACACCCACACACAAAATAAGATAAAGCGTGATTCTTCAGGAAAGAGAATAGATAAGCATTTAAATAATCTTTTCATTTTATTTATTTTAAAGACAGGGTTTCATGGATCCCAGTCTGACCTTGGACTTCCGATCCTCCTAACTCCTGAGTGCTGGGATTACAGGTGTGCACCACCACATCTGGTTTACAGTTCTAGGAGCTGAACCCAGGGTTTCCTGCACACTAGGCAAGCAGTCTACCCACTGGGATGAATTCCTAGGCCAGAGTTTCAGACAATCCTAATTCTTACATTCCATTTGAACCATCTCTGGGTTAATCACTGTCTTAAAATGCCTTCTAAATTTTAAATTATTACTAGAATGTTGGCTTTTAAGCGGTTTTTCATTGCCTTGTCATTTGAAGGACTGTAGTTAAGATGGGAATTGTGATGTTTGGTTTTAATCCGAACACTTGGGAGGCAGTGACAGGTAGATTTCTATGATATCGATATGGGGCCAGCCTGGTCTACACAGTAAGTTCCAGACTAGCCTGGGCTACATAGATCCTCTCTCAACAAACACACAAACAAAATCATACAACAACACAATAACAAATAACAATATTTGCCACTTGCTTCATTCCTTCGGCTGCCGGCGGTAATGACTAACCAGTTACCTAGCAGGTTACAGCTGTCTCCTAGGTCAGCTCGGTCACCAGGGAACTAGTGACTCCGATGCCGCCACAAATGCAGCTGAATTATATACATTAAACATTAACAACCCATAGATTTAAGGCGGGACCGCCCATAGGTCATTTAATCTGCCTGGGCCTGTTTTACCCTCTACGCCGAATCTGTCGCTAAGCCAGCTTCAATATTGGAAACCAGCAGGACAGCGCTAGCTACAGTGAAAACCCTTAGTGGTCCTATTATCCGCTAGCAAGGGCTCAGGGTCTATCTTCTTCCGTAAACAACGCTGGGACGTAGGCCTTTTCTGTGTTTTAAGACGTCCTCTCCCTTGAAGTCCATTGTAGTGTGCACAAGTTGGCCTCAACATCCCAGCAATCCTCACCAAGTTCTACACAGGCCGTGCACAGTGTTCATCAACAGCACAACCTCACAAGCTGCTCTGCCCCTTTAAATGTTCAAGTTCTCACCATATCCTAGACACACCACGCTCTTTCATCAGTTAGGGAAAGGCTCAAGGTGTAGGAATAACAGCACACAAGCCCGCGTTATCAGTCTCTTAGGCCATAGACAAGGAAAATGTCAATATGTTAAAATTCCCATACTCAAAACTATATAAAAAAAGAAGCAAAGTAAAGCCCAAACAACATGATTTTGGTCATGCATATGGCAGTCTGACCCAGGCTAGTTCACTGAGTAAAGAGAGTTTGATGAACTTGACTGTTTCGCTGTGGAGGAAAACATCTTGTTCTCCCACAACCGTGAGAGAGTAAGGTGCAGATGTATAAAAACCGATAGACTATTAATAAAAGACAGAAAGTCTCGATACAGTGCTGAAGAACAGCGTGATTTGTAGAGGGAACTCTCCACAGAGATTCTCACTTTAGCTCACGGTCTCATGTGGATCAGATGCTAGAGGGTCCACTGGATGTCGCCGAAGTCCCCAGGGTCACCCAGACCCGCTTCTGCTTCCAGGTAATTCATGAATGCAGCCATGGCTGTGTCATTGCTGTCACCCAGAGCGTCCACATCCAGCTGGGCACCATCACCTGGAGGTAAAACACAGACTGTGTAAGCCCGAGGAGACGTGAAGGAAGCCACGTGTTACAGTAACTGTAGGCAAAGTCTGGAGAAATGGCTGAAGGGCACTGGCTGCTCTTGCAAAGGCGCCACACGGCGGCTCACAAACACCTGTAACTCCAGTTCCTGTGGATCCAGCAACCTCTTCTGACCTCTGTGGACACTAGACATGCCTGTGTGCACAGACATACATGCAGGCCTATCTCTCATACACAATTAAATGAATTAAAAATAAAATAACCATAGTCAAGAACAGGAAAGTCAATAGCAAGGGCTGAGGTTCTGTTGGTGAAGTCCTGGTTTGACGCCCGGCACTGTATAAATCAGGCGTGGGGGTGCACACCTGTAATCCCAGCAGGAGGCAGGAGGACCAGAAGGTCAAGGTGATCCTTTGCTACATACATATTTGAGCTCAATCTGAGATACAAGAGGTCCTGGGTGACGATGATCTTTAATTGTCAACTAGTTACAATCTAGAACCTAGGAACAGAGTCTCAACGAGTGACTGTCTGAACCTGCGGGAAGGCCGGTGGGGGCCTGTGGAAAGGCCCGTAAGGACACCCAGGAAGGCCTGTGAAGACTTGAAAAGGAGCCACCCTGACTGAGGGGGTTACCATTTCATGGACTGGATCTAAACTATGTAAGCGTGGAAAAGCAAGCCGAACAAGTGAGCATGCAACTATTTCTCTTGGCTCTTGACTGTGGATTTGGCTGATGACTTCAAGCTCTTGCCTTGAATTCCCACAGTGACAGACTGTGACCTGGGACTGTGAACTCCTAAGCTGCTTCCTGCCAGGGTGTCTTATCACTGCAGCAGAAATGATATTAGAACACCTACCCATCTTAAAATAAAAAACATAAAGCCAGCAGGGGCCACCGGTACAATTTGGAAAGGAGAAATACATGTCTTTTTTAAAAAAATATTTATTTATTTATTTATTATGGATATAATATTCTTTCTGCATGTATGCCTGAAGGCCAGAAGAGGGCACCAGACCTCATTACAGATGGTTGTGAGCCACCATGTGGTTGCCGGGAATTGAACTCAGGACCTTTGGAAGAGCAGGCAATGCTCTTAACCGCTGAACCATCTCTCCAGCCCCTGAGAAATACATGTCTTAAATTGAAAAGCTGGATATATTTTATCTTATTTTATTTCACGTGTGTGGGTGTTTGGCCCACATGTATGTGTGTGCACCATGTACATTCAGTACCAGAGGAGCTGCCGTGCAGGTGCTGGGAACTGAACTTGAGTCCTGGGCAAGAGTAGCCAGTGCTCCTGACCACCGAGCCATCTCTCCAGTGCCCTGACGTGCTTCTAAACGAGCTGTGCATTCTGTAGTAGATATTCACACTGCTGGGTGAGGGCACAGACTCCCAGGCTGTTGGGCGTTAGAGGCTCCGTATCCAGGAGCCCAGAAGATATTTGATTCATCTACACTATACGCAAAGTTCTACTTGTTTACTGCTAAAATCTGAGGCTGTGGAGAAAGCCCCACAACCCAGAACACTGGCATTTTCATGAGAAAAGTCAGGGTTTGGAAAAGGAAATGAGGATGGGGCTGAGGTGAGATCTATGTTTGAAATACAGCAAGGTTCTGGACAACTGAGGCTAAATCGCAGTAGAGAGTAATCCAAGTCTTCTGGGTGTTTTCAAAGTCAGCAGAACCTGAGAGGAGTGGAAAGCAGTGCCATCAGGAGGTGTGAACCGAGTGTCTGCATTTGGGGCAGCAGTGCCGTCAGGAGGTGTGAACCGAGCATCTGCATTTGGGGCAGCAGTGCCGTCAGGAGGTGTGAACCGAGCATCTGCATTTGGGGCAGCAGTGCCGTCAGGAGGTGTGAACCGAGCGTCTGCATTTGGGGCAGCAGTGTCATCAGGAGGTGTGAACCAAGTGTCTGCATTTGGGACATCAGTGCCGTCAGGAGGTGTGAACCAAGTGTCTGCATTTGGGACAGCAGTGCCGTCAGGAGGTGTGAACCAAATGCCTGCATTTGGGGCAGCAGTGCCATCAGGAGGTGTGAACTGAGCTTCTGCATTTGGGGCAGCAGTGCCATCAGGAGGTGTGAATTGAGCTTCTGTATTTGGGACAGCAGTGCCATCAGGAGGTGTGAATTGAGCTTCTGCATTTGGGACAGCAGTGCTGTCAGGAGGTGTGAACACAGCTACTGCATTTGGGACAGTAGTACGGTCAAGAGGTGTGAACTGAGCTTCTGCATTTGGGACAGCAGTGCCATCAGGAGGTGTGAATTGAGCTTCTGCATTTGGGACAGCAGTGCCATCAGGAGGTGTGAATTGAGCTTCTGCATTTGGAACAGCAGTGCCATCAGGAGGTGTGAATTGAGCTTCTGCATTTGGGACAGCAGTGCCATCAGGAGGTGTGAATTGAGCTTCTGTATTTGCATGGTTTGGATTTTGCATGAACATCTTAGAGTGGTTAAATCTTACACTTTAAAAAACTTTTTAGATTTATTTATTTTATATGCTTGAGTGTTTTGCCCACGTGTATATATGAGCATTATGTGCAAGTCTAGTGACTGAGGAGGCCAGAAGAGGGATTTTGATGCCCCTGAAACTGTAGTTAGAGGATTATGAGCCACCGTGTAGGTGCTGGGATGGAACCAGGGTCCTCTGCAAGAGCAATAAGTGCCCTTAACCATTGAGCTGTATCTCCAAGGCCCCCTGCCCTTTTATTTTATTCTATGTTTTAGCACGAGTATTTTTAAATTTCTTGATAATTCTTGAGCATGGACTTTTTTTCCTAGATGGAAATGCTCTTAAGTTTTTATTTGAATTATGCAATGCAGCGAAGGCCAAAACTGGCTCAGCTGATAACTGAATTCTTCATGAGAGGTTCAGCGAATGACAGGCATCTTAATATCAAGAATAGCGGATGGGGCTGTAGAGAACGCTCAGCAGTGAAGAGCACTGACTGCTCTTCCAGACGACCCCTGTTTGATCCCCAGCACCTACACGTCAGCTCACAACCTGTAACTCCAGCCTAGGGGAGACAACACCCTTTCTGAGGGGACTCAATGCACGTGGGGCACAGACATGCATGTAAGGCAAAACATGTCCATGTAATATAAAAATAAATAAATCTTTAAAAAAATAATACCTACTGATTACGAAGGTATTAAGATTCTGAGTGGGGAAATCTTGTGAATATTTCGGGTGGGGAGGAGCTTTCTTTCCATGTATCCCTGGCTGGTCTTTTGCTCACTATGTAGCCCAAGTTGGTCTTGAATTAACAGGATCCTCTGCCCCAGCCACCCATGTTTTGGGATTATAGGTATGTGCCACCATGCCTGGTGGGGGAAAAAAATGTTATTTTATAAAGCATTTTTTTTCAAAACTCTCCTGTGCATAAAACTATGGTGACAAAGAGGGGGCTTTGGAAAGTTCATATGGTGACCGGGGACAGGGACAACTTACTGAGGAGTGGCCTGTGACCGTGGGCAGCTTCAGGGCTCTCGTGTTGCCCTGCAGCCTCCAGGCCCCCTGTTCCAGGACTCAGTGAAAAGCGCTCCTGCGTGGACACCTGGAAAGGCAGGACAGGAGCGGTCAGCAAGCCTCGAGCACAGTGAGGACCTCTGGGTGGCTTTGAAGTGGGTCGGCACCAGAACCTCCATCAGTACTCAGTTCGCAAGTACCCACCCCACGCTGTACATCCTGCACACCCGCATCTTCCACAGTGGAAGCTTAGAGAGACTATCTCTATCGTCAACCGTTCCCTGCTGCCACGAGATTCCAAACTAAGGCACTTATGGGAAAGCATGGGATGTATGTATGTGCATGCGTGTATGTGTGCATGTGTGTATGTGTTATGTGTGCATGCATGTACACGTATATGTTTGCACAGCTATGCACATGCGGAGGCCGGAAGATTTTATTACAATGATTTATGTGTCCGCTTCTGTAAGATCACTTTATTTGCTAAATGTGTGAATACATGAATAGCTTAATAGGAAGACAAGCTATATTTTCATACAAGTATCATGTGATATTTGTACTTTCAGACCCTTGGTTCCCAGGTCACACGTGGCCGTCTTTCCGGTATTCTCAGAGCACAGAGCTGACTCATGGAATTTCTGTGTGCCACACTAGGATTACAATGTATTTCAGACTAACAGCATGAAGTTTAGCGTCCCCAATTACAGGGATCAAACCCAGGCCTTTCCATATGCCAGGTGAGGGCTCTACCACTAAGCTATGTATCCATCCCTTTAAGTCCTTTTAATTTTTAAACCTTTTTATTTCGAGACAGGTCTCACTAAGTTGTCTAAGTTGGCTTTGAGAGTCTTCATTCCAGCTCTTGAGTTGCTGGAAGACAGGTGTGTACAACCAGCCCAGGGGTGTGCAACATGTATTTCCATTAGCTGGAGTATGTCGGTGTGAACACATAGCCTCCAGTACTTACTTCATGGCTTATTTTATTTAAATCTCTTTCAAACTACTTGAGTGTAGAATCTGTGGCGATCATAACAGCTATCACCCACTGAGCGCCTAGGAGGTGTAGCAACCACCATTTGAAGAGTGTTTGGTTTTGTCTGGTGTCGTGGTACACGCCTGTCATCCCAGCACTTGGGAGGTGGAGGTAGGAAAATTAGGAGTTCAAAGTCAACCTCAGCTACACAGTGAGTTTGGGGTCAGCCTGGGCTACATAGGATGCTGTCTCAACAAGTGTTTTTTGGTTTATATTTCATCCCCTAATTCTCATATTCATCTAGAGGGATGTTATTATCATACCTGCCCCACAAGTGAGGAAACTGAGGCAGAGTTCAAATTCTGAACCCAGCCTGCCAAAGACTAGGTATCTGCGTCACAACCCGGAGCCCTTCCGTGTCCTTCTAACCATGCCTGCTGTAACCACCGACCTGTACTGCACCCTCAGGCCACCAAGTCAGCAGAAAGTCCATTTATTTTTCTGGGGTGGCCTCTCCCTGGGGTGGCCTCCTCCTCACAATGAACACCTACACCACTCACGGGCACACTGGCGTTCCCGCAGGTCACACTGTGGTGATCTCTAGCTCTTTCTGAAGGATCTGAATCTTCTGGGGATGAGGAGTGTAACCTGAGAAGGGAGGGCAAGAGAAGTTTATCCCTCTGACGGGAATTTAGAAGGCGTCTTTCCCCCCTGAATGCTTCACACAAGCGACCGACAGATAAACTACAGCAAGGAGCTCCAGACTGAACACCCACCTCTTCGGAGCCAGGTTTTTTTGGACTCTGGAGTGCTGAAGCCAGCCAAGGAAGTCGGAATAGGACATAGGAGGGGGCTGAGGCCGTGGGAGAGCAGGTCGGGAGTGGGAGGGTTGGATGAAGAAGCCTCGGGGGAGCGTGGTGATGGCGCAGCACAACACTGAGCGATGCTGAGCTGTGTGTTTTAAGATTTTGTTTTTATTTAGGTATGTGTATGTGCGTATGCACATGTGTGTGCAAGTGCCTGCAGAGACCGGAAGAGGGTGTCAGATTTCCTGGAACTGGAGTTCCAGATGCTGGTGAGCTGCCTGGTGCGAGTGGGGGAACTAAATTCGGGTCCTCCGGATGATCACCAACCACCCTAACCACCGAGCCGCGTCTCCAGCCCCTGTGTGTATTAAGATAGCAGATGCTGTTATGTGCGTTTTATTCTGCTTAAAAAGTGAAATGCAGGCAGGCGAGATGGCCAAGAGGGTGCAGGCTGTGGCCTCACTTGATGACCTGGGCTTGACCCTGGGGCCCAGGAGAACTGACTTCCTCAAGGAACCCTCTGACCCCGACACAGGCTGTGGCGTGCACTCCCCCACACAGGCACATACACAAAATAAGTAAGCAGATATCATTTTTTAAAAAGTAAGACACGTAAGCAGATCTACTATTACCTAGATCCCTGGTTCACGCCTTCAGCAGAAGGAAATATAGACCTTGAAATTGAGGCTAAGATGCCAAACAAGCAAGGTGTGGGCTCACATGGACTGTCCTTTTTTTCCTATTCCTCCATTTCTGTATGTTTGTTTGTATATATCTATGTATATATTGTATGTGTATGAGTGGTTCCCTTATACAATTGAATTATTATTCTAAGACATTGTTTTATTTTATTTATTTTAATTTTAAGGTTATGAGTGTTTGCCTGCATGTATACCACATATGTGCAGGGCCCTCAGCAGCCAGAAGAGGGAGCTGGATCTCCTAGCACTGGAGTTACAGACCTTTGTGAGCCTTTAAGTGGGTGCTGGGAACGGAACATGGGTTTTCCTACAAGGGTAATAAGTGCTCTTAACTGCTGAGCCATCTCTCCAGGCACCTATGCAATTATTGAATAGCTCACCTTTATGCTGTACTTGAAGTTTAACATGTAACTATATAAAACTTACATATTTAATATATTTATGGTATAAAATTCTTTACAAGTTAAAGATAGTCTGTTTTATTATACAAAATACTCACATTTTCCAGTTTGTGCTTTCAACTTTATTGCAATGGCATAGTTTGTGCTTCAATTTCAAACTTTTATGCAATTAAATTTATAAATTCCTTCTTCCTGAATTATGTATCTGGTGTGATGTTTAGAAACAATCTGACAAATTAAGATTATAAACGTCCTTTTCTGGGTGGCTCCCAACTGTTTATAACTCCAGTTCCAGGGGATCTGATGCCTCTGAGCCTTGTTGGTATGGCATCCATATGCACATACCCACCCACCCTCGGTCCCGCCCTCCCGAATGCTTACACCCACACACACACACACACACACACACACACACACACGAACAACTGATCTGCATGCTGCTTAGTAACTAAGGCAGCCATTCATACGAGACTATTTGCAGTGATAATACTTCACCTCTGTAAACTCAGAACCTCATTTGCAATGTCTGTCCCGATACTCCCAGCACCAAGGACGGTCCCCGTGGGTATTCCAGGCACACGGACGCAGGACTGTCTAAAGGAGTCTAGGCAACAGCGCAGGAGAAAACACAGTCAAGGATGTTAAGGAGCGCACAGCCCTAGTGAGTGGCTTTCTTTCTATTGAAATAGCTTCCTGGTTTCTCCTGAGAAGAAACAGTTGAGCCACCCCTTAAAACGCCAGGACACATCTAACCTTTCATTACACAGTTCCCAACACTAGAGACACCGAGGGTAGTGGTCACAGACAGTGTAGTCACCAAGGGAGACAGCCACCACCCACAACCCTCAACACGGCCCTTCCCCTTTGACCTTTGACCTTTACAGCAGAGCCAGGCGATGCCACTTTACAGTTCATAGTTCCTTTTGTGCTGTTTTTATTTTATTTATTTTCTGTGTATGAGTGTTTGTTTGCAATAATGCACACAGTGTCATGGACGCCAGGAGTTACAGGGAGGTGTGAGCCACCAGCGTGAGACCCGAACCCAGGTCCTCTACAACGGCAACCAGTGCCCTTAACCACTGAACCGTCTCTCCAGTCCCAGGAGTCTGGTTTGTTTGTTTTGACTTTTTGTTCTTTCTCTGTGTAGCCCTGGCTGTCCTGGAGCTCACTCTGTAGACCAGGCTGGCCTTGAACTCAGAGAGCTGCCTGCCTCTGCCTCCTGGAGTTTTCGTTTGGTTTTGTTGTTTAATTGGATATTAAGTACCTGAGGGAGGTAACTCCAAATCTTCCTGACTCTGCCTCCCAAGTGCTGGGATTACGTGTGTTTGCTTACCACCATATCCAGATACTTAAACAAATATTTTGCATAAAATACATGAGCACAGCCCCGTAGATAAAAAAGAGAGAGGGATGCAAAACACGCCCTTCATGATTTATCTCTCACTGTCTACTGGTGTGTAATGAGCACAGTAGACAGGGAGGAACACATTTGTCTAGTGGTGTGTAGCACACAGTACTCAGGGAAGAATGCTTGCTGCATGGAGACCACGTGAAAATACCAGGTCTGCTCGTGAGGAACTCTGTCCAGCAGGAAACCAGTCATGTGGGCAACTGCTTATGTGTGGTGCCACATTACACTCTAGTGGAGGTGCGTGCATATGTATGTGTGTGTGGTGATGTGTACATGTGTATAATGTATGTGTGTTTGATGTGTATGTGTATGATGGTGTATATGTGTGTATATATGTCTACATGTATGTGTATGATACATGTATGTGGTGGTGGAGTTCAGAGGACAACATTGTGGTGTTCGTCCTCTCCTTCGACCTTTGTGTGTGTTTTGGGGGTTGAACTCAGGTCACTATGTGTGCATGACAAATGCTGGACTCGCCGAGTCACCTTTGCTGCCTTGGCCTCCTTCTACAACAAATGTCTATCCAGTCGGAATGTCTTCCACCCTCCCCTGGAAAGCTCCTCTCTTAGATAGAAAACCACATCTTCATAAAACACATGCTGGGTGACGCGTCTGAGCTAAATCCCGATCTGAAACGCTTACCTTCTGAGGACTGGCTGCTGCCGTGAAGGAACGGGGGTGCCCCAGTCTCACTGTGCCCCCTGGAAACCAGAAACAACATGGGTGACATTCTCTGAAGTGAGGGGAACCTATATTTGGGACCAAAACAATTGAGGGGGAAAACGTTCATCTTTCCCAAACACATTGAGGCTTTTTCTTGTTATTATTCCTATACAATCTGGTACAACAACCATTTACATGACTTTGTTCCAGTCATGCAACTAATGATGACAAGCTCTGGGGATGGATATGGGAGAAGCCCAAAAGGATTCTGTCAGCTGTACTGGCTCCTGGCTGGCACCCATCCCCAAACTGAGCTTCCATACAGCCAGAGGACCATGCAATTTTAATGGCTTCTTTGGAAAACCAGAGACACTCATTTGAAATTAATACAAAGGTCTTAAGAAGACAGAGAAGTACTCACAAAACCAGTGTGTTGACAGACACAATGTACTCCAGCTCTTTGGTCCAAGGGTTAGTGAAGCTGAACCACTGGCTCTTGAGGGTTACGAAGGAGCCGTCCTTCACTCTGAATTTGTACGAGTCTGTAAGTACTTTCTCCTTACTCTGCAGAACTTCACAAGAAAAGATGTGATCAATAGAGCAGCCTTTAAAATCAAAAGCCTTCAAGCTGAGTGTGGTGGCTCCTGCCAGGAATCCCAGTGCTAGGGAGGCTGAGGAGAGGGTAGCTACTGGTTCCAGGCCAGCCAGGGGCCCATACAGAATTCTAGGCCAAGAGTAAACCCCAAATCAAAAGCCAGTGTCTTGAGAATCAATTTGAATTTTGGATTTAATAAATGAAAAATTGAGAGTTGATACTATTATTTATTTATTTATATATTTAGACAGGGTTTTGCCATGTAGACCAGGCTAGCCCAGAACTCCTGATTTTTCTACTGCCGCCTCCCATGTACTGAGATTTTGAGTGTGATCCATTACCCCTGACTGAAGTCGTGATTTTAAATTACCCTCAGAGCACCTCACACAATGAATCACCCACCTGCTTTGTGCTTGTCAGTCAAACTATTATGGTCATCTTGATGAAAATATTCATAACACGAAGTTCCCAAGAGTTCCTGAGGCAGGTATCCTAAAATCGCTGTTGCCCTGGTTGTGAAACAGAAAACAAACATGACATTTGCTGAAGGTAACGGCTCCCAGGCTACCGCAAGTCCAGGACACTTGGGACTTCAGGACAGCAGCCTGGGGGAAGAGCTAGTCACGTGGACCACTGGGCTCCTAAGGGATAACCTGGTCCTCCCCAGCTGCAGACCAGAGCCACAAAACAAGCCACCAGGTGAGGTCCCACGGAGTCCAGATGATGCTTACACGGCTACCGCCAACACCGTGGCGGTGGAGCAGGTCAGGACTCAGCACCAGTACTAAGAAACACCTTTCCAGGTTTGTCCTCTGTCCTGACCAAAAACACCAACACAGCCCTATCCTTACATTGTTTAAACTGTGCAGCCCTAATAGAAGAAACCTCCAGCAGAGCTACGGAGTTGCTCCCCGAACAACCTCAGCTGCCCCAGCGGCTTCCCATTGCCACAGCGTGCATGCCCCGTGCACCTCTGATCAACGTAGACAAATTTTCCATTCATGGCAAAACGGGTCACGAACTCAGTTGGCCTCACTTTGATCTTGCTGCTCTTCGGAGGGACGGTGTATGGATGCAACCGCCCCATGGCTACCAGGCAGGTAAGGGCACCACTGTCTTTCTCACTGCCCCTCTCTTTCTCCACACCAACAACACTCGGCGGCCAGCTTCTCAAGTATCCAGTGCAATGGACGGTGTAGAATTTTCTGTGGTCTAACAAAAAGCCATAGAAATACACTTAGAACGCAAATATCAACGTTACCACCACTTCCTCTTTCCCTCCTTCCACCTCCACTTTTTTTTTTGAGACAAATTCATCCAGTAGCTCAGGCTAACCCCCAGATCCCTATGTATACCAGGCTATCCCCTAACTCCTGATAGTCTTGCCTCAGCCTCCCAAGCTGTTATACATCTGTACCACTCTGTCTATTATGAAGAGAATCTCTTACTGTTGGCTGTGATGATGATTAATAGACATTTATGGTCATATTGAACCACAGACATATTTGATGAGCACTTGGAAATACATTAAAAGGTATTAAAAAACACTCAAAAGCTTGAGTTTTCAGAAAAACTCTAAGCAATTAATCCCTATGACACAGCCCACCAAATGAAAAACGAGGGAAAAAATCATATGCTCAACTATGGCGGAAAAAAACAATAAACTATCATGTGGGCTCAGAAGACGGGTGGTGCACACATTGCACACACCTAAAAAAAGTGACTTAAATGCTAAAAAGCAGAGAAAGTCCTAAGACACGTTATTTGGAAAGTTCAGCTGTGACTGGGCTCGCAGAAGACCGGAACAGCCATTCTTTTAAACTGGCAATGTCCAGGAAGACCGACAGGATAGCAGATTTCATTATCACTATCAGTGTGTGTGTGACATATGCGTGCACACACGTGCAGAAGCCTGCATGTGGAGCTCAGAGGACAGCGTTGAGAGTTGATTCTCTCTCCATCCTTTTGTGGGATTAAACTCAGGTCACTGTGTGTCCCTCAAATGCCTTCACATCATCTTGTTGGTCCCCAACAACAAATCTTTAAAAAATCGTTTGTTTCTCTTTTAACAGGAAATTCTGAAGGTTGTCCAAAGGGTTTCAGTCAGCAGCGGCATAGAGACGAAGAGGGTGAGCCTCAGGCCTGATGGCCTTACGGTCATGAATGTACAACTCGTCTAACCTCCTTAACAGTTCTGTGAGGTGTTCTAGTAGTCTCTGCTTGTCTTTGGAAACAGGCGGGGCCTACAGTGTAGCTGAGGGCCAGGTGTGGACAGGCTGCCTTGGCCTCTGAGCCTCTGTATCACTCACAGTCTTTCCATCTCTTCGTCACGCGTGGAATTGTCTCTCGAGTACACTGTGTGCTGGGCCACACAATGAGTGTTAACAGATTCATGCAGAATTAAATCCTATCCTGTATCTTTGCTGGTCACGATAGGATGGAGTCAACAAGTCAATAAAGAGGACTAAAACCTGTGTGTCCGCGTGGAGTGGGACAGTGCACTTTCACTCCAAGGGGAATTTAAGATTTCTTGAAACAGACAGAAATGGAAACACCTGTGATGAGGAAAAGGAAGAGGAAGAGGACGGACAGGAGGAAGGAAGGAACCTAGGACAGGGAGGGGCATGAGGAGGAGAGCGAATGAGAGCAGCCAATGTATAGTGCATACACATATAAAGATGTCACATGAAAACAACCAATGTATAGTGCATACACTTATAAAGATGTCACAATGACACCAGATACCTTCTATGTTAACTTAAGAATTCTTTAAAAATAATTTAAAAAAAACATACAACAGGCTAAAATCTTTGACATAAAGCAAAAAGTCCTAAGAAGGAAGTTTACAGCAATGAGCGCTAACATAAAATAATAAGATCAAGAAGACAGAATTCAAATGCACAACCTAATGATTCCTCTTAGAAAGCAAGAACAAAGCGAACCCCAAATCAGAATAGCTCCAGGCTTGTTCTTTTGGCTCACCTCAGTGCAGTCTACAGATTCAGTGCACTCCTTACAGAAAAGCAATGACATCCTTAACAGTGCTGAAAAAAAACTTAAAGTTCACATGGAAGCACAAAGGAGCCCAAATAGCAAAGCTGGAGATGTCTAACTTCAAAGTACAACCCCGGGCCATGGTAACAAAAGCTCATGGTAACGGCACAGGAAATAAATACACAGTCCAACAGAGCAAGCGAGGAACCCAGAAACAAACCCACAGGTCCGAAGACAGCTGATTCTCAACACTGGTGTGGGAAAGCCTGCGCGGGAGAAATGACAGCTCCCTCAACAAACGGTGCTGGGGAAACCGGATAGTCATACACAGAACCAAAACTGAAGCCTCACCTCTCACCCTCCGCAGAAGTCAACGGAAACATGTATGAAGACCTCAGTGTAGATCTCAGACTTATGAAGTTACAAAGAGGAAACAGAGCAGCTATCTCAGACGCTGGGACAGGCAAGCTTTTCCTAGATGGGATTCCCAGGCTCAAAATCTTGTCTGCAGCACACAGTCAACAAAAGGAAAAACACAACCTAGAACTAGGAGAGACTTGCTGGTGACTCATCTGGCTAAGAGTTAGTATTCACCATATATAAAGAATAAACACTCAAACTTCACAAGGCAGACATCAATCCAAAGACTGTCCACTTGGGCTGGCTAGTTTTGTGTCGACTTGACACAAGCTAAAGTCATCTGAGAGGTGAGAACCTCAGCTAAGACTGGGCTGCAGGCAGGCTTACGAGCCATGTTTTTAAATTGGCAATTCCTTGGGGGAGAGCCCAGCTCCTCATGGGTGGTGCCCTCCCTGGGCTGGTGATTCCCGGTTCTATAAGAAAGCAGGCTGAGCAAGCCATGAGGAGGAAGTCAGTAAACAGTACCCCTCCACAGCCTCTATATCAGCTCCTGCCCCAGGATCCTGCCCTGATTGAGTTCCTGCCTCTACTTCCCTGGATGATGAACTATGGGAGGAAGCGTAAGGCAAATGAACAAAAGCTGGGGAAGCTATAGATAAAGAGGGAACCACAGAGATAGTCAAGGGGAGTCATTGTTAACAGCTACTGTGGAAAACAGTATGGAAATTCTTCAAAAGGCTACTATCATGACATCCAGCTACCCCACTTCTGGGCCTATCCCAAGAAGCAAAGTCAAGGTACAAAGAGACCCCTAAAATCTCCAAATTTAAAGCACATGGTCACACCAGCTATGACAGGAATCAGCCTAAGAAGCCTGCAAACAGGCAGACAGACTAGAGGGGATATGGTATACAAACAATGCAGTGTGATTCACACACAGAGGAAAATGGAATCCCGTTGTTTATGGCAAAATGAAAGTGAGCAGAGGACACCGGTAACATGGGAGTTCAAAAGACAAGCACCAGGTATTCACTATCCATAAACAAGAGATAACTGGTCTACCTTTAGTGAGAACAACAATTACTAGGGACTGCCTTTGCCCTATGCTCAGTACCACACAGAGTCACGGGCAAGAGGGAGGTGACTGAGTGGTCATTAAGTCTCTCAAGTGTCTCCTCCTTAGCCAGGTGGTGGCGGTGCAGGCCTTTAATCCCAGCACTTGGGAGGCAGAGGCAGGTGGATCTCTGTGAGTTCAAGGCCAGTTTGGTCTACAAGAGCTAGTGACAGCAAAGGCTCCAAAGCTACAGCAAAACCCTGTCTTGAAAACAAACAAACAAACAAACAAAAAGTATCTCCTCCTTGATTCTAAGACAGACATAAAAATATTTTCATGAGAATTAGAATGTTCTTAGTAGCATCAGGGACAGACTAAATGTTTAATAGATCATCAACACATGTGATTTTCTTCATGTGTGGTTATAAAAACAATTTATACAAAAATTTATAAAAATAAATAGAACCCTGCAGTCCTATATAAAGGCCACTTTTTAGTCAGGTGAGGTGTCCCATATCTGAAATCTCAGCACTCAGGAGGCTGAGACAGGGGGATGACGCACAGGAGCTCCAGAGCAGCCTGGACTACACAGTAAGACTTTGTCTCAAAAAGAAACAAGCAGGGGCTAGATTGATGGTGAGCTACTTAAGAGTTTCCGCTACTCCTCTAGAGGGCCCAAGTTCAGTTCCCAGCATTCTTATTAGGCAGCTCACAGCTGATCGTAACTCCAGTTCCAGGGTTCTAATGGCCCCTCTGGCCTCTGTGGGCACTGTACCCGGTTGTGTACACACACACACACACACACACACACACACACACACTTTAAAACTATGATAAAAACATTGCTTTAGGGCTGAGCACAGTAGTATGCACCCTTAATTCCCACTCAGGAGGCAGAGGCAGGTGGATCTCTGTGAGTTCGAGGCCAGCCTGGTCAACATAATGAACTCCTGGCCAAGGCTACGAAGTGAGGCCCTGTCTCAAAAAACAAACAAACAAACAAACAAACTTTAAAAGAAATCAGACTTTGTTGTCATTGAGCTTTTGTTTTACTATTGAGATAGAGTCTGGGACGTAGCCCTGGCTGGCCTTGAACTCACCGAGATCCACCTGCCCCTGTTTCCTAAGTTCTAAAGTTCAAGGCCACCAGATCTGGCCTCAAACTGAACGACAGCCTTCTCTGCTACAAGTTCAGCAGCACCAGGGATATCCCGGAGAGCAGAATGCGCACAGACTGAAGAGACAGTATGAACAACCTTGGTTTAACACAATCCCACTTAGACACTTTGTATCCTATTTCTTGCCTTGACTGTGGAATTTACTTTTTCTCCTACAGAAACTGATTAGGACCTCGTGTTGCACACCAGGCTCTGAACCGCATGCTCTCCCAGGAGTCCTACCTTTCTTCTTTGAGCAGGGTGAACGTCTAAGCTCTTCCTTGATGGGGATTTTACAGCTCTTCATTCTAAAGAAGAAAGATCGTCTGGAGCCAGAATGCATGTGTGGTCGCCGAGTGTGGCCGGGACTGTAAACCTGCAGACAGGCTTTCACAGCAGTGGGAATGAGAACAGAAAGGTCACAGGCAAGCTTAAAGCCCACCTCCTCCATTCTCTCTTCTTCCCTTCTATTAAAAAAAGAAAATAATCGCAGTGTATGCCTTTAAACCCAGCACTATGGAGGCAGAGGTAGGCAGATCTCTGTGAGTTCAAAGACAGCCTGGTCTACATAGGGGGCTCCGGATCAGCAAAAGCTGCATAGTGAAACTCTGTCTCAACAAACAAACAAGCAAACAAATAAACAAATAAAACAAAAATTTAAAAAAAAACTGCCTAGATCATTTCCTCCCCTTAATTTTAAAAACAATTTATTTGTGTTTTATGTGTGTGTGTTTACCTGAGTGGATGTGCGTGCCCATGGAGGCCAAGAGAGGGCATCAGACCCCTGGAGCTGGAGTTACAATCAGTGTGAGCAGCACTGTGCATGCTGGAAGCAGAACCTGGGTCCTCGGCAAGAGCTCTTAACTGCTCAGTGAGTCACCTCTCTGCTCTTAACTGCTGAGTCACCTCTCTGGCCCCCAAATCACTGTTTCTATGTCATAAGTAATTGCTTGGCACTAGGCATTTCCACAAGTCAAGTATCTTTGGATACGAATATATATATATCCCGAGCCCAACTGTACAAGATCTTTCATACCCTGAAAATCTGGGTCGTATACAGTGACTTTTTAACCCCAAATAATACTATCTTATAAAAGTTTCATTTGGACTTAAAACTATAAGCAATCATATATGCCCACATATCATCTTCATCGAATATTTATTGCAGATGTCTGTAAAGGAATTCTCTATCTCTCTTTTTCCCTCCCCCTGCTTCTTCCTCCATCCCTCTCTCTATTTCCTATGTGTGAAAAAAAACATAATCAACCCGTTTCCTGTCCCTGCCCCCATGCTATGTCTTTCCCACCGTGATAGACTCTATCCTTCTGAAAGAGTAAACTAAAAATAAATAAATAAATGCCCTTTCTGTTGTCCATGGTGATTTATCTCAGCGATGGAAGGTGACCAGTTAGGAAGTAGGGACAATGGTAAGAACCCCAAAAGTATAACTCACTTTTGGTGTCCACAAGTCTCTCTCTTGGTGAAACATCATAAGAAAGTTGTTCCTTTACTTTGGCGACATCTTTTGGGTGTAAAAAGTCAAACAGATTCTGCCCCATCAAACTGCCCTGTTAAGAAAGAGGCCACACACTTGCCGTCAATGAACTCACCTTTGGGCATTTCTTCACACACGTAAGATAAATGTTCCTTGTTCGAGGTTGATTTGTTTCTCCCCAGTGCTGGGGCTCAAACCCAGGGCCTTGCGTGTGCCAGGAGAGTGCTCTACCACTGAGTTATACCCCAAGAAGTAAACCTTCCGTGAACTTAAATAAAGACACGCCACGCCGTGAGGCATTAACTCGGGGTTCTGGGTGATATTTGTAAATACAAACAAAAGTGCATTCTGAGGGGCTGGAGAAATGGGTCAGTTTAAGGGGCACATGCTTTTCTTCTGGAAGACTCAGGACCTACAGGGCAGCTCACAGCCACAGTATTCTCACCTCAGAGGATCTGACGGCTCCTCTCGCGTCTGTGGTACACGCATGCATGCGGTGCACAGACACATGAGCAGGCAAACCAGCACTGGGGAACAGGTGCTCAACCATGTTCATAGCAGCATTGTTTGTAATGCTGAAACAACCTAGATGCCCCTCAACCAAAGGATTTACCTGGGCCCTGAACAGAATAGCATGACACAATCACAGGATTTTGATGGGATCTTTAAGATCTTTAATAGCGGCAATAAGAACCAGAAGGACATTGTATTTATTCTCAGGACTACGTGGAAACACACCGTGGTTTGATACCTGATCATACTGCAGTGTTTTGGAGATGGACTTAGACACGAAGAGAATCCTCCCTCTTTCACATCCAACCACGAGCAGGAAGCCCTCTGCTGTCTAGGATCAACACAAAACCCAGACTGAGTAATTTCTCCTGCACGCAGTCAGCTTCTGAGGAGTGACGTGGCTCTGAAACTCTCAGAGCCGTGAAGATAGCCAGCAAATCCCAGTCTAAAATTTTTATATGACATACAGAGAGAGTCAAATTCAATTCTAAGGTTTTTAATATGAAAATTTTAGCTATAGACTATTTTGTTGGTATCTCAGTATCAAGCTACTTTACATGTGTGCAGGGTCATGGAACACTGTCCATGATGGGGAAGAAGAGACATCACAGGATTAAAGGAGAAAAAGAGAAGGTAACAGAACACATGTGATGTGGAAACAGAAGTGGGGACCATTTGGGGGAGAGAAAGGGAACAGGGGAGGGTGGAAAAGGCTAAACAAACCAAGTATGAACATACATGTGTGAAAATGTTACAGTAAAGTCCATCACTTTGTATGATAACATTTCAAAATAAAATCACCCTTACCAGAGTCCACTCTGCTACACAGAGAACCCTGTGAAGCTCTCAGAACACATCACTTGCTACAGCTGCTATGGCTGTGCTGTGCGAACCAGGAGAGGAAGGGTTGACTCTGTGTGTGTGTGTGTGTGTGTGTGTGTGTGTGGTCAGCATGTAAGTCTGTGCATCAAGTGTGTGTCTGGTGTCTATGGAAGCAGAAGAGGGCATCAGATCCCCTGGAACTGGAATTGTAGATGGTTGTGAACCATCAGGTTGATGCTGGGATTTGAACTTGGATCGTCTGGAAGAGCAGTCAGTGCTTTTAACCTCTAAACCATTTCTCCAGGCTGGAGACACTCTTGATAGGAACCCTTTCTATTCTTTTTGAATTATAATGCCATATATTAAAAACCAATTTTAAATATTCTAGAATAGCCTCTGCTTCTAGTCTGCTTAGCTAGGAAATTCCCCAGATAAGCCACTTGCCCAGGATGGGACAGAGCTGAACAGAAACACAGTGGGCTGGTACCCCCCAGGGAAGCATTCTCTCTCTCTTGTAATAGTCTCGTGTGGCCCAGGCTGGAGTCAGACTCGCTATGTCGTCTAGGACAACTTTGAATTTCCATTCCAGTCCGCCTGCCTTCATCACCCGAGCGCTGGGGTTCCAGGCATTCACACCACACCTGGTTTGTGTAGAGCTGGGGTCTGAGCCCAGGGCTTTGTGCAGCTAGGCAGGGACTCTGCCAACTGAGCTACCTTCTTAAAACAATAGACAGGAAGAGTCAGGTGACGTGTGCTGGGGAGAGTTGAGGTAACAGGAAGCAACGGGTGAGAAAAGTGACCCATGGCTATTGGCTGGACTTCCAAAGCCCTCTGCATGATTATCCAACATCGCCCTGTATCTCAAAAATCCATTGTCCAGGGCAAGCTAGATGGCTCAGTAGGAAAAGGCACTCGATGCCAAGTCTGAGGACTGAATTTGAATCTGGGGCCCACATAGTGGAGAGGACCAACTTCCCTCAACTGTTCTCTGATCTACACATACACACACGCACATGCCATGATATACATCCCCTCCCCCGACTGCTCTCTGATCTACACACACGTGCACATGCCATGGCATATGTCCTCCTCAACTGTTCTCTGATCTACACATGTGTGTACATGCCATGACATATGTCTCCTCCCTCCAACTGTTCTTTGATCTATACACACACACACACACACACACACACACACATAGATGCCATGCCATACATCCCCTCCTTCCACAGGTCAGTGTAATAAAATGTTTTAGATTAACCCTCCAGGAGCGGAGGATGCAGTTCAGAAGTTCAGGACACTTGCTGCTCTTTCAGAGGATCTGAGTTACTTTCCAGCACCCACATCAGGCAATTCAACCCGCCTAGAACCCATGCTCCAAGAGGGCCTTCTGTCCCCAGGGTGCATCCCCCCCCACACACACACAGAGGGAGACACAAACACATATGCATGAATAAAATGTAAATCGTAAAGAATAAGTTAAATTAAAAGAGGAACTTTTTAAAGTTAAGGAAAAATTAACAAAACTATAACATGCACCAACGTCATAGCACAAGGCAAGACTGCCAATCAGACACCAAGTTTCTGCTGTGGAGCCTGAAGAGCCCCCTGTGAGGAAGTGAGGCCATGACAGCAACCCTCAGAAGGCTCTGAGGAGGCGGTGACCATGGTTGAGGAGGGTGTCTCAGGTGTGAGGGGATGTCTCGGGTGTGAGAGGGTGTCTCAAGTGTGAAGGGGTATCTCAGGTGTGAGGTGGTGACCATGGTTGAGGGGGTGTCTCAGGTGTGAGGGGGGTGTCTCAGGTGTGAGGAGGTGTCTCAGGTGTGAGGAGGGGTGTCTCAGGTGTGAGGGGGGTGTCTCAGGTGTGAGGAGGAGTGTCTCAGGTGTGTGTGGGGTGTCTCAGGTGTGAGGAGGTGTCTCAGGTGGGAAGGGGGTGTCTCAGGTGTGAGGGGGGTGTCTCAGGTGTGAGGGGGTGTCTCAGGTGTGAGGGGGGTATCTCAGGTGTGAGGGGGTGTCTCAGGTGTGAGGAGGTATCTCAGGTGTGAGGAGGGTATCTCAGGTGTGAAGGGGGTGTCTCAGGTGTGAGGAGGGTATCTCAGGTGTGAGGGGGTGTCTCAGGTGTGAGGAGGTGTCTCAGGTGTGAGGAGGGTATCTCAGGTGTGAAGGGGGTGTCTCAGGTGTGAGGAGGGCATCTCAGGTGTGAGGGGGTGTCTCAGGTGTGAGGAGGTGTCTCAGGTGTGAGGAGGGTATCTCAGGTGTGAAGGGGGTGTCTCAGGTGTGAGGGGGGTGTCTCAGGTGTGAGGAGGGTGTCTCAGGTGTGAGGAGAGTGTCTCAGGTGTGAGGGGGGTGTCTCAGGTGTGAGGGGGTGTCTCAGGTGTGAGGAGAGTGTCTCAAGTGTGAGGGGGTGTCTCAGGTGTGAGAAGGGTGTCTCAGGTGTGAGGGGGTGTCTCAGGTGTAAGGGGGTGTCTCAGGTGTGAGAAGGGTGTCTCAGGTGTGAGGGGGTGTCTCAGGTGTGAGAGGGTATCTCAGGTGTGAGGGGGTGTCTCAGGTGTGAGGGGGTGTCTCAGGTGTGAGGGGGTGTCTCAGGTGTGAGAGGGTGTCTCAGGTGTGAGGAGGGTGTCTCAGGTGTGAGGAGGTGTCTCAGGTGTGAGGAGGGTATCTCAGGTGGGAAGGGGGTGTCTCAGGTGTGACGGGGTGTCTCAGGTTAGGGTCTACAGTGGAGATGTCCATTGTTCTTTCTTTGGGAAGTGTCCGTCTCTCAAGCTCATGAGGTGTTAGTTCCTAAGGCTGTCTCCTTATCTTCTATGCCTAAGCTGAGGAAACACAGGACATGGGCTCTCTGATGTCTACAACAGAGGTGAACTCAACCCCCACTCCTCTCCTTCATCCAAATCCAAGTGTCATTGCTTACCTTGAGGATCAAGTGACTGAGCTCCTTATCCTGGATAAATGAAGGTCTAGAATTATCTCCTAAGAAAGACTCTGTCATGCCTAGAAATAAACGGGCCAAAGTTATTGAAAATACAGAGAAAGAAATTTAGTAATTGCTCAGTGTGCACTGTGCATGAGCTGCTGCTGTCACAATAGGTGCGCTGGTGTTTGCAGTATCTTAGGGTTCCTGGGATCCCTCCCTCCCTCCTTCCTTCCCTCCTCCCTCTCTCCCTCCCTTCCTCCTTCCTCCTCCTTTCCTCCCTCCCTCTTTCCCTCCTTTTCTCCTCTTCCTTTTTTTTTTGTTACCTAGGGCCTCCTATATTATGGGCTGGCCTTGAACTCACTATGTAGCCCAGGATGGCCTTGAACTCCTGATCTTCTTGCCTCCACTTGCTGAGAGCCAGGACCACAGGTGAGCGCCACCACACTCAGGTTATGTGGTGAAGGGAACCCAACCTGAGGCTTCCTGGGCTCAAAGCAAACACTCCACCAACTGAGCTGCCTCCCTGGAGTGTCTCTGCAGCCAGGGCTGGCCTTGTACTCATGACAATCCTCCTGCTTCCGACTCCAGATTGCTGAGATTATAGGCGTGAACCACTAAACCTAGCTATTGATTTAATATTCAAATGCATGGAGAGTAAGAGCTTGAGAGAATAAAATATAATAATACCTACATTTGATAACTTCTTAGTTTATCAAAACTCAAGTAAATTACTCTGAAGGGGCAAATTCTGGAACTCTTCACAAACATTATAAATTCATAGACTTAAAAAAATCCCAAGCCAGGCAGTGGTGCACATCACTTAAATCCCAGCACTTGAGAAGCAGAAGCAGGCGGATTTCAGTGAGTTCAAGGCCAACCTGGTCTACAAATCAAGTTCCAAGACAGACAGGGCTACACAGAGAAACCCTGTCTCAGAAAAAAAAATCCCTCTGAAGATCATATAGAGACTTCTGATAATGTATAAAACTATATAAAATGTATCTGAAATATCATTTGAGACCTTAGTTTAGAGCTCATTATATTAAAACAAAACAACTAGAAAGTTGGCAAAAAAAAGCTAAGGAGTTCACCAGGGCAAGGCTTGGGTCATGTTTGACCTGTGACAAGAAGAGGACAGAACCCACATTCTCAAGACATCCAACCCTGGTGCTGATGCTGGTGATCTGGGGAGGGATAAGGATGTAGCCTCAGGGACAGGACAGGCCTTGGCCAGTGACATATGTCAATGGACACACTGCAGAGTGAGTCAGGAAACCCAGAAACAAGTGAGCGAGAGCATCCTAGAGACAGAAGCAGGGCTGTCTAGGTAGGCAGGCCTGAAGCTATGGGAAAATGGCCACATACGTGAATACTGGGAACATAAGGACGTGTCATTAGACGCTGGAGAGATGGCTCAGAGGCTAAGAGTGTTGACTGTTCTTGCAAAGAACCCAAGTTTGGTCCCCAGCAACTACATCGGGCAGCTGACAACTGCCTATAACTCTAGCTCCATGGGATTCAACCCTCTCTTTTGGTCTCTGCTCCCACTTGCGTGCGTGCACACACACACACACACACACACACACACACGCAATTTTTTTTAATTAAAATGCTCTTTTAAGGTGGGTGTGGTGATGCATGCCTTTAATCCCAGTACTTGGGAGGCAGAGACAAATGGATCTCTGAGTTTGAAGCCAGCTTGGTTTACAGATAAAGTTCCAGGACAGTCAAGGCTACAGAGAGAAAACTTGCATTGAAAAGCCAAACAATAGTAACAGTAGCAACAATAACAATAAACTATTAGAGCTGCCTATAGGGTGCATGCATGTAATCTCAGCACTCAGAGGCAGGAGAAGTGGAAGTCCAAAACAAGCCTTGCGGCATATTGAGTTTAAACCCTGCCTCAATAACACAAAAGCAAACTAGAAAGTGTTTAAAATGTTTGCGGGGGTGCAAACATTTTCATGCCATCCAAGTCCTTGATTCATTTCCTAGCAATCAGGTAGATTTTACCAGGCACTAAGCGGGGTGGGGGCAAGGAAACATTTGTTCTTGGCTCCCTCAGTTTGAAAATAGCGGCTGGAGCATCGGGGGCAAAAACCTCTCAGCATCCCTTGGAGTAGTTTTTCTGTGAGCCCAAACAACACAATCCACAAGTCACCTTCTGACTGTTGTGTCTGTAACACAGTCCATACGCCACCCTAACTGTTGTGTCTATAACACAATCCACACACCACCCTCTGACTGTTGTGTCTGTAACACAATCCACACACCACCCTCTGGGTGTTGTGTCTGTAACACAATCCACACACCACCCTCTGGCTGTTGTGTCTGTAACACAATCCACACGCTGCTCTCTGGCTGTTGTGTCTGTAACACAATCCACACGCTGCCCTCTGACTGTTGTGTCTGTAACACAATCCACACACCACCCTCTGACTGTTGTGTCTGTAACACAATCCACATGCTGCCCTCTGACTGTTGTGTCTGTAACACAATCCACACGTCGCCCTCTGAAGGTCAGTGTTGAAGCTTTGGAGAATGAGCCTGGCCATACTGGGTCAAGCATGCTGAAGCCCAGAACCCAGTGTCTTCACCCCTCTCACTAACATGCTGTGGTGACTCAGGCCTGGTCAGGCTGTGAGGACAAGCAGCTGACCACACGATGGCTGAGAAGGGCCACAGCATCACACACACATCTTCTCCAGGGACCAGCAATGGGTTTATGGAGTGTCTGCCCTGCTGAGTTACCACAGTTCCTCCCAGCATACACCTCTGCTGGGACACATACCACACTGGAGGGGGGGGTATTGTTATATTTTAAAACATTTATTTATTTGTGTATGTATGGGGGGATCAGTTCTCTCCACTACCATGTGGTCAAGGGACCAAACTCAGGCTGTCGTGATTGTTGACAAACACCTTTACCTGTTAAGCCATCTCGCTGTCCCCACACCAGGTGACAATGACCTCACTGTGAATCTGGCCCCCTTGTGAACAGCAACATCCAGAGGGCAGCTCTCTCTCTCTCTCTCTCTCTCTCTCTCTCTCTCTCTCTCTCTCTCCAACTCCAGTACAGAGCAGGTTTGTAGCTGGTATTCAATTCATGTGTGTTGAATTAGCGGACAAACTCATGGCTTCATACCCCCTGCCCCGGGACAAGGCTAATATAAAGGCACCTGGGTTATCTCTAGGATGAAATCAAATGACCTCAGAGAGGCTGAAAGTTTTCATTGCTAAAGACTCAAAGGAAACCCAGTAACTTACACAAGCCTCAGAAGTGGGTAAAAGAGACTCTCATTTCTCAACAGACTCATGGAACCCAGATTTCCAAGCACAGAAAAGAAAGTCCCAGACAGCTTTGCTCTCTCCAGCAAACCCAGTTGGGCAAGGTTGCTGCAGGATCCACAGAACAGAATACCCTTTTCTCTGAAACCCTTGCTCTGGGCTTGGCTTTGCAGGCAGAGATCTAAACAGGAACCACAAGGTGGCAGTGTGCACCCAATTTATACTTTGTTTGCTTTGAGACCAGGTCTCCTGTACCCCAGGCTGGCCTTGAACTCCTAATCTGCCAGTGCCCACCTCCATACTGGGATTTTGGTGTCTGACTGCCTGTCTTCTCACATGAAGCAAGGGGTACAATTCTGCATGGACGTGGTAAGGTGGACAGACGTCACAGCCAGGACCAACCCCAGACTGACAGAGTGCTCTGTATGGAGACCATGATGCCCAGCCTGGAGCAGCCCTGTCCTTACTTACCTCTCAGAGACCGCAAGTACTGCACTGCCCTCCTCAGGACAGTGAGCTTGTCCAGTTTCCGGGCCGCGGGGCTGAGTGGAGGAACCATAGAGGACAGCTCCCGAATCAGATGGTTCATCTTGTCTCTCCGCCGCTTTTCCATCTGGCTGTGTGCTTCCCTGGAAGGGAGGAAGAACCTCCTTGGCTAATGTTCACCCTGTCATCCGGAGGCACTTGGGGTTCTGGGGCCCACTGCACTCAGGGTGTGGCTGCATTTACACGGAAGTCAGAGCTGGGGAAAGTGCTTATAAAATCATCTTATCTCCACCATATTCTGTGACTTTGACCAGGAACTTCCTGAGCTAAGACATCTGTGATCCGAGGCCATGATTTCCTCCCTCCCTCCTGTGGAACAGCATGTGGTCTCCATACATCAGAGCTGACCAGACATTGCTGTCATCCTCAGTTCATCCCCATCCAGCTCCCAACTGTGCCTAGAAAGTGCTCGGGCCCCGCTCTTTAAGACATGAGCACTGATTCCAGTGTTGCTGCTGTGGTTTCTGACCCTAAGTCTTCCGTTATAAGGATATCACCATCATTACCATCATCACCATCATCACTATCACCATCATCATCACCATCATCATCATCACCATCATCATCATCATCATCACTGTCATCACCATCACCATCATCATCATCACCTCATCATCACCATCACCATCATCATCATTATCATCATCATGGTCACCATCATCACCATCACCATCATCACCATCATCACCATCATCATCATCACCATCATCATCATCACCATCATCATCATCACCGTCATCATCACCACCGTCATCACCACCATCATCATCATCACCATCATCATCATCATCATCACCACCATCATCATCACCGTCATCACCATCACCACCATCATCATCATCATCACCATCATCATCATCATCACCATCATCATCACCACCATCATCATCATCACCGTCATCATCACTACCATCATCACCACCATCATCATCATCACCACCACCACCACCATCACTATGGGGTGCCTGCCGCAGCACACAGACAAGGTTCAGATGATAGCTCTGTGGAGTCAGGCCTTTCCAGCTTTCACAGGATCTGGAACTCAGGTTGTCAGGTTGAGGTCTCTGCCCCTGAGCACCCCGCCATCTTGGAGGTCTTCACTCCCCCCTGGTTTCCGTGGTCCTGCTTCTCACCCTCCTTGGTTCTCCTTGCTCAGCCCAGCACCTTAGACAATTGATTCAGCTCTCTTTTCTCTAAATATTGGTGTCGTCATGATCCTCTGCTTGGTGCCTGTGTCCCCAGAGTCAGAGTGCCCTAGGAGAACGTACCCCTTCCTAAGGCTCCACGTTGCTCCCTGGCTACCTTCTCCCTCCAGTCTTTGGAAGAAGTTCTGCCCCTGAACACTTCCCAAGAAATCTGCAACTAAAGAAAATCCAAACCACAGGCATCCGTCATCAGGCATTCAGTCTGCTTCTCCTTCCATATGGTGGCCCTCGGCTGATGGCACATGAAGTTATTCACACACACACACACACACATATAAATATCCACAATCATGTCTCTTCCTCTTCAGCCACCACCAGCCACTCTGGGGCCCTGCGCTGCCCCCAAAGCCCTATAAATTGCGCTTCCTCCTAATGTTTTCCTCAGCTGATTCCTGCTACCTACACTTGCAGAATTGCCATTCAACAATCCTCACCCATCAAATATTGTTCTCCCTCTGAAACACAGCAGGTCTCATCTACTTCTCAACCTCTTACTCTATCAGTTGTCACATAGTAGGTTTTATTTTCTGGAGGGAGGTTTTTTTTTTTTTTTTTGACGACTAGAGAAATGGCTCAGTGGTTAAGTAAGACCTTTGCTGTTCTTGTCCACAGGTGACCCACAACTGCCTGTAACTCCAGTTCCAGGGGATCTGACACCCTCTTCTGGCCTCTGTGGGAACTGCACACAAGTGGTGCACATATATACATGCAGACAAACACTCATATACATAAATAATTTTTTAAATTATTATTTGTTTTGTGTGTATATATGTGTGTGTGTGTGCGTGCACACACACATGTTGGAGGCCAGGAAGAGGATATCAGATTCCTTGGAGTTGGAGTTACAGGAAGCTGTGATTCACTTGTGGGTTCTAGGATCCAAACTCCAGTCCTCTGAAAGAGCAACAAGTGTTCTTAACTTACTGAGACATCTCTTTATCCCCACATAGTAGATTCCTAATAAATGTTGAATGGCTATATAGCACAAGACCTTGGCCACAGTCCTTTTGAGAGAATTCGCTGTCCATCCAAAGCCCACAGTGGCACAAGAAAGTGACCGTTCTCACAGGGTCGTCTTTATGAGTATTAAACAGTCTGGGGCTACGGGAGTGAAACTGCTCATATGTCCACAGGCTGGCGTTCTCTGAGCGAAGTATTACACATATCCAGCACTTAGCAAGAACTGTGCTTTGAGAAAACCATAGAAAATTGCAGGAGCAAAGGAGAACCAGGCCAGGGTGAACCTCTGGAGCGTAGTGAGCGTAGCCTGCTCCCTTCACACGCCACACCCTCTCCACGTAGCAGGAAGCCCAGGCAGATGAACTCGCTGCTGCCACTGGGGCTGCTATTTCCATTCTTGATGGAAGGAAGACAGGCGAAGGGGCCCGGGAGAAGGTTTCCCACCGTGGTTCCTGTCATGGATTCTGACCGGGAAGGAAGGAGGCCTTGACTCACCCCTGGGATGGTGAAGCTCATTGTCACATGACAGGATTTGGAATAACCTAGGAGACACCCTCCAGGCTCGTCTACGAGACTATTCCTAGAGAGGATGGAAAATCCTCTCTGAATTATGTAATTCAAGGCCAGCCTGAGCTACAAGGGCCACATAGTAAGTTCCAGGCTAGATAGTGTTTATATAGAAACTGAATCTCTAGAAGCAAAAAAGATCCAAAACCAAACCAAAACAAGATACACACATACACAGTCACATACATACATACTCACACACACACACATACACACACTCACACACACATTCACACACTCTCTCACACATACTCACACACTCGCACACACACAGTCACACACTCAAACACACTCACACACACAGTCACACACACTCACACACAAAGTCTCACACACACAGTCACACACTCACACACCTAGTAGGAACTCTCATTTGTTATCAGCTGATATCTCCAGATGAAGGTAGCTGTCCCTGGCCAGCTGCCCTGATCCTGTACATCTTGTTAATGGGAGAGAAGCAGAGAATACAGAGACAAACCAGGAAGAAATCTCCCAGTCATACGTGACTGACCGGAGAAGTACTTTGAGGCTTATGGTTGAACCACACCAGTATCACTGTCCTGGGGACCAAAGCTAAAAGATGAAGGATCCTGGTGAGAACTGACTTAAACAGACTGGTAAGCTGGTTTGTATTCTCTCTAACTCAGAAGCCGCCCTTCTGGGCTGGTGGGAAACTGACCCCAGCTTTCCCACTCACACACAGCGCTATCCCAAGATTTGTCCCAAACGGTTTTATTGTATAAACCTAGCTTTGGGAGGCTAATGAAAACATCTCAGGATACAAGGTGCATAGGAGAGCAGGGGTAGGTTGAAGAATGGCTCAGTGGTAGTGTACCTCCAGTGAGGACAGGGGTGTGTCTCAGAAACACACCTCTTACCTAGCACGCTTGGGGTCCTGGGTTTATTCCCAGCAACACAGAACCAAGCAAATACTGAGATCTTCGTTATCTAGCTGGCTTAGTTACTATGGAAACAAGAGCTTTATGAGATTAAACTGAGTGCAGATCACTGGGCTATTCTGTAACCGATGGGTTGGGTGACCAGTGAAGTGACCGGAAGACAAACATGCACGAATGTTTTGCTCCTGGTGCAGTATTTTGATAAGGTAAGAGGAGAGTTAGTCATGACCATAAGCATTACATACTGAAACAGATTATACACCAACATCTCATTCAGATTCTGGCTGACCTTCCTGGACAGCCCTCAGCGCCAGTCCTGGAAGGCAGGATCAGTGACAGGTACAGTAGGCCGTGAGCAACCGCCATGCTGCCACAGACTTGGAAATGACTGCAAGAGTTCATGGGGTTGGAACAACGCGCACTCACTGGGCCGGGTCTGAGTCACTTCCCTTGCGTTTCCTCGGAAACTCCATCACAAGGGAGCTGGCAGGTCCAGGAGCTGTGAGTTTCGTCCCTGGGCTCCTGTGACTAGAACCCATAAGAGCAAGGCTCTGGCTCTCTGCCGGCCCTTTACCTGTGTGTGAGAAGCACAGGAGGAGTATTTCAGATATTAACTCTCACCTTATGCATTATTATATTACACAATTCATACAGTAGTTCTGTCTTGATATCTGAAAACTCAGCTAAGAGAAACGCGACGGGATGAGAAGTCTCCTTTATTTGAATTTAGAGAATTCAACCACGAGTTTGAAATTTGTGGGTTCACTCACCTTTGGAAGTTTGTTGCGTGACAGAACAAGCATACGGGGGGCAGACGGCCCAGAGGCAGCCAGAGTGGAGGCAGTGGCATGGCACTGGGAAACAGTGAGGAGCTCAGAGAAATGGCAGTCTCACCTCCTGACTCTGAAACACATGACTGTGATTGGCTGTGGCCATCTGAGGGGGGCTATTACAAGCAACCTGAGAATTACTGAATTCATGATGGAGACACAAGGTTAGGGGCGTAGCTCAGCGGTAGAGCACTTGGCTAGCACACATGGGGCCGTGGGTTCCATCCTCAGCACCACGAAACCCAGGAATGGAGACAGGCTTTATGTTGTGGTGACTGATACCCATCAATCAATTAATACCGGAAAATACAGACCAAGGTGCCTTGGGGAGGGCGAGGGGGAGAAAAGGAGCCGACTCCATCATCTCCCAGGACTCTGGTAGGAGCAAAAATTGTTGTAAATGTTTACAAGGTGATCTGGAACATGGTGTGGAGGGCCATGGCATGCCCCCGAGCCAGCATCCACCCCTTTGACCAATGACCTTTCTACTAAAAATTCATCAAAATCTTTCAATAGTGGTTGAGTGTGACTCAAACACCTCTAACCCCAGCTTCCGGAAGACAGGTGCAGGAAGATCACAAGTTTGAGGCTAGCCTGAGCTACAGGAAATCCCATTTATCGACTTTGGGACCAGATCCCCTAGTATTCTCCTGTAAGCCACAGGACTGAAGGAAAAGTCAAGATCTGGCAATGCATGCACGCCAAGAGCAATTGTCACATCCCGGAGGCGAGAACAAGTGGGAGGAAGTGAGGACAGACTCTCACCCAGGGTCTTTGATGTTGAGTGTCAGGGAGGCAAAAGACACGGCCACAACTGTGTAGTGGGATCTGCTTCACTGACCTCCTTTCGCAACGACATGGGCCTTCCTTCCCATTCCACACCACCAGCACAGTGTGTAAGCCGCTTTAGGAGCCTGTTAGATCAGAAACGTATCAGGGAGCTTCACGTACACTGAGTCTGGCCAAGTACTTCAGAGGAGGTCAAACCTACTGTCCTGTCCAGTAGCCTGCAGCCATGACTAACTGTTATAGAAGGGGACTTAATTGGTGGTGTGCTGGCAAGCAATTTCCACAGAAATCCTTCCTCAGCGATCTTAAACTTGCTCAGTGTACTCCCTTGCCCCGAGCACACCTTTGGCTAAATTCTGCCTTTGTAACCCAATCTTCCCGAAGCAGGCTTAGCAGATCCTGGGTAACATCACTTCGTTACTCTCAATCTCTCCTCATTTGACTCCACGGGTGCTCGTGGATGCTGACACATGAGAAACAGGCAAAGAGAAACAGAAAATCTCACAGCGATTGTATTTTTGTTGCTTGTTGCTGCTGTGTCTGCTTGGGTTGGCCACAGTTCTCAGCAGCACGATCAAACAATGACCTCTAGATTTGACTAATCTCCAACACGGGTGCATTATCGTCAAGGAAATGCTCCCAGGTAGACTGGAAGGGACTGATCTACTCCATCAAAGGCCTGGGACATACCTGAGGCTTCCCTGGGACAGCAGCGGCAGAGCCCCTCAGCCTGCCTGCGGACAGTCACCCTGCAGGCTCCAGGCTGGCCTAGCTCCCTGCACACTTTGCATGCCAGCTCCCTGCCAATCACTGCAAGAAGCCTCCGGCATCTCTGCTCCTCTGGCTGTGCCCAGACACGTGCATCTGCCCAACATCACCCCATTGTTAGGTGAAATTGTTCAGAATCCCTCAAAGCCCTGGAGGCCAGCCGGCACTCCACTCTCCTGCCAACAGACAGGTTCCATTTTAGTTATCAGCATGTTGCAGAAATGGCACCATCGGAAGGACTGCAGGTATTGAAGGAATGTAATCTAAGGTCAGGCAGAAAGGTTACGTGTTCTGGAGGCCAGCTGGCCTGGGTTCAGGCTCTGGCTCGGCAGTCTTTCCCTTAGGAAGGAACCTAAGTTCTCAGCTCCTCGGCTATGCATCTGGAACACAGAATAAAACAGTGCTGTCCTCAGGCAGCTACTGCAGAGCTGGTGAGCTACAACTCGGGAGGTGTTCAGAGCGTTCCGCGATGGCCTGAGATGGTGCACTGGGTGTTCGTGAAGGGGGCGGGGACGTGGGAGCAAGCACCAGCCAGGACTGTAGCCACTGAGTTCTGAGAAACCGCGGAGCTGTGATTCAGAATCCAGTCAGAGTGACACAAGACCAAAGACATTTCTCTGACGATGACTTTAGAAAAAGTATTCTGCCTAACCCCAGGTCAGACGAGAGCAGGACCAAGCAGTTCTCAGAACCTCGGAGAAGCCAACCCGTCCCAGACCTGGTGAGCCCCACACTGAGGAAAAGCGGGGCAAGTCACTTCAGCAGGGCTTTCTGAAAGGCCTAGAGCAGCTCTCTGAGTTCGATGAGAGTCGAACTCAGCCCCACAAAGACAGTTCCCTCAGGTTCTGAGCAAACAGAAGACCACTGTTGGCCAGTGAATTGGGCCCCAGTGGCCACACCAGGTTTAGAACCCATGAAGGATGGCTCTACCAAGGCAGTTAAACTTGAGAGGCAGGAGAGGAATTTATCTGGTGATGGGGAACTTCAGCCAATCACATTCTGCTTAGGGTGTGTCCCCCTGGGGCCACACAAAACAAATAAAAGATCCGCATTGGCTTGCCACTTCTCTCTTTGCCCCCTGTGTTCTTGGATTGCTGGAACCCTGGTTTTGTAAGTTTTCCTTTCTTCTGTTTATTAAAGCTAAACCTTTTATATTAAGCTAGTCTGGTTAATTTTTAACTACCGATCGACCACGCCCCTTCAATCCATACTCATAAAAATATTCGCATGCCATTTCAAAAATAGTCAATTATTATAAAAATATGAAGGAACCTGAAAGGAAAATGAAACCTCCACCATCTGAAACAGCAGGAATGTCTTTTGCGCGCATTTGTTTTGTTTGTTTTCAGATAGGACCTTATGTCTAGCAAAACTTGAACTTGACCGTGAACTTGAAATCCTCCTGCCTCAGCCTGCTGAGTTCTGTACCTGCCGGTGTGTTTTGCAGGCTTGTATCACCAAACCCAGCATAACAAATATTTTAAAAGCAATAAAATAACCCTATCATTTACATCCTTAATTACCACTGTTTCCATAGTAACAGTGATGCCCAGAATCTAAAATTATTGTCAGCTCCTAGAGAAATCAGAAACAAATCATTTCTAAATCTTCCTCTAAATAGCTTGCTCTTGAAGCATCTTAAATTCTGAGGTGTGGATTTGACCCCCGCTTCTCATCAGCCCTTTTGCTTCCTGTCACATGTCCCAGAGGTAACTGTGGTGACCGTATACCCGAAGTAATAAGAACCAGACAGCCGGCTCAGTGGGTAGAAACACCTGCTGCAGCAGCCTGAGGTTTGAGCCTGATCCCTGGAATGGCCAGTGAAGAACTGACTCTTGAGAGTTATCCTCTGACCTCCACAAGTGTGCCATGCCATGTGCACACACAAGCACGTGTGCTCACGCACACACACACACACACACACATACACAGACATGAGTGAATTAGAAACTTAAAAAAAGACGTGCTAATGCTTTAAGGAAACGTTGTGTGCTAATGTCTAGAGAACCCTAAAGCACCATGACACAAGGCAAGCTGGGTCTGGTCGCCTTCCTTTAAGGCAACGTGGTTGCCTAGGAAACCCGTTAAAGCTGTGGCAGCCTGCTAGGGCGCAGTCCTGATTGTCTCCATGGCAATACAAGTGTAACTGACCTTTGTCGGCTGTGTAAACTCAGAGAAGAAGTCCAGTTCTCCGGTCAAGGAGCTGGTACACACGCAGAGAATGAAAGCCCGCCTGGAGGCCAGGGTGTCGCACCTAATATTTCACCAGAACACCTCTCGGGCCCCAACAATCTTCTGTCCCTTTAGATGTTTACAGGGTATTCAACCAATGTCAACAGCGTTTACGGCATCCTAGCTTCCAACACCTGTACCGTGGTGGTGAAGGTCTGTAATCACAGTATTGGGGGGCGGGGATCAGCAGGATTCCGAGTTCAAGGCCAGCGTGGCCTGTGATGTGAATAGACAGGGAGGGGCAGGTACCTACTTCCCAAAGGATGTCGTGGGGACAAACTAAATAGTTCTGAAAATGCTTTTTGAAAGATGGAGTGGGAAGCAGCTTGAAAGACGTAAGTGTTGCATTTTTGGAAAATAAAAGAGAACGAGTGGAGATGCATGCGGAAGGACGGCCAGGCCAACCGGCCAGCCTGTGTGAGAGGCATCCATTCCTCTGCTTTCTCGCCTTCTCCCCCAGCCTCGGGTTCAGCTCACTCCTCGTCCAGGGTGATGAGCACGCTGCGCCACCAACCAGGAGCCACACAACAAAAGGTGCACGTGGTGTCTTTCATTCTGGAGAAACCTCTGCCCCTCTAATGGACTTACTAGGTTAACTGTCCACATGGCAGGGACTCTAACGCCACACAGCGAGGCAACTTCGGCAAAGATGGCTTCCATTCAAGAAAGAACGCGAATGTTGCGTCCTCCAGTCACCGGCCACTTTCCGCTGTTCCTGTTCTGTCCCCTGAACGCCGCACCATCTCCTCTCTGCGAGATACCCACCCACGGATACTAAAATGCTCCCTCTTCATAAATTAGGCCATGTCTCCCCAGCTTTGAGAGGGGACCTTATTCTCAGTGGTTACCCTATCGGGTATTGCTTTGTCTTGTCAATACAATACAACGGCGGCCCATTTCTGCTGTGGTTTGAACGTGAAATGTCCCCAAAGGTTCATGTGCTTAAGGACTTGGCCCCCAGGTGGTGGCGCTGTTTGGACCCTTTGGAGGCGGAATCTCACTGGAGGAAGTGGGTCACTGTGGGCGGGCCTTGAGGTCTGATAGCCAGGCCACACTTCCTGTCTTCTCTGCTTCCTGTGGACACAAGGTGACCGTAACTTCACACTTCTTTGGCCATCCCTTCTCTGCTGTGGTGGGCCCCTCAAACCGAAAGCCAGAACAAACCAGTTTCTGAGTCACTTCTATGACCCACTCGTAAGGAGAAAAGCCAGGAATGTAAGCTCTCCTCCAGCCTAAGCCACTACTGACCTCTCTAGGCAGAACTCTGGTTCCAACAGTGCATACTTGATGGGTCTTTCATGAACGAACCAGCCCTGCCCGCACCTTAAGCGAAGGTTCATTCACTTAAGAACTACAGTCTCTACTAGGCACTCAATAGGAAAAAGGATCAGAGACGGGAAGGACGGGTAAGGACCCACTCTGCCCTCGCAGGACCCGCATGCTGAAGATGAAGCCATAAAACCAGCACAAGCAATATGCGGCAAACAGACAGGAGAGCCACCAGAGGCAAAAAACTCTGCGGTGTGAAAATAGGAATTAGGAGGGGCTTCTGTGGCAGAGACAATGTCCTGGGGTCATAAGGGAAATTAGAATGTGTGGAAGCTGGAACCCTCCACCCCATTTACAGTCATACTCCTTAACTGCCACCACCCGTGGAGTCAGGGCTTTCGCCCAATTTTATAAATAAAACTGGAGCTCAGAGAAACAAAATAAGTTAGCCAAAATCACACAGCTGGTAAACAATGATTTTCCTAAACAGATCTCTACCATAAACAAAGGAACTTGTGGCCCAGGATTCAAGTCCAGCAAGAGTCCATAGGCCTTGGGAGTGGGGCTCTCGTGGTAGGGCATGAGCTTGGCAGGCACAAGGTCCTGGGTTTGATCTGCAGCAGCAACAGCAGCACCACCACCACCACATACACACACAAAGAGACACACACACAGACATACATACATGCACAAAGAAACACAGATACACACATGCACAGACACACACACTGCAAAAAAAAATACCCAACAGATTCTGCAAGACTGTGTGAGTTTTGTACATGAGTGTTTTGCTTGTATGGATGTCTGTGTACCACTTGTGTGCCCTCTGTGACCCAAGAGGCCAGGACATCAGTCTGCCTGGATCTAGAGTCACAGAGGGTGGTGAGACACCACATGAATGCTGGGATCTGAACTCAGGCCCTGTGCAGGCGCAGCCAGCGCTCCTCACCACGGAGCTCTCTGTCCAGCCCTTTCCACGCACCTCGACCTCACCTAATTCTGGGGACCTCATAAAGCAGAATCTCCTACTGTCCCCATCTTCCAGAGGAGGTGCCCGATTCTGAAAGTGGGGAGGAGCAGGGCACAGATTGGCACACACCAGGGCAGGGCTGGCAGATGCCTCAGCTTCCCTTGGGTCAGGGAGGGTAGCACCGAGTCCCTGATAATGCTGAGTGGGTTCTGGGGCTGAATAATGACCTGGATCCCACGCGCCTGAGAAGCTCCCGCTTGCACCATGCTGAGAGCACCAAGCCCATCCTGGAGTAGCGTGTGTGAGGCGTTCCTGGAAGAAACCGCCGAGGTCGCAGGTCAGGAACAGCAGCCTATGCGAAGCAGAATGGGACACCAGTTTGGGTTTCTGAGTCACGAACATGAACTTGAGTCACTACAGTTGAGGGCCCTCTCCCTAGCTCCACCGATTCTGGAATCATCTTCCAGGAAGAAGCGCAGCCGCTGGGCAGCAGGCTTATTCTCAGCGTTTACCCCACAAACTGGTCTCATAAAGTGGCAAGTGAGCAAGCAATTATGTTTGGATCCACCTCACATTTTGTGGACAACTTCAAAACAGCCCTGTAGTCGTAATTTTCTTTTCATACAGTGTAAGCCAAACTGTATGTTGTCCCGCGATCCGGCAGGAGTGGTTTTTAGACTTTTGTTTTCCCATGAGCAGTTATTTCCAAATGGAAGGACTTGCAGGCAAAAAAGCAGGACCCTGCTTGGCGTCTGGCATAAAGACCTGTTTTGCACATTTCCGCAGTATAGCCGAAATGGCGCCATACTTAGATGACTCTCACGTAGTGGGCAAGTGACCCTAAACTAAAAGATGTGTTCAGTTGATGCTCATGGACCGCGCTAAGCATGCCAAATGCTTCTGTAGCTGGTTACCCCCTCACAGCCGCAGACCCTAGAGGCAGAGGAAGTCATCAGCCCCATTTTACAGGGAGGAAACTAAGGCACCCAGGGGAGAGTGAAGAAGGGACCCTCTTTTCAGCAAACCGGCTTTGAGCTCCACAGGAGGCCTCTGAAAGGCCACAGACAGACTCCCCACCGTTTATTAAAATCACACCAGTCGCGTAGAGACAAGTCTGCAGCCAGCACTTGGAAAGCAGGTCCAGGTTGAGACGGTCTTACAGCGAGTTCCAGGCCAGCCAAGGGCTACCCAACAAGAAACCACTCAGTCAGTCAGCCCGTCGATCAAAATACTGGCCTCTTGACTTCTGTGCCTGCTTTTACTTATTGTTTTGTTTTGTTTTTCCTTCTGCTTTTTACGATTATCATCTGTGAAGTAATGGCCGCGGTGTTCCAGGGAAGACACCTTCAAGTTTTATTCAAGAGCGAGAGAGGACAAACGAGGCTAAACCCCCAACAAGACTCACAAAACGAAAAGGAGCAAGCTGAGGTTACAGCGCTAGCCTGGTGTCCTGGGTTCAACCCCTGGGCCCGGAAGATAAAGGAATTATCCTCACCCCCACCCCCCAGACCACTGCTGGCTTTACTACCAAGGCTATCATTGCCAGGGTGCCCGCCAGGGTGCCCGCCCGCCCCACGCTCCCTAGGTCTGGACTTGGCCACTGGGATGCAGCGAGAGCCTCCCGCAGCACCCTGGAACTCGCTGCTTCTTTCAGAGAGGCGCAAACTGGAGCAGCCGGATGCAGAGGATGCAGACCGGCGCGGGGGACTGTGCACGTAGCTCACCCTCTGCAGGGCGCAGCCGGGACCCAACCCCGTGCCCGGGACTCAGTCCCCGAGGTGCTGCACCTGAGCTGGGGCTGCGGGCACCCACTGCCTTGACCCACTGCCCTCAGATAAGACCCTGATGTAGACATGCAGGAACCTCCCGCATGGAGTAGGGATCCTGGCTTCACTATCCGGGGACTCCCAGCATAGGGCCGGGGGATCCTGTCTTCGCCATCAAGGCCCCCCAGCAAGGGGTGGAGGAGCCGGCTCGCCATCGGGGATTCCCCCGGCGCTGTCGGGGTCCCCGCAAACCACTCACCTGGAGCCTCAGCCCTGGCTGCAGCCATCGCGAACCCCGCAGCCCCCGCGACTCCCATTTGCGATCCGGGCGCACCCGGAGCGGAGCGCGGGCTTGGCAACCGCAGCTCCGGTAGCTCTCGCTGGCTCGGGGCGGGACCAGGCATACGCACAGGCGGAGCCTCAGCCGACTGCCCCGAGCCCACAGGCTGCAGCCGGCACGCCCTGGGAGGCGGTGAAACCACTTGTGAGAGGTGGAGGACGCAGGAGACCCCTGAGTGGTGCCGGAAGGACAGGTCCGCGGCCCGGCCCTTTCCTGGCTCGAGGCAAGCGCCTAGCTGTGGACGTCCGGGTGTGGGTGTCAACAGCTGTCACGGGGACTCCTGCAACAGTTAGGCACAAGTGCAATCAAGGCTCCTTGGAGCTCTCCACCTCCCTTCATCCTACGCCGTCACCCCCAGCACACACTGAGTGGCTCCAGACCTCTGGTCGCGAGGTGGATTCCTTGGGTACAGTCTGCCTAGGTAAAGCAACAGCAGTGAAAACGCCACGGTTTGGCACGAGCCACCTGGCTCTCCAAGGACTCAGTCGCAGACTCCTCTTGTTGGGTCCAGAGGGCGGAAGGTGTGGCCCTTCTTAGCTTCCACAGGGTGCAAGTAGGTTTCCTGTCACACTCAAAGAACTCTCAATTCCCCAAAAGCCAGCAACACAGCCCAGAAAGGACTCACAGAGCCGGCAGACCGTCCTAAAACCCACCCGAGTCTCCGCAACTTGCTCAGACTCTACTGCCCAGACAATGTTCGTTGTTCAGAGAAGAACCAAGCCTCCATTCCGCGGTGAGACAGAGCTGGCCGACCCTGACAGCACAAGAGTCCTTTTTACCTCTGTCACCCAGCCACTTCCTCAGCCTCTGCTGGAGCTGAATGAGCATCCGTTCATTCCTGTTTCCTCAGTGCAGAAGCGGCTCAACCATGGACACTATAGAATGGGAGCGAATCTTTACTAACTAAACACCTGACGGAATTAGGATTTACATCTCATAAAGAATCCAAAAGACAAAATGCCAAGAAATCAAAAAACCTAATTTAGGGGCTAGAGACAGCATTCAATGGTTAGGAGCGCTTGCGGCTCTTGTAGAGGACTCAGGTTCGGTTCCCAGTACCCACACTGTGGGACAATGGTCTTGTAGCCTGTCACTAATATTGTATTGTTTTAATAAAACACTGATTGGCCAGTAGCCAGACAGGAAGTATAGGCGGGGAAACCAGGCAGGAAGTAGAGGCAGCGATGAGAACAGGAGAATTCTGGGAAGAGGAAAGACTCAGTTTGCAGTCTTAACCCAGACACAGAGAATGTAAGATGAAAATGCCTTGCTGATAAAAGGTACCAAACCACGTGGCTAACATAGACAAGAATAATGGGTTAATTTAAGATGTAAGGATTAGAAGCCTGAGCTAATAGGCCAAACAGTTTATAATTAATGTAGACCTCTGTGTGTTTATTTGCGACTAAATGGCTGTGGGACCTGATGGGACAGAAACCTCAGTCAACACACCCACATGAAGGTTTACAACCAGAACTCCAGGTTCAGATAGATCAGCTATCACCCTCTTCTGACCTCCACAGGTTCCTGTGGTACGCATAAATAACACTCAGGCAAAACACTTACACACATAAAGACAAATCTTTTTTAAAAGCCCAAACAATAAGTGGGCTAATGAAATGAACAGCCGACTTTCAAAAGATGGGGTACAAATGGCCAAGAAACATGAAAAAGTGTTCAGAAATGCAAATTCAAACTATTCTGAGATTTCAACTCGGTTAGAACAGATTATGGCCGTCACTCAGAAGGATGTGGTAGAGGGGGCCCCAAGAACTTCTGGTGGGAACGTAACTAGTCCAGCCACTGTGGGACTCAGCATAGCAATGCCTTAAAACTAAAATAAAGCATCTAGACGACCCATCTACCACCAGATGAACATGTCCCAGAGACACTGAAGCATCCATCTTTACTGCAGCCCTCATGCAGCTCAGCGCTGCAGCCAGCCTGTGTCTGCCAACAAATGACTGGGTGATGTGGTACATATACACAGTGGAATTCTGTCCAACCACAACCAACAAGATTATGTCACGTGCAGGAAAACCAGACAGAGATAATTGTCCTGAAATGGATTACGTCAGGCTCAGAAAACCACCGTGAGTCCTAGATTTCTTGGCGTTTATCTATAGAGAAAAACTGTGCACAGGGACAAAGGGGGCGGATGGCAGAGCTGAGAGCAGTCCAGAGACAGATAAAAGCAATTTCTATACTTGGATGGCTGAAGGGGCGCGGTGCGATCGGTAATAAAAGATCCGCCAGACTAGCTTAACACAAAATATACAGCTTTAATAAACAGAGGGAAGACTTACACCAGAATCCCAACGATCAGTCCTGATGCAGGAGACAGGCAAGAGAGGGCTAGGGGAAGCGCACTCGCCAGGTTTACAGGTAAACTTTTGCCTAAGGGCGACACGCCCCACGAACAGAATGTGATTGGCTGAACTCCCCTATCAGATGACAATGCCCTTAGGAAACCCAGGACTATGTGCATGACATACTCCAACTTAAACACACACACACACACACACACACACACACGAGTATTTTGGCAAGGTCCTTCATAGATAACAACATGGAGATTAACAGGTGAGGTCTCCTCAGTTCACATCCTGCATGGCGGCCATTGAGCTTGAATCACCATTGAGTTTGAATCACCACAGGCCTTGCTTCCTCACAATGATGATTCATTTCCCCCAGAGCCTGAACACAAAGGGAAGAATGCAGCCGCTCCCCCAAGAAAGGAAGAGGCTGTGGGTCCAGGCAAGGCCAGGGTCTTTGGGGCCACTGCCCTGTCTAGTGCCCCCAGGCCACCAGTCAGGTTTACATCCCTACTTGTGTTTATGCCTGGAAGCTTTACTTGCTTTCTAGACAAGGGGTTATTTTTATTCTAAAAAGAATAGCTGGGGTACACGCTTGTAATCCTAGTACTTGGGAGTAGGGGTAGAAGGATTGAGTGGTGGACAAGGTTATCCTTGGCTACAAGTTCATTTGAAGGCCAGCCTGGGCTGAGACTGTCTCAGCCCCACAGGTGAGGGGTATGGGGAGGGCTGAGAATGTGGTTTGATCTTCAGAACCCCCAAAGCCACCCTGGTGGTGCATGGATGCAACCCCAGTGCTGGAGAGCTGAAGGCTGGATGATGGGGAAGGAGGGCTCGATGTCATCCTCTGCTATACAGTTAGTTCAAGGCTACCCCAGACTGCATGAGGTCCTATCTTAAGGATAGAAAGGTACTTTCTCATTTCTAGCCAGTAAGTAGTATCCCTTACTTTCCCCTTGGGAAATTTTTGAGAAAACAGTTTTGAAACCCATTTTACAGAATCTTGGCTAGTTCTTTCTGGTCAACATTGGTTGGTCTTTAGCTCAGAGCCCAAGAATGACCTTGTGTGGCAGGAACCCTTGCTTACCCGAGTAGGCAGTAATTTTGCTTCACTGCTAAAGATCCTGTACGATCAACTTCCAAGGCAGAGCCAGTATTTTTTTTTGCCCACCTGGGAAGGAGTCCTCTTTACAACCATGATTGGAAGGACTTTCCCAACAGCTAGGATCAAACAACAGCATAGTTAATTACACCTAAGATATTGTCCAAGGTTCATAAAAATGAAAAATATCCAATTTTGAGCATTTAAGAGGTTGAGGAGAAATAACTGTACGGATAATACTTTGGATTGAGAGAACAGTGTGGAGAAATGGAAGCTCAAATCTTTATTGTGTCTAGATTGACAGACCCAATATGGGCTTCTGGGATAAATAAGGGTGGGCTTGGGTTTGGCCTCAGACAGGGAGGTGTGGCAGAGAAGATGCTGGGAGAAAAACATGGTCCTGGGAGAGAGAGAGAAACGGAAGGATGCAGAGGGATTGGAGGAAGGCCTCTTCAGAGTGCATTTAGGAAATTCTGCTGAGTAGTTTGAACCTAAACAACTTCAGCAAAGCGTCATCCTGTTTTTCAATGTTTTTGGAGCTGTCTCTATTAAAAGCCCAAACATTTTGAAACAGATTGTCTTTATGAAGTAGGACCCCCAGTGCTAACCATGTGCGGGGCTCTGTGGTGCTTTGGTCTTCACCCACTGCGCACAGCCTGTGAATTTCTATAGTTGCTCTCACAGTAACCAACGAGGAACAGATCACACTCTGGAGAGTGTACCGTTAACCTTTCTAGACTCGCTCAGTAATCCCACATCCATTCAGGAGAGCCTGGTCTCAGCTCCACACCATGGGTTGTCATCTTAGGGTGAGCACACTACCAAGTTCTTCCCCATAAGTCCCATCTGCTCCAGGATGCAGGGCTTCGTTAAAAATGGAGATTTCCTGTATCTAGGCTGTGGGTAGAGGAAGGGGAGATTATTTCTCCAAGCGAGAGAACAATAAAATCCTGAGAAAAACAGTCAGGTACAGATAGGACAAGAATGAGACAATCTGGCTGATGACAAGACTCGGTGGAAAGAGCAACTCCGGCTCTTCCTGAGGATAGAAGTTAGGTTCCCAGCAGCCACCTGGGCAGTTCAGAACTACCTGTGAACTTCTGACCCCTCTTCTGGTCTCACAGGACACTGTACAAACCCACACATACAAATTTTAAGTTTTTCCTTTTAAAAGAATGAGGGAATCATCAAAGGGGTTTTTTTGTGTGTGTGTGTGTGTAAGAGAGAATGTGGACACTTGAATTAATACTTTTCTAGGGTTTGGATACTCTGGAAGCAGTCATGGTGTTTTGCTCAAGACAATACTCTACCAGCAAGACCAAGTACAGAGAGCTAGGCCCAACAGTATTTGTCCTAGGGAAGGGACTTAACAGCTGTCTTTGACTACAGACGTTTCAGTGAAAAGGTTAGTGAACACCCTCCTTCCTAATGTAGACACAGTGCCTGAGTCGACAGTAGTTGGGTCACCCACCCAACTGGGTTGAGGAATTAAGCGGGAACTTTGTATTTCTTCATGATCATTTTGGAGGGAATTGAGCCTTGGAGAGCGGCAGCTGGGAAAACAGAAGCACAGGAGGAAATATGGATTCCGGGGACCCCCCAGAGCACAAGGAACCTGGGATCTGGGAACCCAGCACAGTGGTTCTCCTTGCTCCAGTCCTATAGGCAGGTCAGGAGGGAAGGATGGGAACCCGCCTGCAGCTCACTGGTCCTGACAGACCGAGTGCAGTGCTGTAGACTGAAGACCACTGTTGTCGCTGTCTCCCTCCGAGACAGGGTCTCACTGTGTGACCCAGACCAGGCTTGCGGGTGACAAGAGCTCATCTGTTTAATGTTCTGAGAAGAAGCCCAGTTTGGTTCTGGTATCCATGGATGTATAGTGAGGCCCACCCTGGTACCAGGCCGGGTAACAGTTAAATAGACAGTTGACACGGTCACAGTCACACACAGGGCCCTTTGTGGCACGTCATTTTCACCATGTCTAATTACACGGACATGTGACTGCAGATGCTGCAGTCATCTGATCCCCTAGAGTTTACAAGCGACTGTGAGCCGCCTGTGGATGGGTACGGGGACCCAAATTCAGGTCCTCTGTGAGGGTGGTGCTCACTCCTGACTGCTCAGCCATCTCTCAGCATCCCCCGGGTTCTTAAAACACTTGAAGCTGTGTGAGGACTGATGCTGACGTTTTGAGCCACCTAGCTCCCTCTCTGACTGAGGACAAGGCAACACTGAGAATAGAAGTAACAGAATGAAAGAGGTTCCCACGTCCATGTTTTGGCGATGAAACGCTACCCTGGAAATCTTGTGTGACAGCGTCATTTCCTTACCTGTGAGGTCACTCACCTGCCTTGTGTCACCTGTACTCTTTCCTACCCCGTGTGTTTTCAACAATTTTAAACCCAGACTTGGTCAACTGCCTTGACTGTCTAAATGTAATACGATTCAGGTTCTAAATACTTGAGCCTTTTCATGATGTGATCTCCAGGTGAACCAGCTATGCTCATGACGTGATTGTCAGGTGAACTAGCTAGCTATCTTCATGATAGGTGAACTAGCTATATTTGGTAATTTCAATCACAAAATAGTATTTAAGATTTAGATAGCACCAACCTGCAAACAACAAAACAAAAACCAAATTAAAAAAGAAAAGGAAAGAAAGAAATCCCACCAACAGAACTTTCAGAAACATGGTTTTTATTCTTGTTGTGCCTTCTTGCTGCCCAACAGACTTCAAAACGCTGGACTCAGAAGCACGACGGTTCTGGACAATTGCTAAATTATATTGCTTTAAAAAAAATAACTACAAGACACTTTTATTTCTTTATTCCTTTTAAAGCAGCATTCCCTGCTCACATTTTGTAATAAAAATCTAAAATATTTCTAGTAGTCCCAATATTTAGTAAGTGTAGGCTTCATAAGATTTTCCAGAAATAAATGCGCTAGAATTTGAAATAAAACGGCAAGTAATCGTGATCCCAGCAAAATGGCTGCTTTTGAATTTTAACAATTCAAAGAGAGAGTGTGCCGGGTAGCCAAGGACTCTCATCTGACCCTTAAGTTACTTGTAGGCCTTACAGACAGGTAGCTACTACTTAGACATGGACTGTCTATGGGTCTTCTACACCAAAACACGGAAAATCAACGGACAGCTTGAGCAAAGCTGTGTCTTACAGAGCTGTGCTGTTGTGGGAATAAACGAGCCCCGTCTTAAGCCTTAGCAACCGATGAATGTTGTTAATACCCCACAGCTGGCATTTTCACTGAACTAACAGCTGATCGGCCACCTATGGCTCAGTGGTCGCTGCTGCTTCTGGACAGCCCAGGGTTTCACGCCTGCAGACTCAGCTGTTAGTAACCGCTCTGACACAAAGGTTTCAATGAAAAAGCAAAAGACTGTATTAAAACAGAAAACCAATAAATCTGGATTATACATACTTTATCTTTAGAGAAACCCAAACCATGGAGTACATGGTAAACCTTCTTTGATCCAATTAGAGACTAGAGAAAATGTCATAGGCTTCTGTCACCTACATTCCATGATTCACCTGAGATAAGGGGGATCTATACAGGAAAAAGTCAGTCCCAGGGAATCTTTGAAAATTATTAATTTACACAATGACTCATATTTTTAGCTTCCAAGGGGCAGGCTCTGTCTTTAGTTGCCTTTAGACAGTAGCTTAAGAAAGGCTTTCAAGAGAAATCCCTGAAGACCGAATCGTGTGTTCACTTCCCACATGGCCTCCACCACCAGGAAACCTGCTTCTTACAACAGGGAGGTCAGAAGAAGTGCTGTCCCTACATCATGGAAACAGCACCCTCAACCCACCCTAGTTACCTACACTCAACAACACTCTTTCTGCGGTAGCTAGGTAGTTATTGCATGTGAGCTGGAGAACACAGCAAGATCTCTGTATCCAGCCCACTCACCCCTGCACCAGTAAAGCCCCATATACAGCCTGGGGCCTCCGCTGCTAAATACCTTTGAAGCAGGTGAGTTTCAGAAACCCATACATCCCGCATAAATTAAGGCAGCTAGTTAAAGTCATCAGTGAGATGAGCTACCCACCGTGTCCGGTCTGCTCTCTCAAACGCTCAGTCACAGGACCAGGCTACAGCTGAGCCAGTGGGCTGGTAGGTGTTAGTCCTCAACAGACCCGGAAATTCACTTTAATACTTCAAGAGCTGACGGCAAGACAGCGGCGCAGCCAGCAGTGGTCGTAAAGCAATGCCCTCAGGAGAGACATGGCTCCCCATAAATCCCCGCCCCACCTCCATCACAGAGGATAAACATTACTCTTTCGCTGAGACGTTATTTCTCAACAACAGCTTAGGTAACTAAACCTCTTCAGGAAGTCAGTTCAGAATCAAGATGCTGAGCAAGAAAGGATGATGTAATCACTAGGGGATACCCAAGGAATTTGATGCTGACGTTTTCTGTCCAGTTTCCAATCCCCCATCTCCCCCCACCCCACCACACCCCCGCCTGTACTCACTTCCTTTACTCCCTTGAGGGCTTTAACCACAGTGATGAACTAACCACGAACAGGGCTGGCCCTTGTCACAGGTTCGTCATGGAGTGTCGCACCCCTGGAAAGCAGAATTCCACTCACCACTGACAGCCACTGTTCAGGATCTTTGGTTCACTGGCAAACAATGACTCTAATGCTATCAAAGGATGTCACCAGCAAAGAAGAACACACACCCCTGCTCTTCACGTGTCCACTGACATGATCAGAAGTTTGACATTTAAAAAAATAGTTTAATAAAAATACTCTAGGTTCTACAAGCAGCTTTCATGGTCATTTCTAAAACTCAACTCACCATCACCCTGTTAAAATAATGCCTGTCCTCTTGTTAAAAAAGAAGTCCTCATGTCACAAGAAAAGTAACCGACACTTGCTCAAGTGTCTCCCTGCGTGTGTAAAACAGTTGCTACCACTTCTCAGCGTAGTCGGCCTGGGCAGATGCTGGAGGGAGGCGAGACACGTCCTCACCCTGACGGAAGCTCGCCTTCCCTGCCCCAGTTCTCCTTCATTCCTTAGACCGGCACAGAGACCATCTTCACCTAGAGCTACGATGTCCAAACCAGCAGGGCGAATGCTCTAACAGCAGCTGCAGATGGCTTTTTCTTTTTACTGATTCAAGACCCATGCGCTTTGCAGTGAAGCAGGGACCCCGAGAGTGACCTCTGGCTGCCGCGGTGCGGTCGGTGCTACGCAGCTCTGGCTGGATTAGTGTTGTAGTTGGGAGCTCAGCACGTGGCGGATGGACCTCAACATGCACGTAGGCCGTGCTGTTAGAAGGGAATGTCCGTTCCTTGTTCCAGTACCTTTGTATAATAAAGTTAATACAAATCATATTAAAATTAAAAAAAAAAAAGCCGAGTGATTCCTGTAGCCGTCTCAGAATCCGACCCTGTAGAAGTTCCTCAAGCTGGTGAGTGTCTGGTGCTGACGCCACGCCAGCCAGCAGCGGCAGCTACCTGAGTTCTTGGCTGTGGGACTGCGCTCATCACTCATAATTTCCCAGCTTTCATGTACGTGGGGATGGAGCCACGCTGAGTCAGCCCTTCAAACCTTTTATAGGTGTAATTGAGAAAAACCCAGTCTTTGGATTTGTAGTCGGGCTCTGTGGTATTCGGCACTGCAAAGAGAGAGGAGTTAATTAAGGGCAGAGGGACTTTCAGTAGTGATGTCAGTCACCTCACGGGTGACTGCAATGTGGGGTCACGCCGTCAACCTGTCTTACCCGGCTGTAAGATGTCAGACTCAGGGAAATCATCAAAGTTGGAGGTGTCGTCGATACTCTTGATTTCTATAGGGATGGCTGCCGGCCTTTCCCTGAAAAAGACAATTCATCAGTCATGGTGAATTTTCTTGAACTCTTAACTGTCCAACAAACCGTGTCCCTGACCACCACTGCACGGGACAGGAAACCCAAGGGTGTCTGCTGAACACAGCTACGTGGGAATCAGGATAGCTGAGGGTAACTTTTTACTAAAACATTTGCATTTACTTGGAAGTTTCACACTCTGCATGAAGACACTCTCTGCTCTCCCTCCAGCCCCGGAGACTGAACACAGCTAGGACTCCCACAGACACACAGTCTCCTCAACACTTCACACTAATTTCTTTTTAAGGTGAAAAAACAAGACCCAATGAAAGGAAAATTAGGAGAGAAAGCATTTTTGGTTTACTTATTTGTTTGTCTTTTGAGACAGTTTTTCTCTGTGTAGCCTTGGCGTCCTGGAACTCACTTTTTGGCCAGGCTATCCTTGAACTCATAGAGATCTGCCTGCCTCTGCCTCCCAAGGGCTGGGATTAAAGGTGTGCACTACCACCCTGGTTAAGAGATGGCCTTTTACTGAGAAGATTTTATGTGGTGTCGAGTACGTGGGAGACAGTGAGATCTAGCTAAGTGAGCAAGGGTTACAATTCTAGAGAAGATCTGTGTACACAGATATCTATCTGCAAAAGAGGGGACACGTATATATTTGTGATAAGGTCTGAATGCAAAAACTTGTCGACTGTAGGAATTTTAAGACAATCAGAGAAGTTAGGTTAAAAGAATGCTGTCTTATAGTAAAAACATTTAACCATAGAAATAGTGAAAAGAAACATCACTAAAATTTTTAAGTTATATTTATTGACTTATGCACACATGCGTAAGCACGCACACATGCACGCGCGCACACATGCACACACACACACCCTGCAGAAGTGCAGAGGTCAGAGGACATCGTTCAGGCGTTGGCTCTCCCCCTACCACACAGGGCTGGGGACTGAACTCAGATCTTTAGTCTTTCCCTGCTGAGTCACCTCAACAGCCCCTTGTTGGTTTTTATTTATTTTTCAACGAGTTTTTAAAGAATCGACTAGGTGCTAAGCCTACAAAATTATGAAAAAGCAAGTACCGTCCATGTCTGTACAAGAGTTAGTCTTGTGCCCAGTACTTTCATGAGTACGTACTGCACCTCTCTCATCTTCCCCGGGAACTCTTAACATCTTGTCCACTGGGTCTTACCCAATTTCTAGACCCGGGCATGAAGATTATGGAAGCTTAATTAAGACTCAACTGAGTGGAAAGAGCCCCAGCCTTGGCCTCTGTGACCACCGTTCCTGTCCCTAAGTGGCAAGTGAGAGAGGCAGGACAGACGCTGCTCTGGGCCCGTTTCCGGAATCCATCGAGAGCAGCACAGCAGACGGCTCTCAGACGAGGCAGCATTGCTTCTTCTCCTCGGTTCTCAGCCTTCCTGACGCTGCAGCCTTCATACAGCTTCTCATGCTGTGGGGACCCCAATCATAACCCTATCTTCGTGGCTACTTCCTAACTGTGTCTTTGCTGCTGTTATGAATCATGGTGCAAACGTGTGGTTTTGATGGTCTCAGGCGACCCCTGTGAAAGGGTCGTCCAACCCCCCAGAGGGTCATGACCCACAGGTTGAGAACCTCTGGTCTAGACAAATCAGAGGCGCACCAACCACCAATCAAGAAGCTCATTTTTCTCAGCCCAGGCCTCAGAACGTACCTGATGTGCCCCCAGTCTACACCCTCAAAGAAGGGGTGACTTTTGATCTCTTCTACACCACCATTCCCAATTCTGTTTTCAGAATCAGTACAAAATCTGGAAAAGGAAACCAATTCTCAGTCACATCTTTCACTTAAAACACTCTAAATGTATTACTTCAAATGTTTTTAGGAAGCGTTTTCTTGCTGAGTTTACTCTGGAAGAAACAGGGAAATACAAATCAGCATAAATATCTACCATTTAGATACCCCATCAATATACCGAAGTCATTTCTTTTCATCTCTCATAATAATATTAAAAACAGTGTTGACACATTAATGCTTATTTTAAGACTTTTTTCCACTTAGTATACTAATCAAGTTTCTCAATGTTGTTGAGTGTTTTCCTGTGAGGTAATTTTTTGAGACCTGTGTATGGAGACATTGGAGTGTAACATCCATCGCCGTTGCTGAAGGCTTACATGAGTTCCAACTTTTCACAACTAAAATAACACAAGAAACATGTCTAGTTCTTTGCCCCTACGTGGTTATATGCTCTATTAAATACCTAGAAATAAAACTGCTGGTCAAAGGTCATGTACAGTTTGATAATTTTAAATAATATGCTGCCAGCTGGCCACTCACAAGAGTTATCACAATTCATATCCTGCTGTGGGATATTTGTGAATATCTACTGCTGTGATTGGGGTAATAAAAAGCAGAAAGGTCAATAGCTAGGCAGGAGGTATAGGCAGGACTTCCAGGGAGAGAAAGGAAGAGGAGAATCGAGGCATTCAGGAGAAGCCAGGAGACACGGAAAGGAAACCGGAGGTCCAAGAGAGGTAATGCCACAGGACAGAACATAAATTAGTATGTTAATTTAAGTTATAAAAACTATAGGCCAATATTTCAGTAATAAGAAGTCTCTTGTCATTCATGTCATTTTGTAGAAAATGAGAAATAAGTAGTTAAGAGCACTCGCTGCTCTTGCAGAGGACCTGGGTCCAATGCCTAGCACCCACACTAAGTGGCTCACAACCGCCTGTAACTCCAGTTCCAAGGAATCTTCTAGCCTCCATGAGCAAGTGGTACCCACACACTTACACATAAGTATGATTAAAAAAAAATCTTTTTTAAAAGTTTGAATTATGTAAATCCTTTATTTAAACTGACCAGATCAGTGGCATTCTCCCCCAAACACCAGCCCTGCCTCAGAGAAATGGATCATTTGGACTCAAGGAAGGTTTCAGAGTCACTAACCTGAGAATCAAGTCCTTGGCTTTCTCAGAGACGGGCACTTCTGGAGGAAACACCAGTGTCTCCTTCCAGCTCATAACTTTTCTGTATGTCTCCTGAGGTGTCTCGGAGCAGAAAGGTGGGAAGCCTGGGAAACAAAATGTATCAGCTTTGGTGATGAGTTCAACCAGACCTACAGGTACAGAGCCACGAGAAACAAACAGCCCAAGCGAGCACTCTGAGGTGACACCAGCGTGCATCAGTGTACTGTGACATTACTAACAAAGTCTGCCTTGTCTCATCTTAACCCTTCATCTTAAACCCTTCCTTTGATAAAGGAAGCCAAGCTAAATGACTCTCTCCCTGCCATAGGGTCCCTGGGCAGTTTACTGCGTATTTATCAATACGTATTTAACACTGAATAATATGGGAAATAGATTCAAAACGGCTCTGCTATTTTTGTCTTTAATAGCTGTAATAAGTTCAAACGATGGTACGAAAACAGATACGTATCACACACATAAACAGATACATATCACACACATGAACAGGACTTACCTATTAGCATTTCATACATGATCACTCCCAAGGACCACCAGTCACACAGTTTGTTGTAGCCAGTCTGCATGAAGACTTCCGGAGCAATGTAGTCTGGCGTTCCGACTGTGGAATATGCCTACAAAGGAGCAGCCTGTCAAACTGACATTCTGAGCCTCTCAGGAGTGTGGCTCACTACAGGAGGAGGTTCTCACTTATTGGTGCCTTTGTGTGTCACATGTAAGGCTGGCTGACAGGCGCTGAGTCAGGCACCGCATGCAGAACACAGGATTCTGGGCCAAGGAGAGGCCCTTTGTCCACTTCAAAAGGAAAGAAAAGGCTGTGCCCACTGGGTCTGACTTCCCTGCTCACTACTCCTGAGCTACACTTGAAACCCCCGCTTCTGCTCACGAAAGCTCCGGGTAAAAGAACCTACAACAGCCTGATCTGAGGCTAAACCACGAAGACACACTCTGTAAGCTCCCTTCCTTAGAGCTTAACTCCAGCGCATGACATCAGGAGCTGCGAGCCTTAAAGCCAGCAGCTCTCCACAGGGGCACTATCGTAGAGCCACTGAAAATGTGACAGCAGGCGTCACTTCAGGGACCAGGGGACAAGAAACTGGCAGCTGGGCTGAAGGGATCCCCTGACCCAGACACCGATGAACTCTCACTTCTCCCTTGGGAGCCCCTGGCCTACGAGGATGACTCCTAGTAGGAAATACAGGCATCCTCTGCCGTGTTTTTATTTATTTTTTAAGATGGGGTCTCACTACGAAGCCCAGGCTGATCTCAGGACTCAGGATGCCCCTGCCTCAGCCTCTTAAGTAGGGGGTTACAGGGGAGCACCAACGCCTGCCCTCAGGTAAGTTTTTAAGCGCTATTCACTTCTCCCCCTTTAAAAATAGGAAGACTGTAATATTTTCTCAGATTTAACATCTGATCTAAAATGACACATTCAAAAACAGAATGAGGTTTTTCTCCTTAATGCACGGCTGTGCACACTGAAAAGTTTACTAGAATATCAAAGTTTGCTGCTACTTGGACCAATGAGCAAATGAGCTCAAAAATGTAAAAGGCCGTTTAATTGTTTTGAGTCTAGCACCTGAGTCTAGCACGTCCCAATGGAACACAGAGTCAGCAGCTTTGTCATTGCTGCCTCGAACTGAACAATGAGATGGCTACATGTGCTGGGCACTCTGTAAGAGACCAGGAAAACAAAGTCAAAGCTACCTTCCTAGCTGCAGACATTCACACCTCAGTTAATCCCCAGCTGTAGACGTTCACACCTCAGTTAATCCCCAGCTGCAGATGTTCACACCTCAGTTAATCCCCAGCTGCAGACGCTCATACCTCAGTTAACTCCCAGCTGTAGACGCTCACACCTCAGTTAACTTCCAGCTGCAGACGCTCACACCTCAGTTAACTCCCAGCTGCAGATGTTCACACCTAAGTTAACTCCCAGCTGCAGAGTTCATACCTCAGTTAACTCCCAGCTGTAGATGTTCACACCTCAGTTAATCCCCAGCTGCAGATGTTCACACCTCAGTCAATTCCCAGCTGTAGACACTCACACCTCCGTTAACTCCCAGCTGCAGACGTTTATACCTCAGTTAACTCCCAGCTGCAGACGTTCACACCTAAGTTAACTCCCAGCTGCAGAGTTCATACCCCAGTTAACTCCCAGCTGCAGATGTTCACACCTCAGTTAACTCCCAGCTACAGATGTTCAGACCTCAGTTAACTCCCAGCTGCAGAGTTCATACCTTAGTTAACTCCCAGCTGTAGACGCTCACACCTCAGTTAATCCCCAGCTGCAGATATTCACACCTCAGTTAATTCCTAGCTGCAGACGTCCACACCTCAGTTAATCCCTAGCTGCAGATGCTCACACCTCAGTGAACCACATACATGAAAAGAGGAAAGGCCTCGGAAGCAATTCTTATATTCACTACAAAGGGTGAGAGATGGTCATGAAATTAAACATTGGGGCTAGGATTGCCTACTGAAATGCTGCACCACTGCCAACACCCCATGCTTCCTGTTCCCCTGGTTAACTGTAAAGAATGGTGGTTGTTGTAACAGGAGTTACACCGCCCCAGGTTATAGGTTACAGAACACTCCTATAGGAGAAGAGGTGATGTCTCTTCTGCAGTTCTCTGTAGGCGGTGAGGGGACAAGGCTATGATTATGAGAAAGCCCAGGGGATCTGGCATGAGACCAGAAAGGCCAGTGTGGTGGGTGCCGCTCGGTGAGGTCCTCTCCTTCAGCCATGTACACTGGGCTCCCCTGCCCTTTGACATCAGTGTGGCGGCTGACGCTCTGTGAGGCCCTCTCCTTCAGCCATGTTCGCTGGGCTCCACTGCCCTTTGACATCTGCCTGCTTCTAGCTCACAGATTAGGAAAAGGCAGCTTTGAGAAACCCCACCTGTCTCAGGAGGGAGACCCCAGACCACCACACAAACAGTTAACCAAGTAGAACTGCAGCATCGTAGTGTAATACTGCAAAGTGGAGGCCAGCAGGCTGGTCAAGTGCCCAACGGGACCATCATGGACAGCAGCTAGTAAGGCTGGAGACAGACAGAGCGGGGCTTTGGCCTCGGCTAAATGTGTGGGCGGCATGTGAGGAATCCACGATCAGCTACTGGCTGAGCTCTGCAACCAGTTTCGGCCACAGCCCTAACAGAGGAATCTCAGCAGCTTCTCCTCTCAGGAGCCACCCAGCCCCCACTCTACCAAGCTTCCCACTCTTCTGAAATCCTCCTTAACAAACACGCTGCCGCTCTGCTCACTCCCACAAGTGTCTGGTCCTTCATCTTCACTGGCAGGAGAGGATGAAGTGTGTCCCAGCTGACCTTTGGCGACCCTAGGTCCTCGGGCCAGGCACAGCTGAACCCAGAAGGGTCCTATCCTGCTCCCCCTGGGAAGGAGACACCCGAGTAGCCTTCCGAGTCCGCCGGGCCACTCACCAGCTGTCGCCTGTTCTTCTTCCACGTCTCCGCTTTCCGCTTGGAGTTCATGTTCTGAAATGCTGAGTTCAACAAGACAGAACTGCGGTCAGAGGGCAAACTGGTAAAATATAGAACCAAATCATCTAAACCACGGGCAACTCCGGGGAGGAGGGAGCCTTACATCCTCACAGAACTAGGGCTCAAAACTACAAATTTCCAAACAAAGGAAACAGGCGAACTCACAGAAGTCGCTTGGTGGGTTGTGTGAGAGGTTCCTATAAAATTCAGTCCTGTGCGCTTTCTTTAGCCCCGTGCACAGACCAAAGTCAGACAATTTTACGTGTCCCTAAAACGACAAATTCCAGTCAAGTCAAATTACATTAACTGTGAAAACAAAAAAGCCTTATTATAAACTCGTTTGATGCAATCATTATAAGAATTCTTAACTTAAAACACAGATAGCTGAAAGCATGAGGTTATGCATGTTTGATGATTTTTAAAAATGGAAAATGGCACATGCCTTCAATCCCAGCACTCGGGAGGCAGAGGCCAGAGAATCTCTGTGAGTTCAAGGCCAGCATGGTCTACAAGAGCTAGTTCCAGGACAGTCAACAAAGTGACACAGAGAAACTCTGTCTCAAAAAACCAAAATAAACAAATAAATAAAATAAAAATTAAAAAAAAATGGAAAATGGAGTTTTTTTTTCAAAAAACCATTTTACGTGACGTATTCCAGAACTTTTGTGCCTTCTACAAAAAACTTAATTAACCCCAAACAACCTAAACCATGGCTGCTGCCTGCAGCCAGGAAGCTGGCAGTCTTTCACGGCATGAGAAGCCTAAGAATCCTCTTGCTCCGCACATGCCTTGGCATCCAGTAAAAGGTTGTCTGGCTTGATGTCCCGGTGGATGAAGCCCAGCTGGTGGATGGCGTCGATCGCCAAGACGGTCTCTGAGATGTAGAACTGCGTCTCCTCTTCTGTCAAGGTGTCCTTCTTCATCAGCAAGGTCATCATGTCACCTGCACAAGGCAGGGGCCCAGAGACTGCAGACGGGTGATGCCGCTCCTCTCCCCGCACCCAGCCCAGGCCCTCACTGTCCTCACGCCCTCCTCCTGCTCTGCTCAGCAGCTGTCTGGAATCCTAGTGCTGGAGTGATGGGCGTGTGATAGCACACACCCAGTTATGGGGACCCTCTGCAGACTTCCTTCTTATGTACAGACTGTGCCAGATTTGCAGGTTTCTGACTTGCCCCATACCACCCTGCAATGTGCATGCAACGGTGTCGGTGGGGAGCATGTGCCGTGATCGTGGGCAGAGCAGAGGTGAGCATGGAGTGAACAGGCACACCTAGGCACAGAAACCTGTCTTTCTGAATACATGCTCTTTCCTTAACTCTACAGTGTGCTGCAATGAACACAGACTAGTAGTATATAACATGTCATCCTAACTCCTTCAAAATGACAAGATTTGTGGCCAAATCACCTTCCATTATTCTGGAAGTAAATGCTGGAAAATGGTGGCTGTGTATAAACTCAACAAAACTCGGTAGCAAAACTAGCTGACGTGTACTGCCTGTGCCTATGAGCTGGGGCCTGTCTGCCACTGCCGTTTACCTCCAGGAAGAAATTCCATGATCAGATAGAGATTCCGCTTGTCCTGAAAACTGTAGAACATCTTCACCACCCAGGCACCATCTGCTTCCACCAAGATGTCTCTTTCTGCTCGAATATGAGCCACCTAGATGGATGTTTTGAAAGGGTAACTAACCCGTCCCAACGACCCAGCCCTACCAGTCTCGCAGGAGCACAGACACTCGTGTGCTCATTAAATAGGCAGAACCGAGGAAGCCATTTCCTTTAGCCCCTCTCCTTAGGCCCCATGGGCGAACAGATTCTCTAGCCCTGTGGATTAATAAGTGGATTCCTGTTTGCTAGGATGGGCTAGTGTTCCTACAGGAAGAGATGGCAGGAGGCAGGAGTGCCCATGGGATCCCATGTCTGCTCTCCCAGCAGTCACCAGGAGAGGGAGTGTGGTATCCGAAGGAAGGTGGCAGAGATAGCAACCACCAGAAACTAAAACCTAAAACTAAAACTTTCTGACCTTGAATAGAACCAACAACAGAAGTAATGGCTTCTGTTGTCTGTGGACCCAGCCTGAGTTGTTTTCTTGTTTTCTTTCTTCCTTCCTCCCTCCCTCTCTTCCTTTCTTTTTTTCTTCTTGTTTTGGTTTTTTGAGACAGGGTTTCTCTGTAGCTTTGGAGCCTGTCCTGGCACTAGCTCTGTAAACCAGGCCTCGAACTCACAGAGATCCATCCACCTGTCTCTGCTTCCTGAGTACTGAGATTAAAGGTGTGCACCACGCTGCCTGGTTCTGTTGTTTTCTAATAGCAACTGTGCAAACTAACACAGTTTATAAAGCTGGAGAAACTGGAATTTGAATCTATGCATTGAAAACAATAAAACAGACTATAAATTTAGTACTATCTAGTAGGCTGGATTTCTTTCTACAATTTCCAACACCAGCACTGCTCTGAGTACTCTCACAGAGGCCCCTGGCGCCGCACAGCGGGGAGATATACCTGCTCTTTCTCGAGCATGTCGGCTTTCCTCAAGATCTTCATGGCGTAGATGTGCCCTGTGTCTTTCTTCTGGACCAGCCGCACCTAGAGCACAGACATAAGTGTTGGACAACAGAATAGCTTCCTTTACTGAGCCTTGGATTTACCACGGAAAACATCAAAGAAATCACACACACACACACACACACACACACACACACACACACACACACGGGGAGCAGGGGTCTAGTGTAGCCCAGGCTGGTCTTGAGCTTACTACTGTGTAGCTGTGAATGACCTTGAACTTCTGATCCTTCACCTCCATCTCCCAAGTGCTGAGAATACAGAGGTGTGCCGTCACACCTGGTTTTACGGGGCTGAGTCAAAAACCGGGCTTTGTGGATACTAGGCCAGCACTCTTAGCAGCTGACCTATGACCTTGGAGCCTAGGAACTATATTTCAACATGGTACAGCAGCCACTCTCAACAGTGGTGACGAACAAAGCAGCTCACCTCTCCGAAAGCTCCTCTCCCGATCACCTTCAGAGACTCGAAGTCATCCAGGCCAAGTCTGGTCCTCTTGAGGCGTAAGAACTCTGTTTCTTTACGAGCATGTTGGGATCGGCGTAACTTTTTCTATCCAAAATAGAATTTAAAAAGATTACAGAAAGGCTGTTTCAAAGGCATGAATAATGTCAAAAGATGACACACATAAAAACAAAGACAGGCGGTGGTGGCTCACGCCTTTAATCCCAGCACTGGGGAGGCAGAGGCAGGGGGATCTCTGTGAGTTCAAGGCCAGCCTGGTCTACAGAGTGAGATCCAGGACAGCCAGGAAAACACAGAGAAAGCGTCCTGGAAACCAGCAAAGGCAGAGCAGCTGAAGAGACAGCTCAGTGGCTAAAGCTGTGATTTTCTTGCAGAGGCTGCAGATCACCCCCAGCAGCCACACTCAGCTCCTCAGGCCCTGTGCTGTCATGCACATATCATTTTTAATAAATGACGAGAGAGAGGTATGGTATCTTAATTACATGTTTGTCTGTAATCTATTTGCCAATGTCAAGTATTTATTAAGCAAGGGAAGAATAGAACAGTAATAAGAAAACATTTTTAAAACAACTTTTAAGTCTGTACCATTGAAAGCAGACATTACAAGTAGGCTTTTCAAGTAGACTTGTAAGTAGACTACATCATCTTAACCTCCTTATTATATGTGTACATTGCTGCCTTGTGAGTGGTAACTTAACTCACAAAAGTAGATATCAGATAATGCAAACGCCATGAGTATTCTGATATGTGTTATTTACTCATTTTTGAGACAGAATCACTTAGTAGCCTAGGCTTGACTAAAACTCACGGCTGTCCTCCTGCCCCAGCTCCTTAGTGCTGGGATTGCAGGCATCTGTAGCCAGGCCCTACTTCCTCTGACAACTTATTTTTACTTTGTCAGCAAATCTGCTCCAATTAATTTACTCTCCCAGGTGCTGTCACAGCTGCTGAACCCTGTGACCTGCAAAGTCACAACAGTAGTGTTTCCATGGAGATTTACTTAGAGTAAAACTGATTCTTGCATAAATTTCAGCAAACTGCATAAAGGTTCATATAACTTTCTAAGGACATGAAATTACAAAATAAAAGTTACAAAGTATCATTAAAATACCCAAGCTAGCTGGGAATGGGGGCACACCTTCCATCCCAGCACTCAGGAAGCAGAGGCAGGTGGGTATCTGGGAGTTCTAGGTCAGCCAAGACTATACAGATACCCTGTCTCAAATCACAATCCCAAAGAACCTAGACAACAATGCGGATACTAGAGAGACTTACATAGATCTAATCTACATGAGAAGGAGAAAAAGACAAGATCTCATGAGTAAATTGGGAGCATGGGGACCTAGAGGAAGGGTTGAAGGGAAGCGGAGAGGCAGGGAGGGGAGCAGAGAAAAATGTAGAGCTCAATAAAAATCAATTAAAAAAAAAAGGTGCACACCACACAAAAAAAAAAAACCAAACCAATCAAAAATAAACCCATCCAAGTCAATATTAACACAGAAACACTCTGATTCGGCAAAGATAATAAAATAGGAACTATTTCTAAGCAACATTTTGAACTACCCAAATGCTGCATTTAGAAATCATTCACTTTCTTGTTCTAACCTCATTGGCTCCTCACCTAATAAAAGTCAAGTCCATGACACAGGGACAGTTCAGCACACGGTGGGAAATAAAACCACTGCAGGTATCCACTCCTGCTCAGGTCTGAGGGACCCCAGCAACCTTTCATAGGCTGAGCTCAGGACACGAGTCTAACACTCCATCAGCTCGGCACACTGCTCCAAGCACAGCCACTCACCTGTCCTGAGCCTGCTTGTCTGCTGTAGAGTTAGGTGTCTAACTAAGTCTGTGTACCATCAAAGCGGAGCTCTGACACTTGTAGCGGAGGTAGGAGCAAAGCAATAGTTCACACAGTTCAATGAAGCTACACTGATTTTTTTATTTTAAATTTATTTTATTTTATGCATAAGGATATTTTGCCTGAATGCATGTCTGTGTACCATGTGAATGCCTGGTGTCCACAGGTCAGGAAAGGGTGTCAGATCCCCTGGAACTCAAGTTACAGTTGGCTGTGAGCTGTCCTGTAAGTGTTATGAACTAAATCTGGGGCCCCTGCAAGAGCATCCAGTGCTTTGAATCGCTGAGTCATCTCTCTGGTCTCCAGTTTAATTTGTGGTGTGTCTGTTTCGTGTGTGTGTGTGTGTGTGTGTGTGTGTGTGTGTGTGTGTGTGTATCTTTGGGTAGGAACCAGGCAATAAAGGAAATGAAGATTTAGCAAAGATTGCTTTATATATGTTACTTTAAAAAAACAGGCTGGACTTATCTTGGGGTTTTGGAAACTTTAATCCTTTAAATAGACAGCTAAAATCACATTTATGTTTACATGCTGTGGAATATTAGTTTAAGATGTGTTATATTCATTTATGCTGTGGCATCACCCAGCTACATAACCGGTTATGGAGTAAGAAGAAAAGAAAGGAATATAGAATAGAGAAAGTTTAAGAGCTCAGAGGCAAAAGATAGACGGGTAATTTTAGTTACAAAAAGCTATCTAAGGCCAGGTGTTCATGAGTAATAATAAGTCTCCATGTAGGTATTTAGGAACGGAGTGGTAGGCCCTTAAAGAGCAAAGAATAAAAATAACCACATTTGGTACACATGTTGGTACATTTTGGTGTACCAACATGAAGCTCGAATCACCACAGGGTTTGAGGAAGCTTTAAAAAATGGACACGGCTCCTTTAAGAGAGCCTGCCTTATAGCAAGCCCTTGAACAGCCAGTATAAAAGTGGGGTGAAAAGGCTAAGTAAACAAGTGCCAAGCCACAAGCATCAGCATTCCAGAGCTCTGGGGACCCGAGAAGCAGGCAGAGCCAGCCGCTGAAGCTGGTGGAGGTTGCTGCTTAGCAGTTTAAAGGCCCATTTAGTCAAAAAAGACTAGCAATACACAGCAAAAGAGGTCCAGTAGAAGACAAAAGCTCTCAATAGGTTTCACTGTGTTTAACAATGTGTATTAGGTGTAAGAGAAAGGATATAGGCAATCATAGAAAAAATGGTTAAAAATAATAAAGTCATTAAAGAGAGTGAAGTAATATAAAAGTAAAAAGCAATGTGAGATGGGAAATTCACAGGGAGTCTGGGTCCTGTGTGCTGCTGACGGACCTTGAATCTTTTACTGCTGATGAGGAAAGGGCAGCTGCTGGAGTGTGGGACGTAAGGACTCCTGAAATAAACCAGCCTGGATATTCTAAGAATGTCTTAACTTTAAAATGAAACTCAAAAAATGCACTGCTTTGGAGAAGGAGGTTTGTTTGTATGTCCACAGGAAACGAGAGGCTGTGGATTCCTTCAGGATTGATATGGTATGGATCAGGTTTGATCAGGGAAGACCTCCTGAATCTTAGCAGGTGATATATCTATCTATCTATCTATCTATATATATATATAGATATATATTTATCTATATATATTATATATTTATATATAGATTATATATATATATATATATATATATATATATATCAACAAAGATTACAGTTGGTCTTCCCAGGACTTGGCCTGGGAATTATCTCAGTTTTCTCAGGGACCCTGAAGGATGCCTTCGCCCATAGACAATAGGATGCAGTCTAGAGAAGATGACACCCACATTCCCAAGAGTTGGGGTATGGGTGTTTGCTATCATTTAGGGGAATATAGGAATATAAGATAAAAAGACAACTATTAATCCTAGATGTTTTACACTGGCATGGATTTTGGTATATTGATACAAATTTCAAGTTATTTTTATTACACTGTAAAATGTTTCTACTCTTATTTAGGGCACTATGCTTGTGTAGCTCATTTAAAAGTGCAATGTGTAACTAAGAAATGAGGTTAATAGCTAATCTATAACAATCAACCTTATGATATTAGGTATGTTTTCAAAGCTAAATAGGTATATTTTAAACAGATGATTTGCAAATATTTCAAAGACCTACAGACTAAGGCATTTAAGATGTTTAATAACCTATGGTTTCAATGAGACACATCTGCTCCTGGCAGCACCAATTTACTTCATAAAAGAATGGTGGACATCAAAGAAACCCCATATGGAGTTTGTTTTCAATGTGGAAAGGACACAGGAAAAAGACTGCTGAGCTTTGCCAAGACAAGGCAGGACAGTTCTGTGAAATTCCTGCCTCACAGGAAAGTCTGCTAGATATTCTAGGTCTGAAGCTGAAGCTGGAGCCCCAACATTGCAGAGGAACTGTAGCTGACTGCCAGATGTCTCTGCTGTTAGGTAATATATTACATCCTTCTGGGGCCTTTGGTGGTATTAAAGACTAAATAGAGTTATAGTTTTCCTTAGAAAACTATAGAAAGTAAATTAGGTATAAAACTTTGGAATTACTAAGATAGATAAGGGAATATTTTCCCTGAATTTGCTACATACAAATAGACTGAACACTGTAAATGTAACTCTTACTTGGCAATGTTTATGTTGTATATGGTTTTACTATGTAAAGTTAAACCTTTCATTTTTATTTAGACAAAAGGGAGAAATGTGGAATCTTAGCTGAAGGTGTGTGGCATTTGTTATGCTGTGGGATGTTTGCTGAATGATGCAGAGCTAAACTGCATTCTTCCACGTTGCATTTGTTTAACTCTGTGAAGCTGTTCCTTAACCTGTCTGAAACACCTGATTGGTCTAATAAAGAGCTTAGTGGTCAATAGCCAGGCAGGAGAGAAAGGATAGGTGAGACAGGCATGCGGAGGGAATAAACGGAAGAGGGAAGCAAGAGAGGGAGGAGGGGAAAAAGGAGGAGAGAAGGATGCCAGTGGCTAGCCACCTAACAACACAGTCAGCCACAAAATAAGAAGAAAAGAAAGAGATAGAGAATAAACAAAGGCAAAAACCCAGGGGCAAAAGGTAGACGGAATAATTTAAGAAAAGCTGGCTAGAAACAAGCCAAGCTAAGGCCGGGCATTCATAAGTCAGAACAAGTCTCTGAGTATTTATTTAAGAGCTGAGTGGGCCCCGGGTGGGCCCCCCCCCCACCAGAGTGAAGGATAACAAACAGCCAACTACATCTGCATCATTACAAAAGCAAAGGTGGCCTCCACAGCCCTGTGTGTCCCGGGAACCCAGCACCCACTGCTCTGTGCATGGGGTGGCAGCTCTGAGACTCAGCTTGATTTAAGGTCCAGAACTAGAGTTTTCTTTCAAAGGCCACTTGGGGCACTACAGCACTGTATACCGCACGACAATAAAAGCGCTTGTTTTAATTTCAAATTACACATAATAAATACACATGTGCTGAGGATCTGCAGACAAGAGTCCGCTAAAACCCAAAACAGTAACAACAGCACCAAAAACTACAGGCACTGAGTTTCTGACAGGTTCTCCGGGCTGCCAGCACACAGCCCTTCAACAAAAGGGGCACCACAGTAGAACCCTGGCCCCAGGGACTTTAGCCCGTCAGGCAGCACTGTAGTCCAGTGGTAGCTGAAGAACGCCATTTCTAAAGTCATGAACAGCACTTACTGTATCTGCTCAGAATGTGGATTGAAACAAGAGCCCTGTGCTAGTCCTTCCTTCCCCTAAGGTAAGGCCTGTGACAGACGACTCTTCACGGCTCTCCCCTGCAGCTCAAATCACTTATTTTTGTTTTCCCATTAATAAACATCCATTTTGATGACTCTTGTAAATTAACAAACATCCTCCCCGTTTTGAGACAATCTCATTTTGTAGCTGGCAATCTAGAGACTCCATTCCTTTCCAAATGAGAGTCTATAAATCAGTTAAGGTATTTCGGAGTTCTGAGATACTACAGGGTTCAGCTAAGCACATCATGTCAGCCACTGCTGTGCACAGCCACACAGTTTAAGGACCTCACAGCTCACCATGGACCACTGCACAGACTGTTTTCTCTTACAGAATGAACTAAGGGTATTAATTTTCACTGAAAAGCCACTCTTGAAGGTAGCTCAGTTGGTAAAGTGCTTATCTTGCAGATACAAGGACCCAAGTTTAGTCCCTAAGTTTATGCAAAAAGGCCAGGTGTGGTGGCAACACACCTATCTCAGCACTGGGGAGGCAGAGACAGGTGAAGCTCTGAGGTCAACTGGCCAACAGGGAAGCAGACAGCACTGCCAAGGCCTGACACCCCATGCTGCCCTCTGGCCTCACATGCACCCCACATCCACACACACACGCATAAGAAAATTTTAGGTTTATTCTTTTTGAAAAACAAGAAATTCTAATACTAAAATTGAATTTGTTTTTTTTTATACACAACATAATCAACGTCCAAGCCCAGAGCCTAAAATAAACACACAGGAATTTTAAACTATCTCCACAGAAAAAGTGGGATGGTTAAAAACATATATTACTAGCCAATGACTTTAAGAAGCAAAATGATTTGTTTGACATTTTCTACAAGTTATTTACAAAAACTAAGAAAAACATTAGCCACCACCAGGGGGCGCCAAGGGCCGCTACAAACAGACTTTCCCAGGCCGTTCTGGACTCCCAAGTTGGTTTTAAAACTCTTTTATCACTTGGCAATACTTCTAAAAGTAGCTTTAAAATGATTAGACAAAAGCCCAGACTTCCAGATCTTGTACAACTGGAACCTGGCCATGCTGGGCTAACAGAAGGGCAACTGTTCTGTGCCCTGTCATCTAACACAGCAGATCCTGGGCTCTGAAGAGTGGGAAGAACAAATGTATTAGCCAAAAACAAGCAGACAAACAAAACCTATTTCTTCCTCCACCTCCCCCCTTTCCTTTTCTATGTATGGAGCATCCACTGTGCTTGGCGGGGGCATCTATTCTGGCAACCTTTCCCTAGACTTTAAATTAAGATCCTGTGTTTAAGATTGGCTGGGCAGTGGTAGTGCTCACCTTTTATCCCAGCATTTGGGAGGCAGAGGCAGAAGATCTCTGAGTTCAAGACCAGCCTGGTCTACAGAGAAAGTTCCAGAACAACCAGGACTGCACAGAGAAACCCTGTCTTGAAACACCAAAATTAAAGAAAGAAAGAAAGAAAGAAAGATACAAGAAAAAAATTCTGTGTGAGCCCAATCATTACAAGCTATAAGAAAGCTATAATATCAATGAGGCAAACTAAGAGAGATGTGTTTGCCTTTCTCTATGGACTAGGATGCAGCCCTTAAATTATTCCTCTCACTAAAATTTAACAAGATAAAACAGGGTTTCCAGATACTTATTAATTTTATGTAAGTAACTTTAACCTTCCCTAGCCTCCGTAGGATGTTGGATAGCAGGACAGGCACAGGGAAGGAAGGTGTGGGGCGTTGTAGCTCACTGGGCTCCAAGCCTCACCTGGTGGTCAGGCCCCTGCTGACCGCTGAGGGTGGGTCAGCCTAGGCTGGGACTCATTCTCATCCGGAGAACAAAGCCTTTTTTCAGGAACTGCCCTAAAGCTAGTTTTGCATGCCCTCAACTTCCCTTCCCTTCCGACTGCCCTCTTCAACACAGACTCGCTATTCTGCATGCACAGTCGCTGGTCCGCACACAGTGCCAGTCTGTGAAATAAACTCTGCTCATCAGTTCAGATTCAAATCACTTGCTATGTTCTCCACAAAACCTTTTCTGAGCCCCTGGGGGGGGGGGGGTGTCTGTGTATTTTCAAAGTTAGCTACATTCTATAATGCATATGTATTTTTCACTTGTTGGAAGGGAACTGCTGGGACTCAAACCGGGGCTTTGCAAGCACTCTGCCCTGAACTATACTAGTAGCCCCTTTAATGTATACAGGTTTTCATGCATGTGTGAGCCCCCCTTCCCTCCAAAGCATACAGTAATCTCTCCTTCCAATTCATTCCTTGAAGGCAGAGAAGCCCACTGCCCACCACTACCGAAGTATTCGCTCCGGCCCTCTGTGTGCTCTGGGATGCGATTCTGAGTGAGGCAGGATGCAGTCTCTGCCTCTGGGAAGACGCTGCCCTCAGACTACCACAAGGACAAGAAGAGTGTCAGTGTAGAATGTAGGGCAGGTAGGTGAGCGATCAGGGAGGATTTCCCAGTGAAGTGAGATGCCGGGGAGGAGAGCGAGCTTCAGGAAGCAGAAATAGCGCATGAAAAAGGACCACAGATGAGCAGGGGGAAGTCACAGCAATTCGGGATCAGTCATTGCTGGATGTAGGGGTCATGACATCTGACTGAAGCCATCACAGACAGGAAGGACACTTAGCCAGACTTGTTTGCAGAATGCAGAAAAACTGGGAACTAGAGACTCAGTGAGATGCAAGAGAGCCTAAATTAGGGAGTAAACCATTAAAAAAAATAAAAAAAAAATGTAAGAAGACGGAATCAACAGAGAGGTTCAGAGCCTGCCCCCGCCCCATGGTGTCCGTGCACCTAACCCTGTCCCACACACCCAGAATGCTGTGGATGGTATTCAGCAAATGTGATGCTTTTGGGGACAAAGGCCATCTCCTCCTAAGGTACCCACAAAAACAACACAGTAAGAAGTCATATTCAGATGGAGAAAGCTAGCACAGCCAAGTCACAATCAGCCAACACCAGTTAGTACGGACGGTTACGTTACCTCCTCATCTGCCAATCCTTCTTCTTCCATGGCCACTTCTAATTTCTTCTGCCTTTTCCAAAGGAAAAAATAATTAGACTTTCTAAAATATTCTTATTTCCATTTGAGAACTACAGTTATTTATCCAAGCCAATCACTGGGTGTGTGCTAAGAAAATCTTTCACATTGGACCAAGATTCAACTATTCACTACGATCGGGATTCTTTTCTGAGATAGATTTAGCATTTTAATACTGACCAAAGCTTTTGCTTTGGATTATACCACAGAAAACCAAATGGGGTCAAGGACTGAGGATCAATTACCACAGTCTTTATATCTGCTACTCCTAAGAAAACACCGGAAGATAAGCTCCTTCTTAAATCAGTGCTGAGACCACTCCCTCCCTTCCTCCTGCTGGAAAACTCATTACAACTGCATCTAAACTCTGCTGAAGACTCAGCAGCCGGTGACGGTAAGGAAACCAGGGACTACTTCTCAGTTCATATCTCAGGTGTGCCTGCTGCTGAATTCCACTTGTGGGCTGTTCCCCAGGCCCAGACTCAGAGATCTCATGCTGGCCTCTGTGTCTGCTATCATGAAAGGTCTGTCAGGGCTGCTCGGTGGTTGAGTTCCAGTTTTTTCCCCCGCAGAATGAGCAGGAGCAGATGGGCCCCTTCCAGGACACTGCCCTGCGGTAGAGCCCAGCCCAGGATGCTGAGACCTGGTGTGTGCTGCTCCACCTCCTCCACTTCCTCTTATCATGTGTGAATCATGCTCTTCCTGGTCAAATGTCACTATCATTTGGGAAGTGCTCCCTTAGTCCCCTACCGTCACTCCCCACCCTCACGGAGCATCTCACATACAGCAGATCTCTTACGACACTCCGGTTTCACTGAGGCAGAATGACACGCTGTCCTTAATTTTCTGTGCCCACTAATGCAGCGCCACTGCATGTCATACACTACTCTGTGGTTTCTAAAGCCATCTCTCTTGAAACGCACAAAGGCACACCACAACGCCACGGCTGCAAAGATCTGTGTTAAACAAGTGACGTGGGACACCAGCGTATGTGCACAAGACTCGGGGAACCCAGGAAACGAACCCAGTACCCAGGTGTGCTGTCAGTGCAGAATACATAACAGAAGCCAGGGCTGCCATCCAGCCACAGAAAAACGAAGCACACGCACAGCCTTCACTGTACCTTGTTTCTCTCTCTTCATGCTGCAGAATCAGGTTGCTGTAAAAATTCTCCAGTGTGAGCTTGGCCACAGTCACTCTCTCCCTGGTATGGTTGCTCATAGGAAAGGTGGTTGCTGCCCCTGCTGTCATTGCCATAGTAACCGGAACTGAAATGACATAGTAAAAGCAAGTTCTTCAGCAGTTTTTTAAAAAACAAACTTCCCGTTTCTTTTTTAGCAAACACTAAAAATGTTTAATTTCTACTAAGAATAATTAGCTAACAACCCAGATTTCTTAATAAAAATAATACAAAGCTAATAATAAATAGGTTCCAGCCAGGTATTTAACATCGTACTTGTAACACCAGCACTAACCACCCCCAAAGATGCATGGGTCCTAAAGCCAGAGAAATTAATTCTGTCCTGGAAAAACCAGAGCTAATTACAGAAAGACGCACAGGCAGCAGTGTACACAGTAACAGGAGTACTGGCTCACGAAAGGCCGCATTGCTGAGTCCACTTTGCTGATTTATTGACCACTTGTCAAACTTTGTAAGACTTTGCCAACAGTTCCATTCCCAAAGAACACGTCTCTTAAGATAAGATGTGGTTTTAGCGGTGTCCTACCAAACACACAAGTGGGCACCGACACTCTACGCAGGCGCATGTTTTCGGGACGGGGTCACGAACGCTCTTTTCATTCCAAATTCTGTTTCTGGTATGGCACTACATAGCATTTTTTCTAGACTATGAGGTATATTTCATTTTCAAATGATGCTCAAATGCCTTTGAAAACCAGGCAGTAAATATAAAAATAAATGAATTAGTTGTGAGTGGTATATGTCTGCTCAGAGAAACCCGAATGCCAACTGTGACAAACAGTGACAAACCACTGAGATGAAGGTCATTCCAACTCTTCGGAAGGCAAGGAACTCGGTAAAACAGCCCTCTCACAGAAAAACCACTCTGCAGGCCACTGTGATGGCACTTCTGCAGCATTTGCTTACCACAGGCTTGATAAGCCAAAAAGACAAGAGCAGCTCATATATAAAAGAGTTTTGGTACCTAGAAGAGGGTCCTAACAGATCATTCTGCACAAGAGATGGTTTGCCAACTGAGCACTGCAAGTTCTACTGAGTCGACCAGAACTCCCCACAAACCTTGCACCACCCACCACTGGAAGACATGAAGACACAGGCTTCTGCCTGCAGACCTGGGCAGAGCTGGAAGCCAAGGATAGGAAGAAACAAAGAATTCCTGTTCATCAGACACAGATTGGAAGTGTGCAATTTAAACATGGTGAACTCTCATCTCCCTTGTTGCTCGTGGACTTCAGCAGACCGTGTACCACACAGTGTGTAGTGCTATGTGAGCCTCACACTCCCCTACAGAGCGGCTCCGCAGATGGGTTAGCTCCATAACAAGACGCAGACCCCAGCACTTGCTTAAAATTTTCAAGGCTTCTTCTGCACACACCATGCCAAACAAGCCTACAAACATCAGGGAGGGTGTCTTAGGACTTAGGACAGCAGCCCTCACTGCATCCCTAGGACAGGGAACTAGGGCTTGAGAAACTCACACAGCAATGGGGTGTGGAGTTGGGACTTAATTCCAACTTGCTCCCTCAAGCCTGCAGTCCCTCACAGGACCTCCGTTCCCCACTCAGATGTGGGGAACCTGCTGACTCCGTGGCTCCACTGTGTCTCTAACTTAACCTTCTCTATGAGAAGGCACTGCTCATTCTTTGGTGGGTGGTCTCTAAATCTACAGCTCAGGCGCCAGTGTGTGTTGCTGCCAATCACTTGCCCATTGCTCTAAACTAGAACTTCTCCGGGCACTGTCTCCCCGATTCACCACCGCGTCATATCTGACACAGAGCAGACAGTCATGAATAATGGGAGTCACTTCATAAATAAGAGAGGCAGAAGGAATGAAAGAGCTAGAAGAAAGCAAGGTTCTCTGACACGAAGGGTCAGAAACACAGTTCTGATCCGCCCGGATCGTAAGGTCTGACCCCAATCACTGTTCCCAAGAGGACATTGCAACCTGGGCTCTGCTGACTTCACAGGCCTAAGGCCATGTGAGGCTGATGCCCAGCAAACCCATGGAAATAGGAGTGTCTCACCCCAAGGTGCTTCTGTGAGCATGGCACGTAGCTTATTCAGAAATAAACTGCTGCACGATTAATGGCGAATCAATTCCACACCAGTTATGTTTTAAAGGGGTATTTATTTGGGGGGTAAAACTTACATACACCATAAACAGTCAGGAAGGGAGCCTAGTCACTGGAGCAGGAGCCAGAAGCAGGAGCCGGAACCAAGCGTCGGAACCAAAAGGCCGAGTAGAGGCTTGCCGCTCTTCTTTTAATTAGAAATATACCATGCCCCAGTAGGCTGGTATTTCAGCGGCTATTGGCTGATGGAGCGGAAGGCGCTCCTGCAGCACTGTGGGCTCGTGCTTCAGCGACTATTGGCTGAAGCAGCGGAAGGTACTCCCGCAGCACACGATGTAACAGTATTTCCTCAAATATCAAGAACAATAGAAAGTGTCCCAAGAACTGCCACAGTCGCAAGGTCTGTAAGGATTTCGCTTTAACTGAACCCTAAGCAAAAGCGTATTTTAAAACCTCAGAAACCCAGGGTCAGGTTCTGCTTCGAGATCGGATGTGGGAAAGGAAAAGCAGGGAAAGAGAAACAACCGTGTCACACAGCCAGCATCTCCCAAATCACGTCTGCTGTCAGGACTGGAGAGTGTGTTTGGGTGGTGGTGGGGTAGACCAAAGAATCAAAGCTTTCCAGTAAATTTAAGAAACCTAGATTACAGTTAAGAAAGATGCTTGGGGCAAAACTTGCCAGCTTTCCTATGTCAGCATGTGTGCACCCTCAAGGGCACAGGCAGTGCCCTGGAGAGCATCCTCGGAGCACATAAAACCCAGGCTCACAGGCCTTCAGAGCTTAAGGAAGCAAGGGCCAGCTACTTTTCTCAATGAACACTATCTGGGGGCAAGGGATCTCAAAGGCTCCACCCAAATGCAATTCCTAAGGACGTCAGGATGCTTTCTGCGTGTCTTTCCTGTGGCAACAAGTGACCATGCACAGGGAAATCTCCAGCTGAGAAGACAACACCCCAAAGTGCTGCAGCCCTTCCCAGAAGCAAAAAACAGGCAAGAGCAAACCGCACTACTCCAGGACAACAAAACCCTTTCACAAAGCTAAGAAAGAATCAAGCTTCTCTTAAAAACTCTTTTAAAAACCAAAGCGACCCTGATCATGGAGTTCCATGGCCTGTAAGTAAAGCTTGTGTAAGTCAGAAGAGGAGGTGGAGGAGACACCCTTGGAGCAAGCAGACTGGTCTCAGCGGGGAGGTGAAGAATGAACTCCCTGCTTGTTTCGCCAACACGCAAGATCTAGAGGCCAAATTCTGGAAGCTACTATATCATAACTGAGCTTACGGAAGATTGGTATACAGAGCAGAAAAGCAATGCACTGACTTACAAAGGATGAGGTGCCCTAGGGAGGAGCAGGACCTGCATGTGGTCACAAAGCATTCCATTATCGCGGGTCAGCAAAAGAGAAATCTGAAGTAGGAGGTGCTGTTGCCAGGAAACCAGGTCGGTGTCCAGAGAGGGCAGTCACTCAGTATAGACTTTGGGGTGGGGCGGGAGCGCGGCTGAAGAAGCGATTCCTGTCTCCTGCGGCCCCCAGACACTGAGGGCAACACTAACTGCCGAGGCTGACCAAACTGTCCCTTAGGAGCAGGTCTGTGGGCCACAGGAGAAAAGATGGCTGGGTAAAACGTTACACAGGTCTGTGTAACACATAAACATGGGAAGGAAAATAAAAGAATTCCCAGGTCCCAGGGAGTGACTGCCTTAGAATACAGAGAACACAGGAGGCCCTCAGACACAGATCTGTGAACCTGGATCTTTAGACAGAACAGCAGATGAGGCCTCTGTCCTCCCCAGATGATGACGGAATGAACTTGACTCCCAAACCCAAAACAGATGTCAGGAAACACTTATCTTTACCCACTTTATAACCGGCATCATATTTTTCCATTCTCGTTAGACGAGCCTGAGAGTCCACAAGGCTCGACTGAAAGCCGGGTCAGAGAAGGCGCTGTCATTATCTCTGCCATCAATGCCGGCAGACTGGGGAGGCATTCTAAGCACTACAGGAACAACCTATTTGATTTAGATTTAGTGAAGTCCACGCCTATGTCCCATTCATAACCTTTTCATTTGGGTTCAAAGCTACACCACCACCTGGTGCTATGTTTACTTTCAGAAGGAAGGTTTTCCTTGTGCAGTGAAGTCTAACCCCAGTCCGTGGTGAGATTAGCAAGGAGGAACCCTTTTGTCCGAACCAGACACAGGCAGTCTTTAAATTGTTTAATGTAAAAAACTACAAAGTGCTCAAACTTTTCAAAGAATGATCTAGATCAGCAGCTGTTATACTGTAAATCTGTATCTTTAACGGACTTAACGCTCGTCTTTGTCCTTTATGAAAGACCTTTTTCTAACCAGAAAAGAAGACAGGATACAATCTGTAAGCCAAGAATTCCCAGATTGAGAAACATACACTAGGGCCCTTCAACTTCCTGTTCACTTAAACAAGTGACCCCAATTCATCAGGGAAATACTAGCAACAGTGAAGCATTCCTTAGCTTAGCAGGCAGGACACACACACACACATCTATACACAAAAGTGTGTCTCCATTACCAGTAAACTTCGAAGGCAGAAAGCAGCGGCTTTACCTGACCCTGAATGTCACCTCAGCATCTTTAATGCTACCGGATGCCTGGCAGTGTGAGGTCTCCTAATCCATCCTGACTGTGGTACCTCATGCCTGAAGCTGCAGCAGCACCCGATGCTGGATCCCTGATGAAGGAGGAGCCAGTCACAGCCTCTTCCCCAGGTGTAGATGAGAAAGCCAGAAATTCAGTCAGTTCAAGTTCAAGACTAAGTATACATTAAAAACCCAAAATGCATTATGTACATAGAGGTCATATACAGCTTTCTAATACTAAATCTGTAAACAAAGACTTTAATAAAGACAATAAATAAAAAGAGCATAATATACACGTTCAACATCACTAGCCAATCAGAGCACAGGGAATTTACCAGGCTACAAGATGCTCTTTGCAGTGAAGGAGAGTGTTCCTCCAGGTGTCAGCAGTGGGGCTGAAGAAGGAATCACCCTGCAACAGAGCCAGCACCCTGTACCACAGTGGACCTGGGCTTTGTCCTAGGAACCAAAGGTTGTGACAAGAACCGACGCAAACCGACGCTATGGACCAAAACTAAAGACAAAGGGTGACTAATGAGCAAAATCCTGAAGTAAGCTTTTCACTCACATTTCAGACTTCCTTTTAGGGAAGCAGTTTTTTTGCAGGGAGCCTCAAAACTGCCTATTTAAGGGGCTCAAATTACCAGTCTTTTCATGTGCCCTCCCTACTGATGACTCAAAGGCTAACGCTGAAGTCACAAGCCAGGGCAGCAGGAATCTGAGCTCAGCTACCTTCCAGCAGTGTAAGGCAAGGGGAATTCTAACACGGAGAGAAGAGAAACAGAAAAGCTCCAGATTTGAGGGGGAGCCTGCTCCTTTTGTGCCCTCTGCATTCTAAGGAAGCTCTGCCAGACAGACCAGATGCCGGTACTGTGCCAAAAGGTGAAGGCCTGGTGTGAGAGAGAAGAACCAATGAATGGACAAGGCAGGGAAGGGGGAGTGGTGAGAGGTGGTGTGATGTCATGGTTAGGGGAGGAGCCGGCTATGGTGTGACATCCTAGTTAGGGGAGGAGCCATCTGGGCAAACAACTCAACAGGGCTATCTGGAAAGCTTGGGCATCTGGGGGCACTGCTCACTCTCCTATAAGTGAACTGCTCAGACACATACACATGAACACACTCATGCACACACATATACATACTCACATACAAGCACATAGTTATCCACACTAAGACAGAGCGCATGAATTTGTGTGTGCCTTTGTCCTTTTCAACTGGAATGAAAGGAGATCAAAGTGAACAACCCTGAACTACAAGTGGTCCTTCATGTGAGCAAGAAATGAAGACTAAAATCAAGTGTACAGCTTAGAACCTCAATAGCCACGAGTGACTTCTACTAACTTGAAGTCTCTCCCAAGAGACAGTTTTGGCCATCGCAAGTGATGAAAGAAACCGCTCCCAGCTAAACAGACACATGTGACCTGTGACTGACACTGTGCTAAGCACACAGACCACTCAACTTCAGCCACCCTGACGAGATCAAGGAGGGACCTGTGCCACTGACATTTGATGTAGGAGGGTCTTCTATCGATCTGTTGCTTTCATTGGTTAATTAATAAAGAAAACTGGTTGGCCTGATAGGTCAGAACATAGGTAGGTGGGGAAGACAGAACAGAATTGTGGGAGAAAGAAAGCAGAGGCAGGCAGATGCCATGAAGCTCCGACCCAAGATGGATGTAAGTTAGAATCTTCCCAGTAAGCCACCACCTCATGGTGCTACACACATTAATAGAAATGGGTTAATCAAGATGTGAGAGTTAGCCAGTAAGAGGCCAGAGCTAATGGGCCATGCAATGTTTAAATGAATAAAATTTGTGTGTTGTTATTTCGGGTGTAAAGCTAGCTGTGCAGGAACCAGGTAGGACGAAAACCAGGCCTGCTTGCCTCATCACTACAGACATCAGAATACAAAAATCTTTAAGACTTAAAAAAAGTAAGTGTTAATGACCAACTGAACAATTTACCACTGAGCCCTGAACAACACTGAAACAGAACCTGGATTATCTGGGGGAAGTGTGTGTGTGTGTGTGTGTGTGTGTGTGTGTGTGTCACTGCCATCCTCCGGGGCTGCAGGCTGTGCTCCATGCTCAAGGCCCATCTTTCTAATGGGCTCTCACGTCATAATCCCTGGAACTTTCATAACCCCAGAGCTTTAAATAGACACCGCGTGTGCTCAGGTTTCCGGATGCTTCAGTGTCTGGGTAGGAAGATTACTCACCCTCCACTGGAGGGGAGATAGACTCCCGGCAGATGCCCTGCCAGGACCTAGGGAGAGGTTCAGGGCTGACCATCTTTAAATGGACTCCCGAGAGCCCGACAGTCTTGGGGCCCAAGAGGAACATTCTGGGAGGGGCTGTCTCCCAGCGCTGAGAAAATGGTTCCTCTTATCTGTTTGGCAGCCTGTGGTCAGAAAGTTTTTCTTACAGCTAACCTACTTCTCTTCCACTCAAACGCTAACTCGTTTTTCTCATATTTTCCATAAAAATGAAAGCCTTCCCTGTAGCAAATACCTTCTCAAATGACAGCTAAGGCCGCACACTGGCTCTGATTCTCTTCCACTGCACAATCAGTGCGTTTTTAAACTTTCATCCATTTTGCCAAGGGAAGAACTGTCATGTTACCCACGAAGCCAATGTGTAAATAATACCAATTTCTGAAATGTGCACAAATCTAAACTCGCTACTTGAGAAGTTAAAAGGAGCCCTCCCAGCACTGGCAGGTCTTACGATAAAATAGTGATGGTGTCTGTAAGTTGCCTTGTCAGGCACAGAACTTCATGTGCGGTGGGCAGTGCCTTTTCATCTCTGCTGTGTGTGAGGTCGGTGCCTTTCACACTCAAGGAGAAGAGAAGGCAGAGTTACATCAGCAGTTATAGACCAACAAATGCACCTGAGCCCCTTTCGCTTTAGTGAGCCTTGGGGTGCTGGGAACCAACTGGGGTCTTGGGCATGGAAAGCAGGAATCTTCCACTGAGATCTACTCAGCCCCTCCCTCACTGAACAGAGAATCTGTTCTGAACACCAAATTCTTTATATCCAATTTTAGTCAACTCACTTCTTTACATTTTAAAACTTATGGAAAAGCAACAAATCCAAGTTTCCACAAACTAAAACGTCTTGTTAACAGAAGGGGCTAGAGAGACGGCTTAGTAGTTAAGAGCACTGGCTGCTCTTGCAGGGACCTGGGCTCAGTTCCCAGCACCTATAGGGTGGCTCACAACCGACCACAACTCCAGTTCCATGGTATCTGAGACTCTCCTCTGACCACCATGGTCACCAGGCACACAAGTAGTGTACATACATACACACAGGAAAAAAATATTCATACACATAAAATAAGAACAAATCTAATTTAAAAAAAAATAGAATGTAACAACATTCTTAAAAATTAAGGGAGGACCCCAGTATGGTGGTACTCGCCTTTAGTTTCAGCACTTGGGAAGTTGTAAATTCAAGGTCAGCCTGGTCTACATAGCAAGTTCCAGATTACCCAGGGCTACATAAGTGAGACTCTGTCTTTTAAAAAAGTAGAAAAAAAATGCATGACCTAAGATTAGATGGTACGAGCAACTGCAGAACATGGCTGACCAGCTACATACCCTTCTTCACCGTTACTTCCATTTTCACAGCTGTCCAAGGCATGTGGCTGGGAATCCTCTCATCTCCCTGCTCTCGGCCACACCTTCCCACAAAATTCAGAGTCTGTCCTCTGGGGCCCTTACTGGGAGAAAGTGTGGCTCACCATCCAGCCTCAGGCTGATTCTGGTTCCAAGGTATTTCTGCTACCGCAGACACAAGGATCCAAACGAAAGATGATGGTTTTCTAAAGCCCCTTTCTAAGTTACATACAAACTGATGGTATCTGTTCTAATTGTAGACAGCAAAATAATTTATTAAAAACCCACTAGTGAAGAGAGAGGTGGTGACCCCTTCAAAGCCAGTCCAGGAAGACTACGTGTTTGAAGCCAGCCTGGGCCACACAGCTAGATAACAAACAAGCCTGTTAGTGTTTGCATGCCATGTGGGTTTCCAGGGCAACAGTAGTAAAACAAAGCAGGTACGAGTGACACAGTGAACACGCATAAAGACTGCCGGTGCACTCGGCACTAGAAGTGAAGGGGTGTGTGATAAGCACATGATGTCACTCTGTGCAGTATCACTGAAGTACACAAGACTAACCATATAAATAAACACCAATGCAAAACCCAACGGCCTTGCATGGACCTCTAGGATAACAGCAGGGCTTCAGAATAGGGGCGGATCAGGTACAAATGCCAGGTAGAAATACTGGGGTTACTGGAGGAACACACGTAGTCACAGGACAGTGACCTCAGTGTCTCCCACTGGCCAGAACCCTCTAGGCTAGCATGGGGCAGGGGGTCCTTACCACAGCCTGATCCCGACAAGTCCCTCTTCCGTATGAGTCCTGCATCCACCCAGTTTCCGGACACAATGGAAATTACTAGTACAGAAGACCCAGTGTGTGAGCGCGTCTATTTCTGGAACGAAGTAGTTCTTTCCAAAATTACTGAGTCAGAAATTCTTACCAGCACTAAGTTTGGTTTAAAAAGGGGGGGGGCAATTTTTAGTTAAATAAACAGGATGAGCCTTCTTTCTCCTTCCAAGAAGCAAAATCTAAAGCTACACACAGCTGGGAAATTACACCAGAGGGACGGGGGTAGAACTTGCTTTTAAAAAATTAATTACAAAAAATTATTCCATTATATTCAAATTCTATAGTTATTTTATCTTTTGAAAATTTACTCATTTAACTGACATAAAAGTATGTCTATTTATAGGGTGCCATGCTATGCTGGATGCACACTGTGTAATGCTCCAATCAAGACAGCTTTCTGACGTTTAAAGCCGGTGCAGATCATGCTCCACCCATTTGTGAACATCACTCAGGCAGGGAGCATACTGTGGCCTTCTTCAGGTACTCTCTTAGCACAGAGAAAACTCACTGGTGATTTTAAGTCAATTTCACTAAAATAAGTACGCCTACTTCACCCCTTAAGTGCCCTTCCTGTTGTTAACGTCATCTTGTAATTGTAACTGCTGGTGCTTTAAATTAAGCACAGCACACACAGCGGGATGTGCAGGCCTCACACACCGGCCTTAGGATGCACTGAGGTCATACAACTCTGTGCTTCATGTCCAACAGCTTTGCAGCACATGGTTTAAAAAGTACAAAAACAAAAGAACGCTACACACAGCTCCCCACATACTTCAAGCGTGGCTGAGTCAAAGAGGGACAACTGCTTTCTGAAAAGAAGAAGAGGGTACCAAAAGACGCTTGGAGAAGGCCGTAACGGAGTATCAGCATCTCTCTCTCTCTCTCTCTCTCTCTCTCTCTCTCTCTCTCTCTCTCTCTCTCTCTCTCTCTCGGAGGTCAATATGCTAGGGAACCTTCCGCTGCTGAGACATGCACTGTGAGCCTGCAGTGAGGCAGAGTTCTGGTACATGGAAGTCAGGAAGTAGCAAGACAGAGATGGGTCCAGGACAAGACACCATCAAGAGACTGTCCTACACCTCCCAAAGTCCCATGTCCTCACAATAATGCCATCAAATTATGATTCCATTACGGGACAGGATTGATCTACTGGTCAGACCAACATCTTCACGATGCAATCACCTCTTGGTGAGAGCTGGATCCAGTAGCTGGTGAACAAGCTTTCAACACATGGGGCTTTTTAAAAGGGGGAAAAATTCATATCCAAACCACAGCAGTAGAAGAAAGGCAGGTTGCTCCAGACCACCCTAGGTGATAGTTAGGCCCTGTCCTAAAAACTAGGAGGGAGAAAAGAGAAAACAGAAGCAGACGCGGTGCAGATGAACCAAGACCCACCACGGCGTCACACTGTTTAAGCTGGTAACAGGTACATGCAAATACACCATGCTTCTCATCTTCTGTGTATTTAGTTCTTTTTCCTGTAAAAGTTTGGGAAGAATCCTAGACGGGTGTGATGGTTCACACTGATGCCAACTCGAGAGATTTAGAACCGCCCAGGAGACAAAGGTCTACGAGAGAGCTTCCGGATGAGGCTGGGGGGAGGGGGAGACAGCAGGATGGGGCAGACCATCCACAGGCTGGAGCCCCGGATTGAGGACCAGCACTTATCCCTCGCTGCTTCCTGACAGCAGGTGGGATGTGGCCAGTGCCTCAGGCTCCTGCTCCATGCCTTCCCCACCACGGTAGACTGTACCCTCAAACTGTGGGCCAAAATAACCCGCCCTTCCTTAAACTGTCTTAATTATGTATTTTGTCACAATGACAGCAATACAAAAGCTGTGGTGGCATATGCCTATAATCTCAGGACTCTCGAGGCTCAGGCAGGGAGACTGTGGCATCAAGGTGATGTTACATAGCTAGATCCTGTCTCAAAATGAAAACAACCGAAATATCCCAGAGGCTAAATAAAATGATGTAACTTTTATCACAGAAAAATTTTTGGTCAGCCACAGTAATGGGCAGGCAGGCTAATCCTCGTGTGGCTACTAGTCAGGAGTAACTTGGTCTCTAGATTCCAGTTTACCAGCTAAGAAAGAGAAAGGATTGGTAAGCTATTTCAGTTCAGTTTCTGTTATGGCATAATTATTAGATTTAAGAAACTCAAGTGTCGTTAATTTATGCTGTGACCACATGGAACACCTTCATTCCCTCATTTATTTCACAAACAAAAATGAGAGACTGCATCCCGTGTGCCGTACGGTACGGACAGAATACAGTCAGCACGACGCAGACAACACCGATACGGAGGTCAGTCTGATGGTAAGCCTGGCAGACTGGAAAGACAGTGGCCAGAGACAGCACTGTAAATGTGGAGTCAGGGAGCCCTGTACAGTGTGGGAACTGACAAGGAAGCCCACGCTAGGACGCCAGCCCGGAGATGAGGGCTCCAGTTCACAGCAGGAACAAGCGGACCTGGTGGTTAGCAGGGTTGCTTGGAGGACAGAGCCAGAAAGAAGGGAAGGGAGGCTTACTTGGTAGTTAGGAGACAGTGAGGACAGTCCAGTAGGCAGGGGGCCTGAGCCACGGCAGCATCAGTAGAGCTCTGAGACCTCATTAAAGTGCTTCCTTGGCTTTACAGGGGAGAAAGAGAACACAGTGAGTTAAAGTGTAAGGAATAATTAATGTGCAATAAAGGAAATACACTCCTCCACAGTAGAAAGCATTTCAGAAATGAGTAGCTCAGCTATACTCCTATGAATCTCTCAAGAGAGGTAGACATGTTCAGGAAAAGGACATGGCCTTAGAGTTCACAGCTTATCAAACAGATTGCAGCTGTTAGGACAGCACCTTGCACACAACAGGTGCCTATAGCGGGGACTGTGTTTTGAGCACATAAAAAGTACAGCTTGTTCTGCCTGGTCCCTGCCATACGGTACAGGTGCAACTCTTGCTGACTGGCAGATCTTAATGACATCATTTCTGATGGCTAAATACACTTCTGTATTTACTATATAACTATGTAGAACACTCTGTGTGTTGACATAATTGATCTTTTCCTTACAGGTGTCTTATATCTCTGTCTCATAGAACGGTGTAGTGATATTTCATTTATATTTTAATAAAGAAAGATTGCCTGAAGATCAGAGTAAGACAGCACATTGATCAGCCTTACAGACAAGGCAGTGGTAACACACACCTTTAATCCCAGTAGTCACATTAGTTTGCCATAGAAACCAGAGAGTATTGGTGCACACCTTTAATCTCAGCCCTAGAGAGGAATATAAGACTGGAGGAGACAATTCTCACACACAGTCTCATTCTGAGATTCCTGGGGGCAGGATAGCCATTTTGGACTGAGGTAGAGGTAAGAGCCAGTGACTGGCTGCTTTGCTTTTCTGACCTTCACGTTGAACCCACATTTCTGTCTCTGGGTTTTTATTAAACATGTTACAGAAAGGCACATCAGAAAGAAACAATCAGTCTAGATGATAAACTACATGGACATTTGCATCAAACTTTTACAATAAAACAGCATTTTTTTTCCTCGAAATTATTATTTGTTGACAAATTTCATGGTGTACAGCCGTAACCCTAGCACTTAGGAAGTAGAGACAGGAAGATCAAGGGTTCAAGGCCTCAGCTACACAGTGAGTTTGAGGCTAGCTTGGACTACAAGAGATTCTGGTAGAACACCTGACCAACAGACAAGAGGCCCCAAGTAAGTCGGAGACCCAGCACGGAAAAAGAACGGTTGAACCCAAAAATGCAGGCCCACTGCTGACCTGAAAGTCCTGCCTCTTTCAATTACTTCCTCCATGACTTCCTCTCCCTGTCTACTGACCCAGGGTCTTGCTACACAGCCTCATTAGCTTCGAACTCTTGTCCTCCCACCTCAGCCACCCAACCACTAGGATTACAGGTTTGTGACACTATGCCTGTGTTTCTTATATGATTTTCTTCCTATCAGTTGTGCTATCAAACATCAAAACTCTGAAATCTGATTATTCTATTGCATGTTCTCACATTTACAAAATATTAACACTACTGGCACTAATATTAACATTGCTGGCAATGACAACATAATTCATAATAATTCATGAACATTAATGTGTCCCAGGTAACATACTCTGCTCATCCTAGCATGTCATTTCATTTTGCAGAAGACACCGGCACCATGAAAGCATTATCTTACTCAAGTCTTATAGCCAACACCAGCCTGACTCAACAGCCAAGGCCTCTCTTGCATTATGCATTCCTGCTCCTCCCAAACAAGGGATATCTGGGCAGGCGCTTATTCCTGGTTTAAAGATAAAGAGGTCTGAGGCTTGAAAAGTTGGCAACATTTAGGGAAGAACAAGTCAAAAAGAAGCCACTGTGAGCAGCGAGCTCAGGCCCCTTGCAGCCCACCTCCAGGACCTGCTCTGCTCCCTAGGGATCAGCAGAGAGAACAGTCCCCACCAGTGTTTAAAGACAATAAACTCACAGCCAGGCGATGGTGGCAAGCATCTTTAATCCCAGCACTCGGGAGGTAGAGGCAGGCGGATCTCTGTGAGTTCGAGGCCAGTCTGGTCTACAAGAGCTAATTCCAGGACAGGCTCCAAAAGTTACAGCAAAACCCTGTCTTGAAAAACCAAAAGAAAAAAAAAAAGAAAAAGAAATAAACTCACAAAGTAAAACTAGGAAAATCATACACAATGGTTCTGTCAGCATAGTCAAGGTCTTGAAGGTCTTAAGTTCCCATTGACGTCCAAGGCCCTTACAGCTCAGGAGCTAGCTGCTGTCTGTCCCTGCACAATAAAGGCACTAAACTCTTTCCTTAGAACGCAAGTCTTTCCTCCCTCTCATGGAGACGGTGTCACTGCAGCCTCCCTCGTGCTGGGCTCACAGGTGGGCACACCATGCCCCGCTAGAGACTCAGGGTCCTGAAGCCACGAGCCCCCCAGCTTTCTCATCCGCTCTCGGGTTTTCGTTCTTCTGCTACTCATTTCTTCACCCATGTTCACTGCCAGAGTTTATTCCACAGACTCTGAGGATGTCTACAGCTAAGCCTGTGCAGAGCAAACAGATTCAAGAGCTCTGATACACCGTGCACAGGGACACTGGGCTCTGAGAAAGCACAAAAACAAAACAATTAGGGTGACTGTCTCTAGAGGGGAGCATTACGAGAACCCTCCCTATAGCACACAGAAGCACAGCCCAGTCGGCATGCGCAGAGGTCTGGATTTCCTCCCAAGACAAATATGGAATTCAGTGTGATGCCTTCCATTCAGTGAGTTCATTTTCCGACCTTATTTGACTACAAAGGTGGGAAAGGGGAGACTTTTCCTCTCCTTCCTCACGGAGGCAAGAGAGGGAAAATGTAATATTTAAACTTGAGGGCACAATTTAAAAACTTTCCATTAATGTGCACACCCAACTGAGTCAGTGTCTAAGCCCTCAGTCAGTCTCCTCAGTCCTGGCCTTCCTAGCCATGGTCCTTCCAGCTCTGCCCGTTCTTAAACTGAAGGGGTGAAACCATAGCACGCTTCAGTCTTTCTGCTAACATCCCATAATCTTTAGTAAGTACTCTACAGATGAATTAGTAAATAAAGCACAGTCAGCAAAAGTCATACCCGGAAACAGCCAATTGCCACAGTAACACCAGTTTAAAGAAAACTCTTAAGCCAAAGAGATGCTTTAAAATCCAGAACTAAGGTGATGAGGAAAATATCTGTAACCCAAAGCCAAGGAATAAGCGGACACTTCCAGATGTGCTCAGTGACTTCCGCATATAGCTATGGGTCCCTATGCTGCAGAGAGAGGTTGGGAAGACAGCTCAGTCAGTAAAGCATGAGGACATGAACCCATCCCCAGGAGGCCCACATGACCTGGGCTGGTAGTCCCAGCACACTGAGTGGGTTGAGACAGGTCATCCACGGGGCTTGCTGGCCAGCCAGCCTGGACTCCCTTAATGTGCTCCAGGCCAGTGACACTCTCTCTCTCTCTCTCTCTCTCTCTCTCTCTCTCTCTCTCTCTCTCTCTCCTCTCTCTCTCCTCTCTCTCTCTTTCTCTCTCTCTCCCCTCTCTCTCTCTCTCTCTCCTCTCTCTCTCTCCCCCCTCTCCTCTCTCTCTCTCTCTCTCTCTCCCCCCCCCTCTCTCTCCCCCCCTCTCTCCTCTCTCTCTCTCTTTCTCTCTCCCCCTCCCTCCCTCCCTCCCTCTTGGGATAACTATACCCAAAAGGACAGTAACTATTCAAGCTTGAGAGCTGGCAGAACCCGCTGTAGTGCTTCCGATGCCATCACTCCCTGACTCTCCATGACCCGCCGCCTACAGAGGACTTTCAGATCACCGTCAACTAAGACCAACAAACTGTTCACATGGGGCCCTCCAACTAGAGCCAAGCTTTGCCCTTGTCCTGACAGTGTGAGGCTCTAAGCACCACACTGAAGTGTTTTCCCACTCTCTGGTGATTACATCTTTAGGTAAAGCCTCTTAAAACTATAAATGAGTATTTCTTCAGACTCCAAGTTGATAAACGTGTCTCCTTCTCACTGTTGAGTGAAGAGTCCCACCCCACTCCTATAGCTGTGCGACCTTAGACGATTGGCTCCACCCCTCTAGGCCTGGCCATAGCAAGGAGAGAAAGGATGCCTGTGGGACACAGGCCACAGGCAAAAGATAATGCTCTTGTACACTGCAAAGACTTGTCATCCGTATTAATTTAATAAAACACTTATTAGCCAGTGGCCAGGTGGGGCAACCGGGAAAACAAAAGGCAGGGAGTCAGTCACAAGCCAGATGCAGAGGAAGCAAGACGAGAATGCCTTGCTAAGAAAGGTACCAAGCCACGTGGCTAAGCACAGACAAGAACTATGGTTAATTTAAGTTGTAAGGGCTAGTTAATAATAAACCTGAGCTAATAGCGTAAACAGTTTATAATTAATATAAGCCTCCATGTGTTTCTTTGGGGGCCGAATAGCTGTGGGACCAGGCGGGACAAAAACTTCTGCCTACAGTCACTGGCAGGGCATCATCCCAGTTGTGTGGTTACACAGTTAACACCCGTCACCATCTTCTGATAAGAAGGAGGTCCATCACAGGATAACCAGAATCTGAGCTATAACCTAAAGGAAATAACACATAAAACAGGCCAACAAGTCACATTCTCCAAGTGAGGCAGTTTGAAAGAAAATGGGCCCAAAGAGAGTGACACCCTAGGTGGTGTGGCCTCATTGGAGGAAGTATGTCACTGTGGGGACAAGCTCTGAAGTCTCTATTGTTCAAGCTTCCCTCAGCGTGATAGGCAGTCAACTTCCTATTGACTGCAAGACGTAGCACTCAGCTCCAGCATCACGTCTGCCTGCATGCATGTTCCCCATCATGATGATAATGGACTGAACCTCTGAAACTGTAAGCAAGCCACATCAATTAAACGTTTTCTTTATAAGAGTTGCCGTGGTCATGGTGTCTCTTCACAGCAATAGTAAACCCTAATTAAGACAAACCAGTACCAGAGTATTAGGGTATTGCTGTGACAGGCCTAACCATGTTCCACGTTTTGGCTTGGAATAATAAGGACTTTGGGACTTTGGGTTAGGAAAGCAGTAGAATGCTTTAAGCACTGCTTAACATAGCATACTGGTAGGAGCATGGAAGACAGTGGTGTTGATGATTGAAATGTCAGGAGCTGGCTCAAAGGGTTTCAGAGAAGAATTTTAGTATGTTGCCTAGAAATCATACTTATATTTTATTGAAGAAAGTGGCTGCCTTTTGCTTTCGTTAAAAGAGTCTGTCTGACTAAAGTGAAGAATTTTGGATTAATTACTTTGGCAGAAGAAATCTGAAAACAGCCTAGAATAGACTCTGTCATGTGGATATTAGTGGTCATTCTAATGAAGATTTATAATGAAAGGAGCAGGCATCAGAAAGTGGAATAGAGCTAAATTCTGTGTTAAAGGATTAAGAAATGGAATAAAGGGAGTGGTGACCTCAGGGCAAGATCCCCCTTAGCTAAATTTCCAATTTATTGAAAGGAACTAAAGAAAAGTTTAGAGCCAGCCAGGCAGTTGGTAGTGCACGCCTTTAATCCCAGTACTTGGGAGGCAGAGGCTGGCAGATTTCTGAGTTCAAGGTCAACCTGGTCAACCTAATCAAGTTCAAGGACAGTGAAGCTTAGACAACAAAGGAAAATAGACAGCTAGTGAAGACGGAATTAAACAACGGGGGCACGGTCCAGTCCCAGTAAACAGCAGAATTTGGCAGCTTTGGTCACGTGATTTTGACTTTAGAGTTAAGGGCAGAAGAAATGGATAGAATTAAGGACAGAAGAAGTCGCCTCCACACCTAAGGACAGACACTGAGGCCAGATATATGTCAGGGATGTTCTGAATGGAGGCCTAGAAGAGAGGCCATTGTGTGAAGATGTGAAGTTGCAGCTGGATTGCCTTGGAGAACCCAAGATGATAGAGATTCCAGAGTCATAGGATACCTGCTGAGGAGAGCTGCTAACATGGAGTGGAACCAGCCCAAGAGAAAAAAAAAAAAGTATGTTGCAGTCAAGCAAGCTGAAGAGATTTGGAGATGTGGAGAGCGTTTTGACATCAGACATGGAGATGCAGAGTTTGTAGTTTACCCAGCTGGTTTTTGGTCTTGCTTTGTTCCAGCATTTCCTCATTATGCTCCCTTCTCTGTGCTTTGGAATGCTAACGCATATCCTGTGCCATATATTTTACAAGTATTTTTGATTTTTACAGAGGGTTATAGTTAAGGGATGGCCATGTATCTCAGAAGAGACTTTGGACTTTTAAACATTGTTGAGACTGTGATAGACTATGGGAACATCTGAAGTTGAACTGAGTGTATTTTTTTTCCATTAACATAGCTATAAGCTTTTGAGAACCATGTAATGTAGTAGTTTTAAAGAAAATTGCCCCAAAGGGAGTAGCACTATTAGGCGCTATGGCCTTGTTGGAGAAAGTGTGTCACTGTCGGAGAAGACCTTGAGGTCTCTTTTCTCAAGATTCCCTCAGTGTGACAGGCAGTTGACTTCCTATTGCCTGGTTCCTACACAAAGGCAGATACACACACACACACACACACACACACACACACACACACCACAAATTAAATTGGGGACTGGAGAGATGATTCAGCAATTAAAAGCACTGGCTGCTCTTACAGAGGCCCAGATTCAACTCATGACACTCACATGACAGCAACATGCCTGCCTGGGTGCCACCTGCATGCTACCACGTTCCCCTTCGTGATGACGGATGAAACCTCTAGAATCTCCAGGTTCATCCCTGTTTGAGTCCCTGTCCTGATGTCCCTCCATGATGGGAAGTACTTACTTACATGGGAAGTAAGCTGAAATAAACCCTTTCCTCCCAAGTTGCTTTGGTCACAGTGTTTCATCACAGCAATGGGGTCCCTAACTAGAACAAAGGGATGTGAGCAGTGACACAGATTCTTTTCTATAGGGGAGGAAGAAAGTCATAGCAAGCAATGATACCAAAAGTTCACAGTTATGGGTAATAAAATATACGTGCCAGGAATAGCTCAATGTCACAGATGTGCAGCATACTGGACTGTGCAGATTTAATTTCCATGTCATAGATGTCACCACACAATAAAGATCCCATACAAGAGCACAAGCTCTGTGTCCCACAGGAAAAGGACTGAGCACAGCAGTCATATTATGAGTGTGCTTGGATGGCTCTCTGCTTCAGGTACCGGTCTAAGTGCTGAGCCACCTCTTCAGTCCCTGGGAAACAGTAACATGAAGATTTACACGGAGATTCTTCTAGGGTTTGTGCTTCGTCAGATATAACCTGGGAAGCCTTTTCAATTCAGAGTCACCCAGATGGACCCGGTAGGAAGCAGAACTGAGCTTTCTATTCAGCGGATCGTGAACAGGAAACCACCTTAGTCCTTAAAGCCAGAGAGACGCCACTGAGATTGGGATGAAGTCGGCATATGGTAGAGAACAGAGGTAACTGAGCTGCGTGGCACAATGTAGATTAATAGAGACAGGCTAATTTAAGTTAAAAGAATTGGAAAAATGCCAAGCCAAGGTCAAACTTTCATAATTAATAAGTCTCCATGTCGTTGTTTGGCGCCTAGCTACTCAAAGACAGTCCAACAAGAAAGCATGCTACGATCGGCACCCAACGTCTGACACGTAAACTCACATAAGGCCTCAAAAAGCTGAAAGGAAAAGCTCCCAGGAGGCTCAGAGCTTGTCGCGTACAGGACTTTGGCTCTCTTAAGCAGCTTCTGCTACTGAGCACTTGAAAGGTTAAGGTTGCAGCAGATTGGGTAGAAATGCCCACTGCACTGTGGACCCAGAAAACTCCCAGTGTTGGGGTGGACAGACCTGCTCCTGGCCAGGGCCTGAAGGCATGAGGTTCCCCTCTAACCCAACCAAAGGGGGCAAAGCCAGCTGTCAGGCCATGTACCAAGTGGAGCCACGTGGTGGAGGGCGTAGCCACGGCTTAGCAGTTTCAGGTGTGGCTCATACACTCAGAGAACACTGTAAGTACACCACTGTGGATGCATAGAGTCAGATCCAGACTGAGAAAACACTGGAACAGATATACTATGCTAAAATATGTGCTTAGATGCTAAAAATAGAAAAGAAACATGAGTATAGAAGTCATAGAAAAAAAGAACTTAAAAACAATAAAGTGAAGTCTTTAAAGAGGGAATAAAGTATATAAAAAGAAGCCACGTAAAGATGGGAAATATACAGGGTGTCTGGATCCTGTATGGTGCCTTGTTAACTTTAAATTTTTTAAATGCTAATGAACAAAAAACAACAGATATTGAGAGACACTGGATTATGAGAACTGTTAAATTAAACCAACCAATATATTTTTAAAATGTCTTAACTTCTAATGAAAGTTAGAAAATACGTTGTGTTGGGGGAGAGGTTTTGCTTCTGTTTCCACAGGAAACAAAAAGCTATGGATTTCCTCAAAATTAATAAAGACAATATTTAGTCAGGGGAGACCTTCTGAAAATCTTGGCTACAGATATGGAGAAAAAACAAGAAACACTACAGGGCAGGTGACATACATGCTAACCTGATGGAGGAGGGTTATCTGTCTATTGTGTTATTTTCATTGGTCAATAAAGAGACTGCCTTGGCCCCTTGATAGGATAGAAAATTAGGTAGGCGGAGTAAACAGAACAGAATGCTGGGAAGAGGGCTATGAGGCAGATGCCATGGAGCCAGCCACCAGGTCAGACATGCTAAATCTCTCCCGGTAAGCCACGACCTCGTGATGCTACACAGATGGTTAGAAATGGGTTAATCAAGATGTGAGAGTTAGCCAGTAACTAACTCTCTAGAGATAATGGGCCAGGCAGTGCTTAAATGAATACAATTTGTGTGTTGTTATTTCCGGGGCTAAGCTAGCCGTGCAGGAGCCGGGTGAGGCGAAAAGCAGGCCTGCCCGCAGCTCCATACTACACTAACCCTCTACGTGATAACAGCTCTGAGACTGGAGGAGACATGATAAATCTTGTTGCCTACAGAGTCCTCATGACTAACTACATGTCGTCCTTTCATGTGGAGTGGACAAAGGTTTGGTTACACAGTCCAAATGGACTTCTAACATTGACAGATGCCTTTTACCTGCTCAAACATAGAACAGCATATCATCTTTACCTGATTTGTGCAAACAGTACATTCCATTCTTGTGTTAATACAGATATGTATGTCACTTTTAAAAGTTTGTGTTTTCAGGGGAAAAAAAAAAAGACCAGACACCAATTATTAGCCCAGGTGATCCAGCCTCTCAGCATGCCTCTGTTGTGGTTTTTCTCAAAATTCTATATCTGAAACAACTTCAAAGCTTCTATCTGAGATAGTCCAGGCTCACAGACTACTCCAGCCAGGACTTCAGCTAAGCTCCACACTTTTCCATCACGCAGACACTGAACAACAAATGATACAGCTCGTTTCCCCAGGACTTGACCATTATCTCAATTTTCTCCAGGTTCCCTAAAGATGCTGTCACCCCCAGACAACAGGGTGCAATTTTAAGAATACAATACCCACATTCGCAAGAGGTTGGCCATTCAGTAGATTGTAGATGTTTGTCACTGTTTAGGGGGCTTGGCTGCAAATTGTTACTGGTCCTGATAAGGAAGGAAACTAAGCAAGCGAGGCTGCATTCAAGGATTTCTTTCAGAAAAGAAAAAAGCGAGGTAATATGGGAATGATAGGAAAGAAGGGTAGACTATTGAACCTACTTTTAGACTAAAAAGCAACTACTAGTCTCAAATATTTTACATTTGTATAGATTTTGTATATTGATACAAATTTAAGGTTATTTTTGTTATACTGCATATATGTTTCTACACTTGTTTAAGGTACTGTACCTATGCAACTCATTTAAAAATGTAAAGTTCAAGTCCTTGAAAGCTAGTTAGGATAATAAGAAATGCAGGTTACTAGTTAGACCATCTATAACAATCAGATACGTGTTCATGTTAGGTATATTTTCAAGGTCAAACAGATATAGTTTTAGATAGACAGGTGGTCTTCATAAGAACTTCAGAGATCTAAAGAATATGTCATTTACAATGTTTTAATAACATAAGGTTTTTCATAATAGAGAGATACATCTGCTCTTCGAAGCACTTCAAAAACGGATGATGGGCATCGAAGAAGCTCCATATGGAGTTTGCCTTCACTGTGGCAGAGCTAGGCAGCTAGGCATTTGGGTGAGGAACTGCCCCTGCCTCAGCTGCTGTAGTATGCTGTCCAAATTGGACAGGGAGGGCACAAAATAAGGCAACTGCCAAATTTTGCCAAGACAAGGTAGGACAGTCCTTCAAAATTCTTGCTTCACAGAGATGTCTGTCAGATACTCTAGCCCTGTAGACCAAAGATGGATGCCCCTACATTGCAAAGGAACCTTGGATGACTGTCCACTCCGGCAAGGAGCCTGGGCAGCAGCTTGTCTTTGCTTCTTCACCCCACCGTCCTCTTCATTCTCACCTCCACCCCCGCCATGCTGCAGGACATGTCTGCGGCAGCAGCATAAGGGCAGGCTTACAAATGCAGTCTCTCATCTCTAAGCCACTGCTCCCAATTTAAAACTGGGGTGATGCCACAGCTTGGCTCAAAAACTCTAAATGAATCCAATCTAAACTTCAGAGCTGGGCTTTATTAAATCCTGTAATGTGACCCACCCTAAATATGTAACTTTATTTTCTACCATTCATTAGTTCCCTCCCTCAACAACCCAATGGCATGCTGTAATCAATCTTAATGTTACATGGTCCTTCCTCAGGACTTGGAGGGATAGCTCGGGGGAGGAGTATGTGCTTAGCAAGCACAGAGACAAGTTCAATCTCCTGTACCACCAACGAGCTCAGCCCACGAAGTACGCGCAAGCAATCATGACAACCCAAGTTCCATCCTGGAAACTCACATAAAAAATCCGGGCACAAGGCCTAAAGAGATGGCTCATTAGTTAAGTGTGTGTGCTGCTCTTCCAGAGGCTGCAGTCTAGCTCCTTGCACCCAGGCGTGAGGCTCACAACTGTCTACCATCCCAGCTCCAGGAATCCGACACCCTCTTCTGGACACCAAAGGCCCCTGGACTTACACAGCACATGCCTACACACAGACCCAAATATAAAGATAAAACAATAACATACAGTAGACAGCAACTCTGAGGAGCAACAACCAAGGTTGGCCTCTGGCCTCTACAAATACATACATACATACATACATACATACATACATATACATACATACATATGAATAAAAACGTTCATTCTTTTACTTTCTATTTATATTTACAGAAAATAATGAACTTTCCCTCTTTTGCTAGATTTTCATGTTTCAGAACGTGTGTGGCACTTATTATCAATCTCACAATAAGGTGTCAAATAAGCTCAAGCAGACAGACTTAGTCATATGCTATAACCACAACGTTCCAAATTTCTTGATAGCCAGAGCCATCCCATACCCACTCCCCATGATAATCAGGACAACGCTAAATGTTCAGAAGTACTCAAAGGTGATCTAGCAAAAACATAACAGCTTCAGTCCGGCCTCTCTGTAACACACGAACAGCAACTTGGGCAGGTCAGGTGCTGCCTAAGGTGTCACAAGATTGCTGACAGGCACTGTTCTGGAGAAGGCAGCAGGGACGCTAAGTCCCACACACCAAGGACAATAGAGTTCTTAGGAATGACAACTGGGTCTCTCTAAGTATCTTCCAGGGAGATAGTAACTGAAAATCTCAAATATCTCCCAACTCCAGAGAAAAGGCACGAGGTTTTTAAAGGGTACTTAGACTGGAGAGTCTAAAGTCAGAGCTACCTTAAAGGACTCCTGCTCCAGAGATGCTGCCCTCCCTAAACCACGACTCTCTGGCCCAGTCGTGCTGCAGGCAGCTTGGCAAGAAGCAGTTTTCACACACAGCAGCACTAAGGAGCATTCCTCCCATGCTTTTTAGTCCCGGGGCTTCCTGCGCATGCATCTTTCACTGACTGACCTTTCCTAAGCACAGGATGAGAAGGACACGAAGCTGCCCAGTAAAGCAGTCCATGAGCAAACACTTGTCCCATTCTGCAAACACTCAATACACAACTCTTCCTATTACTCTGCCACCAAGAGCCCCTCCAGAAAGTAGGTGCAACAGTTAAACTCATTTTCACAAGAAAGACGCTGAATCTGGTGGTGCATGCCTGTCATCCCACTTGGGAGGCTGAGGCAGGAGGATTGTTCCAGACCAGCCTGTCTCAATAAACAAATTAATAACAACATTTTTAAAATGTAATGTTTTAGAATACTTAACAATATCTAGCAAAAGTTTTCATAGTGCTTTCTCTCCTCTAAGGAAGGATTTTGTCTAGTTTATATTGAATCAATTAAAAGACATGGAACTTACCACATGTAAACTACAAAAATGATTGACTTTACAGTTTGGGGCTCACATCATGACCTTTAAACATATTAGGCAAAACCTGCACTACTGAGGGACAGCCTTAGCTGACACTGCTATTTTATAAAATTGATATTTTAAAGTTTAAGACATATTTGAATTTAGTTTCAATGCGCAATGACTGGGTTCTCAGTAAGGCATCACTATTGCCTGAATTCCAACCCTAGCAGACACGTGTTTCTACTGTGAGTTTTCTTCTACCAACTGGGTGACACAGAGAGACAGAAATGGAGCCTCGCTGTCTGTATGTCGGTGTACAGGGAGGGAGGGACCTATCTGGGGAAACTGTCTATCTCACTGAGAGGAAGAAGAACTGTGCTTCACAGAGAATGGCTTCTGCTGCCGACACTAAGGACCATGAGCACCGCATACCACTCAGACTGGTGTGGGAGGTCCTTCTGTCTATGTACTGCTTGTATTGGTTAATGAATAAAGAACTGCTTTGAGCCTATGGCAGGGAAGAACAGAACTAGGCAGCGAAAGCTAGCCTGTATGCTGGGAGAAAGAAGGGCAGAGTCAGAGAGAAGCCATGGGGCTGCCACTGGGGATACATTGCTGAAACTTTGCTGGTAGCCCACACCCTCGTGGTGATGCACAAATTAATGAAGATGGGTTAAAGTAAGATGTAAGAGTTAGCCAATAAGAAGTTAAAGCTAATGGGCCAAGCAGTGATTTAATTAATACAGTTTCTGTGTGATTATTTCGGGGCTAAGTTGCCGGGAACTAACTAGCGGTCTCCCTCCTACAACTGACATCCATTAGGCTTAACACATGATGGCAAACCGCATACCCTCTATACCACCTGCCTCTCGCTTAATTCCTAAGGATGAACAGCACTCCAGAGAAGGCGCCTGTTAGTTTACTGCTGAATGAAGCAAATGGGAAGGGTGTTAGCAACAATGTAACTTGGGCTCTCCTCCCTCAAAAACCCAGCAAGCCCAGGAGACCATGACTCAATCTGGGTATTCAACAAAGAATAGCACTTGAGGCTTCACCAGCAAGCAACATGGAACCACTGAGTATCACAGAGAAGGATGGGTCGGGATTCTGGACCGGATGCAGCAATGGCTGAGAGCATTGAGGTACTGATACTCTGGAGACAGAAGCTGATGCAGAGACGAGCTGCAGGGACAGGAACCTCGACTTTGAGGATATTTGCTAGAATTCTCCCACAGCTAAAATGAAGACACAAAAGCACGCCTTGCTAAAATAGCCTATTATGTCTCATATGGTGAAAGAAATATTCTAGACATCAACGTGACCACTGGGAGGAAGTGAGCTGACTGAATGGAGGGCAATTAAGCACAGAAGCCTGCAGCCTGCTATGCTAGCTGGAAACGGGAATGTGGGACACGGTCAGGGAACACAAATTACAAAATGTTCAGAACAAAGAAAAGCAAATCCTGCTTGAGATGCTAAGTGTGAGTCATGCTGTAGGAAGCTCTCAGGAATAGAATTTTAGTGAAATCAGCTTTGATTGATTAGCTCAACAAACACCAGACATCACCGTGTGCCAGGCGCTGCTCTTGGGATCCAGGTGATTGATACAAAGTGCCCTTAGGGTCTAATATGGTAGGGCGTATGCAAAGCATAGGGGCTCAGAGACCATGAAAATTTCATAGACGGGCATCAGGGAAGACTTCGTGATGGGAATTTCCAGAGGTGGAGAAGGATGAACTGGAATGCTGGGAGAGGAGGGTACTACCCGTGCTGCTGCTTCTCCTGTCACAAAGCTTTAGGACAAACCTCTGAGAGCTCTCTGGATGGATTTCACAAGCTACACTCTACTGGGGGTGGTGGGTGTCTAAGAATTAGATGTTTTTGGTGAATGTTTAAACAACATGACTCAGAATGTAAGGTGGATGGGGGCAAAAGAGGCCAAGACAGGAGAAAGGCTAGTTCAAAGCCAACACAGACAGACAGCATACTGAGGACCCGTCACAAAAACAAGCCAAACAAACCTAAAAATGTTTATAAATTCTGCAAGACTCGTTTGACTTAGGCAAGACTGCTATCAGTGATCTGGGAAAGAATTCTGGACAGCATTTTTATTAAATAACTGTAAAGTTACCCACAAAATCTGGGGAAAATAATCCAAAATAGGGTACCAAAGTTCAAATTTGAAGCACTTTAACAGAAGAATACCTTAAATTTAATACAGAAAATGTAAATTATATTTGACTTAATTTTTTAAATTCAAATGTGGGACTGGGAAGATGGTTCAATCTATAAAGGACCTGAGTTTGGATCCCCAGGTTCCACCTAACCTGGGAGTAGTAGTGCACACATGTAATCCTGCTGCTCAGGAGGAGACGGACAGACTCCTAGAGCTCCCTGGGAGTAGTAGCCACACATGTAATCCCGCTGCTCAGGAGGAGACGGACAGACTCCTAGAGCTCACGGCAACACAGGACAACTGAACGGGGAAGCTACAGGTCTAGAGGGAGAACATAGAAAGACACCCACATCAGCCTTGGGTCTCCACAGATACACACACACTCACCTACAGCAACCTGTACAAACACCTGTTCTCTCTTTCTCTCTCTCTCTCTCTCCTGTACAAATACCTGTTATCTTCCCCCACCCGTACAAACACCTGTTATCTCTCTCTCTCCCTCCCCCTGTACAAACACCTGTTCTCTTTCTCTCCCTGTATAAACATCTGTTATTCTCTCTCTCTCTCTCTCTCTCTCTCTCTCTCTCTCTCGCCCCCCCCCCCTCTCTCTCTCTCACACACACACACACACACGAAAGCAAACACTAAGGGATAAACTGTTACACGCACTGTTTTTACTGAGAAGAATGAGGTGGCCACCCTGCCACACAAAATTTCCCATTCTTAAACTTCAGGCTGAGATGGTTCAGAAACAAGGAAAGTGAGTGTCACACCTATTAGGTGTGTCCAACCCTTCCACACTACATCTACAAAGTTCACACCTGAGAAGCATGATATAGAAAGTCAATTTACACCTGGCCTGAGACCAGGCCTCATAGCTAGGCATACAAAGAGGCAGAGTAAGTGTCCCCATGACTCGAAATCTTAGTTAACACCAGCATGAACCACACGAAGTGGCCAAAACCAATCACCAATAGAGTAATTCAAGAGGGGCTGTGGGAACCTGGCGCACCCAAGTCAAGAGCAGTGAGAAGGATGCAGATTATGGGGTGTGAAAACAGAAACCTTGCTGAAGAAAAGATTGCTAATAGATGTGGTGGTTTGAATGAGATGCCCTGTAAGTCTTAGGCACTTGAGTGCTTGGTCCCCAGCAGGTAGACCTGTATGGGAAGGATTAGAAGAGTGGCCCTGTTGAAGGGTGAGATTTCCAAAGCTCCCATCATCCCCAGTGGGCTCCCTCTGCCTCCTGCTTACAGACTGGGACGTGCGTTCTCTGCAGCTGCAGCTACAGCTGCCTGCCACCATGCCTCTGCTCTGCCATCGTAACCTGACCCTCCGGAACCGTAAGTCCGAGTACACTCTTTGTAAGTTGTCTTGGCCATGGTATTTTATCACAACCATAGAACAGAAACTAAGACAACAGAGATCAAGAGTTAACAAGCAAGGTCATGCTTCGCACCCTGCGATCTGTCTGAGGAACGTGTGTACTGCATGTACTCAGAATGAGGCAAGCAAAGTGTCTTTACAAAGAGACCACACCAGGTTATCCCGGCTTAGTGACGCCCCATTGGGATTATCTACTGGATTAGATTGTGGCTCCCTAGAGGTTCCTGTAGGGGGCAGTGTGCTGACCCCAGCTCCATTCCACTCATATGAACAAAGTTGCTAATTAGCAATCCTGTTTACACATCAGGCTCTCAATAACTTGGTAAACCAAACAAATTCCCCAAATCCTGCTGACTTCTAGACACAAAACAAAACCTTCACAGGCATAGCTCCGGAAAGGTAAGAGTCAGGCCTTACCCACGGAACCCAAATCCAGGCCCTAAGCATCTGTGCTATCTTGCCTTCCTTGTGACAATGCCAATCAAAAACTGACAAAGAGGAGCGGCCAGGAAGGTGAAATGTGCAGAACCCATATATGAATAAGAGTAATAAAGATGCTTAGCTGCAAACAGAAGTGTAAGATAATCATCTTCAAAGACCACTTTTGCTCTCCCAAGAAATTACCTAATTCTGTGGTAAGAACAGGCCAAATTACACAGGAGAAAACTCCGATTAACACTGTTCCAAGCCTGACGAACAGTAAATAAAGAACCAGCATGTTACTTGACCATTGCTTAGGACGTAAAACACCATGGGAGACACATGTATAAAACATTTTGAGAAGCTAAGGTTGCCAGGTAGGGATATACACCTAACGACCAGAAAGAGGAAAGGATGGTGTCCTTTACAGAGAACATGGCATAACCCACAAAGTCTGGAAAGGCTATAGAAAATAGTGTATGTGGCCCAATGTAAGGAAAGCTCCAGGTTCAGTGTGGCTCAAGTGGGAAAGATCATGATGAAAACTGGAGACGTATTCAACACGTGGTCAGGTTATGTCAGTTTCAAATGAAGTCTCAAGAGCCAAGAGACTCTTTTTCATTCATTTTTTTTCATTACTGTAAAAATGAATTAATGGAGAGAAATTAGCCACTAACTTTAGTGACCCATGGATGTGATGACTTAGAGGTTCCTGAATTTAACCAAAACTGAGAAGAATGTTTGCACGGAGGCTATATGGAAATCACTGGAAATAATAAATTTTTAAATTATATGCTTTTATGGGGGGGACATTGGCTTCATGTGGAAATCAGAGGACAATTTGTGGAAGTTGGTCCTCTCCTACCTATGACTCTTAAGGGTAAGAATTACATAATCAGAATTCTACGGGGACCAAAAGACTGGCAGAGGGCAGACACAGCGATGGGAAACCCCTGACGTCAAGAGAGTGGCAATAAGAAGGAAGCAGAGACAAAGATGTAGGGCAGGCAGGAAGTCGTGCTTAATAAGTGACTGCCCACAAGTGATCAATAAGGAGGGGTCAAGGATAATTCCCAAGGTTACAGGTCAGATTAACTCAGAAGGCTGAGGCGGACAGATATGAAACCTCATCTCAAAATAAAAGAACAATCTGGGGCTGGAGAGATGGCTCAGAGGTTAAGAACATTGCCTGTTCTTCCAGAGGTCCTGAGTTCAATTCCCAGCAACCACATGGTGGCTCAAACCATCTGTAAAGGGGTCTGGTGCCCTCTTCTGGCCTGCAGGCATACACACAGGCAGAATATTGTACACATAATAAATAAATAAATATTTTTTTAAAAAATAAAAGAACAATCTGACACACTGATAGAAAAACACCACATACTGAGATGAGCAAGAGATGGAGCAGGAGACAAAGCAGAGGCAGGTGGAACCCATGTTATCCATAAACACACCAGACGGACATTGGAGTCTAAGATCAGGAGAGGGGGCCGAGCAAGACACAGAGTTCGGGGGTTAAGAACAGGTACTGTTTTTGCTCAGATCTGAGTTCAGGTCCCAGCTCCCACATCAGGTGGCTCCCAACTGCCTGTCTCTCCTGCTCCAGGGACTCTGAAGCTTTAGTTTTCTGTGGGCAAATATACTCATGTGCACATACTCCCCACACCCAGGCACATAATTAATAGGTTTTTGGGGTTTTTTTCCCCCAAGACAAGGTTTCTTTGTAGCTCTGGGGCCTGTCCTGTAACTAGCTCTTGTAGATCAGGCTGGCCTCAAACTCACAGAGACCCACCTGCCTCTGCCTCCCAAGTGCTGGGATTAAAGGTGTGGACCACTGTAGAGAGCCACACGTGGCGCTGATTCCTGCCTTCCACCTTTCCAACGGTGAATGCTCTCAGGTGTGAACAACTCCATATATGGCTAACGCTAAAGATCTGGCTTGCTTCCGCGTTTCTGGACCTATCTGCGTTTCCCACATGGCTTGCTGGGGTTGGCTACCCAGAGGTTATTTAAACTGTAGACTGGCTTTTCTCCGGGGGTGAGAGGTAGCGGAAAGGGTGAGAAGATTATTCTAAGGTCCTGAATAAAAACTGCAGTGAGAAGAGTCCGGTGTTGCATCTTCATTGCTGACAAGATGGGCGCGACAGACCACCACCGCCCAGCTAATTAAGTATGTTTTAAGAAGATATATTAAGCTTGGAAGTCATCATTGCACAGTGCCCAGTAAAGATATCGGCCCACATGCGATCACCAACCCCAGAGCACATGGAGTGGGACAAGTGGGGGCAGAAGGCTGGAGAATAGCAACCACTTCAAAGAATGAAAGCCAGCTGCTGTAAGAGAGGAAGGAGCTTCAATATTTAGACAGAAATCAGAATTCAGTTGGTGGCAGTGACAGAAGAGGCACTTCCTCTCGGAACTGACTAGATATGAACTGTAGAGTGCCTTTCCACAGAACAAAAGTTTGGGATCCAAATTCTTTACTAGTGTGAGAAGGAGAGCTGTTGGCACTGGGCTGTCCCCAAGGGCAGGTGTGTGTGAAGAGAGCTGTCAGTCCTGGGCTGTGTCCTAGAGCAGGTGTGAGGGGAGAGCTGTCAGCCCTGGGCTGTGTCCTAGAGCAGGTATGAAGGGAGAGCTGTCAGCCCTGGGCTGTGTCCTACAGCAGGTGTGTGAGGAGATCTGTCAGCCCTAGGCTGCCTCCTAGGGCAGGTGTGTGAGGAGATCTATCAGTCCTGGGCTGTCTTCTAGGGCAGGTGTGTGGTAGGGTTTCCCTGGGCAGGACAACACAAGCTCCAGATCTGCTCACACCCATTTCCCTCCTAGAACCAGGTACACTGCCCATCAGTTTGAAAACGCAATCTACTAGTAAAATCTCTAACACAGGGCTGTGGATGGCTTAGCAGTTAACAGCACTGGCTTCTCTGTCCAAGGGCCTGGGCTCAGTTCCCAGCACCCATGTGGAGACTAACAACCATCCGTAACTTCAGTTTCAGGGGATCCAATACTGCCTTCTGGCATCCAAGGGCACTGCACACCATGCTGCACAGACATACACATAAAATAAAAAGTAAATCTTTAAAAAAGCACTCTCATACAAATATCCCTACCTCTTCCCTCCACCTTCACCTGACTGGGGCTACAGATGGAAGGAAAGACGAGAACATGGGGATATCTGACACAGTGTGGGCAAGGCCATGTCAGGAAACAAGGCTTACGGCCAAATGTCAAAAACCTATGGATTCATATCCTAAGTTTTTCCTACATTCCAGAAATGTGGCTATAATGTTCACTACTATTTAAAGTGTTGGTTTTTGTTTCCCATTCTGCTCAAGTCTAGAATATTAGACACATTCTAAATGGAACCTATAAATACCGGACTAAAACATGCTGCTACTGTTGGCCCTAACAACCCCAGGGGGCGCTGTGAGTTAGCCTGACCTTAACGCTCACCTGGGAAGGTCTTAGAAGCACCTGGTGTTTTCTAACCTACGAACTTGCGCTCTCCACCCAGGGCCTCCCCTGTTGCTCTGTAAGGCCTTCTCCTTCTGCTCTCCTGTCTTTCACTTCCCCCAACCATGTCCACTGCGCATAAATGTTTATTACAGCCACTTATGGTGTGGACATAAAGCTGGAACAGCTGAAGACTCATGGCCTGGGAACACAATGAACACTTCCTACTGCTATTAACTTCTCGGTTGCCCGCAGAGAACTGTTTAAATGTACTGTTTCCTGGGCCCAGTCCACCGGACAGAGGAGCCGGCACTGCAGACCATGCACTGAAGAGGAGCGGGCACTGCAGACCGAGCACCCAACAGAGGAACCGGCACTGCAGACCATGCACTGATGAGCTTTCAGAAGCAACAGTGGGATGTGCGTCGGAACTTATAAGACAGCAGCAGTGTGGAGGAGGGCACACCTGACACCACTTGAAGCTATCCCACGGAAACCCAGTGTTCCATAAGCCTGAAAACACAGCTTCCCTCCCACGACGCCCCTTCCCAGGACAACTGGTCGGCAGCTGTGCCTTGCTGCGACAAGAACCAGAGCAGATCCGTGCATTTGTTAAAGGCATTCAGTAGATGCTGTTTTCCTCCTCTCTAGAGCTGGTGGCACTGTCCCTCTGTAGTTTCCCAAAACAGAAGCAAAAGGCAGTTTCTGGCTGGAATGCCACCTGCAGGAGGAGGGGCACTCAGCCAGGATGCTTCCACAGGGCCTACATGAGGCAACAAAACACTTACAAAAGGTCAGGGTATTCGAGCCAGACAAAATGACAGCAAAATGTCCCAACACTGAAAACCCCAGGGGCCTGTGCCACCCCACCCCACCCCACCCCCAGGTCTTCCTGGGACTAGTTGGCCTTAGAAAGTCCTACTTATCCTACAAACGGCAGCTCAGACACTACCCCTCCCTAGGAAAGCCTCACGGTTCCCAAACAGGGCTCCTGGGTTTTTTTGTCTTTTGTTTTAAATCATCTCACCCGCTACAGCATCATACCTATGACTACCATTACAGAGGGATGTCTGTCTGTCTGTCTGTCTGTCTGTCTGTCTGTCTAGTGAGGGAGCACCATGACTTTCTAGTCCCACATTACCTGGAGCACAGGCAGGCATCTCTGCACAAAAGGACAGCAGGGGTCTGAATACAAGGCCAACACCCACCACTCCTGTCTCTTCCATCTAGTTGAAAACGTCATGATGTCCTAAACTGTTGAGTCCCTTCAGTGGTCTTCCCATGTCTGGCCTCCCTTCTCTTGGCTCACCCCCATGTATCCCTACAACTGTGATATTACCAAAGCACAACTTTAATTAAATGTGCCGAGCTGTGTGGCTGTTGAAGCAAAGGCTGAGATGCTGAAAACCACCCTTCTCCAAGCTCAATGGCGTCGAATCCAATTGGAGAAAAAAATAACATAATCAGCACATAACTTATCAGGTGTTATCAGGACACCCAAATTATGCTAATCCCTCTGCCTGGCATGTCCATGGCTCTTAAATGGTCAATTCACAGTTGAGTCCACAAAGACACTTCCTCTGCCCACCCGGGAACAATCTCTGCTTCCTCCCACTGTGTTTGAGCTGTAGTTATCTGTACCCGTTCAGCACACCACAGAACCCATCTACATGGAAGGGTAACCCATCATACTGCCTGTGGCCAGGTACCTAACACAGCGCTGGGCAAGAAGCTGAATTACAATTAACCTCATTAGAAGCGTCAGGAGCCTGGGACTCTGTGAGAGCTAACCTAACACCAACGGGGCAATGCATGCAATTCAGTACTAAAAATTTTCCACTCCGGGTACAGAAATTAGAGAAAGTCTTTCCTGTTTGGCTTGGTAATGGCCGACATAAGGAGACTCTCCTCACCAGATGTAAAAGGTGTCCAAATGAATGAAATGGATCTCAACTGTGAAAACACAGCAAAGGGCAACTCCTTCATGCTATGAGCCAGGCAACCAGTCCCCGCTGACAAATACAGAAGAGCCCACAGGCAAACACTGCATGGTGTTTCCATAACGGGGGCCTGTCAGCAGGTCAATGCCTATCTAAGTAAAAAATGCTCACGGCTTCTAAAAATTAAATTGCATGAAACAAGATGCAGACACAAGATATTTTAAAATATGGAGCATTAAAGAGGTTCTCTGATCTCTCAAAGAATTCATCTTCCCATGCTATAAAATGCACATTGAATTTCTTACAGCAGGGCCACTGTAAGGGCTCTCGCCACCAAACCTAGTGGGGCGTATCTTTAATCACAGAGCTCAGGAGGCAGACACAAGCAGACCTCGAGGCCAGCTGGTTCAAGTTCCAGGCCAGCCGGGGCTACATAGTGAAACCCTGCCTAAAATTACTTGTATGTATGCATGCATGCATACACACACACTAAAAAGTAAGATGGCCCTTGCTCACCAAGCCTGGCTCCAACCCTCAGTTCTTTTATTTCCGTTGCTATCTGTTCTGCCTCATCCCCCTCCCTCAGCACGACTACTCTAGCTAGGAAGCAAGGCACTGAGCTCAGGACAAGCAGAAAGCAACTTAACTAAGAACCGAAGACTGGGCGTTTCATGATTAAAAATGGAGAAAAATCCAGCCTCACAATTCAACAAAATTAAAAACAACGCCCAGGGCTCACTACACCACTGTTAAAGAAAATGCTGTGCTGTATTTAGCCAACCTTGATTGGTTTTAATTAAATAAGATGGTTCATAGTTTTGTTTATTTTGGCTTGATTGTTGAGGTCAAGAACCACGTCTGATCTACTAATTTTGTAGAGTTCTCAGCAAATACTCTGCTCACAGCAGCTTTTAATCTATTAAGACAACAAACATGTATGTGTGCACATTAGATTCAAATTTAGGTGTTGGCTCTATCTAAGCTAAGATGTCAGACAAGTGATTTAAATTGAGTTCTTCACAAATGGATGTAACAGTAACATCCCCACAAATGAGCAAGAACACGTATAAAAGTGCTTCACAGAACCATAAAACACAATATGAGATGCAATGAGTAGTCTTGAGATAAGCTTTCTCCAGGAGCAAACCCCTCACTATAAATCTGAGCACAGTTGTAGATATTTCCTAGGAAAATTTGTTTGGCGTGCAAAACCGTAAACAGTTCTTAAGAGGTAGGAGGGGAAAAAAGGGAAAGTCGGGCAAGCCTGGGAGAGCAAACGGCAAAGGAAAAGCTGATGTAATAAAGTAACAGGAGAGAGAGGAAGCCTGGGTCTTAGCTGTCACTATCACTCTATCCCCCCACTCCTGCCAACTCACCTCACCTTACTAGTAAAGGTTCAATTTCCTCAATAATCCACCAGGCTCCCGTGCGTATCCAATTAGACTATCTAGACACAGTGTTTTTATGTTACTGAGGACTCTGCCAGTATGTACTAAGAAACACATTAAACAGCAACTGAGAAACTAGACATCTACCTGGGGAAAACCGAGTGAAGCCTGGGCAAGAGGAGACCACTCAGACGGCTCTGAACCAACACTATGGATCACTCGGGGAGACAGTTTTGGCCAGACAACTGAGGACTGCTGAGGACCACAGGCGCGGCGGCTCCGGCACGTGCACACGGGCACGAGACTCTACGGGGGGGGGGGGGGGGGGGGCGTGTTAGCGTCTACAGGGGCTTCTCTGCCCCAGACTCGGGGGGGGGGGGGGCGTGTTAGCGTCTACAGGGGCTTCTCTGCCCCAGACTCAGAGGGGGGGGGGGGCGTGTTAGCGTCTACAGGGGCTTCTCTGCCCCAGACTCAGGGGGGGGGGGGCGTGTTAGCGTCTACAGGGGCTTCTCTGCCCCAGACTCAGAGGGGGGGGGCGTGTTAGCGTCTACAGGGGCTTCTCTGCCCCAGACTCAGCCTTCCACCCTTTCACAGACACAGTAAAAGTTGGGACCCACAGCAAAGGCTGCGATTTGTCGTGGCAAAAATAGCTGGGGCATCAGCAATGGCGCGGTCACCTGGGTGCTGCCCTCTAGCTTCTCACCGGAAAGGTGTCTGCAGGGGATCTGGGGGACTAACATTACTAACCTCACCCTGCTCAGGAACCACAACAAAGAGGCTCCAGAAACCAGGAGAGGAGGGGATAAATTCCCGTCCTGAATCAAATACAAAGGTAGCGAATAACTGGGGAAGGAAGGAGGAAGGAAGAAGGGATTACTCCAGGGAAGGTAAAAAGCGAGTTCAAGAATGTAAAAGGGAGAGGAGGGACAGCAGGAGAGCAGCAGCAGGGCCAACAGGGTCAAAGTACATTATATGTATTACGAAAATGCCACAATGAAACTTCTTATTTTGCACAATATACATTAAAAGATTTAAACTAAGCTTCAAACAAGTTCAGCTCCCCTCAGGCAACTAGCAAGCCTTGAGTTCTGCTCAGTCACGCACAGGTCTGTGTGCGGTCAGAGCACCAAGCGGCCTGGAACTGTCAAGGTCGTCCCTAAGATTGTGCAGAGGCTGTCTAAGAGGCCAGTATTATAAATGCCTCAGCGCCTCTCAGGTGGGAAAAGATGCTCTCGAAGTTTTCATTCCCCTAGGAGGGAGATTGCTCTCCCATTGATGGAACTGACGCCCCTTCACCCCAAGAAGCTTTCTAACCAAACCTGTACTTAGAGATCCCTGTAAACCTTGCAAACTATAAAGTGGACTTAAAAGTATCCCTGCGAAATTTTGGGCCGGTGATTGGAAAGCTGCTGTCAAAGGGACAAGTAACTGAAAAGGCCAGACAAGGAATGCGACCTGCACACGCGTGCTCAGAGACGTGCGGTTACGCAAACGTTGCACATGTGGAATCAGTAACAACGGGACGACAAACGGAAACGGTGATGGAAGCTGTGCTAACAGCTTACTGTTGCATCTTCGTCCTGTTTCGTGGACTTTAAATATTGACAGCTCTGCTCCTCTCCCCCATTCAAGCTCACGAACAGTAAAAGACTGGCTTGGAGAAGGGGGAATCCCAGAGCTTATCCCATTCAGCCAAGAGAACACCACTTCCTCCACTAGCTTGTGGACTGGCCCCCGGACCTCTCTGTAACAAGCACAGTCTCAGCAAGGAAGAAAGGGAAGAGCCTGGCTCTCACTGGACGTGTGAGAGATGCAGGCGGGACAACTGTGATTGCATCTCCAGTTAATCAACAAACACTCAGCCTGAAAACTCATAAGTAAAGCCAGACACTATTCTTTCAGCACCTGTTTATCTAGCATACCTGTATGAAGCACAGTGCCTACCACAACACCTGTGGCTTCACGGTCCCAGAGACCTTACATGATACCCCAAATGTTTAGCATCCACAGCTGAACTTCTCCCATTTCACACATGTACAAAACTGTACTCACACCTTGTTCCAGACAATGCCAGAACAGCTACTTACGGAAACACAAAATGAAAGGGGATGAGACTGATATCGTCAACTCAATTCCAACTTCATAATTCAATCCAAACAATACTTAATGCCAAGTAACCTTTAAAAATACAAGATTAAAATATATAGCAGTTGAAATGTTGCAGTGGAGAAAGGGTTAGTGTACTGTTAATTTCTCATTTTGAATCTACATTGGTGCTGACAAGCAGTAATTCAAAATTATCAAAAGTCTCCCTCAATGGTTACAACTAATTAGCACCAAAAGCATCTTTCAAACGTGGGCTAACATATTTTCTATGTCAAAAATAACTCACACGCTGAGTGAGGTGGTGCACACCTTTAATCCTAGCACTGGGAGGCAGAGGCAGGTGGATCTCTGTGAGTTAGAGCCAGCCTACTCTATAAAGCGAGTCTCAGGACAGCCCAAAACTACACAGCTACACAGTGAGACCCTGTATGAAAAACAAACAAAACCACAGCTCCTTTCCCTAGGTTTTCATTATCTTGGGAGTTTTTCAGAAAACCAATCTCAAACTTTAGATGCATTCTCCAAAATCTACTCTTTGCAACTACAGACCTGAGCAAGACCTTCCTGAATGGCAGGAACGCAGGGACAGTGGGTAAAGCCAGGTGTCCAGGCCAAGGTGACTCCACCACTTCCTGCCTACCTGATCTTGGCACTCATTTACTCCCTCAGCAAGTCGGGAGTCAAAGAAACACTCCTGAGGGTAAACAAAGGTCTGGCAGCTGGTGGCCCTGTATAAAGTGTTTCTCTTACTGTCTCACCATCCAGTGGGGCCACGCAGATCCCCTCCACAAACGCCTTTTCTGAAACCCTCTGCTGTCTGGTAAGATCCAGTCCCTCGTTCCTCAGCTTCAGCCTGAATTTTATATTCTAGTCACTGGAGGCGGGGTCATTTCTCTCCACCTGCCTCAGGACAAACCATAGTATCTGTGTGTGTACAGCAGGTAACCAACTCTTCCCTCCTTTTAGCCCCTCCTCCCAATGATCAGCACAACCTTCACCAGGAGAGAGAGTCGTCCCATGGAACCAGTACTTGAAAGTAAAGTTCATGCCTAAGTATTTCCCGGAGACTTGAACAAAAACACGGAAGAAAGAAAGGAGATAAATGTTTATTTGTTTGGGTTTTTGTTTTTCTTTTGTTTTAAACAAAATCCTTCCACCTTAAGCTGTTTTAATCATCTCACTGACACAGCCCGTGGTGCTTTTCATAAAAATCCAGGGGCAGGCTTTTTGCTCCTGTCAAACCTAACCCAGTCACAACTTGCCCATCTGTTGATTTGACTGTAATGCTAGGATTCTCAAACCCTTGCTTAACTGGCTCCGCATTTACTTATGTAAAATAAATTTATTTGACCCCACAGTGAGATGCAGATCCTCCTGGCTTTGGTGGCCCCAACTTTTCCCAGCTGGAAAAAAAAAAAAAGCGCTCTGCTAAGCCTGTTACCAACACGATGCTTCTGGTATTTGAGGGAGCAGAACTTTTCTAAAGAAAAATGGTCAAACCGAAGCTAACACTCACTATCTATAAAATACATTTTTCCTTTGTTCTTAATGTTTCATCTTTTGAAATTAAAACTTAGTATTTAAAAACTGCATTATTTGATTTTGTTTTTGAGAAAGAACTTAAAGACGATAGCATAGGGAGGAGGAATCTGAAAGAGCTTGGGGGAGGGAAAGGATATGACCAAAATATATTTAAACTTGAAAATTGTTTTAAATAGTAATTTTTAAAAAAACCTGCAAAAGATACTTTTTTATTTGCACAATCGTTGTTTCTAGTCTTTGACTCATTTTTTAAGCAAACTCCAAAATAAATGATGGGACTAGCAGTGTTGTACTTACTGTGGCTTTTCTGAGTCTAATCTGTTTCATTCCTTAACAGAAACAAACACGACACTCAAACCTACCCAGTTCACTAAGAGAAAAACACCGAGTGAGGTCATACCCCAAAACTGATCCATTGTACTTCTTTTGGGATTAGGATTTTCCACGTAAAAGTACTTTTATGAACTTAAGCAATAAATATCATAATTTATCATATTTTGAACTAATTTCTCTCCCCAAACAGATGCTCTTGGCCACGGGGCAAGAGAGTATAATAAACTTAATTGTTTTATATACCCTGAGGCACAAAAGAAAAAAACGAAACGTGTGTGTGTGTGTGTTATCGAGACAACTTGGAATGCAAATTGCAAGGCTGAAGAATAGCAGATCTTGACTTGAACGGAGACCTGGACGATTTAAGCTACCACTGCCAAACAAGGGCAAGATCTCCCTCGTCAATCACCACCTTAAAACCATTTAACTTTGCTCGTCTAGCTCCCTGGCAGTCGCCGGGCTAATACCAGGGCCATTTCCATAAGTGGCTTCTAGCGAAACGCATCCCAAGTTGCAAAGAGAAGCCAGAGAGCGAGCGCGCCGGCGCTGCCCCGAGTCCCGGGGGGCGGGAGCAGCGCACTTCTGCAGCAGCGGCGCTCCAGCCCCACCTCGCATCTCTGCACAACCTTTCTCCAAACTTCGGGATCCGAAAAGCGACCCCGGACCGGGGACAGTCGCGTCGGTGACCGGCAGGCCAGCGGCTTCAGAACAGTTTGCTGTCTGCACCGTGCACCGGCAACTTCGTGCCGGCCACCCGTGCCCTCCGCGTCGGGAGCGGACAGGGAGAGTGGGCCGGGAGCAGGGGCGAGCGCGGACCGGCGGCTCCGCTCCGGGGTGCGCAGGCTGCCGCACCCGCCGGGGCGAAGGCCCCAGTGACTGACAGGCGCTGGGGGCGCGGCCCCGCCTGCAGCCCGGGGACGCCGCGCACAGCACAGCCGCGGTCCTCCGCTCCGCCGGGGATGGCAGGGCCGAGCGCCGTGAGCAGAGCCTCCCCAGCGCGAGCGCAGCCGAAGCTCCGCCGCCCTGCCCCGCGCCCCGCGCCCGCAGCCACCCCGCGCCCGCGCTCACCTGCCCGGGTCGCCCGCGGCTGCTCAGCCTCCTCAGTCCCCGCAGCCCGCGGCGAGCGTCCACCGCGCCAAGCCCCGCCCCGCCCCGCCCCGAGAGGCGGGACCAAGACGGCCGCTCCGGAGTCTCGCGAGGCTTGACTCCTGGGTGTATTTTTTTTTGAAGGGGGTCGGTCCTGACGTCATACGCACCGGGCGGAAGTAGTCTTCTGGCGTCAAATCCCGCCACTCCCACCTTCGCTGGTGGTCCAGGAGCGTCAACTCTGAACTATCATTGCTAGGCATTGCCTCCTGGCCTTTTCTGGTTAGAACTGTTTCTGTTTTACCCTGAGAGGGACTGGGGTGACGCAGAGGTACTTACTCACCGCCCTCCGCACTTCTCTAGGTCATCCAAAGACAGTTAAGAGGGGGAGATCACTCGTTTTTGCAGTTCTGTGACTTCCATGTCTCCATGGCTGGACCCGAATGACTTAGGAGTTCCGATGTAGGAAGACGACAAGAAACTTGCCAGCATACATGAAACATTTGCTGACTTACCTTGAAAATCCGGCTGGCAACACAACGTAAAATAATAGGGTGGGGAATTGCCATCAATTGTCTTCCCTTCTCTCCTCATTAAAGACAGACGGGGTTTGGGACCCAGGGAGTGCCTGAAAGTGAGCATAGAGCCACCACTATACACTGTGTGTCCTATACACACGTGTGATTAACGTATGCATCCCGCATAGTAAGGGATAACAATAGATTTCAGCAACCTCATCTGGTCCGCCCTCGTCTTTAATTCAACAGCGTTCACTCAAAAACAAAACAAAACAAAGGTACGGTGGCTCATGCATGTAATACCACTACTCAGGAGGCTGAGGCCGGAGCTGCAGCAAGTTTAAGACCAGCCTGTGCTACACACTGAGTTTGAGCCCAGCTGGGTTTACGGAATGAGACCCAGTCTTAACAACAACAAAATAACAGACTACAACTTGTCATGATTTATCCAGGCTGCCAGCTACTCTTGGCACTTGGGGCAATGATGAAATAAAATGAGGGGTACTGGAACCCAAGCCTCATGCTCTGATGGCTGATGGCACAACTCACAGCGGCCGGGAGCTTAGCATCCAGAGCTTAGCATACCCCTTACTGCCGCTCCTCGCCTCCTGGGTGTAACACACTGGGGGAGGTGAAAGACTTCTGGGCTACTCAGAATGGCATCCCATTTAAATCATTATGAATCATTTATTTCTGGAATTTTCCACTTCATATTTTTAGAATATGGTTGACTGCGGGTGGCTGGGACTGGAGGAAGTGTGTCTGGATAGCCAGAGAAGAGACTACTGTAGTTGGGAAATCACTTTCCCACAGGATGACACAGGGGAGTGTTTTGGGAAAGTAACACAGTTTTGTTTGGGGGATAAATCTGGTCTTTTAATAGGACAAATAAAATCATTCCCAGTCCAATCACTGCTGACAAATTCATCTCTTAATATAAACATCGGAGTTGCATGAAATACCCCTTAACTTTTTCACTATTAAAACAGCATATGAAGTAGGAAATTTTCACACAAGGGCTAGAGAGATGACTCAGAGATTAAAAACTCTTGCTGCTCTTGCAGAAGACCAGAGTTAGGTTCCCAGCATCCACCGCACATGGTACACACTGTAATTCCAGCTCAGGGAATCTGAAACCTTTTACAGTCACTATGGGCAACTACATGCATGCGCACACACACACAGAGAGAGGCATGTATCATAAATTAAAACACCTAAACTTTAAAATATATAGCAATTGAGGGCTGAAGAGATGGTTATGTCTCTGAAGGGCTTGCCCCACAAGATAAAGAGCTGAAAATTAGGGTCCCTAGTACCCATTTTTAAAAGCCCTATCTGTAACCTTAGCCCTGGGGAGGTAGGGGTAGGAATAGGCAGAATTCTGGAGCTTATTGCCCAGCTGACTCAGTCAATCCAAGAGCTCAAGGTTCATTGAAAGATACTGTCTCAAAAAATAATGTGAAAGAATGGGGGTGTAGCTCAGTGGTAGAGCATTTGCCTAGCAGGTGCAAAGCCCTGAGTTTAGTCCTCTGTATCAGGAACAAAACAAAACATAGTTCCCCATAAGTCTGGGAAGGTGGCTCAGCGGGTAAGAGTAAGAACTGCTCTGGCAAGAGGAAAGGTTGCTTCCCAGCCCTCTTAATTGTGTGCCCCATGACCTCCTCTAACTTAGGCGCCAGGGTATCTGGTGCACCCTTCCTGATTCCACACGCAGCTACACTCACCTGACATGTAGGAAAGAATCATAGCATTATTTCATTCTCTCTCTCTCTCTCTCATATATATATATATATATATATATATATATATATATATATATATATATATATATTCTGCGCTTTTCCATACACAGCTTGAGAAAAGAAGTAGTCTGGTATTCGGTGTATGCATAAGGAAATTGACTCCACAGTCACACAGTCGCAAATGACAAATGTCATATGCAAAGAGTGGCTTTAACTGCTCAAACAAGCTTGACAGAGGCCTGAACACAGCACTCCTTAAACTCTCTATATGTGCATAACAACTCAAGTGTGCAGGGTCAAAAATATTTTATGGTTTGCTTGATAGCAAATTTGAGTTTCCGAATATATATGCTTTTCCACAACACTGTGGTAAGGTGAACTAATCTAGAATGTTTGACGAGCATAAGTTTGGCCTCTAGGTAGCTTGAGATCATTCTAAACAACTTCCCTTAGGAGGTCATTGATGTTATTCAAACCGAAACATTTTAGAGATATATGCACCTCTTGAAATTCTGGTGAATCACCTTTCAAAGTAATATTCTGAAATGCCCTTCAGACAAGTATCTAAACCGGGCAGTGGTGACACACGCCTTTAATTCCTGTGCACTCAGGAGGCACAGGCAGGCAGATCTCTGTGAACTGGAGGTCAACCTGGTCTACACAGTGTGTCTCAGGACAGCCAGGGCTACACAGAGAGACTCTGTGTCAAAACAAAACAAAAAAAAGTCACCAAGAGGTTAAGACTCTCCACGTAATAACTCCTGAGGAATAGAGTCCTGCCTACAATCTCGCAAGTAAGTTTAGGGGCAGAATTTTGTGTTGCATCCCCTTTAACAGTCTGGCAGCACCAGACCCAGCTGAGTCAAGCCAGGTCCTTTCCTACACAAGTCTGGAGTAATAAATGATTTTGATTTTGTTTTTCTGAGACAGGGTTTCTCTGTGAAGCCCAGGCAGTGCTGAAACTCACTCTGTAGTTCTTAAATGCAAAGATCTACTTACCTCTGCTCCCCAAGTGCTGGGATTAAAGTCATGAACTGCTCCACAAGACGATAAATTGTTTTAAATTACAAAGGTTTGGGGATAATTTGTTACACAGGTGTAGATAACTGAACAGCTTTATGCAGAGTTTTTTATTAATGTGCTAAACAATATCAAGACTGGCAGGATGTTTGTCATAGTGACATATATCAGCAATATATATCACTTCTGAGAGATCTGAAGTGACTTTAGTGTGGTAGACATGTGTAGCATTTCTACTGGGAATAAAGTCATAGATATCACTAATATTAGTATAATTTCCCGTCTCCCTAGGGATGAAAGAAATGATGGTTTTCAGTTTGTATTTAGTGAAAGAAATATAAATATATACATGTTGATTAGAACTATATCCATATTCCATAAAAACTTATTCTCAAGAACATCCTTGGAGCTGGGAGGTGGTGGTGCACGCCTTTAATCCCAGCACTCAGGAGGCAGAGGCAGGTGAGGCCAGCCTTGTCTACAAGACATAGTTCCAGGACAGGCTCCAAAGCTGCAGAGAAACCCTGTCTCGAAAAACAAACAAACAAAAAGAACATCCTTGGAGCTGAAGGGATGCTTTAGCAGTTAAAAGCATGTATGGCTCTTGCAGAAGACCCACATCCAGTTACCAGCACCCATATTGGGAGGCTCACAACTAACACCAGCTCCAAGTGATCCGACACCCTCTTCTGGCCACCATGGGCACCTGCACTCATACGTTCATGCACACACACACACACACACACACACACACACACACACTTAAAGATAAAATCAAATCTTTTTTTAAAAATCCTTTTAAATAATAGTTCATTTGTGGGACTTATAAATTCTGTCTGTCTATCTATCTATCTATCTATCTATCTATCTATCTATCTATCTATCTCTTAGTTAATGACCCCAGGTGAGGGATAATATTCTGTGGTCATTGCTAACCTTATTTTCTGGTGGTTTAATATGAATTTTATGTTTTTCCTCTACTTTTTTCTCTTCCCCACGTCCATGCTAAACAAATATGGAATATGCAAATCAGTTGATTTTTATGTGACTATGACTCAGACTATTTGAAATGTTAAAATTCGCTCTTTAGAGATGTCAGCTCTTCTAAAAATCTACACACTAAGAAAGTTAATGAGGGAGTTTTCTCTAGTGGTGGGTGGAGTTTCTTTCCTTTTGTTATAGCCACCCTGTTCAGTGGCTCTAAGCACAACTGTGACCCCTTTGGCCATACGTTAACTGCATATCTAGTTGTTCAGCTGATCAAACTCTTGGGCATGAAGAAAGAAGACAGATGGAGACCATCTCAAGAGGCTGCAAGATGGCTCAGCAACTAAAGGTTCCTGCTGCCAACCCTGGTAACGTAAAGTCTGATCCCGCATGGAGGAGAGGAATGTCTCTGACTTATGCCCAGGAGCCGCCCAGATACTACCTGGACCTCAAGAAAAAGTCCAGTGTGGGGACACCTAACCGAAGTGCTTGCCAGCATCTTTGCTCACAGGCAGAGTACAGGACAGACCACAGGCTCATGTGTGAGCCTCAGTCCTGCGCTGGAGGTGCTGTCTGGGGAGTCTGAGGAATCTTTAGCACATGGGGCCTAACTGGGCACATGAGTCTTTGAAGTTTATATCCACCTCTGTTTTATTGCCTAAACTGTTCACTTCATGGTTCACAGTCCACCAGGATTGAGGAGGTATCAGCTTCACCCTTCTGCCACTGTGGAGTCTGTCACCCTTTTCCCTCCTTGTGGGAAACCTTCTCTAGCCATGACCCACAAACCTTCCTCCTTCTGACAGATAACGCTACCACAGCAGTAGAAGCCACTAACACGATTCTTCTGCTCTCTAAACCACAGGACGCTCGTCCATATGGGGATAATTTAGAAGGTCCTCATTATGGGAGGATAGTTGTTACGAGGTGGGAGGTGGTCAATTAAATATTAGAAGTGTTCAGTTGGAACCTCCAGCTTGCTCCAGCGTGGTGCAGAAAGCCCCATCCATGTATTTCTCTCCAAACCCCACCACTCAGAGAATCTCCAATAAAAACTGGGCACCAACAAGCCCAGTTCCAACATTCCTGGCTACTGTTGCAACTTCCTCCCCTGTTGCTACCAGAAGCCCAAGTTCTCCCCTAAAGTGTTCAACTTTTGACCATTCTTGGGTAAAACTCAGCTTATAGATAGACAGGCCATCTCACTCTAAAGACAGACACGCCTACAGCCTACAAAGTCTCCTTGCTTTGGTTCGGGGTACGACTTTTCCGGCCTCATCCTCTGGGACTGCAGGACTTACCTAGGAGTTGCTTTACTCAAATAAACCTATTCTACTTTTGAATTCCACTTGCTCTGGCTTACTGTCTTGGCAGAGAACCTTATTAAAGAGGGCCAGTGTTTGCCTGTAACATTAAAGAAAATAGGGGGTGGGTTATTTTTGCATTTTGGCAGGGGGATTCTGATGCAGTCTGGGGTCTTGAAAGGGATTCATTTTCTCTGCTGGTTAAAAGGTTAAAATCTGAAGCAGAGCCTGTGACACAGAGAATTCTCGAGGCAGGATGGACAGTTGGCAAAGGTGTTTATTGAGGGTGAGGGAACGCAGACACATGCAGCAGGCCCAGAGAGAAAAAGACTCTGCAAAGCAGAGGAGCTCAGAAAGCTGAAATTCCAGTCTCTGCTTAGGGGCTGGGAGTTTTAAAGCCTCTTAAGCATTTTTCTCCTCTACTTTAGGGTTGGTCTGTCTGAAGACAATGGTTGTCTGGTCCACAACTGTTGTGTGACACCCCAATCTGGCCTTGAACTTGTCGAGTGAGTACCTCAGCAGGACCCTGCTGGTGCCATATCAGGATGGGGAGGAAGGAGCAGGCCACCTTGAGAATTTGTCACCTTCATTACCTAGCCTTGGCCCCTCTCCTTACTGTCCGCCTACCAGGGAACCTGTCTACCTTCTAGTCTTTCAATTCCATCAAAAAATGAAACTTCAAATAAGATTTTTATTAGAGTTTAAACTGGGAGTGTTGGTACATAGCTTTAATGTGAACACTTGGGGGGCAGGCAGATCTCTGTGACTTCAAGATCATCCTGGTCTACATATAGAGTTCTAGGGCAGACAGACAGACAGACAGACAGACACACACACACACACACAGAGAGAGAGAGAGAGAGAGAGAGAGAGAGAGAGAGAGAGAGGCACACAGAGAGAATCACACACACATACACACAATTACAAATTAAATCTAAACAAAAGCAAAGGAAAACTAAAAAGGCTAAGACATTGTCACAAGCTAAGGATGATCCTAGAATGGAACAGAAAGAAAGCCTGCATAGAGATCCATCTTAATTGATCAATTGCTGGTTATCGGCCTCATGTTTTGATGATCTTTGCTTCTTTGCACAATCTTCTAACTATCTGAATAAAGACAAGGTGTGAATGACCTCGCTGCACAGGCGTGAGCCTAAGTTCCTGTTTCAGTCCTGGGGCTAAGGTTGGGAGGAGGCTGTAACGGTCGTCTGGGAGGTCGCACAGCCTGTGGGTTCTTTAACGACACACAGCCTTCTAGAGGGGTCTGGGGCCGGCAGGAGCATTTCCTGGATGAGCGATTAGGATGGGCGCCCAGGACCTGCCTCACACTCTGCTGCACTCCCAACCTCCCCAGGAGTGTGGTTGACGTCTCCGAACGGTAACCTTCTGCTTTTTATGCTGACTTGGTTTCCTGGAAGAAGTAAACCACACAGGACTTTCAAGCTGAAAAGGACTCCTCTTCCTCCTCCTTGGTTAGAGCACACAGGGCCTCTGGAGGTCAAAGTTAGCTCCACGTGATAGCAATGGGCCGCTGAAGGATTCAGAAAAGTGATTAAACAAACAGTCCAATGTCAGTGTGAACTGCTCTGCACTCCGGTGCCAGTGTGAACTGCTCTGCACTTCCGTGCCAGTGTGAACTGCTCTGCACCCCGGTGCCAGTGTGAACTGTTCTGCCTTCCAATGCCAGTGTGAACCGAGTACCTTAAAGGTTGTGGAAATATAGGTAAATTGTAAACCACAGAAATCCTCTTCTTTATCAAGTGCATTTCCAAAATGACTTTCCAGCTACATTTTCCTATGAGGCAAGAATGTGCCAATTAGCAAATATAAACATATGCAGGAAAGGCTGAGGACATGGTTCAGTGGCAGACAGCTGGTCTTGTCATACACATGGTGGGTTCAACAATACCCCAGTATGTGCATGAGCACACAAACACACATGCAGCAGTATTTAAGTATAAAATCATGGTTAAATATTTTGTTTACACAGTACTCTTTGAGCTTATCTCAAACATGACCAGTTTTGCTCTGGGAAGAGCTTTAGTATCTGTCAGTAACAAATATAATTTTATTTTTAATCTTTTTAAATTAATGTGTATGTGTGTGAAGCTGAGTTAGTTTTTGTGCACCGTGTGTGTGTGTGTGTGTGTGTGTGTGTGTGTGTGTGTATGTGTGTGTGTGTGTGCAGTGCCATGGAGGCCAGAAGAGAATGTCAGATGCCCTGGAACTGAATTTAAAAGTAGTTGTGAGCCACCATATAGGTGCTGGGAAATGAATCTAGGTCTTCTGGAAGAGCAGCCTATTGTGGAATATTATTTTAACTAGGCAAACGATGTGGGATTCCCCTCTGTATGCTGTGATTACCACTGATTAATAAAGACACTGTCTTGAGCCTGTGCAGGACAGAATAGAGGTGGGTGGGACAGAACCTTGCTGGTAAGCCACAGTCACGTGGCAATACGCAGATTAGTAGAAATGGGTTAAATTAAGATGTAAGAGCTAACCAATAAGAAGTAAGAGCTAATAGGCCAAGCGGTGATTTAAATAATACAGTTTCTGTGTGGTTATTTCAGGGCTGAGCAGCCAGGAACAAACAAGCAGCCTCCTTACAACAGGCAAAGATGTGTTATATTTTTAATGCTGCAGAATATTACTTTAACTATGTAAATGTATGTTACATTTGTGTATGCTGCATCTGATTAATTATGTAAAGATGTGTTGCTGTTTCTCCTTGCCTACCTAAGGCACCTGATTGGTCTAATAAAGAGCTGAATGGCCAATAGCTAGGCAGAGAAAGGATAGGCAGGGCTGGCAGGCAGAGAGAATAAATTGGAGGAGAAATCTAGAGAAAGAGCGAGGGAAGGAGGAGAAGAGAACGAGGTACGCTCTCGCTGCCAGGAGTCAGGCAGATGCCAGACAGACAGACATAAAGAAGCAGTGGAAGTAAAATGTACAGAAAGTACAACGCCCCGCGGCAAAAGGTAGGTCAAGAGAAACAGGCTAATTTAAGTTAAAAGAGCTAGATATGAGCCTAAGCTAGGCCAGGCATTCAAAACTAATAGTACGTCTCTGTGTCACGATTGGGAGCTGGTTGATGGCCTAAGAGGAAAAATCCCTGGTGTAGCAGCCCAGTCCATGCTTGGAGCTACTGAGCCATCTCCAGCCTCTGATACACACTTTTGAGAGAATCATTTGCTGGGTCCCTAAGGAGACTTAGTAGGAAAGGCTCTTGCCCTGCAAACTGTCAATCTGACTTTGACCCCCAGAACCCACTAATGATTGAAGGAGAGAACCAAATTTCACAAAGTTGTCTTCTCACTTTTGTATGCACGCCATGGCAGGCACACACCCATACACAACAACATAACAAATAAAATAAAAAAGAACAGTTCATTACAAACCGCCTCTGTGGTCCACAAACACTGTTGGTAAACTTTCATGGGACCTGAATGTGAACATAATGATAAGCTGAGCTCCCAGCCAATCAGAAACGTGTTTGGAATCTTGCTGCATCTGTCTGAAGAAGAATGCTACTAAGGACCTCTACAGACACTTACTACTTTCATCCAAGGATCCCGAAGCGATTGTGTGTGACAGAAGACAATCCTGATGTCATTCCTCAGACACTGTGCACCTAAAAAATAAAATGTGTGTATGTGTATTTCGCCTGCATGTATGTGTGTGTACCAAGCCTGTTCTGCGGGGACTAGAGAGAGCACCTAGTTCCTTGGTACTGTAGTTTCACACAGCTGTGTACTGCCAACTGGGAGTTGGGAATCTGATCGGGGTCCCCCGGAACAACAGCCGGTGTGCTTAACTTCAGAGTCAACTTTCCAGCTTTGTTTTGTTTTGTTTTAAGACAGAATCTCACTATGTAGCCCTCAGTGTTCTGGGATTCGATACAGACTGGGATGGCCTGAAACTCATGAGTATCTGCCTGTTTCTGCCTCCCCAGTGTTGGGACCAAACGGATCTCCATTCCTGGAGCTTACTGGCTAGCCATCCTAACCAATCAGTGAGCTTTGGGTTCAGTAAGCAATCCTGTCTCCAAAAATTGGAAGAATAGTAGAAGATGCACAGGGCTTTTTCTTTGGGGCCACTGACCAGCTCCCAAATCATGACGCAGAGACTTGTTATTAGTTTTGAGTGCTCGGCCTAGCTTGAGTTTGTTTCTGACTATCTCTTAACTTAAGTTAGTCTTTCCTCTCTATCTACCTTTCCCCTCAGGGCTTTTACTTTTCTTCCTTCTGTGTATTTTACCTTCACTGTCTCTTGTGTCTGTCTAGCTGGTGTCTGTCTGGCTCCTGGCCCCAGGAATGTCCCTCATTCTCTCCCCTTCTCTCATTCTTGTTGAGCCTAGATTTCTCCTCCTATTCATTCTCTCTGGGCACCAGCCCTGCCTGTCCTTTCTCCTGCCTCGCTATTGGTCACTTGCTCTTATTAGAACAATCTGGCAAGGTGAGACAAACGCAAGTCATCTTTTCATAAGTAAACAAATGCAGCATAAACAAAAATAACATACCTTTACACAGTTAAGTAATATTCTGCAACCTAAAAAATATTGCACATCTTTGCCCAGTTAAAATAATATTCCAGAACAAGAAAACATTTGGCATTGATCTCTGACCTCCATTCACCAGCTTGTGTACACACACATACACACTACGCACACATACACCAAAATAAACAAACCTAGATCAATAGCCTCACCGATGTAAAGCCCCAGCTTCAGTCCCTAGCACCACAGAAACAAAGCGAAATAAAACAGAGGCCTCCATCAGCAGATCGACACTGTGCTCAGAGTCACCAGGAGCGGTGATATAATCAGGAGACAAAGACAGGTATGTAAAAAGCTTCTGGATGCAGGTGTACACACACACATGTACACACACATAAAGTATACACACGCATGCACATACTCAAAAAGTGTGTACCCATATGCACACACACAAAATGTGCACACATGAAGTGCACACACACAACATGTACATACACACATAAAGTGTATACACACAAATTGTATACACACACAAAGTGTACACCCAGTGTATATACACACACCAAGTATACACACACACAAAGTGAACACACACACACACACACATACAGTTGCATACAAACAAAGATGTGGTGTGAGCATGTGTGCCACCATCAAAGGTTCTCCAGAGCCCTCATTCGTGGCAAGGCTGTCAACATCGAGAGGGAAGTGAGCTTTAGTTTAGAATTCTATGTCTGGGTTTGCTGTCAACTGGGCAAAGCCTTTTACTTTCAGATATGCACACGTTGTGTAAACTTCTCCTGGGCAAACAGACAGGGTGCCAACAACAGGCAAAGGCTGATTCTGTTCATCTAGCCTGGTGAACCAATAAGCTTAATTAGGGTTACTTGCAGAAGCATGGCCAGCTAGGGAGTAGCTACCACACCGAGGAACCACCTTCCACTCCGTGCCCACCGACCAACAGTTGCCCGTGGGTTTCAGGGTTCTATCATCGCTGAGAGAGCTCCCCCAGTGAGATTCTCTCCCTTAACAGCATGTTTTCTTCTCCAAAGTTTCTATTTCTGTTCTAGTTCCATAGATATTTTTGTTCCACACTTCCCTCGTCATTGTCTTTCCCAGCATGACTTCAATTCTCATTTGTTCCAAACCTGCTCCAATTAATCAAATCTTTTCCAAACTTGATTGTGGTCTGCAAAGGAAAGTTGGGGAGCTGAGATGGGTGGGGCTGGCTTGCCAGAGGAGGAAAAGCTTCCCAAGGCAAAAAGAGGGCAATTCAAACGGGGAACTCAGGCACACTCCCAATCCGGCCAAGAACCCAGCCGTTGAAGTCCCCACCACCTTAGGATTTCTATGCATTTGCTCACACATTTAAACAGGACAGACAAGAGACTGTTTCACACTTGGCACTGGCCTGAAAATTACCAGATTAAAATAACCCATGCTCTTTCTGGGACTGCCATGGAGTCATACCCCAGGGACCATATATTTTTGTTCAAGACCTTCTGGCCACACAGTGAACTCAAATCCCAAAGGATCCTGGGAACCAAGATAGACTCAGGACTTGGGAGGGGCTGTTTGCACAGTCAGGAAATGGCTCACAGAGGGGGCAGGGTCGATTGCTTTTGTGGGGAGTGGTTGCCCTGGGAGACCTCCCATCACCACCATGGGCCCTTGGCTGCCTGGTTTCCTCCCCTGCATAGGGCAGCATCAGAGCGGAAAGAATGCCTGTTCCAGTCGGGACTCGCCCCACTGCAAGAAGAGGGTGTCTGATTCACGGACAGTCTGCCTTGGGTGGGTGAATGGGAAGTGTGTGGTCTTTTAAGAAGAAGCCTTTTGGGGCTTTCAGGTTTCACATTATAGAAAAAGGAACCTGCCTTTACTGGTCTCTGTGTGTGTTTATATTTAAGACGGGCCAGCATGAGAAAGCTGCAGAAATAACTCGGTCCACCGTTGGCAATGCCCTCTCTACCCACTGTAAAGGATGAGGGTGTGACTCAATGATAAAGTGTCTTCCTGCGACAGCCAGGCACTAGATTCATCAGTCTTGCACCCCTCCCAGATAAAAGTCCTCTGTGGTGGTTACCATGGGTTGTCAACCTCAAGGTCTAGAATTACCTAAGATTATCTTGATTATGTTAAATAAAGATAGATTCAACTTAAGTATAGACAGTCACACTCCTAAGAGCTGGGGTTCCAAAGAGAAAGGAGGTGAGGTGAGCACAGGCATTACCCCCCTCCCTCCCTCCTTTCTGTGGAAGCAATGTAACCAATGCACCACAACTTCCCAGCCATGATGGGCTGTACTGTGCACTCTGGCTGTCCTGGAACTAGCTCTGTAGACCAGACTGGCCTCAAACTCAGAGATCTGCATCCCACCACCGCTGAACCAGCCGATGACTCAAAGTCCAGTCTCCACTAGGGTTCAGCGTTGGTGGGGTGCCCTCAGTGGGTTTGGAAGGGGCATAATGGCCCGTGTCTGCACCTCTGTGGCAGTGAACAGAGAAGCCCCACTCCCCTACATGTCCTCTGTGCATCGCCTGCTCATCCCTGCCCAGACTTCACTGAGCGCTCTGCTGTGACCACTGCTCTGTCTTCCCCACGTTCTCAAGTGATAAGAATCACCGGTGTGGCCTTTCCTAGCCGCTGCTTTCATTTTGTATATTATTGTTAATGTGTAACAATTTCTCCCAGACTCGCCCATACTTAGGAACTTAAAAGACAGGCCCACTTTCTAAGGCTTGAGAAGTAGCCTAGACCGGACTGATGTCGCTGTGTTGAAGCACCATGAGGGCACTGCTCATCACTGAAGGAAGTTGGGACAGGAGCTCACACAGGGCAGGAACCTGGAAGGAGGAGCTGGTGCACAGGCCATGGAGGGGCGCTGCGGATTGGCTTGCTCCCCATGGCTTGCTCAACCTAGCTTCTTACAGGACCATCAGCCCAGGCATGGCACTACCTATAACGAACTGGGCCACGCCCCATCAATCACTAATTTAAAAGATGTTCTATAGGTTTGTCTATAGGAGGCATTTTCTCAAGCAACGCTCCTTCCTCTCCAACTATTCTAGCCAGGGTCACGATGACATAAAACTACCCAGCATAGGAAGTTAACAACTCAAGAGTCTTGGGAAGTTTCTAAAACTGACCAGCTGCACAGGGACCATGCCTAGTCCCAAGGTTGTATAAGCAAAAGGACTGCCGAGGAGACAGACACTCACCAAGCTGCCTGGGAGAGACGCAGACAGAGTTTCCTAGAAGACACTCTCCAACCTGTAGAGCTGTCTTCAAGTCATGCAGTGAGAGCTAGGGTTCTGGTTTCTGTGAGCCATCTCCCCTTCTAAGGAAGACTTAGTGATGAAGCTGTCCTCAAGTCTCTTCTGCTCCTGTAAGTAAGTAAACCTAATAAATGCATTCATTCACCAAGTTAGACTTTAGTGATAGGCCGATCACTAAATTTGGCCACCATCAATTCCCTATCTGGAAACAGAAGACAGGAGTTCATGTCTCCCCGGGGACAGTGTCACCCGAGTATATGAGTAAAATCTATACAAAGGAAAACCTGAAAGATGGGGGTTAGGCAAATGGAATTATAGTGTAAGAGTCAAATAATGCTTTTGAAAAGTAGAATAATGATAACTGAAGATAGACTGTGAAATTTAAGATGTTTATCACTTGAGAAAACTATGTTGTATGGAAGATACTTAGCCAAAATATCACTAGCATATCTAAAAATATCAGCTTGTGGGCTGACTGAGTGAGATGTTTTAGTAGGTGAAGGTGCAGTAATCAAGAGGTGGAGGCAGTCACTCTTAGCTTCTTGACTGAAAAAAAAAGAGGTGGAGGCAGGAAGATCAGAGGTTTGGGGTCCTCACTCTACCACCACGTACAACCTTTGGGAGTTACCGACCCTTTCATAGTGGGTGTGTATCAGATATCCTGCATATTAGGTACTTATGTTACAATTCTTAACAGTAGCAAAATTACAGTTATGAAGTAGCAATGAAAATAATTTTATAGTTGGGGTCTTCACAACATGAGGAGCTGCTTTAAAGGGTCCCAGCATCAGGAAGGTGAGAACCACCGCTCTACTATATAGCAAGTTTGAAACCAGCCTGGGCTACGTGAGACTGCAATAAGAATGTTAGAAGGAAGAGCTGTTCAGTGTTCTTATCAGGCTTAGACTATATAGTCTTGTTTGTCTTGGAACTGGCTGTGTAGACCAGGCAGGCCTTGAGCTCACAGGAATCCCCCTGCCCCTATCTCCTGAGTGCTAGGATTAAAGGTGTGCACCACCATGCTCCACAGATTCAGGGTATCTCGAGTATAAGAACAGTGTGTAGAAGGAACATGGCCCCATTAATTATTTGTGTAAATACACATAACCTTTTTGTACATGTTTTATTCATATCTATATTTTACTTATATAAAACATAGCATGTGACTATTATCAAATATTAACCAGACATGATGTCTCAAAGTTGTAATCACTGTGTTCATGAGGGTGAGGCAGGGGGATTGGTATGAGTCCAAGGGGCCAGTCCCGGGACAGAGTGGGGCCCTATCTCAAAACACAAGTTTAAATGGCTACCCTTCAATTGTTAACTCAATTCATTCTTGTGCTTTTCTTTATTTTCTTTCTTTTTTGTTTTTGTTCTTCGAGACAAAGTTTCTCTGTAGCTTTGGGGCCTGTCCTGGAACTAGCTCTTGTAGACCAGGGTGGCCTCGACCTCACAGAAATCTGCCTGCCTCTGCCTCTCAAGTACTGGGATTAAGGGCGTGCAACACCACCGCCCGGCCTTTTCTTTATTTTCTACAGAGATTTCTCAGTAGTTAGAGCACCGGCTGCTTGTCTGGAGGACCTAGGTTCAATGCCCAGCACCCACAGGGTAGCTCATGGTCACATTCCAGGGGATGAATATGGTGCACAAACATGAAGGCAAAACACCAATACACAATTAATAACCTTATTGGAAAAGGTTAATAAAATTCCTCGTAAGGAGACCCATGTCTTTTCCAGTCGGCTGACACTGACCACGCTGCTGTAGAGCTTGTCCTCTCGCCGTTGTCATCGGGAAAGCAGAGCCGATGTGATCACTGGCAGGAGGCCCTCGCTACAGAGAAACCCTGTCTTGATAAACCAAAAATAAATAAACAAATAAAAATAAAATAAAAGATGTGTGTTGGGCCAGGTATCGGTAGGACAGAGGCAGGCAGATCTCAGAGTTTGAGATCAGCCTGGTCTGCAGAGTGAGTTCTAGGACAGCCAGGGCTACACAGAGAAACCCTGTCTCAAAACAAAACAAACAAAAAAGATGTGTCTTGAGATGTTGAGATAGAATAAATGTGGAGAAAGAAGAAAGAAGAGAAAGAACAAGAGGAAAAAGAAAGAAAGAAAGAAAGAAAGAAAGAAAGAAAGAGCGAGCCTTAAGACCTGTCACAAAACCTTCAGCCCCACTAGACACTGGCTTATCTAACCTCACTTTTGGCTCAGTGGCAATGTCTCTCTTCAAACCAGTACCCACACTGGGCTGATTTAAATGTGAAATGTTCCCCATAGGCTCCTGTGTTAGGAAGTGTTCCCAGCTGCTGATGCTTGTTTCAGTTGATTAGGAGGCATTTAGGCCATGGAGCCTTGCTAGGGCAAACAGCCGCTGGGGAACAGATCTGAGGGTTCTAGCTTGTCCTGTTTCTGGCTGTGTCTCTCTTCCAGGGCAGTAACCAGCCACCCCACACTCTTGCTGCTGCAGACATGGACCCCCATGCCCTCCCCGTGATGGGTAATATCCCCTCAAACCACAAGCCAAATTAGATACCATCTCTGTTGTAATTTTAAAAAGCGGCACAAGAGAGAAAGACACCATGCAACAGAGCTGGAGGGATTTTTATGGGGAGGAAAGTGAATGGGAAAGTGGGGAGGATAGAGGAGGCCGGCCTCTGGGGACAGGAGTAGAGGAAGGAGAGGGAAGGGGAGGGGAGAGGAGGGGAGGGGAGGGGAGGGGAGGGGAGGGGAGGGGAGGGGAGGGGAGGGGAGGGGAGGGGAGGGGAGGGGAGGGGAGGAAAGGGAAGATGGATACTGAACAAGCGTGAGTAACATACTTGAATCTGTTGTCCATATGTGGGACCAGGCCTGGCTTGAGAAACGGGTGTTATCTGTTTCTAACCCTGAGCCATGCTGCCTAGTTCCACAAGACTTCCTGACCAGGCCTCTGTTTCTAGGCCTCTGTACAGCTTATGGCTAGTTGTCTGCCACTCAGCTGATAATTATATTAGAGTTTTCCAGACAAATCAAGCTTACAGCAATGGTTCTCCAGCTGGGGGTCGACTCCTTTGGGGGTAGAATGACATTTCACAGGGGTCACCTAAGACCATCAGAAAACACAGATATTTATGATTCATAATAGTAGCAAAGCTGCAGTTACGAAGTAGCAAGAAAAACAATTTTATGGTTGGGGATCACTGCAGCATGAGGAACCGAATTAAAGAATCACAGTGTTAAGAATGTTGAGAAGCACAGGCTTATAGAGTATATGTACATGTGGGCATATACATATATGGATTAATTAGAGTGGTTCGCAGACTGTGGACTAGTTAACCCAACAATGGCTATCTATAGACAAAAGGTCCAAAAATCCAGGAGTTGCTCAGTCTGCAAGGGTGTAGACTAGATGTCAGCTGGATGTCTCTGCTGGTCATCTGTATTTGCCGGAATCCCTAAAAAGTTATCTCTAATGACAGTTAGGAAGGGACTTGCCAGTGAGAGCAAGATCAAACCGCCAGAGAGCAAGCTTCTGTCTCTCATCTCCTTTATACCGGCCACAGAAGGTGTGGCCCAGACTAAAGGTGGATCTTTCCACCTAAAAAGATGGATTAAAGGTGTATTTTCCCACCTCTGAAGATCCTAATTAAATGTGGGTCTTCCTACTTCAAATGATTTAATTAAGAAAAAAATTCTTTACAGGCATGCCTAGCCCCTTGGGTTTTGGTTAATTCCAGATGCAAGCAAGTTGGCAAGAGTAGCCATCACCCCTGTCGGACACCGTCCGAATGAAGGTGGTAGATTTTGACGAGGGGATATATGGCCTTTTCTAATGACACTTGGACTGTTCAAGTTATGACTGAGTTGCAAAGACTTGAAATATAAGCCCAAATAACTGGCTCCCACAGATCAGAAATGAGTGTCCTCTCGAGTAAGCTAAGTCTAGGTGGCACAATTGTGCTGTGAGCCCAGCAGTAGCCGCTAGCATCAGCTCTGTCTGCAGTCCTGCCTATGGCACAGGGCTCTTCTCAAGGTTGCCTAATGCAGCAGGCTTTTCCTTCTGGGCCACCAACCAGCTCCCAAATCATGACACAGAGATTTATTATTAGTTATGATTGACCTTAGGTTATGCTTGTTTCTGGTTAGCTTTTTTTTTCTTTTTAACTTAAATTAGCCTGTTTTTCTTGTCCACTGAGAAGGACAGAAGAGGACCTCAGATCCCCCAGAATTGGAGTTACAGGTGGTTATGAGCCACCATCTGAGTGCTGGGAACCCAACCTGGGTCCTTTGCCAGGGCAGCCGGCAGAATGCAGCAAGTGTTCTAAACTGCTGGGCATTTCCTCAGCGCTTTGTCCTCTTATCAACCTAGGACTCTTTCCCCACACCGAATTAGTAATTTTTCTTTTCTTTAGAGCAACCACTTTCTTCCACGCAACCTCATTTATAATATCACAAACTTTCATTTCAGCAGCCCTGGAGAAAGCATTGTGTATCTACAGTTTCCTCTGAGGGGCAATTTTGGAGAGAAGCGTTTAGCTCAAAGCAGATGGCGACAGAAGGCTGACCCCAGCTGCACTTTGTGGGCAACTTTGTTGTCCAAACCTCTGGCCTCCACCCTCTGACTTCGACCCCACTCCCTTGCAGCACTTAGCACTATGGCGCTGTGGTTAACTGTAATGACATGAGCACGGGACTCGAACAGTGATGTCATTTTATGAAAGGGAGGAAATGAGGGACGATGTTGGAAAACCAGATACTTTATCATCCATTGTAAGGGAGTCAATATACCACATTCAACGACAACAAATCACCAATAGTTGAACATCTGAGCTATTTAAAGTTTTTTAAATACTGTGATTCATTCATCCCACTGAAGAATGGAAAGGAGGGGCTGTGGACAAGGCGTGGGAACTTCCTGCTTGGAATAATAAGCAGGGTGACTTAGCAAGAAAGCAAAATAATTAGACATGTGACCAACAGAAGAGGCTTAATCATCCATAAAGCAGATAAGGGTTGTACCTGCAGCAGAATCCTCATATGCAGGACTAGACGTCCTTCACATAAGATGTAAATACCCAAGTGAAGGTTAAAGTCGCGGCCGTGGAAAAGATGCCATGGGAAAAGAAAATCCTTCTTCATCGGAAAAGCGGAAAACTCAAGGTTACAGTGCCAGCGGCGGAAGCCACACCACCACAGTGGCCTGCAGTGACGTGAGGAATTCCAGAGATCTCACTTGGTACACCAGGATTCTTGCTCTTCCACAAAGGAGACTCTCCAGATGAGCCAGCGTGAAGTAGGCCTGCAGGCGGTTAGGAAGAGGGTATGTGTGCCTGTGCATGTGATACGTGTGCGAGTGTGCATATGTGCATGTGTATGTGCACGCATGTGAATGAGGCACCCACAGAGTCCAGAAAAGGGTTTCAGATTATCCCCTGGATGTGTAGTTACAGATGGTTGTGAGCCACCTGGAGTGGGTCCTGAGAACCAAACTCAGGTCCTCTTCAAGAGCAGTACACAGTCTTACCTGCTGAACCATCTCCCCAGTCCCAGTTAGGAAGAGATTTTATACAGAGTAAACCACAGGGTTAATGGCAAAGCACAGGGAGAGGATAAAGCATAACCAAGTATGGGTGTGGGCATGGGCATGGGTCTGGCATCTCAGGAGAGTCCTGGGTGTGGGCAATGTGGGTAAAAATGCTTGCCTTTGAGTTTGAAGAGCCAAGTTTTATCCTAGAACCCGCACGGTAGAAGAAGAGACAATTCCTGCGAGCTGTCCTCTGAATTCCACACCTGCACATGTGTGCAACCCTCTGTAAATATATGAATGGACAGGTAAATCCATAAATAACTTTTTAGAAGCACAAAATTAAGAGAAGATGACTCAGAAGTACATGTGCTTGCTCCCAAGTCATGTGACACTCAAGGACCCCCATGATGAAGAGAGCTTCCTCTCACACATGTGCTATGTGTTCCCTGAACTCCACACATGTGCTATGGCACACACACAGAGACACACACACACACACACACACACATAAACAAGTGAATTGTGTTTAAGTATCTTTATAAGTTTTGTGGGGTTTTTGGTAGGTTCTGACATCTCAAATGGCTTCCTTCTGAGGGACATGAATGAGATCACAGATGGCTCCTCGGGGACCTTGGATGGGCTGCAGCTGACAAGATGGAACCCTCATCTGTGGCACACAGAAGGGGGAGGTGTCTTCATTGCACACCAAAGCTTATCTGCTGCTTGTGCGAGTCTCACAGAATTGCAGCTTCACTTGTGGGAAAGGAGTAAGGTCACAGACACACCAGGTTCATGCCACTTGGAACTCAAGCATGGTTCACAGATGCTTATTCAGAAACATCTCTGTATAAAGGCATGCCGTCTTTACACAGGCAGCTTCCCCAGCAAATGTTACCTGTCCTGGAACTCTTGATTCTTAGCCATGGGCCTCAGCCAGACTCTGCTGTAAACGGAGACTGTGCTTTTGCTTCCCAGCTGCCCAAACCCGAATAATAATAACCACACAGAAACTATATTAATTACAACTCTGTTTGGGCAATGGCTTAGGTGTATTCCTACCTCTTATATCTTCAATTAACCCATTTCTATTTATCTATGTATTGCCACAAGGCTGTGGCTTACTGGTAATGTTCTGGCATCTTTGTCCTTTGGCAGCTACATGGCATCTCACTGACCCCACCTATTCTTTATCTAATCTCTGAGTTTCCTGCCTGTCTTTACTGTGCTAAGTCATTGGCTGAAACAGCTTTATTCGTTAACCAATAGAAGCAACACATATACAGAAGGACCTCCCACATCACTCTACAGTGAAGCTCTCCTTTTTCTTCCCATGTCCTGCTCAGTTTCCCTGTCTCCTATCCCATTTGTTTTGGGTCTTGGTTGTTTAGAGTCTTTGGGGTGGCAGGCATTTTGGTAGGAAGAAGTGGGCTCATCCACACACTAGGAATCATGTATTAGAACTCTGAGTGACTCTTAATTCTAGGAATGGAGATCATTTATCCAATGTTACTGGACTTTGAATTTTTAAATAGCTCCGAATGACCCTGGGCAGAATGGACATATCACTCATGCAGAGGCTATTTCAAACGGAGCCACGGGATGCTGCCCTGGTGGGGATCAGTTAAAGTAGATCTCTCTGTGACAATCGTAAGGTGTGTGATCGCCTCTGCTTCCAGGAGAATTGCTTCATGCTGAACACGCTGTGCTGTAGTGTGGACAGGATGCTAGGAGTCGTTAGCCTCTGCAAGTTAGCAGGACTGAAGAAATACTTCATTTATTATTAGTCTGGAATTTTGAATTGAAGTAATTTTACATCAGCATTGCTTATTCTGAAATAAGATGTCCATCACTAAAGTTGAAACAATACAAAACTATATAAAATATGTTAACGTTGGTAATATTTTGCCAGAAAGTTTCTGTCAGTGTATACCCTCTTACACCATCTCAAATAATAGGAATTTTGACACTGTAGCAGGCATGGCTTGGGAGGCCTGTGTTCTCTACTTCCCCCAGGGCAGACCTTTGTAACTACTGGGCCAGACATTGTTGCACGAGTCCTAATTGGTCTTATTAAAATAAACCCAGTCAGACATGGGGCAAATTCTGAAAGATCAGAGAGGCAAAGGAGCAGCCACAGCCAACTATTACCTTGCTAACTCCTCAGCCAAAAAAGGGCTCAACCCTGTCTCCTTGTATTCTTCTCTCTCCACCAGCCATATCACTTCCTGTTTGTCTGTACAGACCTCCAGACCTCTATGGTTAACTAGTTGCTAGCTCCGCCCTCTGATCTTCAGACAAGCTTTATTTGTTGGAGTACAAACGAGATATCACCACAAAATATGACTTCATTAAAGGTAAGCTGGTTGCAGCCTGGCCTTCTCTCTCTGGACCTGTTTCTCAAACTCTCTGGAATCCCAGATGCCATTAACAAGTCCAGCAACTGTGCAACCTCCACATTGGGGAGACCAGTGGAGGATTGTCGTGGTCGAGATCATGCTGGGGACACCAGTGGAGGGTGGTCGTGGTCAAGATCACACTGGGGACACCAGTGGAGGATTGTCGTTGTTGAGATGTGACATGTCCCTCCCAGGCTCACGTGTTTGAATGCTTGGTCGCCAGCTAATAGCACTATGCTTGAATGCTGTAGGACCTTTACAAGGTGGAGCCTCACTGGAGCAAGTAGGTCATTGGGGTGAACTTTGAGATTCTATAATCTCACCCCACTTCCGGTCTGCTGTGGGATCCTGAGTGTTGAGAATATCTGTTGTTCTAATTGGTTGATAAATAAAGCTTTTTTGGCCTATGGCAAAGCAGGATAGAGTCATGTGGGAGATCCAAGCAGAGATATAGGAGAAGAAGGGTGGAGTCTGGAGGATGCCAGCCAGTTGCTTAGGACACAAGACATGTAGAAAATGAGGTAAGGCCATGGCCGCGTGGCAATACATAGATTAATAGATGGGTTAATATAAATGTAAGAACTAGCTAGTAATAAGCCTGAGCCATTGACCAAACATTTATAATTACTATTACGTTGCTGAATAATTGTTTAGAAACGACTGTAGGGCCAGGTGGGACAGAAAGGCCTCTGGTTACACTTGTCTGATTGCCATGTGTGAGCAGCCTCTCTTCCTGCGACACAGCAGAGCCCCTCCCTGAGCCACACCCTCCCCTCCATGGTGGACTGCATCCTCTGAAACTGTGAGCCGAACTGATCTCCTCACAGCCACAAGGAGAGTCATGTAGAGCCCCAGCTACTCAAGCCACAGCAGGCAAGCACGTGCTGTTAGCCCTGGCCACAGGTGACCCCGCCATTGCTGGTGTCAGTACCACCCAACTGAGCTGCCCCCACGTTCCTGAAAGACCTAAACGAGGAAACTGATAAATGATCACTATTGCTCTAAGGACACATTTTAAGGGGTGTCCTGATGTGACACCGGTCACTACAAACACTCTCAATCCTTATTTAAGTGGCCTACCACTGCCAGTCGGGCTTTGCTTGGAGAGATGTTTTAAGGCACATATAGACCTTTAAGAATGCAAGGCTGGAGAGACACCCAGCAATTAAGAGCTCTAGCTGCCCTTCCAGAGGATCTGAGTGAAGTTATAAACTCCACAGTTTATATCCACCTGTGGCTGCATTTTCTGACCTCCGTAGGTAGCAGACATATACATGGTGTACAACATACATGTACACAGAAAGATAAATCTACTTGGAGAATGTGAATGATCTCCATAGGCAGCAGACATATACATGGTGTACAACATACATGTACACAGAAAGATAAATCTACTTTGAGAATGTGAATGACCTCCATGGGCAGCAGACATATACATGGTGTACAACATACATGTACACAGAAAGATAAATCTACTTTGAGAATGTGAATGACCTCCATAGGCAGCAGACATATACATGGTGTACAACATACATGTACACAGAAAGATAAATCTACTTTGAGAATGTGAATGACCTCCATAGGCAGCAGACATATACATGGTGTACAACATACATGTACACAGAAAGATAAATCTACTTTGAGAATGTGAATGACCTCCATGGGCAGCAGACATATACATGGTGTACAACATACATGTACACAGAAAGATAAATCTACTTTGAGAATGTGAATGAACACCTACTATGTATCTCACTGAATGGCCTTTTCATTCAATAGATACATCATGAACAGCTTTGCACAACAGCGTACATTTATTTTGGTCACTGTGTATCCCAGGCCAGCCTTGAACTCACAGCGGTCCACCTGCCTCTGCCTTCCGAGTTGGTCACATTTCACTCCTCTGTCTGCACCGACTGCACTTTAATCGCTGAGCTTTAGTGGATGAGAGTCTCTGTTTAGTCTTTTAAAAACAAATAAAGTTTCCTTTGAAAAGATGTACAGTTTGGTGTGGTGCTTTACATATAGAGCCCCAACTCTCCAAAGTGAGAGGCAGAAGGAATATGAGTTTAAACCTAGCCTGGGTTGTGTGAGATCCTGTTCAAAAAAGAAACACCTCCCTCAAAAAATCCATAACACATATACTATAAAAATTATTAAAACAAATCTGTTACAGTAAAACAAATGATAAAGGGTTATGCTTAAAACAACAAGGTCTGTGGACAGTAAATACAAGAGCTTTCAGCTTATCAGGCAGGAAAAGACATGGGGTCTCCATAGATCTCAGCTGGCTCCCATAATGTCCCCAACCCAGGGACATATGCCAAGCACAGTTGCCCCTACACCAGCCCTTATATCTAATCATGACAGACTGACTCATGGGTAAGGACAGATTATAAAAAGCCTCCTCCTTGCCTAGGAAGGAGACTACCCCATACCACACCATAGGCAAATAGCTGGCTGAAGTACTACAGGTGTTTAAACATGAGAATGGTTGTGAAGCAGTATCAACCTAGGTTAGCTGGTAAATCATGCCCAGGTCAAAAAACAGAATGAACAGGAGTGACTGGTTCCTGACCAATGTCCTGATCGGATGGGCAGAGTGTGACCAGACCCCCCACTAGGACAGGGGAACATCAGAGAGTGTGTGAGCCTCTATTAGCTTTGTCTGTTATATGCTCTAAAACTAACCACTGTCAATAGAAATTACCTTAGCTCTTGTCCAGTTTCTGTCGGGATTCCTATAAAAATCCCCCTAGACTTTTCTCTCTTGGGACCCCTAGCGTTCTTGAGAGTCTTTCTCACTTCTCAACAGACCGACTTCTCACTCATTTGTCAATCAACGCAGGACAATGAACTTAAGAGCCACTGACTCAGGCTGACTCATGACCACTGACTGCCGCAACCATCACCAGGTTGAGTTCCCAAAGCTGAGAGAGGGTTCACTGCTCTCAGAAATCTATAACAAATTCATCATGCACTTCTGTACACTTCCCCCCTCACCACTTTTGAAAAATTCAAATAAAATGTTTATTTGCAGTTTTTCCGTGTTTGCACGTGTGTCCGCATCTTTGTGTACATATCTGCATCTGTGTGTGCCTACAGAAGTCAGAGCAGGCGTTAGATCCCCTAGACCTGAAGTGACAGGCAGTGTGGGTGTGACATGGTACCCGCCGAGCATCCTTCCAGCCTTCTTTCCGTTGTTATGGGAGCCATCGCGTTCATCCTTTACATACGGCCTGTGGCTGCCTTTGCTCGGTGAGATCTTCAATGCTGAATATACCGTCAGGGCTTTCCACAAAAGGTTTGTGTACCCTTCTTCACTTTAGTGAGGACAGAAGTTTGTCGTGTGGACTTAGCAGTCAAAATATTCAATGTCTATCTTTTTGCATTAAAAATATTCTTTGTTCATTTGTGCGCACGCACACTGATCTTACAGCACACGTGTGGAGGTCAGAGGGCAATCTGGAGAAGTCAGTTCTCTCCTCCTACCACGTGGACCTGGGATGGAGCTCAGGTCATCGGGCTTGGCAGCAAGAACCATTACTAGCTGAGCCATCACGGGTCCCCTTTGCCCCCCACCCCCCACCCCCGGCTCTCTGTCTCTCTCTCTTCCTCTCCTGTTTTAGACATGTTTGTATACAGCCCAGGCTGGTCTGTCACTCTCTATATTACTGAGGTTAGCTCTGATCCACTGACATTCTTGCCTCCTCCAGAGGCTGAGGTTATAGACCTGGGCCACCAAACCTGCTTTATGGCCTCTCTTATTATGGGATGTATAGGCCTTGTAACTGTGTTTTGGGAAATCGTCATCATAAATTCATTTCCTAATGTCTGAGTCCCTGGTTTACTGCTGTGAAGACACACCGTGACAAAGGCAACTGACAGAGGAAGGCTCTTTCTTTCAGTTTTAGAGAGTTGGTCTGTTATCACCATGGCAAGCTGACAGCATTTCATCCTGAAAAAAGAGAGAGAGAGAGAGACTGGGCCTTGCCTTAGTTGGGGTTTCTTTGGCTATGGAGAGACACCATGGCCATGGCAACCGTTATCAAGAAAAGCATTTCACTGGGCTGGCTGTCATTTTCACCATCTAAGTCCATCACTGTCATGGCGGAGAGTGTGGCGGCATGCAGGCAGACGTGGCACTGGCTGTATCTTGGCTTGCAGACAACAGGAAGTCAGTTGACTCACTCGGTGGTATCCTGAGCATAGTGAACCTCAAAGCACACCCCCCACAGTGATACACTTCCTCCAACAAAGCCATACCTCCTAACAATGCCACCCCCTATTACATTCAAACTACCACAGGCCTGGAATGGGGTTTTGAAACCTCAAAGAATACTCCCAATGCCACACTTCCTCCATCGAGGCCATGCCTCCTACATCCTTCCTAAACAGTTCCACTAATTAGTGACTAAGCATTCAAATATATGAGCCTATGGAGGCCACTCCTGTTCAGACCACCACACCCATCTCTCGTGGTCATCCTCAGCTACATAGTAAGATTGAGGCCAGCCTAGGATACATGAGACTTATCACAAACAGAAGCTCGATTTGAAGGGTCAGATATGGGTTCAATGGTCCTATAATATGCTCATGTCTGCCCCTTGTCAGAGAGCTGTCATTAGCAAACAGTGACCTGAGCTTGGTTATTGTTGCCTGCCCCAGGGAGAGCCATGGGTGCCCTGCTTCTAGTGTTCTCTGCTCACTTCACACTCCCAGGATACCTCGTTCCCCTGGTAGATGCATGCATTCTAATTGTCCTGGCCTGTTTTCATCTCTTTCGGGGTCATATACACTTTGTAAGGAACTCTCGTCTAACCTGCCGCTTCCACAGAGTGTCTCTCAGTAGGTGTTGCTTAGTGGTGACGGAATGCAGTGATTTCTAATGACACTGATCATGTGAAAAGGTAAACAAAGCCTCAGCAGGAAGTCCGGCTCTACCCATCCACCCCTTGGTTGACTGCTCATTTGGCTTCATATCACTGTTTAATTTGCTCATATGTGTGCGCAGAAAGGAAGCTGTCTCGAGAATTCTACGCTACACAGTAGAACTCTGCTGCTCAAGGAACCAAAACCTTTCCCTTAAGAAAAGAAAATTCCTTATCAGGAATCCAGCAGTTCTATCAGGAAGCCCACAGCGCCCTGCACAAACAACCTTCCTGGACTTGTTTCCTGGTGATCAAGGTACTGTAAAACCACACTAGCAGGTCATAAACCCTCTCCAGTAATCTAATGGACAGGTGGGGCGATGGGCACAGTCAGCTTTCGGGGAGTTCCACCAGAAAGAAAAAGCACACAGAGGTCTTCGCCCGTTCTAGCAGAGAGCCTAGAAAGCCAAGCCAGGGTAGAGCCTGCTGGCTCACAAACTCCAAGCAGGAAGTTGTCGCTGGTTAAATGTGAAATGTCTCCCCAGGCTCAGGTGTTTCAGACTTGGCTTCCAGCTGCAGGTGCTGTTTGGGAGGCCGTGAGGGCTTTCGGAGACACATCATGGCCAGAGGAGAGGAAGCTGAGGGTGCTAGGATCTGAATTCAGGCTCTTAGCAAGACCAATACTCAGTCTTAACTACTGACCCATCTCTCCAGTCCCCTGAGGGGCAAGAAGATTAGCAATACACAAGGCAAAGAATGAAACAATAAAATGTGGCTTGGTTGTCAGTGTGCTTCTAACACGTAGCTGCAAGGTGTTGCATTTAGTCTCCAGCTTGGCGAAATCATACAACAACAGCCAAAGAGCTTTTATAAACAATCGGAAAAGTGGTCAGCAATCACAAATTGGTGATTAAAAACGCAAAAGTCTATAAACATCTGGGAGAGGTTTAATCCACTAATACTCAGGAAGGTGGTTTAAAACAAAGGTTTTCGCTGTCTGAACTGACTCATTTAGCAGGCCAGGAGAAGTCTGCAGCCAGGGCTTTCTCTGTGGTCGTGTGAATTTCTCTCCCAAAAGCCACTTGACAAGAAACATCAAACCCTGGCATCCATGCTCTTCAGCGCAGTGAGACATCTATGGGTAGGACTTGACTCCAAAGAGACAAAAAAACACTTTGGAGATTTGCAACACCCCAAGTGCCCCACAGTAGAGCTGGCAGGGTGAAGGGTGGGACCAGCATCCGTAAGATACTGAGCAACCTAAATGCCGCGACTCCAGGCTACATCAGCACACGTGGCTTCAGGGACTAACTAAGCTGTAGAGTTCCATCGACTGTATCCCTCCCTGTTCAGCAGCCCAGTCGATGGAAGTCTACCCTAAGGATAGACTTTGACACCTGACTCACTGTCACCCACACCACCACCATCCAAGGTAACAGATTATGATAAACCGGTCTAGTCCAGCCTCAGGAATGTCCCTTTTTTTTTTCTTCCTTTCTTCCTTCTTTCTTCCTTCCTGTCTTTGTCAGGGTTACTATTTCTATGATATGTACCATAACCAGAAACAACTGGTAGAAAAGGGGTTTGTTTGGCTTAAGCTTAAACTACCTAATCCATCACTGAAGAAAGTAAAGACAGGAACTCAAACAGGGCAGGAACCTGGAGGCAGGAGCTGATGCAGAGGCCGTGCAAGGGTGCTGCTTACTGGTTTGCTCCACACAGCAAGCTCAGCCAGCTCAAGGGGCTGGGCCCTCCCACAGCAATCACTGATTAAGAAAATGCCCTCCAGGCTTGCCTCCAGCTTGCTGTTACAGAGGCATTTTCTCAACTGAGTCTGCCCCTTCCCCGGTGACTCTAGCTTGTGGCAAGTTGACGTATAAAACATGTATTCCAGGATGCTAAGCTTGTCTTGAACTTGTTAGGGAGCCTAGGCTGGCCTAGAACTATTAATTCTCCTGCCTCCACCTCCCACAGGCTGGGACGGCAGGTGTGTGCCACCACAACTGGTTTATGCCATACTGGGCACTAAACCCAGGGCTTTCTACATGCCAGGCAAGCACTGTGCCAAAAAACTGCATTCCCAGCACCCGCCAGCATAGACTTCTGAACATTCCTGCCTTCAGTGAAACAGTGGAGTGATACAGCCACACTGCATGCAAGGCCCTGTCCCCACACACAGCCACATTGTATGCAGAGCCCCCGTCTCCTCACACAAACACACTGTGTGCAAGGCCCCATCTCCTCACACAAACACACTGTGTGCAAGGCCCCGTCTCCTCACACAGCCACACTGTGTGCAGAGCCCCATCCCCACAATGGTGGCCCAGGGAGCTCACTCCACTCTCTCAAGCACTCATCACCTCCTTTCTCCAATCCACCCCTGCTCACCTTAGACTTCAAGGTCACCAACTGAAAATATCCTCTTGCGATATGGTGAACAGTTGGCCCCAACATCCTCACGGCAGGGGCTGCAGCATCTCCTGTGCTGGCCCTGCTCCCCTCCCACCTCCAAGTTGACAAGCAGCGTTAGAGAAGCACACGTTGGCAGACTGCCACCTGATGGTCACCAATTCCCACTCAGACCTGGTCTTGAGCTCAGTTCCCACAAAGGCAGAGCCTGAAGCAAGGGTTCAGGTCTCAAGAACAGGAGCAGACAGAGGAGAGAGACAAGAAAATGATGAGAAGGGAGGGGAGGGGAGGGGAACAGAAGGGCTAGGGACACAGTTCTCAGGGGTGAACAACTGAGCTGCTCCTGACCCTTTGAGCAGGTGGGACTCAGGGGGGAGCCTGAGAGGCTATGGGGAGCCCCTGCTGCAATGCCCCCCCCGCCCCCGTAGAGCTCTGCCCTGGCCTGGGACTGCTCTCAGCAGTGCTAAGTCCTTCATTCCAGGCTGCCTGGTGCATAAGCCATAGCGTGCTGTGTGCCGGTACACTTCATCTTCTTCCGCAGGCTCCTCGGCACCTCTTGGTGTCACCCAAGCCTCTGCTGGTCTTCGCAGTCTTCCCACGCTCAGCAGTGACCTGGCCTCCTCCTTCACATGGACACACTCAGGAAAGAACTCCATACATGTATGTCACCCCGCAGCTGTCACCGCACCTTTCTCTCCTCCGTAGTGTTAGCGTCTGTCCCTCCCTCGCTCAGGCTAAACTGCCTGTCGGCCATCCTGTCCTTCCGTCTGCTGGATAGCTCTCCCTGGTTGATAGCTTCACATTTTACATCTGGAGACTTTCTGGCCTCCTTTCTCCTATCGACACTCTTCCTATTGCCTGTCTCCCATCCCACCGACTCTCGTTCCTTTCCTGGACACAGTGGATTTATTGGAGGACTCGTATCTGTGTGGCTCTTATCCTGGGCTTTCTCCTCTTGTTCATGACTAAGATTTACGGTCCTTGGTGTGATAGGAAAGCAGGGGCTGGGGGCAGGGGCAGGGGGGCAGCAGCCATATTGATCCCCAAGTCAGTCTCTCCCCTGTGCTTACATGTCAGCTCTTTTGGGTTTCCCCCTTTCTCCCTGGTCACACCTTATCCATCTCTATTCATGTTGTCCTTGATGCTGTTTGTGGGTCTCCATCATTCCTCACTGATGGTCAGTGATGCGGAAACATCCCAGATTTTGCCCCAGAACTCCAGACTTGAATGCTTTTGTTCAATTCACACACTCGTTTCTGTCACTTTGATCATGTTATTAAACATCACTTAACCTATGTTCTTGGGAAATGAGAACATGTACTGCTTCCATGTGTTTAAAGTACAGTTTTATTTTGGGATAATCCCCGAGTCAGAAACTTACAGAGTTAGCACATGATGGTCCCTGTACTTTTAATCCCATTTCTCCCAACAGCCGTGTTTCACCTAACTGCAGTAGCGTCAAAACCAGGAAGTTGACATTGAAAGAACACAACTGTTCTACCATCCGATCACGCAGACCCATAAATCCACCATGGCTCTAAAGGCGCAGAACTGAAGGCTGTATGGTTGCTTCTGCCTATATTCCCAGCACTCGGGAGCTGAGGCAAGAGGATTGCCTCAAGTTCTAGGCCAACCTGTGCAAGAGAGAGACTATTCTGTTATGATCACAATCCCCTCATCTCCGTATCTTCTTAAAAATTACACTCGTTATTTTGTGGCTATGCACACACTTACACATTTTTGTGTTCTGTGGTGTGCATGTAGAAGTCAGTTCTCTCTTTCCACCCTGTGGATCCCAGGTGTTGTGATTTAAAAAAATTTGCAACGGGGGAGAGAAAGACCCCATGCAACAGAGTTCACATGAAGGGTTTTTATTAGGGAAAAGGGAACATAAAAGGGGGGAAGGAGAGGGGGGACACTGGCCTCTGGGGACAGAAATGGGAGAAGAGGAGAGGAGAGGAGAGGAGGGGAGGGGAGGGGAGGGGAGGGGAGGGGAGGGGAGGGGAGGGGAGGGGAGGGGAGGGGAGGAGAGGAGAGGAGAGGAGAGGAGAGGAGAGGAGAGGAGAGACTGAGAGACACTGAAAGAGACAGAGAAAGAGGGAGAGAAGGCAGATGGACAGGGCCCTTTTAAAAGGGAACGTAGTAAGTGTGCACAGGAGGCGCTCTTAGGGGCTACAGCTGAGGACGTAGCCTGTCAGGACCCCGAGGGCAGGCCAGTGCAGATGCCTGAGTGCTAACACCAGGAATTGACCTCTTGCCCGACTTGGCAGCAACCACCTTTACCCACTGAGCAATCTCGCTAGTTTGCTCATTTGCATATGTTTTGAATTTTTATTTCTATCAGATCCTGAGAGAAGAACAGTGTGTGTTACTTAGCTCTCTCCGACCCGTCAGTATTGAACACAGTGCCCTGCTCTTAGAAGGCACTCCTAATGTTTGGGGAAAGCAAGGATGGAAAAAGGTAAGTTGGATTTAGCCTGGAATCCAGGATAGCTCCCCTCCTGTCCCTGGGGCTTCTCCCTGGATTTGAATCCCGTCTGTGACACCGACAAAGGCCGGCAGTCAGAGTGTGATACTGACCTCACCGTCATAACAACCACAGCCCTGTCTGTAGTAGGCGGGACCTTTCCCATCTATCTCCTTTTTTGGGAATATATCCAATCAGGCCACATGACCAGTCATGTTCCCCGCCTGTCTGACACGGGTCTTAGTCTGTCTTACATCACTGGGGCATTCCTGTGTGTACCAGGGCACTGTCCTGACCTCAGTCTTTCTGGTCCTCAGCTGACCCTTGGGTCAGTATCCATCTGCAGGCCAGGGGAAACTGCTCAGCCCCCGGCTCCTGGCTAGGTGCTGCTTAACACTAATTCTTGGCTTACTCTTGTCCTTTGTTTTGTTTTCAGACGGGAAATTGCTGTGTAGCCCTGGCTGGCATCAAAATTGTGATTCCCCCCTTCAGAGGTCCAATGGTGGGTTCACAGTCATGCACCTCACGGCCATACACCGCCACACGTGCTAGTAACTGCTTTTTATAAGCGGTCATAATCAACAGGGGAACTTTGGAGACAGAATGAGGTGGAGGAAAACAGCTGTTGCCACAGGTATGGTGGTGTATGCCTGTAATCTCAGCCCCCAAGAAGCAGAGGCAGGAGGATTGCTGCAAGTTTGAAGGCCATATGGTGAGATCCTTTCTCAAAAGAGAAAGAGAGAGCTGGGAGAAAGAAGGAAATGAAAAGAGAAAAAGAAAAAGAAAAGGATAGGAAAATTAAAAAACAGCCAAAGAAACCGTATAGATCATTATTTATGTGTTCAGGGGTATAGACCCCACATCAAGAGAGTGTGTGTGTGTGTCTGTGTCTGTGTGTGTGTGTGTGTGTGTGTGTGTGCCCCAGAAACAAAACACAATAAACTGTTGGAATAAGAAACAAATGAGTGTTTGACCAGCATGGATCTGTATTGTTATAACTTCTAATCAGAGCAGAAGTCATATTTGCATTTCCTTAACTAGCCTGGTTAAAGTCTCTAAAGAGAGGACTATCCGCTCAGACTCTGTGTGGCAACACTGGATGTCTGACATCCGGGAGCAATGATTCCATCTCCACGCTGAAACTCGTTTATCAGCTGCGGTTTGTAAACTGTGTACAGTCATTGTGGGGTGATGTCATGCTGTCGGCAGGGGAGCCTGGAAACGGTCCACAATGGAAATCCTTTCCACTGGAGGAAGCAAGCAGCAAGGACGGGATGCCTGGGTGCCTTTGCCCTGAAAATGTGGAGAGTGGAAGCAGTTCTATGTCCACTGTGCAGAGGCCCCGCTGGTCTCCTTCACAGAGCGCTTGATGGCGAGGCTCAATGCTTCAGAGAGCCCAGAGCTCAGGTTCCTTGTTTAGTCAACAAGTGTTTCCTCAACACTCAGAACAGTGTCTGGCCCATGTTGGGCTCTTGGGAAACTTGTTGTATGAACAGGCAATACTCAGACCTTGAGCAAAGAAGAAAGAACAGATAAAAATGTGTTCAATTGCCAATAAGCCCAGGGCATTCTGGGTAACAATAGCATAACAGACTTAGTCACAAAGACTGTGGGTCCCACCACAAAATGAAATGAAGGGACTGTGGGCCAAGCTGAGGAGTGGTGAAACCCTTCACGGTCTTGGGCTAACGTGGGCATGGCTTGGCCATTGGTTCACTCTAGGAACCAACACAAGAGTTCTGGGGTAGACTAGACTCAAAACTAGGTGGATGGAGAGCAGCCCAGCCTAAAAGAATGCCACCAGCTAGAAGAACAAGGAGAGGATTTGATCTCCTAACAAAAGCAACTTGACAAGAATCAAGCAGGGTGGGTGGGTTCCGACGGCAGCCAAGAGCTACAGTGTGATCCCACAGAACTCAGACCAAAAGCCAGATTTTCCGGGAAGACATGGACAGTAACTGGGGAAGCTGTATCTGGTGGGTCTGTGTGGATGCCCAGGGCTTTCTAGGTCACTGTTGGCATGTCTGATTCCAAGGGTCACCAATTGGGGAAGGGCTGAGCGTTTGTGAAGGGTTTCCCCTCCATTGAAGGCACTTTTCTTGCAGCTGTGACAAGACCTCCTCACCAAAGCAACTTAAAAGGGAGGATTAGTCCATTCTGACTCGCCATGCGAAGGTCCAGTCCCTCACAGCGGCAAATCTTGAGAGCGGCTGGAGCTGGTAGCAAGGGCGTGAGGCAGCTGGCCGCTTGTGTCCACAGGCAGGAAGTAGAGAGATGAGTGCCGATTCCCTGCCACTTTCTGCTTTATTCAGTCCAGGGCCCCAGTCAGTGGGTGGGCCATTCACCCATTCAGAGTGGGTGGTCTCAGGAAACACCCCCATGGACACATCCAGAGGTCAGTTTCCATGGTGATTCTAAATGTCATCAAGGTGACAGTCAAAATTAACTATCACATATGATAACTTTCACCCCTCTGGGTGAATATATGGCTCATCCAATTATCTCATCAACCTTTGTTTCTTGCTGGTGTATGATGGCAGGACTGGTTTTTAATTATATACGTCAACTAACACTCTATCTCTAGCACTGAGACTTGGCACATCAGAGGGACATAGTAGGAATTAAGGAAAGAGTTGGGGCCTCCCTGTGGAAGAGCTTGGGCTCACTACCAGCTGGAGCTGGATTCTAGCAACCTTCTCATCTCTTTTACCTCTTCCTTACGATGGACAGAGCAGGAACTATGGAGAAAGAAGAAGGCAGCTGTGACCTGCCGTTCTAAGCCTGGCTCTGAAAATATTCCTTTGAGAGTAAACTAAGAAATATTCCTTTGCTAGCTGAGCAGCGGTGGCGCACACCTTTAATCCCAGCACTTGGGAGGCAGAGGCAAGCCGATCTCTGTGAGTTCAAGGCCACAGAGCGAGTTTCAGGGCAGCCAGGACTACACAGACAAACCTTGTCTCCAAAAAACAAAACAAAACAAAACAAAACAAAACAAAACAAAACAAAAACCAAAAGAAACACCTACTTGAACAACTGTGGCACCTTCTCTTTGTTCATTTTGAAGTAGGGTCTCATGTAGCCCAGATTGGTCTCATATAGTCCAGGCTGATCCCAAGCTCACTATGCAGCCAAGTCTTTGTTTGAACATCTGATCCTCTTTCCTCTTCCTCCCAAGCGCTAAGGTAAGTGGGGCCACCGTTCCCACAGATGGTGTCTTCCCATCAGAATTTTCTGTCAAAGAAGAGCATTGCTAGAACAGTATAAGGCTTGGGAGAGTAAGAGCAAACCGTAGGAAGAAGAAAGGAGAGGAGGAAATGCTTGAGATTCCTTTCCGACTGAACCAGGACTGGGTTCGGGTCACTTGCTCCCAGTTACCCCCACATTCTCACCACTCTTGATTTGCCTCTGTCCCTCCATGCACGGCCTCAGAGAACATCCCAGGACAGAAACCACGCCCGCCTCGCACCTTCTTTGTCCTGACCTGACTTCTGCACAGTGGGCCCACTGCAGAAGCTAATCCCCTCAGACTCACTGTCCCCAGCCCCACCACCATGAGCACTGTCAGGTCCCAGAGACACCCCCAAGTCTCTCTCTATACCAGGGTCTCCCCCAGAACTTCTCAGGCCACCTCTAACCCTAAGGCTCTCCTGCACTGGGACGGGGTGGAGTTCAGTTCCCCTCCCCCAGCTCCTAGTGTCTGTAGAACTCAGGCACTGTGGCTACCGGCTGTCCTGGTTCCCATGAGCTCTCTCTGTCCTCTTACCCCCTCCTCCCTCTCTTACTCTCCTCCCCTCTCTCTCCTCTCAAGGCTGGGTTCAGCCTGGACCCTTCAGATGCTACACTATTGCTCATACGTACAATAAAATCTTTCTCCTCAACTATACCTAGGAACATTCATGTTCTCATTTACATTAAGTCCAAACAAGGACAGTGTGTGTGTGTGTGTGTGTGTGTGTGTGTGTGTGTGTGTGCGCACATGTGTATATGTATGTATGTGTGTATGTATGGGTAAGTGTGTATGTATGTTGTGTATGTGTGCATATGTATTTGTATGTATGTGTGTATGTGTGTACATGCATGTGTGCTTGTGTATGTGTGTATATGTATGTGTGTGTGCATATGTGTATATGTGTGCATGTATGTGTGTATGTGTATGTATACATGTATTTGTATGCTCATGTGTTCGCATGTGTGTCTGTATATGTTGTGTGTGTGTGAATTAATAAGAAGACCTCCACAAACAGATTGTCAGCAGGACCAAATCTTACCCACTAGGAACTTGTAAATGGTTCTAAGAAATAACAAAGAACACAAACTGTGGAAAGGCCAGTGAGTGACATCATCACCTCCAAAGGGACTTGGTGTTTTGGAAAAACAAATTCACCAAATAGCTGTGAGAGGAAAGATGGTCTGTGGCGACACGGAAGGAGTTGAACTGCTGTCTCCTGAAGTGCTTGTCTCTTGCAAGGGAAAATATTCACTTTTTCTTCAAACGTCTTGGTTTGACAAGGTCAGTTGCACCCTAAAATCCAAATGGGAAGCAAGCAGGTGGGGCTCCCAGCAAAGTCCACAAAGATACAGGTGGCACGCTCACTAGGCAGGGTGTATCCCCAGGACGTAGGGCGCCACAGACAGGCTAGGGCTCAGAGCCACAGGGACAAGGGATCCATGCTCTGGGCCCTCCTTCAGACCTTCCAGTGAGCCAGGTATGGTGGCCCACGCCTAGAGTCCCTGTACTCAGGAGCTCAGGCCCATCCTCAGCTACACATAGAACTCCAGGTCAGTCTGGGGGACATGAGAACCTATCTCAAAAAAATTATTACATTAATTTTTTAGCTCAGAATTAGAACAGAATGTTCAGAAACTTCTGAAATTTCCATAAACATATTTCTGTCACTTTCTACTATGTGAAGTGCCTTTCCTTTTTTCTTTTTCTTTTCTTTTGGGAGGGGATAGTGAGACAGGGTTTTTCTGTAGCTTTGGAGCCTGTCCTGGAACTAGCTCTTGTAGACCAGGCTGACCTCAAACTCACAGAGATCCACCTGTCTCTGCCTTCTGAGTGCTGGGATTACCACCATCACCACCCGGCTCAAGAATTGTTTTTAAATTAACCTCTTTATTATTTATTATTACTAAATGTTGGGTTTACATACCTATTTTATATACCTATTTACATGGGATGGTGTAAAAAAATTCTCAGACAAAAAACATTCACAAGTGAAACAATTTAAGAAGCATACTAAATCACCCTAGGCTCTGCCCTTTCCTCTCCAACGCTCCTGTGTTGGGGTTCAATCTCTATTCTCCGCTGGAGATCAGTCCAGAAGCACTAGAACACGGGCTGTTCAAGCACCTCCTTCCTTCTCGCCTCACGCCCGCCACATCTACGCAAATCAGAGCGTTTCCCCTTCTCTACAGTGTGTGCAGCACCTAGGAGGGAAATGTCACCGGGGAGCCCGGGAAGTCCTGTGCTGAGAAGCATCGACATTGACCACAGATGAGGAACAGAAAAGTCCACCTTTTATTCCATGCATGTTTTATAAATAAAGAAAATGAAACTCGAACCCCAGCTCTCTTCTCTGACTTTCTTTCTTCTTCCCTCTGCCTTTGTTTTGTCCACTCACGCTCTCCCCAGCAGCCTTGCTCCCTTCGCACCGTGCTGTTTCTGGAATCGGTGCTTTTGCTCGGGACTCGCGCCCCACGGAGTGCCCCATCTGCTGCCCGGTCTCCCTTCTGGCCAACTCTATCGTTTGACCTGCAGCAATAGGAGCTCTGCTGACCCGGTCCCAGCTGAGGTGGAGAAGGCGTTTGTTCTCTGTGCTCCCTCTAAACCCCAAAGTCCCTCATGAGGGCACCCTCATCTCGTTTTGATGCATTTGCCTCCCCCACTAAGTTATCAACTTCCAGAAGAAGAAAAAAAATAAACAAAACAGCTCTTATTCAGCTTTGAATGGCTTCCCCAGAATGGGAATGAGTGGATCCTCACGTAAAGTCTGACACAGAATGTAAAATGCACTAGAAAGGGAGCGAGCAGTGGATGCCTGGATTAAAGATGGATGCTGGTTCTGCCACTTCTCACTGAACCTTGAATCTGGATCGGCATGAGACCATCATGGCCACTAGAGTACGGAACAAATGACCAGGAGCTATTTTAGGGCCTAGTCTTTGAAGCTCCTGGCAACACTAACTCCTTCCTCTTGAAACTGAGTAGCTATGCGCTGCAAATCCCACACAGCCATGGAACATCATCCTGGGAGAACATGGGCTTGGCCAGCCCCTGCTGTCGACATCAGTCGGTGTCTAGTACCAACTCAGTAGCACGTGACTCAGTTATTCTGAATGTCTCCTCCATCCTCAGGAGCCACTGAGCCGCCCACGACACCAGATAGAATGGTGCTGGACTATGCCTAGCAAGCCCTGGCCATATTACAAATAAATGTGTTATGGTTTTAATCCTCAAGGCTCTAAAATGACTTGTTTGTAACATTAGAGAAAATCAATAGCGGAATTGAAGGGTTTTCTGGTCACAGCCCCTTTCTTCCTTTCTTACCCTGTGTCCTTTTGTCTTATTTCCTTGCTCAGTTGCCACTGACACCCCTAATGACTTATTAGGATGCCCTTTCAATATTACAAAACGCTATAGGGAAAGTCTACCTTTCATTTTTTATAGTTTCACACCAGAAATATCGTAACCGCTTTTCTAAGAAAGATGGACCTTTTTGTTGGTTCTTTTGTGACAGATCTCACCCTGTTGTGGAATATTAGCTTAAGACGTGCTACATTCATTTATGTTGTGGAACATTAACTTAATGATTTAAAGATGTATTTCATTCTTTATGTTGTATTTGTTTAACTCTATGAAGCTGCGTTACTTTGCCTGTCTAAAACACCTGATTGATCTAAGAAAGAACTGAATGGCCAATAGCTAGACAGGAGATAGAAATAGGTGGGGCTGGCAGGCAGAGAGAATAAATAGGAAGAGGGGGAGATAGAGAGAGGAGAGAGAGAAAAAAAGGAGGAGAGGAGGATGCCAGGGGCCAGTCACCCAACAACACAGCCAGACATGGAGTAAGAAGGAAAGAAAGAGATAAGAATAAAAAAAGGTAAAAGCTCGGAGGCAAAAGGTAGAAGAGAAACAGGATAATTTAAGAGAAGTTGTGTCCCACACTACCGTCTCGCCCGCAAGAACGACGCGGGACACTTAGGATCCTTCTGCAGCAAAGCTTTAATGCGTCTTGAGAGGGAGAGCATAAGCTTACATGGCGGAGACCCAGAATGAGGGGAACCCAGCCCTTATAAAGGAAACAGTCCTCACTTCTGACGTGTCACTCTTGGATTGGTCTGCTGCCCATTATCCCAGATGATGCCTCGGAAGTAGGCAGGGACACAGCAGTAGAGAGTTACCAAGCACATGCGCTGGGATTAAAGGCGTGTGCTACAACACCTTGAACTCACAGAGATCTGCCTGTCTCTGCCTCCCAGGCATTGGGACCAAAGGCGTGTACTACCACACCTTGAGGTCACAGAGGTCAATCTGCCTCTGCCTCCCAGGCATCAGGACTAAAGGCGTGTACCACCACACCTTGAGGTCACAGAGGTCAATCTCTACCTTTGTCCCTTGAAGCAATGGAGAATGTGGTTGCAGCCCTCCACAAAGTTGAAATAAGCCTAGCTAAGTTCAGGCATTTATAAGTAAGAATAAATCTCTGTGTATTTATTTGGGAACTGGGTGGCGGACCCCCAAAGAGCAAAGAGTAAAGAAAAAAAAAACCACCTACACCACCCCATATTGCAGTCTGGCCTGGAACTCACTGTGTGGCCCAGACTGACTTAAACTTAAATTTTTCCTCTTGTCTTGTTGATGCATGTGTACTGCCATGCCTATTAGTACACCAGCAGGCCCGTGGAAGGCGCTGGAAAAAGGTTTGCTGGATCGATGGAGGAAGCACACAGTGCTCTATATTCTACGTCTGAGCATTTCTGAGCACATGGCTGCAATCCTGTCTTCCACCTCAGGTCGGGCTGTGGACCAGCCTTTCTGTGCATCTGGTATTGCCCTGGGCTGCTGTGACCTCCTCCAGCTTCACCAAACCATGCCTCAGCGACTCCCTCCATCTCTGGCTTCAGTGACTTAAAAGATTTGACTCAGCTCTTGAATGCAGCATCAGAAACAAAACAAAAGTGTGTAAGCAAATGTCATGACCCCTTGAGCCTACAGCCTGGGGCCCAATTTCTAGTCTGACTTTCTCTTTAACCCCAAGATGATGCCAAGTTGCTAGGACACATTTTTCCCCACTAATAAGAGTTCCAGTTGAGATCTTTATTGTGTGTTGAGTAGTGTCCCCCAAACCTCATGTCTTGTTTAAGGTAGAGTTTTTGGGGATGTAAGCAAGCTAAGACAGGCCATACTGGGAAAAGGTGGGTGATAAAATCCAGTGACTGGAGTCCATATTAAAAGAGGGAAGATTTGGAGATATTAATTCATGGTACCAGCACTTTGTCAGTACGATAAGGCTCTGGGTTTGATCCCAGCACAGTTAGAAAGGAAGGGAGAGAGGGAGGGAAGGTGGGAGGGAGGAAGGAAGTAGGGGAGGGAGAAAGGAAGAAAGAGAGCTGACCAGCTGAGCCATCGCCAAAGGCAGGCTGACGTGAATTTCATCTTAAAGAGGAAATCTTTACACACAGAATAAACTCAGCATCTTTCCCAAAGTGAGAAGAATGTGGAAGTGGTGGATTCTTACGTTAATAGAAGACAGAAAGAAGGCTCAGAACACTGATGTGTAAGAAAAAAAACTACTCAGGGCTTGTACCTCCTTCCTGCTTCTGAGCTGCCAAAGTTCACGAAAGTTCTCTAGTAATGTGGAGATGGGGAAACTGTTATTCTCACACAGCTCCCTACCAGCTGTAGCTGAGTTGGTTGACTCTTGCTGGCCCCAAGATAGTGAGCCAGAGAAAAACAGCTGTGTGAATGGATATGCGGTTGGAACTTTGAGCCTCACAACCTCCAGTGAGTAAAGACCTAAAGGTGAATTTAGTCACCAGCAGTCCATGATATAAGCAGTTAAAACCTGAAACATGGTATCCGGAGAGCTTCCGGTTGGAGACCACAGGGGCTGGCAGGACCGTGTGCACAGAGAGGGAGTGGAAAGGCTTCCTAGGGTCTTGTCCTGTGCAGCCCTTCCCTCTAGCTCATTGAATCATAACGGCAAAAACAGCAGCAGCAACAAGCATTTCCTGAGTTTTGTGAGCGAATTAGCACTCCTGAGGAGGGGTCTCCAGCATTCACCTCACACAGGCACTCCACACCTGGATCGTCACAGCAACCGGTGTTCTGGACCAGCAAGTAGGGTGTGGTGGAACTGAGTCCTTAGCCTGTGGAGTCTGCTAACTCTGGGCAGGGCACAGAACCGAGCAGAACGCGGGTCAACGTAAGTTGAGTCCTGAGTTAAGGAACAGACACCGGCAAGAGAGAAGCCATGTGTTCGGAAGCGTGGGGAATAAAATCAGTTTGCAGGCTGGGTGCAAACCTGAAGAGAGATGATGCCGACGAGTCTCTTTCCACGTCGTGAAGAGCAGCAAGCCACAGACCTTGCTGGCATGTTTCCGAGTCTCAGTTCACGAACACAGCAAGCACACGCAAGCTATCACGTGATGGGCGGCTGGTAAGATGAACTGTGATCGCGTAGGATGCGGGGATCTAGCAGCTGGTGCCCAGTGCTGCTCTTCAGGTCGGGATTTCAAGGGCAGTTCCCACCTGGGGCAGGTTGGTGCCCACTTGGAGGGTCTTGGAAGTCCCAGTGCCCAATGTTTCAAGAAGACCGGAGCATGGATCTGTCCTCTCTGTGATGTACTGGATGCACCCTCCCCTCTACTCCACGCCCCCTCATCCTCTCACGCCTCTCAGTCCTCTTTATTCCACTAGGCAGTTTTATTTCTATTGTATTGTACTGCGTCTTCATAAATGTTCTTGTGTATCTATAAAGTCTGGGAATCTGTGGGTGAGAGTGAGCATGGACCACGTCCTTCTTATCCGCCTGCTGTTCCTGGACACTAGGCTGGTCCCCTAGCAGTGATTGTGAACAGAGCTGCTGTGAAAACAGTTGTGCAAGGGGCTGTCTCTGCAATGTGTTGGCTGGGAGGTTTTTTCCTATAAACCCCAGGAGTGAGACAGCTGTGTAATGCATAAGATACAGTTTTGGTCTTTTGAGAAACTTCTCTACTTCACCTCTGTAACGGGCAGCCTAGTTTACACTCCCATCAGAACGGTAGAAGGGTTCCTGCTGATTGCCTTTAGGAAGGCGTGGGCTCACACTGGACCTGGTTCAGGAGCCTTTATTGTCCCTCTAATAAATCCCCTGCTCATTGCCCCTGAGGACAGCCTGCTGTGTTTCTGGACAAGTCTTTGAAAGACATGTTTTGTTCTGTTCTGTTTGTCTGTTCTGTTTCAGGGCTGGGGATGGATCCAGGTCTTCCTGTACCCTAAGAGGTTCTCCGTCACACACCGGTGTCCCCAGCCCTGGTTTCATGTTTGTTGGTTCATTGGGGTTTGCTTGCTTTTCTCACTGTGTAACAGGACAGCCTTGAACTCAGAGATGCACATTCTTCTGCCTCCCAAGCACTGTAATCAAAGATGTGTGCCACCCGACCTGTCCCCGACCCCTCAAGACAGGGTCCCACTCCATAGCCCACGGTTTGGAACTTCCTACGGGTTCATTGTGGCCTAATGGCAATCCTCCTGCCTTGCTGCCCCAGTGCTAGGATTACAGTTACGAGTCACTAGGCCTATTGGAAAGGAATACACATCTTCAAGCAAGGCAAGACTCTGGGGGTGCAGCTACTGTTAGTAACAGAGGAAAATGGTGCCCCCGAGAGTTGAGTGGTAAATGCTGCTGACTTCTTTTATGCCCAGCACGTGACTCCAGAGGCAGTACCCCCAGCCCTCCTACACCTTCTAAGTTAGTGCTTCAATAGTATTTACGTTAGCAATCTGATGTTCTGTTTCATGGTCCCTCTCTTCAACCTAAGAGCCCATGCTGCTTCATAACATGCATTCTCTAAAGACGGCTGGCAAATGCCGAAGGCTTAACTTGTGGAAGCTATCGCTATTCTGGTCACACCCAACTTGTGGCTCTGCCCGTGGTCACTTCCACAGCGTCACTCCTTTCCTAAGCTTTCTGGTCAACCTTGTGCAACTGCACAGGCAGCGCCAGCCCAAGGGCTAGGAGAGAGCAGCGTCAGTTCCGTCATCCTTCCTGACGTCTGCCACACACGGTGTAGGGCAGGTGCTGGCCAAATTCTGGTCCACTCTCTTTCCCAGTGTCGTGTTTGTGATTCTGGCCTTTGGAGGGAGACGAGGAGTAAAACTCCAAGTGTCCTTATGAGGGTCTAGACAAAGAAAGGACCATCACCATTCAAAAGAGTTAAGGCCTACAGGAATTGATGTCTTTTGAAACATGGGCTTTCCCTCCAGGACTAGTTCCTTGGAGGGGTTTCCTTGCCTCTTTTTTTTTTTTCTGTTCTCTAGTGGAAGTTGAAGTCATTCGCTGGTCAGTTTCATCAACAACAAGTGTTTGGTAATATTTGCCTCAAATGAAAATGCGGTGGCTAAGATCCATCCACGAAGAGCTTCTAGAGATGAGTGTGCACATAGTGGTGTGACTTGACTCCCTTGTTTCTGTGTGGACATGTGTGTGCTCAGTACAGGCAGGTGAAGGAGGCACGTGTGTGATGCTGGACGGCCCTGCTGGTCAGAGGTTGCAGTCTGCTGTGGTAGTGTCCTTCTAGAAATATGCTAGGACTGTTCTCGTGAATGCAGTGCTAGGGAGTTCCAAACACATACGGAAACAGACTAATTATGACGATCCGCAAGAGCACGAATGTGCCGGGACTCAAACTGTGTGATATTAAGCAGACTAACTACCGGGGGCTGTCGATGAAATCATAGCCTAGAAGAATGAGGCAGGTCTAAGCTGACTAGCAGAGGCAGACTTCTGGACTGGCACACGGGGTAGAAGGCAGTGCTTTTTATGTCCAAATATAGATGTCGACTCATGCAGTCTGGGTTCCCATCTGAGGGGCAAAATGGTATCATTGAAGAAGGCAGAATGACATCACTCTGCAAATGTTTCTTGTCTGTCTGGTTTGGGGGAATTAGACATTTTCAGTTCCTCTTTCTCAGGCTTCCCGTTAGCTTCCCTGAACACCATGAACATCGCTCTCCTTGAGAAAGGCTACAGAGGCTCCAGCTTCTCTTTGAATTCCCAGCATGTTGCAAACATTTTTCCATGTCTGACATGGGAACTGGTTCCCACCCTGTTTGTTCTCCTGGAATTGATCTCAAAGGAGCCACTAAGAGCGGTCCAGTTGCTCAATTCGGGAGGTTTTTGGTTTGTTCCTCTGGAACTATGTACAGTTGCTAGGGCTATGGACCAACTCCCCTCCCCAGCTGCACTTGTCTCAAAAGTGCTAAAATCCTGCAGATCACTTCTTTGGGGGCTTTTCCTCGGCTTTATCTAGAGGGACCATTCAGTGTTCTCTGTGGCTACAATTCAACCTCCTGCCTGCTCCACCCATAAGCCCAGAGGGCAGCGGATCTCAATTTCCCCACACTGTGCCCATTGGACGGTACCCATTCAGTGTGTGAACACTTGGTCCCCTACTGACGGCAATGTTTAGGTTGTGGAACTTGGCTGGAGAAAGCGAGTCACAGTGGGCAGGGCAAGCCTTGCCGGCCAGCCTGGCCTCACACTCTGCTCATCCTGTGTGTCCTGAGATGTGAGGTACCAGTGAGTCTCAGTTGCACACGCCCGCCACCAGTGACCCTTTTCCCTCGCGCCCTCCTCTCCGGTGGACTTTCCTCTCAAACTGTAAGACACAGAAAACCCTGCCTGTCCTTAATTCGCTTTCGTCCTACGTTCTGCTCCAGCGCTGCAATGAGAACAGCGGCTAACACGCTAGCCCTCAAACCAGCCTATTCAGGTCTCTGCCCGCACCAAGGGCTGTTCACACCACTCTAGCGTACCGGAAGACTGTTCATGCTGCTTCATTGCTTGGTCTTAGGAAGTGCTTTGTACTCATCTCTCACCAAGGGGCATTGCCCCCTTTCCCATGCCTCTTCATCTCTTAGCTCTCTGCCTTCTACAAAAATCTTATAAATCCCGCATGATCCAACTGAAGAGTCTCCCCTGCCTTAGCTTTCTTAGCACCCTGCTGCCGGCTGCCTGGGCTACCTGGGCGGATCTGAGGCTTCCTCGTCGTTGCCACACTTTTATCTATTTGACTGGTGTAATGATTCCCATGTTTTATTACTCCCAGCTTCACACCTGTTGTTCCCTTACATACTGACTCTGGAGAGCAGTGACTTCACCATCTTTGTCCTTTCCCTTCCTGGTCACCCAACCCATGGCCTTGCAGGTCATGGTGTCCTCAATAAGTGCTTTTCACATTGAACCAAGCTTATTTTTCAAAGACCATATGTATAATCAGTTGCTTTGCTGCCTAAAGTGTGTGTGTGTGTGTGTGTGTGTGTGTGTGTGTGTGTGTGTGTGTTTGAGGATGAGGGTACTTACTTTATCTTGGGCCATATTAATCTCTATGTCAAAGCTCTCTTCCACTGTATACATCTGGTGAGGGAGAATTGTCTGTATTCTGTCAATCATGTTTTAAATAAACACTGATTGTCCAGGCAGGAAGTATAGGCGGGTCAACCAGGCAGGAAGTAGAGGCAGGGTGATGAGAACAGGAATATTCTGGGAAGAAAGAAGCTCTTTCCAGAGTCCAGCCCAGACCACCAAAGAAGCAAGATGTGACCTGCCCCACTGAGAAAGGTACCGAGCCATGGTACCTTTATGGAACAGAATAATGGGTTAATATAAGCTACAAGAGCTAATAAGTAGCCTGAGCTAATGGGCCAATCAGTTTATAATCTTATGGAGACCTCTGTGTGATTTTCTTTGGGGCTTGTCGGCTGTGGGGTACTAAACCCCAACAAGCCGTCCCTCATGTTACATACATCACTAACTGAAGGCAGGGAGTGGTCCCTCCCAAGGCAGATAGCTCCACGCATGCTCATCCAGAAGTCAGTGTCTAGCTGTGGACAAATGGCTCACTTGGTTAAGTTGAGTCAGTTCTTCTAAAACACAGGGGTGTCATTTAGTAAATTTCTTCTCCCAGATTAAACAGAGCCTGGAAATATGTCATAATGGATGCCTATAAGCTTTAATTTTGCTCAGTAAAATAAATGGTTACTAGAGAATGTGCCTGGTTCAGCTCAAACCTGATGGAGCAGGTCTGGGTATGGTATCTGGATGAGCGCAGTTTCTGGTCTGTCACCTGCCTGGAAGGTTGCCTTCCACAGCAGCCTCTGTCGGGACTGTCCAGCAGAGAGCTCGTGTTGGAGGCGTCAGAGAGACCAGCTTCTGGTGTATCACTGCATAGTGTTCCGCATCTTGCACTCCTGAAGCTGACTTTACAGTGTTGGGGACTAAACCTGGGCCTCACTCACACCACTAAGCCACACCCCTTTGTTTTATTTATTTATTTATTTATTTTGTTGTTGTTGTTTTTGTTTGCTTATTCTTTTGAGACAGGATCTTACGTTATAGCCCAGGCTAGCACGGAACTCACTCTGTATCCCAGGCTAGCCTTAACATCGTGGCAACTCTTCTGCCTCAGCCTCCAACGTGCTAGGATTACAGTTGTTTGTCCCTAACGCAGAAAATGAGCCTCATGCGCTGTCAAGATTAGCTTCTGAGGGAGCCGGGGGCAAGGTCGTGAACAACGCTCTTGGCTTGCAGGCATCAGGACTTGAGTTCAGATCCCCAGAGCCCATGTAAAGCAGAATGTAGCCGTGTGCGCTGTAATTCTAGCCCCTACAGTGAGATGGGAGACAGACAAGAGACTCTGGAGGCCAGCAAGTCAGCTAGCCTGGCATGGGCAGGCACCAGGAGGCTCTGCTGCCAGCAAGGTGGACGGTGAGGGCTGACACCCTCCTCTGACCTCCACATGTACGCGTGGCACACACACATTTGATCTCTCTCTCTCTCTCTCTCTCTCTCTCTCTCTCTCTCTCACACACACACACACACACACACACATCAGATAAGTACATAATTTTTTTAAAAACCAAATTCAAAAAACCCCAATCAAATCCAAAATACCAAATACAAAAGAAAGAAAAAAGAGAAAGTTCACGTTTTTTAAGATTTAGTTTTATTTTTTAGCTGGGCGGTGGTGGCGCACACCTTTAATCCCAGCACTTGGGAGGCAGAGTCAGGAGGATCTCTGTGAATTCGAGGCCAGCCTGGTCTAACAAGGGTGAGTTCCACGACAGACTCCAAAGCTACAGAGAAACCCTGTCCAAAAAAAAGAAACAATTTAGTTTTATTTCCGTGTGTGTGTGTGTGTGTGTGTGTGTGTGTGTGTGTGTGTGTGTGTGTGTGAGTCACACGTGTGCAGGTGCAGGGACCAAAGGAAGGTGTCAGATCTCTAGAGCTGAAACCACAGGAGCTTGGGAGCCTCCTTACTTGGGGGCTGGAAACCAAATTTGACGTATATACAGGCAAAACATCCATACACATAAAATAAAAATAAATATCTTAAAAAAAATCAATAAAACCTTGTCTCCGCCGAGGGGTCCTGTAAGCAGGGGTGGCGGCTTGCTGTGCGTCGGCCAGCCTGCACTTGTTTCTGTCTCCCCGCTCTCCTTGGAGAGAGCTGGGCACATTCACAAGTCTGTGTGTGTTGGAGTGTTGTCAGTCTCCCAGCTCACTGGCACAAGGCCGCGTGGAACTGGGCTCCTTGCACTAACTTGGCAGAAGTAGTCTGGGCTGACCGTTTCAGCAGCAATGGGAGCCAGGTCCCCAATCCGGAACAGTTAGTTAATAAGGAGCCTCAATGAAGTCCCCACAGGACCTCCTCAGCCAGTGAGAAAGGGCCTTTGTTCTTCTTCAGAACAACTAATCCCTCTGGGTACAAACGCCCATCATGTGACCTAGTGGCCTTTTGAAGCAAGCACCTGTCTTCCTTCAGGCGGGACTCTCACAGCAGCCGTGGGCGGGGCTCTTACAGCAGCTGTGGGCGGGGCTCTCACAGCAGCCGTGAACAGGACTCCTAGAAATAACTGCCTATTTTGAGGAGAGGTGGCTATTGAATTCGTGTCTAGATTCACTAAGTTTTTTTTTTTTGTTTTGTTTTGTTTTGTTTTTTGATTTTTCGAGACAGGGTTTCTCTGTAGTTTTTGGTGCCTGTCCTGGAACTAGCTCTTGTAGACCCGGCTGGCCTCGAACTCACAGGGATTCGCCTGCCTCTGCCTCCCGAGTGCTGGAATTAAAGGCGTGCGCCACCACCGCCCGGCTTAGATTCACTAAGTTTGATAGAGAACAACCAGTATTGTTTGAATTCTTAGGATTAATTACATAGCCTACTTCAGGCAAACATCTAAAAGAATGTACCACTGCCAGCTTGGTATCTTTTCTCACTAAATGAATAAATAATTGACTGTATTTATTATACAGAAAAATGATGAAAAGAAAATATTTTGGAAAACTACATTTTAAATTGACAGCAGATCCGAGTAGAGGATGTTCCCAATTTCTCACATGGGGTTTTTTATTTTGAATCTGAAAAAAATAAAAGAATCATGCTTTATTTCTTATCTATGCAGACGGTCTGGGATGCTTCCCCAGAGCCTGTCAAATTATCTGCCCAAGATGTCTCATGTGCCCAGCCAAGAACACAAGCATTGCTTCTCAGATGGCCCAGAAACATTCAAGAACAGGGATTCAGATGCCTGCCTGGTTCTGCCACCTCACCCGAGAAACACTGGACCAGCGACACCCGCAGACAGCTTGTGATGTCATGGCTACAGAGCGGTTAAAACAACTTCCTCAGTCTAAAGTGATTGGTCGGTGGGCAGCTGGTAGCGAGCACTGTGGGCTCGCTAAAATGACATTTCATCCACATCTAATCCTGATGCACACACCCACGAGCAGAGACGTTTCCATCAACCCCCCAGGAGTCATTATTAGTCATTTTCCTGCCATTGAGATCATATGTCGTGAGCTCATCTGACGTTAAAACCAGGTCAGGTGTGCAACAGATAATATGGCTGTTAAAATATCAGGATAACATTTCATTTTAGGGACAAAATATACATTTATTTTCAACAGGCATTTAAGTGAAAAAATCAGGTCATGCAAAACTTTGTATTGTGAGCTACATTTTGCTGAGACGATAAGTATTATATAAAAAGGTAAAGGGGCTGTGAACAGACACCAAAATGTTTGCAAAACTTATTTTGTAATGGTGGAATAATAGATGGTTTCTGCTGTCTATTACATTATCTCTAAGCTACTATAAATTAAAATTTAATATTATTAATAAAAATCATACTTAAATAGCTACAGCTTATTTTTCTCTCCTATCAAAAGCTTTAAAGAGCCAGCCTCTAAAGTTTTCTCTCAGGGTTCAAAAAAGGATGCTACAATAAGAGAAAAGGCAAAACCCTGAGGGTTAAGAAATCTGCTCTCATGTTCTTCCCATCCAGGCCTCTTTATTGTTCTTTATCTCTTTTCTCTGTTCTAATCCTTCTGTGCTGTCTATAGTTCCTTAGCTCTAATTCTCTGTCTCAGTTCTAACTCCAGTTCCAATTCTCTGCTACATTCTTTTTCTTCTTCATTTTTCTATTTCTGCTCATTTCTGGGGCACATCTGCTCCAGCTCCTGCTACAACTCCTGCCCCAGCTTCTGCCCCAGCTCCCTCCCCAGCTCCCTCCCCAGCTCCCCCCCCCCCCCCCCCCCACACACACACACTCCTGCCCCGGCTCCTGCTCCAGCCCCCGCTCCGGCTCCTGCCCCAGCTCCTGTTAACTCTCCTTGCTCTTACCCAGCTATAGACTCACAAAATCTTGCAGGTATAGAGAGTAACCAGGCAACCCACGTATACAGACAAGGGAAGTTTATGGCCCTTGATTCATTAGCACTTTTGCCAAATGCTGCAAACTCTAAGGACCTTCTAGATCTGAAGTTTACACCATTTATGCTAAGTGGATGAACAAGAAGGAGACCCAAGCTTCTAAACTGTCAAATCAGGCACTTGATGCCTATCAGAGGCACCATTGGAGGTTTGCCTTCCTCTGGGCTGTGGGCAGATGGTTAATTATTTTACTTGAGAGTAAACTGGAGTGAAGGTGAGAAGTTAGGAATCTTTTAACACAAGGTTAGTTTTAGGTCTGCTTTTCTTGTCTATGAGTGAAGTTAAACCAAGGAATGCTTATTTTTTCTATCTATGTGGGCAGCTAAGAATCAGCAGCTTTGGGCATGTAGTAATTCCATGTCCTTGGATATCTGAGAATGTCAAAAATGTAATACTTTTACCTGGACAATAAAGATTAATTGCAGGAAGTCAGATCTTTATGCTTACACTGAAGGAAGGAACAAAGACCTGGTAGTAGAAAACAGGTTTCTTGACTGTGTTCAAGAAACATAGCTGGGGAATGTCATCAGAAAACCCCAAATGCATAGGGAAAACTGTGTCCAGTAAATGATCAAATAGTCATGAACTGTGGGAGATAAATCCAAATTTTGTAACAGAAGGGGAATAGCTACAGTGAGAAGTTTACAGCAAGAAACAGCCACTTTATTCACAAGGCAGTAATTCCAACATGCCTTGCATTTGGCTTAATCCTCCATACAGAGTCTCTGACTCTGGTGAATCAACTCTGTGAAGTGAGGCTAATTAATTATTGAATAATACTGTGGCTCGTAGAACTAGTCATAGGAATCTCTAAGGAAATTTTTTTTCTCAAAGATTTGCTTTTATGTGGATGAGTATTTGCCTGTGTGTTGGCGCACTATGTGTGTGCAGTGCCCTTGGAGACCATAAGGGGGCATCAGAGAGCAGGAACTGGGGTCACAGATGGTTGCGAGCCACTGTGTAGGCTGAGAACCAAACGTGGGTTCTCTGCAAGAGCAGCCAGTGCTCTTAACTGCTGAGCCAGCTCTCCAGCCCTTTGCTCTAAGTTTTGTGTGACTTTTGAAGAACTGGTTTAATGTTGGTTTCTTTTATCTAACTGGATTATTTGTTCTTGTCACTGTGGCAAAATTCCTGGCAGGAGGAACTCAAGGGGGGGAAGGCTTATTTTGGGTTGTGGTAGCCACACCAGGGTGCAGGCAATCGTGGCCTGGACAGCAAGGAGGACCCACCCACCTAGCAGAAGGGGCTGATCAGAAAGAGGGCTTGGCAGAAACCAAAACGAAATATCACATTCAAAGCCCTCACCAAAGCAACCCACTTCTGCTAGCCGGGCCTCAGTCCAAAGCTTCACAACCTCCCAGAATAATGCCACCAATTAGGGTCCAAGGTTTCAAACACATAAGCCTACTGGGAACATTCCTTATCTAAACCATGGCAATAGCCATATTTATAGAATCCTTTTTACATGTACATGTCTTATATGTGTGACTGATGAAGGTGGGGCATAGCACATGTATGACAGTCAGATGACAACTTGGGGGAATCAGTGCTCACCTTCCCCCACGGCTCCCGGAGACTGAACTCAGGGCATGGTGCTATCTCCTTTACCTGTGTAGCCACCTGGATGCCACCCCCACTTTCCTGAAGCAGGATCTTGTTCTGTATCTCAGCTCAGGCTCCAACTCTCTCCAACCTCAGCCTCCCAGGGCTGGGACTCCAGTGAGTCCTCCACACCCAGCACCTAATTCAAGCACACTTTAAAAGCAGCCGCACTGAATCTGAGAATGGAAGTGGACATTCGGCAATGATAACTTTTAATTACGTTTTTTTCAGTTGTCAAGAACTGGAATATTATTTTGCCATGTTTGGTTGTTATGTCTTAGAAGCCCACTCTTTTCTAACGGGAGACAGAAAGGGAGCAGATCTAGAGGGTAGAGGAGTATAGGGACAGGAAAGTATAATCAAGATAGACTGTATGAGAAAAAATCTATTTTCAATAAAAGAGGGGGCTAGAAAGGAGGCTGTGTGACTGACATCTCTCCATGTCTGTCCCTAGGGAGGCTTTGCTGTCTGTGCTGATGCCCTGGCTTCCTTCCTCCTGCATGTCTTTTAACTCAGACCCAGCTGTGGGATTCTTCTAATCTCATCTGTGGCTGGTGTGAAATCTTTGGGAAATGCCAGGCATTGCCATTTCGCCTCCGTGTTTGCACCATGGAGGTGGGCCTTCCTTCTCGGACTGAGTGTTAGAAACCCAAAGGCCACAGATGAGACCGCCCAGAGGCAAACAACAGATATGGAGCAAACAGATCTGCAGAAGTGAGTGGACCACGGGTCTCCAGCGGAACTGGGAAGCCAGGCTCCACTCTGTTGGTTCCAGTGTTCACCCGCACTGTTAAACGCTATCTGCTTGGGCCCTGCATAAACCTCTGTGGCCAGCCTGTCAGCTAGCTTGCGTCTTTCGTCCTAACACAGATTTCCCCTCTGGACCACAAAAGACTTTCTACCTCGATTCTTTGTATGTGTTCTCAGATTTAGGAGGAAAAGGCCTCAGACAAGGTGACCCAGTTTCCAGAGCAAGTAGAAAGTTTGTTCCACCACAGTGGAAATTTTACAGAATTTTTTCAAAGTTTTAAGACACTGGGAAGGGGGATTTTAAAAGAGAAATACTGAAGATATGGTATAAAAGATGTCAAAGATTTAACTTAGAAAAATCTACAAGCCAAGACTCTATATAGATCCCAGAGTCACGGAGATTAAAAACAAGCAAGGTCACCTACCGTCTCTGCAAGTTTCAATGTGGCTTTTTCTCTTGTTTCTTGTTTGTTTGGTTTGGTTTGGTTTTTTGTTGTTGTTGTTGTTGTTTTGTTTTGTTTTGTTTCTCGAGATAGGGTTTTCCTGTGTAGCCCTGGCTGTCCTGGAAATTGCTCTGTAGACCAGGCTGGCCTCGAATTCACAGGGATCCACCTGCCTCTGCTTCCCAAGTGCTGGGATTAAAGGCGTGTGCTACCATCACTGCCTTTAATTTTTTTACTATAAAGACATTTCATTAAGCAGCGAGAGTGGTTAAGAAAAGGTTGTACTCACAAGACAGTTCTTTCGCACCATCTGAAATGGTGTGAGAGTTCACAGCTCAGATTGATGTTTATCATGGCAGCAGAACGGCCATCAACACATGTCTGTGGTCGTGCCTGCTAGTGTGGGAGCTTCCTGAGTAAAGAGCTCACAGGGCCCACAGCTTGTCCTCCAGATAACTCCCCACTTTGGTGCCTCTGGACCCGATTACAGCACAGGGAGGCCAAGGCCTCTCATCAGCTTTGCTTGTTCTTAAAGTGATCGGATTGGAAATTGCATCTGGGTGGCGGCTGGGGGAGCATTATAAATGCATTATAAACGGGCAGTGGAGACTGCCAGGCTGTGAGCTTCCGGAGAGTGGCGATTGCGGCTGCTGGGCTGGTCTTGTGGTGATGGCAGAAGCTGGGGCTCTGAGGGTGTTACGGGAGATGCTGGTTCCTGGGATAATGGTTCACAGGACTAATTGGGTCCACACGTTCCCTGGGGGTCTCTTCTTCCATCTTAACTGTCCCTGAGAGCTCTGTGGCTCAGTCTACAGATGGCAGATACATTCCATTCCATGTCTATTATTTTGAAGATGTGTTTGTCATTTCATTCCTATTGATTTGAACATATGATTGGAGTAACCCCAAAAGATGTGTCAGGGGAGTTTCCACAAGGGCATGCTGGGTTGGAGTCAACGGGGATCCAAAGAAAGCACTGCTCACCAGGTACACGCACGTGTTAGCAAGACACCCCTAAAATGATGGTTCAACTCATCACATATATGTTAGCAGGACACCCTTAAAACAGTGTTTCAGCTCACACTCTAGCTAGCGAGGGGAAAGGAATAGTCCGAGGCTGTCCACAGACGGAGGTCAGGGGAGGCTGTCCACAGACGGGGGTCAGGAGAGGGGCTGTCCACAGATGGAGGTCAGGGGAGACTGTCCACAGACGGAGGTCAGGGGAGGCTGTCCACAGACGGGGATGAGAGGAGGCTGTCCACAGACGGGGGTCAGGAGAGGGGCTGTCCACAGATGGAGGTCAGGGGAGACTGTCCACAGACGGGGGTCAGGGGAGGCTGTCCACAGATGGGGATGAGAGGAGGCTGTCCACAGACGGGGGTCAGGAGAGGGGCTGTCCACAGATGGAGGTCAGGGGAGGCTGTCCACAGACGGGGGTCAGGAGAGGGGCTGTCCACAGATGGAGGTCAGGGGAGGCTGTCCACAGATGGAGGTCAGGGGAGGCTGTCCACAGATGGAGGTCAGGGGAGACTGTCCACAGCTGGAGGTCAGGAGAGACTGTCCACAGCTGGGGGTCAGGAGAGACTGTCCACAGCTGGGGGTCATGGGAGGCTGTCCACAGCTGGAGATCAGGGGAGACTGTCCACAGCTGGGGGTCAGGGGTGGCTGTCCACAGCTGGAGATCAGGGGAGACTGTCCACAGCTGGGGGTCAGGAGAGACTGTCCACAGCTGGGGGTCAGGGGAGACTGTCCACAGCTGGGGGTCAGGAGAGACTGTCCACAGCTGGAGATCAGGGGAGACTGTCCACAGCTGGGGGTCAGGAGAGACTGTCCACAGCTGGGGGTCAGGGGTGGCTGTCCACAGCTGGGGGTCAGGGGAGGCTGTCCACAGCTGGGGGTCAGGAGAGACTGTCCACAGCTGGGGGTCAGGAGAGACTGTCCACAGCTGGAGGTCAGGGGAGACTGTCCACAGCTGGGGGTCAGGGGTGGCTGTCCACAGCTGGAGATCAGGGGAGACTGTCCACAGCTGGAGATCAGGGGAGACTGTCCACAGCTGGGGGTCAGGGGTGGCTGTCCACAGCTGGGGGTCAGGGGTGGCTGTCCACAGCTGGAGATCAGGGGAGACTGTCCACAGCTGGAGATCAGGGGAGACTGTCCACAGCTGGGGGTCAGGGGAGGCTGTCCACAGCTGGAGATCAGGGGAGGCTGTCCACAGCTGGGGGTCAGGGGAGACTGTCCACAGCTGGAGATCAGGGGAGACTGTCCACAGCTGGGGGTCAGGGGTGGCTGTCCACAGCTGGAGATCAGGGGAGACTGTCCACAGCTGGGGGTCAGGGGAGGCTGTCCACAGCTGGGGGTCAGGGGAGGCTGTCCACAGCTGGGGGTCAGGAGAGACTGTCCACAGCTGGGGGTCAGGGGTGGCTGTCCACAGCTGGAGATCAGCGGAGACTGTCCACAGCTGGAGATCAGGGGAGACTGTCCACAGCTGGAGATCAGGGGAGGCTGTCCACAGCTGGGGGTCAGGAGAGGCTGTCCACAGCTGGGGGTCAAGAGAGACTTCCACAGCTGGGGGTCAGGAGAGACTGTCCACAGCTGGGGGTCAGGAGAGACTGTCCACAGCTGGGGGTCAGGAGAGACTGTCCACAGCTGGGGGTCAGGGGAGACTGTCCACAGCTGGAGATCAGGGGAGGCGGTCCACAAATGGGGGTCAGGGGAGGGGTGTTCCTGAAGACTGTGTTGGTTCCTTACTGCTGTCATGATATAAATACCTGATGATAACAACGTAGGGTGCTTCACCACCTCTGCTTATTCTAGGTCCCAGCTCATGGGACGGCACCATCCACCTCTTCTGTCCTCACACACTGCACTCAGTGTTTCGTGCAACAACAATCTAAACGTCTCCATTGTCGCTTTGATGTGGGAGGTCCTTCTGTATATGTGTTGCTTTTATTGGTTGATGAATAAAGCTATTTGGACCAATGGCTTAACAGAGCAAAGCCAGTGGGAAATCTGAACAGAGATATATATAGAGAGAGTAGGCAGAGTCAAGGAGAAGCCATGTAGTTGCCAAAGGAGGAAGACACCAGAACCTTAATAGTAAGCCACAGCATGGTGGCAATACACAAATTAATAGAAATAGATTAATTTAAAATGCAAGAGCTAGCTAGAAATATGCCTGAACCATCAGCCAAACAGTGTTGTAATTAATAAAGTTTCTGTGTGACTTTTGGGACTGAATGGCTGCAGGACCAGGCAGGGTAGAAACTTCTGTCTACAGCCCTTGGTCATGCCCAATGCACCTGGAGATGCATGGTGCAGACCCTCTGGAGAAAATGGGGGTGTCAAATCACCCTGGTTTTCATAAAGGAAATAAAGAGAAAGAACTGAGGGACCCAACAGTGAATGTGATGCCACAGTGCTTGACGATTCTGACTCAGAATGGAAAGCTGAGCCTAGGAAGAGGCTCAACCCCACAGTGCACATTCTCCCCAGGACAGTACTGCCAGGTTACAACTCTCTTCCGGAAGGACAAATAACAGTTGGGGAAAAGTAATGAAATCGATAAGGGAGAATCCCCTATAGGACCTGGTGTCTGAGTAGACAACGGATAGAGTTCAAGAGTGGAGACTCAGAAAGGAAAACAGGCTCATGATTCTGAGGCCTCAGAAAGAAGCCTGGGTCTGCCCCTGCTTGCAGCTTGGGTGCGTGGCTTTATGCCTTTGAATGGCAGGATCCCATATATCATTTACTATTTTGTGTTTTTGAGACAGGGTCCCCTGTATCTCAGGCCGCCACCAAATGTGCTATGTAGCTGAGGATGGCTTTGAACTTCTGACTCTCCTGGCTCTGGACAATTGGGATTACAAGTGTGTGCCAGCATGCCTGGTCTGTGGGGCCGTGTTTTGAGCCCAGGGATTTGTGTATGTGAGACGAGCCTACCAGAGCTACATCTTTAGACCCTTGTTACTTTCCAAACCTGTTATTCTAATCACTGACTGCAGTAGTAATTTGTTATCTTTAATCCCTGTATAAATGCTGTTATAACTTCTTGTACATGACTCACACAACACTTCTTCTAGGTTTGTACTCAAAAGCAGAACTGATGGGCCATGAAGTATGTGTATACTTGGCTTAGATACTGGCCCAAAGTCTGTCAATGTAGTTGTATACATTGTATTCCTATGAGCACAGTCTGAGGGTTTCCTTTGCTCCACTTTGACCTGACCATAGGCAGAAGTTTCTATCCCACCCAGTTCCACAGTCACAGAAAAGAAAACGTACAACCAAAAATGAAATAAACATAACACATTATGTAAACTTTGATCAAAGTTTTAAAGCTCAAGTGTGTACACTTATAGGTGATACAAGCGCTCGGAGTGGACTAAATTGGGCCTCAGACTGTGTAAGGTCGAGTTATAGGAGCTCACCCTTACAAGAAATGGGTGACACCTGCCTGTCTCCTAGGGTGCTTTGAGAAGCACACAGGTAATTAATCTCAGAGAGGCAGTTATCTTTAGGCATACCCACCTCGTAATGACCATAAGGTGGTTGTAAGATTCAAGAATAAAAGAAACTAATTATGAATTATTATTAGGAGCCCGTGAGATGACTCAGTAGATAAAGGTGCCTGTCACAAGTTTGATAACTGAGTTCATCAAGTTCATCCCTGGAGCCCACAAGGTGCAGCAAGAAGCTCGGCTCTGCCCAGTGGTCCTAGGATTCTCCTTGCATTTGATAGCATGTATTAGCCACTTAGTGTCAGACTATATAGTATTGATACAGGTCACATGGTTATACGAGATGGCTTATCACCATTCTTTTATAGCTATCATAGGACGGGACTTAACCAGTACTACACCGTGGTCCCCCCAGGGCTCGAGGGCACGGCCTGTGTTCTATGTTTTCTAGTGTGGAGCTGTTCAATGCAGATGTATCAGCTATGTACAGACATGGAAGGTTTTGTAAGAATGATTAGGACACTGAAGCTGGGGCGGGGAGGGGTGTTGGCTCAGAGACAGAGCACCTGCCTAAGGTCTCCGACACTTGGATCCCACCAAAAAAAAAAAAAAAAAAAAAAAAAAAAAAAAAAAAAGATAACAGGAGGCTCGTAAAGTCTCACCTTTCACAAAGTCAACTTAAGCCTACTGGGCACAGAGCCAACGTAATATAGGTTTTCTCAGTGGCTGTCTGATTTCCGGGAAAACAATGAGGGGGAAAAAAAAATCAATGCTGAATCACCAGGTAAGTCCCAAGTTCCAGGTAGCACTCATTCCTTTGTTTTATTTAGCCAACACGAAAAAAAAATTGACAGTGAACTTCCATCTCCGGCCTAGAAGCCTTCCTGGATCCCCATGCATCAGCTGCTGTTAGATATGGCATGCACAAATCACGGGAAATAAGAACCCATGCACTAGAGAGCGAGCTTCAGATGGGGCAGGGGAGAAGTCTCTCGCAGCAGCTCTCTCGGGAAGGAGGGATTTGCTGTGGTGCATTAGATGCTGAAGCATTTGGGAGGAGCATGTGTTGAGGAGACCACAGCTGGGTCAGGACAGCGGTGCCCAGCTGTCTTCAGAAGCTGCAATACCTAGAGTAACTCTTACTGGATTTTGGTTTTGTTTTGTATTGTTTCATTTTCTTTTGCTTTGGGACAGATTTGTTATTTCAATAACGATGTCTTCACCTTGTGCTAAGACCATCAACATGACCATTTACCTGTAGACTTCCTTATACTTTTAGCTATGCCAGAAGAAAGATTTGGGAAGAATCTTCCAGCTGGGCAAGGTGGCACAGCTGTCATCCCAGCTTCACAGCCCGAGGCCGGGGAGTCACAAGCTCAAGGCTTGTCTGGACTACAGAATGAGTTCAAGCTCAGGTGACTGTGCAGTGAGTCCCTGTCAGAATGAAAAGGCAGCCCAGAGGCGGAGTGCTCGGCCAGCACCCACGGGGCCTTGTCCCCAGACCGCAAGGAGGAATCTGTCACTTAGCCCGTCTTGGTCGGTCCGGGTGATGAACAGAAACCCTGTGGCAGTTTGGCTGATCCGGATGGCGAAGGTGGCTCTCCTCTCGTAGGTCTATGTGGGGCATTCACATCCTCAGAACTGTCCTTCTCGAGTTCTCAGATTCCAAACACCAAAGGCAACCGGCTTGAGCTGCGAGAGAGAAGAGTGGAGAGGAAAAACACTGGGGGGCTATCTTGGCAGTAGAATCCACTCAGCAAGTCCCCAGGTTCCAGCCCCAGCATTCAAAACTTGAAATGGAGAAGCAATCAGTGCTATTTAAAAACAATAAGCTGGTGCTAGAGAGAAGGCTCAGTGGTTAAGAGCACTGCCTGCTCTTCCAAAGGTCCTGAGTTCAATTCCCAGCAGCCACACGGTGACTCACAACCATCCGTAGTGAGATCTGGTGCCCTCTTCTGGCCTGCAGGGATACACACAGACAGAATATTGTATACATAACAAAAACAACAAGCTGTATCTTATAGAAATAAAGACGCTTTATTTTCTACACACACACACATAGATAACTTTTGAGGATAGAAAGATTTCTTCAGGACTGGGTTGTGGTACCCCTTTCTGCTTTGGGTCAGTCATAACATATTGTTCAGTACCTGAAGAAAATCTGAATAACCATTTTAGGGAGAAATGTATAATTTTTAGGATAATATATAATTTTTTGAGACATGCCTTGTTATGTAGCCCTGGCTAGACTGAAGTTTGCTATGTAGCCCAGACTGGCCTCAGATTTGCAGCCATCCTCCTACCTCTGCCTCCTGAGTGCTGGGATTAAAGGCGTGTGCCACCATGCTTGGCCAGGAAGAAGATTTTAATGCCATTTCAGATAGTCATCCGCATCCTTCTTTGAGACCCTTTTTTGAGAGAGGGTCTCATTCTGTAATCCAGCCCATTCTGGATCTCACTTCATAGCTCATGTTGCTTCTGACTACCCAAGGCTGGGACAATGGGACCCAGTGCTGGACGATGGGACCCAGTGCTGGACGACAGGATCCAATGATGGACAACGGGACCCAGTGCTGGACGACAGGAACCAATCCTGGGGCACAGGTGTGCACCACCACGCCCAGAGTTTATAACAACACATCCATACATTGTAATTGTTAATATGACCAGTTGTGTACCAGAAACATCCCCAGGTATAAGGAAAGTGTCAGATTCATAGACAGAACTCATGGCTTCTAAAACTCTAATTTCTCTCTTGAAAGCTAAAATTTTATCATTGGTCACAGTTACTCTTCCTTGAAGTGGCAGGGTTAGTTGCATTGCTTGTGTGAGGTTTCCTAATCATAACCAGCCTATGTCAGTCATATACGGTGCAGCATGAAGGGACCCATCACTCTCTACACACAGCAGAAGTGCTTCATGGATGCGGGCTTGTGACTGGTCCCACAGAATCCCAAGGATCCGTGGTCGCGAGTCTAGGGTGCATGAGTGGTTACTCTTTCATCAGATAGGTCTTCAGCGAAATAAAGGTTTTTCTTTCTTCTTTCCCAAGAATATATGCCTGTGAAGAGTATATAACAGGGCTGGAAAGATGGCTCAGCGGCTAAGAGTGCCTGATGCTCTTTTAGGGGAAGCAAGATCTCACCAGCACTCACAAGGGCCACTCACAGCCATCTGTAACTCCAGCTACAGCAGATCTGGTGCCCTCTTTCGGCTTCTAAAGGCACAGCACTCACAGATACGGACTCCTCCCCATATAATACAGACAGACAGACAGACAGACAGACAGACAGACAGACAGACAGACAGACATTTACACATATATAAATATTCTCCCCAAATACAGACATGCACACATACATACCTTTACATATATATCCTCCCCAAACACATACAGACAGACAGACACATACACACACACACACACACACACACACACACACACACGCACACGCACATATAATATTACATGCATATAATATATATTATATTACAAAAGAGTACAATTATGAATTTGGTTATGATGCTTAACACTAAGATTTTATTAATTTTATCAACCACTGTTTAAAAAAAACACTGAGTAGAACTCTAATGTGTATATGTTCCACACTTTCTTTATCCATTCTTCCATTGAGGGGCATCTAGGTTGTTTCCAGGTTCTGGCTATGACAAATAATGCTGTTATGAACATAGTTGAGTACTACTCAGAGGTAAAAAACAATGACATATTGAATTTTGCATGCAAATGGATGGAAATAGAAAACACTATCCTGAGTGAGATAACTCAGACCCAAAAAAGATGAATATGGTATATACTCGCTCATTAGTAGACTCTAGCCATAAACAAAGGACATTAAGCCTATAGTTTGCAAGCCCAGAGAAGCCAAATAACAAGGTAAACCCAAAGAAAAACATATATAGATCCTCCTGGAAATTGGAAGCAAACAAGATTGCCAGGCAAAAGTTGGGAGCACGAGGGTGGGGGAGGGGTGAGGGGAAAGGGAGAGGAGAAAAGAGAAGGGAGAAGGGAAGGATTGGAGAGAGCTTGTGGGAGTGGGAGGACTGAGATGGAGGAAGGGCGGATATAGGAGCAGGGAAGAAGGTATCTTAATTAACAGAGCCATTTTAGGGTTGGCAAGAGACTTGGTTCTAGAGGGGATCCCAGGTGTCCACGGGGATGTCCCCAGCTAGGTCCTTGGGCATCAGAGGAGAGGGTGCCTGTACTGGCCTTGTCCCATAGTCCTAGGCGTAGATGTAGGGGGCAGGGCCTTGAACTTCCCACAGGACAGGGTACCCTGCCCTCTCTTAAGACTGGATGGGGAGGGAGGACAGGGAGGGGTAGTGGGAGGGAAATGGGAGGAGGGAAGGAAGTGGAAATTTTTAATGGAAAAACAAACAAACAAACAAACAAACCTAATGTTGGGGACTGGAGAGACGACTCAGCAGTCGGCATTTGCTTCTTTCGCAGGTCCAAGTTCAATTCCCAATACCTGCACAATGGTTCACTATCACTGTAACTCCAATTCTAGGGGATCTGGTGCCCTCTCCTGGCCTCCAGGAGTACAGCATGCACATGATGCACAGATAAACATGCAGGCAAAACCCTCATAAACACAAAATAAGGACAAAATTCAAGGGTTTTTTTTTTTAAGTTAAGGTTTTTCTATATAATCTCTGCTGTCCTGGAGCTTGCTGTGTAGACCAGGCTGGCTTTAGATTCACAGAGAACTGTCTGCCCCTGCTATCACTGAAATAAAATAGAGAAGTGAGTGAGGAATACATCCTGATGTCAGCCTCTGGTCTCCACATGTGCACACACTGGTGAGCACACCTGCACACACACGCACGCACACCCCACACACACTAGTGAGCACATCTGTACACATGTGCACACACACCACACACACTAGTGAGCATACCTGCACACACATACACTACACATGCTGTTGAGCACACAAGCACACACCCTCGCACACACACTGGTGAGCACACCTGCACACACACACACACTATACACGCTGTTGAGCACACATGCACACATACCCTCGCACACACACTGGTGAGCACACCTGCGTACACACACACACATTCAGTTGGAGCTTCTGGCTTGCCCCTACCTGGTTTGGAAAGTCCCATTCCTATTCTCTCTCTCCAACCTCACCTTCCCAGAGAGTCCCTGAACAGAGGAAGGGCACCAAAGGGCCCAGTTTCTGATCCTTGGCGACTATAGAGGCTTCCTCCCCTGATGCTGCCAGCCACCAAGTCCCCACCTAAAGCGCTTACTTTTGACCACACTTGGGCACAGACTAGGCTTGTGGTGGACACATCACCCCTCACCTACAACCTATAAAATCTCCCCATGTAGTTCAGGAGTGCCATGTCTCTGGCCTCAGTCTCTGGGACCAGTGCACTCACCCAAGAGTTGCTTTGCTCAATAAACCGGCCACTATACTTTTCCAATTTGATTGATATGGCTTACTGCATAGGCAGAGAAACTTATTATTGGGGGGAGCAAAAACCTATTAATATACACCACACACACACCTGCACACATACACCACACACACACTATTATAACTAAAATGTAAGTAGCAAATTTATATTTGCTAGATTACATATCAAATATTTCATACTTTAAACGAAAAGGTTCAAAGCTGACTTTGGGAGATTTAAAATAGATGAGATGAATGGACATACAACTGTCTTAGGTAATCGTATAGATTTTTATGGATGGCATACATCATTTTTGGCAATAACATACCAAAACGATGAAAATATTTCCAAACATCTGTTGCCAACAGGCTTCAGTGAGCCATCCTGGCTGAGCAGTGGAGATCCCACATCAGGTTCCTTCCCCTTGGCGTGGCAGATTAAGTGTGAGGTTTTGGTGAACGTTGTATGTGCACACAGGTAACTTCTCATGTCACGTGCTTCAAGTGACATTGCATTTGGTCCTACTGCTTAATCTTTCTGTGTCAGGCCTAGAATTCTTTACCATGAATATGTGTCTATACACTTTGGTTTTTATGTTTAAAACAGAATATTTCGTCATTGTCCGTGAGTTTCTGCCTGCGGGACGATACTAGTTCAAACAGGCTCACAGCACTAATTTTCAGTGAACCGCAGGGAAATCAGCTGATACTGTGACCTCTAACCGGGCTCCAGTCAGAGCCAGCATAGGGCCTGAACGCAAGGTCAGATTGCCCTCTTGTGATCTTCTGCGATGTTTGCCCTTGACATGGAGTTTTAAATGCACTTGGCATGATATTATTTACGAGTGGGTGGATGGAAGAATAGGTGAGTAGATTAGATGGATGAATGGATAGAGAGAGACAGACAGACAGACAGACAGACAGACTTCTATTATTGGAGCCCAAGCCCAGGGTATTGTATGTTCTAAGCGATTACTAAGTGACCTATATATCCTGTTCACATTTTGAATGTTCTTACATTTATTTCACAGAATGTAAAATTCACGCTTCAGAAGGATCCAATGAAGTTTTTCTTGGTACAGTCACAGATTTCGTGTAACCCTCAACACTGTTAAACCAGTGCACATTTTAACTTCTCTGATCCCTATAATCATTGACTTTATAAACAGGACGTGTGTGTGTTGTGTGTATGTATAATATATACACAAATGTACATACTATACACAATACCTACATGTATGCATATTATATATGTATATATATTATGTCAACAGGTGTTTCAGCATGCAGGGTTTTTATTCTTTCCTTAGTGACTTGCAGCATCTCATGTAGATGCCAAATTGAAATATCTGCGTAGACTGTGCTTTCTGTCTGTACTGTCTTGCATCGATCTATTGATCTAACCCTGCACAACTGGAAAGGAAGTGCTGGGGCTGAATATGAGACCTGGACTGTGGTTGGCAATCTCTACCACTGAGCTGCATCCCAGACTCCTGTCCTAACGATTAAAACAAGCTCCATCGCTCTGTGGTCCTTCCCCATGCGGATCTTCAGTACCATTGACCCTTCAGATTTCCATGCACATTTTGTAAATAGCTTGTTGAGTTACACAGAGATTCCTGTTGGAAATTTAACTAAAATTGTGTTAAATTTGGACTTGTTGAAGAAAACAATGAACGATATTACAACCAGTGTTATTTATGTCTTATTTATGCTTAGAATCTTTTAGTGATTTGTGATGCTTTCCACTCTGTCATGTTTACTTTGCTCTTACATCCCCACTGCATTGATTCTTGATGGTTGTTGTCGTTGTTGTTTTGAGACAGGGTTTCCTTTTTGTAGCTTTGGTATTCCTTGAATTTTTATTGTTAATGTGACTGAAGATTTTCTTTTTACCAGTTGTTGCTATTCTGTTACATTTATGTGTGTCAAATGTCCCCATACTTACTCATGGACTCTTCTTTATCTTCTCTAAATAAATATTTTATATTTATTTAATGTTTTGCTTGTTTTCCAAGATTAAAATCTTGCTATATAGCCCTGATTGCCCAAAATTCTCTATGCAACTCAAGCTGGCCTCACATTTGAAATCCTCCTGCCTCAGCCTCCCAAGTACACTTCATGTCAGTCTCCTTCCATCCGCCTTAAATAAGCTCTGCTTCACTTTCAAAAGTATTACAATTTTAACTTACTTTTGTGCTTCAGAATCTTGATGACAGACACAGGCACAAGAGAGACGGACCTGGTTATCAACTTCCCTGGATCTCAGGCTGACAAGGAACACGTCTGACGAACCTTGCAATACTATGTGTGCATGTACACATAGGTTTACATGTACATTTTATATTTTAATTTTTAAATATCTACTTATTTATGTAAGTTATGCATATAGGTGTTTTGTTTGCGTGTATATCTGCATACCCAAAGAAGGCATGGTTCTCAGCGACTACAGTTACAGATGGTTATGAGCTGCTGTGTGGATGCTGGGAACTGAACTCAGGACCTCTGGAAGAGCAGCCAGTGTTCTTAACCACTGAGCCATCTCTCCAGCCCTACACTTTATAATTTGAAATACTTTCTTTTTCTCCCTTATTAAAAGGTTTTTTATTATTATCATTTCGCTGGGCAATGACTGTGCATGTCTATAATCCCAGCACTCAGGGAGGCAGCGGCAGGTGGATCTCTGGGAGCTTGAGGCTACCCTGGTCTGCAGAGTGAGTTCAGGACAGTAAGAGATACACAGAGGAAACCCTGTCTCAAAAAAACAAAAAAAAGTTAAAAAAATGTTTGTCCTGCACCAAGATGAATTATTGTAATTCTCATTTTAAACTATTAGTGTGTTAACTTATATTACCATAAGTAACTGGATCAAAGATTCCAATAATTTCAAAATAACCATTGAATTTTAGTGTAAAAAAAGTGAATATTTAAATTGGTAAAAGTGCCAGTCAGTGGTGGTGCATACCTTTAATCCCAGCACTTGGGAGGTGGAGGCAGGCAGATCTCTGTGAGTTCGAAGCCAACCTGGTCTACAAGAGCTAGTTCCAGGACAGGCACCAAAAGCTACAGAGAAACCCTGTCTCAAAACAAAACAAAACAAAACAAAACAAAAGACAAAACAAAAAACCCAAAAAACAAAAGAAATTGGTAAAAGTATGAAGTTATTTGTTTTTAAAGGTAAAACTGCCATGCATTCATTCCTGAGATTAAACATAGATTCAAAGTGATTCATTCAATTCTCTAATTGCCAGTGAATTTCGTTTGCTAATATTTTCATGTTTATTAACGAAATAGGTTTTAATTTTTATTTTTGGGTTACCAGTATCAAATCTATGGTTTTTCATGCATTTTGTGCAAAACTGGAATTCAAAGGCTAAAATTTTATCAATATTAATTTAATTATTTATTTCTTTTGAGACAGAGCCTCAGTATGTTGCTCTGACTGGCCTGGAACTCACTCTGTAGACCAGATGGTGGTCACAGAGATCCGCCTGCCTCCGCCTCCCAAGTGACGGGATTAAAAGTGTGTACCACCATTCGCAGCTAGATTTATTTTATATTTAGTTATATGTGTGAGTGTGTATGCGTGTGCACCTGTGAGCATGTGTGATGCTGGTCCCCAAAGAGTCCAGAGAAGGGTGTTGATCTCCTGGGCCTGGAGTTACAGGTGGCTTTGAGCTGTCAGGTGTGGGCGCTGGGAACCGAACTCAGGTACTCTATAAGAGCAATACATTCTCTTAATCACTGAGCCATCCCTCTAGCCCCAAAGACCATGTTTTAAATGGATGGTAAAACCTACCAAAACTTTAGCTTGGTGCTTTATTTGCAGGGACGTTTTAATTATTGTTTAAATTTCTTTAAAGTCTAAGGAGGTATAATGCATTTATCTTCTTTTATTACTTGCTAAACTATTTTTCTAGGAATGTCCTTTTTGTCAAGATTTTCAGATTTGTTGGCATATACCTTTAACTTCAAATATTCTGTGTTTTTTAAGATCAATGCTGGGTTTTGGCTTTTTGTTTAATATCATTAATGTATGGCACCTCTTTTCCCATGACCAAACTGTCTTGCTGGTTCTACACTTTTACATGCTAATGTTAAAGAGTGCTTTCTCCACCGGATGGCTGTTTCCAGTCTCTGGTGCTATCTGTACTGCCTTCTCTTTCTCTAACTCAATGAGAAACTCTGCTCAGGTTTAAACTTCTTTCTTAATGAGAGCATGCAGGTGAATCTTAGATCTCTCACATAAATATTGTCACTTAGCTGGACACAAGTTTATTTTATTGAGTTCTGTAGCACGAATAATAAAAATCCAGAGACAGATATTGGATTCAAGCTGAAGATCAGTCACTGGCTCTTACCTCTACCTCAGTTCAAAATGGTGATCCTGCCTCCAGGAATCCTCAGACTGAGACTGTCTGATGTCTATCTCCTCCCGCCTTATAGTCCTCTCTAGTGCTGGGATTAAAGGCGTGCACCACCACCGCCTGGCCTCTATGGCCTCTATGGCCAGTTAGTGTGGCTGCTGGGATTAAAGTGTGGGCCACCACTCGCTGACCGGTATGGCTGACCAGTGTGGTTGCTTTGCACTCTGATCTTCAGGCAAGCTTTATTTATTAAAACATAAATAATATCCCACTATAGTTCTGGATTCCATTGTTTTCTATTATGTTCTCATTGACCCGTGGTCAATGATTCTTAGTGCTAACAGTTTTTAGAGTCAATAACAAATAACAATAGCAAATAACAGTGAAATGCAGAGAAAGGCTGTTCCGTGTGGTTACACACCTCAACTCCATCTTCCTGAGGGCAATAACTAAGCAGTTCAGGTCATGGTGTGTTCCTGCCCATCACCGACCCATGGTTGTGTAGGCTCCATTTTGTCTGGCTAGGTTCTGACATGTCCTCAGGTTGTTGTCTCTTCCTGGAGACCATTCCTCTCTGCCGGGCACTGTAGCCATTCTGGCGAGTGTGAAGATGTTAATGGAAACACTGGGTTCCTCCCTTCAGCTTTCAGATTATTCAAACAATGGTCTCCCAGGAACTGGGATTTCACCGGGGGTTCATGGCGGGAAACGGAAAAGGCTAATGTGTAGCTCTCTGCCATAGATTGTATGTGTCTCCCTAGCTCGGTGGTTCGTGATCCCTTTGGGGAGGGGTCACCCAAGACTATTGGAAAAGAGATATTTACAATTCATAACAGTAGCAAAATTACAGCTATGAAATAACAACAAAAATAATCTTATGGTTGGGGTCACCACAACATAAGGGACTGCACTAAAGGGTCTCAGCGTTAGGAAGGCCTCCATACTGTCCCTTAGGAGCCGAGATGATGAGCCCTATTTAGGAACCGGTGGAAGGGAAGTGCCAAGGGGTGCAGGACACTGACTCCCCATCTGCTGCACTCCTGTACACTCAACGTTGCTGTGATGCGCTGCTTTTGTGTTGAGTGCCCCTAGTCCATGTCATCCCCACGCCTGCACCCTGGGGCTCCTGGACCTACCTGGCACCATGGTAACGCTTTCTACAGGGCCCACTTTTACACGTGGCATTTTCTGACCTGTTATCAGAAGAACACACATCAGGAGGGGCCAAGGAGTTCTCCAGGATCACAGGGTTGACCGCTCCTTTTCCAGTTTAAATCTTTATTATAACGGTTGTGTTGTGCATTGTTATTATTTTGAGATGAGGTCTCACCGTGGTTGGCCTTGAACTCGGATCCTCCTGAGTGCTGGAACTAAAGGCACAGACCACTACACCTATTGCGTTGTGCCACTTACTGATAGCTGGGTGCAGTCATCTAATTCCACCACTCCCAGAGGCAGAGGTAGGTAGAGCAAGATTTTAAGGCTATCCTGGTCTACACAGTGAGTTCGGGGACAACCTGTACAGTATAACAAAGAGGCTGTCTCAAACAAATCTCAGAATTTGGGAGTGTGCCTCACATCTGTAACTCCAACACTTAGGAAGCTGAGGCAGGAGAATTGCCGTAAGTTTGAGTCCAACTTTTGTTACATAATGAGTTACAGGTCAGCCTGAGTTATAGAAAAATATGTTGTCTCAAAAATCAAACCAAACTAAACCAAACCAAAATTTCCAGGTTTATTTTGGGTCACAGTTCAAGGGTACAGACCATCACAGCAGGGGAGTCATGGTGGCCAGAACTTGAGGCAGCTAGTCACACTGCATCCGGTCAGGAAGCAGAGAGCACCCCAAAATTATAATCAGGCATGGTGGCACATGCCTTAATCCTAGCACTTGGGAGGCAGAGACAGGCCAGCATTGTCTACTACACACATTGTTCCAGAGCAACCAGAAGCTATACAGTGAGATTCTATCTGAAAGAAAATTAAGTTTAATTTTATTCCTGTGTCTTTATTATTGTATGCACACATGTGTTTTGCAGGTCAAAGGAGGGCGTCCAACCCCCAGAGCTAGAGCTACTATGTTTGCAGGTGCCCAGCCTATTACATGGGTGCTTGAATCCAAATTTCAGTTCTCATGATTTATCACCAAGGGCTATTAACCACTGAGCCATCCCTCTAGCTCCCATTTCATAGATCTCATGGTTTGATCTGCAGATACTTCCTTTCTGGTTTTCATTTACATTCAGAAGTGATATCGGTACACTACTTTCTATGAATACTTGGGGCCTTGACTGAATCACAGCACTACTTTCTCTAGGCTTTCAGAAAGAGCATCTGTGCCCTGACGCTTAGCTGTGTTCTACCAACAAAACACTCTGGTTAGTATACATCGGTTGATCTTTGGCTTCCTTTTATGACTGATCATAGAGACAGGCATCTGACTGCTCTGTCAGGTTCTTTTCTAGTTACTGAGGACGCGGCAGCAGCCGTGTAGGAAGCCAGCCACACGGTTACAAACACCAGAAGCAAGAAGGGGGTGTGGAGTGGCATGAGTTGCCTTCTCGGGTAAGCAATGGTCTCTGAGGTTTCTGTTGTACAGATGTGAAGAGAGCTGACCCCAGGATGACCAGTATGGTGCTGCCTATGGAAAGAGTGCCCAGGACAAAGGCCTTGTCGTGAGGTTCTGGTTAAATATCAATAAATGTCAACAGTCAACCAAGAAGAAAGTGATCTGTCAGCTTAGCAGAACCCTGGGAGGCAGTCTAAAGAGTTCTGATGCCCGTCTGAAAGAGCTGAATACCTAGGTCATTGTTTATGGGGGGGGCAATATTCCTTTTGAGATGACTAACGTCCATAAATAGCCTTGGCTATCCTGAAGCTCACCCTGTAGCCCAAACTAGCCTTGGATTTATGGCAATCCTCCTGCCTCTGCCTCCCCAGTCCTGGGATTACAGACTTAGTTAGCATAAAGGCCAAGTTCCACTTGATTCAATGGAGGATCATGTTATACTGTTAAGTCCCAAGGCTTTGACTCTGTGATCTCTAGTAAATCACACACACACACACACACACACACACACACACAGAGAGAGAGAGAGAGAGAGAGAGAGAGAGAGAGAGAGAGAGAGAATATGCTTCCTCTATATTCTCTGGAGGAATCCAGAGGATACTCTCTTCAAAGGCTTTTAAAGACAAAGACCGTTGTGGGAACTGGAGCTAAGGCCCAGTAGTTAGAAGCATTGGCTGTTATTGTAAGGATTCAGTTCTACATCTGCAGGGAGTTTCAGGACAGTCAGGGGTATGTAGGGAGACCTTGCCTCAAAAGCTAAACCAAAACCTAAACAAACCAACCAAACAAAAAAAACTAGCATAAGAGATTAGTAACTTCAGCTGGCCCTGGTAGTATAGACCTGTACACCAAGCTACTAAGGAGAAGCAGAAAATGGCAAATTCAAGGCCTGTTTGGGCTCAGTGAGATCAGGGCAAGTTAGTGAGACATTATCTCAAAAAGTAAAAAGAGGACTGGGGATATGTGTCAGAAGCAGTCTTTGTCTAGGAAGTACAAGGCTCTGGATTCAATTTTTAGTAACACACACACACACATCAAAACACAAAAATCTCTAACTTCATGGAGTGTCCACACTGACATGCAAGGTTTTCTTTTTTCAGTATTACTAATATTTAATGTTAGTAAGGTTAGAGGTGGCCAATGAAAGAACTTCTATGAGGAAGTGGCTTGTATTGTAAGATGCTACAGGTTTCAATTGTAGATACACAAAGTATCCATTGAGCAGACAGCATTAGGGACCTGGCTCCACGCCAGGGCACGGCTCTCGAACTTCTTCTTTAAATGTTTTGTTTGCTGCCACACATCAGCTCCTCACATTGGTCAGTCTCTTACATGTCTGTCTACATCTTTAGGATGACATTATTATTCTGTTTTCTTTCTTTTTGGTCCCTTACTTCCCCTGGCTCTTCTTGAACTTCGTGTGTGGCATTCCCTGATCAAATCACTCATCCTTGTAACATCTGTAGGTCTTCTTTTCATGGCTATGTCCCTCTGAATTCACTTTATTGCTAGTAGGAGAAGCTAGACCTTAGGGCCAGAAATCTGGATTTGCTCTGAGATCACTCAATGAAAGGTCTCACCGTTCCCGCTACTACAGGGAACGACGGCCCATGGTATGGTAAAGTTCACTGCTCACATGCAGTCTCTTGGTAACTTGCTAAGCAGTATCTAGTCAGAAGGATGGCAATGAAAGCAGGATGCCAGAATGCTGTTAGTATAGGGAGAATGGCGTGTCAGGACTCCAGGAAATAGACTTAATTTATATGTCCAACTTTGCCCTATGTTCTCAGGAAGTATCCAGAGATACTCTCTTTAAAGGCTTTTAAAAACAAAGATCATTGTTGGGACTGGAGAGATGGCTCAGCCCTGGGATCGCTGGCTGCTGGTGCACAGGACCTGGGTTCAGTTTCCAGTACCTACATGTTGGCTCCCAGCCATCTCTAACTCCAGTTCCTGATGCAATGCCCTCTTCTGGCCTCCAGGGGCACCACACACACACATGGTTTGTATACATACATGAAAGCAAATATTTATAAAAATAAAATACCATTTTCAAAAGCCCCTGATGGCTATTGTAGTAAAAGATGTTCACTATGAAACTGGCTCCTTAAATTCAGTTGAGTGGTGGGGGAGGCAGAGCAGTGGGAGACAAGGACCAAACCCCCATAAACAGGATGCTATTCTACTGACAGGGTTTATAAGGTTTGGTAGTAAATGACTGTCACAAAGTATTAGAGCAACAACAAAAAGTTCAAATGTCTAGGTTTAAACAGTAAATTATGGTAACTTTTGTAGCTAGGACTGGTGCTCCTGAACTCTGAAATATAGGAGAGCTTGATTATGAAGGAAATGATGGGTTGGAATGCTCTGAACATTTTTTCTTGAGGGTTCAAGAAATTTAAGACTTTGGACAACAGAGAGAGAGAGATCCAAGAGTTGGCTGAGCAATCCCAGTTGCAAATGCTAACACAAACATTAGCAATAACAAAATCAAGGAAAATGAGAAAACATCACTGAGTTACTGATGTACTAGAAGTATATTGATTAAAATACAACAATGAAGATCTACATGTTAGTAAGATCTGAAAGAGGAACTGAGATACGGCTCAGAGGTTAAGATAAAGAGTACTTGTTGCTCTTGCAGGGGGCCAGGCTTCGAATTCCAACACCCACATTGTGGTGCAAATGCTTATAATCCACTTTCAGGGGATCTGATACTCTCTTCTGACCTCTCAGGGCACCAAACACATATATGGTGCACATGTATAGTTCCAGGCAAAATATATAAAATGAATAAACCTAATAAAATTAAAGAAAAAAATCAGAAGTACTTTCAGGTAGAGAATGAGAAAGAATCAACAATTCAAGAAAACGTACCACCTCATTATGAAGAAATGGAAATTAAGATTACAGGGAAAGTAAGTTAAAATTATTTGAACATAGCTGGGCAGTGGTGGTGCATACCTTTAATCTCAGCATTCAGGAGACAGAGGCAGGCGGATCTCAGGGAGTTCAAAGTCAGCCTGGTCTACAGAGGGAGTTCCAGGACAGACTCCAAAGCTACACATAGAAACCCTGTCTCAAAAACCCAAAAAGGGGGGAAAACTATTTGAACAGGGTTCAAGATGGAAGCATCTCACAACAGCACTAGAGCCCTAGGACAGCAAAGACTTGTCAAGACAAAGGCCGAGACAGGCTAGGATGTGTGACTTTCTTCAAAGCCTTTCCGATAACTCACTTCCTGTCTGCTCTAGTTGTTTCTTAAAAAGACTTTCAGAAGCTTTAGCTCAAAGATCCAAGTTTATATAGCGCCACCTTCAGGAGGCAGGACACCTCTCTAAACTGCAATGCCCCATATCTCTGCCTTTCCGGTTATGCTGCCCTTTGGAAGGGCTGCAGTAACACAATGAAGGTCAGAACTGGGGGGTACGGCCCAGTGACAGGGTGCTCACCCACATACACAAGACGCACAAGGTCTGGGTTCCGTCCCTCACTGCACGCACACGCTTTTAATCCTAGCCCGCGAGAGGCAGAAGCAGTCGAATCCCTGTGAGTTGAAGTCAGTCTGGTCTACAGATCGAGTTCTAGACAGCCAAGGCAACACAAAGAAACACAGTCTCAAAAAAAAAAAAAAAAAAGAAGAAGAAGAAAAGAAAAAACAACAACATACACAAAACAAAGAGCTTTATTGTATGTTTGTTTAATTATACCGTGATCGTTAGCACAGTATCTACCTTGAAAATGAAGTTAGATAAAAAATGACGTAACGATATTTGAGGATGACTCCACGGCAATAGTAATGTTGAAGCTTTTGACTTATCCTGTGGAAAGAGAAGACAGAGAGAACTAGTTGAGAAGGCCAGAGTCGCAGCACATGGTTGTAGCTGTTGGCAGAGACACGTCCTCTGATGTGGCATTCAGTCTTTTCTCAGTCACGCGTCGGAGACACTATGAGTTGGGCAGAGCCTGGCTGCGGTGACGCTCCGGGTCTTCAGCTGTGACTGCGCAATGTCAGCAAGCGCGCTCTGGATCTTCTCCAGAAGCAAGTCTCCCCGGTAAACCACGTCCTCCAGACAGGTGGCAGCTTCGTGGTTCTCTTCTTCCAGCTTGTACAGGCTGGCAGCCTTTGTAAGACACGAATTTCATTATACTCAGAGATGAATGCACAGAAACTAAAGCCCAAGTATTTACTTTAAAATCAGAATGGTTTTCCAATCATTGCTTTTTCTTTTCTAACAGGTTTTCTAAATATCAACTTAATTTTTCCTCTCCGAGTTATTTTCAATCAGAATACACAGGTGTGTAAATATACACATGCCCTGCTCTTACACGGCTCGTGGACGTTGTTCTGTTCCATATTACGAATGCCAATCTCCTCTTACTCCTCTGGTCACACAGGAGACGTCTGCCTAAGATGAAACTGCTCAATGTCCATACACACAGCATCCGATCTTTGTGGGTTTTGTTTTTGTTTGTTTGGTTGGTTTTTTTGGGGGGTTGGTTTTCCAACACAGGGTTTCTCTGTATATCTTTGACTGTCCTAGAACTCACTCTGTAGACCAGGCTGGTCTTGAACTCACAGAGACCAGTCTGCCTCTGCCTCCCAAGTGCTGGGATTAAAGGCGTGCACCACCACATCTGGCATGATCTGATGATCTTTTAAGTCAAAATTAGACTATTCAATGCCGTCTTCCAGAGGCTGTGCTAGCTCACATTTATAAAGTGTTTGCCTACTGTGTGAGACCCTGGATCTGACCACAAAACAAAACAAACAAATATAACCCAAAATACCTCCCACTTAAAATTTAATCTTAAATTGAATGTCATAACCTCCCTTAATTCAAGGTTTTCCACCACCGGCTATTTTTATCAAGAAAAGAGTTTTCACCTGTAAAGCAGCTGTTGACTCTTCACTGGGTAAGGAATCTATCAAAACATCAATATCTTTTGCTGTTCGTGCAATAAGTGCTGCAAAAAGCTGGGCATACTCTGAAGAAAAACATTAAGTTAAATTATCAAAATCTTACATTTCCATAAGCAGAAATTATAAATTAATAAAACTAGAAAAGCTCAGCTAACTTTCCCATAAAATAATTCCAATGGTAAAAGCGTAATTTTAGTATACCAATACTACTTACACACTTAATATTAATTCATACTGGGAATTAGCACAACATGTCATTTCCTTTACCAGGACAACGTTTTGGTGCCTTGAGCAAAGAAATCCATAAATGAGATGCTTTTCTTACTAAGGTCATACAGGAAAATTCAGTTGAGTTCATACAACTTTTCCTCTAAGGAAGCAACTTTTATTGGACGTGAACAGAATTATGAGGCATATGGATTGAGCTGATAAACTCATTCCTTGGTCACCTCTGAGATAGCTTTCAGGTAAGGGCACTTGCCACCAAGTCTAAGGACCCAAGTCTGATCCCCAGAACCCACAGGCTGGATGGAGAGAACAGCTCCAGATCCTCTGACCTCTTGTATGCGTGCCAGGCACACCCACATATATACTACAGAGATAACTTACAGTCATATACTCCAAACACAGGCACACCCACATATATACTACAGAGATAACTTACAGTCATATACTCCAAACACAGTTATGTTTTTACAAAGATGCTATAACCTGTAGACGAAACGTCAGCCCGACTCAGGAGAGCTCACCTTCTGTGGGATTGGCTGGCTGGTCTTTGTTGATGGCTGTCTGGATGTTACTGAAGGAGGCGGGAGGACCACACTGCTGTAACACGCCAATGGCGTTACAGAACTGATCTGCAAGCTTGAAAAAAAGAAAAAGTCAAGGTTACAAAAAGTCAGTTTTAAGGATGCTGAGACATGGCAACAATTACTTCATAACAATGATCTCTAAGCAAACTCCTCACAAAAGGAGTATTTTTACATAAAATGAGCCAGTCATTACTAACAACGATAAAGTTTGTACACTAAACATGCACAATTACCAGCAATCTACTTACCTCTAGCTTGCATTAAATGGTTTAAACATACAAAGAAATCTAAGTTTGGTATCAGTCTAGGTGAAATTAAATTAAATGTCTCAATCTAGCCTAAAGAATTGATACAGGAGAAAGCTGAAGACTGAGCCATAAGTGATTGTTTTCTTCTCTCCAAGTGTTTCTGGAGACTGAGCTCTCAAGAGAAGGCCGCTCACAAATAAAATCAGATATCCATCCCAAGAGATGCACAGATTGCAAAAGAGAAACAGACACTAAATGGTTAAGAGCACTAGCTGCTTTTGTAGAGAACCTGGGTTCAATTCCCAGAATCCACAGCTCACAACTGTAACTCTGACTCCAGGGGATTCAACATCCTCCTCTGGTCTGTAGGGGCACCAGGCCCCTATGAGTACACAGGCCTATGTGCAGCAAAAATATACATAAAAGCACACGCACAAAACAAAGACTCTTTCAAATCATAATTCAATAAACAAATCTAAGATACCAAAATGGTTGAAGTAGTAGACAACAAATTCTGTTCTAACTGCAAGAACGATTGTCTGTCCTTCCCTTCTACAGTGTGGGTCCAGAGTTCAAAATGAGGGTGTCAGACCAAGCGGCAAGTGTCTGCTTATTGAACCACTTTGCCAGACCCTAAACCATCGTATGCTAATTTTAGTTTACTTATGTGTACGAATGTTTTGTTTGTATATATGTATGTATGTGCATATATTTACATAGGTGTGTGTGTGTATGCCATAAGGTACGCACACAGAGGCCATCAGATCCTCTACAACTGGAGGTTTAGATGGTCGTGAACTATCATGTGGGTGCCAGGAGTCAAGAAACGCAGACTTAACTGCTGAGCCAGTTTTCTAGCCCCATATGCTAATATTTAAAACCAAAACCAAACAAAACATAGGGGTTAAGTAAGTATTATGCAAGCCTGAGGACCCGAATATGAATTCCCCGCACCCACATCAGAGACCCCAAGGTCACACTGATCATCTGGTCTACTGAAAAGATGAGGTTTTGGTTCAGTGAGAGAAAGATACACAAGCATGCACAGTAAAGTGTGTCAGCACACGCCCGCACACACCCGCACACGCTTACACTGAGTTCAGTTGGCAGAGCGTTTACACTGCATACATGAAGCCCTGGGTTTGATCCACCACAGCACTGCTTAGACTGCACATGGCACTACAAGCTGTGATCCCAGAGGCAGGAGGATGAGAATCTCAAGGATAACCTCAGAGTCAGAAGTGTCTGAGGACAGCCTGGGCTACATGAGGCCCTGTCTCAATAAAACAAAACAAACAAACAAAACAAAACAAAACAAAACCAGAAGCCAAGTGGCAGTGGCACATGCCTTTAATCCCAGCACTTGGGAGGCAGAGGCTGGTAGATCTCTAAATTCAAGAACAGCCTGGTCTACAAAGCAAATTACAGGACAGTCAGGGCTACATAGAGAAACTGTCTACAAAAACAAAAAGCCACCGGGTGGTGGTGGTGCATGCCTTTAATCTCAGCACTCGGGAGGTAGAGGTAGGTGGATCTCTGTGAGTTCGAGGCCAGCCTGGTCTACAAGAGCTAGTTCCAGGACAGCCTCCAAAAGCTAGAGAAACCCTGTCTCAAAAAAACAAACTACAATAATCATTCTTTTCTTTTGTAGTATTGAGATACATATGCTAATACTTATTTTAAGCAAAAATAAGTACTTGTAGGGCTGGAGAGATGGCTCAGAGGTTAAGTGCACTGGCTGCTCTTCCAGAGGTCCTGCCTGAGTTCAATTCCCAGCAACCACGTGATGGCTCATAACCATCTGTAATGAGATCCGGTGCCCTCTTCTGGCATGGAGGTGTACATACTGGATGAACATTGTATACATAATAAATATATCTTTAAAAAAAATAAGTCCTTTTAAAAGTAAGAAGTGCCAGGCGGTGGCACACACCTTTAATACCAGCACTCAGGAGGCAGAGACAGGAGTATTTCTGAGTTCAAGGCCAGGTCTACAGAGCGAGTTCCAGGAAGGCTCCAAAGCTACACAGAACCCCTGCCTTGAAAACTAAACAAAACAAAACAAAACAAAAAAGCAGTAGTGGTGGGACTGACTAAATCTAACAAATTCTACTATGCTCCCAAGGTTAACAACAAAAAGTAATATAGAAAGTGCATGATTTTGGGCTGGAGAGATGGCTCAGAGGTTAAGAGCACTGGCTCCTCTTTCAGAGCATCCGGGTTCAATTCCCAGCTCACAACTGTCTGTAACCCCAGTCCCAGGGAATCTGACACCACACCAACGCACATGAAATAAAGTTAAACACACACACACACAAAACAACAACAACAACAACAAAAAAACCAAAGTGCATGACTTCTTTCTGTGAACAGAGCAGCTGCCGAGTAGAAACAGTGGGAGTGTTAGGGAACTAGCTCAGCTGATAGGTAGACTGCCTGCTTAGCATACATGAAGTCTTGAACTGGATCCCCAGCACCGAACAGAAAACTAGGAGTGATAGCACATCCATGTAATTCTGATACTCAGACGGGAAGGAGAACAGACGTTCAAGGTCTCAACTACACAGGACGTTCCAGGCCAGTCCATACTATATGAAAAATTTTTACTCTAAGTTACCACAACTGTAATTCTTCAAGACTCAGACTGTAATCTTGTTGCTCAATATGTGTTTGTTGGTGGGGCATGGGGTGCACACCTTTGCTCCTAGCATGTGGGTGCCAGAGGCAGGCAGATCTCTGTGAGTTGAGGCCAGTCTGGACTATGTGGAGAGTTCTAGGCCAGTCAAGAGTTACAGAAGATGACTTTCTATCAAAAACAGCAAAACTTAAAAAAAAAACAAACAACCAATGTGTTCAAGTAATTTGAAAATTTACGTTTACACCATCTGCAAACCAAACACACATATACCCTCCCCCAACTTCTCACTAATCTTGATCCCTGAGGCCTCCGTTACTAGTTCTAGTCAGGAAATAGCATTTCTACTGTTTTGCTGTCATTATTTCAATGACAAAAATTTGAGCTGTCATTGAAAAGCTAGACTGGTTGACGTCTTTTCATTTTTAAGTTGCAGCATTCCATTTTGCAGCACTGGTATAAGACCTGGAAAACCCAACACAACGTATTCAGTACAGTGGTGTTCTGCCCTGCAAATGCTTTCGAGACCCACTGTTCAACTGCACAAAAAGTAGTTACTGAAACCCAATCCCATGACAAGTACTGCATATAAATATTACAGAGATGAATGTGACAGAGCTGTACTCAGGCATTTCCAGATGGTAGAACAAGTGTTAATATCGCTCTAGGTCCCCATCTACTTTAGCACTTACAAGCTGAAAACAGTCTACTCCAACTCCCTAGGCAGGTCCAGCGTTTCATCATCTAAAGTCTCTGGAGTTTAAGACATCTCTCTAAGGTCCTCGAGGAATAGCTCTGTTTAAACACATTGCCTACAGACACAGTAGACATCCATGTTAGACAAACTATCAGTGTTCCTAAGATGAGCCAAGACCACGTGGTATCCTCACCATCCTAACTACAGGACCTACACGAAGAAGCAATTTTTTTTCTGAGATAAGCTCCTACACTGCGTTTTTAAGATTTGTAAAACCTCAAAGGAGTACTCTTTTGGGAGAGTCTGGCTGACAGCCCAGGGAAATCTTTGCAAAGAAGAATTCAGCCTGGTGAATTCATCAACATTTAGGGATAGCCCCTCAACTTAAAAACTACTTCATTTACAGAGTAGGCAGTTTTCCTGTAAGTAGATTCACAATCTCAAAGTCCTCTCAAAGTGATGTATTACCAAGAAGTCAAGTTTTAACTTCCTATAAGGAAACCACTGACCAGAGACTAGGGTTGTTTTTTTCCAGTACGCAGACACCCCACAGGCACAGAACAACACTGAGATTTTAACGACCAATGGAAAACCCTTGCACTCTTAATGGAAATAAGTAGAAGTATCTTTTATTTTTTATTTATTGAGTCAGGGTCCCTCTCTCTACACAGCTCTGGCTGTACTGGAACTGGCTTTGAGGCTGGCAGTCTCAAACTCAGATTTGCCTGCCTCTGCCTCCTGAGAGTGGGGGACTAGAGGGATAGGAGGTGTGGGTCAGAGGTATTGTTTAATCCTGTGTGCAGTTACCACACGTGCATAGTAAGCAAGAGTAGTAAGCCAGAGGCGACAAAGTTAGCAAAGCTCAGGCTGGCCCAGTCTCTGAGCACACTCATACCCCACTATCTAGCCATGCACATCTTGAGTCCCCTCCCCAGGACAGGTCACCTGGTTCCCTCAGGACAGTCCACTAGGCTCCATCCCTAGGACAGGCCTCTGGGTGCCCTCCCCAGGACAGACCTCCGGTCCCCTCCCCAGGACAGACCTCCGGTCCCCTCCCCAGGACAGGCCACCATGTCCTCCCCAGGGCAGGACACCATGTCCTCCCCAGGGCAGGCCACTATGTCCTCCCCAGGAAAGACCTCCGGTCCCCTCCCCAGGACAGGCCACCATGTCCTCCCCAGGGCAGGACACCATATCCTCCCCAAGACAGGCCACCATGTCCTCCTCAGGGCAGGACACCATATCCTCCCCAAGACAGGCCACATGTCCTCCCCAGGGCAGGACACCATATCCTCCCCAGAGCAGGCCACTATGTCCTCCCCAGGACAGACCTCCGGTTTCCTCCCCAGGACAGGCCACCATGTCCTCCCCAAGACAGACCTCCGGTCCCCTCCCCAGGACAGGCCACCATGTCCTCCCCAGGGTAGGCCACTATGTCCTCCCCAGGACAGACCTCCATGTCCTCCCCAGGACAGGCCTCCGGGTTCCCTCCGGGCCGCAATCTCTCAGACCCCGCCCGCGGCCTCCCGACGCACCCTCCCTACGCGCTCCCGGCCCTCCCCGGCCCCGCTCGCCCCGGCCTCGCCGCCGTCCTCCGGTCGGGGAGAGGGAGGCCGACTGGAGCAGGGAACCCTCACCGAGTTCACGGCGTCCTGCAGCTGCGTGAGCCGATCCGCCATGTTGCCGCGGATGCACAAACGCCAAAGCTGCCCGCTCGGCCGCGATTGGGCAATTTATGGCGGGTCTGGGCCAATCACAGAGCTCCCTTTCTGGGGGCGTGGCCAAGGAGGCACGCTGTCGGGGAGGGGCGGGGCTTTCTGCGGACCCTGATGTGGGCGGTGCCCGGGAGGGCGGGTCGGCGTCCAGGCTGCGCTGAGACCGCCCCAGGGGTGGCTGCTTCTTCCAGTCTTGTGTTTGCTCTGTTCGAGGCGGTCCTGGCTATCCTGGAACGTGTTTTGTTTGTGTGTAGTTTTGGTTTGTTTTGGGGGTTTGTTTTTTTCTTTTTGCATTATCTGGAACACTTGCCTTCCTCCACTTTTACTTTCCAGGCGGACCACCAAACATTTACACGACAAGCCGTTCACCCAACGTTTACCAAGAAATCAAAAGGAAGTGCTAACCCAACTGGAGACTCGATGCGTGCTTTAATTCTGAGTAGGGGTTCCTGGGGAAACTGACACACTAGAAACGGAAAGCATGGGAAACTAAGCATTATACTGCGCCGTGCTGAGGAACGAATGACAGATAAACGTGAAAAGGCGGAGGAGGAGCATTTGGAGATAAGACTACTAGTTACCTGTAGTCAACACAGGTGTGTGGCTGTGAGGAAAGCGAGGACTCTAGCCAGAAGAGGTTCCAGGAAAACTAAGCAAGCCTGTCAGGTTCATTCTTAAGGAAGATGTATTGCTGTGATTGTTGTAATAAAAAGCAGAGCAGCCAATAGCTAGGCAGCAGGACTTCGGGACAGAAGGAGATCTCTGGAAAGAAAAAAAAAAAAGCCAAGATCAGGGGACTGGAGAGATGGCTCAGTGGTTAAGAGCACTGGCTACTCTTCCAGAGGTCCTGAGTTCAATTCCCAGCAACCACATGGTGGCTCACAACCATCTGTGATGGTGTGTGGGCATACATGGAGGCAGAATGTTGTATACATAACAAATCTAAAATAAAAAACCAGGACCTCCACAAAGGAGCCAGGATGGGCAGTACAGAGCCATGTAAAAGAATGTAGATTAAAAGGCGTGGGTTGTCTGGTGTTGTAGTGATATCTCATTTGTATGGCTTGCCTGAAGATCAGATAGTAAAACAGCCCCACTGGCCCCACTGGCCAACCTTACAGACCAGGCAGTGGTGATAAACACCTTTAATCTCAGTAGCCATATTAGTCATATCAGTTTGCCATAGAAATCAGGCGGTAGTGGTGCATGCCATTAATCCCAGAACTAAAGAGGAGTAGAAAACCGGGGGGGAGGTGTTGAGGGGGGAACAACAGCTCTCAGACACAGTCTCATTCTGAGATTCCTGGAGACAGGATCATCATGGTAAGATCCAGTTTTTCTGACCTTCAGGTTGAGCCCCAATTTCTGTTTCTGTGTTTTTATTAATCGTGGTACATGGTACATAGTGTGGTAGTGCATGCCTTTAATCCCAGCACTAGGGAGGCAGAGGCAGGCAGGTCTCTATGAGTTTGAGGTCACCCTGGTCTATAAGTGAGTTCTAGGACACAGAGAAACCCTGTCTCAGAAGAAATAAGACATGGATTCATTTAAATTATAAGAACTAGTTAGGAACAAGCCTAAACTAAGGCCAAGCTTCCATAATTAATTATAAATGTCTGTGTCGTTATTTGTGAGAGAAAACCATCTACAGAGTGATAGCCGGAAGGTTATTTCTGGTAGTTTGGGGATACTCTGATGGGAAATGAGTCCTGAATGTTCAAATGCCTGGTTCCTGGATTTCCCACAAACTCTTTATCATAGACCCCAGACGGACTATTCCTGGTATCTTCCTGGTGTTGGAGGTGGGTGGGTATATCCTGGGTTGGCACACTTCAGTTAACAAGGACAGTTAGCCCGAAGCAGAACTACACACGCAAAAAAGCAAGGTTAGCACGTTCAGAGACTTTCCCAGAACGATGGACTGTGATGGATTGGGTCTTTGATTTCATTTTGTCAGGTGGTGCTGTCTGCATGCTATATGTCTGCATGTTTATGATCCAACCCAGAGAGAGCACACTTTAATCACATTAAACTACAGAGTCCTCAGGACCCAGTTACCTTCCAAAGGTCTCCCCCTTAAGTCCTAGTAACTTCTACGACTTCGGAGATTTAAAATTCCAACAATTGGAAGGGTATATTGAAATCATTGAGGAAATGATTTTTGAGTCTCTCAGCTTCTGGGATTTGTCCCACCCATCTCTGGGAAGTTCCACTTCACTTCCGTTTCGCAGCTCCCTTCATTGCCACCAACAGTTACTTTACCGTTGCGGCCAAACTGGGAGCCTCCATTGGTATTGCACTTCCTCATATAAATGAAATTAATGACCCAGTGTGGTAGGCCTTGCCTTTTTTTTTTAAAAAAAAAAAAAGGTTTATATTATTATGTATACAACATTCTACCTCCATGTAGCCTGCATGCCAGAAGAAGGCACCAGGTCTCATTATAGATGGCTGTGAGGAACCATGGTGGTTTCTGGGAATTGAACTTGGGACCTCTGGAAGGGTTGTCAGTGCTCTTAACCTCTGAGCCATTTCTCCAGCCCCCTGGTAGGACTTGCCTTTAATCTCAGTTTGGATCTCTGAGTTTGGGACCCGCTTGGTCTACATAACAAGTTCCAGGCCAGCCAGAGCTACAGGTGAGACCTTGTCTAATAAAACAAAAAAATTAGCCACGCGGTGGTGGCACACACCTTTAATCCCAGCACTCAGGAGGCAGAGGCAGGTGGATCCTTGTGAGTTTGAGGCCAGCCTGATCTACAAGACAAAAATAAACAACAAGCAAACAAAAAGGCTGTGGATCTGTGTTAGCTTGTTGACGCTTTAGTACAATTATGAGACTAATCAGCTAGTCAACAAAAGATCTCTTCTCTTAGTTTTAGAGTTTCTGCCTGTTATTGATTGGCCTAGTAGTTTGGGCTAAGTGGCAGCAGATTATAATGATGGAGTTTACTCTCTGTCCAGGACACAAAAGAAGAGAGAGGAAAAGAGACCCAGACCCCCTTGTCCCTTTAAGGGCCACCCCAGTTACTGAAGGTGACACCTCTTAGGATCTAGTCTCTCGTCACCTTCCGGTGGTGACACACCTGTGGCATGTGGACTTGTGGGAGACTCCTACAACCCCAAGCTGTAATAGTTTTTCCTCCAGACAAGACTCAAATGTTTGTATACATTTTTTTTGTTTGTTTTTGAGACAGAGTCTCTCTGTGTATGGAACTCAGGGACTCTTGTAGACCAGCTACGTGCCTCTGCCTCCTGAGTGCTGGGATTGAGGTGTATCCCACCAGTGCCCAGTTAATGTTTGCCTGCCTTTTAAACCGAAGCCATGCACTGTTTGAAGCTGTGGAGATCTCTAAGGCTGGTCAGACAGCCTAGCCAAACGTGAGCCCCAAGCGCGTGAGAGACTCCATCTTACAAAACTAAAAACCTGACTCCCATGCGCACGTGCACCTGCACATACACACGCACTCATGCAGTTTTTCAAAGCATGCTTATGCAAAGACATGGGCCCAGAAATTGTTCCACCTCAGAGTGACACTTCAAACGGTCAACACTCCTGTTATTAATCGTTGTGGCGAAGGGCTCCTGTTTCAAAACGTCTGATGTAACCTTCTAATTTTGTCTTTGACAACTTCCCCTGCCTCAGCCCTTTTATGCCCTTAGTTTGCTATGGCCTGTGCACCCCATTGCAGCGCCTGCCCCATGGCAATGCTCTTTTCTTCCCAAAGAAACAGCAGTCTTCAGAGAATCTCCCCAGAGGTCTAACAGTCTCTGGAGAGACTCTGGTGTTTGGTTAGGTTGACAAAGCTTTCTTATAAGCAAACCTTAAAAATTAAACATATCTCTTAAAAATCATATTTTCTTATTCAGCAGACACAGATCCTAAATATAGCATTTTGACACAGAAATGTGCGGGGGAGATCATTAATTCAATTCCTTGTTAGTATTTTAAAATTGACTACATATGATAAATGTATCTGAAACCTATCTTGCTATGAGCTTAACCATAAATACATATTTTAAAGGGAAGAAAACCCTATGTGTCCACTGCTTCATAAGTTCGTTGCCTTTTCTAAACACTGCAAATGGGTCAGTTACTTCCTGAAACGTTGCTAGGGGCCACACAGGATTATGCGGCTGTAGCAGGTTGTAGGGTCAGTGCCTAGTGCCAAGCGCTGTCTTTTGTTAGAAACAGCACTTTGAACAGTTCTTGACACTAACGTAAAATTTTATTTTCATATCTTGTTTATTTATGTACTCATTTTGTGTGTGTGGAAGGGGCGTTGCACACCTACCACTGTAGAAGTCAGGGAGCAACCTGATTTCTCCTTCTACCATGTGGATCCCAGGAACCACCCTGAAGTCATCAGGCTTGGCAATGGGTGCCTTTAACCACTGAGCCATCCCACCCACCCAGTTTTTGAGGCTAATTTTTCCCTGTATCTAGTTAAAAGTGCTGCACTCCCACTGTGAGGAAATGTTTTAAGGGCTGGAGAGCTGGTTCCGTGGTTAAGAGCACTGGCTGCCCTTCCAGAGGACCTGGGTTCAGTTCCCAGCACCCACTGGGCAGCTCACAACCATCTCTAACTCCAGTGCCAGGGGATCTGACGCCCTCTTCTGGCCTCCTTGGGCACTGCATGCATGTGGTGTACATCATACACATTCAGACAAAACACCCTCACACATAAACTTAAAATCAAATAGAAAAGCAAGGCAGCCGCCCCAGACACGTCCCTAATGGAACCCCATGATCCTCTTGTGGCCATCTGTATGTGGACCACTATCTCTTCTATAGCACACAGCATGAGATTTGAAACTAAGTTCAGGTTGAGGTTGTGAGTTTTCAAAGATGTTTACCTTACCGGAAACAAACTTTTATTTGTAAAATAAATAGTGTGTAAATGGAGACTACTCATTCATTTCCCAGCCAACCAGACCTGAATGATCACACAGAAACTATATTAATGACAACACTGTTTGGCCAATGACTCAGGCATATTTCTAACTAACTCTTACATCTTAAATTAACTCATTCCTATTATCATCATGAGGCTGTGGCCTACCAGTAAGGTTTCAGCAGGTGTCTTTCTCTTTCAGTTATGTGGTGTCTCTCTGACTCTGCCTACTCTATCTCTTCCAACCTGGCTATTTTCTGCCCTGCTATAGGCCAAAGCAGTTTTATTCATTAACCAATAAAAGCAACATATATACAGAAGAATATCTCACATCATCTCCCCTCTTCTGTCTAATTAAACAGGAAGATTTTTAACTTTAATGTAATAAAATTATATATACAAAGCAGGTATCAAGCAAGA